>NC_135979.1:13289372-14560267 GCF_053455715.1 Rhinoraja longicauda
AGCGTATAAGTAACTTTTGACTGTAGTCACAAGAGAATATCAAGAGTCAGAATGAGTAAGATATCATGCCTGCGACACCTATTACTACATGTAGTGCAGCGGTCATTGGCACATTACTATTATTGAAATTAAATTTGAATCATAACAATTATCAGTTACAGTGAGCATCATTTATTTTTGGTGGAATCAAAATTCCTTCCAATTCTGGTTTCCCTTCATGTTTGAATTCTGCACTTTGCTGTTCCTTTCTCCGGTGCTCACGGATAAACCGCTTCTAAAACCTCCAACACTATCATGTTGCTGTGAAACCGTTGACAAAGCTAATCAACCATAAGAAATTGAACTGTTCAAAGTGAGGACAATAACAATGGAGGATATCACGTGATCAGGCATGACATTTTCAAACATCACCTGTTCAGACCTTCGGTGATGCTTCCAACTAGAAAGTTTCAGAAATAATTGAAATGTTTCTTTTTGGTTTTAGTATATTCTGTGTAGGAGAGTCATAGAGACATACTGAATTGAAACAGGCCCTTTGGTCCATCTCATCCATGCTAACCAAGATGCCCCATGTAAGCTAGTCCCATTTGCCTGCATTTGGCCCATATTCCTCGAAACCTCTCCTATCCTTGTATCTGTCCAAGTGTCTTTTAAACACCTGCCTCAAGTGTTTATAGTACCTGCCTCAACTACCGTCTCTGGCAGCTTGTTCCATTTACGCACCATCCGCTGAATGAAAAAATTACCCCACAGGCTCCTATTAAATCTTTCCTTTCGCACCTTAAACCTGTGTCCGCTGGTTCATGATTCCCCTACTCTGAATTCACACTGTCTATTCCCCTCATGGGAGGTTTTAATTGAGTTTGGCAATACTTTAGATTACCTTTGTAAACCCTAGGAAGAATGTGAACATTCTTCAAAAATATTGTCAATGGGTTGAACATTACAGACAAGGTAGAATTTGATATTTAGCGTTGGTACCCACAGTTTGAGTACACATTGAATTAGTTATATGATTAAAAACATTCACTACATTTTTAGCGTTGATTTTTTTCACATTTCATTTGTGAAGGAGATAATTACACAGGTACATAAAGGCGTTGTTTGAACTTAATTAAACACAACCAACACTTACTAAACAAATTCTGGTCTTGTGGTCTTCATTTGAAGATCAGTTTGGGATCTCTGGTCAGCGTGGATCCGTTGGGCTGAGGGGCTGTTTCTGCACTGTATCTCTAAACTAAACTAAACTTAAACCGAACTAAACTCAGCTAAACTAAACTAAACTAATCTCACAGGCCATCCAGTTCTTCTGACATTTGTTGCTAATATCCATTGGGCCACTTGATGTTTGTCCTTATTGATAATCCAGCATAGGGTGCAAATATAGAAAGGCTGTTCTAAAATTTTTATGTTATAAAATCAACAATGTGCTTCAATTTGTTATTGGGCAGAATACAAGAGTACATGAGAGCTACGTCTGAAGAAGGGTTTCGATCTGAAAAGTCACCTATTCATTTTCTCCAGAGATGCTGTGGGACCTGCTGAATTACTCCAGCATTTGTGTTCATCTTAGAATTGTTACTGTGTAGGAAGAAATTCCAGATGCTGGTTTAAATCGAAGAAAGGCACAAAATGTTGGAGTAATTCAATGGGACAGGCAGCATCTCTGGAGAGAAGGAATGGGTGACGTTTCGGGTCAAGACCCTTCTTCAGAATTTTCAGAATACTTAGAATTAGTACTGCTGGGTACAGTTTGATTCGTGCACGATGTTAGTTCTGAGGTATTTAATTCACAAAATGCTGGAGTAACTCAGCAGGTCAGGCAGCATCTCTGGAGAGAAGGAATGGGTGACGTTTCGGGTAAAGATCCTTCTTCAGAGAATCTGAGAAGTTCTGAGAATCTGCAAGTCCAGCGATGTACTTCACATTGAACCTGGTCTCCTCCACATTGTACCAAGGGATAAATATGAGGATTGTGGTTGTGGAGAAACTTATGATCTCATACACCACACCTAGTTCTTTGCAGGAGAATAAGAGGAGGTCTTAAGGGAGCAATAAAGGGGATGCTTTAGGAAGAAGAATGGAAAATGAATAGAATGTTCACTTCTCCACCACTCATTCTTCACCATGATGCGCATCAAAACAATTTGGTGTGACAAAATGTGACAGTAATAGCCCATCAAAGTCACAAGCATTCAGCTTTATGGACAAACTTCCTGGTCCAAAATCTTAATGCCCCTTTCTCAGGTTACCTCTCCCTCTAATCTTCAAGGTTTTTCGGAGTGCAAGGAACGCGGCAGCTCCACTTTCAACTGGAGTGTGCAAGGAAATGGTCACGTGATTTACTGTTGCTCAGGATGCACCTTTGGTTTTGTCTGAAAGCAAAATAGGATAAAGTATCCAAAATTAAGCATTTTAAATACCACAGTGTTTGCCACTTCTGCGCATTCCCAGCAATATCAGAACTATTCTCCTGCTCACATGGTTACCCTATACTTTGAAAATACATTTTTATTGCCATTAAATATTTATGCAGAATTTTAGCCCTGAAAGCAATATCCGTATTACAGTGAGTAGCAAATGTCTTTAATCATTGAATCAGAGAGATGCAAAGAAGGACACCACAATGAGAGCTTCTTCTGTGAGCTGCAGTGATATTTAAAATCAGTGGAGTTGTATTTATCACCTTACAGTATTTTTAGGCAGATTTCATGGGGTGATGTTGAGTTGCTGGTTGCTGCAGCAGTATTTTCTTCTTGCCAGAATAAATTTTGGCTTATTTTGGCTTTGCACAATTTACAAACTGCTTGGTGACTTTATATTATGTGAAATGCTGCTACTGTTACTGCCACTGTCCTAAATCACATTCTGTGTTCAGCTCCAAGAGGCTTTGAGACAGAACTGCAGAGCATTGTTCATTCCCACTGCTGTCAATCTTGGAGAATTGGGAACCAATTCTTCAGGTTTCGTTTAGTTTAGTTTAGAGATGCAGTGCGGAAACAGGCCTTTCGGCCCACTGAGTCTGCACCACCCAGCGATCCCCGCACACTAACACTATCGTACACACAAAGGGACAATTTATAATTTTACCGAAGCCAATTAACCTACAAATCTGTACGTCTTTGGAGTGTTGGAGGAAACCGGAGCACCCGGAGGAAACCCACGCAGGTCATGGCGAGAACGTACAAACTCCGTACAGACAGCACCCATCGTGAAATAGCTTCAGTTTGGAGCCAAGCTATCTAATTTTTGAAAGCCTAAAGATGACCAACATTTACTAAATAACGTTTATTTTGGCACTCCACTCTCTTCAATTAGAACTACATTTCAAATTTGCATGACCCACGTGATTCAACACCCACTTTCTAAGAAGTTTATGCGATTCGGTATGTCAACAAATACTCCCTTGAACCTCTACAAATGTACAGTGGATAGCACATTGACTGGTTGCCTTATGGACTGGTTCGGCAACTCGAACGGCCAGGATTGTAGAAGATAGCAAAAGATGGTGCACACTGCCCAGTCCATCATGGAAACTGATCACCCCACCATCGATGGGGTCTACAAGAGTTGCTGCCTCAAAAAGGCAGCCAGCATCATCAGAGACCCTCACCACCCTGGCTACATTCTCATTTCATTCCTGTCATAGTGAAGAAGCCTGGGAACTGTAACATCCAGGTTCAGGAGCAGCTCCTTCCTTACATCCATCAGGTTATTAAACACTACAACCTACTTTTTGTCCACACAGTCCAAATCTACAATTCTACAATTGATGGACAAGAACTCATTTTAAAGACATTCCTGTATTAATATATGGAAATTTTACAGTTCTAGAATTGATCATGAGGAACACAGTTTAGGAATAACGTTAAATATTCTGTTCCTTCTTATGTAGAGAAAAATTACACATCAGGCTAGTCAAATAACTAAATAAATGAGAAATTGAATGTTACTTTCTAACAATATTGCTTTTAATTTTATATCTTTGCAGCTTGTCATTTAGAAATAAGGAACTGCAAATGCTGGTCAACAAAAAAAGACACAAAGCACTGGAGTGACTCAACAGGTCAGGCAGTATCTCTGGAGACCACGGATAGGTGATATTTCAGTTCAGGACTTTTCTTCAGCTTGTTGTTTAGTTAAAAAAAATATTTGTTCCTGGCCTGCAGGTATTATTGGTCAGGCTTGCATTTATTGCTTATCCTTGATTGGTGCTGATCTGTGTGGTATGATAGGCCACTTCAAGGCACAATTAAGGGATTATACATGTTGACAATAACATTCGTTGTTTGTAGGCATGCAGATGTGGTTTAGTGCCAGATTGGAATAGTATTCATGATTGGTAGCGTTGGGCACCACGCAGAAACAGTAGAAATTGCTAGTTATTTGAAAAAAATGGTTAAGTGTAGACTCAGCTGTTTTGATTTGATCAGGTTGTCATCAATCTAGTGAGCAGAAGCAATACCAGCAGAGGCCAAATTTCTTTCCTGCATCGTACCAGTGAAGACGTAACAAGCACGGAACAGGAGTTCTCTCGTCTCTCATCTGGTTGAAGGTGGGGGTTTGGCGCGGGATGACGTACAAGAGAGCTCCACGGTATGTCTGGGAGAGTTAGGCCCGGAGCTGCGGTAGTGACAAAGCAAGGGCCAGAATGTACTGCTGTAGAACAGGGAACGTAAAGTGTAGGCCATAGAGGGAGTGCTGATATGAGCAGCGGTAGATGGAGTGTAGGTACCTTATATCCTGGTTGGGCCTGTACGGCAAGGCCTGGAAATAGTGCTGGAAGCCTCGTGGGACAATATGCTGAAGAAAGACACTGGGCTGGGGTAGTGAGTCTGGGTCAGAACATTGTCAAACAGCAGGAGAGCACCAGGAATTACAGAGGAGGAGCAATGAGAGGGGATCGCATAAACCTCCCATTGGAGAGAGAACTTCTTCAAAGTAGGCATACTTTGAGAAAATTACCAGTGGAACAGTAAGATGGAGAAATGCCAACACATGACAACATAAGCAGCTGACCAAAGAGCTGACGAAGAGCACTACCATCTATTATCTATCATAAATAAACACAATGATAGGTACGAGTTGCAAATGGGAGCACCAGATTAGACAAAAAATATAATTAGAAGTAATTGGAACAAACAACATGTACGAGGAAAACAGCGGCTCATATTAAAGACGGGTAACAAGTGCAACATTATTGTAATTCTTGTTCTTGATGAACTATTTGTTTTAATTGAAAAGGAGAGTTAGTTGGAAAAATCTAAAGCTAAATTGACTGCAAAATTGCCGTCACCATAATAATAATAATAATAATGCATTACATTTATATAGCGCTTTTCATATACTCAAAGACGCTTTACAGGGATTTAGAGAACATAGGGAAGTGAATAAATAGATAAATAAGTAAACGAACAGAGAAAGGAGACAGAAGGTGCGGTGACCTTCAGTGGTTGAAGGCAGTACTGAACAGGTGAGACTTCAGTGATGTTTTAAATGTGGTGAGTGTGGAGGAGTCTCTGACGGTTTGGGGTAGATGTTGTTTGCTTGTGCGGATTAATCTACTTCTGAATAACTTCATCCGGAAAGAGGTTTCATTTACAAAATGGAAAGTGGTGGAAATGCTCTGCAAGTCAGGCAGCAATTGTGGCGAGAGAGACAGAGTTTACGTTTCAAGTCCTTGTAAGAGTTGGAAAAGCCTGGAGAAACTTAATATCAGATATGGCTTTGCTTATTGTCCATATCAAAGGTATCACAAAATGCTGGAGTAACTCAGCGGGTCAGGCAGCATCTCAGGAGAGAAGGAATGGGTGACGTTTCAGGTTGAGACCCTTCTTTAGACTGAAGAAGTCTGAAGAAGGGTCTCGACCCGAAACGTCACCCATTCCTTCTCTCCTGAGATGCTGCCTGACCTGCTGAGTTACTCCAGCATTTTGTGATACCTTCGATTTGTACCAACATCTGCAGTTATTTTCCTACACAACTTGCTTATTGTCCGTGTCCATGTAGCTTACAATGCCTTTTGAAGTCCTCTAGGGCATTTGGTCCAATGACTGTCTGGAGTTTATCTTTCCCACCAACTCCCTGTTCTTTCACATTCTTCATCTCAGCCATTCCACATATTTTTGCATTTAATATCACATGTTTGTCTAGTTTTCTTCTGAAGACATTCAAGCTACTTGCCGGAACCATATCTCTGCAATGAATGTCTGGGTTCTAATCGTGCTATGTGTTTACTTTTTTTCCTACTGTATTTATTACCTCTCACTTTGGATTCTCATAATTGCAACCCATTCACTTCACATCTACACTGTTCACCTTATATTAATTTACATCAGTGATTCCCAAAGTTTGGATACCCATGTACCCCTTCGTAAATTCCGTAAGCATCTTGTACCCCTCGTTAAAAACGATCGTATTTCATTATAAAAGTCAATAAAAATCACATACATTTTTATTTTTGATTAAGGTATGCATGTAAACAAAAGTTTTATAATAATATAATGTATAATTACTAGAATAAAATTAATAAAGGACCCATTAAATAATTTTTTAATTAAAATAATTTATTATCAAAGTGAAGGATGAAATTGCTTATGTTAGGAAAATATTTTGGCAAAATTTGGCTCTGTAGTTGTTAATTTCGATCTCAGTTGCAGTTCGACATCTAATATGCGGTTCGTCTTCTTTGTCTTAATGTCCACAAGGGCTGAAAATCCAACTTCACACAGGTATGAGCTTGGAAATGGAAAAATGAACTTTAGGGCTTTATCTGACAATTCTGGAACTTCATTTTGTGTTTGTAACCAAAATGAACATAATGTGTTCTCTTTATATTTGTTTTTTAAGAATCCATCAAAAGCTAGTTCCAAAAGTTCTTCTTCTTCTTCTGTTCTTGACAGACCTTTTGGCACTGATTGATTGATGTTGAATGAGTATCTTATCCACTCAATATCTATGTCCAATTCTGGGAAATACATTAATACGTTTCTAGATTCATCAGTAAACTCTGTAAATGCTGCATTATAATTATCATCACACCCTCTTCATTTTGTTCACTCGAACTTATTTGTAATTCATGAAGAGATGGAAAGAGTCCACATCTCCATCAAACAGCTCGCTTTTGCCACAACTTCAATTTAGCCACTATGGCGCTCACCTTATCTTGAACATGAAATACAGAAATTTCCTTGCCTTGTAAGGACAAATTAAGATTATTTAAAACAGAAAATATGTCTGCCGGATCTGCTAATTGACAGAGCCATCTCCAATCTTGTAAACATTCGTTCAATTCTAAGCTTTCATTAAGAAAAACCAGTAGTTCATTCCGGATTTCAAATAAACGAGTCAACATTTTTTCACGAGAAAGCCAACTAACCTCGGTATGGAGAAGAAGTTGGGTATGATTACTACCCATTTCTTCGCACAGTTGTGAGAAAGGTCGGGCATTTAATGGACGTCCTTTAATATAATTTATGATTTTCACTGCTTCGTCGAGATTTTTTTTTAGGTCTGCAGACATCATATGTGTAGCCAAAGCCTCTTTGTGTATGGAACAGTGTGTCAAATTCTCATCCTTTTTGATGAATGCAAAATATATATATATATTGTTGTTCTTCTTTTCTTGACAGACCTTTTGGCACTGATTGATTGATGTTGAATGAGTATCTTATCCACTCAATATCTATGTCCAATTCAGGGAAATACGTTTCTAGATTCACTGCCTGGGGTGGTGGTGGAGGCGGGAACACTCACAACGTTTAAGAGGCATTTGGATGGGCACTTGAAATGCTACAACATTCAGGGCTATGGTCCAAATGCGGGAAAATGGGATTAAAATTAGACTGTGTTTGGTAACGGGCGGCGCGGACACGATGGGCCGAAGGGCCTCTTTCTGTGCTGTATTACTCTATGACTCTATATAGATATATATATATCTGCAATTATTTCATCCTTAATTTCTTTAATTTCTTCCTTTGAAAACTCACTATATATATATATACATCTATCACCTTTTGCTTTATACTAAAGGTTTGTCATGCACCCTATAATTTACAAATGTGAGTATCGTGCTAAAATCCTACTCAGATCTTTTAATCTTTTAATTTTTGATACCAAACCATACAGTTTTGCCCTCCTCATCCGTCCTGTTTTATAAATGAAGCATGAAATGCTACTTCTGGGGATTCACACCTTTTCACACAGCAATCGCAAAGCTCATTAAGTCATCCATTAAAACCTCCACAAAAGAGCAACAGCTGATGCACTGGAGGCCTTTTCCAATCCCATTATCCTGTCTAGCCTGTTATTGTTTCTTCTGAAATGCTGTCACTTTCAGGCTATAACTGTGTCAGTCATGTTCTCCCCAACAACATGCACGTTATATGATGTCATAAGTAGAGTAATATTGAGAGCAGGGCCACAATGGAACATTGATGTGTAACTTAAGATGTATCAATCTCTTTTGAACATTCAGGTTTAACGAAGAATTCATTCGCCTCCTATATGCTATTAGGTTTAGAGATTTACATGGTATTCATATGATAATCACTCGGGCTGAATTGTAAGACTCCATGTCTTTTCTGGACCAGAGTAAAAGAAAGACCAATGTGAGTGAGCTGCCATTCTGTTCCTTGAAGGACTGATGGAGTTTGTTATCCACACAACGTGTGAAAATAAGGGTGAGGAAAGATTTTTAGTCCCTCGGAGGTTACTTTCTCCACTAGGTGGTGCAGCACTGCCCATCTCTGAACTACTCTGAACAAATGCATGTTATTGGGGCAAGAAAAACTTGTGGGGAATTTCAGGAGAAAGCAGAAAACTGCCACCTTGATTTATTAGTCAGGGACTGTAATAGAAAGTACAGATCTGATAGAAATTTTAAGTGGAAATATTTAGCCAGAACATATACTAACTGCAGAGACAAGGAATTGTGAGCAATTTTAGGCCCCATATCTGAGGAAGGATGTGCTAGCGTTGGAGAGGGTTCAGCGGAGGTTTACGGGAATGATCCCAGGAATGAGTGGGTTAACAGATGATGAGCATTTGACCGCACTGGGCCTCTACTTGCTGGAGTTTAGATGAATGAGGGGAGACCTCATTGAAACTTACCAGATAGTGTAAAGGCCTGGATACAATGGACGTGGAGCGCCTGTTCCACCAGTGGGAGAGTCTAGGACCAGAGGTCATAGCCCCAGAATAAAAGGACACTCCTTTAGGAAGGAGATGAAGAGGCATTTCTTTAGTCAGAGGGTGGTGAATCTGTGGAATTCATTGCCACAGAAGGCTGTGGAGGACGTCAATGGATATTTTTAAGGCAGGGATAGATAGATTCTTGATTAATATGGGTGTCTGGGGTTATGGGGAGAAGGCAGGAGAATGGGGTTAAGAGGGAAAGATAGATCTGCCATGATTGAATGGCAGAGTAGACTTGGTGTGTCAAATGGCCTAATTCTGCTCCTATAACTTATGAACTTATGAACTTCCAGCTTGAGTCAAGAATTTGGTAAATTTGATAATTGTTTATAATTTGATTTGCACATTGCAATATTTGAAAATATTTACCCATTGACTTTTAAAACACCCTTTTGTTAGATTGCATCTTTTTGTACCAGATTCAGCGCCAGAGACCCGGGTTCGATCCTGACTACGGGTGCTGTCTGTATGGAGTTTGTACGTTCTCCCCGTGACCTGAGTGGGTTTTCTCCGGGTGCTCCGATTTCCTCCCATCCTCCAAAAACATATAGGTTTGTAGGTTAATGGGTTTGGTAAAATTGTAAATTGTCCCTAATGTGTGTAGGATAGTGTTAGTGTAAACATCCCTGCCATAAATTCTGCAACTTTGTCCTTCTGGCCAGATATATGTATTTATACCCAAGGTGATCGATGGACATACATCCAAGCCATCACTGCCTATTACACATTTGTGACACACTGATCTCTGTCTGTGCCTCAGCTCAGCAGCTGCTGAAATTATCACCCATGAATTTATGATCTCTAGACTTGACTAATCCACTGCACTCCTGGCACACCCAAGGCCACCCAAAACTCTGTTACTCTTCTCCTCCTTAGGTCATGTCCTACCTCCTATCCCAACTGTGGAAAAGTCAGTGGTTCCCACATTGGCCTCATTGGCTAACTCAGAACCTAGAAACCTGGAGTAGAGATAAGTTCTTCTCAATCTTGTGGGGCTATCTAAGACATAGGAACAAAACAACTGGATATATTGACAGCTTGAAGTCCTTTTGCAAATTCTAAATAGTCAGAATTTTGGGACAAGAAATGTTAGTCGTGGGATGGCATGTGAAAGGTAGAGATATTTAAAAAAATACAATAAATGTGCTAAATGTTGAACTATGTTGCATAACCTACTGGAGTATAAAAGACTTGTGAAGTCTAAATGTCTTGTACTGATAGCCTCTGTATATGTCTGAAGGGACACTATGTCTAAAACTCTCATAATTATATGTTAGATTTGGCTGTGGACTACTTTTACTCGGGATATAAAATGGTCGTGAATACTAACAAGTGTTGGTACCTCTTATTACTTTTGGAAGCCATTGACTTGCATTCCATTCCACCCACACACATCCTAAACATCCTGATCTTAATGTGTCTGGTTTAACATTTAACAAGCAAACAAATGTTTGAAAAAGGGCATGACGGGATCAGCTTAACTAATTAACATTGAACTCTTTCAACTTTTAAACATCAAGGTCCCAAGTTTTCTCTTGTTGCAGGGGGGTTGCGGAGTTGACTGTCAGAATCAGACTTCACTTTCTTATGGTTACTGATTCGACAAATCATCAGACTTAAATTTTTTAAAGGACTCTTCTCGTTTTACGTGATAAATCAGAAAATGACAGGGGAGAAATCTCAGTTGAAATTCACCCATTCAATGGGTGCATCTAAAATTAATACTTTGATCTTTCTGATGAATTTCTAACATTGAAATAACTTTTGATGGAGAAGGTTTGTGATTAGTTTGCCAGATTTTCTATTCCTTTGTGCACCATTCTTTTAAGCAATTGAAACAAAATGGATGAAAATACTGTGGTATGGTACACTATCCCCACGAGCATAATTTGAAACATCAAGTCATCCCTGGGGAAGCAGGGGCTAAAATTGCAATGCTATAGCTTCAAATTGATTTCTATTTTTGATTTCAGCAAAATGCTGGCACATTGTGCACCTTTGCGTTTCATAGCTGGAAAGCTGCCACCTGGCTTTCCGACTTGAAGTATCATCTTGCATCATTCATTGTCTTTTAGCATGATGTTTCTATTACAAACTTCAACCCAGTGCCAGCAAAAATTATGCTTTCTGCAACCTCAAGAGGTTATTTCCTACCCTCATCACTCAAAAGTCATACTAATACCACTGAGAATTGAGAGCCCCTTTACGATGAAGGTCTGTGACTGGCCAACAATTGGTGATATGTTTATTCAGAGGTTGCGGATGTCTTTGGAAATACCAATACATTGTTCATCTCAAATTGCCCCTGAATTGCAGGAGCAGATGCCAATGGTCCCTTCAGTTAATACTAGCTCCCAGAGCAATCATGTAAATCTCAATCTGTCTCACGTGCTCATCAACTCCAAACTGAATTTCTCTGCCACCCATCGCTATAGGGGGTAATTTACAGTAGCTAAATAACCTATCAGTCATATAGTGATACAGTATGGAAACAGGCCCTTCGGCCCAACTTGCCTACACCGACCAACATGCCCCAGCTACACCAATCCCACCTGCCTGCTTTTGGCCCATATCCCTCTTAACCTGTCCAATCCATGTACTGGTCCAAATATTTCTTAAACGTTGCGTTTCTACCTGTCTCAAGTACCTCCTCTGGCAGCCAACATCATTCTTTGGGATGTTGGAGAAAATTGGAGCATCAGGAAAATTCATCCCAGGGGAATATGCAAACTCTGGATAAGTAGCACTGGAAGTCAGGACTGAACCCAGATTTACAGAGGAAGAGTACAGAGTACTATTGACTCACCCACCATGGGATACCATGCACAAGGCCATCTATAATGCATTTCTGCCCTACCAACATCATTTTTACCCGAGGTTAAAGTTTAGTTTAGAGATACAGAGTGGAAACAGACCCTTCGGCCTACCAACACTCACCATGTACACTAGTTTTATGCTATCCCAGTTTCGCATCCTACACACTGGGGGCATTTTACAGAAGCCAATAAACCTGAAAACCTGCATGTGTTTGGAATGAGGGAGGAAACCGGAGCACCTGGAGGAAACCGGAGCACCTGGAGAAAACCCACACGGTCACAGAGTGAACGTACAAACTCCACACAGAAAGCACCTGTAGTCAGGATCGAATCCGGGTCTCTGGCGAAGTAAAGCAGCAACTCTACCACTGTGCCACCTTTAGATGTGGAATTAATCATAGTGATGCCAATTTCTTACTCTATGTATGTGTTCGTCCAGCTACATATACAATACAATATCCAGATATCCATAAAGGTATAATTTACAAATGCAATGTACTTCCATGTGCTTCCAAATATAATTAATGAATATCATTTCAGATCAATGGAAATAGAACCCAAAAGTACAGGTTGCATTTATTCAGAAACTGTAGTTTCATATTTTTTAACGGATGAAAAATGATAAGAAAGGATGAGGTAATAAAAGCCAATGGTCTATTCCATGGATAGCCAGGTACATGATCTAACCAAAAATATCTCATGCTTCTGTTGATTGCAAAAAAGCATGAAGCAAGAGATATTTTGGGGAGTTGGGGTGGGATGGGGCACAGGCTACTACGATTGAACCTAAATGAAATAGAAAAAGAACCATCAAAAATAGAATGAAATATAATTTAAATGAAACTTGAATTAAGTTCCAGTCTGCACACTGTTAAATCTTGGCTCTGAATTCTTAATAGTTTTTCTATTGGATTCACCATTAATGTTGAGAATATCACCATGTCAACAATTCAGAATCTTTGTATGGTTTCTCAATGTATAGTGTTAATTGGTATACTTGAATAATAAAAGTGAATCACCAATTAGGTGAAACCTTTAGGAGGCCTTAATGTGTTTATATTGATGAGCAGAACTATAAAGATGAGATAGATGCAGCGCATAATGGTACCCTGTTCCCCTTGACAAGTATATTTGCAGCCTCCTTGTGGAATAGTGTGATGGACTGCAAGGGCTGTACGAGGGCTAAATCCCTCCAGTGCCATAAGCAAAGAGGATGAAGTGATTACCTAAATGCTTAGCTGGACTGGAGCATTGTTGCGTCTGGTCTGGCGGCTGGCTGCCATCCTAATCGCAGCAATCAGTGTGGAGCCGGAGACACTGAAATGAGTGGAAGCAGCACTAAGGCATGAACTGTAGTTAAAGGCTGGATCTGCCATAAGAAGAGGACTCTGTTGTTGGGAGGTTAATGTGAGTGACCTGTTCCTTCAATTAATAGGAGAGCGGAGATGGCTCAGCGTGTAAACCTTACACGTACCATGCAGGAACATTTAAAAGGAAGAATATAAATGCCTATGTTTTGCACAGAAACTGCACAGGAAACCCCACTGAATTCATAGTCATAGAGAGAGTCATAGTGAGATACAACGTGGAAACAGGCCCTTTGGCTCTATTTGTCCAACGTTGCCCAACTTACCCCATCTACACGAGTCCCACATGCCTGCGTTTGGCCCATATATGCTTCCAAACCTTTCCTATCCATGTACCTGTCCAAATGTTTCTTGAATGTTGTGATAGTACCTGCCTTAACTATCTCTTCCGGCAGCCCATTTCATAGACCCACCACTTTGACATTGGCCTGATAAGCCGTGACTACCGGGTATGGGTTGACAAGACAAAGGCACGGTAAGATCCAATTTTAGTCAACACATTCAAGCGTGGAGTTGTGTGCAGTGAAACATTTTTGCCAGTAGACCTGCATCCTTTATAATTACTGGTCTGCACTAGGCCACACATTGGTGGCAATTAAGTCTTGCACATATTAGGTAAAAGATTGGTATGTCATATACTTTTTGTTGGCCTCAAAATGGGCTCACAAAATACAAAAAAGTGCAAGGAATAGTACAATAAGTGGGCTATATGGCTACTAAAGACCTCAGGTCTCTGCAACGAGAGGCCATTTGATGGTGAGATTTAGCTCTTTCCCATAATCCTAATCTTCTATAATCCAAGAGACCTATGACTTTCATTATTCACCCACTGAAGATGTATATCACACAGAAAATCAGAATCGAAAGGGAATGAAAAGATGACTGCTGGTCAGTGAATTTATCTTCACTGATTCCCCCACAGGATGTTCTGAATTTTTTTTCTAATGTGCCTCATTGACTGAGAAGAAAAAACATAACTGTGTTATGACTGGAGTAAAGATGCCAACTGATATGCTGCATGTGTCCCAGACTTACATTCCATGTATTAAATATATATGTTATTTTCCAAACACATCCTTAAAAAATGTATTATAAATATCAGAATGCAACAACAATCTGGCCAGTCTCATGGACATTTACAGGTGGCCAAGGTCAGATAAACTGTATGGTTAAAGGCTGGCTGGTGACCATTTATAGCTCCACCTCGGGAGGCAAGGTGACACAGTGGTAGAGTCGCTGCCATACAGTGCTGGATACCCGGGTTCGATCCTGACTACGGGTGCTGTCTGTATGGAGATTGTACGTTCTCCCTGTGAGAGTGTGGGTTTTTTCCGGGTGCTCTGGTTTCCTCCCACACTCCAACGACATGCAGGTTAGTAGGTTAATTGGCTTTGTTAAAAGTGTAAATAGTCCCCTGTGAGAAGGATAGTGCCAGAGTATTGGGTGATCACTGGTCTGCATGGACTGGGTGGGCTGAGGGGCTTGTTTCCGTGCTGCATCTCTAAAGACTAAAGTCTAAAGTAAAGCCTAATTTACAACCAATTTATTTCCAAATTAATGGCTTCGGCAAAGTATATTCTTGCATCCTGGATATTTTTTGTTGAGTGTTTGCGGGATTATGAGTTTAGTTTTAGCAAGTCTGGTAGTTTTTAGCCATGATTATCATAATTTGTCTCTCAGCCCATTGGTAATCATATTAGGAATGCCACCATTTTAACCTGAGATTAAAGCCAAGAGATTTGACTTCAAGTAATCTACACATGGTTCCTCAATTAATTAAAGATGAAATCCACTTTAATATATAAAAGAAAAATTCCAAAATGGCTCAGAGCCTTGTTCGAGGTATCTCAGTAACAGAAAAGGGTTTGCATTGAACAATTGAATAGCAAATGGAATCGATCAATAGCTCTCCTTCTTCTAGAAGCTGATAAAGAAATGATGTTCAATATATTTTGGATACAGAAACGATAGAACAGGTTCTGGGGTGAAGGCCACTGGGTGGGTGGGATGGTGGATGACCATTTCCTTTATGTATTTGTATGAAATTTATTTGTGTTGTTGCCAACACTGGATGCTCTTCTGATCCATGATGGTTCCACAGGGGTGAATATTCAGCTCCAAGAGATGCCATTCTGAGAAAAGAAGCTTTGTAACAAACTGGAAACAATAGATTACATTGAAGGTCTAGCTGAGGCACAGGGTCAACGTAACCCCATCATAAATGACCACACCAGACAGACAGTCTCGATGTAATGAACTGGGTGCTTCTTATTTTTGTAATCCAACTGGTCCATACATTCTTGATGTATTCAGGAGAGAATTAGATATAGCTCTTAGGGCGAACTGAATCAAGGGATATGGGGAGAAAGCAGGAATGGGATACCATTTTGGATGATCAGCCATGATCATATTGAATGGCGGTGCTAGCTCAAAGGCCCGGATGGCCGACTCCTGCACCTATTTTCTATGTTTCTAACTTGCTATGAAAGCCGGAATCTCATCACCTAAACTATTTTAAGTGAAAGTGAGCATCACGGATAATGCATCTTTTACTCACTCATGATGTTTACAAAGTAAAGTTCCTGTCACGCTGCTAATTGGATATTCTTCAAATCCATTTTTTGATATATTATGGATTAAGGATTAGCAAAGACTCTTTCCTCGTGACCCACCTTTTCTTTACCCACACTCAACTTCTGGCCAAGTCATGGAATCAATGCCTATCCAGGTCCACCGTCAAATGTTCTTCTGCACATACCTCAAAGCCAATCGCATATCGCTGCCTGCTCATATTAACCGAACTTTACAACTTCTTTCAGCAATTGTCTCATAGTTTTCAAAAATGTATCCTATGCTACATTTATGGACCACATGGATTCATTTCTCAACATCATTTTCAGAATGGTGTAACGTAGGCGGCACGGTGGAGCAGCGGTAGAGTTGCTGCTGTACAGTGCTTACAGCGCCAGAGACCCAGGTTTGATCCTGACTACGGGTGCAGTCTGCATGGAGTTTGTACATTCCCCCAGTGAGCGCGTTGGTTTTCTCCGAGATCTTCGGTTTCCTCCCACATTCCAAAGGTTTGTAGGTTAATTGGCTTGGGTTTGTATACTTGAAATAAGTGTAAATTGTCCCTAGAGTGTGTAGGCTTGCGTTAATGTGAAGTTTCCGCTGGTTCCAAAGACCCTTGGACTTGAGCCGAAGGGTCTGTTTCTGCACTCTATCTCCAAAACTAAAAAAAACTAAAGAATAGATCGCACTCTTTGCCTCAATCACTTTATGTCATCTCAGCATCTCATTTATTTTCTGAGAAAAGTGAACCTAGTTTTTAATTTAGTATGGGTGAACCCTTATTCTACCCTATCCAAATACCTAAAAAAAAAGTCTCCATGCTGACTGGTTGCATCACGGCTTGGTTGAGTATTAACGTTAGTCGAGGTTTTCAAAACTTTATCCTGCTGATCACAATTGATGAAAACTGTAACTGCAGTTGAGAATAATTCACAGACACATGGCCAATTAATTGATAAGGAAATGCACTGAGGTGATTTTTCAAAGCAGTGCAAAATCACAACCATTCAGCAATGTGAAATCCTTAAGAATCCATTGGACATCCATTTGAAGAAGGGTCTCGACCCGAAACGTCACCCATTCCTTCTCTCCTGAGATGCTGCCTGACCCGCTGAGTTACTCCAGCATTTTGTGAAATAAATACCTTCAAATTATACAATGATAGATAAAGTGGTCAAAAAGGGCTTTTGGCACTTTGGCCTTCATCAGTCAGAGTATCGAGTAGAGACGTTGGGAGGTCATGTTGCAGTTGTATAAGACATTGGTGAGACCGCATTTAGAATATTGTGTTCAGTTCTGCACCCCATGTTATAGGAAATATATTGTCAGGCTTGAAAGGGTTCAGAAAAGATTTACGAGGGTGTGAGCTATAGGGAGAGGTTGAGTCAACTGGGTCTCTATTCCATGGAGCGCAGGAGGATGAGGGGAGGTCTTATAGAGGTATACAAACTCATGAGAGGAATAGATTGGGTAGATGCACAGTCTTTTGCCCAGGGTAGGGGAATCGAGGACCAGAGGACATAGGTTCAAGGTGAAGGGGAAAATATTTAATAGGAATCCGAGGAGTAACTTTTTCACACGAAGGGTGGTGGGTGTATGGAACAAGCTGCCAGAGGAGGTAGTTGAGACTGGGACTATCCCATCATTTAAGAAACAGTTAGACAGGTACATGGATAGGACAGGTTTGGAGGGATATGGACCAAGCGCAGGCAAGTGGGACTAGTGTAGCTGGGACAATGTTGGCCGGTGTGGGCAAGTTGGGCCGAAGGGCCTGTTTCCATACTGTATCACTCTATGACTCTAATGGGGTAAAAGTAATGAAATATTAACAGTAGAAGTTCAGTGTTTCACAGTCCACAATTGAATCTGATCAACAAAGTACCATTTATCCCCCCCACAAGCCGTCACTGTCCACTAACACTCTCATCTAACCGTGCTATCTACAATCCCAGCACGAAGGTGAGCTCCTAGATAAGGGGCAATGTGGAGCCAATATTTTGTTTCACCTTCTCCCTTATATTTCTCTGCTCCCTCCGTGGAACGTACACCAAGAGGGGATTGAGGAGTGGGCAAGAACAGTAATTGTTGGTAATCATGCACAACCATTACTGGAATAATACAGCAGCCATGGCTTGAGCTTTAGTATTTCTTAACAATGTGCTTCGTTGTAGTGGGGCTATTATTTTTAAAGGGAAAATATCTCTCAACGACTAGCTGCAATCAAGGTTTAGCTCAGGTATGTTCACATGATAAACATAACGCTACCAAATCTTCTAGAGTATGGCAAGGGCAATGGCAATGAACCAGCCGGGTTTATATGGACACATTGAATAGGATGTCAAATATCCTGTGTTTTTTTAATTTAATTTTTTTTATTTTTTAAATCAAAAATATTTATTCAAATATTAAAATAATATATACAATACAATAAAACCAAAACAGAACCCACCACCAGAATACTATACAAACAAATATACCAATTGAAACTATTATACAATTATATTACAATCCCCATCCAGGATACATCCAATCCCCCGCGGTGCCCAACGGTCCCGGAAATCCTCCAGGGTGCCCGTGGACAGCGCGTAGTCCCTCTCCAACACCACCCGGGCGCGGATGTAACCCCGGAAAAGGGGTAGGCAGCTGGCCCGGGCAGAGCCCTCTTCCGCCTGGTGCCGTCAGTCACGGATGGCCAGCTTGGCCAGGCCCAGGAGCAACCCAACCAGGACATCTTCGGCCCTACCCTCTGCCCTACGCACAGGGTGTCCAAAGATGAGGATGGCGGGTGAAAAGTGCAGCCAAAAAGCAAGGAGCAGCCCCTTTAGATATTGGAACAGGGGCTGCAACCTCACACACTATGTACACGTGGTACACAGACTCTTCCAACCCGCAAAAGTGGCAGGCGGCTGGCGAGTCTGTGAACCGCGCGAGGAACAGGTTGCAGGGGACTCCTCGGTGCAATACCTTCCACCCCAGGTCCCCGATGGAGAGGGGAAGAATCCCTGCATAGAGGGACCCCCACCACGGGGCCCCCTCGTGACCGGAAGGCAACACCAACCGCCACTTAGTGTCCGGACGGTGGACCAGGGCGAGGAACAAATATCCTGTGTTGGGGCGATGGCGGCGCTGCCCTAGCAGCTGCGGCTTACCTGCAGTCCATTTGTCTTTGTGTTTTTGTTGTTTTTGTTGTCTTAATTGTAGTTGTGATGTGGTGTTTTTGTGTTTGTGTACTATGTGTGTATGTGGGGGGGAGGGGGGGAACTGTAACATTGTAAATAGGTGTCCCTTCCGAACGGAGACCCGACCTTTGTGTTCTGGGCCGTGTCTCCGTTCCTGCTGCAGCCTACCATCGGCCCAACCATCGGCCCAACCATCGGCCCAACCATCGGCCCAACTCCTGGAGCTGGCGGCCTCCAGGGCTCTGGTTCGCAGAGCCCGCGGACCATCAGCGGAGCCGGCCGTTCTCGGAGGCTGCGGGAGCAGCTGCGACTCGCCTTAGGCTCGGGCCGCGTGGATGCCGACATCGGGAGCTCCGGCAGCGGCAGCGTGTTCGCCCGCCCCGGATTGCGGGGCTTGGGTCGGCCCGCCGCGGATATTTCACCGTCCGGTGCGGCCTGAAATAGGCCACGGAATTTTCGCAGCCTGGAACATGGCAACGACAACAGCCTGACCGCAGGAGAAGACGGCAGGGGAAGAGAAAAGACATTGTGGCCTTCCATCACAGTGAGGAGGGAACTGGAGGAGACTCACTGTGATGGATGTTTCTTTTTGGGGGGTTTTGTGTTGGTTGGGGTTGTGTAATTTGCTTATTTTATTGCTCTTATTGTTGGACTGTGGGTGACGAAATTTCGTCCAAAAAACTTGTTTTTTGGATGACAAATAAAGATATCTTGAATCTTGAATCCAATTCCGCAACCTGACGTCCAACACTATTATGTCCATTGCACGGCTGAGTGAATATGAGAGCTTAGGTGTCATAAATTGAATGGACTTTTTAAAGCCAATGACCTGAAGTGAAAATCTTGTTGTGTATGATATAAAATCTTCAACGGATTCCGAATTGCTTATTTCCTTAAATGGAGAATAGGTGCAAATCCGGTGGTTCGTACTGTGACTGGCATGACATGTTGCTCACCATACTGATTGTTTACCCTCTTTCCACTGTGGCTTGCAATTCTTCCAAATTCGTTGGTGAGAGTTGGAATAGGAAAATCAGGATGAGCATCTGTCAGAGTTTTCTTGGAATGCCATTGACCCGAAGCATCAACTGTATTTCTCTCCACAGATGCTGCCTGACCTATTGAGTGTTTCCAGTTTTGTTCTGTTTTACTTTAGACTCTGAGCGGATAGGTTGTGATGCGCCAAGAAAGTTATGCTAATCAATGATCTTTACCTGTTTCCCTTTAGTCAAACTGTTCAGCTCATATCTTAATCTAGGTGCCAGACTTTCCTCAAATTGCATCACTTACTTAACTGGTGCTCTGACCTGATCATTGACAGGGTCACGCTTCTTTCATGAAACCTTCAAAGGATTGTATGTTTTATATAAAAACCGCACAGCAGGCAAATAAGGAACACCTTTTTTTGATCATTTGAGTGTCTGGCACTTACACAAGTGCACCATTATGTTGAAAAGTCTTCAAAGCTACTGAGGGAACCAGATGGGTAGGGTTTTGTTTCCCCAAGGCGGCAGTACACACCACTCTCTGCGCGAGAACGCTCTTCACTTAAGCAGGTCCCTCGTGTTTGGTTCAGGTTGGCAGAGCTGAGGAAACCCTAAATGCTGCAATTAACATTAAAATCATATACCATGTCAGCACGGACAACGATATGATTCTTGCTAACTCGATCCATTCACAAAGTTATTTCAATTCGTAACACTTTTGCTTGAGAATACTATTCCTGTTTTGAACCATTTTAAATGACCCACATAGAAACACTAACTTTATCGTCTACAAATCCAGACCTCAAATAAAATAACTGATGTGCCCGAAACAAGAGATCAAAGTGGAAGTCAGGAAAAAATTACGGAGTCAGATCTCAATGGATTGTCCTCACCATCCAGAATGGATGCCCACAATCCTAGCAAGCCTGCATTTATCCGGCCTTTCCCAAAATGGCTCCTCTTACCTTCAGTCCCCAAGTGAAGTCCTCAGGTAATGTAGGGTGACATTTCTGTTCCTTGAGACCTTTGACAGAAGATATATCTTGGGAATGGGTCTATGAAATTATCTTCTATTTTAAAAGTTGCCGAATGGCTCTGACAATCAGAAATTTCTAAAACCCATTAATTTAGTTTTGTTTATTGTCACGTGTACCAAAGTACAGTGAAAAGCTTTAGTTGTGTGCTAACCAGTCAGTGGAAGGACAATACATGATTCCAATCGAGCCATCCACAATGTACAGATACATGATAAAGGGAATAATGTTTAACGTTTAGTGCAAAATAAAGTCCAGTAAAGTCCAATTAAAGGTAGTCCGCGGGTCACCAAAGAGATAGATGGCAGCTCAGGCCGACTTTCTAGTTGTTGATAGACTGATTCATTTGCCTGATAAATCTGATTTTCAATAATCAAAAATGCAAATTAGTCACTTTTTAACATTACATAAAACACTGAGAAATAACTGAAATGTTATAGTGAAGCAAAATAACTTGGAGAAATAACTTACCTTTCCCATTGCCTTCTAAATCTATTCTTTACAAAACCCATTGAGAGCAAAGAAGTCCTAGTCTCAGTACAGTTATCTCAGTCGCCATTGCACAGAATTACAGTGAGGTATCCCAACAAACTGGACCCTGCCACTGTGTTCCACTTGGAATTCCAATCACTGTGTAAAGTGGTAGTTTTGGCATTTAGACAAAGTGAATGGAAGATAGAGTCTGAAGAAGGGTCTCGACCCGAAACGTCACCCATTCCTTCTCTCCAGAGATGCTGCCTGACCCGCCGCTGAGTTACTCCAGCATTTTGTGTCTACCTTCGCATGGATGTTAGAACTTGCTTCACGTTCACAGCTGGTGATTCTAATCAGAACCATTACCCGCAGCCAATATTGCACTCATTGAATGTTTATTAAACAACAGAGTTTGTAGAGTGCACAGCATGACCTTCTTCTGATGATATAATGAAGTGATTTTCATTAGTAAATTAATTAACATCAGGCTACATTGACTTGGTATTCAACACAACGATCCCATTCAAATCACCAAGCTCCAAGACCCAGCTCTTGTACCAACCTTTACAATTGTATCCTTGCCATCCCCAATGGCAGACGTCAATATCAGGATCGATAACAATATCTCCTCCTCATTGACCATCCACAAAGTTACACCTCAGGGTTGCGTGCTTAGCCCCCTGCTCTACTCTTTTCAACCATGATTGTACGGCTAAGGACAGCTCCAATGCCATCTATAGGTTTGCTAAAGACACCATTGTTGTTGGCCAAATCACGGGTCGCCTTACAGGAGAGAATTGAACACCTGGTTGAGTGTTGATAACCTCTTGCTCAACGTCAACAAAACCAAGGAACTAATCATTGACTTAAGAAAGGGGAAATCAGAAAACCATTACAATTGGTGGGTCAGTGGTGGGGAGAGTTATCAACTTCAAATTCCTCGACGTTGATGTCTAGGATGACTTGTCCTGAGCCCAGCATGTAGTTGCATTCATGAAGAAGACTCACTTGTGCCTCTACTTTCTTGGAAGTTTAAAGAGATTCAGCATGCCACATAACACAATTTCCATAGATGCACAGTGGAACGTATCCTGACTGTTGCATCAGGATCTGGTACAGAAATGCCAATGCACAGGCACACAAGTGGCCACAGAGAGTGGTGAACCCAGGCTGGTCCACCACTGGCACAAATCCCCCCTCCCTCACCATTGAAAGCATCCACATGCAGCGCTACCTCGACAAGGTGTCATCTATTATGAAGGATCACTATGCCCTCTTCTTGCTGCTACCATTGGGTGGGAGTTACAGGAGCCAGATGCAGGAACCTGCTTCAGGAGCAGCTACCTTCCTACAAACATCAGATCTTGAACCCGCCTGCACAACTCTAATCATATCTCAGCAATGGAACACTCGGGTCCACCTCTTGCACCACCATGGACATGTTTTCTAAGTACGTTTTACTCTAATATTTAGTTTTCTGCAATACTTTTTCTACTTACTGTCTTGTAGAATTTACGTGTAATTCATGTTTTTGTGTGTTGCTTGTGCCTATGGTGTTACTGCGAGCAGGATGGTTCATTGTACTTGTACCTCACTGAACTTGTGTGTGTGACAGTAAGCTCGACTTGACTAATATGAAACCTGTCTCTTACCTAAAGATTGATGGAAATTTATTCCCAGGCTTCATTGGCATCAGCTGTCGGCGCTGGTTACACAGGCAGCTACTGGAAGAGATCAAAGTCGAGACATCTGCCTTGCTGGTTGTAGCGCCCTGGTGGGTCCTGGAATTGAGATTTTGTGTCAAAGATGCATTAACGTGGCTGTCATTGATGACTGTGTGGGCTGTGGAGCTAGTCTGAGCTTGGCAGACCTGGTGTAGCCATTACTGGATGATTTCTGGAGGCTAAAAAAGACTGCAGTGGATGGAATCTTGAACAAAAAGAGACTGCTGGAAGGACTCAGCGAGTCAAACGGCATCTATAAACCATTTCACTTCCATGGATGATGCTTGACCTGTAAGTTCTTCCGCTGTTATGTTTTTGGAGAGATTCCTTAAGCTAGCTTAGGAAATGTAATTTACACATTGGCAGTTTTAGTCACCTGTACAAAGTAAGAACACCCAAAATTTAGAAATGGTATTAATAACTGTGCAAATTCATGTCCACGGCATCCTGGTGCTCATTTTGCCTGTTCTGCACCAAAAATCAAATCCACTTTCAAACCCACTAATTTCTGTGGACCTCTGTGAACTTGATGTGGAATGTTATTGTCTTTACTAACCTACAAATGGGATGTGGGAGGAAACCAGAGAACCCGGAGGAAACCGATGCGGTCACAGGGAGAACGTGCAAACTCCGCACAGCCAGCACACAAGGTCAGGATTGAACCTAGGTCTATATTCAGGTAGAGCTGTGAGTTAGCAGTTCTACCAAGTGCACCACTGTGCCCTGCGCCACATTGTTTGCTGACACGCAACATTAACAGCACACCAAAAGGATTTAATTGGGCATGAAATGCTTCACGATACAGTGTGCTGCTGAGATTCATTGTAGAAATAGAGGGCTGTACATTATGTGCAAGCAGGGAAGAGTAGGTCTTGGATCATGCTCAACATAGACATTGTGGACCGAAGTGCCTACTCCTATGCTGTACTGTTCTGTAGATAGACACAAAAAGCTGGAGTAACTCAGCAGGTCAGGCAGCATCTCTGGAGAAAAAGAATAAGCTATGTATCAGGTCGAGACCCTGGACTGTACTTATACACTGTACTGTTCTATGTTCTCTGTATGTTGAAATCATTTTGTAGCCTCTGCAGATTTTGTCCACTTTGCAAAATGACGGAGTCCTTTTTATCTGTATCCTTCGGAGCAGATGTGCCTTGTGTCTCAGGACCTGCTAATGTGTTAATCATCCAGCACCAGAAAAAAACCTCCAGTGTCACAGTGGACAAAATGTGTGTGGGCTAAAAATGAGCATCTGATGATTCATTTCATGTTTAAATTCGGCCAGCTCTTCTCTCATATCCCGCTTGAATTCGTCTTTGAATGATGTGTCGTCCAGCTTTTAATTCTCTTCTCAAGTTGCTGATTTGTGTTTTTTAATCCCTCATGAAGGGCTTCTGTTACATCGTCTCCGCCAACTTGTTTGTTTTTGTCTTCGTTTTTGTCGCTTCGAGCCTGTCCTTCTGTTTCTTGCTTTTCTTGCATCTTTCTGCTCTTTGTTTTGATTCCCCCACTCATACTGTACTCATTTAAAACTTAAACACTCGCTTACTTTGAATCTAGGGGGAGGTTTATTTGTCCGACTGTATGGAGTTCTCTGTCTAATCAGCCACCATGCTCTGCTGCCGACCGAAATTGCTTCAAAATTTCAATTTATTCTGGAACAGTAGTGAAAAGTTGTGGGCTCCAGAGGTTTTGGATCAAGGGGCTGGTGACAAGCTGCTAATCAACAAATATTTCTATAATCTTAATCAGGAGAAAAGAGTGCCCAAACTCACGTTTCCCTCTCATGTCGCAAGATTTCCAACAGAACTGAAATCTTTTATGGAGACATTTGCTAAATCAATTTGCTTTCCTTTTCATTCTGGAACGACATGGAGTAATTCCAGTAGTGAGCACATATACAAACTTGAGGAAATCATTAGTTAAATAAGGTCTAATATCAGTGATTGCAGCATTATGCCACCGCTGTCAACAAGTGTTTCACTTTGGAAGTACACATACGATTTTAATCTGGGTTTTTCAGGTTAACATTTTGCACAGGGATTGCTTGCCAGCTATGTGCTTATAATTAGTGCAGAGTTAGGTGCAAAGGATAAATTTGTCCATTTTAAAAGAAAAATGGAAACTCTTTCCAGAGTTGAAAAAAAAAAGGTCGATACATACAGTGAGCAATCAAATCGTTGGATGTGCAGATTTTGTCCATTAATGGATTACCATATAAAATTAGAAATATTTGGCTCTTATCCTATTTATATCATCTTCAAATTAAACTTTGTAGTCGAGCAGCCAGAAATAGAAAATCCCATCAGAGGAAACCGATGTCAGTCCTCATTGGTCAACTTGATAGAAAGAGGAAAGGCATTAAGCAGGTGTGCAGATCACAATCAGCAGAAAGCTTTCTCCCTTGGAGATAGACACAAAATGCTGGAGTAACTCAACGGGTCAGGCAGCATCTCTGGAGAAAAAGACAGGTGACATTTCAGGTCAGAATCCTGAGTTATATTCTGTTGTGCTGTGCGAGTAAGAATTTACTCTGAAGAAGGGTCTCGACCCGAAACGTCACCCATTCCTTCTCTCCAGAGATGCTGCCTGCCCCTCTGAGTTACTCCAGCTTTTTGTGTCTATCTTCATAACAATTTTATTGTTCTATCTGGGACATATGACAATAAAACACTCTTGACTACTCCAGCATATTGTGTCTATCTTCAGTATAATCCAACACCTGCAGTTCCTTTACATTTTGTTTCTCCATTGAAGATAATTTCTCAAGATTCTCCAATACTTTGACCAATTTGAAAAATTGAATTGTAGTCAAGTCTGTAGGAAAAATATAACTGACGTATTAGGTTAGTGGGCAGGGAAGCCATGCAGTAAAGACAATATATCAAGGCAGTCAAAACTGGCCAAAGTTAAATACATCAGCACATGAGTGAATGTATAGGCTATGAGATAAAACAGATAAAGGACTGCAGGAGTTAACCATGTTCCCAATGACTCCATGATATTTTTGATTAATCATAATACTGTGAAATTCACACGGTTTAATTTAGTCTAGTTTATTGTCATGTGTACTGTGGTACAGTGAGAAGCAGTAACAATCAGGGCTCCCAAATAGCTGGATTCATCCCCAAAGTCTGGAAATATATAATGATCAGATCTCAATTGACTTTGCCCTTTACAACAGCAGTGTAATGCAGTGGGACAGCTTGCACAGCTGCTGCCTAACACCTCCAGCGGCCTGGGTTGCATCTCCTGATCTTTGGTGCTGATTACGTGAAGTTTGCATGTTCAACTGCATGGGTTTCTGTCGGGTTCTCCAGTTTCTTCCCACATCCCAAATATGTATGGGCTATTAGGTTAATTGGTCATTGTAATTGACCTCTAGAGCAGACGAGTGGTTGAGTCTGGAGCGAGCTACTGGGGATGTGAGGAGAATGAAATGGTACTCTTGCAGGATCGGTCTCAAGTGAGCGCTTGATGGTCGGCACAGACTTGGTGGGATACGTGACTTTACGATCTGGAACTCCAGTTTCTGATGTGTCTCAACAACTGGTTTGCTTAGAGAATGGCAGTTCATCAGTAATAATATTGCAGTTAATTCAGACTATCTAACCAAAAAAATAAATAAAGACGGAGCAATTGAAAAGAATGGGAGAGGTAAGGGGAAGATTTGGAGCGTATATTTTCCCACCTCCATTAACTCCACTGTAACTGTGTAACTCCCACATAATTCTATTTCGTCACCTGGAATATAAATTCAATTTGTCACCATAGAATATATTATAATTGTATCAAAATGCTGGCACAAATACTAGTTGAGTGAAGAGAGTGGGAATGGTTGGGTCATGGAGGTGGTGTGGGCTGCAGGTGAGAATTATTTTACAGGGTGAATTATTTTTGAATTCTTGCTGTAGGATAAAAGGGAAAGCTGCATTTTCAGCTGATAATGGCTGGTGGGGCTTTCCCTTGAAAGTGGAACCTTGCAGTCCTGGGGTTACTGCATTCAAGAAGGATAAAACCCCTGTCCCGCTTAGGCGATTTTTTAGGCGACTACAGGCGACTAGGCTGTCGTCACGCGGTCGCCGGGGTGTCGTCTGTATAGTCGTGAGTCGTTTCCAAAGAATCGTAGTGTTTTTCTGGTCGCCGTGGATTTTGAAATGTTTAAAAACTTTCGGCGACTGTTGGTTTGACGCCAATGAGCGTAGCTTGACGTCTCCTGACGTAGGCGCTGTCGTAGGTTGTCGCCAGGTTGTCACCAAGTGACGTAGGTTGTCGCTGACTTTGTTGAATTCCATTGGCGACTACCTACGTCAACCGGCGACAGGTACCGACGTCAAAACCGGAGGCCAAAATGATGTGAATAGTCATCAGTTGTCACCGACACGGTCGTAGCTTATCGTAGCTTATCGTAGCATTGCAGGTAGACGTAGGTTTACTTTGGTTGTTGTAGGTTGCCGCCTGTGTGGTCATGGGTTGTCGTAGGTGCGGTCGTAGGTGGACGTCCTAAGTCGCGAAGATTGGGTCGCCGGTTGTCGGTAGCTTGCCATAGCTTGACATCAACTAGGTGGTAGGTTGTTGTAGCTTGTCGTAGATATTGTTGTTGGGGGGGGGGTCCAGTCGCCGTTTCTTCGACGACCTGCTACGGCTATTGTAGTCGCCGGCAGTCGTCTCAAAAAGCGCGTAAGTGGGACAGGCCCTTAATGAGGTCAGTGACCAGAAGGATGGAGAGAGGGTGCTGTAGTGTGAGCTTCTGCATTAAGATTACTATACATTCCCAACCTCAAGAAAAGGTGTATCATCACAGAATAAGGTATTATAGCCCCTTGTCATTTTTTAAAATCCCTGATCCAAAGTCTTACAAGACTGGCAGTTCAATCACAACCACTCCTACAAAATTAGGTTTATATAAAACTAGACCAAGTGGACCCGTTGGGCCCGAACCTCTCCTGCATTGGTGCAGCACCCTCGCCTACCCCCCTCTCCTCCCCCCTCACCTCCCCCCTCTCCTCTCCCCCTCCCCTCTCTCCCGCTCCCCCTCTCTCCCCTCCCCCTCTCCCCTCCCCCTCCCTCCCCTCCCCCTCCCCCTCCCCTCTCCACTTCCCCTTCCTCCTCAACCCCCCTTATCCACCCTCCTCCACCTCCCTCCCTCCCCCCCACCTCCCTCCGCCTCCCTCCCTCAGGCAGCCCCCAACTGCGCATGCGCTGGTTTTTAAAACCTTTAAAATGTGAATAACTTTAAAAATATAACACCAATTTCAATAAAACGACCATTTTGTACCATTAAAGTGACGACGGTGAGTAAGGTGGGCCTAAAATTGTCGCGCTATCATGTACCGTTTTGGCTGAAGTTCAGTCACAAACAAGATAACAAACGAGAGTTTTAGTATATAGATATGGAAAATTACTCGTTCAGAGCAAACTGCCTTGGGATTAACCTCATGTTTTGCAGCCCTGCTTCTTAATACTTTTTTTTTCCTTTTCATACTGTTTGAATCTGACAGCCATTAACAGCAGTTCCTTCCTAGCCATTAACAGACTACTGGACACATCTGGGTTAAGTATTTGCAGGCATCAATTGGTCTTGATGCACTGACTTACTGCATGCCAGGGAACTTGGCCATCAATTAATGTAACCCCTAGATAAGATGATAGAAATGTAGTTGCGAGTGCCTGTGCAATAGATTAGTGTGTGTATGCTGTACTTGGCTTCAGAAATACATTTTCATTGACGACGGCTGTAGAAGACTGGTTAGGCAACTGGACAAGTAATCAACAGGCCTGGATTAAAGGCCCAGAAAGGCAGTTTCCAATCAGATGGTTCATTAAATAAAATGAAATTAAAAATCTGACTTGAGAATTTGGGAATATGGAATTACTGGACCGTTGGATTATAAAGGCCTGGTCTGGCCCAAATCTGACTCCAGACTCATCAAGTGGTCGTCTCTCACTGTCCTCTGAAAAGCCTGAGTCAGCCACACAGCTGTGGCAAACGGCCACAACTCCCTGTCTGCCAGCGTTGTGGGAGTATCGTCACCACAAGGGCAGCAGGGTGGTGATTCACTGCCACCCACTCAAGGATAATCAGAGCGATGCATTAATTATCGGCCTTGCCACCAACACCCTTATAATAAGACCATAAAAAATAAGCACCATTCAGGAAGTGTGCAGATAGAGGATGAAGGGAATAACGTACAGTGCAAGATAAAGTCCAGTAAAGTCCGATTAAAGGTAGTTCGAGTGTCTCCAGTGAGGTAGATGGAGGTTATGGACTACTCTGTAGTATTTGGTAGGAGAGAAGACCTTTCGGTTGCCCGATAACAGCTGGGAAGAAACTGCCCCTGAATCTAAAAGTGTGGGTTTTCACACTTCTGCACCTCTTGCCTGATGGGAGAGGGGAGAAGTGGGTGTGAGACTCTTCTGTGATTGTGCTGGCGGCCTTGCCGAGGCAGAGTGTAGTGTAGATGGAGTCAATGGAAAGGAGGTTGGTTTGTGTGATGGTCTGGGCTGGGTCCACAGTTTTCTGTGCTGGGTTTAAGGTCTTGATCACCAAATTGCACTGTTTTCTCTGGAGCGTCAGAGGCTGAGGGGAGACCGGATAAAAGTATATAAACTGATGAGAGGCAGAGTTGGTGCAGACAGTCAGAACATTTTTCCCAGGATGGAATTGTCAGGCTAGAGGTCATAGAAATAGAGGGGCAATGTTTAAAGGAAATGTGTGGGCAAGCTTTTTACACAGAGAGTGGGAGGGCCTGGAATGAGTTGCCAGAGATGGTGGTGGAGGCTGATATTTAAGCGGCTTTTAGTTGGCACATATATATATATATATACAGGGATTGGAAGGATATAGATTGTGTGCCGGCAGAGGAGATTAGTTTAACCTGGCATTATGTTCATCAGACTTTGCGGGCTGAAAGGCCTGTTCCTGTGCATATGGTCATAAGGTCATAAGTGAAAGGAGTAGAATTAGGCCATTCGGCCCATCAAGTCTACTCCACCATTCAATCATGCCTGATCTATCTCTCCCTCCTAACCCCATTCGCCTGCCTCCTCCCCATAATCTCTGACACCTGTAGTAATCAAGAATCTATCTATCTCTGCCTTAAAAATATCCACTGACGCGGCCTCCACAAGTCAAGTCAAGTCAAATTTATTTGCCACATACACATACTCGATGTGCAGTGAAATGAAAGTGGCAATGCCTGCGGGTTGTGCACAAAAAGAATTACAGTTACAGCATATAAATAAAGTTAATAAGTTACTAAACATAGCACAAAAAGTGTCGACAAAAATTTAGTCTCTGGGGTTATAAAAGTTGACAGTCCTGATGGCCTGTGGGAAGAAGCTCCGTCTCATCCTCTCCGTTTTTACAGCGTGACAGCGGAGACGTTTGCCTGATCGTAGCATCTGGAACAGTCCGTTACTGGGGTGGCAGGGGTCCCTCATGATCTTGCTTGCTCTGGATCTGCACCTCCTGATGTATAGGTCCTGCAGGGGGACGAGTGTAGTTCCCATGGTGCGTTCTGCCGAACGCACTACTCTCTACAGGGCCAACCTTCTGTGACAAAGAATTCCACGATTCACCAACCTCTGACTAAAGAAATTTCTACTCATCACCTCCCTAAAAGAACGCCCTTTAATTCGCAGGCTATGACCTCTAGTCTTAGACTCTCCCATTAGTGGAAACATCCTCTTCACATCCACTTTATCCAAGCCTTTCACTATTGCGTATGTTTCAGAGGTCCCCCCTCACTTTTCTAAACTGCAGTACTGATCTATGTTATATCGATACATTATACAGTATTGAAAGAGGTAAATTGGCACAAACATTTTATGCTGGTGCTTGCATTCCATTTGAGCATCATCTTGTCCTATCTCATCTAAATCTTTTGCTGTCATTTTCAATTTTTCAATCCTTTTGACTCGCACTTCCTATCTTTTCGTCTCTGGCCATTGTCTAACCATCTTCCTATCAAATAACCCTCCTCACCTGTATCGATTTATTACCTGCCATGCTTTTTCCTGCCCCTCCTCTCCTCAAGGTTCCTTCTTTCCCTCCCCTCCCCCCCCCCCCCCCACACCACTCCACAATCAATCTGAAGAAGAGTCCCGACCCAAAACGTTTCCTATCTAGGCTCAGTGCTAGATTTTGTAGCTAATTGTTGCTTTTAATTTCCACTTAATGCTGAGTTTTGCGGTATATGTTGGTAAATAACATATTTAGTTTAGTTTAGTGTAGGGATACAGTGCGGAAACAGGCCCTTCGGCCCACCGAGTCCGCGCCAACCAGCGATCCCCACACATTAACACTATCCCACACACACTAGGGACAATTTTTACATTTACCAAGCCAATTTACCTACATACCTGTACGTCTTTGGAGCGTGGGAGAAAACCGCGATCACGGGGAAAACCTACGCGGTCATGGGGAGAACGTACAAACTCCGTACAGACAGCACCTTTAGTCGGGATCGAACCCGAGTCTACGACGCTGCAGGCGCTGTAAGGCAGCAACTCTACAGCTGCGCCACCGTGCTGCCAATTATTATTGTCATGAAATTATTGTAATGTAATTGTATTATTATAATGAAATTATTATTTCATATAAAATGAAATGGCATCTAAACAATTCGCTAGGGGACTCATGGTTTCTGTACGAAGGTAACAATCAAATAGTTGTTGGCCCTGTTATTTAACCTGCTTCTCTCAATGTAAGGCAACATAGCAGAGATTTTTGAGTGTATTAAATTCGTGGGAATACAATGGATAGGAAAAAAGCCTGCTGTGAACACTCAATGCCAATGTCATTACATTGGTCGCTAAGGAAGGCTTGTACTGACTTTATTACAACACAAACACATTCCAGAAGTCCAGCTCCACCGCCCGGTTTGTTTAATTACTCTTCAAGTTTTAAATGTTTGTTTTACTGAGAGATAAGCTTCACAACTTTACCGTCAGTAATTGTGTAACATACTCTGAATTTTAGATTTTAGATTTTAGAATTAGATTTAGATTTTTAGATTTAGAGATACAGCGTGGAAACAGGCCCTTCGGCCCACCGAGTCTGCGCCGCCCAGCGATCCCCGCACATTAACACTACCCTACACACACTAGGGACAATTTTTACATTTACCCAGTCAATTAACCTACATACCTGTACGTCTTTGGAGTGTGGGAAGAAACCGAAGATCTCGGAGAAAACCCACGCAGGTCACGGGGAGAACGTACAAACTCCGTACAGACGGCGCCCGTAGTCAGGATTGAACCTGAGTCTCCGGCGCTGCATTTGCTGTAAGGCAGCAACTCTACCGCTGCGCCACCGTTCAGCAGTTCTTTCCAAAACTCTGCTTTACAAAGCAAAAATACTCTTTCAAAGTTGCATCCTGCCTAGATTAAACTGTTTCGTGGTGTAGACACTATTTTACAGACTGCAAAATAAATTGTATTTTTTACATCAATATTATGCATGTTTAAAATAGCTATTCGAAGAAGTTTTCTCAATGTACTTCCTGTCGCTGTGACGTGCTGTGATCCTGCCTCTGCCATTGAAAAAAATGTATTATTGTGCTTGCAAGTAAAATCAGCTTTGATCGCAAAAGGGAGAGGGACCAAGTAAACTAGAGAGCAAACGGCACTAAAAATGCAATATCATTTCAGCAAATAAAAAAAATCTCTCCAGTAGAAAGAAAACCAGTGGTAACTTGTTGAAACACTATAATTTCCAACAGGATTTTTCCAACATGTGCATCAAAGATCTGACAGTGGAGAGATGCAGAAGCTGTTTTATTTGTTCCTCCTCAAATGCTTTAAAATCTCATGACTTTGAAAAAATTGAAAATAAATTTGATGAGTGAAACCTTTCAATTAACAACAATGGCATAAACTGACATTTGAACTCAAGGAGCAAGTTTGATTTAAAGTTGCCTTAATCTGCTGTGCCAGCAAGACTCTAAATTTTGAAAAACAGAATAATCTCGTGCTTTTTTAAAACTTGTTCCCTGTCACAAATTCAATGGCTTTTTTTTCCACTAAACATAGTAAAAAAGTTGTACTTCACTAACTAAAAGGACTTATCAAAGACTGATTAGTTTAATGTTAAGATTTATGGCACTCAAGATAGAGCTCCAAATTGGTATTAAAAAACAGGCTTGTGTCTATCTTTGATGGAGAAACCCGACGGATTGAACAGCAGAACGTGGTGGAAAGGATTTTTTTAAACTTCAAAAGTAAACTTTATTCATGATAAAAAGATACATACTAAAGAACAGAGTGCAAAGCTCTTTACAATCATAGTTTGTTTGGTACATTCAGTGTTGCTGGTGTTTACATTGCAGTGTGAACACATCTCTTTCTTTGCTTACGTAGCACCATTACCACTCATCTGGACCTGTGGGATGGTACCCCCTTCCATCGTTTGAGGGGATTCCCAACGTACTCTGTCTCTCAATGTCCAGTAGTGGAAGGAACCTTGCCTATTGTCCTTCTTAGAGTTCTTTGCATTGAGCATTGCTTTACATTGAGCATTGCTTTGCATTGAGCATTGCTTTGCATTGAGCATTGCATTGCTTTGAGCATTGCATTGCTTTGCACTGAGCTTCAATGCATCCCCTCAGCAAGTACTTCTGCAGTCTGCAGTGTGCCAGTCAGCAACATTGCCTTACAGCACTGATCACAATTTGGGGCAGACCAAAAAACATCTTTCACCGATTTGATGAACCTCCAGCAGTACTTGATGTCTATCCCTGCATATATCCCTAGGAAAAGCCCGTAGATCAGAGAGTTCCTTGTTACGCAGCTACCCAGGATGAACCATGGCAAGGAACCTTGCATCCTTCGCCAGACCTTCTTAGCAAATCCATGCTGCAATGAGGTGAGTCACCTTCCCATCCCAGCCATCCTAAAGGATATCCTGAACGTCCAGGAAGGATCTGACTGGGAGGGCTCCTCTCACCGCTAGCCAGGTGAGGTCTTGGTGCTTCTTAGTGTGTTCCTAGCAAGGAGACATTCTGCCAGATGATTTGAACAGTCTGCTCATGGAATCGGCCCAAAGGATCCACCGAGTCCATGTCCTGCAATGGCTGCAAGACGTTCTGTGCTGATCACTGCCTTATGGATTTGTTGGTCTGGAAGAACCTTTCCACAAAGGATAGATGGTATGGCAATGTCCAGTGGACTGGCACATTACATGGCACAGCACCAGGCCTACCTTTCACAACGCCGGGGACAGGTAGAACCTTAGAACATAGTGGCATTTGGTGCCCATGTACTTTGGATGCAAGCACATCCTGATACATCCACACATGAAAGAGGCCATCAAAATCCTGTGTTAATTAGCTCTAGACTCCTCTGCTCTGCATGAAGGTTGAAAGTGGGCCCTTCGACAGGTTCCCACTGCAGCAAGCGTGTCATTGTGCACATTCCTTCAGCTTCTCTCTGCATCCGAATGGTCAAGGCTGGATTCTCGGCTTTGGGCTCCATCGGTGCCTGCTCTCACAACATCTTCCCTGTGATTTAGGGAACTTCTTGTTTCCACCCCCTCCTCCTCCTCCTCCTCCTCCTCCTCCTCCTCCTCCTCCTCCTCCTCCTCCTCCACCAATGTATCCAGTCCAGTGTTCAAAAACCTTGGCACCCATTCTCTCCCTTGCTATCCCAATATTCTCTATTTCTTAGAAAGAAAATACTTTTTATTACCTGCTCCAGCCACAAAAAATCAAAATGTAAGTGACCCTGACCAGTTTCAACTGGCGCTGATCACTTATGTTGTTGCAATGGTGTGTACTGCGCACAAACACAACACAAATACGCACACAGATTTGTCGGCATGTATTTTGGCTCTGGAAATAGGTCGTGGCCTTACCATCACAATTACATAATCTATTAATTAAATAATTGTGTTGGGAACAAAATCTTGCAAAGGATTGAAACTGCAGCACAATTTGGCTGGTATGTTCCAATGAAGGGCTGCATTCATTCATTCCCATGTTTTACCTGGGGTACTCTGGCAGGCCACAGCTGGGAGAGATTCAGCAGTTTCTTTGTCCAAGCAGTTGCAGCCTTTAAGGTCGGCTGCGTGGGTGAAGCCGTGAGTGAGCGGACAGTGTAATTACGGGGCACGGAGCCACTAGCACGGTGATTTTTTCTGGAAGGCTTACAGCTTGCGGATGTGCAAGGGAAGTAGTACAGGCATAAGACAACAACAATTTCCTTCCTGGCCTTAATAAGATGGGGCAAGGTTATGGGGAATGAGGGGATTAGGAACAAAACGTTCGTTCAGTGGTTGAGCCTGCCTGACACGACTCTGCAACAGGTATTTACTGTTTAAATTTGCAAAATGAAAATAAACCAAGCGCGCTCGTGTTGTACACAGTCCTTCTGAACTAATAAAACTGGCTACTCTGAGCAAAAGAATTCTCTCATGAACGGCTTCACCTGACATAACATTTCCTTATTTGGACAGCGTGCCCATAAAAATAACAGGAGAAAAAGCCATAAAAGTATCCATTTTAACTACATGTCCCTGACCAGATTCATCTCATTAAGGATACACAAAGTGCTCACAATTACAAATGATAAGACATTGGTGGAAAATGGTCAATACCCTTTTAAGGTGGCGTCTTCGAAATTGTCTGTGCTGGAAGAATGTGGGTGAATATTGGCTGACTTCCAAATGCCCCCTTGGTTTTATCATAGAATCAAAGAAAAATATAATGCAGAAAGAGGTTGCTCAACCAATTGTGTCTGTGCCAGTTGAAAACGAGCTATCCAAACTAATCCCACTTTTCAGCGTAAGGAATACACATCGATGCATTTAAAGAAAAATGTGGTAAGTATTTAAAGTCGCACTGCATGACAAAAAGTAACTTCAGTCCACCGGACTCAGCACCTATTAATACCGACACCATTTTCCAGCTCTTCACCCATGGCCTTCGGTGCCATGGCATTTCGGTCCAGTTGAGTATATAGTCACGTGTACCGAGGTACAGTGGAAAGCTTATGTTGCGTGCTAACCATGCACTCAAGTGTTCATCTGACCATTACTTGAATATCATGAGAGTACCCGCCTCCAAAAACCCCATCAGACAATAGACAATAAGCAATAGACAATAGGTACAGGAGGAGGCCATTGGACCCTTCGAGCCAGCACTGCCATTCAATGTGATCATGGCTGATCATTCTCAATCAGTACCCCATTCCTGCCTTCTCCCCATACCCCCTGACTCCGCTATCCTTAAGAGCTCTATCTAGCTCTCTCTTGAATGCATTCAGAGAATTGGCCTCCACTTCCTTCTGAGGCAGAGAATTCCACAGATTCACAACTCTCTGACTGAAAAAGTTTTTCCTTTCCATGTTCATCAGGACATGGTCTCCAGATTCTATCTACCTTCAGCAAAAAAAAATCTTCCTCAGATCCCCACTAAGTCTCCAGTCTCTTAAAGTAACGCCCTCTGATTATTGATACCTTTGCTCAGGGGAAAAGTGACTCACAAACCAGCCTCATAATTTTGCCCAGCTCAATCAGGTCACTCCACTGCTTTCTTCATTCCAAAGAACCAAACCCAGCCTCTCCAGACTCTGCTCTCTCTTGAAACATTCCATCCCAGGCAATATCCTGGTGAATTTCCTCCTCTGCCTCCTCCCCAATCCTCCACAATCATGTCTCCTAGAACGTGGTGATGAAAACTGCACTGAGTCAGTCTGAAGAAAGGTCTTGACCCGAAACGTCACCCATTCCTTCTATCCAAAGATGCTGCTAGTCCTGCTGAGTTACTCCAGCATTTTGTGTCCATAATGATAAATATAGTTTTATCATAAGTTCCCTGTTTGTTGTACGCCAAGCTCTCTCTGTTATTCAGTACTTCCTAGGGGCCCACCATTCATCGTGTATGTCGTAGCTTAATTAATCTTCCAAAAATACATACCTCACATCTTTAGGAATAATTTTCGTACCAGAATGCTGCCTGGATTAGGAGGTATCAGCTACAAGGAGAGGTTGGGCAAACTTTTTCTCGGGAGCATCGGAGGCTGGAGGGAGCCCTGATCGAAGTGCATAAAATTGTGAGAGGCAGAGACAGGGTAGACTGTCAGAACCTTTGTCTCAGGGCGGAAATGTCAACGATCAGAGGACATAGCTTTAAGGTGAACGGGGGAAAGTTTGAAGGAGATGTGTGGGGCAAGTTTTTACACAGAGGATGTTGGGAGCTTGGAACATGCTGTCAGGGGTGATGATGGAGCCAGATACGATAGTGGTGTTTAAAAGACATTGAGATGGGCGCAAGGATGTGCAGGGAATGGAGGGGTAAGGATCATGTGCAGACAGACGAGATTAAGTTAGCTTGCCATCTTGCTTTCTACAGACACTGTGGACCGATGGGCATGTTTCTGCGTGGCACTTTTCTACGTTATAATTGCATCTGCCATTTTTCTTCCCATTTTATCAACTAAGCAATATCCTGCAGCCAAAGACCACGATTCCCTTCACTATCAACAACACTCTCTCTCCAGGTTAGCCAAACCTTTCTCGGAGCCAAACTTTTCCAGTCTTAGCAACATCCACAGAAATCACTTCCGCACTCGTGCCAGGTTAATCAGACCTTCCTTATAATGTAGTGAGCAGAACTGTACACAGTAGCCACGCTGTGGCCCCTGCGATGCTGTATATAACTCTAGCGTTACCTCCCAGCACTTACATTTTCTTGCCTAATAAAGGGATCCACACAGACTAATTTCCCTCCGGGATAAGTAAAGTTGTATCTTATCGTATCGCATTTGTTCTAACAACCATCTCCCTTCCTGCTGCCTCTAAAGATTTATTGCTATGCACTCCTAGGCTGTTCTGTTCCTCAACACTTCTCAGTAACTTCCCACATTGTGTATCCTTTTCCCTTGTCGTGGTTCTCAACATAAACTATCTCAAGGCTCTCTGGCTTAGATTCTACTTCGTATTTTAGTTCTCAATACACCTCACCATAGGTAAGCACACATTAGCAGAAAGCTATTGGAGATGAAAGGGTTGGGAGAGGGAAAAACGATGAGAAAACAAGGAGGAAGAGGCCAAAGTGAAGAGGGAACTGGCAATTCCCAACAAATTACAAACACAATGAAATCTGATAATAGACAAACAGAAAAATGCGGCAGTGGTTTTCTGTCATTAACATTCAAGGATCATTTGATCTTTTAAAATATGAACTTCAGCAAAATATTTTCAATGTTTGGATTCTCCTAAAAGCATTTAATATTTCAATTGAAGCAAAAATGCAAAAAAAAAAAAAAAATGCTCTTTGAAATACCATTCATACCATTGATCTCTTTATGAGTTTGTGCCCTTTGCACCTGCAATATCAAAAGGAATTGTACTTCCGTGCTGTTTGTAGCTTTGGCTCCACACAGAATTGTATTCATTTTGGGGCAGGATGACCTGAATTGAATTCAGTAACTTTCCCCTCCCAGCAAGTCTATTCTATGAGTTGGCCTGAGTCAATTCATGGTTATTGCATTAACTTCCCCGCACGCTAACACTGCCCAACACACATTGGGGACAATTTATAATTTTACCGAAGCCAATTAACCTACAGACCTGTACGTCTTTGGAGTGTGGGACAAAACCGGAGCTCCCGGAGCAAACCCACACAGGTTATGGGGAGAACGTTGCTAACTCCGTACAGACAGCACCCATAGTCAGGATCGAACCCGGGACTCTGGCGCTGTAAGGCAGCTACTCTACCACTGCACCACCGTGTGCTGAGTTTTGACTTATCACTCAAAGCTTCACGGAATGTACTTCAGACAGTTTTGATGTGAGCCTTTGGCTCACAGACCCATTACCAGAGACTAATTCAGGACGGCACAGTGGCCCAGCTGGGAGAGCTGCTGCCTCTTGGCGCCAGAGACCCATAGAAACATAGAAACATAGAAAATAGATGCAGGAGTAGGCCATTCGGCCCTTCGAGCCTGCACCGCCATTCAATATGATCATGGCTGATCATCCAGCTCAGTAGCCTATACCTGCCTTCTCTCCATACCCCCTGATCCCTTTAGCAAAAAGGGCCACATCTAACTCCCTCTTAAATATAGCCAATGAACTGGCCTCAACTACCTTCTGTGGCAGAGAATTCCACAGACTCACCACTCTCTGTGTGAAGAAATGTTTTCTCATCTCGGTCCTAAAAGACTTCCCCCTTATCCTTAAGCTGTGACCCCTGGTTCTGGACTCCCCCAACATCGGGAACAATCTTCCCGCATCTAGCCTCTCCAACCCCTTAAGAATTTTATATGTTTCTATAAGATTCCCCCTCAGTCTTCTAAATTCCAGCGAGTACAAGCCCATCTATCCAGTCTTTCCTCATATGCAAGTCCCGCCATCCCAGGGATCAATCTGGTGAACCTTCTCTGCACTCCCTCTAAGGCAAGAACGTCTTTCCTCAGGTTAGGAGACCAAAACTGCACACAATACTCCAGGTGCGGTCTCACCAAGGCCCTGTACAACTGCAGCAGAACCTCCCTGCTCCTAAACTCAAATCCTCTTGCTCTGAATGCCATAGTTGGAGGGCAGGAGGAATCACAGAGGGGGAGCAGTGAGAGAGCATGTTGCTAAACTCTCGTCGAAGAGAGGAGGAGAACTTCTTCAAAGTAGACATACCTTGAGGAGAATTCGCAGTGGAGCGGCAAGATGTTCCTCCTGCCCTCCAACTAGTTCCTCTGTCCCTCTCTTTTCCCTCCCCCTTCCCAGTTCTCCCACTGTCTTCCTGTCTCCTACTACATCCTATCTTTGTCCGGCCCCCTTCCCTGACATCAGTCTGAAGAAAGATCTCGACCCGAAATGTCACCCATTCCTTCTCTCCTGAGATGCTGCCTGACCCGCCGACTTACTCAAGCATTTTGTGTCTCCCTTCAATTTGAACCAGCATCTGCAGTTATTTTCCTACACATCTTCTCAGGAGATGCTGGCTGACCAGCTGATTTACTCCAGCACCTTGTGTCCTTTTGTCTATTAATCAGCATCTGCAGTTCCTTTTTTCTATATACAGATTGATAGCCTGACTATCAATTGCAGATATTCATAGTTTGATTCACTTTAATAAATGTCAAGGGAGATGAGGAGAGAGGTACTGAGCAATTCTCAAGTGCACTTCCTTGTTGAATACATCAATGTCATTCACTATTTAGAGACAGATTTGTGAGCTGAGCCACCTTATATCCACAGAACAAAGCTTACACGAGGGGATTTATTTAGATAGGACAATGTTTTTACTTTTAAATATTGTTAACAAAATGATGCATTCTCTGAATTAAAATGACCCTTTTTTGTTGATCTAAGCACACCACTGAATCTCTTGCAGGGTAAATGTCTGTGCAAACAGGCAAGCACACGGTTTAGGAACATTACCACAGCGAGCCTCAGACACATAGGAATAAAATTAGACAACAAACCATTTCCCGTTACCATGTCCAGCGGTGCAGGAATGCAACAGGTGTCAGGGGACTCAGAAGTCTGGCTGGTCCAAATATCTGGATCTCTGCCACTTTTACGACTGAGACTAATCTCCTGACAGGGTCTTTAGACTGGTCTGTGTACCTAAACACGCTCAGTTTTTTTGCAGATTGTATAAAAGAAAACCACTGGCTCAATGCAAATACCCTCATTCAAACAACTGCATGCGTTGATGGAGTTACTCAGTGGTGAGGATTAAAACGTGCGGCATCTATTTGTCTCTTCGAGGCAAACAACACCTCTCTATTGATCACCTGATACACTCGGCAGTTTCTGAAAAGCTCATCGGGGTCTGTGAGAGGAAGTAATATCCATCTAATCAGCTCTCCGGGGGAGAATCATGTCGGCCACTATCATTCACTCCAGTAAACCAGCAAGAAACGCTGGCTGCTCCTCAACAGAGCAATGTCGGTAATCTGTGAGTGCCACAAGACACACTGAGAGTCAGGAAGGAAGGAAAGCAAGTGGACTTGGCCAGGGCTACGGTAGTTTGAGCCAATCAGACAAGAACATAATATCAAACAAATGCAAGGCTGCCCCGTATGTATGTTATTCCTTTTAGAGAAACTCGAGGGGATATATCATACAGAGACTCCTATTAATGAGGCAAAAACTGCTGTTTACTTATCTCACTGATTTATTACTTTGCACTCGAACAACCTCTCAGTGCATTATCACTATGTGAAATATCCAGCTCAGAAGCTGAAAAATTCTCCTCGCATGAAGGAGCCACAGTCGTTTGATTAGAAAAACAACCATTTTCCTTCTGAATTTTATAAAATATATGCCTTTATTTAAACCCTTCACTCCTTTCAGCACCAACTCCTACTTCAGCTCCCCGAAGATTGTGACTGCATTGCTGGCTGTCACCTGGTATCTTCCTCAATAATTTTTGCCTTACTATTGAATTGTATCAGAAAGGCTGCAGCAGGTTTAGTTTCAGCCATCCCACAAATATTATGTGCATATAATTAAAATATTTAGAACGTTGAATTTTTCAATTTAAAACCACAGCAGCTTGCTTTTCCCCGTCTCTTTCTCCCCAAGGAAGCCCCCTTCTCCCCCCCTTTCTCCCCCCACCTCCACCACCCATTTTCCTCCCCCACCTTCACCCCCTGTCTTCCCCCTCTTTCTTCACCCCACTTTCTTCAACCCCACTTTCTCCTCCCCTTTCTTCCCTCACCCCCTCCAACTTCTAACCCTCATCCTAAGCATTCATTCCCCCATCACTATTGCGCTGTGGCTCCAGTGCATATCATCCATGAAATACACTGCAGCAATTTGCTAAGGCTACTTTGATAGTTGCTGACTCCTGCTATCTGGATAGTTTGGCAGAGATGTACTTGGTTTGACCATAACAAGAGGAAGAAGCTTGAACTGTATTGCCTTCCATCACAGTGAGGAATGTGGAATCCACTGTGGTGGATGTTTATATTAACTTTTATGTGGTTGTGTGTCTTGTTGCTTTTCACTTCGTATGGCTCTATGGTAACTCAAATTTCACTGTACCTTAATTGCTACATGAGACAATAAACTGACCTTGAAACTGAGCTGCGTAGGAAGGAACTGAAGATTCTGGTTTGCACCGAAGATAGACACAAAATGCTGGAGTAACAGCGGGTCAGGCAGCATCTCTGGATAGAAGGAATGGTTGACGTTTCAGATCGACACCCTTTTTCAGATCCCTCGACCTGAAACATCGCCCATTCTTTCCATCCAAAGATGCTGTCTGTCCCACTGAGTTACTCCAGCACTTTGTGTCTATCTTCAGTATAAACTGAGCTGTCTTGACTTGATTCATCAAGAGAGAAATGTAGCCTTTTAAAAACGTATTACTCTCATTATTGAAGGAATTGGTCAAAAATTGACAAAGCTTCCGCATGAATTAATTTAAAGGCGAATCTTGCATGTGAAAATTTTCACTATCATTTAAAGAAACACCTTCAGTCATCAACCTCAATATAATGATAAATTGTGGAATTCTCTGCTACAGAAATGGAATTCTCTGCCACAGAAAGCAGTGGAGGCCAATTCACTGGCTGTTTTCAAGAGAGAGTTAGATTTAGCTCTTCGGGCTAAAGGAATCAAGGGATATGTGGAAAAAGCAGGAACAGGGTACAGATTTTGGATGATCAGCCATGATCATATTGATCGGCTCGAAGGGCCGATTGGCCTACTCCTGCACCTATTTTCTATGTTTCAATGTTTCTCTGTCCAGTTTTGCTGGGGTTTATGAAGGCAGTAAATAATCTTTGCTGATCACTCATCAAATACCTTTTACATTATTGATTATTCCTTCCTTAACTGTCATTGTAAAACACTTTTAAAATCCATGCTGATGTGCTGTCAATTACTCTTTCAATGCAGAAATTCAATTCATTTACTGTTGTGAATAGACATAATTATCTTAAGTTGTTTCAACTAGTCCCATAGGCAAGAACGTATGTAGTTCTGTGTGAGTTATACAATCCTTTTAAGTAAATAACATGTGTGCATATGTTTATTTATTAATTGTCTTCTGAAACATAGCGACAAATGGAGCCAGTGGTTGGAAGCCGAAAAATGATTTAAGTTCTGTGACCATAATGATTTGTTTCCCCAATCAGAACCTCTTTGAGCACAGGGCTGGAGTCCGTACATAAATTGGGTTATGTGTAGAAAGGAGCTGCAGATGCTGGTTTAAACTGAAGATAGACACAAAGTGCTGGAGTAACTCAGCGGGACAGGCAGCATTTCTTGAGAGAAGGAATGGGTGACTTTTTGGGTCAGACCGTCTTCAGACTGAGAGTCAGGGGAGAGGGAAACGAGAGATATGGAAGGGGGTAAGGTATGAAAACGAGCGAACAACGGGGACGAAGATCAAGGGAAATGTTAGAATCTAACAGTGGAGAGGGAAGATAATGCAGTGAGAGGGAATGGTGAGAAAGAGATAGGGTTGAAGATGATGGGACAGGATAGGGAAGGGGAAAGGTGATGTTGGGAGATGGAGAGATGATAGATGGAGGCAGACAGAAAAAAATGGGTGGATGGAACCAGGTGTACGGAGGATGGTGAATCTGTGGTGTCTAATGGTGACCTTTAGTCAGCGGGCGGTGAATCTGTGGAATTCTTTGCCACAGAAGGCCATGGAGGCCAAGTCAGTGGATATTTTTAAGGCAGAGAGATTCTTGATTAGTACAGGTGTCAGAGGTCATCGGGAGAACGCAGGAGAATGGGGTTAGAGGGGGAGATAGATCAGCCATGATTGAATGGTGGAGTAGACTTGATGGGCCGAATGGCCAAATTCTACTCCTATCACTTATGACCTTATGACCCTATGAGGAGTGGGTGAAGGTGGATAGATCGAGGTGGGTGATAAGCAACAACACAAAGGCTATTAAAAACTATATTCAAGTTTATAGCCTTACTTTATAGAATATAAAGTTTAGAATATAGAGTTATAGTTACAATATATATCACTATTAGAATCTATATTAGTGATTATATAATCAATAATCACTCATTCTAGTCACTATATAGTTATGGAATATATATTTTAGTTCAACTGAATCAAAGGCTAATGGATTTAGTTGAACTTATTCTACAAAGTTAAACAGTGCACTACTTAGAGGGAATGAACTGAGAATTCCTAACTGGGCCAAGCATGTCTTGTGTACAGTAATTGTACAAGCATGCAGATTAATGAGGTGATGAATATGGAGGTGGAAAATCAAAATGGTAATGAATGCATTCTGACATTTGTTTGGGCCTGAGGGAAGGATGAGAACTCACAAAATACAATTAACTGCACACCTGGTTGATAATCATGATGTGACATATTCTGGGTAACAGTCAAGGATACAGGTTACAGTCACGTATTTCAATCAGGCGTGGCTGCACATGCATCTGCTGACAGCCTGTTTTCTATGCATGAATTTTAAACTGTTGAAGTCTTGGTGGTGGTGGCTTTTCACGATTGAAGGATCAGAAACCGGAATATAATCCATGAAAATGGTGAGGTTGTTTGTGCGTTTTCAGATTGGTTGCAGGCTATATTTTTAAAACGATACAAAATCTTCCATTGCACAAGATCGCCTTGCTGAATAAATTATCAGGCAATAAATAATTAAATAATCGTTGAGAAGTTCATATTAAAGTGCCTTCCCAAACAATCAACGTCACCTTTGCAAATTCCTCTCCACAGTCGTTCTGCAGAATAACACAGCCTTTCCGCCTTTATCAAGGATGGGCATTTTTAATGTCCGAGAAAAGAAAACTTGAAACTGGTTCCCATTGTGCTGTCCCTCTCAGAGACGAGGTGTTGAAGTTTCCGTATTCCCTGTGCTTTGTGCTGTTTCACACGAAGTCCAGTGTCCATGTCCTAGTGATTAAAAAAATGGTTGAACATGTTCCAGTATTATACAGCACATGGTTGAAACATGGCAGTCATGCTAACACTTCTCACATACTAACATGTTTATCATTGACTCTAGTTCTGTCCAATCTCAATACAAGTGCTTTGACTTCATAATACCTTGAATTTCCTTGCAAATCTATGCTGCCCAATTTGTTCTTGTTCTCTTCCTGTCCTTTTCCACAGTTGGTGGTGTCAAACCCTATTGACAAATTTGAATGGGACTTCGGGAGCAAACCCTGATAGAAGATTAGGAGTGGAGCGCCGTGGGCAATCTGAGAACTCTTCGCAATCATTTTGGCAGCTCCTGCATCCAAACCCCTCTTGGCTTTTTCTTTCCACTGCAACCAGATGTGCTTGGATGGCAGAGTGAGACTAAACTTGTGTAATGACTCTTCCAGTATAATCCAAGTCGCATGCAATTCAGGTCATCACGTCCTATGGCAATGGTAGAGTGGCCTGTGGTGGTATCAGATATTTCAGCTTGGAGCTTGGTGTTTCGCCAAATCTCCTTTCATTCCCTCCATTTTAGTTTTGTCTTGTCTTACTCTTAATCTTGAGAATCTTTAATCAGGCTTCGTATTTAACAGTATTGTTATGAAATATATAATAACATCAACAATTAAACGTGCCATGAGTTTAATAATTCTCTTCCTGAACCTTCTAACCATCGTTTTCCTCATAACTGCTGTTTTCACCATATTTGTGGCGATTTCCCTAATCTTTCAGACACAAAGTGCTGGAGTAACTCAGCGGGTCAGGCAGCATCCCTGGAGAACATGGATAGGTGACGCTTCAGATTGAGACCCTTCTTCAGACCGGACTGTCTGGGATGCTGCCTGACCCACTGTGTTACTCTATCACTTTGCGTATTTTATTTTGTAAACCAGCATCTGTAGCTTCTTGTCCATAGTTTTTCATGTGTTTTTTGAGATTTGTTACCTTAAAAATGCCTCATCACTGGATGTCTTTGCTTGCTTAACCATGCTCATTGTTGCGAATGTTTAATGTGTCTTTGTCTTCAGTCTGTTAACAGTATGGGGGGTGACACTCATTCTTTGAAGATTCCTTTCAAAACTGTTTCCTTGTGTGCATCTTTCACTAGGTGGGTATACGGTCAAGCTTTGTTTCCATCATTATCCCACCGATTACTGTAACACACTCCTTACATTTTTGGAAAAACTTCAAGCGGAATTTCAGATCGTTTTTAGCGTGAATTTTGTAACAAGAGAGAGAAGGAAATATAAATTTTGGGCACTGTGATTGTTAAGAAGTATCATTCATCAACGAAATGGAAGGAGATTTCTAACTGCCCAGAGTTTTTAATGTAGCAAAAGCTCTTAACTTTGATCAGGCCTCTCATCTAACAGCATTATTATTAAATATATAATCACATCAATAATTAACCATGCAATGAGTTTAATAATTAACTAGCTCCCTTGCTTGGGAAATTGCACAGAAGTACTTAAATATCTGAAGTGAAAATACAAAGCATTTTTTATCCATTGTTACTGCTAATTCATATTTACAGAAAAATTGGCTGCAACTGGGTAACAAATCCCTGTTACAAAGAGACTGAAGTGTTGAATAGAGTTTTTAAAAACTCTGCAGCAGATATCTGACGAGAAAACTTCTGTGTAGAAATACAACCAGGCCTTGAAGCCGATATCCTTTTCTAAGATTATCTTGTAAAATTCTAACCTAAAACAAATGCATTAAGGAAGGTGTGTCGGAAGGTAAAAAAAATAAAAATGACCGTGTGGGTCCTACCTAGGCACTCTGACCTCCTCCCACACTCCAAAGATGTGCAGGTTCGCAGGTTAAGTGGCCACTATAAATTCTCCCGAGTTTGTAGGATAGAACTAGTGTATCGTGTGATCGCTGGTCAGCGTGGTCTCGGTGAAGAAGGGTCTCGACCCGAAACGTCACCGATTGCTTTTCTCCAGAGGTGCTGTCTGAACGGCTGAGTTACTCCAACTTTTTGTGTCTATCTTTGCATTAAAGAAGATCTGTCCTTGCCATGGATATTGCGATGTATAAATTGTGCACATTTATATCCACACCTCGAAAATGATATTTTACTGTAAGGTCATCTCACAATTCACCACTGACAGTAAGATAAATAATCAGTGTACTACGAAAGATGACTGGTTTGAAACTTTAACTCTGTCTCTCCCTCTTCAGACGTTGCCTGAACTATTCCAACATTCTCTGTTCTCGTGTTATGAGCTGAAATTTTTGTAAAGCCACTTGGTGTTTTCACCAAAGATAGACATACAAAGCTGGAGTAACTTAGCGGGTCAAATTTACTCCAAGTTATTCAAGTTACTCCAGCTTTTGGTGTCTATCTTCGGTTTAAACCAGTGTCTACAGTTGCTTCCTACACATGGTGTTTTCACCAGCTTCTTCCCTACCTATTGAACCTAATCCTGTCCCGTGGTAGTCCCCAAACACAAACTGCTTCAAGATAGCCAGCTGCCGAGTGAGGCCCTGAGAGCAGCATGTTCTTAGTCATTTAAACATGGTACCTGCTGCAGTACACAGCAAGTAGCAAAGGTTCACTCACACCACAACATAATGGCAGGTTGCTGCAAAAATCGTTATCAGAATTTATTATCCCTGTTGTTAGCATTTCCAGAAATTACATTTGGGAATTGCCAAGGCAGGTTGGAATCACAGGTAATCTGGGGTCAACAGAATCCCCTACTGCCACCGTGTGTGACAGATAAAGAAATAAAGGATTCCCTGTCTCTCGCATTCTACTGTTTGCGTTAATGAATGAAACAGCACAGAAACCAGCCCTTCAGCCAACGAGTCCGTGTTGACCATCACTTACACTAATCCCATTTTATTCTCCTACTAGATTTCACCATTCATCTACTTTAGATTTTTTTTTTAGAGATACAGCGCAGAAACAGGCCCTTCGGCCCACCAAGTCCGCGCCGCCCAGCGATCCCCGCACATTAACACTATCTTACACACACGAGGGACAATTTTTACATATTACCCAGTCAATTAACCTACATACCTGTACGTCTTTGGAGCGTGGGAGGAAACCGAAGATCTCGGCGAAAACCCACGCAGGTCACGGGGAGAACGTACAAACTCCATACATACGGCGCCCATTGTCAGTATCAAACCTGAATCTCAGGCGCTGCATTCGCTGTAAGGCAGCAACTCTACCGCTGGGCCACCGTGCCTTTATATCAACGATTTGGATGAGAATTAGGGCATGATTAGTAAATTTGCAGATGACATGAAAGTGGGTGGCATCGTAGATGACGAGGATAGTTATCAAATATTGCAGCAGGATCTTGATCAGTTGACCAGGTGGGCTGAGGGATGGTTAATGGAGTTTAATACAGATAAGTGTGAGATGTTGCATTTTGGGAAGTCAAACCAGGGTAGGACCTTCACAGTGAATAATAGGTCCCTGTAGAGTGTTGTAGAGCAGAGGGATATAGGAGTGCAGGTACATAGTTCCTTGAAAGTGACGTCACAGGTAGCCAGCAGAGTCAAAAGGGCTTTTGGCACATTGGCCCCCATCCGTCGGACTATTGAGTTATACGAGACATTGTTGAGTCCACATTTGGAGTGCTGTGTTCAGTTTTGATTATAGGAAAGATGTTGTTAAGCTGGAAAGAGTGCAAACAAGATTTATGAGGATGTTGCCAGGATTTGTGGGACTGAATTATAGGGAGAGGTTGAGCAGGCTAGGACTTTATTCCTTGGAGCACAGGTGGCATGAGGGGTAATCTTATGGAGGTGGGTAAGATCATGTGGGGAATAGATAGGGTAAATGGACAGTCTTTTACCCAGAATAGGGGAATCAAGAATCACAGGACATAGGCTTGAGGTGAGAGGGGATAGATTTAATTGGAACCTGAGGGGCAATGTTTATGGGGTTAACATGCTCTCTCCACGATCACACGTTTCATCCCATCCCATCCCTTTATAAATAAATTAATAGCCCCTTCCGGGATAATTAAAGTAAACAATTTGTAATATCCTTAATTATTGCTTGCTCAGCCATTTTATAATGGTGTTTATCAATTTCTTGATCTTTTTTTAAATCACTAGGCTTTTTCTTGGTTTTGATTAAAAAGATTCTTGGTACTTAGATGAATATATTTTATCTCGAAGGTAATGCAGAAGTCATGTTTTAGAAATATTAAGACCATTGTTTGGTGATAGTGTTGTAGGCATCATGGAACTGCTTGTTACTGTCCAGCAACAACCCAACTGCAGTAATTTGCAGTGCAGTTAACTTCACAGTCATAGATTACACCATAGTTGTAAGATGGAGATGATAGAGGGACACCCCATCTACCAAGACCACAAGCTGTTGACATTGGCCTGAAAGTCCTTTGGAAACTCTTCTTTTTTAGATTTTCTTTTAGTTTTGTTTTGGCAGCTGGAGGGCATCCAAAGTTAACAGTCCACTCACATGGTGGTTATACTCACAAAATGCTGCAGTAACTCAGCAGGTCAGGCAGCATCTCAGGAGAGAAGGAATGGGTGACGTTTTTGGGTCGAGACCTGTAGATCAGTGCATGTTCCTTTAACATAGTGACCTCACCACTACTAACCACTCCCCATTGTCTCTGGTATAATTGTAACTTCCCCACCTCCAGCTCGCTCTCTAGTGCCAGTGATGACCACGGACAGCTAGGGCATAATGTATGTGTAGTGTCATTAATAAACTTATATAGTAAAAGACTCTGCCTACGAGTGGCATCCTTTTACATGGTGTCAGATCGGTAGACTTGCGTCTCCTGTTTATCGGTTTTTAGTTTATCATTTGTTTCTCCCAATTGTGTCCCCTCCTTCCACTTTGCCATGTCTTCCTCGTGTCGTCGTCCGGACACGCTCGTTTTCGATGAGGACATAGTGCACCGCTGGACTGTCTTCCAGCGGGACTACGAACACTATATAGCGATTGCCTATCCTGATGCAACTGCTGCGATAAAAGCTCACCTGCTCCTCAACCTGGCTGGTCCGGAGGCAATGGAACGCTATGCGTCGTTCCAATTCGTCCCTCCGGAGGACCGCAACGACCCGGTATGTCTCATGGCTAAGTTCACTGCCCTGTGCGATATACCCACCAATAACATTATCGAACGTTTCAAATTTTTCTCGCGGCGTCAGACTCCAGGGGAGCACGTTGACGCCTTCATTGCATCTTTACGACATATGGCTCGGCGGTGCCGCCTTCAAACGATTACACCCGACGAGATGATCAGGGACGTCCTGGTCAACGGTCTCCTAAACTCTAAGCTGCGGGATGAGCTCCTGATGAAGCCTGACCTGTCGCTGACGGACGCCATACATGCCGCACGCATGGCCTCTGCTGTTGGCTCAGTATCTCGGCCGGCGCCCCAGGACATAAATTTCACCGGCCGCCGGCGATTGAATGACCCGCAGACCCGGGTCGCCCCCTCCGCGCCCGCTATGGTCACCCCTCGCAGATGCCCAAACTGCAACTTCTCGTCACACAGGTATAACGTTTGCCCAGCGCAGGGCAAAACTTGTAATTCCTGCGGGAAGCAGAACCATTTTTCTGCAGCTTGTCGTTCTCGTGGGAGACCTGTCCCTGCTCCTAGAGGGAGTCTAAACAACCTTGCCAACGATGATAGCGAAACCGGTTCCCGGAACCAACATGAGGTACTCCATGGCTCAGATACGACTTCCTCCCATGGAGACTCTCTGGTGTTTTCGCTCTTGGGAGCACCTGCATTGATAACGGATCCATCCGTGCATGTTACAGTCAATGGACACTCCTTCCCTGCCAAGGTCGATACTGGGGCGTTTGCAAATGTTATGTCTGTGCGCCTCTTCGAGCAGATAAGTTCGGGGGAGAGGGTTACTCCTGACAACTCCCGCCTCCATGCCTATGGGGGAGGCGTTCTGATTGCCGTGGGAAAGGCAACGGTTATCTGTACTGTTCTGGAGACCTCTCGGCCCCTCACGTTCCTCCTGCTAGCATCTGAAAACGTCACCCTGCTGGGCGCCCGTGCATGCCAGGACTTTGGTTTGGTCTCATTTCACCGCGACATCCACCTGGTGCAGGCCCCCATGGACCCCCTGATCGAGTACCCTGACCGATTTGATGACGTCCTGGGGAAGCTGCCCTGTGCCTACAAGATCGTTGTGGACCCGGGGGTCGACCCAGTGGTCAGACCGGCCCACCGTGTGTCTTTTGCCATGAAGGGCCGCGTGGAGTCCACACTACGTGGCATGGTGGACATGGGCATCCTCAAGGAGGTGAGTGCCCCCACCCAGTGGGTCTCCACCATGGTGGTCGCTGCCAAGAAGGACGCGAGCGAGATCAGGATCTGCATCAACCCCAAGGACCTGAACCTGGCTATTAAACGCCCGCACTACCCCATGCGGACGGTGGAGGACGTCGCGGCACAGGTCGGTCCAGCCACGGTTTTCTCGGTCCTGGATGCCAAGAGCTCCTTTTGGCAGATACCGCTGGATGCACGTTCCTCCTTCCTGACCACCTTCAGCACACCGTTCGGCAGGTTCCGTTTCCTCCGCATGCCTTTTGGGATCAACTCGGCAAGCGAGGTTTTTCAGCGTACGATGGAGCAGCTGTTTGCTGGGTTGCCGTGCGCCATCATCGTGGATGACATCTTGGTGTACGGGAGGGACGTCGCTGAGCATGACCGACACCTCCGCCAGGTCCTGGACAAGGCTCGTGAGATCAACCTCAAGCTTAATCGAAGGAAGTGTCGGTTCCGCGTTGAGGAAGTCACCTACGTCGGCCACGTTTTCACGGCGGGTGGCCTGAAGCCAGACCCCGCGAAGACGGCGGCGATCACCGAAATGCCCGCTCCCACTGACGTGCCCGGCCTGCAGCGCTTCCTGGGCATGGTCAACTACTTGGGTAAGTTCATACCCGACCTCAGCGAACTGAGTGCCCCCCTGAGGGAGCTGACCAAGAAGGACAATGCCTGGGTCTGGCTCCCGCACCACCAATCGGCCTTCGTGGCCCTGAGGTCCAGACTCGCACGGACCCCGACTTTGCAGTTTTTCGACCTGAACAGGCCAATTGTCCTCACCTGCGATGCATCTCGGTTCGGCCTTGGTGCTGCCTGCCTGCAGCTCTACGACGACCGACAGCTGCCCGTCTCCTATGCCTCTCGCACAATGACCCCTGCTGAACAGCGCTACGCGCAGATTGAAAAGGAGCTCCTTGCCGTGGTGTTCGCGTGCTCCAAATTCAGAGACTACGTTCTGGGAAAAACTTTCACCATCGAAACAGACCACCAGCCGCTGGTCTCTATTTTAAACAAGCCCATCCACGCAGCCTCGTCCCGCTTGCAGCGAATGATGCTGCAGCTGCAGCGTTTTACATTCGAAATCGTGTACCGCAAAGGCAAGGAGATGTTCGTGGCAGACACTTTGTCCCGTGCCCCACTACCTTCCATTTCCCGCCATCCGTACGAATCGGCTGACCTGATGGTGTTGAACGTCAACATCGTTCCATCTTGGCAGATGCAGTCCCTGGTCACACACACTGCCGCTGATCCGAACCTTCAACAGCTTAAGGGCGTCATCCGCCGTGGCTGGCCTGAACGACGGTCTTCCCTGCCGGCTGGTGCCGTGCCCTACTTCCTGGTTCGGGATGAACTGGTGCTGCACGCGGGCGTGGTGGTGAAGGGTCACAAGGTTGTGGTGCCGGCTGCGCTGCGAGATCACTACTTCCACACTGCCCACAACGGACACCCAGGGGTGGAGGCCACGTTATCCCAGGCCCAAGCACAGTTTTACTGGCCTGGCATGGTCAAGGAGATCCGGGACAGGGTCTCCGCCTGCGCTGCCTGCAACAGCCTATTACCTCATCAGCAGCGCCAGCCTCTCCTGCAGCAGCCGGCTCCCGAGTTGCCATGGATGGCTGTTGCCGCCGATATTTTCGAGTGGCGTGGCAAACACTACCTGGTCTTGGTGGACTCCTACTCCAGCTGGTTCGAGGTGGACCTGCTGCCGTCCCTCACGTCTGCTACCGTCATCGGGAAGCTTCGCCGCCACTTCTCTACCTTTGGTTCCCCGGCATCTCTCCAGTCCGACAACGGCAGCCAGTTTACCAGCGCCGAGTTTGCTGTTTTCGCAAATCGGTGGAACTTCCGCCACATCACCAGCAGCCCCGAGTACCCGCAAAGCAATGGACTTGCAGAGCGCGCTGTCCGCAGCGCTAAGGAACTGATGGAACGTTGCCGGCTTGACAGTTCGGACTTGTACCTTGCCCTCCTCAACCTCCGCAACATCTCCCGGGACCTCGCGCTCGGTTCCCCTGCCCAGCGCCTCATGTCCCGCACCACTAGACCCCCTATCCCCGTCTCCCAGCAATCCCTGCAACCCACGGCTCGGAGCCCTGCCGCTGTCAGGGAGCGCATCACTGAAAAGCAGCTCATTCAGAAGCGCTCCTTTGACAGGTCGTCCCGTCCCCTTCCACCTTTGTTCGCTGGCCAGGTTGTCCGGATGGAGTCGACCTCCGGTCACCACCGGCTGGCCGTGGTCGTCGGCAATGCTGACTCTCCACGGTCGTACCTGGTCAACTACGAGGGCACCGTGTACCGTCGTACCCGCCAGCACCTGATGCTGGTAAACGAGCCTGCACCGCCTCCCGCGATCCCGTATTCACCTCCCGTCCAGTCCGCGGTGCCTGATGTGCCTCCTGCTCCGGTACATCCGCAGTCGCCCCAGCCACCTTCCCCTCCCTCGCCTGCGCGTGCATCGCTTCCCAGTCCTCCTCCTTCCCCTGGTTCCCCAGCCTCTGTACCCGCACCCGTTCATGCTGCTCCTTCGACCGGAGGGGATGGTGGGTTGCGCACCCGCTCTGGGAGAGTGGTCAGGCCGCCTGTCCGGTACGGTGTGTACGAGTAGTCTGCTTGTAGTTTGAGCCTAGCGCATGAGCCGTGGTCACTTTGTTTCCAAGAGGAAGGATGTAGATCAGTGCATGTTCCTTTAACATAGTGACCTCACCACTACTAACCACTCCCCATTGTCTCTGGTATAATTGTAACTTCCCCACCTCCAGCTCGCTCTCTAGTGCCAGTGATGACCACGGACAGCTAGGGCATAATGTATGTGTAGTGTCATTAATAAACTTATATAGTAAAAGACTCTGCCTACGAGTGGCATCCTTTTACAAGACCCTTCTTCAGACTGATGTCAGGGGGGCGGGACAAAGGAAGGATATAGGTGGAGACAGGAAGATAGAGGGAGAACTGGGAAGGGGGAGGGGAAGAGAGGGACAGAGGAACTATCTAAAGTTGGAGAAGCCAATGTTCATACCGCTGGGCTGCAAGCTGCCCAGGCGAAATATGAGGTGCTGTTCCTCCAATTTCCGGTGGGCCTCACTATGGCACTGGAGGAGGCCCATGACAGAAAGGTCAGACTGAGAGTGAGAGGGGGAGTTGAAGTGCTCAGCCACCAGGAGATCAGGTTGGTTAAGGCGGACTGAGTGAAGGTGTTGAGCGAAACAATCGGCGAGCCTGCTTTTGGTTTCGCCGATGTAAAGAAGTTGACATCTAGAGCAGCGGATGCAATAGATGAGGTTGGAGGAGGTGCAGGTGAACCTCTGTCTCACCTGGAAAGACTGTTTGGGTCCTTGGATGGAGTTGAGGGGGGAGGTAAAGGGACAGATGTTGCATCTCCTGCGGTTGCAAGGGAAAGTGCCCGGGGATGGGGTGGTTTGGGTAGGAAGGGACGAGTGGACCAGGGAGGTATGGAGGGAACGGTCTCTGCGGAACGCAGAAAGGGGAGGGGGGGACGGGACGGGGACTGGTGGTTATACTCGTGAACGTGATCAGACGAGCCTTTGGAACAGTATTAACATCCATTGCTGTGGGGCTTATGTTAATTACAATTGTCATGTGTTAATTGGCTTAATTTGTGTTTTAGTAAGACTGTGATAGTTCATTACAGCTGGATGTAATTGGATTTGAGAAATAAAGTCTTGGGCTAATTGCTCTGAAGTATGGGATTGCTGCCAATTAAATTATATCACCAAGTGCACATTAATATTTTGTACACAAAACAATTCAGACTCGTATTTTCATCTTAAATCAGATTTCAAGTTTCTGTCTGAATGGTAGACTGTCTCTGGAGATAATAGAGGGGCAATGCAATCCATTGGCTTTTGGGAACATTATTCTTCGTGCAAATGTAATCATTTGAAGAAGTAGAAACAAGGAATTGCAGATGCTGGTTAATACACAAAGGGACACAAATGGCTATAATAATTCAGAAGGTCAGGCAGCATCTCCGGATAACATGGAGAGGCAACGTTTAGGGTCGAGATCCTTCTGAAGAGACCCTCCTGACCTGCTGAATTACTCCAGCACTGTGTCCTCATGTGTAATCATTTGGAAATAGATCTATATTCACCTTGGCTGAGTAACCCTGAACGAATGTAATTGTTCAAAATTAAGTGGAATTTCTAATTCTGTATTAAGGTCATAAAGAATAGGAGTAGAATTAGGCCATTCGGCCCATTCAATCATGGCTGATCTATCTCTCCCTCCTAACCCCATTCTCCTGCCTTCTCCCCATAACCTCTGACACCCGTACTAATCAAAAATCAATCTATCTCTGCCTTAAATATATCCACTGACTTTGCCTTCCATGGCAAAGAATTCCACAGATTCACCACCTTCTGACTAAAGAATTGTAAAGTATCGTAAGACTAAACTATTGTAATATCTAACCCTAAACATCTACAGATGTAGCCTGTGTTAGGGTTTTATTACAATGATTGTCACAGATTGAAAGGCAACTTGCACCCTGTCTTCAACACTTTAAGAAGCTCCAGTCTAGAGATTAGACTTTTTAGACTTTAGAGAAACGGCTCGGAAACATGCCATTCGGCCCACCGAGTTCCCGCCAACCAGCGATCCCCATACATTAGCACTATCCTACACACTAGGGACAATTTACAATTTTACTGCAGCCAATTAATGTACAAACCTGTACGTCTTTGGAGAGTGGGAGGAAATGAGAGCATCCGGAGAACACCCATGCCGTCACGGGGAGAACGTACAAACTCCGTACAGACAGCACCCATAGTCAAGATTGAACCCGGGTCTCTGGTGCTGTAAGGCAGCAACTCTACCACTGCGCCACTGTGCTGCCCTAAGATGTAAACAACTATTTGACTTAAGAGATGACCTCAGTGCCAAACAATGTATATCCTAAATAATAGGTCTTCAAACGACGGAAGTCAGAATTAAGCCCTAGGAGAAGGAAAGTGCAGGAAAGATTCTCAACTGAAGCACATTTACTCACTCTTTCATAATAGGCCTCCATTAGGTAAGGTATGGGATTATAACTTAAATTATGATTGATTCTAGTGCCCCTATACTCATGGGACCAGTTTATACCTGAACTACTATAATTTAAGCACAGACTAATCAGTCTGAATAGTCCTGACCCAATGCTTGTTTGTTCGATATTTGTGGTATCACTCTTATTCCTACCGCATTATTTGTCCTCTGCCCCTTCAACATTAATGAATTTCAAAAAGTTTCTCCGAAATGCGGTAATTGAGTAAGGAAAATATTTCACACAATGGTGAATTCCGAGCCAAGAACAGAAAGGAGAACAGAGCATTCTATTGCCACTATCCTGGCAACGCCTTGTGTTTGTGTATAATACAGTGGAACTTACTCAGTGAATGATAGAGATCTTTCTTTTTCTCTCTTTAATCTGCCGTTACTGAAATCACACTGGCGACAATTCATTTTCCTTCAACACCTTGAAGCAAATTTAAAAAAATAAAAATAGGAAGAACTCTGTTTTCATTCGCAGGAAATATAATATGTTCTATTCAGAGAAGAAAACAGTTATTAATGTAACTGCAAAAAATAAAACTTCATTATCTTGTTAGTTCATTTCAGAGCTAATAGTGAAACATTAATATGTTTAATCTACTCTGGTTTAACATCAGCGCCCGAAAGATAATAGTTAATTCTGATTAAATTATGGGCCTCCAACTTCAGATTAAAAATTATGAGAAGAGTTAGACTTGCAAACTGAATGGCTCAATAAAGTTACACTGTTTGGAGAAGAGATTTAATGCTGAGGGGGAAATGTAACCTCTAAAGCCAAAAACATGTTAGTTGGATAAGGTGGAAATGCAAATGTAAAATTGTCAAATCTTCCAGGCTCATATTGATTGTGTCTTAACAGGTGTGGGAGTAAGGATGTTGGGCTGGGCATGGGGAGAGGTGAGTGGTTGGTCAACTCTCTGGAGTGGATGTCTAAGTTCAATATTTCAATGAGTTGGTACAGCTACAATGTCTTCCTGCCTTCTCATTCGAACGTTGGTTGGTTGCTTTTCCTGGGTATCATGAAAGCATGGGAGCCAAAGTGTGGCGAGGATCTCTGCTTGGAACAGATAAGGTCTTTGTGGTGTCGCTTCTGGGCCAGGAAGAGTTGGGTGTTTCTGTCATCCTCCATTGCTCAGGACAAACCAATTTATCTTCTGCAGAGACTGGATCCCATCCCTTGCATCCAATGCCCTTCTGATGTCTTCAACTGCCTGCAATTTACCCGTCCACTGCCACCTGCAGTACTGCATGACTTCCATGCTCAATCTGCGGTCTTTCTCAGTCTTCCCTCAAAGTGTTCACAAGTTCACACATTATAGGAGTAGAATTAGGCCATTCGGCCCATTGAGTCTACTCCGTGATTCAATCATAGCTGATCTCTGCCTCCTAATCCCATTTTCCCACCTTCTCCCCATAACCCTTGACACCCGTTCTAATCAAGAATTTGTCCATCTCTGCCTTAAAAATATCCACTGACTTGGCCTCCACAGCTCTCTGTGGCAATGAGTTACACAGATTAACTACCCTCTGGCTAAAGAAGTTCCCCTCACCTCTTTTCTAAAAGAGCACCTCCTCTGGTCTTTCCTAAAATGTTTCCTGCCATCTTTACCAAACCCTGACTAAATTGCTCATTATCTTTCAACTATCTGGCTGTGGCTAGATGCCACTTGATTGCCAAACAGTCTCTTAGTTCGGCTGGCTGTGGCTAAGATAAGGGCAGCAAAAATACTCATCAAGTCCTGTAGTTAAATACAGTAGGTCCCGAGTCCCTGCTGATCTCTAATTTGAGTTGCTAATGGAGACAACCAGTACTGTACATTCCTCAAGCTGGTGCTTTTCCTCAAGGTGTCAGCTGGTAGAAGTGATGCATCCAGTGTGTGTTTAATGTCCAGGTCAGAGGAATGTCAGTCAGCAATTTGGGAGGCAGAGTTACAACACTTTAAAGAAAATCATAGACGGAAGTTGAAATATTTGAACCTAATGAATTTGGTTCTTTAAGCTTTTTGAGTTGTGAACTCAAATATTAATTGGTTAAACCTCATGGTGGCACCAAGGTCTTTTTTGGTATATTTATAGCTTTATAACGCAATCAATCTGGCAAACGTTTACCACCATACATGCTCTGTATCACCTACATAATTTTCAAATCTACACTGCTCCAACTATAATAGGAAAGGTCTAGGGCGACCTGAAATGGTTAAAGGGATGTGGGCAAAGTGCAGGCAAATGGAGACAAGCTGCCATGGGGCATCTTGGTCAGCATGGACGAGTTGGGCAGAAGGGCCTGTTTCCATGTTGTATGAGTTTATGACTATGACTCTGTGATCTGCCACTTGAGTAAGTAAAAATAGTTTTTGAAGGAAGTTCAACTACGACAACTTAATAAAAGAGCAACCAAATTCAGGTAGAGGGTAAATCAATATGAGCTGACATGATTTTGAACTGAACTTGTGAGGAGCAGACAGCCCATTCACATCCTAGTACATTTAATGTATGGCAGTATCCTGGCAGGGGTGCTACACCAGGTGCGGATCTTGAGCAATGTCTAACCCGTCCAGTAGCAATATTTCAGCAATCGATCTCTGAATGTTTAGGATTTTTAAATAGTGTTATTGGGTGGTTAAACAATAAAAGTCAAACGTCGTCGAAAAATCAGGGAACGTCCAGACAAATTACCAACTAAACTTCTCTGAGCACTTATATTGTTCAAGATTGCAAAAGTTTCCAAATGTAACTTTTGTTCCATACTGTTAAGTGTTTGGCATCACAGAGGTATTGTGTAATGGCTGCATTTAATCCACGTGACCGTGTTTGGTGTAATGAATTTTATTCGTGAATAGTCTATATTTCGTCCCATTTGAGCATTTGTGGGCTGACACGAGCTCACGTCCAGCCTGTAATTGTGCGGCCCCACGGCACCAGTAATCACTATGATTAAAGCTCTAATTTTGTCGCAAGATTAACTTATTTAAAGCCATCATGCCACACTGCCAAATTGTTGGTAAAATTGTTTGCACTTGCTAAAATCCTGTTTCAAACACAATTGTCTTTCAACAATTTTCTCTACAATTTATTCTCATTGTCAGGCTCCAGCACCATTTAAGAATTATTTTTGTTTAAGCAATGGCCACTTTCACTTGTGATAAGTCTTGTAAGGAAATCATTTTTAGAACATTTCTCCCCAGAGTTGTAAACATTTTTATTTTTAGGCAACTCAGCCACTCAGACAATTAAAAAGCAGTTCATTCCTTGGAATTTACTGCTCCACTTGATAAAAAAGCAACAAATATAATGCTAAACCTGTTTTGTTTTCAACCTTTTTGCATGCTCTTGGTTAAGGCTTATTTATTATGTGCTTCAAAGATTGGTTTCCATCTACGTAGTAGACAGATGAGACATATAGAAGCTATTTATTAGCACCACAGGTTACATTTGGCTCATTCACAGTTACATTTCAGACATTTCTCACCAGCACATAAACCAAATTGGCAATTCTCACCAGGTGAGTGACAGTATTAATTGTTTTTGAGCATTCGCGGGTGCTTTGTTAGGACTGCTGCCAATAATAACTTCCAATCAACTACTTTGTGTTTTGTTTGGTGGCGTTTAATGTGCGTAGAATGTGGATTCCCTATTGTAGTTACATTGGTAGTTCAGTACATCTGTCATTGAGGAGGGTACGAAGAAATGGAGGTTTTCCTGGATTATACATTAAACAAGCTACAGTTTTGTGGCACAATTTCTAACCCTCCCCCTACCGAGCAGATGGGAACTAACAAAACTCTGAAGTCTAGACTTTCTGCATGGGTGACCCTGCCCCTGGAGTTTTCTGACTTGCCCTCGACCACTACTGACACATCAGTCGGAAGTGATACTTGAAGTCATTTGCACTTCTCCTTGCCGGATGCAAGGATGAATCATCACTCTCTGGCACCCGGGGCTGCCACAGGCAGGTGAGGGATCTGCTAAAATGTAAATGGCCAAAAGGTTCACCCTGCCATTCTTAAAAATGTGCACAAATATTTTGACATGTAAGCCATGGGACATGAGGCCTTCGGCTTCACTGCACTGTCACAAGCCTCCTTTGCGGGCTGCTGCAGCTGTTCTCCAAAGACTCTCCAACAGATCCCTGGGTGGGTTCCAAAAACCTTGCCAAGATAGCCTAAATAACGAGGTTCCGGAAATCACCTACAACCTCACTGCAGGCGCAGTCATCCTGCTCACCACTGCTGAGCGGATGACCTTGTCACCGAAGTGTGCTTTTGAAAGAGATTCCCACATATCCATGTCTGATTTATGTTGCCAAGGCATTGGTTAGTAAAATTACCCCAACCTACTTAATGCATTTGCATCACTGAGGAAAGCAACGCTGAGAAATTTTGGAAGATTGTTACGTGACGGCCAAGACACTCACAGGAATGATATATAAACTTTACTTTAGACTTTAGAGATACAGCATGGAAACAGGCACTTCGGCCCACCGAGCTCACGCTGACTAGCGATCACCCCGTAAGCTAACACTATCCTACACACTAGGGACAATGCACAATTTTACCGAGGCCAATTAACCTACAAACCTGTACGTCTTTGGAGTGTGGGAGGAAACCAGAGCACCCGGAGAAAAGCTACATGGTCACAGGGAGAATGTACAAACTCCATATAGACGGGAGAAGGGTCTCGACCCGAAACGCCACACATTCCTTCTCTCCAGAGATGCTGCCTGACCTGCTGAGTTACCCCAGCATTTTGTGGCACCTGTAGTCAGGATCGAACCCGGGTCTCTGGCGCTGTAAAGCAGCAGCCCTACAGTTGCGCAACTGTGCTGGCCCTAAGCCTTGTTCAGGAACATCAGTTTCTGATTTAATAGGATCCAGAGGATGGTGGGTGCATGGAATGAGCTGCCAGCGAAAGTAGTTTAGGCAGATACAATAACAACATTTAAAAGACATTTGGGCAGGTAATAGATAGGAAAGATTCAGAGGCATATGGGCAAATGGGTCCAACTTAGATGGGACATCTTTGTTGATATGTACGAGCTGGGCTAAGAGGCCTGTTTCCATGCTGAATGACCCCACAACCTAGTTTCTAGAGTTGGATCTCAGAACTTTGCTTTCACTTGTCCAGGTTTGGGTTTGGCAAGAAGCAACAACCTAAACCAACAGCTTCTGATTGGATATAGTGGTTGGAAATTGTAGAAGATAATTGTATTTACCATCAAGCTCCTCTGCAAATTATTGCTGAATACAATTGCCAAATATAAACGGAGTTATTGCCTGGCATTTTACTTTTACACTTACATAGTATTTTCATTAAACGTACGGTATGACTTTGACAATTCTCTCAAGAGTAATGATTGCAGTCATTCCAGTGTAAATTCTCTTTTTCTCCTCATGATTATATTAGTTAGCAATTTTGCAGTGAAAAATTTAAAGAGATGCATTTTACGTTCTTACTGCAAAACACAATTCTCGTCAAAACACAATTCCTCCTTTACTCATTCAATTCTGGTTCAATCATATTGCGATAACTCATTTTCTTTACACAAGGAAATGGTAGAAAGCTTAATAAGTTTAATGACTATAACTTTTGTTTAATGAACTGTGAAGTGGCAAACTGATGGATCAATGAAAAGATTAGCATTTGAAAAGGTGAGAATTAATCATTAATCTGCAGAATAAAGGCACATTCTATATGAAGACTCCGAAGAACACATTTTATAGCCATATTTTCATAGATATATATGGAGAGTATTTGACTTTAAAATAAGCTGTACTAAGTGCAATAGACAGGATCCACAAAATGGAAAACATAATTGATATTTATGCATATTTGGCCATGTTGTTTTCTTTTGTTTCGTAGACAGATGGCATGGCACAGAGTCACACTAATTGGAACTGGGTTAGACTTTGCTGAGGTTATGAATTAGGCAAGATATAATTATGCTGTGTGTTATGTGTGAGCATGGCTCACTCACTCAAACACAAATAGTGTTCAACAAAGGTGACTCAGCCTTTTGTCAGGGTAATGGAAGCTTCTTCCGACATGGGGTTAGGGGGGGGCTTCATATATTGACTGCCACATTGCTGAAAGCACTTAAGAACTGCAAATGAGCAGAATAGGTTAAGCAAATTTCACCTTCTAAGGACTCTCTCATATGTTCACCCAAGTGCTGGAGTAACTCAGTGGCTCAGGCAGCATCTCTGGAGAACATGCATAGGTGACATTTCAGGTCAGGACCTTCAGACTCTGAAAGTAGTTGCTCTGAAAGCAACTTCAGACTCTGAAGAATGATCAGACCTGAAATGTCATATTTTCCAGAGATGCCAATATATCTTCACATTGCAGAATAAGAGCAAAATCAAGAGTAAACTGTGGATAACATCTCCCAGAAAAGTTTGGTACGGTTGCACTTTGGAATGGTGCGCCAGCACCAATTTCTGTTCTATAAAGACATAGAACTATGTAAAACTCAGGAACTGAAAGGGACACTTGAGCACCAGGAAATTCTCAGCCCGTAAAAGCATGAGTTATGGATTGAGTGGGTACATTTCCCATTCTGGGGCCGGTGCAGCAGGACTGGAGCCCTGAAGCTTTTTACTTCTCTACTTGTAGATGGGATTATTTCCTGCTTCGTTTTCTGGCGTCACCCACATTAATCAGCTCAGGCTTGTGGAAGGGAAGTGGAATACCAATCAGTTGTCACAATTATTGGAGTGAACGTTGCTACATGGCAACTCATGGGGAAAAATTCTTCTAAAGTCGTGCTAAAGGTCGCGGTGACTCTCATCCTTTCGAAAGGCTTTGATTTTTTAAAAAACAAAAAAATGGTATCAAAGCAACTTAGGAGTTGTAGTGTCAATGGGATGGTGAGAGACCAGTGCCTTACCCCAATGCCTAACTAATGCCAGACCATGCTGCTGTGTATGTAGGCTGCTGTGACCAGAATTGTTTTGGGATGGCAGAACACCTCGCCTATTAGCCTGAGAGGAGGTAGCAGTTCATGGCAATGCCGGATAGGACCAGGAAACAAATGATAAAGAAGGCAAAGTGTCACGTAAGCTCAACATTGAGACACATGGCCAGAGATGCAGCTTATCATACATTCATGTTTCCCAAGCTGTGTTTTTCACACATGCCTGCAAATTATTTTGTTGCTTCCCATGAATACTAATGCACATTCCAATTACATTACATCGTAGTAAACCTTGGCACACAGACATCTTTGAAGGACTATTGAAAATCATACCAGCGTGATTTCTTGCTGAGACAGACAGTGTGATATATTTGCCTCGTGGCAAATATACCATTTCAGTACAACACTATTTCTCACAAGAATGTCAGGCCCCTGAGTCCCTTTGGTATTCCTACATAGCGGGAACAGTGGATTATGAAATGTGTAGGAAGGAACTGCAGATGCTGGTTTACACCGAAGATAGACACAAAATGCTGGAGTAACTCAGCGGTACAGGCAGCATCTCTGGAGAGAAGGAATGGGTGATGTTTCGGGTCGAGACCCTTCTTCAGACTCATTGGTATCCTTCAAAATGAGATGGCTTGTAGGTTTTGAAAAGTCTCTTCCTCATTCAATCACACCTCGATCTCTCACAATTGTACAAACATTGGCCAAATGATCTGGCAAAAATAACATGGCACAAATGTATTGTATATTACAGGAAACCTCTATTTCAATATGTACTTTAAAGTTACTATTTCAACGTTTGAAAATAGTATGCTCTACCCTCACTGTCCTGAACAACATATCAAACTGCATCTTTTCTCAAATGGTTGCAAAGACTATTAACAGGTGCATTCAGTGTGGAGGAAGCAGTTACTTGGTTTGTAATGATGACATCTTTTAGGTCACAGTGAGCAGTTGAGGAAGGAAACATTGGCATGGCATAGATGAAACAAGAACTAAAGTACAAAAGGAAGGTATTAAAAACAACAAGTGATATAATTGCTTAGACACAAAAAGCTGGAGTAACTCAGCGGGCCAGGCAGCATCTCTGGAGAGAAGAAATGGGTGACGTTTCGGGTCGAGACCCTTCTTCAGACTGGAGATGCTTCCTTCTCTCCTGAGATGACAATAGACAATAGACAATAGGTGCAGGAGTAGGCCATTTGGCCCTTCGAGCCAGCACCACCATTCAATGTGATCATGGCTGATCATTCTCAATCAGTACCCCGTTCCTGCCTTCTCCCCATACCCTCTGACTCCACTATCCTTAAGAGCTCTATCTAGCTCTCTCTTGAAAGCATTCAGAGAATTGGCCTCCACTGCCTTTTGAGGCAGAGAATCCCACAGATTTACAACTCTCTGACTGAAAAAGTTGCTGCCTGGCCCGCTGAGTTACTCCAGCTTTTTACGCCTATCTTCAGTTTAAACCAGCATCTGCAGTTTCTTCTTACACATATAATTGCATGGTTCCTTTGAAGTGTTCCCACAAGCCATGAAGTTTCCTTCACAACCATTTAAAACACACAACTCAATACCAAATGATCTGGCAAAAATAACATGGCACAAATGTATTGAATCGATTGATTGATTGATTAATTGATTGAAAGATACAGCATGGAAATGGGTCCTTCGGCCTACCGAGTCCATGCTGACCATCAATCAAGCGTTCACACTAGTTCCATGTTATCCCACTTTCTCATCTACTCCCTACACCCAATTTCCAGAGCCCAATTAATCTACAAATCCGCAGGGAAACCTGAGCACCCAGAGGACACCACACAGTCACAGGGAGAATATGTAAACTCCACACAGACAACACGTGAGGTCAGGATCAAACCCGGGTCTCTGTCGCTGTGAGGCAGCAGTTCTACCAGCTGCACCGCCATGCTGCACACTATATTAAAGTTATAGAACCCGGAAAATATTTGAAACATACATTATTAATGGCATATTATTCAAGCTAAACTTTTGATTATCTTGCCTGAACTTTAAGGAAAGATTGTGCACTGTATGGATTGGGTGAGAATCCTATAATAAATCTTTACATACATCTTTACACACTTGGTTGGTGCGATTTTCAAGTCAGATATGTTGAACGGTAGACAACCATAAGGACAACTCACATCAAAGGCAGCAGGTCCTCTTCAAGTCCCATCCTACTCTGACTTGGAGATATATTGGCAATATCTTAGTTTCCAATAAATTTTGGGACCCTCTATCCAAAAACACTATGAGAGTATCTTCACCAGAAATGCTGCAGTGGCTCAAGACCACTTTAGTTTTGGAGGCAATAGACAATAGACAATAGGTGCAGGAGGAGGCCATTCGGCCCTTCGAGCCAGCACCGCCATTCAATGTGATCATGGCTGATCATTCTCAATCAGTACCCCGTTCCTGCCTTCTCCCCATACCCCCTGACTCCGCTATCCTTAAGAGTTCTATCTAGCTCTCTCTTGAATGCATTCAGAGAATTGGCCTCCACTGCCTTCTGAGGCAGAGAATTCCACAGATTCACAACTCTCTGACTGAAATTTTTTTTCCTCATCTCAGTTCTAAATGGCCTACCCCTTATTCTTAAACTGTGGCCCCTTGTTCTGGGCTCCCCCAACATTGGGAACATGTTTCCTGCCTCTAACGTGTCCAACCCCTTAATAATCTTATACGTTTCAATAAGATCCCCTCTCATCCTTCTAAATTCCAGTGTATTCAAGCCTAGTCGCTCTAGTCTTTCAACATATGGCAGTCCCGCCACACCGGGAATTAACCTAGTAAACCTACGCTGCACACCCTCAATAGCAAGAGGCAATTGGGAATAGACATTAAACACTGGCATTGTCAGCAATGCTCCCATCCCGTATCCTAAAAATAAAATAAAATCCTTGCAGATCTGTGTTCTGATATTGTCAAAATATCTCACTGAACCCAAATCATCTGGTCAGACTCTGCACCGAGCCCTGTCGATAACATTGCCTTAATGTCCGAGTGACTGCTTGATGTTTTATTGATCAGGAACGATCTACTAATTGTTGTTTAAGAATGTTGTACTTGATCTGTAACCATTATGCATCACATACCTGGGGAATGTTTAGAGTGTGTGAGATAATAGATTATGATGAATTCCAATATCTGTCCAAGATGGTAAGAAGCATTTGAGTTAAGAAAACATGTAGGTCCCCAAATGTACTTAAAGTACAACCTCAGTTGTTCATTTAATTTAATACTTACATAATCTTTAAGGCACTGGTTGAAGAGCATAGGCATTTTAGAAAGGATATGCACGCTAGATTATATTGATGAAAGGTAATATTTGTTTCTCATCAACTTGATCGACAGTCCAATTGCATGGGGCCTAACAGAAGGTAGCAGACCTGTTTGAATGGTTCTGAAGGATTCTGACCTTCTTCCTTCTGTCTTTGTAGGAGAGTCAATTACAGATGTATTCAGTTTGGATGCAGTAATTTCCGATCCTAATTCAGGTGGGATATTTATATATTTTTGTTTAATTTAGTTTAGTTTAGTTTAGAGATACAGCACAGAAACAGGCCCTTCCACCCACCGACCAGCGATCCCCGCACATTAACACTATCCTACACATACCAGGGACACTTTACACATACACCAAGCCAATAAACCTACAAACTTGTATGTCTTTGGAGTGTGGGAGGAAACCGAAGATCTTGGGGAAAAAACCCACGCGGTCACGGGGAGAACGTACAAACTCCGTACAGACAGCACCCGTAGTCGGGATCGAACCCGGGTCTCCAGCGCTGCAAGCGCTGTAAGGCAGCAACTCTACCGCTGCCCGTTAGATAGTCTAATCCTTCTATCCCTCCCCTCCATCCCCACCACTCAATTCAACCTTGGGTGTCCATCTTTGATGATAGTCTATGTTCTGCCATCGGGGAGGTTGGATGCCTGATCATCCATGCACTCACCATTAGTTCACACCCATGCTGCTCCAATGCATTGACATCTTTATTTTCCAGTCGAAAATACTAAAACCAGACTATCTCATCGGTGTTGGTAAATAGATATTGATTGCCACATTTTCTACCTTACCACATTTAAATTGCTTTGCTAGTCATTTGCAGCTGCTGAAATTGTGAGCGACACCATATAAAAGCAAGTAGACAAAAAACGCTGGAGTAACTCAGCGGGTCAGGCAGCATCTCCGGAGAGAAGGAATGGGTGACGTTTGGGGTTGAGACCCTTCTTCAGACGTTTCCGGACTCAACCTGAAACGTCACCCATTCCTTCTCTCCAGAGATGCTGCCTGACCCGCTGAGTTACTCCAGGATTTTTTGTCTACCTGCGATTTATACCAGCATCTGCAGTTTTTTTCCCTACATGTAAAAGCAAGTTCTTCCTTTCACTTTCATAGACACCAGTACAACATTTTGGAACAAGGATCTGCAGATGGTGGCTTGCAAAAACAAGGGGCAAAATGCTGGAGTGACTCGGAGGGTCAGGCAGGATCCCTAGAGAATATGGATAGGTGACCTGTTGGGTCGGGATCCTTCAACTCTGGGCAAGTTTACTTCTGCTTCCTACTACTGAGCACCATTCAACCCTGCTGTAACTCCAGCAATTTATGATTACTCCCAGGCTAATCCCCAATGCATTGCATCTAGCACGAGACATGCAATCATCAGGTAGACTTTGTGCCTGGAAAGTATGACCTCTTGTCTACAGATTTAGGAGTGCTCTTTTTAATAATATGTTTGAATCAACACAAGTAAACATCTTGCCGTCAACCGTCAGGCTCATGAACCACCCTGCACAACCCTAACCACACCCCTACCTCAGCACTGAACTACCACAGACCTTGTACTACTAAGGTTGTACTGCATACTTTGTCTTGCAATGTTACGGTCTGGTTTACCTAGATTAAGCGATTTATTGTACATTTATTTGGAGTATTGTTGTGTTTAATGTGCCTGTGGAAGTGCAGCAAGTAAGAATGTCATTGTTCCGCTCCGAGTATATACGACAGTTAAATACTCGTGACTTGTCTCTATTGCAGTAATAATATTATTGCGGTATTGGCCTAGAGATTCTGCACTCACTAGGGTGCACCAGAATAGCACAGATGAGAAGGACCATTGAAACTTTTGGCTTTGGCCTATTTCATGAAAGTTCAGTATACATTGGTTGCATGTTTTTGCAATGAAAACGTGCAACTTATCCTTTCCTGCCAAGGCCATGCTTGGTATCGGAGTGTGCTGTGTGGGTGTGGGAACAGAGGCTGACAGATTGCTCTGGATCACAGGCTATGGGGAGATCGTCTTTTGGGGAGATCATAAGGGATGCAGTTTGCCAGTTGTTTAGTGGCAGGGGTCAGGGCAGGAGGTTAAGTGTGAATGTGGTCTCAGCGGAGCCAAATGGAGATTGGGTATGTTGAGAGGGGTTATTTTAATGCAGGGAAGAATCCTCTGACACACCTTGCATGTCTGCAAGGTTGACATGGTTATTTTAACATGAAAGTGGTCAATGATAATAACAGATGAACAGTCCCGAGTCCCGAGTTCAAATCTCAACATGAGTTCATTAGGGCGTCAAAAGTTACAGAGAGGAGGCTGGACAATGTGGTTGAGAGGTAAAAATAGATCTGCCATGATTGAATTGCAGAATAGTCTTGATGGGCCAAATAGCCTTATTCTGCTCCTATGTCTTATAGTCATAAATAATCCAGAGTTTCAAAAATAAGCAAGTCACTGTTAATTACAACTATACAAAATCTACTAATCAGTTTTAGTTGGCTGCGAAGTTCTGTCTAGTTCATTAATGTTATTCAAGGGAGAAAACATCCCACCCTTACCCACTTTAACCTATAAGTGGCTCCAAATACATCAATATAGCTAACTCTTGGACAACCTCTGAACTGGTCTAATAAGGCACAACAGTTCAAGGCAATTAGGGATGGTTGATAAATGCTGGTCTTGCCAGCAATGCCCAAATGCTGGAAGACAAATAACAAACACAGTGGAACAGCTCGAGAGCTGCCACCTCATGGTGCCAGTGATCCTCCTTCGATCCTGACCTCCAATGTTTGTCCATGTGGAGTTTGCATGTTCACCTGGGACCAAATGGGTTTCCCCTGGGTGCTCCAGTTTCCCCCCCATGATGGTGTAGGTTGGTAGGTTAACTAACCACTGTAAATTGCCCCTAGTATGTGGACGAATCTAGGGGAGCAGTAGAAGGAGAATGTGGGGAAAATAATGAGATAAGGTAGGGGTATTATAAAAAAGGGGCTTGATGGACAACATGGGCATTAGTTAGCCAGAGTATGAGTCAGTGCTGCATCATTCTATGACCATGATGAACAAAAAAAAGCTGACCAATATGATCTTTCTAAAGAGTAACAGAACGATACAATGAACTTTTCAAATTGTCATCCTTCTGAATTATGATGCTCATTTGTGATTAATGCTGTTATTGTTCTGTAATTCACAAGCTTTGGTAATTGCAAATAAATTCTTTGCTAAGGTGGAGCTGGTCAGAGTGCATCCATTACAGTCTGATTCTCTCCTGATTGGGCAACATCTGTATTTTGTTCCGGGTTGGACACCAGAACTATTCTCGTAGGATTTTTGGAGTAAAGGAAGAGAAAATATATCTACTTTTCTTACAATATTTGTGCAAGGTTATTGCAGGTTTAAATCATTGCAGGTTTGCACATAATTGCAGGGTTAAATCACAACTGCATGGTATATTGCAAAATTGATTCATCTGAGCTTCCTCCTCAGTTCAGTTAATTTATTGTCATGTATACCAAGGTACAGTGAAAAGCTTTTGTTGCATTCTAACTAGCCGGCAGAAAGACAAAACATGATTACAATCGAGCCATTTACAGTGTACAGACAGATGATAAGGGAATAACGTTTAGTGCAAGGTAAAGCCAGCAAAGTCTGATCAAGGATAGTCCAAGCGTCATTAATGAGGTAGATAGTAGTTCAGCACTGCTCTCTGGTTGTGGTAGGATGATTCAGTTGCCTGATAACAGCTGGGAAGAAACCCTCCCTGAATCTGCACGTGTGCACCATCTCAGTGCCAGTCTCCAGTCAATTTGATTCACTCCACATGGTATCAAGAACTGGCTGAGAGCAATGGATATGGCAGAACCCTGCAGGACCAGCCAATATTGCAGATGAAGGAATGCATTCATGATCTGCTCTTCAGAACTGGCTGCATCTCTGGTTAAGCCTAAATCTAATATGGCTCCAGACTGGCATCTCCCTGACTATTTGGGAACATGCCCTGTTCACAAAAAAAATCAGGACGAATCTAATTCCGCAAATTAGTGCCCAATTAGTCTACTTTCAATCATCAGCACAGTGATGGAAGCTATTGCTAACATGTTATCAAGCAGCACCTAACCACCAATAGTCAACTCACTGAAGCCTAGTTTTGTTACACCAGGATCACGGATTCAGACTTCATCACAACCTTGATCTAAATGTGGAGTGAGGAATTGGATCAGGAGAGGGGGTGAGATTGAGGCAACATTTGTCTAAACGTGGCATCAAGATGCCCTGGTAAACCTGAAGAAGGTGGACGTCAAATGAAAAGTGTACAAGGATATGATTAGAGTCCTACCTTGCACGATCGATGGCAGTTGCGTTTGCTGGAAGTCAATCATCACAGCCCCAACGCATCACTGGAGCTTTAGGTTATCGTATCGATTTGGAGAGTAAGGTGAAGTTATTAATAGGCTGAACATTTTAGTATTCAGAAGGAGAATCTGTCCATACCATCAATTGGTGTTTATATCACAGAGGATCGCCAAAACTGTTCTCGAGAAGCACGTGTGGTGATTCAGCATTTTAAAAAAAACTAACATTGAAGAACATAGTGGAAGTGTTTTAATGCAAGAATAAAGATATGCTCTGGTAAGAAAACCATAGAGCAATGTGACAATAAAAACACCCTTCGTTCTCATCTTTAGGGTTAGCAAGTGGAAGTGAGAGGAATCAGGAGAAAAGGAGCATCTACAATACTGTGGCACCACAAGATCATGAAAGCAGTATAGCTCATTATATTGTGGTTTAGGCTGTTTAATTCTCGATCCTCCAGATACTGCATCTCTGACTTAAACTCAACGCCTATATTTTATTCATTTTAACCCACTTTTATAATGGGCGGTATTTTTTACTGACTCAACTAATTGCCCACTTCCTATAATAGGCACCACTAATTTCCAAGTTTTATTTGCAAAGTCCATACTGGAGGAAGAGGGCCACACAGAAAGCAAATGGATGCCTCATGAATGAATGCCTATCGGTGTTGTATGATGGTATTGAGATCCCATTATAATGTCAACTGAATGGTAGAGAATTATAGCCCACATCCAGCTTCTCAGTGAAAGCAGCTGGAATGCCTTCAAAGAAAGTAAGAATTGCATCTAATCCATGCCTTTTGTGATTCTTTCAGGATGCTGCAAAAAAGGAAATTCAGCCAATATAAATACCTTTGAAGTGTTATTCCCTTTATCGTGTATCTGTACACTATGGACGGCTCGATTGTAATTATGTATTGTCTTTCTGCTGACTGGTTAGCACGCAAAAAAGCTTTTCACTGTACCTCGGTACACGTGACAATAAACTAAACTCAACACTGTTGCAATGTAGGAACCATTAGTAGACATCAAGCTTCCACAAACAGAAATGTGGAAGTGAACAGATTAACTACCTTAGTAATGCAAAGGGGGAGATAACTATCTTTCAGAGCAAGGAGCCAACTCCTTTGCTCTTCTTTAAAAAGATTCGTTGGACTTTTTACATCTGCTTGAGTGAGTTGATGAGACTTTGCTTTAATAACTTGTCTGAGAGCCCAGGAACCAATTGGTGTGACACAGGAGGACCAGAGAAGAGTTTTGTATTTATTTAATAAAGTGTGCGGCTGCAAATACTCAGTTCATAGACATTGTTTATTATTGCTATTAACTTTTTTGCCTTAGCCTAATTAATGCTACACCTCTTTACCGATTTGTAGGTTAATTGACCTTGGTAAAAAATTGTAAAATGTCTCTAGCGTGCAGGATAGTGTTAGTGTACGGGGATCACTGGTTGGTGTGGACTCAGTGGGCTGAAGGGCCTGTTTCCACGCTGTATCTCTAAACTCAACTAATCTTAAAGATGGACACAAAATGCTGGTGTAACTCAGCAGGACAGGCAGCATCTCTGGAGAGAGAAGGAATGGGTGATATTTCGGGTCGAGACCTTTCTTCGGACTGAGAGTCAGGGGAGAGGGAAACTGGAGATACGGAAGGGTACAAAGAGAATGTAAGGTGTGAAAACTAATCTTAAGGTGGGACCTATACTTATTTTACTAATTCAGCTGGAAGAAATATGAAGAAGTGCCCCATTGGACTCAACGATTAACAGGACCTTCTGTGAACCTTGAGAAGACGTGAAATTTCGGAGTTGCTTCTGGACATTCTTGCCCACCCACCGGGATCCGTCGGCTAAGATGCTTCCTGACTATGACTGAGCCCTGTCACCAGACAGGCTTTGCTGGTTCATGTAGTCCCCAGTACAGGACTTGCTGCCAGTTGGCCAGGAGATCAGATCCTGCCAGTGGATGTCAAATCACCTGCCTGAGGATATTGCAGCAGGCTTCTTTCCAGCAGGCATCACCATCATTCTTCACTCTGCGGTGGGCTGTGGCGTGAAACAGCACACCAGTGCCAAGTCTTACTTGTCACAGCTAACCTTCTTTCCTGAAGATATGGCCATTCAAAATAGGAGACCGCCATGATTTGCAGCATGACTGGTTTCCCCTGTGCCATGGGCATAATGGTCTACACTTACATAGGCATCAATGCACCAGGAAGTCAACTAAAGACAGACACAAAAGACTGGAGGAACTCAGCGGTCAGGCAGCATCTCTGGAGAAAGGGAATTGGTGATGTTTCGGGTAGAGACCCTTCTTCAGAAACGTCACCCATTCCCTGTCTCTAGAGATGTTGCCTGAGCCCCCGGGTTATTCTCAGGGGATCAGGCAACTTTTTTTGTGTTTGTTCCTGATCCCGGGGTCATGTTTCTGCAACTCACAATCCCAGCCATCCATCCATCCCAGCCCATCTACCTTCCACCAACTTCTCAAAAACACAACACCATCTTATTCCCCAGTGATTTGCTTCTCGCTCACCTTATTGATACATTTTAGTGCAAGAATCTTCAAAGGAGTTTGCCACCTCCCTTTAAAGGGAATGTATGTTTGTTCCATGTGAGCATCTGCAGATCCTTCACTGAAAACAGCAGCGTGAAGGGAACCAGCATCCGCAGTTCTGCTTTCTCGACCATAAGCCAAGCTGCCTTCCCATTCTTGACTATTAGGATTAAGCCTCCAACCCTGTTCTTATTGGCTTAACAAAGTAAACGTTGAATCCATTTTTCGGAAGGGTGGAGTTTGCGCAGTTCAGAGGGCAGGTTTGTGCCTCTGAGACCTGGACCAAGACTGCTTGCAGTTAAACATTTCCCTTTTGTCCCAAGCAGAATACAGCTTGTTACTCGTTCAGGAATGATACGGATGGAATGTGAAGATTACAGGATAAACAAGCTAAATCCAAAAATGGCCATCAGTTTGTGCGCAATTGTAAGGGGTTTCAAAGCTATAGACGTGATCAATGTATGAGTTTGGCCTTGATTTAAGTCCCGTTTTTTGCTTGTTCTAAATGAGGACGAAAATGCAAAAGCACTTAAAGTGTTCCCAAGGTCTGAAGAAGGGTCTCGACACGAAACAACACCCATTCCTTCTCTCCAGAGATGCTGCCTGTCCCGCTGAGTTACTCTGGCATTTTGTGTCTATCTGCAGTTCCTTCCTACCCAAATGTAAAGAAATGGGAATGAGAAGCTAATTCAAGCGATTCGAAGATTTGTTTTGAATGAAACTATACTCAGATTGGGCAACTATATTTTCAAGGCTTCAAAAATATTCAATCATATTCTGTGAACAAAAATGTGAGGATTTGGTAGAAGCAGGGAATTGTTAAGGTCTGCAATGGAATGGTAGAAACAGAATTAGTGGCAGCTTTAGTTTAGTTTAGTTGAGAGATACAGTATGGAAACAGGTCCTTTGGCCCACCCTATCCACGCTGATCATCGATCACCTGTTCACACTAGTTCGATGTTATCCCTCTTTCGCATCCACTCCCGACAAGCTAGGGGCAACTGAAAGAGACCATAAACCTGCAGGTATTTGAGAAGTGGGAGGAAGCTGAAGCACCCAGAGGAAACTTATGCGGTCACAGGGAGAACGTACAAACTCCACACAAATGGCATCCAAGGTCAGGATGGAACCTGGGTCTCTGGCACTGTGAGGCGGCAGCTCTACCAGCTGCACCGGTGTGCCGCCCTATAAATCTTATAAAGTGTGTTGGATACATGTTTCAAAAAGGCACATTTACACAAAAATGGTTGTGGTAAGGTAAGTTATTAAACAGTGGAATAGACTCAAGGAGATGTATGCTTTACTCCTGCTCTTATTTCCTAGGTTCCTTTAACGAACTGCATTAATTTGCATGTTCTGCAAAATTCTACAGCCTAGAAGTTAAATTGCATAACTCTTTTCTCCCCCAGTGTTACGTGAATGAAAATTGATCATCGCCCTCACTTTGCTATGCCAACACTAATTTCTTTGTGGTTTTATGTTACTTTGATAGTTGACTGGACATTTACTAGAATAATTCATTCTTGCCCACATAATGCGATCTGTGACATGGGTGAGATCACACACAGTGCATTGCGGGAGAAATCAAAGTCCTCCTGAAGATCAGACAATTCTGACACCCCCTGCAAAAAACAAACTGCTGGAGCAACTCAGCATCATCTATGAGGGGAAAGGAATGGACAATATGTCGGACTGATACCCTCCTTCACACTTTCATACCTTGCTGCTGGATTAGAATCCCTGTATGGTTTTGATATGTTGTTACGTTATCCTTGGGTTATCTCTACAGAGCAAAGAAGGTTAAGGGGAGATGTAGTGGAGATGTACAAGATCACGTGTAGGAAGGAACTGCAGACATTGGGTTTAAACCAAAGATAGACACAAAAAGCTGGAGTAACTCAGCGGAATAGGCAGCATCTCTGGAGAGTATATCTCATATATCGGCAAGACCAAACGTAGACTGGGCGATCGTTTTGATGAACATCTTTGCTCAGTCCGCCTGAACCTACCTGATCTTCCGGTTGCTAAACACGTTCATTCTTCCCATTCCAACACAGACCTTTCAGTCCTAGGTCTTCTCCATTGTCAGAGTGAGGCTAAATGCAAATTGGAGGAACAGCATTTCATGTTTCGCTTGTGCAGCTTACAGCCCAGTGGTATGAATATTGAGTTCGCTAACTTCAAGTAACCTCGGCATTCCCTCTTTCTCTATCCCTCCCCCACCCAAGTCGCACCAGCTTCTCGTTTTCACCCAACAAACAGCTCACAATGGCCCGTTTCCTTTATCATCATTACTTTCTTGCATATTTTTCATTCATTGCTCTTCATCTCTCTACATCATCGTCACTGCTTCTCATTTCCCTTATCCCTAACTAGTCTGAAGAAGGGGCTCGACCCGAAGCGTCACCCATTCCTTCTCTCCAGAGGTGCTGCCTGTCCCGCTGAGTTACTCCAGGTTTTTGGTGTCGATGTACAAGATCATGACAGGCTTAGATAGGGTGACGGAAGCTGTAGTCATCAGCAAGTGGTTCATGGACCAGGGGGCTCCCAGTTAAAACTAATTGTGCCAAAGATGTTATGGGGGCAGTGAGGAAAACCTTTTTTTAAGAGTAGTTTTAGTCTGGAACTCTGAGCCTATAGGAATGCTGGAAACAGAATCAAACAAACTTTGAAGAACGGATTGGTTAAGTTTAGGCAGTTGAAGGTAAATAATCGGCAGAGTTTACGGGAAAGACCAGGGAAATGGGATTGAAAAATTTTCAACCAGGAGATGGCCATAGACTCCATGGATTGAATAATCTCTTTCCACGCTAAAACAACTCTGTGATTCTAAGTTATGAAGGATTTATATTTTTGCACATCACAAATACTGTTCCTGCTATGATGTTGGCAAAGGGGGCTGCTGAAATGGAAATGTTTAATTCTCCAATGTTGATAAGCTCTCACTTTACACCATAGGTCACTGGGCACAATAGAAACAATGGCAGCCATGGAAACACAGGGAACGAAAGCCTCATTTTAATAAAATGTACATATCGTGCAGTTATGGTTCTGAGCAATGATATAAATCTGGAAGTATATGCAATGTCAGCATGACCGACGGCAAGATTCTGCCGGTGCTCAGGCAAAGAATGAAACTAAAGTCATTGTTCATTTCTCTAGCACTATATCAGCCCCTGCGATATTACTCATCGCCAGACAATAACAGGGTTTGCCAGCTGCCACACTCTGTCATGCCACTTTTTGATATATTTCAAAGAATTATCCACTATAAAACATGCTTTGTAAAAAATATTATACTTCCTTCGGGCTAAGGGAGTTCAAGGTTGCAATACAGACATGTGGTGCAATGGTGTTCATCAGTCACTTAACCCCTTCATTAATCAGCTCTTCACCATAAGGGGAGGTAAGTTGAGACAAAGTTCCGGTTTAGAAACAGAAACATAGGAAGTAGGTGCAGGAGTAGGCCATTCAGCCCTTCGAGCCAGCACCGCCATTCAATATGATCATGGCTGATCATCCAAAATCAGTACCCCATTCCTGCTTCCTCCCCATATCTGTTGATTCCATTAGCCTTAAGAGCCCTAAGATTTGCAGTGGAACCATCTCTCAGTCCTAAGATTTGCAGTGGAACCACCTGCTTCTGTGAGTTAATTGATAAAATGGAAGCACAGAGATTCTGCTTTCTCGGCGAGTTTGGCCTGATCTTTCTCCTTTCTGAGCTAACGTTGAAAATTAAAGCTGGAAAACTGAGAGCTCTATGCAATGAGGGGAACATAATTGGAGCCCAGGCGAGATGGTTTGTTGGAGCGCTTCAGTGCAAAGATAAGCACTTATTGACAGATTATCATGTATTAAATCCAATTGTGTCACTTGTGGGCTCGTGCCTCTTATGGGAAATGTGAACCTAACTCCCATATGAACTCCCACATCGCTATTTAAAAAAAATGTTTTTAGACCTCATCCAAGTCTTTGGTCTTCAGTGGTATAGAGTTTTGTAGTAGTTGATCTTCATAAAAAGCAAAGCCGAATTGACATGTTCTTCCATATAGCAAACAGCTCTGAGGCCAAAGAGTTACATTCTCTTGCTTCCTTGATGATATAAAATCATTGGCATTGAACAATATTGGGAATTATGTGCTCCACAGAGATCTTACAGTGTCAATATTCAAAGACAGTCATCAGTGATGTTCTTATTTGAAAAGTAAAGAAGATGCATGTGGTGCCTTAGGTGTCTAAAATCAAAGATGTGCAAACATTGTATCACCGCATAAATTGTACGTTTATTTTCATATTTTCTCACATTGGCTGCTGCCTTACTGTGCCAGAGACCCGGGTTCGATCCTGACTACGGGTGCTGCCTGTACGGAGTTTCTACATTCTCCCTGTGACCGCGTGGGTTTTCTCCGGGTGCTCCAATTCCCTCCCACATTCCAAAGACGTAAAGGGTTTGTAGGCTAATTGTCTTCAGTAAAATAATAAATTGTCCCTCGTGCGTAGGATAGTGCTAGTGTATGGGGTGATGGCTGGTTGACATGGACTTGGTGGGAAGAAGGGCCTGTTTCTGTGCTGCCTCTCTAAAGTCTAAAATCTAAAGAGGCCATTGAGTCTCTCCTGTTCTCAAAATGTGCCCATCAGCCCCATTCCCCCACTGAATTCCCTGTAAGAAGACAAAAGTGTGAACAGACACTCTCAGATATAACTGTTAAACAAATCAGCAATGTGACAGCTTTATCCTCAGTCTGTGAATGTTTTGCATTGCAACCTTTTCTCCTAATTTGTATTTAAAAAATATTGTCATATTTCTTTTCAACGTAGAAGGAGAAAGTTCAACCCATCAAGTCTATGGCCGCTCTCAGAGCACTCACATCAGTCACATCACCTTTCAATTACATTTTGGGTCGAGACGCCCATTCCTTCTTTCCAGAGAGCTTGTATAAGAGTCTTGACCCAAAACGTCACCCATTCCTTCTATCCAGAGATGCTGCCTGTCCCGCTGAGTTACTCCAGCATTTCATGTCTATCTTCTGTCCATGTACCTGTCTAATGTCTACTCCAAAGACGTACAGGTATGTAGGTTAATTGGCTGGGTAAAATGTAAAAATTGTCCCTAGTGGGTGTAGGATAGTGTTAATGTGCGGGGATCACTGGGCGGCACGGACTTGGAGGGCCGAAAAGGCCTGTTTCCGGCTGTGTATATATATGATATGATATGATAATTGCTTCTTAAACATTGCATCATTAATCAGCTGTTCCTGTCTTTTTTTTTGCTGTGATCCATAATGTTGAAATTGAATGCTATTTATATAATTCATTGCTAATTGTGAATGGTGCTGTTGTTGACAGATTAATCGGCCACTGGAAATTGTCGCTTAAGTGTAAGTGAATGTGGAATCTGAGAGGAGTTGATAGCACAACAGATAGAATAAAAGTGAGCCTTGCATAGGAATAGTGTAAATGAGTAGTCGTAAACCAATGGAGACATAATGGGCCGAAGAGCCTTTTTCTGCGTGTGATATGGTTACTGATGATGCTGCACTTTAGTGTTTGTATATTCTGTGTCCCTTGCAATTCCTAATTCTACTGAGTGCTTCCCTTCTGAGGAGATTCATTTTCTGTCTGGCTGAAGGATTTCACTGGCAGCTTGCTAGGTTCCTGGTGGTCTGTGCCACCCCTTTGGTGCTCCGGGTCAGAATTGGGCATTTCTGGTTGATTGGACTTGCTGGCTTTCATCTGACTCTGTGGCTAGATCTGGTGGCCTGATCTGGATATGCTGTCAGCTTTAAGAGACTGTGGTCTTTTTGAAGACTGCCTCTGGCACATCATACATGCTGGTCATTCCCTTGACTCACACATTGATCAGTCTGAGAACTGCTCCAAAACATGTGAATCTGACATTGATTAATGCAGTCTCTAAGCACGTTGAAGCTAATTAAAAAGGAAATCATCTTTTAAATTAGCTTAACAAAGTACTGTGAACGTCATCGGTTACACATCACTCTGCCTATGACCTATACTGCAAAGGACTCCACAATAGGCACCAAAAAATTTAATCCATAGAATACATTACACTGATTCTGATTTATCTTAGTTTAATTTAGTTCAAAGATACAGCGCGGAAACAAGCCCTTCGGCCCACCGAGTCTGCGCCGACCAGCAATCCCCGCACACTAACACTATCCTACACACACTAGGGACAATTTACAAGTATACCAAGTCAATTATCCGACAAACCCATACGTCTTTGGAGTGTGGGATGAAACCTGAGATCCCGGAGAAAACCCACGCAGCTCATGGGAAGAACGCACAAACTTCGTACAGACAAGCCCCGAGGTCAGGATCGAACCCAGATCTCTGGCGCTGTAAAGCAGCAACTCTACCACTGTGCCGCCCATTTATCCGTCAATTTACATTACTTTGATGGTTTTGACAATTGTGTTACTTCCGGTAAGTGACAAATCAAATTGTATAAATGATGTACATGTTGGAAAGTTTAAATAGAAAACAGTAAATACTAGAAATACTCAGCAGTCCGAGCAGCATCTCTGGAGAGAGATGCAGAGTTAACATTTGAGGTCAACAATTTTTCATCACGTCTGAAAAGCATGAACATATTACATAAGTAATTATTTTTTATTAAAGCTGCAGTTACATATATTTCCTCAGTTGGTTATTCAGCATCTTTTGTGCACAGCAGAGTTAGGGGATAAGGCGACAATGTCATTAAGGTTAATTTGATAGCTTTTGGGTACAGTGTTGTAGAACATAGCTTACTCCAGGGTGAGAGTTTCCTGATGCATATTGTCAATCACTCATTCACATCTATTAGATTTGTTATTATTTAATGTGTTGATGTTTAATCTAGTTAATGGGTTGGTATCTCGACCCAAAACGTCACCTATCTCCATGTTCTCCAGAGATGCTGCCTGGCCTGCTGAGTTAGTCCAGCATCTAGTGTCCCTTTGTGTATTAACCAGCATCTGCAGTTCTTTATTTCGAGGAAAGGGGTGGCATTGGCATCATTTTGGCGCAGGCATTGTGGGCCAACGGGCCTGTTAATGTGCGGTATTGGTCTATGTTCTATGTTGCATCTTCCATTCCCAACACACAAGGGGAATTTTACAGCGGCCATTGAACTGCATTTGCCCCGATGCTGTCCATTTGGGCACACCATTGATTTTATCCTGCAGATTGCGGGGCTTGGGTCGGCCCGCTGCGGACTTCTCACTGTCCGGTGCGGCGGGATTTTCTCCGCCCGGCGGGGGCTTCAATGTCGAGAGCCCCGACCGCCCCGACCGCCCTGACGTGGCAAGTTCAACAGCCTGACCGCGGGAGAAGACGGCAGGGCAAGAGTGAGGGGGTGACAGGAGGAGACTCACTGTGATGGATGTTTCTTTTTTTTGTTTTGTGTTGGTTTGTGATTGTGTGTGTAATTGCTTATTTTTATTGCTCTTATTGTTGGACTGTGGGTAACGGAATTTCGTCCAAAAGACTTGTTTTTTTGGATGATAATAAAGGTTATTCTGATTCTGATTCTGATGACCAGAGGTGTGAATGTGTGGCAAGGCTGGAATATAGTCCTTGTTACTCTCTTGTGTATCTCTGCATTTAAAGATTCAATTGCTGAGGGTGAATATTTAATTCATTTTTAACATTAAGCTTCAGCCTCAATGTATGAGTCTGTTTCAAGCTTTCTTCCGCATATTGCATTACCACATATAGCCCTAGAAAATAGCTTTAAAATTCCTCTTTTCCACTAAGGCAACTTTTCAAATGCCTGCTTTATCATGTAAAATTTGGATAAATGAAATGTCACTTCTTTCCTGAACTGTCCACGGCTTCATTTTTCTTTGCATCTCACTTCAGTTGTATAAAGCCTTTCAGGAAGTAATTCTGCTGAACTGACTGCCTCCTCCACTGCTGTTAAAACAATCCTGGTTAAGTCATTAAGAGCAGTTAATGTGGAAGAGAGCACCATATGAAAACATGCAAGGAACCATTGTGACAGGCTGATCTACTCCCTACTGAACGGGTAACAGAACAGTTTCGGCCCCACTCACTTCTCAGACCTACCGAGAGTGGGAAAGTTACATAGGGCTGCCTTACAGTGTCAGAGACCCAGGTTCGATCGTGACTATGGGTGCTGTCTGCACGGAGGTTGAATGTTCCCCCCATCACCGCATGGGTTTTCTCCGATTGCTCCAGTTGCTTCTCACACACCAGAGACAAACAGGTTTGTAGGTTATTTGTCTTCGGTAAATTTGTAAATTGTTCTCAGAATGTAGGATAGTGTTAGTTTAATTTTTAGTTTAGTTTAGTTTAGGGATACAGCGCGGAAACAGGCTCTTCGGCCCACCGAGTCCGCTCCTACCTGCGATCCCAGCACACTAACACTATCGTACACACACTAGGGTCAATTTTACATTTATACCAAGCCAATTAACCTACAAACCTGAGGTATTTATTCACAAAATGTTGGAGTAACTCAGCAGGTCAGGCAGCATCTCAGGAGAGAATGTGAAGAATTTTGTGAATAAATACCTTCGATTTGAACCTACAAACCCATACGTCTGGTGTGTGGGAGGAAACTGATCTTGGGGAAAACCCACGCTGTTCGCAGGGAAAACGTCCAATCTCCGTACAGACAGCATCCGTAGTCAGGATCGAACACGGGTCCGTGGTGCTGTAAGGCAGCAACTCTACTGTTGCGCCACCATGCTGCCCTATTGCTAGTATACAGGGATCGCTGGTCAGCGTAGTCTGTGGGCTGAAGGGCCTGTTTCTGCACTGTATCTCTAAACTAAACTAAACTAAACTAAACTAAACTAAAAGAAGTGATGGTGCTCACTGTGAAGACATGCAGGAGCTATCTCTGACAAGGGTATTTCATTGCCATTTCGGCTACGCATTCATTCAGCATTCAGCTGACATGGCTGCCACAAGAAAATGACAGCACTCTGCTTACAGATTTGTTTTTAGACATTTAAACAGAAGTTTGTAAATCTGGGTTTGTCTCTGAAAACAAAAGCGAGGACTTGTTTGTATTCTGTGTTCTCCTCCAAGTTAATCTGTGCCATCTGTGATGATTTCACAATGTACTGTAAGTGGCCCAGAGGTTAGAAATCTGCCAACAATAACAAGAATAACCTGAATTGTGCCTTTAATGTTGCAAAATGTCCCGCGGCTCCTGACAGGAGTGTAATCACCTAAACTGGTGCCGGGTTTTTCATCTGTCTTCTTCAGCCTGAACTGGGGCCAGGAGGGCAACATAGCTGGTGGTCAGGGGAACAAAGCTTGTGTCCAGGAGCAGATATCTCAACATTTAATTGGCGAAAGCCGACTGTTTTCTAGTGAGCTGGTTCAGATCACCTTTAGATTCCATGTATGATCTGCAGCTATTAACATTTACAAGCTTGGTGATCTTTGCTGCCATTTCTGCAACATGTTGACCAAAGATTCAGATCACTTGGCAGCGGTTCATATAATCAGCCAAAGGTGGCCCTGGTGAATCACAAGAACAGACTCCCGAGACATTTCCCCGCAGTTCCATGAAGCAGAGTACCCTGGAGGAGATCTGGGCTGTTCCCTGTAGGAACCTGAAAGGTTCAAGTCTCCAGAGAACTTTGTTCCCTCCGCCACCGTTACTACCATTCTACAATGGAATGCTGGGCCAACACAACATTTAAGAAACATTTGGACAGGTACATGGATAGGACAGGTTTAGAGGGATATGGGCCAAATGCCCGCAGGGGTAGATGGGACATGTTGGCTGGTGTGGGCAAGTTGGGCCGAAGGGCCTGTTTCCATGCTGTATGACTCTATGACTCCATGACTCTATCCATCAAACATTTTCAAGCAGCTGCATTTCTATACCAGGCTCTGGAGTTCATTGCTGATCAGTGGTTTTTCTCTGTCACATTTACCTGACAATCTAAATCAAGAGTCAAGAATGTGCAATTGTCGGGCATATGAACTGCAGATCTGGAAAGTAGAACACAACGTGCTGGAGTAACTCAATGCATCAGGCAGCATCTCTGGAGGACATGGATAGTCGGCAAGGTTTCAGGTTTGGACCCATCTTCAGACACTTTAATTGTCATATGCACCAGGAATGGAACACCAGGAATGGAATTCTTACTTGCTGTGGCTTAACATAACAATTCATCAAATAAATATACAATAAACAATATTGCAATAAATTATCAGTTATATTAGGTACCAGTCCTTAATAGTGCAAGCCAAAGTACATTGTGTGACCTTATACAAAGATCACAGTACTTCAGTGTTGTACTGTGTGCTTCAAGAGCCTGATGGTTGATGTGAAGTAGTTCATATCATATCATATCATATATATACAGCCGGAAACAGGCCTTTTCGGCCCTCCAAGTCCGTGCCGCCCAGTGATCCCCGTACATTAACACTATCCTACACCCACTAGGGACAATTTTTACATTTACCCAGCCAATTAACCTACATACCTGTACGTCTTTGGAGTTGTTCTTGAACCAAGAGGTAAAGGTTCTCTGTCTCCTGTACCTTCTTCCCAATAGCAGCAACTGGATAAGAGCATGGGCAGGGTGGTGAGGCAAATGAAATGGTATGTCCCACCTTGTTTTCACCCTACAAGCACATTTGGTTGGAGCACGACCAGTTTTATGAATAGACAAATTCGTCAATGTAACCATTGAAAACAATTGAGTGCATTGTAATTCCATACATCTTTCATTGTCCCTTTTCTCCATTTTGAAACCGTTTCACCCACACCAATTTTACATATATTACTGGACCTAAGCAGGAAGAATTACGAGGTCTAGTTATTCTTAGATTCTATCAGCCACTGTGGCCAACATTAGGCTTATTTGAACTGTGCAACTGGCTGGAGCCATACCACACTATAATAAACCACTTTCAGCTTCACCACAGACATATGAGATAAAATCATAGGATGGTTGATCCAACCGTTGGATTGTCTGGATTTTGTGATAATAGATTTTCCTCAAGAAAATAACATACTTGTTTGCCAGCTTCGTTCCTTGCCAAACCCTTGGTTAAGTAAATCTTACCAATTTTGGTTTCAGTAGAAATATTCATCATGTAATAAGAGTGCTGTCAACAATGAGTCTTTAATTCTATGGCATGGCATAGGAATTAAAGAGAATCAGGCATTTTGGTCATGAAAATGAAAACAAACCCATATTCTTTGATATTGGATTCATCCCACAACGAAGACCAGGAATTTCTATTTAATGAAGATAGTAATCAAATAATCAAGTTTGCAGAATTTTACCATATCTGCCACCTAGTATTTGTCACGAATGACTTCCTTAATGCACAGCACAGACCTGTATCATTGGCAGATAAATCAACCAGCTTAAAGCTCCCAAATGGCTATTTTGTATATCGGTTTAAAAAAAAATCCATCTTTCATACACATGTAAAATTATACTGCCATTTAATTGGTGAAGGAATTTGAAAATAAAATCTATTGAACTTCTGGATACAATCTACATCCGCATGGGGAATTGTAGGATAGCCGATTTAAGCCATTTTGTGAGGTTAAGGTCACCTTTCAAATAGCTTCTCTCTCCTTTTGATATATTGTTTAGTTTCAAAGATTATACGTTTTGTTGTGCAATTGTCCAAGTTTCTGAACTTTAAAGGGATGTTGCTGTAAATTACTATTTTGCCATACACAAACAGATATTTCTAAACATAAATAGTTAGATTAATGAAGATGTTTAAAACAATTTTTTAAAGTCTCAAAACTTTTACATGGCAGGCATTGCTGGGCCTTTCCTTCAATTAGCTCCATTTTTGTTGTAGAAAATGACCGCAGGACATCAATTTTTCACAATCCTAGAAGTGAAAAGAGAAATGGAAGTGCAAATAGAAAGAGAAAACATGGTGCCTTAGAGAAGAAGTTCAGTTTAGTTTAGAGATACAGCACGGAAACAGGGCCTTCGGCCCACCGAGTCCGCGCCGACCAGTGATCCCCGCACATTAACACTATCCTACACACACTTGAGACAATTTACACATACACCAAGCCAATTAACTTACATACCTGTACGTCTTATGAGTGTGGGAGGAAATCGAAGATCTTGGAGAAAACCCATGCGGTCACGGAATCAAACCCCGTACAGACAGCACCCATAGTCGGGATCGAACCCGGGTCTCTGGCGCTGCAAGTGCTGTAAGGCAGCAAATCTACCGCTGTGCCACCGGTTTGCAATAATGTAATGATCACTTGATCTAATATCAAAGAATATGGGTTAGCCCAAGTAAAGGAAGTTTGTCATGGTGAATGTTAAACATGAAATTAGAAAATTTGTTTCATTGGAGCAGATCATTTGGCCCATTAATTCCGTGACAACTCTCAGAACAATCTCATTCCTGCATTTATCTCCTGCAATCTATTCCCTTTCAGATGCTCAAAACCTTCACCGTGATTCTCCTTCCACCCGCCTACACTACGGGTAATACACAAAAGCCCATTGACTTCCCAAGCAAACGGCGCGTCTTTTGGGATGTGGAGAGAATCCAGAGCACTTGGGGAAAATCCACACTCATTGAGAGATCACATCATTTCCACACAAGCCAGGTCAAACATGGTCTGCTGGAGTGCTGAGGCAGCAGCACTACCTACTGCACTATCATAGTTTAAATGAGCCACATCCTTCCAAAGGAATTAACAATTTGCGCCATCAAGCAATAGCACCTTTAATTTATATAGTTACCTCAGGTGGAAAGAAAGGTTTCAGTTTACGGACAAGTTTGTAGCCCAACAAAAATGAGGCTTGGCCAAAGATGGGAATATTGAGCAAAATGTGTATCAAAGTAACTTTTATAGTAGCAAGCAAAGATACTAGAGGAGCAAGATGAACCACTCCGTCGAAATCGCCTATACTGAAGTGTAGTACGCAAAGGAGCATAACGTCTGCCATTTTAGTAATCAAAACCCGCCGCTCGCTATGCCTCTCGCAGTGTAATCAGTGTTTTGGGGGAACAGTATGTGTGATGATACCATAAAAATGCAGAATATATCTCATCTATCAATTCACACATTTTTGTTATTTTTCTTTTTAAATGTTTGCAGGTTTCTGCCTACTAAAATGGCACCATGACATACTGCGGTTTTTAGGGTCGAGTGGTCTATTTTGCTCTGCTCTATTATCTTTGGTAGCAAGTGAACCATCCTGTACCACATATTGCAGGTATATACTTTATGGAACTGTGTAAGAATAATTATGAAATTATGAAATGCAATTCATTCTTGGATTACAGTGACATCTGATAAACCTAAAGAAAGCTGATGGAGCAGAAAAATTCCCTGTCTGTGTGGATATACTTTAGAATTAATGCCTCCTTAAAATATATTGGATGCAAATTACAGACAAGTTGAAAAAATGAGAAATTACTCCTTTCTGTTGATTTGGCAAGTATTATTTGAGAAATAAAAATCACATTTTAGTAGGAATTCTTCAACTTGAAATAAACTTTCATGAATGAGATAGTAGGTGCAGGAAGAAAACACTCTCTTTCTCTTTGTCTATTAATGCCGGTGAAATTGCAAAATAGTAAGCCCATCTTACTGCAGATGGAGATATGTTGGCCTTTTGCACATCTCCTTTAAACTTAGCCGCTCTTATCTTAAAGCTATATCCTAGAGACCACCTGGAATATTGTGTGCAGTTTTGGTCTCCTAATTGGAGGAAGGGCCTTCTTGTTATTGAGGGTGTGCAGTGTAGGTTCACCAGGTTAATTCCCGGGATGGTGGGACTGACATATGATGAAAGAAAGGATTGACTGGGCTTGTATTCACTGGAATTTAGAAGGATGAGAGGAGAGCTTATAGAAATATATAAAATTCTTAAGGGATTGGACAGACTAGATGCAGGAAAAATGTTCCCGATGTTTGATTAGTCCAGAACCAGGGGTCACAGTTTAAGAATAAGGGCCAGTTAGGACTGAGATGAGGAAAAACTTTTTCACCCAAGAGAGTTGTGAAGCTGTGGAATTCTCTGCCACAGAAGGCAGTGGAGGCCAATTCACTGGATGTATTCAAGAGAGAGTTAGATATAGCTCTTAGGGTTAACGGAATCAAGGGATATGGGGAAAAAGCAGGAACGCCGTACCTATTTTCTATGTTTTTATGTTTCTGTCCTCAAGTCTTTGACATTGCCACCCTGGGAAAAGGTTCTGCCTGTCTACCTTACCTATGCCTCCTAATTTTATATACTTTTATTATTTGCTGAAGGAAGCTTTGATCTCATCGAATCTTTTGCCATCTCTGCCTGGTAATCAATTCCCATGATAGAGGTTGGAATAGGTTGTCTGATTTGGGAATCTGGCGTCTAGAATGGAAAGGATGTGGCCTGCCTTGAGTGGCCAAATGACTGTAACTAGGATTTCAGTGCTGGGCATATTGGCCTAGGAGAGGATTGTAACATGGGATCCGGTGAATGTGGAGATTTCTAATTTCCACTAAGAGGGGCTAAAGGAGATGAATAGTTCTCAGCAAGTGAGCCTAAAAATACCTTGACAAACTTTGATAACTCTCAAAGATGCATTGACCGTTTAAAAAATGTTTTGCATGGACATATGAAACTATTAAAGTGGATTTAAATAACTTTTAAAATCTATTTAAAAAGTAAAAATTAATTTAGTTTAATTTAGTTTAGTTTAGAGATACGGTGTGGAAACAGGCCCTCCGACCCACTGAGACCACGGCGACCAGTGATCACCTGTGCGCGACTTCTATCCTACACACTAGGGACGATTATTATTTTACAGAAGCCATTTACCCTACAAACCTGCATGTCTTTGGAATGTGGGAGGAAACCGGGGCACCTGGAGAAAACCCATGGGGTCACTGGGAGAACATGCAAACTCCATACAGACAGCATCCACACTTAGGATCAGACCCGGGTCTCTGGCGCTATAAGATAGCAACTCTACCATTGTGCCACTGTGCCGTCCTATGGTATTTAAAATTTAAAATACCATAAATATTAACAGGTAAATAAACCCATTAAACTAAAATATTGCATCTTTACATCAGCTCGTGATACCATTTAAATGAATGGGATCATTTTCCTTCGCCCTCATTCACTAGCTTCCCATTGACCTTCAGCTTGTCTCAGACTTCTACGTTTGACCACGCATATGTCGAAGTCCAAGAAGATCTGTGATGTCTTTGGGTGCTAGCTGGCCGATTATTACCCTATTCTGATAATGTTGGATAAAATCTTTTTTGTGATTTCACCTAAAACTCATTCACACTTCATGTGCTTAGTGATATATTTAATAATGGAAATAAATTATCAGTGTCTATTATACATAGATACAAAGATACATAGACAATAGGTGCAGGAGTAGGCCATTCGGCCCTTCGAGCCAGCATTCAATGTGATCATGGCTGATCATCCACGATCAGTGCTGCGTTCCTGCCTTCTCAATAGACAATAGACAATAGGTGCAGGAGTAGGCCATTCAGCCCTTCGAGCCAGCACCGCCATTCAATGCGATCATGGCTGATCACTCTCAATCAGTACCCCGTTCCTGCCTTCTCCCCATACCCCCTCACTCCGCTATCCTTAAGAGCTCTATCCAGCTCTCTCTTGAAAGCATCCAACGAACTGGCCTCCACTGCCTTCTGAGGCAGAGAATTCCACACCTTCACCACTCTCTGACTGAAAAAGTTCTTCCTCATCTCCGTTCTAAATGGCCTACCCCTTATTCTTAAACTGTGGCCCCTTGTTCTGGACTCCCCCAACATTGGGAACATGTTTCCTGCCTCTAATGTGTCCAATCCCCTAATTATCTTATATGTTTCAATAAGATCCCCCCTCATCCTTCTAAATTCCAGTGTATACAAGCCTAATTGCTCCAGCCTTTCAACATACGACAGTCCCGCCATTCCGGGAATTAACCTAGTGAACTTACGCTGCACGCCCTCAATAGCAAGAATATCCTTCCTCAAATTTGGAGACCAAAACTGCACACAGTACTCCAGGTGCGGTCTCACCAGGGCCCGGTACAACTGTAGAAGGACCTCTTTGCTCCTATACTCAACTCCTCTTGTTATGAAGGCCAACATTCCATTGGCTTTCTTCACTGCCTGCTGTACCTGCATGCTTCCTTTCAGTGACTGATGCACTAGGACACCCAGATCTCGTTGAACATCCCCTCTTCCTAACTTGACACCATTCAGATAATAATCTGCCTTTCTATTCTTACTTCCAAAGTGAATAACCTCACACTTATCTACATTAAACTGCATCTGCCATGTATCTGCCCACTCACACAACCTGTCCAAGTCACCCTGCAGCCTTATTGCATCTTCCACACAATTCACACTACCCCCCAGCTTAGTATCATCTGCAAATTTGCTAATGGTACTTTTAATCCCTTCATCTAAGTCATTAATGTATATCGTAAATAGCTGGGGTCCCAGCACCGAACCTTGCGGTACTCCACTGGTCACTGCCTGCCATTCCGAAAGGGACCCATTTATCCCCACTCTTTGCTTTCTGTCTGTCAACCAATTTTCTATCCATGTCAGTACCCTACTCCCAATACCATGTGCTCTAATTTTGCCCACTAATCTCCTATGTGGGACCTTGTCGAAGGCTTTCTGAAAGTCGAGGTACACCACATACCCCTTGATTCCGCTAGCCCTAAGAGCTCTATCTAACTCTCTTTTGAATGCATCCAGTGAATCAGTCTCCACTGCCTTCTAAGGCAGAGAATTCCACAGATTCACAACTCTCTGTGTGAAAAAGTTTTTCCTCATCTCAGTTCTAAATGGCTTACCCCTTATTTATAAACTGTGGCCCCTGGTTCTGGACTCCCCCAACATCGGGAACATGTTTCCTGCATCTAGCATGTCCAATCCCTTAATAATTTAATATGTTTCTATAAGATCACCTCTCAACCTTCTAAATTCCAGTGAATACAAGCCCAGTCGCTCCATTCTTTCATCATATGACATGTCTGTTCCTTTCAAAACTTGAACGTGTCCATCAATATTTTTGTCTCAAAAGAAGACAACAATGTGTGGAGTAACTTAGCAGGTCAGAGACCATCTCTGGGGAACATTGAAAGGTGACGCCCCCTGACTCTCAGTCTGAAGAATTATCGGGTCGGGACTCTTCTTGAGTCTGAAGAAGGGTCCCAATCCGAAACTTCACCCATCCATATTCTCCAGAAATCCTGTCTGACCCGCTGAGTTACTCTAATGCACTGTGTCTTTTTTTTGTAAACCAGCACCTGCAGTTCCTTGTGTTAAAATACTTTTGTCTTGGCAGCTGCTGAAAATACATCAGCTAGTAACTGGAGACTTTTTGTTGTCACTAAAGCTCGTAATCCCTTGTATAATTCTAGTACATCTTCAGGGTGATTGTGATCCCCCTGCAGCAAATACTCAGATCTACGCGTGGATTTCCAGATGTGGCTTCACAATTATCTTGTAAAGAGTCATCGTGATCTCTTTGCTTTTGTTTTCCATCCTTGACAGTAGAAAACCAAAAGAACATTTGGCTTTCCAAGAGGTTTAATCTTATTCTGCTCATCCACACTTAGGCATTTCTGTAGCCATGTCCACTGGAAAAAGAAATTGCTGTTAAAGTGAATATCCATTCTTTTGATCTTGTTCCACAAATGTCCTCATATTGTTCTGCAATATACACCTGCTGTATAACGCTCCATGTTCCTGACCCTCAGTGCAACACCTCTGCCCTTCTAAACCTTCTGCAAAATGAACTCACACAGAAGTGGAGCACAATGTGTACACAATTTAAGCATTGCATTACCCCCTAACATCGCTGTGATTAAATTAGTATCTGTTGGATCAGGGATAGGGTGCATCTGCGGTGGGAGACAATTACTTGCGTTGGATTATAATTTGATGACAGGGAAGGACAACCTGCTTCTAAAACAGAGTTGACCTGTTGTTTAAAATAATTTGCCAGCTGAGTGGTCATGAGCAATGACACAAGTGATCCACTGAACTGAAAATAAATGAGTAGGAAGGAACCGCAAATGCTGGTTTAGACACAAAATGTGGAGTAACTCAGCAGGACAGGCAGCATCTCTGGAGAGAAGGAATGGGTGACGTTTCAGGTTAAGACCCTTCTTCAGACTGAGAGTCAGGGGAGAGGGAGTCTGGAGATATAGAAGGGTAAGATATGAAAACGACCCAGATCAAAGCAGACAATGATAAGGAAATGTAGAATGGTTTATTAAAATGAACCATTCTATATTTCCTCATCATTGTCTGCTTTGAAAAGAAATTAGTTAGTTTAGTTTAGAGATACAGCGCGGAAACAGGCCCTTCGGCCCGATGGTCCACATTGACCATCGATCCCCGCACATTAACACAAGCCTACACACACTAGGGACAATTTACACTTCTACCAATCATACAAACCCACGCCAATTAACCTGCATACCTGTGCGTCTTTGGAGTGTGGGAGGGAAACCGAAGATCTCGGAGAAAACCCATGCGGTCACAGGGAGAACGTACAAACTCCGTACAGACAGCACCTGTAGTCAGGATCGAACCCAGGTCTCTGGCGCTCGAAGGCAGCAAGTCTACCGCTGCGCCACTGTGCCGCCAGTGCTCAAGGGTTACGCATGAAACCATTCATTAAAATAGGAGCTGTCTTGTGAGGTGGGAGGTAATAAACTAGATTGATCAAAATATCTTTCCTGGAAACTCAAAGCCTCTCTATGCAAAGAGTAAGGTGGATATTTAGTAAAAATAGGGGAGAAAATATGGTAAAGACTTTTTTTTTAGTCTACGCGTTCATTAATTTTCAACCTGAGGTTGAAAGATGTATGTTTAAGAAAAGTGTTATTAAGGGATGTGGAATTGGATTACAGACCAACCATGTTCACGCTGAATAGCAAAGGAGGACTAAGGGGCCAAACTCCTATTGCTATGCTTCTAAAATAGTAACATTTTATAATTTCCACTAAATGTCTATTGTACAGTTTAATTTATGGTCATCCATAAACTATGTAATTTATTGAAAGCTGCACTTGACTCGTGGCAATAGAGTCACACCTCATTTATTACGCAATGCGTCTTAACACCCAAGCATATAAATGTAGAGTTATAAATATTTCTAAAAACCCTAAACACTTCAGAGATTAAAAGGCTTACATGATTTTTTAAAACTGATTATTGGACCAGAGGCTGAGGTATTGATTTGAGTACGTTTAAGCTTGCTTGCCTTCACTAGGATGCAGCTGGCTGGCACTAACATAGTCACACTAGGGTACATGCATGAAAACTGATGGAGCCAGAGTTACCTGCAAAATACTATACTTGGTAGCTTATTATGTACAGAGAGGCCACTGGGGACTGGAGTGTATTTGTGAATCAGAGTATTTTGCTCTCTTGCTCTCTCCTGAAGCAGACCAACAACAATAACAAGGAAGGGAAAAATAAAACAAAATGGGAATTTTTAAAGTATGGAAAAGGACCCGTTTTAAAGCCACCTCTCTTCAAATCAAAGGGTAAATACACTTTTTAATTGGCACATTTATCTTGGCTTGTCTTAGTTGTAAAATATATATCAAATGCTCCAGACAAATGAAGATTTGATGTTTTAAAATATTTTAATTGCAGGCTCAGTTAGTCAACAGAATGAGATGTTGTCTCTTTAATCTTGCATTTTTCCAACCCTTCATTTTACTGTGAATCTTAATTGTTTGCATGCATCTTCCAGTAATAAAAGTCTCTGATCTTTCTGCGTCATGTTGAGGAGATCTGATTTAAATCTGCTCGCAATAATCTGGATCCAATTTGAGAGGATGTACTTTGGAAAATGTAACTTGATTCCTTCTCTGTTTCTTCAGATATGCTACAGCAAGCTTTTATGCTTTAAGAACCAGGTCCTTTCATTCAACGGCTAGCTGCTATTGCTCACAAATTTGTTCAATCTTTCGTTGTAATGCATTAAATTTGCAATTTGCTTGTCGCCAATTGTTTGTGTGAACTTATGCCAAACTTGCGCCTTTTGTGATCCAGAAGAATTTCCATCCAGAAAACATACTTAAGTTAAGTAATCAACTGAAGGCAAGATTTGCAACATTACAAAATGCGAGAAGGATCTTTAAGACACCTGGATACATTACTTCAAATGTCCAGAGAAGAGTGCCAATCATTCAAAGATTACCTGTCTATTCATGGGATTTTGCCCATTTCACTGGTACTATCTTTCATAGATAAACAATTTATTTATTTCCCATATTTAAAAAAAACCTTTTACAAATACTTACCAGCCGAGACATTTTACTTTTACAAATACTTATCAGTCTAGAACCACTCTGGAAATAAGTGAATGTCAGAGATTTAGTGCTGAAAAAGAAAGCACCACTTGATGGAATTTCTCAGCCAGTAACTTTCATTTGAAAAGCTAAAGATATAGAACATATTACTAATGGATTTTCCCCTATTTTTGTTCAAATTGGGTCAGAGGATTTGTAGGGTTTTGAATGGACCTCCATTTTGATGACTTCCCACCAAACCGTGGTTCAATTGCAAGGCTGACCTTTCCCTACCTCAATCAGTTACCTGCTATGCCCTGACCTTTATCCCAGTGCTTGAAGCACCCTTTCAATAATGATCCCTTTCACCGTAGTCCCTAGTGATCAATTCTTCTGACTTGAGGTTTGAAACCCCTGGCCTCCCTTGCCCCACAACCTTCAAGTTTTAGTTTTGTTTAGTTTAGAGATAGTGTTGAAATAGGCCCTTCGGCACTCCGAGTCCGCGCCGACCAGCGATCCCCGCACATTAACACTATCGGACAACACACAGGACAATTTACAATTTTACCGAAGCCAATTAACCTACAAACCTGCACGTCTTTGGAGTGTGGGAGGAAACTGGAGCACCCGGAGAAAATCCACATGGTCACAGGCAGAACCTATAAACTCCATACAGACAGCACCTGTAGTCAGGATCGAACCCGGGTCTCTGGCGCTGTAAGGCAGTAGACCTACTGCTACGCCACTGTGCCGCCCAATCTGTTTGGTCTACCATTCGCCAACAGTAGTCAACGGAGAAGAGATTTTTGTTTGCTCGTGTATTTAGTCTGTTCTATCATTTCTGACATCTTATACCTTGTGCATAATTGAATTTCATTGATATGAGAGAGGGGGACCTCAGGAAGTGCTGCATAAAACACATCTGTCTAGGTACTGAAGAATTTATAGACCATAACATTTCCTCTAAATTTCAAAGATTATTCAATTTTGTTTAGAAACATGGAAAAGTGGAAAAATGGGTGCAGGAGTAGGCCATTTGGCCCTTCAAGCCAGCACCGCCATTCAATATGATCATGGCTGATCATCCAAAATCAGTACCCCGTCCCTGCTTTTTCCCCATACCCCTTGATTCCTATAGCCCTAAGAGGTAAATCTAACTCCCTCTTGAAAACATCCAGTGAATTGGCCTCCACTGCCTTCTATGGCAGAGAATTCCACAGATTCACAGCTCTCTGGGGGAAAAAGTTTTTCTTCATCTCATTCCTAAATGGCCTACCCCTTATTTGCCAGTGAAAATGCAGATGAGGCCTCTTGTAAATTTAGTTTAACTTCTTGGCTAACTTCTTGGATGGGAAAGGTTTAGAGGGATATGGGCCAAACGCAGGAAGGTGGGACTTGTGTAGAAGGGGTATTTTGGTCGGCATGGGCAAGTTGGGCCGAAGAGCCTGCTTCTGTGCTGTGTGACTCTATGACTCGATAAAATCGATCCAGAATTTGTGGTCTGAGTCAAGAATAAAATATGGAGTATCATGATATAAATTAGTTGTTAAAGCCAGGAGATATCTCTAAACAGTGTGTGTATACATTCTTTATAATATCACATTAGATTAAATTACACGGTTTTTCACTCTAAGCCATGTGTTACTCTTAACATTGGACTAAAATGAACCACTCTCTGGATTTCAAAACATTGCTAATAATGTTAAGAAAACAATCTGAGTGATAGGATTCATTTTCCTCCCTATGTGCAGGAAAGATCCCAGTAGACAGGAATCTGTGAGTAAAATGTCTTTTGTGGCTTTAAATTATACAAAATTGGCACAAATTCTACAGCCTCCATGCTGATTCTCGGCTGAGGTTGTAATGTTGGTTTCAGTTCCATTTCTGACTTGACCATAGGCATTTGATACCCCAATTAGGTGCAAATAAAGTACTTCATCATCCTCACTATTCACCTCAGCGGCATTCTGTAAAATCCAACAGGATATTTCTGAATGTCCTGGTATCACTGATAATCATGAGCAGGCCTAAGCGGCAAATCCATCCAGTTCCTTCAGTTTACAGCACTGATGCACAGAGGGAAGAGGATAATTCCAAAGATCATCTTTCTCTTGAGCTGTACGTACATGTGGTTAAAAATTAATAACGCAAATATTTAAATCGTACACTGGCCTATTTCCCATGATATTTGATCACATTCTGTGTGTGTGTGCGTGTGAACATGTTTGTGTGTTTATAAGTTCATAAGTTACAGGAGCAGAATTAGGCCATTCGGTCCATCAAGCCTACTCTGCCATTCAGTCATGGCTGATCTATCTTTCCCTCTCAACCCCATTCTCCTGCCTTCTCCCCATAACCCCTGACACCCGTGTGTCCCCGTATGTGTATACACACCATTGTGTGTGCGTGTATGAATTTTACCCAGTATATCACTGAAAATAAATATTTAGATTTATTTTTGTTCAACAATTGACTTCAGTTTATAATCCTTAAAATTGCAAATGTCTGCTGGGTAGCCAGATTACCCCAGAGATTAAAAAATAACATGAGGCCTACTGGGAAAATGAACATACGGTTTTCACAATACACTCTCGGGGAATTAGACATTCACACTTTGTTTTGCAGTTGCTGTGAGTGGACATTTATACCGACGGGATCAAGGCGTTTGGATATAGAATTTTAAAAATAGTTTAATATTAAATTTTAAGCCTACGTATTTGTAGAAATTCTAAGTGCAGGCACAAACATGCAACTTTCTGGCATGGTGATATATAGATTCTGAACGTAGTCGTAGTGTTACTCAGCACAGTATGTAAGAAAAAGATATCATATGAGTGGTTTGCAAGCATTGCCTGCAAAACAGCACTGAGGAAGGGTCTCGACCCGAAACGTCACCCATTCCTTCTCTCCAGAGATGCACCGCTGAGTTACTCCAGTTTTTTGTGACTCTCTTTCTAAAATCTGGATCATTCTACCCTTCAGCTCCCAGGTAAAATACCGCCAGCCAGCTAGTGTGTGGATTGGCTTGATCCTGATTTCTACCACGATGCATTGTGAAACAGAAGTGAATCGAAGGGCAAGATGTTGTGTAATGGGCCACTCACTACACTGCTTGGTCCAGGGATGGAGAACAAATGTATTAAGCTGTGGGGGTTAAACTGAAAAACTCTAATGTTGTGCATTAGACCACTCACTCCACTGTTGGGTCCAGGGATAGAGTACAAATGTATTCATAGAAACATAGTAAATAGGTGCAGGAGTAGCCCATTTGGCCCTTCGAGCCAGCACCGCCATTCAATGTGATCATGGCTGATCATCCAAAATCAGTACCCCGTTCCTGCTTTTTCCCTATATCCCTTGATTCCATTCGCCCGAATAGCTAAGACTAACTCTCTTTTGAAAACATTCAGTGAATTGGCCTCCACTGCCTTCTGTGGCAGAGAATTCCACCGATTCACGACTCTCTGGTTGAAAAAGTTTTTTCTCCTCATCTCAGTTTTCAGTATTCAGCCTCGGGGACTAAATAAACTCCGCAACCGGTCTGTGAGATTTACATCAGCGAAGGCTGAAGAAGGGTCTCGAACCCGAAACGTCACCCATTCCCTCCATCCAGAGATGCTGCCTGTCCCGCTGAGTTACTCCAGTATTTTGAGTCTATTTACATCAGTGAAGGCTGGAGTGGGCAGTGCAGCCCGTGTGAATGGATTTGCCAACCTTGCGTGAAATGACAATTGGGGGTGAGAGTTTTCTCATTGTCTATTGTTTTAATACATTCCGACATTGTCTATTACTTTATACTTTTCAATTAACAGATTAAACAATATTTGAAGGCTTTCGATCAGTTCCAAAATATATTTGACCAGCAGGGACAGTTTAAAGCAAATCAAAGCCTTTGATAACAGTGAGCTGGCAACAGGCCATCAGGGAGATCTATAAATGGGACCTGGGGATCTGTCGCCTGCAGTTTAATTGCCACTTGTGGACTGCTCTACTCCCTGGGGGTCAACAGCAGGGAGGCCTCCAGGGCAATTGCATCCGTGGGGCACAATAAATAAGTGCAGTTCCTCGATTATAATTGAAAGGAAGCATTGACTGTCTTGAACACAGTTGAGTCCAATGTATGTAGCCAGCTAACCTTTACTGCTAAAGACAGACACAAAATGCTGGAGTAACTCAGCGGGGTCAGGCAGCCTCTCTGGAGAGAAGGAATGGGTGATGTTTCGAGTCGAGACCCTTCTTTAGACCTAAAGAAGAAAAGAACATGATTTATCAGGATTAATGGAAATAGATTATTGATGGTCGGGGTGGACTTAGTGTGTTGAAGGGCTAATTTCCATGTTGTATGACTCTATGATTCTCTCTTTGACCAGGTATGGAATCAGGGTATTGAAAGCAAGCCCGGGTGTGGTAAGTGGGAGCATGGGGTGCAGATGAGAAGTATCAGATTGCAATAAATTAACAGGCCCTCATTTGTGGTTCTACAATCCTGGACTAACTAACTAACTAATTATTTAACCTATTGACCAACTCTACTAACCCAGAGGTGATATTGCTATCAGCAAGGCAAACTAATGCTTGATACCAATGCTTCTATGTAATCCAATGATTTAAATATTATAGACAAATGCTATAGCTCATCTATAAAGTTTGGTAAGTGGAATTGTTTTTAAAAAGTACCACAGTAGACTGGTCCTTCCTTTTACAATGTTCTCTTTGGTGAATTATCTATTGCCGGGTTTTAAAGTTCTATTGTATTTAATGCAGAGGCATTGTAAAGGTTCTATCATTGTAATATTAATACCCCAGTGTAACTGAAATATTTGGAGACTTGCTTTTCTGTCTCCTGATCTAACTGTAAATCTCTGGTGCCATTGCTGATCTGTGTGACCTGCTTGTTACTACATTTAATTCATGAAAATAGCCAGTGTCTGTCAGCAGCATGTTTAATGTTTGGCCATTAGCAAATTATGGAGTCGACAATTAAAAGATAAGCACAAACATTAATAAACAAGTCAGACATAAATACAACACTGAATATTTTAATGCAAGTGCACAACTTAACTCTACAGGAAACAAATGTGTGAGGACTACCCATAATCTATTTTGCATTTCTTGTAACAGTTTAGATTGTACGTCTGATAAAATAAAAATCTCCTTTGTGAATCCTAAGCTGTAATGGAAATTTGTAAGGTCCACATTAAAAACAGAAAATAGACACAAAATGCTGAAGTAACTCAATGGGTCAGGCAGCATCACTGATGAAAAGGAATAGGCGATGTTTCGGGTAGGAATCCTTTTTTAGACTGAAAGATAGAGGTGATGGGGGGGCGCGGGGGAGGGGAGGGGGGGGGAGGGGAGGGGAGGGAGGAGGGGAGGGGAGGGAGGGTGAGAGGAGTGGGGGGCTGTTTACTACAAACGTCTATTGCAGTTTAGTTTTCACAAATAATATTTTTATGTTATCAGAGGAAGGTGAAGAAAGGCCAGAACAAATCAGGGCCAGCAACAGATAACTTCAGGAAGGGTCCTGACTTGAAACGTCACCTCACACTTTTCTCCAGAGATGCTACCTGACCCGCTGAGATACCCCGGTTTTTATGTACGTATCTTCAGGATAAACCAGCATCTGCAGTTCCTTCCTACGCATAAAAATATCGCCCCAAACTAAAACAATAACTTTCTCTTTCTGCAGGTGCCTGCCTGACATGCTGAGTATATCCATCATTTAAAAAAACTATATATTTCAGATTTCCAGTTAAAAAAAAACAATGTTCTTTCGAAAAAGTTATGCCGGGAATTTGGCTTTTTCAGAACTGGGGCAATTTGCTGGAAGGAGCCCTCAGATAATTCTTCAGGTTTCAGGCCTTAATCACCTGGCTTGGTATTTGCCCCCGTTTATGAAAAGGAATAGTTGAATTGAGCCAGGTTTTCATCCTGGCGCTGAGCTCAGGAAGGCAATAGTGATGTTAATGGATTGGACTTGGCTCAGATGTGCTGAGAGACTATTTGCTTAGCTCCACTAAGCAATCTTTTAGTCTTGATCGTATTAATAGAGCAATAGAGTTGCAGAAATATAGATAAATTAATATTTTTCAGAGCTGTAGCCATTCCTATCAAGCAACGAACGAGTCCCCTTAGACTTGTTCTCACTCTGCATGATAGTCTAGAGAAATGCTTTTAAGATCTTTAGGAGCAGAATGTGAAACAGAGCAAGGTGGTGTTTTCACCAGTGGCGAAGCTGGACTGATGAATGAGTTCTCTAATGCTGTAACATATCCTGGATATAAAACAAGAAGCTGAAGCTGAGTTTCAAAATCAATAAATACAACTACTTAATCAGCAATCAGGCCCATTCAGATCAATGCATCACTGAAGGAAATGCAGACAAAGACACGCTCACACAAGTGAAGTGGAGCCATTCCACAACTCCTTGCCTCAACATGATTACATCTCTGTTCTGATGATCTGGCAAAAGAACAAATATCCTTGCTCTAAGTCACAGACTTAACAGAGAGGTATATTTACTTAACGAACTGTTTCTATTCCCTTTCTTGCTCTGGGCCATTGCTGATGGTTTACTTCGGCAGTAAAGTGTGGGTTTGGATTTGTTCTTGAATTCTTAGACTTGCGTTCAGAACAGAAGTCTTCAAATGTACATTTAATCTTCAGTCAATGTGATTTCAGCAGGTAGACAGTACATTTGTTGTGGTCCGTTGATGTATTTCCTAATGCCCTGCCTCAGAATTGGTTAGGAATGAAAGCAAGATATTTTCTTTATTTATCCTCCAAGGACATTCTCAGAGTCTAGAATGACTGAAGGCCTCCACTTATATGATGTCAACTCTGGATTCACTCCAACGACCAGGCCAATGCTGAGGAAAATGATACTGGGCTCAGTCAGAATCTTGAGCCTTCTCTCCCTTTTATGTTTGATTCTCTACTTCATGTCATGTCCTCCTTGAATGATGGTTTGCTGTATTATACCCTTGCTGAAATGAAAAGTAAAGCTCCTAAACTTAATCACTGATAGAATAAGACCATTAATAATGCAGTATCAGTTTAGTTTATCATCACGTGTACTGAGGTACAGTGAAAAGCTTGTGTTGCGTGCTATCCAGTCAGCGGAAAGACAATACATGATCACAATCGAGCTATTTACAGTGTGTAGATACATGATAAGGGAATAGCGTTTAGTGCAAGGTAAAGCCAGCACAGTCTGATCAAGGATAGTCCGAGGGTCACCAAAGAGGTAGACAGTAGTTCAGCACTGTTCTCTGGTTGTGGTACAATGATTCAGTTGCCTGATAACAGCTGGGAAGCTGGGACAGAAACTGTCCCTGAATGTGGAGGTGTGTGTTTTCACACTTCTATACCTTTTGCCTGATGGGGGAGGGGAGGAGAGGGAGTGGCCAGGATGCGAGGGTGAATTACCAGACAGCCACTTACTAGTCAAGTCAAGTCAAGTCAAATTTATTTGTCACATACACATACACAATATGCAGTGAAATAAAAGTGGCAATGCCTGCGGGTTGTGCACTAGGGGGAAAGCAATCTGTTGGAAGAAATACCACCTTGTACTGCATTTATGGAGTGTGAGTAAATGAAGCTGTACTTAACTGCCCTTTTACCTTGGTGGAAATCAGTTAAATCGTGTCATTTAGAACACACTTTGAATATCACAATTAATTAGGATTTGTTCTTTTTTTAAATTATGTAATTTTTATGCAAATTTAAAATAATTTGAAATCCCCTTAATGGATTGGACTTGCATAGAATGACACGCAAGGAACCACCTATTGGATGGCCTCCAATTTTCCCATACTTTGTGTCTCTCATGTGGGTTTGAATTATGCTGGCACCAATGAGTAAACTGTTGTTTGTCTGCCAAGCCTTTGTCAACGATATGCCGAAAAATTGGACTGGTCAGATTTAGGTGTGCTGAAATGTATGCTCAATGCCAGCACCAGTTCAGGACTCTTCCAAAAAAATTGCTAAATTGGATGAAAAATTATTTTGCAAGCACTCGATTTCTCAGCCTAGAAGTAGTGGTGAGTCCAGAAAAATGCCTTTAGGAGCTACCTGTTGTGCTGTCATATCACGATGTAAATCACAGGGAAGGTCTTCAGACCTTGGTGGAGTTCTTCCTAAGACGTGCACAGACCAGCTTCATGAAAGAGAGGGAGTGCACAAGGAAGGGGAGGGGCATGGTGATCTTTGTGTGTGTGTGTGTGTGTGTGTGTGTGTGTGTGTGGGGGGGGGGCCACCTCCAACACAACTGCCTGCCCTGTCGTGACCTGACCCACATCATTGCAAGGTGCAGGATGATAAGTGAGACACCATCAAGCACTGAGATGCATAAAATAACAACGCACACAAATGTTACTGGACCAGAGAACGATGAATTCACAAATAACTTTAGTATCGTAAGATCAGGCTAAATGATGCTGTGATCAAAACATCAAAGCTAGAATGGAGACCCTTTAATTATTTTCTCATTGCAGTTTTAAACAGCTTGTGCTCCTTGTTTTCATCTGACAGCCACCTGTTTCTCCTGACGTGGGAGGTCCAATTTCTGATCGGTAGCGGGGAAACCAGATCTGAATCTGTGCCACGTATGCTGTTACAACACCCTGCATTTCTGACAGTGAATGAATACTATTGGAGTTTAAAACATTTGCATCCAGGTTGATATGGCCCAAGATGTAAGAATTTTTTTTGGGGGGTTTTTAATTGACAGACACAGCATGGAAACAGGCCCTTTGGCCCAACAGGTCCACGCCAACCATCGATCTCCCGATCGCACTTGTTCTGTTATTCCACTTTCTTATCCACTCCAGCCACATTAAGTGCAATTTTTACAGAGGCCAATTAACCAACAGTTTTTGTGATGTGGGAGGAAATCTGTACACCGGTAGAAAACCCACACTGTCACAGGGAGGGCGTGCAGATTCCACATCGCCATCTACCGAGGTCAGGGTCGAACCAGGGTCTCTGGCGTTGTACCACTGCATCGCAGAACACTGTCGACCTTTTGATTCAAAGAAAAAATGACTTGTGATAAGCTATGGTTGTTTCCCCTCTTTATAATTTGGCATTGTGCTGCCCCTAAACTTAAACTCATATGGTAACTCACAGCTAAGTAGGTTCTAAAACAGTTGCATAGTCGCGTAGCGGTAGAGTTGCTGCTTTACAGCATCAGAGACCCGGGTTTGATCCTGTCTATGGGTGCTGTCTGTACGGAGTTTGTACTGTACGTTCTAGCTGTGGTTTTCTCTGAGTGCTTTGGTTTCCTCCCACACTACAAAGCCATACAGGTTTGTAGGTTAATTGGCTTCGGTAAAATTGTAAATTGGCCCTGGTATGTAGGATAATGTCCGTACACGAGGTGATCGCAGGTCGGTGTGAACTCGGTGCACCGACGGGCCTGTTTCCATGCTGTATCTCCAAAGTCTAAAGTAAAGTCTAAAGCTGCTAAGGATGTCCTGCTTGTGATCAGGGGCCCCTTTGCTGCTGTTGGTGAACATTGCTACCGGTGAAGAGCCCATCCTGTGGACCCGGGTATAAACCACGATCCATTGTCCCTGTTCAGACCTTGACATTTCAGACATACAGGCTTGAACTTGGATATTAAAGTGCAGTGAACATGGTTATTGATTTGGTTGCAGGTGCTGTATGCCCAAAAGATTTTCCTTCAGCTTTATTAAGCGTAATTTAATCTCTTATAAGAGTTTGGTTCGGATATTTATTAATGACTGAACATTTTAAAGATTATCAGTAATTTTGTGAAATATACTTTGTTGCACTTATTGAGTTTAGTTTATTGTCACGCATACCGAGGTAAAAGCTGACATGTTTTAGTTTTTAGTTTTAGAGGTAGCGTGTGGAAACAAGCCCTTCGGCCCACCGAGTCCACACCGACCAGCGATCCCCGCACATTAACACTATCCTACACACACTAGGGACAATTTACACTTACACCAAGCCAATTAACCTACATACCTGTACGTCTTTGGAGTGTGGGAGGAAACCGAAGATCTCGGAGAAAACCCGCACGGTCACGGGGAGAACGTACAAACTCCGTACAGACAGCGCCCGTAGTCAGGATCGAATCTGAGTCTCCGGTGCTGCAAGCGCTGTAAAGCAGCAACTCAACTGTTGCGCCACCGTGCCACCCCTTTATTTGTTTATTGTATAGAGTAACATTTGGTAAGTCGACTAAAGACTGAATGTCATGGATATAATATTGCTTAGATGCATCAACTGAAAAAAAAAAAATTACAAGTAATAAAAATAGACTAAGCCATTTAGATATTTAGATCAGACCTAAATACTTGTTTAGCTTTGAACTTGATTTCTGTTAATACTTTATTGATGCAATTTGGCTTTTACGGGTGATTGGGAGACAGTTGTATTTGGTATATTTGTTTCCAAAGTGTAAATTATAATATTTGATTTAAAAAAAATATAGTGTTTGTGGGAATTTGAAGTGAAATTGTTTTAAGCCAAGCTTGAATCTTAAGCAAACCAACTCCTTTGATTTGATCCACCTACTTCATATGTTTATTTTATCATTAACTGTAGTTTTTACACATATTTAAGATGTACTGCTTCAGTAACATTCAATGAACTGAACTGCAATAAAAATAATGGGAATTGAAACCAGTCTATAATTTCTGAATGTTCTTAGCATATAAATAAGAAGTAGATTTAGTTTAAACAACCAACTGTTCACAATGAAGGAGGCCACTTAAATATTTAATAAATAAAATGACAGCTAGAATTAATTTGCATGCAAAGCCACCTCATTAGCTTGCAAGCCACAGACAATTAGTCCAAGGAGAAGGTGTTGTAACTAATTGTCAATTAGGCAGTGGTATTCAAAATAACCATGTGTTTGTTGTCAGTGGTATTACCTAACGTATTACCTAAAGTGTAGTGGGTTTAAGCTTATTGTGCCCCAAACCACTAATTCCTGAGCTAAAAGCAATCATTTATAGACTTATGTGGTTGACTAAAGCAGAGAAATCAACAATGGTGTTCCCGACCACACAGAAAGAACGCGATCATGAACTTACACATTATCCATTAGATTCCATTGTGGGAGACGCAAGGAAATGCAGATGCTGAAAACTTGCGTAGAACACAAAGTGCTGGAATAACCTTGCAGGTCAGGCAGCATCTCTGGAGGACAGGGAGAGGCGACTTTTTGGGTCAGGACTTATTTATGTGGTCCAGAGATGCTGCCTAACTCGCTGAGTTATGAACTTTGTGTTCATATTCCATTGTTATTGGTGACTATTCCTTTAAAGTTCTGAGGATCAAGCAAACAAAGTCACTACTGAAATGTCTATGGGCGTACCAGATTTCTCCAATAAGAGGTGACATTCAAGAGGTTAGTCATATAGGGAGCACCTTATATTGGATAATTAATTGAAGTATATGTATTAATCATGTATTGTCTTTCCCCTGACTGGATAGCACGCAACAAAAATAAAAGCTTTTCACTGTACCTCAGTACGCGTGACAATAAACTAAACTAAGAAACTAAACGTATATAGCAACTGGCCAAACTGAGATGAAAGCGTACCATGCTATACCTAGTGGGTGCGTCAAGTGTTTGGGGTTCTGCACTAGAGGACAGAATGTGGCTCTCTAAAGGTTACGTGTGAAACTGTTCATTTAGGTTAATAGCATCACTTGAATTAGATTAACATGGATTAAGGTAAAGATGGATTAATGTATGTCACGTGGGAAAAAAATAGTTTATTTTTTTGAGAAATGTAAAAGTAGTCTGCAGGGCAAAATGATCAGAATGGGCACCTGAAATACTTTTGGAACATTCCAATCATCTATAAATTGTGTTAAATCCGAACGGAAAAAAAAAGATGATCATATAAAAAAAGAGACTCCTCCTCACTCACCACATTCAAAACATCACTGAAGTCTCACCTGTTCAGCACTGCCTTCAACCACTGACCGTCACCTCACCTTCTGTCTCCTTTTTCTGTTCGTTTACTTATTTATCTATTTATTTTCTTCTCTATGTTCTAGTAATCCCTGTAAAGCGTCTTTGAGTGTTTGAAAAGCGCTATATAAATGTAATGCATTATTATTATTATTATTATTATTATTGTATAGACCGTATGAGGAACCTGTGTGAGATTAAACAGCTGCATATTAATGAGTGGTTGCATTGTTATCATAAGTGATTAAGAGTGACACAAAAGTGGTCACAATTAAATTAGACTCTGGAAATCACTCTGTTTTTCTAAAATAATTCTGTAATTATAGTTTTGGTTCTGTTGGCTCTAACGACAACCATTGACTTGGGTATAGATTACTGGCGCATGTCTGTGTCTCCTGCAATTATTTGCCATGTCACGGTTAACCACCTGGAGAACCAGTCAGAAAAACTGTGCAAAGAAAGCTGTTTGTTTGAAACGTAGGTTTGAAATATTTAAAGAAAAAGCCTCCACTTTCACAGCAATCCACTCTTGTCTGATCCTGGCTCTTGTTTTTGATTTCTGAAATTCATGTTTTAATAAAACAGTCTTTCACTGGCCTTTTTGAATTAAACTTGTCTATCTCAGCTGATGAACTAGTGCTGCTAAATCCAGATTACTGCAATGCTCCATTTGTACTCTGGTTTCTACTTATCTTTGTTGGAGATCAGTATGTGAACAACTTAGCATTTCTGAAATTCTAATCAGATGGGCTTCTGAGGATAACAGCCGGGTATAAGAAATAAATTTGGAATTATTCATGTTTCAAACCATCCTTACATCGAGAGTATTAACAGTGGTCAGGGTCGGCACGATTAAAGACAGAAGATAGAAACAAAAAGCTGGAGTAACTTAGTGGGTCAGACAGCATTTCTGGAGAAAAGGAATAGGTGACTTTTTGGGTCGAGATCCTTCTTCAGACTGAGAGTCGGGGAAAGGGAAATGAGAGATATAGATGGTGATATAGAGAGATATAGAACAATTGAATGAAAGATATGCAAAAATGTGAGGATGATAAAGGAAACAGGCCATTATTAGCTGTTGGCTAGGTGAAAACCAGTTACAGACAATGAGTTTACTTTGAAACTAGTACACCAACTTGGGTGGGAGAGGGACCAAGAGAGAGGGAATGCAAGGGTTACTTGAAGTTAGAGAAATCAATACTTTTACCACTGGGTTGTAAGCTGCCCAAGCGAAATAGACAATAGGTGCAGGAGGAGGCCATTCGGCCCTTCAAGCCAGCACCGTCATTCAATGTGATCATGGCTGATCATTCTCAATCAGTACTCCGTTCCTGCCTTCTCCCCATACCCCCTGACTCCGCTATCCTTAAGAGCTCTATCCAGCTCTCTCTTGAATGCATTCAGAGAATTGGCCTCCACTACCTTCTGAGGCAGAGAATTCCACAGATTCACAACTCTCTGACTGAAAAAGTTTTTCCTCATCTCAGTTCTAAATGGTCTACCCCTTATTCTTAAACTGTGGCCCCTTGTTCTGGACTCCCCCAACATTGGGAACATGTTTCCTGCCTCTGACGTGTCCAACCCCTTAATAATCTTATATGTTTCGATAAGAAATATGAGGTGCTGTTCCTCCAATTTGCGTTTGTCCTCACTCTGAAGAGGAGGCCCAGGACAGCACCTCATATTTCGCTGGAGATGTTTATGGTCAGGATTAAACAAGCTTCATTGTACTGCTAAGCCACAGTGCAGCATCATGTAGGAATTGATATACTTTGGTAACTTATCCTGGCTTTAATGTTGAATTAAACGTTTCCATTCTGTAGTGGATATCAGATTTGCCTTGGTGTGGAAAGTTCTGGGTGTAAAGCTCAGTAGAATACGAGTTTAGTTTATCAATAAAAGAATATTAAACACTAAGACAAAAGTGCAGTTACAAAAATAAGTCTCCATTAATCTCCATTTGATCCACTGTTATCCAGTACATGAAATTAATACAGCATGCATTAAAGGCTTTGTTCACAGAGTGTGTCTTAAAATTGTAACTTTAGGAGCAAGGATATTACTGCTCAGGCATATTGAAACTTATGCTGCTGAATTAACCAAATATATATTTTTCTAGTTTGTACTTTCTTTGTTTTTGACAATTGCTTTCTATATTTGCTGACACCCCTTAGTTTGGATATTCACTTGTACACTCGTGTCCAGTGGCGGAACTAAATTAAACAGGTATTTCAGAGTGATGGTATTGACAGTGTGGATAGCTTTGCCTCTTGTTATTTAGTAAAATTCTATTACTTATATGATGATCATAATAATTGATTGAAGCTACAAACACTATTGCTGCAAAAATGTAGCCCATTAAAATTAGATATCGTCATAACATAGAATTCTTGTTGTCAGTGACACATAATAATCTGGAAGAAGGTATAGTCAGTAAACATTAAAGGGCCCCGATCCAAAATGTCACCCATCCCTTTTCTCCAGAGATGCTGCCTGACCCGCTGAGTTACTCCAGCGCTTTGTGTCTATCTTTAGACAGTAAAACCTTGCTCTCGTAATTTTTACTTTTGTTTAAGAAAATAACTGCAGATGCTGGTACAAATCGAAGGTATTTATTCACAAAATGCTGGAGTAACTCAGCAGGTCAGGCAGCATCTCAGGAGAGAAGGAATGGGTGACGTTTCGGGTCGAGACCCTTCTTCAGACTGCTGTTGTTTGTGTTGCACATTTTGTTTGTTTGGCATACGTTGCACAATTTTGAAGAAATCCAAAATTATGCACAAAGCCTTGTTTAGGAAAGCCTTGTTGGTGAACTGTTAATTGTATAAGTAATTTGTCTAAATAATGCATGAAAAAATAGCTGGTTCTGTGGAACTAGTCTGTGTGCATAACAGCAAACGTATTCAGTAAGATTTAGAGTAGATGTATTATACGGCTGCACGGTGGCACAGCGGTAGAGTTGCTGCCTTACAGCGAATGCAGCGCCTGAGACTCAGGTTCGATCCTGACCACGGGCGCCGTCTGTACGGAGTTTGTACGTTCTCCCCATGACCTGCGTGGGTTTTCTCCGAGATCTTCGGTTTCCTCCCACACTCCAAAGACGTACAGGTATGTAGGTTAATTGACTGGGTAAAATGTAAAAATTGTCCCTAGTGTGTGTAGGATAGTGTTAATGTGCGGGGATCGCTGGGCGGCGCGGACTCGGTGGGCCAAAGGGCCTGTTTCCGCGCTGTATCTCTAAATCTAAAAATCTATACTGAATGCATACATGTCAACTGCTTTGAAACTGTTGCTTCTTCATGTTGACGCTGATAGCCTTCAGACAATATCTCAACTTGCTGAGTTACTGATGCCTGACCTGCTGGGTACGCCAGCACTTTGTGAAGTTTTGTGTGTTAACCAGCATCTGCAATTGCTTGTTTCTACAACCCATCTTCACTGATGGTTATTCCAAGTCGACATACACAATTATCAACAATGTAGTAACCATGTTCAGGGTCTGTAACCTTTATTGAAGCCCACTCCAAAAAACAATGAAACCGTGCGGATGAGATGAGAGTTGATATAGTGATGGCACCAAACATGTGATCTTGTTCACTTCATGCCGATCCATTAAGTAATGTGTTTTCAATAGAGCCTTCAATTTGGTAACACAATTTAGTAAATGCAATCTTTCTCTGAACCCCTTGTGGCCACGTTCTCTGCTCGTGCATCTGACATAATAACATTTTTGTTTCAGAAAAAATATTTGGTAAAGCTAACGCTGGAATGTACAAGTTACATCCCGGTTTGTACTGTAGCTGTTGTTGCATCTTATGAAGTATGTAGGATGAAGACGGTAACTCCTGACTTCTTCACGCAGAGACGGCCGCTTATTGAATGTTGAAAAGAAAGGAATAAGCACATTTCTTTAACCGAAAGGCTTATTCTGCAGCACAATGCAATTATATTTAGAATATTGTCATCAGAGTGGCACTGAATAATGGAGGAGATGCTCTCCTGGGTTGTCAAGTTCTAATCCATTGTCAATCTTTAAACTGAAACGTCTAATGAAATATGTTCAAAATATATCGCAATAGCATCAATATTGATTTATTAATGCCTGGGAATGCTGCACTAATTGAATTGAAATCCAGGAAGTCAGTTAATGTAACTGACAGTGATATAGGAACCCAATCTCCTGTGGCATAGGCAATTGCGACTTCTCCTTTGCTCAGTGCTGTCAGTCGAATAAATAGTAAATCAATTTGCGTTTCACTCAGACACAGAAACAATCCTTAATCTGGACCTTGTTATGAAGATTACTTTGAATAGCACAAATGATCTGGCTTTAGTTTATAGTTTAGTTTAGTTTAGTTTAGTGATACAGCACGGAAACAGGCCCTTCGGCCCACCGAGTCCGTGCCGACCAGCGATCCCCGCACATTAACACAAGCCTACACACACGAGGGACAATTTACACTTATACCAAGAATACAAACCCAAGCTAATTAACCTACAAACCTGTATGTCTTTGGAGTGTGGGAGGAAACGGAAAATCTCGGAGAAAACCCACGCGGTCACGGGGAGAACGTACAAACTCCATACAGGCAGCACTCATGGTCGGGATGGAACCCGGGTCTCTGGCGCTGCATGCGCTGTAAGACAATAACTCTACCTCCATGCCACCATGCCACCGTGCCGCCCCAAAGGGTCTCCTTTCATTCTAATCAGTTTTATTTAATCTAATTTGAATTGTTACGCTGCAGAAACGAGGAACTGCAGATGCTGGTTAATACACAAAAGGACACAAAGTGTTGGAATCTCTTAGCGGGTCAGGCAGCATCTCTGCAGAACATGGATAGGATCTTGACTGCGAAATATCACCTATCCACGTATTCCAGAGACGCTACATGACCTGCTGAGTTACTCTAGCACTTTGTGTCCTTTTGTGAATTGTTATACTTGCTGCTCGAGGCAATAGCACCTTCCAGTCTAAAGCTCACAAATACATTTGCTATTATAGACATGGGCTTTCTTCAGTCTGAAGAAGGGTCTCGACCCGAAACGTCACCCATCCCTTCTCTCCCGAGATGCTGCCTGACCTGCTGAGTTACTCCAGCATTTTGTGAATAAATTCCTTTAATTTGTACCAGCATCTGCAGTTATTTTCTTATACTATGGGCTTTATATTATCTTCACAGAACAATTTATTTTTCCTTCTTTACGCCAGACGCAATGAAACGACAGGCTGACAAAACCTGCGATCATTGGCCATCAAGCAGGAGAAAGGTTGAATGTAACTCCGGGGTTTGAGAGCTCTGAAGCAGTTTCTCTGATCTCTGGGTCTGGGGTTTAATGCCCGTCTGCACCGGTATCTTTTCTCTAAGCCATGACCTTTAACTTCATGCTGCATGACCTTCGCTCCTGCAGAGTTCAGTACCCTGGGCATCCCTGTGCCTGATGCCACCTTAAGAAAGGGACAGGAAGGCTGAAATGCTTCACTCTGCCCACCCCTCCTCTACCCACTCCCCCAATACCCGGGTTTTATGGTGAGAGTGAAGGGTCAGTAAGGCGAGTTATTGAACTCCCGTCCCAATCTGATCCCTGCCAGTTTAGATGATTCTAGGCCACCATAAAGGAGGCAGTGATGAGCATTAGCAATCCCTGTCCTTTCATTTGTAATCATTCATTATAATCGCTCCACTCTTTTAAACCACAACTTTAGCACTAAGTGTTATTTCCTTTATCCAGAATCTGTATGCTGTAGACGGCTTGATTGTAATCATGTACAGTCTTTCTGCTTACAGGGTCGAACACAACAAAAAAGCTATTCACTGTACCTCAGTACACATGACAATAAACACATCTAAATCTAAACTAGATGCTGTCTGAGCCGCTGATTTCCTCTAGCACTTTTTGTTTTGGCCATTCCACTCCTTGGAATGAGCATCTTCTTGTCGCAGCAGGTTCCATATTCTGCACAAATTTGCAATCAAAGTCTCCCTGTACTTTGGCTATAACTTGAGAAGTTGTGGGGCTGAAGGAGCAATAATAAGGGAGGAGCAATTCAGACAGTATCTATCTAACGGGGCTCCCTGTGAATAACTCACCTGACTGTACTACCAGAAACACAACCGCAATCCTCCTTACTCCAGAGGTCCCTCCACTACTGACCATCACAATAATTTAAAACGAACATTCGAAATCAAATTTATAAATCGATGCAGAGAATTATCAACTAATCTATATTACCTTCCTGCTTGTTTTTCATGTCTTTGCCTGTTCTCCTGCTGCTGTTCACTTTATCCCTTTGGTGCAGCGTGGTTGGCGGAAGGTTTTCTGCACTCAGTGTGGGACATTGCTGACAGCTCCAGAGAATAACCTTGAACAGGCCCAGCCTTCTCTGGTAGGGAGAAACTGTGGGATCATAAGTGCCATCAATCTAAGAGGGCGGAGGAGATTAGTGTTCCAGAGAGCCTCTGCTACTGTGCAGGCAGAGCAACTGGAGTAACCAGAGTTGCAAGAAGAGAAATTGTTGGATAGTAGAGGCACTTTGGAGCTCCTCTGATGAGCAGAATGCCAGCAATCTCAGTCTTGCATGATGGAGCTGGACCTTGCCCGAGTGCATTGGAGGTTAGGTGGGCTCATGCTTGTGTCACCATGGAAAATAAGACATCAGCTGCAACGTCGATGGTAGCAGCACAAGTGACCGAATGGAATTATTCACCACTTTGAAGCTGGAGTGAATATCGTCCAGTGTAAGTGGAAACACTATATGTAGGTGCTGGACTCCTCCAGGCCATTGCATGCAAAATGTTGGTTAATGTACCAAACATCTCAATGTGCAAGGTGTGTAGGAAGGAACTGCAGATGATGGTTTACACCAAAGATAGACTAAAGAGGCCTTGAGCCAAAACGTCGCCCATTCCTTCTCTCCAGAGATGCTGCCTGTCCCGCTGAGTTACTCCAGCATTTTGTGTCTATCTCAATATACAACCTTAGTTGGGCATCATGATTCCTATATTGTTTCAGGGGCTACTCAGTTAAAGAGTGGTCCTGAGTTACTAACTATTTAATTGAAGACCCTCAGACTATCTTTTATCTGACTTTACTGGACTTTATCTTGCGCCTAACGTTATTCCCTTTATCCTGTATCTGCACACTGTGGATTGTAATCATGCATAGGCTTTCCAATGACTGGTTAGCACATAAGCACAAATAAGTTGTTCACTGTACCTCGGTACACGTGACAACAAACTAAAACTAAATTCTCAGCATCATTTAGAGTTAATGCTTCGCTCCATCTCATTTATTTGCTTCAGCATAAATGGTAACTGGGACCAGCACTCTGAAGGTATTGAGCATATTCTGTGGAAATGACTAGATTGCTGAAGCATACATGATTAATGGAGTACTCAAAGCTGCAAGTCTTTAAAATTAATAATGAAAATGGGTCTTGACGTATAATAAAATAAACCTGATAAGTGTCGCGAATGTTTATTTTTTTTCTCCCAGTGTTGCTTAAACAAAGTTTAGGAAAATATCCGTGACAAACTTTGGGATGCTTTGTGCACTGCTGGCCCTTTGTTCAGTTGCTGCCTTGAGCCTAATTACCTGGATGTAGAAGATTAACAGCAATCATTGTTGCACAGCTGTTCCATTAAAATATGTTTCATGGACATCAATTGGAAATTTTCAGAGAACTTTCATGACTTAATTCCTTGAATCTACACCGACGATATTCTTTCATAAGCTATCCACTGATGTTGATCCAGTTCCTTGACACACTAACTCTGCTCAGCAAACTGCCTCCATGATATGAACAGTACTCGATAATCAACAAAATTAAAATATTTAAAAACAAATAACTGATAGTTTTCCCAAAACATGTAACGATTGCATATTCATTTAAGGATGTTATTTTAAAAGCTCAGCAGGTCAATATTTCCATAAGCTTAGCATTATCAAAATTGAAACCATTTTTTTTGCCTCCTGCCAAGATCTGCAAGTCCTTGGCCCTGAATCCATCGATCTCTCAGGCTAAGACCGGTTGTGTGTAACCATGACGTTTTATTTGACCATTAGCTGAGCTTTCTATCCTAACTTGGTCCTTTGCCAAGACCACATTAAACCATCTATGAAACATTGGCTCTGTAGAGGTCTACCTTCCGCCCGATGCTGACTGCTAAATTCCTGGCTTCACTGTGAAGATTGCCTTCTCCACTTCTCTCTGCACCTGTCTCTCAAATCTGAGCTAATTCAAAGATTTGTGATTTATGCTCTTTGCCACAGATAAGGCTTAATAAAATCACCCCAGTGCTCCAAATCACTGATCACTGTTCACTGTTCCATTTCCCAAATCCTTGTTTTTCATTTTTCAAATCCATGAACCTATGAACCTCTCAATGGCACACTGACTGCAAACAGCTCAGACCACAGTGACCCCAGTAATGAAGTACCAGAACTTGAGGCTTCAAAGTAAAGCTTGGGCAACCCTCCATCACTTGTGGACAAGGCAAGGAAGGTGTGGAGCACGAGAAACAGACCAAATGTGTCTCTGGCTGCCCAAGTCAGACCATCCTCCCGATCTACTCCTGGCCTGAGGGATCCATTTCAGATGGGGTCACAACCTTGCACGCTGCCTCGTTCAAAGCCATTCATTGGATTGTTAACCACAGCATAAACTGGGAGCACAAACTATGCAGGGTTTTGTCCCGAAATGTCGACTGTTCCTTTCCACCCTCGGAAGCTGCTTGATTCAATTCCTTCAACAAATTGTTTATTACACAGGATAGGTTTAGAGCGATATGGGGCCAACACAGGCAGGTGGGACATGTTGGTCGGCATGGGGAAGTTAGGCCTAAGGGCCTGTTTCCACGCTGAATGACTCATGACTCATGACTCCATGACATGAAACTAGGACTGCTTCTTCAGCCAGACGAGCCTTACTGATTTAGCCTTTCGATCTATGGTAATATTCCATTCCTTGCACTTTCTTTGGATCTAGTTACTGCTTTCCAAAGCCTCGCAACCAGACAACATTTCTGCCCGTAACTCCGATATTTGCTCAGAACTACTTCCCTGGTGATTGTTGGTGCATTGAGTTATACAGTGAGGAAACAGCCCTTTCAGCCCAACCTGCCCACACCGACCAACTTGTCCCATCTACACTAGTCCCACCTGCCTGCATTTGGCGGATATCCCTCTAAACCTGTCTTATCCTTGTACCTGTCTAATTGTTTCTTAAACATTGCAATATTCTCCGCCTCAACTACCTCCTCCGGCAGCTCGTTTCATTCACCCGCCACCCTTTGTGGAAAAAAGGTAGCCCTCGGGTTCCTGTTAAATCTTTCCCCCCTTACCTTAAACCTATGTTCTCTTGTTCTCAATTCCCCTACTCTAGGCAAAAGACTGTGCATTTACCTGATCTATTCCCCTCATGATCTTGTACACGAAAGGTCTTGTTGGGCTGATGGGCCTATTTTCACGCTGTATAATTCTATGACTCTATGACCTCAAGGAAGAATTGTGTATGAAGGACTGCTATAAAATATGAATAGTTTATTGGACAGGAATCATCCAGTCATTCTGCTCTGGGCTATGAATATTTTCTTTCAAAATATCCATTGACTTGTTCTCTGCCTTAAAACATAATAAACATTCTTCGGTTTGACGGTACCTTTCATCTCCTCCCTCTTCCTCAATGAGGTTGAAAATCAACAAAAATAAATTTGGAAACATCACGCTCTTTTTACAGTTTTTGTACTTCCCAGAATGCGACCGCAGTGACAAATTGAATTTTTTTGGCATACGTCGAAGATTGTTTGAGCTCTTTGTCTTCAATACAGTAAAGCTGCATTCAGACGGTAGGTTATATCCTCAAAAAGGTAACAGCAGTTGGATCAAAATGATGCAATCGACTAAATGCGTAAGGAGGAATTGCCGATTCTGGTTTAAACCGATGACAGACACAAAAAGCTGAAGTAACTCAATGGGTCAGACAGCATCTCTGAAGAAAAGGTATAGGTGACGCTTTGAGTTGAGAACCTTCTTCAGACTGAGGTTGCATCTGTCTGCATTGGAATTACCTCCTGCACCAGGCAGAATGATGGACTCCATTAACTTCACTACCAATTTCAATCCTGTACTCAAGTTCACTTGGACCATCTCCGACACCTCCCTCCCATTAGAGCTCAGTCTGAGAAAGGGTCTCAACCCGAAGCATCACCTATTCTTTTTCTCCAGAGAAGCTGCCTGACCCGCTGAGTTACTCCAGCTTTTTGTGTCTGTCTTTGATGCAATCTGCAGGTATTTTGTTTATTGTAAGTGTCGAGCTGCTTTGAAATCTATCTGCATAGGACTAACGGCCAATCAAAAAAAGACAGGCAACAACTTAAAAGAAGTAAACGCTGGGTTTGCATTGAATCTAAAATCTGCTTATTTTAGAACATTTGCATATCTGATGCATTTTATTTTAACAGCCAGAAGTTTTTTTCTGATTTTCTGGGTAATTTTATAACCATAAACAACTGAAGAAAGACACAAGATGCCGGAGTGACCGGCAGCATCTCTGGAGAGAAGGAATGGGTGACGTTTCGGGTCGAGACTCTTCTTCAGACTAATCAGGGGAAAGGGAAATGAGAAATATAGACAGTGATGTAGAGAGATGTAGAACAAATGAATGAAAGATATGCAAAAAAATAACGATGATAAAGGAAACAGGCCATTGTTAGCTGTTTGCTAGGTGAGAACGAGAATCTGGTGCGACTTGGGTGGGGTAGGGATGGAGAGAGAGCGTTGTGCAGGGGTTATTTGAAGTTAGATAAATCAATATTCATTCCAGTGGGTTGTAAGCTGCCCAAGTGAAATATGAGATGCTGGTCCTCCAATTTGCGATTAGCCTTAACAGATGGACAGGAAGCACTTGATTCGCTTGGTTTGGTCTGTCTCACCAGCTCACCAACCATACTCTAGTGTTTCTTGGACTGTGATAAACAACTGGATTCTGAAAGTTCTATTAGGTGTGCAAGGAATAAAACGAGGGCTATTAATTGTTGCCGGTAATTACTGGCAGGATAAATCAGTTGGATTTGTGGTAAGTGGGTTTTCCCTCACTCTCATTGCCTGGTGGTTTCTGCATTGTCATGGTCACACTTAAGAGTGCTGGTTGAGCTAATTAGATTAGTACCTTTCCCTAGCACTGAACCACAACACCCTAAACCATGGCTGAGGCAGGACTCGGAGAGCAGAAACCGCAGCTCTGTGAGGAGTAGGAAGAGATCATATTCATATTGCGGATGTATCCTGAGATCTTACTGTTACAAAACTGGAAGGCATCCTATTGCTTTGGTAATCAGAGTATGAGGGCGCATTGCAGATACACAACATTTACTTTAGCCACTGGTTTAGAAGGCAAACGTAGTCCAGTATGAATGCTAAATCACTACTTCTCCTCAGGAAATCACTCAGGACTGAGGATGGCTTGTCTATTCTCTGAGTCTGTGAGATCGGAGGCCTTGGTGGAAAGCATACAATCTTGCACAGATGTTAGTTCAGTTTAGCTTATTGTCACGTGTACCGAGGTAGAGTGAAAAAGCTTTTGTTGCGTGCTAACCAGTCAGCGGAAAGACAATACATGATTACAATCGAGTCTACAGTGTACAAGGGAATAACTAGTGTAGACGATGAGGCAAATGGGATGATAGTTTTGGTGGTAATGCTCTTCCGGGCTTTTCTGTGCTCACAATCCATGGACTTGATTCTCAGTGCCAGCCCCAAATGTTCTTCCACCTGGTTCTGTACTTATGTGAATCACTTGCTCACCAGCAATCCAAATCAATTTCTGCCTGTTTCTCAGACTGCAGAATATATATTTGCACCTAATGTTGCCACCTCCAAGGAAGCCAACTAGAACTAATCTTAAGATAAACATAAAATGCTGGGGTAACTCAACGAGACAGTCAGCATCTTTGGAGAGAAGGAATGGGTGAGATGCTGCCTGTCCCGCTGAGTTACTCCAGTTTTTTGTGTCTACCTTCGGTTTAAACCAGCAACTGCAGTTCCTTCCTACGCTAAAACTATTCTGTTTGGGTAGGTTTCTTGCAATTTCAAAAGTACTCCCTGTGACCACGTCGGTTTTCTCCGAGTGCTCTGGTTTCCTCCCGCACTCCAAAGACGAACAGGTTTGTAGGTTAATTAGCTTCGGTAGAAAATGTAAACGATACCTAGTTTGTGCTAGGATAGTGCTAGTGTGCGGGGATCGCTGGAATCGGTGGGCCAAGGGACCTGTTTCCGCGCTGTATCTCCAAACTAAAAACTGAACTAAAGGGATGGGAAAAGTGAGAGATGATAGAACAAAGATCAGATTTTCCAATGACACAAAGGAGGTGAATGTACCCAATAAGCAGCAGACTACTCTGCAGGAACACGCAAAGTGATTTGAGGATGGAAAATAATGTGTTGGTTGGTTTACTCGAGGGAGACAAAATATTTTTAAAAGTTAGATAAACAGTTAAGGTGATGAAAAGAGATTGGGGAAAGTCCAGAGGTTAAATGGAACGGAGGAAAATCGAAGAAAACGTCTGCAACATCTCCAGCAATTTGAGTCTGAGCACAAGAGTGTCAAGTGAGGAAAGATTCACTCAGCACATTGCAAACACGTGACCAGAGGGATCCGCACTGGACTGAAATGGGGGTATTGACAAGTGTTGCTTTTGGAATTCAGTTTAACAGTAGGTTCACTCACAACTGAAATACTCATTTATAAAAAGAAAAAAAGCAGAGTTATTTTCCCTTCATTGTTGAGTGAGAATGGACAAACTAAATGTCATGTGTTTTGTTCTGTAAACTTCGACCTAATTCTTTCATGTGGGAATAATTGGGCGGGAAAGGTTCAGAGGGATTTGGGCCAAATGTGGACAGGTAGGACTGGTGTAGATGGAGCACCTTGGTCAGCATGGATAAGCTGGGAAAAGGACCTTTTTTCCATTCTGCATGACTCTATGACAAGTCATAAAGTCACTTTTAATTTAATTTTAATTTCAACTTTTTCGTGTACCTTGTGTGGTGTGACTGTTGACAGACCAATTTCCCTTCAGGGATGAAATAAAGTTTTATCGTATCGTATCGTATAACAGTCCATAGTTATCTTTGTTTGCAAGGCATGTTCCCTGAAAATGCCTTTAATTGACTAAACTTCTTCCCTAATTTGAGACAGTTCAGTTTGTTGGGCAGTTTGGTGGAGACACCTCTGGCTGATTCTTCTGGTCTTGAATAAATGATGATGTTATAGCTATCACACAACACAACATCCGTTTAACTGTTGCAAACAGAGTCAAAGACAGTGCTCCTTAGTTTAGTTTAGATTAGAGATAGTTTTCGAGATACAGCGTGGAAACAGGCCCTTCAGCCCACTATGTCCGCACCGACCAGCGATCCCCGTATGCTAACACATTCTTACACGCTATTCTACACACTAGGGGCAATTTACAATTTTTACCAAAGCCAATTAACCTACAAAGCTATATGTCTTCGGAGTGTGGGAGGAAACCGGAGCACCCGGAGAAAAGCCACATAGTCACAGGAAGAGCGTTCAAACTTTGTACAGACAGCCGGGATCGAACCTGGGTCTCTGGTGCTGTAAAGTAGCAACTCTACTGTTGCACCACCGTACTGCCCAGATAAAATGATTTATGCTTTCAATGGTAGTGAGGGGATCATTAAACTCCAATTGGGTCTGTTGTGCAGCATTTTCTGTGTTGGTTTCCGATTTTCCTCATTATTATTTTAGGAAGAGAAGTTGTAAAAGGTAGAGGTACTCTTAGTGGGGGAGTGACCTGTGGTAAAACTGTGATGAAATATAAGTGAAGTCGATGATGGGTGTCAGAACTTTTTCTTTCTAGTAATCCTAAATATTCTGTTCAGAATTCACTTAATGTCGATAAAGGTGAGAGGGTCTTGTTTAAAGGAATGCTAGTGTTGTTATGCTCGACATAATATGTTGTAGGAAAAGAATGTTGATGGTTCTATATTTCAACAATGCTTTCTATGGCTCTGCTAAACAGCCATAAGCCAGGAGTATGGACCCAGTCAGTAACATCTAAAAAGAAGACTTGCTTTTACTTTGACAAGGTTGTTTCTCAGATTCCTAAAAGGAAGTTGAGCTGTGGCTTTTGAAAGGTTTGGATGGAAGAGGACATTAAAATAATGTAACCTTGCGATTGATCTTTGGAAAACCAACACGCACGATATGTGCTGAATATGAAGAATCTTTGAGTCGGTGTGTGGTTCACTGGTGTGTTAGGTTGTAATGCGATTTAAACACAAATTTCATGCCATGCTCCATGTGTTAATGCAACGCTTTGATTATAACGATTGATTGCAACGTACATGGCATTAGAATTTGCACAGAGCTCTGACTATTTTAGCTGGAAGCCACTAAGGTCAGACACATCAATCGTGTTAGGCTTTGCTCCAAAGTTCCTGAAGACTCGTGTGGCTTTTGGGATCAAGCAACGGACGGCAATAAAAACCGAAGCTTTTAATCCATTGCTCAGAATTTGTCATTTTCAAATATGGACTCGGTCAGAGAGTAAAATAGGCCAAATGGCAACTTTGGCCACAAATGCTTTCATTAAGAATTTAGCATAGAAACAGTTTAGCTTAGAACTGTGGTTAGCAAACTATTACATCGGGATAAATTGTTTTTTTTTCTCGATTAATAAGACGCAAACTAAAATACAGAATTGTAGGCAGTCTGACAACGATGTAATAGGATAGCCAGTGTTATTGTCTCTCCAGCCCAGTGACTGTGGAGCCCACAAACCAACCACAAAGACCTTTTAATTTCTCCCTGTCGCCAGAATGAAAATAGTTTCGTGAACAGTCAGAGGGTAGCAATTCAACACAAATATTATATTTTGATAACATTTGAAAAATCTAATGAAGATGGGGAAGTAGATTTGCTGCCTTACAGCGCTTTCAGCACCCGAGACCTGGGTTCGATTCTGACTACGGGTGCCGCCTGTACAAAGTTTGTACGTTCTCCCAGTGACCGCGTGGGTTTTCTCCGAGATATTCGGTTTCCTCCCACACTCCCACACGCCGGTAGGTTAATTGGCTTGGTATAAATGTAAAATTGTCCCCAATGTGTGTAGGATAGTGTTAGTGTGCGGGGATCGCCGGTCGGCGTGGACTTGGTGGGCCGAAGGGCCTGTTTCTGCGACGTAAACTAAATGAAATACTGGCATAATTTGTGGAGAGAGAGAGAGAGATTGAGGCACCTTTCCTCTCCACTGCTCCTTGCATCCCACTTCTTATGACCAGAATTAACTGAGAGGGTGAATGCATTGGTGCGATTCATCAAACGTGCAGAGATATCTCCAAGATGTTGCTTCGGATGAAATCCACAACTTTAAGCGAATGACAAACCCTTCCATAAACTGCGATGATGCATTGTTGCACCAAACTATTGCACTTCAATTATTCATCAGAGAGAATAATTATTTTGTTGTGCTCATCAAAAGCCAGACTGGACCACTAGCAATGGGAGAAGAAGCATGGCAGAGAAATGAATAAAACCGTAGAATGTTGTAAGGATATAAGCACCTCTGTAATCACGTCTTTTTCTAAAAGCCATCTGCGGGAATTAATGGAAGGTCTCGGTAGTCAGGGCTGGCTGTACCAATTCATCATCATTCAACAGTTTGCTGGCGTCTCAGGCTTTCTAAATGCTCTTCAACATCTTTCTTTGACAAATCCCTTTTGAAGATGAGGTTACGTAACATGCGGCAAAAACCATCACTCTGCCGATCCTTAGAGGCTTGTGTTAAGATTTCTGCAGGCTCCAGATAGATGAGCTCGGTATTAAAGGCCACTCCCAATTCCAAGCTGCCACTCCCGAAGAATTACAATGCGGCCGTGTATTTAAAGCAATCGGAGATCGCAGGCTGGTTGTTTATTTTAGTTTAGTTTAGAGATACTGCGTGGAAACAGGCCCTTTGGCCTACCGAGTCCGCACCGACCAGCGATCCCCGCACATTAACACAAGCCTACACGCACTAGGGACAATTTACACTTGCACCAAGTATACAAACCCAAGCCAATTAACCTACAAACCTGTGGAAACCGAAGATCTTGGAGTAAACCTACGCGGTCACGGGGAGAACATACAAACTCCGTACAGACAGCACCTGTAGTCAGGATCGAACCCAGGTATCTGGTGCTGCAAGCGCTGTAAGACAGTAACTCTACCACTGCGCTACCGTGCCGCCCCGAGAAACTATGGGTGATGCTACAAATTCTTTCATTGACGACATACATGTAGTGCCTGATAAGGTTTAGAATCAAATTTATGCTTTCTTGGAAACTGAAACACTTCAGGTCACAGGTTCCAGCTACAACAACCACTTCCATATAAGCACCTTCAGTCATCCTTATTGTGAACCGTGTGTTATGAAGTGGGAATTAAGAGGGACCTCAGGGACGTTTCCACTCAGAGGGTAGTCGGTATCTGCAGTGAACTGTCAGAGGAAGCTATAGAAGTGAAAACAATTGTCATTCTTAAAAGACATCCAGACAGATATATGGATAGGAAGGGTTTAGAAGGCTAAGGGCCAAATGCAGGCACAGGACTATCCCAGATGCCAAATTGGTCAGCACGGACAAGGTGGGCAGAATGACCTGTTTCTGTGCAGTAGAGCTCTATAACTCCATGACCCCATGACTCGAGTAAGACCTGGTAGATAGTGCCAAAGCTTGAATTGCTATTTCTTTTGCACCCATTGCTATGATTTTACTCCACTGCTAGCCCACTAACGTGACCTCTGCATTCCCCTATGATACACTTGCGCATGGCCACTTGCCTCTGCGATGTATGTACAGGGGATCCAGGTCAAACGGAGATGTGCTTTGTATGGGCTAATCTTCCGGCAAAGCTATGTTGAAACTTGTTGTATATTAACAGCCAATACCTCCAGTGATGCTGTGGTCGAAAGAGAGTGAGAGAGACAAAGAGTGTGTGAGAGAGAGAGAGAGAGAGAGAGAGTGAGAGAGACGGAGAGTGTGAGAGAAATAGAGAGAGTAACAGAGACAGAGAGGGGGGGAGAGAGAGAGAGTGTGAGAGAGCGAGAGAGAAAGTGTGAGAGAGAGAGTGTGTGAGAGAGAGGGTCCCCAATGGACATCTTTCTACAAGGGAGTCCTCCCCCTTTACATCGGGGACCTGGGGTGGAGAGTGTTGAACAAAGCCGTGTTGCATAATAAACTTTTGAGTCGGTTCACGGACTCGCCAGCTGCCGGTAACCTCTGCAGCGAGGAAGAGACCGTGTTCCACGTGTATATGGAGTGTGAGAGGTTGCTGCCCCAGTACGAATATCTGAAGGGACTGCTCTAGTTTTGGTTACGTTTTAGTCCGACGGTCCTGGTGTTTGGGCATAGTGTGCAAGAATGAGAGAGTGTGTGAGAGAGAGACTGTGAGTGAGTGAGAGAGTGTGCGTGAGAGCATACGAGAGATAGAGAGAGAGAGAGAGAGAGAGAGAGAGAGAGAGAGTGTGAGAGAGAGAATGTGAGCGTATGAGAGAGAGAGAGAGAGAGAGAGAGAGAGAGAGAGAGAGAGAGAGAGAGAGAGAGAGAGAGAGAGAGAGAGAGAGAGAGAGAGAGAGAGAGAGAGAGAGAGAGAGAGAGAGAGAGAGAGAGAGAGGGAGAGTGGTAGAGAGAGAGGGAGAGAGTTTAATTGCCAAATGCACTGAGTGGAACAATGAAATTCTTTCTCGCTTTATTAATGTATAGAGTGAAAGATATTCACGTTCCATTAGTACCATTTTGCGTTCACATTCTCCCTTTTTTTGGTCAAACTCTTCAGAAACCTGACCGAAAGGAATCCAAAAGAATTAGGAAATGAGCAGTGGACCTTTGTTCAGCTACCCCATGTCACAAATGAACACTGCATGGAAACTGTAACCATCTTTCATACGCTTGAGCCAGATGTTCTACGGTTGAGAATGTTTACTCTGTTCCTCTCCTGAGGTAGCCCATCTGGATGGGGTGTGGCTTGGCATTGGTTTTGGTTTATTTTTGTTACATGTATGAAGATGAAGTGAAAAGCTTTTGTTTGGTGCAAAAAAACTTCAAATCAAATTCTACTATACTTATGTACGCAAGTACACCAGAGTTTACTTGGTTACATTTTAGTCCGACGGTCCTGGTGTTTGGGCACAGGGCAGGGAGTGGGGAGGGCCGATCGGGAAGCCCGCACGGTCTTGGAGGGAACGTACAAAGTCCATACAGATGGCACCTGTAACCATATTTGGTGGCGGTAGAGTTGCTGCCTTACAGCGAATGCAGCACCGGAGACTCAGGTTCGATCCTGACTACGGGCGCCGTCTGTACGGAGTTTGTACGTTCTCCCCGTGACCTGCGTGGGTTTTCTCCGAGATCTTCGGTTTCCTCCCACACTCCAAAGACGTACAGGTATGTAGGTTAATTGACTGGGTAAATGTAAAAATTGTCCCTAGTGTGTGCAGGATAGTGTTAATGTGCGGGGATCGCTGGGCGGCGCGGACTCGGTGGGCCGAAGGGCCTGTTTCTGCGCTGCATCTCTAAATCTAAATCTAAATTTTTTTCGCTTGGGCAGTTTACACCCCAGAACATTGACTTCTCTAACTTCAGATAGTTCCTCTCTCTCTTTCCCCTCCCCCTTCCCAGTTCTCCCACTGTCTTCCTGTTTCCTACTACATCCTATCTTTGTCCCGCCCCCTCCCCTGACATCAGTCTGAAGAAGGGTCTCGACCCGAAACGTCACCCATTCCTTCTCTCCTGAGATGCTGCCTGACCCGCTGAGTTACTCCAACATTTTGTGTCTGCCTTTGATTTAAGCCAGCATCTGCAGTTATTTTCCAGGATGGAACCTGGGTCTCTGGCTTTGTAAGGCAGCTGCTCTATCACTCCACCACAGTGTCTGCCTATATCGCTCCATTCCCTCTATATCCAGTGTACTTTGTAAACTTCGATGCATTAGGAAACACACAACACAATTAAATATATTTGCATATATTTACCCGAAATCAATTTATATGAATTGATGTCGTATGAATCTTGTGCATCTACCTCAAAACCATTCCTCTCTGATGAATGAATGGAGTTTAGTTTAGTTTAGAGATACGGCGTAGAAACAGGCCCTTCGGCCCACCGAGCCCGCGCCGACCAGCGATCACCACACACCAGCACTATCCGACACACTAGGGACAATTTACAATTTTACCAGGCCAAGTAGCACGTCTTTGGAGTGTGGGAGGAAACCAGAGCACCCAGAGAAAACCCATGTGGTCACGGGGCGAACATACAATCTCCACACAGACAGCACCTTTAGTCAGGATGGAACCCGGGTCTCTGGCACTGTAAGGCAGCAACTCTACCATGGCACCACATAATACATATCCCTCCATTCCCTGCATATCCTGTATACTTTATAAACTTCAATACATTAGGAAACACTAGAAACAATTAAATATATTTGCATACATTTACATGAAATCAATTTATATGAGTTGATGGCATATGAATCTTAAGCATCTACTTCAAAACCATTCCCCTCGGATGAATGAATGGAGTTGTTGAACCAGTCTGCCAGGTCTCATTTGCTTCGGGTCTACCCTGGGATTAAGAATGGTTTGCTCCTGGATTTGTGGGTTCCAAGGTGGCTAACGAGGTCAATGTGGGAAGAGGTGGCTCTTCCAGAGATGGGACAGGTGGTGCCTACAGGTATGGGTGTGTGGGTTATTAGATTGTACTCACCTTCCCCAGCCTTTGTGTGCCATCAATGTATTTATCTCAAGGTTTGTAATATCATCCTGAATGCTTTTTCTCCACATTAACTCGACAAAAAGTTCACTGGGCTGATTTGTCAGATGAATGCTTGGAAACTGCAGAAAGTTGATGCTGAACTTCATTGAAAACATCAGAGTGCTGTTAGAGATACTGAATACAAATGAACAGCTCTCAGGGAATGTGCACAAAGGAACTGTAGATGCAGGAGGATTGCAGGAGGATAAGGGGTGATCTTATTGGGGTGTATGAAATCATGAGAGGAATAGATCGGGTGGATGCACAGTCTCTCGCCCAGAGTAGGGGAACTGAGAGCCAGAGGACATAGGTTTATGGTGAAGGCGGAAATTTTTTAAAGGAATCTAAGGGGTAACTTTTTCACACAAGGGGTGATGGGTGTGTGGAACGAGCTGCCAGTGGTGGTAATTGCGACTATTGCAACATTTAAGAAACAACTAGACCAAGTTTGGCCCAAACCTCTCCTGCATTGGTGCAGCCCCCTCCCCCTTCCCCCCCCTCCCGCTCCCCCCTCCCCTTCCCCTCCCCCCCTTCCCTTCCTCCCACTCCATCCCCCTCAACCCCCCTTATCCTCCCCCTTCCCCCTCCCCCCTCCCTCACTCGGAGATATATATAAACTTTAAAATGTGAATAACTTTTAAAATATAACACCGATTTCAATGAAACATAGAAACATAGAAAATAGGTGCAGGAGTAGGCCATTCGGCCCTTCGAGCCTGCACCGCCATTCAATATGATCATGGCTGATCATCCAGCTCAGTAGCCTGTACCTGCCTTCTCTCCACACCCCCTGATCCCTTTAGCAAAAAGGGCCACATCTAACTCCCTCTTAAATATAGCCAATGAACTGGCCTCAACTACCTTCTGTGGCAGAGAATTCCACAGACTCACCACTCTCTGTGTGAAGAAATGTTTTCTCATCTCGGTCCTAAAAGACTTCCCCCTTATCCTTAAGCTGTGACCCCTGGTTCTGGACTCCCCCAACATCGGGAACAATCTTCCCGCATCTTGCCTCTCCAACCCCTTAAGAATTTTATATGTTTCTATAAGATCCCCCCTCAGTCTTCTAAATTCCAGCGAGTACAAGCCCAGTCTATCCAGTCTTTCCTCATATGAAAGTCCTGCCATCCCAGGGATCAATCTGGTGAACCTTCTCTGTACTCCCTCTAAGGCAAGAACGTCTTTCCTCAGGTTAGGAGACCAAAACTGCACACAATACTCCAGGTGCGGTCTCACCAAGGCCCTGTACAACTGCAGCAGAACCTCCCTGCTCCTAAACTCAAATCCTCTTGCTATGAATGCCAACATACCATTCGCTTTCTTCACTGCCTGCTGCACCTGCACGCTTGCTTTCAATGACTGGTGCACCATGACACCCAGGTCACGTTGCATCTCCCCTTCTCCCAATCGGTCACCATTCAGATAATACTCTGCTTTCCTGTTCTTGCCGCCAAAGTGGATAACCTCACATTTATCCACATTATATTGCATCTGCCATGCATTTGCCCACTCACCTAATCTATCCAAGTCACTCTGCAGCCTCCTAGCATCCTCCTCGCAGCTAACACTGCCACCCAGCTTCGTGTCATCCGCAAACTTAGAGATGTTGCATTCAATTCCCTCGTCCAAATCATTAATATACACTGTAAATAACTGGGGTCCCAGCATTGAGCCTTGCGGTACCCCACTAGTCACTGCATGCCATTCCGAAAAGGACCCGTTTATTCCTACTCTTTGCTTCCTGTCCGCCAACCAATGACGGTGAGTAAGGTGGGCCTAAAATTGTCGCGCTATCATGTACCGTTTTGGCTGTAGTTCAGGAACAAACAAACAAACGAGAGTTTTAGTATATAGATTAGACATGTACATGGATAGGACAGGTTTAGAGGGATATGGGCCAAAAGCAGGTAGGTGGGACTAGTGTAGATGGGACATGTTGGTCGGTCGGTGTGGGTAAGTTGGGTCAAAAGGCCTGTTTCCACACTGTATGACTCTATGTTGGTTTATTCCGAAGATAGACACAAATTGCTGGAGTAACTCAGCAGGTCAGGCAGCATCTTTTTTAGTTTAGCGTGGAAACAGGCCCTTTGGACCAGCGATCCCCGCATATTAATGCTACCCTACACACACTAGGGACAGTTTACACTTATACCAAGCCAATTAACCTACAAACCTGTATGTCTTTGGAGTGTGGGAGGAAGCCGAAGATCTCGGAGAAAACCCAAGCGGTCACGGGGAGAACGTACGAACTCCATACAGACAGCGCCCATATTCGGGATCGAACCTGGGTCTCCGGAGCCGCAAGCGTGTAAGGCAGCAACTCTACCGCAGCTCCACCGTGGTAGAAAAAGAGTATGGAGAAAAAGAGTAGGTGACACTTCGGGTCGGAACGTCACCTATTCTTTTTCTGCAGAGAAGCTCTCAGGGAAGTTTGTACTTCCATACTTGCATTGGTGCTCAGAAATGATTTAAATTGTCAATCTGGCCCCTCCGACCAAGATGATGTGTGCGGCCAGTTTTTACAGCGTTTTTACTTTAAGATTTCCATCATTTTTACACGGCTACCTTGTCACTAGACGGCGTGACATGTTCTAAAATGTGAGACATTTCTTTCATCTGCTGGAAAGCTCGCTCATGAGTGATTTTCGATTAAATTTATAGTTCTGCAGTCCGCACACACTGTGCGTTTTAACAAAAGATTCATAACCCTTTTCTCACCTTTGAAAATGCTAATCCATTCATTCTTCACCTTAAACAGGTCAGTTTATCGCCTTGTTATTCACCAACCACTGGAGTCCAGCCAATGCAAGCAATGCATGCAGAGCCACAACTTTATTGCCCAGTTTGCCTGTGTCAACTTCATCTGCATGTGTGTGTAGATCTGATGTAAGCCAGAGACCTGTATATTTCAACAAGTCTTTATTAAGCACAAATTAATTTGACATTGGTTCAAGTGGCTACACAACACTATGTGTCTTAGCTTAACAAGTGCAACAGACTCTGTTAAAATTTAATTCCAATGGTATTTTCAAAGATGCAAAAAAAAAAACCCCACCGCAAATATCGAGTGCAAAGTGTTAGAAATCTTTACAAATGAGTACTTTAACGCATCTACTTACAATGATCCAAGAATAATGAATTGTGGTAACATGGGAATGTTAACCCCCCCCCCCCTCCCCCTCTGGGGATCCGGTGGCAAAAGGGTTAAAAGTGTTAATAAATAAACAGCGAGCTTGTTGTTTTCTCTGCTCGAGAAATAAATCTGTGAAACAGGATGTTGAAGAAACCGCTGACACTGAGGACTGGCTAACTGAACATTGTGATTTCCTGAGCGCAATTGCTTTTTTTGATGCCAGTCAAAGATTAAAGCCAGGACAATCTGGTCAGAGTAACCTAATTCTGGACATTTAATAATGCAGTTAAGAGAAGAAAGAAATTGCAATCAAGCCCTTCCCATGTCACCGTGACCTTTACAACGTTTTTACAGTTACACGATGCAGTGAGAAAAGACAAAGGGAACACTTCTGCATTGAGGTGGCCACTGGGGAAGGGGCAGGAGGCTGATTGACTGACGTAGGTCAGGTCTCCTTAATTCCTACAGCTAAGGATGCCCACTACCATTTCAACCCAAATGCAAAGAAATGTCTTGCCTGGGACAAAGCAAGCAACCTTTACACATTTCTCTGTAAACATTACCCTCTCTTCTGATGTTTCCCCAGCGGGTGTGAGTTAAGCCTCCAGCAGTGATCTCAGAGCTGGTGAACTGTGAAACAAGGCCTGGCCGCTGGGCTGATCAGGTCAGCTCGGGGTTGCAGACAGGTGGAAGGTGGGTTGAAGCTGAGGAATGCGCTCTGTTGCAAATAATTCTGAGGAAAAAAAAAAACCAAAATACCTTTTGCATTTCGAATCATATTGTACTCTGAATCATTTAGAATACAATTGTGCATGGAAACCATCATTTGCAAATGTCACTGATTACTATATTGAAATCAACTCGGGTGTCAGGGGTTATGGGGCGAAGGTAGGAGAATAGGGTTGAGGGGGAAAGATAGATCAGCCATGATTGAATGGCGGAATAGACTTAATGTGCCAAATGGCCTAATTCTGCTCCTATCACTTATGAATTTATGAATTCAGTTAGTGAAGGTATATGGATGTTCGTGGTAAGGATCAGGAGTGTGGAACTTATCTACCTTCTTATTATTTTTCTTAGGCAGTTCCTTGGGATGAAGGATGATTTATATTCTGCTTTTGCTTTCTGGGGTGGCTAACAAGGTCAGCATGGAGAGCAGCGACTCTAACATAGATGGGTAGGAGTCGTTTGATGGGATGGCTGGGTGGATAATTTGGTCCATATGCTACATGAGCAGTTTTTCATTCATGTGTAGCCTCAAAGTGCTGAATACCACGCCAAATGTTCTTCCATTTTGAGCCGTCGTGGGACAGGGTTATTTTTGGAGCAAGTGTGGATTCTACATTTCTCCCAGGAAACTGTGAATGCATCCTTAAATCTTTTGTGTAGAAAGGAACTGCAGGTGCTGGTAGATACCCAAGATAGACACAAAGTGCTGGAGTAACTCAAGGGGTCAGGCAGCATCTCTGGAGAAAAAGGATGGGTGCGTTTTGGGTCGGGACCCTTCTTCAGTCTTTTTTCTCCAGAGATTCTGCCTGACCCGAGAAGGTCCTCCAGCACTTTGTGTCTATCTCCTTAAATCTTCTGTGTGTCTGGCATTCTCTTCCCACAACAGAGTTTGGAAAAGAATGCATGTTTTGGGAGTCGAGTCCAAATGACATAGCCTAACCAACCTAGCTGACAGTGTATAACTAGAGTAGACACAAAAAGCTGGAGTAACTCAGCGGGACAGGCAGCATTTCAGGAGAGAAGGAATGGGTGAAGTTTCGGGTCGAGACCCTTCTTCAGACTGATGTATAGCTTGGGCTTCAGTGATCAGGACATTGGCCTGGGAGAGCACACTGACGTTGGGTTTACTTGTCCTGCCAATGGATTTAAAGGATTTTGCAGAGAAAGGGTCAGGTGTACAGTAGCTAGAGCAGTTGTCTCATCCTTCCAGGGACCCTGGTTTGATCATCACCTTTGGTGCAGAGTGCGTGTGGAGATTGCACATTCTCCCTGTGACAGTGTGGTGTTTTTCTATTGCCCATCCCCTGATGTTCCGCTTTCTTCCATCTGCTGCCTGGTAGATTTTGTTAGATTTAGAGATACGGCGCGGAAACAGGCCCTTCGGCCCACTGAGTCCGCGCCGCCCAGCGATCCCCGCACATTAACACTATGGACAATTTTTACATTCACCCAGTCGATTAACCTACATACCTGTACGTCTTTGGAGTGGGAGGAAACCGAAGATCTCGGACAAAACCTACGCAGGTCACGGGGAGAACGTACAAACTCCGTACAGATGGCGCTCGTTGTCAGGATCGAACCTGAGTCTCCGGCGCTGCATTCGCTATAAGGCAGCAACTCTACCGCTGCGCCACCGTACCGCTGGCAACTATAAATAGCCCTTCGTGTAGGTGGGTACTGCAAATTGGGGCTGTGGGATGCAAGAAGAAAAATGGGATTGGAGTAGGTGGGTCTTTGATGGCTGGCTCGGATACGGTGGGCTGAAGGGCCTCTAATCATGCTGCATGTCTCTGTGACTCCTCTCTTCAATGAGTTTGCTTTTACAAATCCTGTTTGTCGTGATAGAGATCAAACTCCGCGCACCAGTCCTGGGCCATGGTGACAGAAAGTGTTCCATGGGCATCAAGTGGTTCCAATCATCAGCTGGACAGACTGCGTTTTCCCCCTCTGGGCTATCTACTCACCTCCTCTCCCTTCCGTGTGAGTACACTTCCCATGTTTTACCGTCATTTGATGGGAAAAGGGATATTTCACAAAACGGAGAATATCCTAACAATCAGGAACTATTTCATTGTTAGACACAACAACCTATAAACCATCAGTCGACATCAGTCTGAAGAAGAGCTTCGACCAGAAACATCGCCCATTCCTTCTCTCCAGATTGGATTCCTTTAAGTTAATTATGATCAATATTTACTTCTAATGACCAGCAAATTCAGTTTACAATGACTATTAACCCTGTTACAATAAACTGCTGAAGGTTATAGTTTTAACATCCGCTGGTATTAACTAGATCCATCAGCTTCCACTGGATCAAGCCCCAGCATTATGTTCATACAGTATTTCTTAAGCCACAGAGGCAGAATTAGGCCATTTGGCCCATTGACTATACTCCACCATTCAATCATTAGTGCAACCATGGCAACTTTGGTACAAGTGTCCAACTTAAAAATAAGAAATGTGTAGGTACTGTAAATAAAAAGTTTGTTTAAGATTCTCAGTAATGTAAACCCTTGGTTAGAGAATTAACTTGTTTTTTTCCTAATAACCTTTTAAAATATTTTGACTCCAAATCAGACCTTCCAAATGTCACGTCTTGTGTGTGATGTATGCATTGAATTTCCAAGTTTATATTTAAAATTCCTAATGCCATAAATGACTGATATTATTGACTCTAAGTTTGGGGCTTTTGATGCAGAGTCAACTTCCATATCATGAAACAAGAGTGTTAAGTTATGTTAGAGCTGGAAAAAAAGCTAAAGTGATTTAGACTGTAGAGACACAGTGTGGAAACAGACCCTTCGGTCCATCGAGTCTGCGCCAACCAGTGATCGGCCCAAACACTAACACTACCCTGCACACTAGGGACAAATTACAAATTTTTCACCGAAGCCAATTAACCCACAAACCTGCACATCTTTGGCAAGTGGGAGGAAACCAGAGCAACCAGAGAAAGCCCACGCAGTCACAGGGGAGAACGTACAAACTTTAAAGTGTAAAAGTCTAAATAAGCTCTCCCAGATGATGTCAACAATGCTTTAACACTAAAGATTCACCTGCAGCGTGATTGTTTTTCTAACTATACTGTTCGTAGGAATGACAGTTATTATTTACGTACAGTCCATTGAACTTTCACAAGCGCTATTTCTCTTGAAATGTGTGCATTTGAAAGCCAACACTAAACCTGCACTTATTGTTCCACTGAGATCAGTGACCTCTCAGGTTCAAACTCAATAACATATGAACCAGACGTGTTGTTTTCCACAGAGGTCAGGATCACAGCCACACTCATCTTCTTGGCCTCGGAACCATCGTGGTCTGCTGTTCATCTCGGCCATCACCATTTGCAGCTTGCTGCTGTATTATGAAGCTCATGTAGACTCCAGGCCCAGAGAATCTGTGTTTGGAATTTGGATGAGAAACTGCAGGAGTTATGGTAGCGGGGGGGGGGGGGGGGCTGAGGGAACTGAAGCGAGAGAAAGAAGAGGGAGAATGACGAACCCAGTGCACCATTACACCACAGAGTATCACATGATGCAAGGGATAAACAGTTTAGTTCAGACAAATGAACTTCATAGGGAGTTACACTGGGCACCAGTACATAAAGGAATATGGCGTAGCAGTTTATGACAAGCTGGAAGTTAATATCCGTATAAAGCAACCAATGAGAAAAGCAAATGATTCAATCAAACCATGTAATACTATACATGAATACAATCAAGCCAAACACAAGTACAGCAGGTGGAGTGAAGAGAAAAATACCAGAGTGCTGAATACAGATTCTCAGTATCATGGCATTGCAATTCCAGAGAAAAATCAAATGCCCACAGTGAAGCAGTTGAAAAATTAGGACTGTACCCTAGCTTATGGAAAAATTTCATAAGTCAAATAACAGGAGGGATCCAGTTCCTGATCTGATGGTGGATGCTTTCATGCTTTTGTATCTTGTGTGAGATCATGTGTGAGAAAGTAATCTGTGTAAGACCTTGTGTGAGAAAGTAATCTGTGTTTCTACTGGGAAATAAGGAGGGGGATGGAAGTGATGGGATTGCTCAATTGGGAAGCAGGGTATTTAATTCTGACCATGAATACCGTTGGATGGCAATGGGTCCTTACAGGCTGACTGGTAACTAAGCACTCCACGGGTCAGGCAGTATCTCTGGAAGGAATGGACAGCTGATGTTCCGGGTCGAGTCCCCACTCAATCTCCTCTTCTCCTTTTACACAATTAACAGACATAATTGTATTAGTTGCATCTTTGAGCACATTGTGACTACTATGAATTAATATTCTGGATTTTAAATATAATTATAAACACTCATTTTAGTTGTCAGGAGAAGATATATTCATATATATATAAATATACTCACAGTGAATTACAAATCAAGATTCAGTTTATTGCAGCACCAATTAATGGTTTGCATTAAATATAGATGATAAATGTCATTTATTGCATTGTTCTTTTGCAGTTTGTCATGGATTCGTTCATTGCCTAAATCATACATTAATGATGAAAAAAATCTTTTTAAAAAAAAATCAAGATGGGACACGTGAACCTTTGCAGGAACTGGGGAAGGGAAATTCACAGAACCAGATTTTCATTATCCAGATTGGATAGTCTTCAGCCAAGATCTGTATTCTAGATTTTGTTTCAATATCCTCCCACACTCTCCCTTATCAGGGACTTGTCTGCTTCCTTCCTTCTTGGTTCAGAGATCCTACATATGCTGTGCTAGATTCATTTACTCCATATAATTTACAGCTTTTAATGGAGGAGAAATAAATTTAATCAAATCTATGTTGCAGTTTTCTTGAGATTAAGGTCTGAATGAGATCAGAACACACGCAATAAATATTGATATGATTTTAGATTCTGGATGAATGAAACATTTTCAGCTTGGCCTTGTACCCAAAGTTTGCATCTTGTCTCAATTTGAGCTTGGATTCGTAGGGAACATAATTTGCAGTCTCCGTTCAGGGAACTTTCCTCAGGTTTAACAATTAGCCCTTAATTAAGGTTCATAATGTGGGAGTCTGTGTTCCCCCACAGTGGCACAGGTGGTAGGGGCGCTGCCTCGCTGTATTAGACACCCGGATTCAAACCTGACCCCAGGCCCAGCCTGTGTGTAGTTTGCACGATTTCCTTGCAACCGCGTGGGGTTCCTTCTGGTGCTCTAATTTCCTCAATTAGACGTGCAGGTTGGCATCTGTAAATTTCCCCCAGTGTGTAGGTGAGCGGTAGAATTTAGGGGAATTGTTGAGAATATGCGAATAATGTGACATTAGTGTAAATGGGTGGACGATGGGTGACAGAGACTTGGTCATCTGGAGTGTGTAGGTAGGAACTGCAGATGCCGGCTTACGATGAAGATAGACACAAGTCTGAAGAAGGGTCTCGACCGGAAACGTCGCCCATTCCTTCTCTCCAGAGATGCTGCCTGTCCCGCTGAGTTACTCCAGCATTTTGCAATCATCTGTTGTACCTGGTTCCAGAATGTAGCTTACTTTGACTCTCTGATTCTAAGGGATAATCCAAACATGGGTTAAAGGATAAATCTCAAATTTCTTATGTTGGTGACAATGCAACAAATGAGATAGACAATAGACAATAGGTGCAGGAAGAGGCCATTCGGCCCTTCGAGCTTCGAGATGTTAAATCAGCAGTCGGCAAAAATGATATTTATTATCAATCTAAGAGATTGACATTTCTCACAAAGTCTGCAAAGGGACACAACGTCTGAGTAAAATATCAACTGTATATCTTTATGGATTTATAAAAAGGTGATATTTATTTTGCCACTCAAATTCCTGCTGGAAGTAAAACATCCTACCAAAAGATTATTCAGCTACACCATAGATAAAATGAGGGATGGAGTCAAATATATATATATATATATATATATATATATATATATATATATATATATATATACTTCCCTGTCATTTTTGGAGACACAAGGAACTGCAAATGCTTTATTAAAAAAGACACAACGTGCTGGAGTAACTCAGCGGGTCAGGCAGGTTCTCTGGAGAACATGGATAGGTGACATTTCCCAACCCATTGCTCCAGCACTATGTATCTTTCCCTGCCATTTTTAGTTACTTAAATAGTTGTGATTGTTCTGTCTAGAAAATTTTCAATTGAACTAATTGGAAAAGGTTGATGAAAAGTCAGTGGAACATTTACAAATGAACAGCAAAGTAACTGAGGCACTCCATTACTGGTCTGAATTTAGAAATTTAAAATTGTGTTCTCCTTTTGGACAGAGAGGTCTCGATCAGTGGATAAACAATTATTTTGCAGGTTGCCAAGTACTATCAATTTAAGATTATGTTCCAGTTTCAACCTCTTATCTTCAATATGTTATCTGTTGTAAAAAACAATTGTGGCTCTTTCTTAATCCACTGTCACCAAATTCTCTTCATCCAACGTCATTCGCACCAAAGATTTATTGCAATTATTTCAGTTTTCGGACGAGAAGTACAGATCCAAACCAAGCCTTAGAGACAATAAGAAGGCAGGAAAGCAAAATTAACTTAAGTAAACTGGCAAATTGGATGAAGGAATTATTTAACTGAGATGGAGTGATAGATATTTACGAATATCTCTCCGAATATACAGAATATATTCTTTCCAATGAGAAAGAAATAATCCAAGGGGAGGATTCAACATTCGTGATGAACTAGAAAAGTCGAAGATAATATCAGTCTTAAAGAAAAAGCATGTTGGTATTTGGCAAAAATAAGTGGCAGGTCAAAAGACTGGACAGAATGTAAAATACAGCAAAGAATAATAATAATAATAATAATGTATTTTATTTATATAGCGCTTTTCATATACTCAAAGACGCTTTACAGAGATTTAGAGAACATAGGGAAATTAATAAATAGATAAGTAAATAAATAAATAAACGAACAGAGAAAGGAGACAGAAGGTGAGGTGACCTTCAGTGGTTGAAGGCAGTACTGAACAGGTGAGACTTCAGCGATGTTTTGAATGTGGTGAGTGTGGAGGAGTCTCTAACGTTTTGGGGTAGTGAGTTCCATAGGGTGGGAGCAGCGATGGAGAAATCCCTGTCCCCCCAGGATCTGAGTTTGGTCCGGATGTGGGGGGATAGGAGATTGGCAGCAGCAGAGCGGAGGGTGCAGGTGGGAGTGTGCCTGTGGAGGAGGTCGGTCAGGTAGGATGGGGCCAGGTTATGGAGGGCTTTGTAGGTTATGAGGAGGATTTTGTACTGGATTCTCTGGGGGATGGGGAGCCAGTGGAGTTTATAAAGGACGGGGGTGATATGGTCACGGATCGGGGTGTGGGTGAGTAGACGGGCAGCGGAGTTTTGAATGTATTGAAGTTTACTGATGATTTTTGAGGGTGCGCCATAGAGGAGGCTGTTGCAGTAGTCCAGACGGGAGGTGATGAAGGCGTGGATGAGGGTTTCTGCAGCTGTGGAGGAGAGGGATGGACGGAGACGGGCAATGTTTTTGAGGTGGAAGAAGGCTGTCTTTGTGATGTGTTTGATGTGTTTGTCGAAGGAAAGGACTTGATCAAAGATGATTCCAAGATTCCGGATGTGAGGTGAGGTGGATACTGGGAGACCATCAATGTTGAGGATGAAGTTTTGGGTGGATTTGGTGAGCGTTTTTGGACCAATGATGATGATTTCAGATTTGTTGCAATTGAGTTTGAGGAAATTTGATTGAAGCCAAGATTTTATTTCAGTGATGCAGTTTGTCAGTGTAGAGTGTGTGGTGGGGGAGATTGACTTGGTGGAGATGAGGAGCTGGATATCATCGGATATCATCGGATATCATCGGATATCATGGATATCAGAATGACTGAAGGATTCAGAAAGAAACTTTAGAGTACCAAAGTTAGCCATGAATGTAAGTCAGAGTTGTATAGTAAAAGTATCAATAGATATAAGTATTTAAAACAATTAAAAGTGAGTTTTGGATCAATAGAAAGTGAACGTGGGGAAATAATGATGAAGATATGGCTGTTGAATTAAACAGGTATTTCGGATCAATATAAAGGATACAAGTCACATGCAAGAAATTGCTGAAATTCAAGAAATAGAAGAGATGAATCGAGATGCGGGATTTGAGAACCGAGAACCAGGTTTCAGGTGAAGGGGAAAAGGTTTAATAGGAATCTGAGGGGTAACTTTTTCACACAAAGGCTGGTGGGTGGACCGAACTGCCAGAGGAGGTAGTTGAGGTAGAGACTATTGCAATGTTTAAGAAACAATTAGACAGGTACAAGGATAGGACAGGTTTAGAGGGATATCGGCCAAACGCAGGCAGGTGGGACTAGTGTAGATGGGACAAGTTGATCGGTGTGGGCAGGTTGGGTCGAAAGGGCTGTTTCCTTGCTGTATGACTATGAAGGAACTTAATGCCCCAACAATCACCAGGGAAGTAGTTCTGAGCAAATATCGGAGTTGCGGCCAGAAATGTTATCTGGTTGCTGATGGTCATCCTATCATTTGCGGCATGGTGGTGCAATGGGCGGCATGGTGGCGCAGCGATAGAGTTGCTGCCTTTCAGAGCCAGAGACCCGGGTTCGATCCTGACTACAGGTGCTGTCTGTATGGAGTTTGTAAGTTCCCCCGTGACCGCGGTGTTTTTCTCCCAGATCTTCGGTTCCCTCCCACACTCCAAAGACGTACGTTTGTAGGTTGACTTGGTATAAATGTAAATTGTCCGTAGTGTGTATAGGATAGTGCTAGTCTGTGGGGATTGCTGGTTGGCATGGACTCAGTGGGCCGAAGGGCCAGTTTCCGCGCTGTATCTCTTAAACAAAAAATACCTAAAACTATGGTTTGAAATGAAGTGGCAGGGATTAATAGATTCTAGATTAATACAGGTATCAGAGGTTATGAGGAGAAGGCCGGAGAATGGGGTTAGGAGGGAGAGATAGATCCGCCATGAATGAATGGTGGAGTAGACTTGATGGGCCGAATGGCTTAATTCTACTATCACATGACCTTATGATCTTATGACATTGATGAATTGTTTGCTTCCACAGATGCTACCTGAACCTCCAGCAGTTTATTTTCTTTTTGCACCAGTTTGAAACCTCTGAAGCCTCTTGCATCTCTAACATACTATCCATCTCATTACTCCAATCAGTCTGAAGAAGGGTGTAGAAAGGAACTGTAGATGCTGGTATATACCAAAGATAGACACAAAGTGCTGGAGTAACTCAGTGTCTTTGGAGAAAAAGGATGGGTGATATTTTGGGACCCTTCTTCAGACTCCCATTTTGGGTCAAGAGCCTTCTTCAGACAGTCCTTTATTTCCTTAGAGATGCTGCGTGGCCCACTGAGTTACTCCAGCACATTGTGTCTGTAGTCTGAAGAAGGGTGCTGACTTGAAATGTCATCTGCCCATTCCTTCCACAGATGCTTCCTGACCCGCTGAGTTCCTCCAACACTTTGTGCTTCATTCAATGATATAGACATTTTCCATGTGGGATTGGGAGATGACCCAGAGAGTTGTGAATCTGGGGAATTCTCTGCCACAGAAGGCAGTGGAGGCCAATTCACTGGATGTATTCAAGAGAGAGTTAGATATAACTCTTCGGGCTAATAGAATCAAGGGATATGGGGAAAAAGCAGGAACAGGGTACTGATTCTGGATGATAAATGATTCTGGCATGATCATATTGAATGGCGGCACAGGCTCGTAGGGCCGAATGGCCTACTGCTGCACCTACTTTCTATGTTTCTATGATATCTTGTATCAGGACAATGGTTGATTTTATTTCTTCCTGCATTTCTTTCTAGCACATCCACCAGTACCCCAGCTATGTGCAGCCAACTGAATATTGGTGAAGAAGGATTAGATGGGTCTGAGGGTGGCTTGGTTTAACATTAGGCAATGCATCTAATTATCAAACCTTTTAGCAAGTGTGAGCAGTTATTTAAAGCAGCAAAATCATTCTCTTATGTGATAAATTACTTTAATTAGACGAGGATTCTGCTTTTTGTTGGTTCCTGCTGGAATCGCAATGGAAGCATTTGATCCTTACCGTAAGGTACACATAACCTGAGATATCTTCAGATTGAATCTACTTAGCTCAGAATTAGAAAAATCATAAACAGTTGCAAAGGAAGTAAAATTCCGAAGAAGGTAATATTCCACACACAGACTTCTTATAAGTGCTTTCAGAATACTGGCTCTTCAGGTCATTAAAAAGTCTTTTAAATATATCTGGAGGAGAGTCAAAGCCTGTTAGAAGTAGAAGGTTGACTAGTGTGTGGCCACACTGTCTCTGGAGGCATTAGACGCCTTTTACTTTCAACAGTAAAAATACTTAACCATTTGGATGCAAAAAATAATCTCCACATAAACATATTCTTTGCTTCTTTTTAACCCATCTTCAGAATTCACCAATGTTCAGCACAGCAAATCACATCTTATCCATACGCCTAAATATCAAAATCTTAGAAAAAAGTGAAGAAATCTTGATCTCCTTGTGTTTGCTGCTGTGAAGTGACCTGGATGTTTTTATTCTTCAGTGGCCTGTTAAAATGGCAAGAACTGAACAGACTGATTATTAAGGCTGTAAAGCATGCTTTTACTCTAATAATTAATTGACGGCAGTCTATGATATTTTATAGACATGGAAAGTGTTATTTTTAAACTGGCTTCCGATCTTCTGATGCTCTGATCTTGTGAAATTAAACTCACAGCAGAAGTAAAAAAAACGTGAAAGAAAACAGCGTTGGAACTATTGCCTGAACCGGTTAAGCCCCTTCAAGCATGTCATGCCCATACATCTAAACAACACAGAACAGGCCCTTTGGCCCATCTTATCAATGCTGTCCATCAAGTACCCGCCCATACTAATCCCATTTCCCAGCTCTTGGTGTGTGCTTAGTTTAATTTAGTGATACAGTGTGGAAACAGGCCCTTCGGCCCACGGAGTCAATGCTGACCATCAATCACCCACACACTAGTTCTATGTTATCCCACTGTCACATCCTACACACTAGGGGCAATTTACAGAAGCAGATTAACCGACAAATCTGCATGTTTTGGCAATTTGGGGGGAAACCGGAGCACACGGGGAAAATTCACATGGTCACAGGGAGAACATACAAACTTCTCTCAGACAGCACCTGTAGTCAGGATCGAACCTGCGCCTCTAGCGCTTTGAGGTAGCAGCTCAACAGCTGTGCCATTGTACACTAATTACATTGTGAGCTCAATTCAACCATGAGCTGACTCTTGCTGTATCGATGAATTGTTACACTAGTCCTCAGAAAACCAGTACATTCTTTTTAAACCTTTCATACAAGGTAAATGGACAGGCTTAACTGTGCAGAATGCCTCCAGAGTTGTAAAGGATTCAAGATCATGCAAGGTGTTCAGGTGGCAATAATGCTTTTCTTGAATGTTAAAAGCTTAGAAGTTGCAGAAAATCAAACTAAACGAAGTAAGATGTTCCAAGGGTTTGAGAGGAAGAATCCTATATTGTAAACCTTCAGTGTAAATAGCATTTGGTGTAAGGAAGAGAGGACGTACTTGAAACTTTAAAAACTCTCATGATCAGGAACAGACTTTGCGAGATGTCGTGCATATGTTAACATTCATGGTTCCTTGCAATGATGAGAGATGCACCTTCAGAAAGACACATCGTATTGGATGTACAGACGATTCTTTAGACTTTAGAGATAGAGCTTGGAAACAGGGCCACAGGCACTATGGCCCACAATGTCTGTGCCGAACATGATCCCAAGACCTACTCTTACCTTTAGACTCTTTAGGCTTTAGAGATACAGCTCAGAAGCACTGAGTCCGTGCCGACCAGCAATCACCCTGCACACTAGCAATTAGCAATTTACCGAAGCCAATTAGCCTACGATCCTACACGTCTTTGGAGTGTGGGGGAAAAATAATTTTCAGATGGTTGTCGTATGCAGGCTGTTCTGGAACTCATCTGCACTACAACTCAGATTTGACAAAGCCTCAAGACTTGCAGAGTCCTGTGGATTGCCCATTGCCACACAGAATGAATTGAGTTAGGGATGAAGATTTGCTTCTACGATCTTGGAGATCAGAGGAGGAGGCCATGAAGCATCACCCACTCAGCCCTTTCCACTGATGCTATGTACAAATGTTCCAGCCTTGCCTTTTGCACTTCCCTTATACAGCTTGCAAGCCTGTGGGAACTACACTTTCCCAAAATCTGGCCTTGTATGAACCCCGCACCCTTTTCTGCCCATTACTGGAGGCCTTTCCTTCAACATCCAGATTCCTGTAATCCTAGATAGACACCTATTCTTGTAATCCTGTTCATCTCTCTCTCTCTCGCTCTCTTTTTTTTGCTCTCTCACTCCCTTCCACACTCTCTCTCTCTTTCTCTCGCTGGCTATGCTTAAAATCTGTGTCTTGGAGCAAGCTTTTAGTCAAACCTCTTAACATCTCTTTCTTTGGCTCAATGTCAATTTTTGTCTTATTATGTTTCTGTGAAACATCTTGGGACGATTTTTGTACATTAAAGGCACTACATAAATGCCAGTTGTTATTCCATCGTCTGCTGTTTTAATTGAAGCATTACCCCATTTAAAATAGATGGGTTAACGTCTTTGTCAAAGAAGCAGACAGGAACGTCTTTCAAACACGTTAAGTGTTCATCTGCTATTGTTGCCAAAAGTAATTTCCAGGTTTGCATGTCCTATTACAAGGAGGGATAGGGAGAAAGGTCCAATTAGTGGCTTTTATTGGCAACGGCACTCATTTCATGAGTGAATTGAAGGTCCACCACACTAACTGCAGGTCACGCTAAAGCCTTTCACTAGCGCCAGCATCCAAAGGATTTAATTTAATGTACATCGAAGCACAAGGTCAAAGGTTGGGTCAAATTTAAAAACCTCAAACACATCTACAGTTATACATAAAATGTGGATTTTATTTGGATATCTGCACTGGGTCATTGATTGTACCCAAGTAAACCAATTAGGATTTAAACAAAATTACTTTGCTTATTAGCCCTTTCTTTTTCATTGGCCAAATCATATTAACACTGAAACTGCATTAGCATTAACTCTCCAGAGGGAATGGGATTTGATGTTAAAAGCATTCCAAAAGAAGTTAAGCTTCAAGAACACCTATTATAGCCAACCTGTTAATACTGCAGCAATTTTATTCAATTTATCAGTCGGAGTCAAGGCTCATTTCCTTTATCTTTTCCAATATCCTGAGGCAAAACTGCTGTTTTATTCACAGGCCCATTAGCAATGTGAAGGAGTGGTTTAATGAAGGTTATAGGATATAATATATAAACGTATTAGTGCACATTTTGCATCTAGATTTATGTCACCTTCCCCGAGACATGTGTTTCCAGCATTGCCAATGTACTGAGATGGTGGCTCACTGACAAGACTCAAAGCAGCATAGGATCTCTCCAAACTAAGTAGCTACCAGTGCCTACAAAACAGTTTTGACAGCTGGTGAGGTTGGCAGTCAAACATGACTTTGAAATTGAATTGGGAATGTTTCGAAACATTCAAAATCATTCCAGAGCCATTAACGAATAAAAACAGTCTTTAAACGTTAATTATTTGATCATTAGGGTTTGCAGACACGTACGTACACAGATGGAGACAGACACACGCAGAGACACACATACTACAGATACATGCACACTCACACACGCGCACACGCACACACGCACACACACACACTTAAATCAATTTAAAAGCTGTACTTTTCCTGTAGCAATTTATTCCTCTCATCCATTTCAATGGGATCATTATACTTGCACCTGACTTCACTGAACTGAGCTCAACAAACCAATTTCCCTTGCTGAGAGTTATTAAGTCTACAAACATTCACATTGCATGGGGTTGGACTCCAGAAGGAGGTGTGCTGATTGGAAGTATGCGGTCTGGACTCTGGTCTGGAATTACAGGCTTTATCCTCCAGCAGATTCACGTTCATCTCAGTGGCAGACTTGACTTGGAATAAACTTGCCCTGCTCAACATTTAATGTCATTATAATGGGAGAATGTCAGGTTTAGAATTATACACATATTGCTGCACCATTGTTAGGTGGTCCCCAATAAATATTCTTGATGCCTAATGTCACCTGGAAAGTTTATTCAACACAAGACCTCTTGTATCTTGTTTAAAGTAGTGTCGGAAAATATCTGCAGATGCTAGTACAAATCGAAGGTATCACAAAATGCTGGAGTAACTCAGTGGGTCAGGCTGCATCTCAGGAGAGAAGGAATAGGTTAACCCATTCCTCTCTCCTGAGATGCTGCCTGACCCGCTGAGTTACTCCAGCATTTTGTGATACCTTGTTTAAAGTAGTAATACATTCTTGATGTTTTTTTAAGATAATCCATCATGTGCATTTTTTTTGTGCTTTTGGAGTAAGTTTATCTGTAATGGGCCTAAACTGATGATTAGTGTGACAAATTACTACAATTAAAATCAGACGTGGTAGTGTCAACACCATTATGTCTTTCGTCCATACTCATGGATTGAGAAATATATCTGTTGACCGAGTGATATTCGCTGATGGGTTAAATAGGTTTCAGTGCTATCACATTTCAGGATTATAAACCAATTGAATCACCTCTTCATTAGCATTTCAGATCATTAAAGGGCAAGTCGGGGAAATCGCTGTCTCGGGTGCAGCAGTTTTCTTAGTGGATAGAGGAATGCTTATTTCAGTGACAGCTCAAATAACTGTTAATGACCAGACACTCATGCTTTCACTAGCTGCTCACCATGTTCCCCTTACAGAAGGATTGCCACAATCTGCCCAATCTGCTGACATGGAACACTCAGCCAGTGACTCTCATGTTATCTTACATCAAAGCATTACATTCTGTTTGCTGGAGAAATAATATTTACTTATCAGGGAATATGAACTCGAAAATAATTCACACTGAAGTGTATTCTGCTAAGTACCTGTTCGCAATAAAATTGTATTAACTTATAAGAAATGCACTTAAAAATAAAGCAAGCTTCCAACAGTTTAGTCAATACAAGGAACACTCCTCCAGTATCACGTTTCAACTACTAATTCATTTAAAAAATAATAATTCAATCATTCTTACACAACGTTCACACGTTGAAGTCATGTAGATGGCATGCTTGGAAGTAAACGGTGTCAAACATTAATCTGGACTCTATTGTCCACAGTAGCCTTTGGTGTGAAACCATATATGTTATGCAGCAGTCATTATAACAGCAGAGTATGTGGTAACAAATTAATCTATTAGCAATTGAATGAATAACTGCTAATTTGCAGATTATATTGTTCCAGTGTTAACTTGTCCCTGGACACTTGAAGTCATGAAAGGGACCATCTGTGTAATCGATGAATTAAATAAGATCAATTATCTTGCCTTAATTCTGAGAAAGGGGCTGACTCTGAATGTTTACATCTCTTTGCTCTTTAAAGATGTAGCTTGGCCTCCTGATTATATTCAGCACACTCTTTATTTCCTTTCTTTATTTTTACCTTCCTTCTACCAGCGTCATTGACTGAAGGTTAACCTCTCCCTGTTATTATGTCTTCTTCGTGGATATAAGATACTCAGGCACATTGCCCTTTGTTCAACAGTTACTCATCAGTTGTCATCTATATACTAAAACTCTCATTTGTTTGTTTGTTTTTTCCTGAGCTAAGGCCAAAACGGTACACGATAGCGCGCCAATTTTAGGCCCACCTTACTCACTGTCATCCCTTTGGTGCTAATGGAAGAAGTTTCATTGAAATCGGTGTTATATTTTTAAAGTTATTCACATTTTAAAGTTTAAATCTATCTCCTATGGAGGGAGGGGGAGGAGGGGGGAGGGGGAGGGGAAGGGGAGGGGGGAGGGGGAGGGGGAGGGGGAGGGGAGGGGGAGGGGGGGAGGAGAGGGTGCTGCACCAATGCAGGAGTGATTTAGGCCCAACGGGTCCACTTGGTCTAGTCAGTCTATTAAAGTCAATGATCACTTCAGAGAGGACAACTGGTACTGTGGGATAATGACGATTTCTTTGTACAATGACATAAAAATCCAGTAGAGGGAGTGTAATTAAGGTAGCTATTCCCTTCAATAAATTCCTGGCTGAAATTTTGAGAGGGTAAATAATATGGATGCCCAAGAAATAAATACAGTTCGAGAGACCTTGTAAAAGCTTTTTTACTGTTTTTATTGAAGTCCAAATGTACAAACACTGGGAGAACCCAATGATAAAGTTGCCAATAAGTCAAAGTTAATTCAGCAAATATTGTTAAAGTAATTTATTATTGTTATTAAATAATATATGGATATCACCAGCCTAAACATAAATATTTCATGATTTTCACTTTGATTAAAATGTTTATTCATAATTGCCAGAAATTAACACACTTTTTAAGACAATTTGAATTAACTTTGTTATTTGAATTAACTTTGTTTGGTTTAAAATTTTAATTAAATGATACAGTACACTCTCTAATGCATGCACAAGAGTAAGTTTCTCCATAAAAAGACACACAGTACTGGAGTAACCTTTAGAAGTATCCCGACCCGAAACATCGCCTATTCATGTTCTCCAGAATGCTACCTGACCCACTGAGTTACTCCAGCACTTTGTGTCTTCTTTTGTAAGCCAGCATCTGCAGTTCTTTGTGTCAAAAGTAAGTTTCTCCATTTGTTCTCCAAAATAAATTTTAATGAAATTTAGTGTGGGAGGACAACCTGTTGCTATCTGAATGATCGTTAATGTGGGTGGAGAGGGGGTGGGAGGAGGGAACTTCCTTAATCACATTGCCAACTTTCTCCAAGAGAATTTTCAAGGTATTGCTTTATATCCCTTTCAACTGGAACTTCCCAAGGCGTCAAGGCTGCCCAATATAATTAATCTCAACTACAATATTGGTTTCAAAACCTAGTGATCCACAAGGAACTCATCCACAGGCGCCTGGGGTAGTTGGGGAAACATATTTTCATCGCTGGTGTCTCTGTTTGATGTCAGTTGGGCAGATTGGATGAAAGTCTGTTTCCTTTAACAGATGTAGGAGGCTTCAATGAAATGTTTGACAGTCCTAATGGGGATGGGTCCATCGATAAAACAGTTCAACAACAATAACCATTACATTTGGATTTCAGTCATTAAAGTGTAAAGGTGTTTGAAGTGCGAAATATTAGAGAGTGCTTTTCTGGGATCAAAAGTAGACAATGTGGTCAAAGCAAAGTTGAGGAGATTTTGCCCAACTCCATATTATGCATCGTTTGAGAGGGCTTGATGCTAATACTGGGAACAAATAAATTCTCATGCATTAACGTGAAGTTTGTCTCAAAAAAGGAAAATAAACCCCTTCTGCCAATGTTAAAAAGGATTTGAATGATGAAAAGTACATCAAGCTCTAAAAAATATATAGATATACATTGATGGAGAAGATGATTTTGGAGTAATTTTGATATATTAATGAACAGCCAAATGATATTCTAGTAATGATCCTTAATGTTTAGGTGAGCTCGTATTACTCTGAGGTATATATTTTTTTAAACCATAGCCCCTTGACATACATCTTCCTTCCATCCACTTACTATAAATATTTGCATTGATCAAGCTTTCCCTAACTGGAACTGACTGCATCCATTATAAGGGTCAAAGTATTTGACTGCTCAGTTTGGATCACAGAACAATTGGTTACACATTTCCTGTAAACTAGCATGGATCAACAAACCCAGGATCCGCAGTATTGATTATTAAGAAATAATAGAATATTTTTTACATTGGCCATTTTTTGCCATTCTCTAAACCTGGTGGTTGCCCGTAATCAGTGAGAAGGCGAGAATTTCACCTTTGGTGTAGGTTTAGACTTTGCATTGGATAGTTCTCAGTGCCCCAACACCGGTCATTGTCATAAAAGATCAGAGTGTGATATGTCCATTCTACCTGTCATCGAATTCCCTATTGTAACACACCAGTGCAGTAATACTGATTTGAATTGGATATTCATGTCTTTTTCACGTGTGTTTCTTTATTTATTTTGCATATGGATTGATAAAGTAGTTTAAAGTGAGGTTCAATGCGTAAGTCTGGGTGAATTTATATTTAGATATAGATCCATGAAGTAAAGAATTTCATTCTTGAGTTTCGCTGCATACAACAATTAAACAGTCTTGACTCTTGAGATGAAGATATGTTACAGAAGATATAACCCTTCTGTTGATATGACTGTGTAGCTGTTATGGATAAGTAACCCAGAACCCTGGTCTTATAATGCAGAGAATGAGCGTTCGAATTCCTCCATGGCATTTTGATCATCATGTCAAAAGGTCAAAACATCTTAAAAACATGAAAGTTCAGACATGGGAAGAAACAAGTTAATTTGGAAATAAGGAGGAAGGACTGATGAGACATGCGATAATATATGCGCAATTACATTAGAAGATGACTAATCTCAACAATTGATTGTATCAGCAGCTTTCAAACTAGTTTCCCACAGTCCAAAAGTGGGTGCAGCCGAGAGTGGTGACAGGAGTGCGGACAGATTCACCATTTAAGGCAATGCAAACCTATTACCAACCACAGACAAGGTAAATGAGAGGGAGATTTGAATGTGTAGAAATAATTGAAATGAAGTGACGGAAAAGCTTGAACCTAATATCTGTATCTTGGATATCCCACTGTAACGTTAAAATAAAGGCACAGTGATCAAACCTGGTTATCTTTTACCCAATGGATTTAACTTAACAGAAATGAACTAACTTTCTCGAATACATTTTCCTTTTGCGTTGCAAAGATGACAGTTAGCTTTTGCTTTAGATAGACACAAAATGCTAGAGTAACTCAACGGGTCAGGCAGCATATCTACATGCGGTATTCCCAGGGCTTTATGTGATTGGATTAGGAAGCCTCTATATTCACTCGCAATAAGAGCCACTTGTCTGTCTAACTGCTACCTGCACCTTTAACCATCAATGATGTGTGCACACGGGCATGCAAGTCATTGCAATACCTCACAATCTCTTAGCTTTTCAACAATACTTCACCTTAAATATGACCTCAACTGCAGCCTTATACTCTTGTGGAAGCTCTTTGCCGTGGAGGTCAAGGTCACAAAAGCTCTTAGCTTCCTGGCCTAGGGGCCATGCTTGGCTGCTGCTGCTGATCACAGTCACATCCACACATCGCTGCTCACTGCCGCATTGAAGGTCACCTAAACTCCATTCCACAAGAGTAAGCAGTGTGGGGCCGAGTATTTGGCCCCACGCTGCCCGTTCTTGCGGCTTAAAACTTAGTAGAGCAACTTCCATCCCCTTTTGTATGAACACCCCCACCTCCCATTTTACATTGCATTCACCTCTTTTTATTTCCTCATTGCGGAACAACGTTTCTGTTTCAGGTACAACGGCTGATCTTTGTGAGAGTTCAGCATCCCTGTGGGCTGTCTACAGATTTATCTACATACCAGCAAACGAACAACATGAGATGGATATCTCTCCAAACGACCACATTTTTGTGGACAGATTCCTCAAAAGCGTCATGGAGAGGGAAATGTGTCAGTGTTGGAAATGATGGGAAGCTTTCTATTCTTTTCACAATAGATAGCAGAGAGAAACAAAAAGTTTGAATCCTTTCCTCCTTATCTTCACATCATACAGCTTATTTCAATTTTTACTATTATGGCAGCAGATGCAGTTGGTGTTCTCTGCTATCTCCTCCCAGGCCTTACTTTCCTAGATGTGTAGGTGTTTGGAACTGGTACCTCTGAACAAATTATAGCTCCATACTTAGACAGTAGAAACAAAGAACTACAGATGCTGGTTAATACACAAAAGGGCACAAAGTATGGATAGGTAACGTTTTGGGTCGAGACCCTTCTTCTGACTGGTTGTAGGGGGAGGGAAGAAAGCTGGAAAAGGTGAGAGGCAAGACAAAGCGTGGCAGGTAATGTCAATCTATGCAGGAAATACTGTTGATGCTCTCTGCCCTCTCCTTCCAGGGTTTACTTACTTGGTTCACTTCAGATTAGTTTATTGTCATGCGTGTCGAGATACAGTGAAAACCCTTTGTTGCGTGCTAACCCGTCAGCGGAAAGACAATGCATGATTTCATTTACAGTGTAAAGATGCATGATAAGGGACTAACGTTCAGTGCAAGGTAAAGCCAGTAAAGTCCAATCAAAGATAGTCAGAGGGTCAAAGACATTTTAGCCCTAGAAGGTTCACCAGATTGATCCCTGGGATGGCAGGACTTTCATATGAAGAAAGACTGGATAGACTCGGCTTATACTCGCTGGAATTTAGAAGACTGAGGGGGGATCTTATTGAAACATATAAAATTCTTAAGGGGTTGGAGAGGCTAAATGCGGGAAGATTGTTCCCGATGTTGGGGAAGTCCAGAACTAGGGATCACAGCTTAAGGATAAGGGGGAAGTCTTTTAGGACCGAGATGAGAAAACATTTCTTCACACAGAGAGTGGTGAGTCTGTGGAATTCTCTGCCACAGAAGGTAGTTGAGGCCAGTTCATTAGCTATATTTAAGAGGGAGTTAGATGTGGCCCTTGTGGCTAAAGGGATCAGGGGGTATGGAGAGAAGGCAGGAACAGGTTACTGAGCTGGATGATCAGCCATGATCATATTGAATGGCGGTGCAGGCTCAAAGGGCCGAATGGCCTACTCCTGCACCTATTTTCTATGTTTCTATGTCACCAATGAGGTAGGTAGTAGTTCAGCAATGCTCTCTAGTTGTGGTCTGTAGGAGTAGAGATTTAAAAGTGTGGAGCGATTGTAACATGTGATTGTAGCTCTGCTTCTGTGACCAGCACACAAATAGTCGCCTGGGTTGGGCGCCATCTTGGAATGGGTAGATGACATGAACTGATACCTCCTAACAAATCATAGTTCTGTACTGAGATATTATTAAATAACCAACTTCAGTTTCCTCTGCCCTTGAGTCCATTCATTCCTGTAGTGATTGTGGGCCTCTGTAGTGAAAGAAAAATGTCTGTTTTTCTACTTTGACTGACTAACAAGTAACACAGTAGTATTGTTGCAATTATTTTTTAAATTGTATTATTCATTGGTATACGTTAAACAATCATATTCTGCAATAAAACCAAGTGTTATTGGACATGGTTTAAAATGTAATTGCAAAATGTTATGAAAGACTTTAAAAAAGTCACAGATGCTGAAAATCTTGAAAACCCAAATATTTGTAGGGTTTGTAGGTTAATTGGCTTCTGTAAATAGCCCCTAGTGTAAAGGGAGTGGATGGGAAAGTGGTCTAACATAGAACTAGTGTGAAGGGCTGATTGATGGTCACGTGTGGCTGCGCCTAACGGCTGCGGCTCTCTGGCAGTCTGTTTGCTTTTTTTCTTTTTTTGTTTGTTTGTGTCGGTGTTGGGATGGTTTTTGTTTCTGTTTTTGGCTGTGTATGTGTGGGGGTGGGGGTGGGGGTGGGGGTGGGGGGGAAACCTTTCTTTTATTAGGTCTCTTCCCCGTTGCGCATCTCGGCCGCGGGACCTTCCATCGGCCGCGGGGCCTTACATCGCCCGGCGCGGCTCGGCCCGGCTGCTGGACTTAACATCGCCGGCGCGGCTCGGCCGCAGGGCCTTCCATCGCCCGGTACGGCCGCGGGGCCTTACATCGCCCGGCGCGGCTCGGCCCGGCCGCTGGACTTAACATCGCCGGCGCGGCTCGGCCGCGGGACCTAACAGTGCCCGGCACGGCTCGGCCGCGGGGCCTTCCATCACCCGGTATGGCCGCGGGACGGTTCAGCGCTCGGTGCGGCTCGGCCGCGGGGCCTTCCATCGCCCGGTGCGGCTCGGCCGCGGAATGGTTCAGCGCCCGGTGCGGCTCGGCCGCGGGGCCTTCCATCGCCCGGCGCGGCTCGGCTGCGGGACTTAACATCGCCGGCGCGGCTCGGCCGCGGGACGTTTCAGTGCCCGGTGCGGCTCGGCCACGGGACTTATCAGCGGCCGCGGGGCCTTCCATCGCCCGGCGCGGCTCGGCCGCTGGACTTAACATCGCCCGGTGCGGCTCGGCCGCGGGGCCTTCCATCGCCCGGTACGGCCGCGGGGCCTTACATCGCCCGGCGCGGCTCGGCCCGGCCGCTGGACTTAACATCGCCGGCGCGGCTCGGCCGCGGGACCTAACAGTGCCCGGCACGGCTCGGCCGCGGGGCCTTCCATCGCCCGGTACGGCCGCGGGACGGTTCAGCGCTCGGTGCGGCTCGGCCGCGGGGCCTTCCATCGCCCGGTGCGGCTCGGCCGCGGAATGGTTCAGCGCCCGGTGCGGCTCGGCCGCGGGGCCTTCCATCGCCCGGCGCGGCTCGGCTGCGGGACTTAACATCGCCGGCGCGGCTCGGCCGCGGGACGTTTCAATGCCCGGTGCGGCTCGGCCGCGGGACTTATCAGCGGCAGCGGGGCCTTCCATCGCCCGGCGCGGTTCGGCCGCTGAACTTAACATCGCCCGGTGCGGCCGCGGGACGTTTCGGTGCCCGGGGCGGCTCGGCCGCGGGGCCTTCCATCGCCCGGTACGGCCGCGGGGCCTTACATCGCCCGGCGCGGCTCGGCCCGGCCCGGCCCGGCCGCTGGAGTTAACATCGCCGGCGCGGCTCGGCCGCGGGACCTAACAGTGCCCGGCACGGCTCGGCCACGGGGCCTTCCATCGCCCGGTACGGCCGCGGGACGGTTCAGCGCTCGGTGCGGCTCGGCCGCGGGGCCTTCCATCGCCCGGTGCGGCTCGGCCGCGGAATGGTTCAGCGCCCGGTGCGGCTCGGCCGCGGGGCCTTCCATCGCCCGGCGCGGCTCGGCTGCGGGACTTAACATCGCCGGCGCGGCTCGGCCGCGGGACGTTTCAATGCCCGGTGCGGCTCGGCCGCGGGACTTATCAGCGCCAGCGGGGCCTTCCATCGCCCGGCGCGGCTCGGCCGCTGAACTTAACATCGCCCGGTGCGGCCGCGGGACGTTTCGGTGCCCGGGGCGGCTCGGCCGCGGGGCCTTCCATCCCCTTGCTAGGGCTGTGCGTGTCGTTTGCCTCGGGAGGGGTCGAGCTGCCTGTCCGTGGGTGCGGGGGGAAGAGAGTGGAAGTTTTGTTGCCTTTCATCACAGTGAGGGGGTGTTTGGAGTCTGTGATGGATGTTTGTGTTGGGGTCGTGTGTCATATGTTCTTTTCTTTTTTGCTGTGTCTTGTGACTGCTGAAATTTCGTTCGGTATTTATACCGAATGACAATAAAGTTCTGTTATACTGTTATAATGGACTAGGTGGGCTGAAGGGCCTGTTTTCATGCTATATCTTTCAATCAATCTATCAATTAAATTAAAAAATGAAACGCTGGAGGAACTCAGCAGGTCAGGCAGCACCCATGGATAGTGAAGCAGAGTTAATGCTCTGGGTCAGAGATCTTCTTGATGAGGTTGGCTTTGTTGTTTCTGCAGATGCTGCCTAGCCTGCTGAACATTTTCAGAGCTTTCCCTTTTCATGCAAGAAGTTCTTTCTGCATTTCTCGAAAGAAAGGAGGTAATTTTCACTCCTCGTTGTTTTTTGTCAGACTGCTGGTGATTTGAGGGATGCGAAGATGGAGAATTAAAGTAGCTTGGCTATCTTCACCTGTGTTCTTCATGGACTGATCAGGGGTAGGGCATTACTGAGCATAGTGAGAAAGGAGGACAAGAAAACTAGACTGGAAAGAAAAAAATATTGATGCCCACATAAAAGGAAATGGAAATAACCAGCAAGTTTTTATATTACTCAGATCTGATGTTATAATATCCAGTGCACATGACAAATTAATAAAAAATACACTTAATAAAAAGTACAAATATATGAAACAGTTGCATCTTAAACTATATCTATTTGGTGGTGTTGTAGAAGATTACAGACTGTAATTCACTGTGCTTTTCGTATAAACAGAACAAAGGTCCCTGCAGTGGTAAACCCAATAATGCGGAGAGAAAGAGATCTTCTTTGATTTTTGCACTCGTGGGAACTGGAGTATTTTGGCCACCCTTTCTGCAGTAAGTAATACCAGTTTAGAACTTTAGAACTTTAGAACCCTCACCTGCACAAGTGGGGGATGACAGACGTGCGACTGCGGATATCCAGACCAGACCATCCCACACATCCCACGTGAATGGCTGCTCACTGAGGCTTTTCCCTGGTGGCATCAAGGCCATCCACCCAGCAACTGATGCTGCCCTGGCCTGGATGTCTACCCTTGACCTACAACTTTAGGCTGTGCACGCCATACGCAAGAAGAAGAAGAAGAAGAAGAAGAAGAAGAAGAAGAAGAAGAAGAAGAAGAGGCCCACTGGAAATTGGAGGAACAGCACCTCATATTTCGCCTGGGCAGCTTGCAGCCCAGTGGTATGAACATCGACTTCTCCACTTTAGATAGTTCCTCTGTCCCTCTCTTCCTCTCCCCCTTCCCAGATCTCCCTCTATCTTCCTGTCTCCACCTATATCCTTCCTTTGTCCCGCCCCCCTGACATCAGTCTGAAGAAGGGTCTCGACCCAAAACGTCACCCATTCCTTCTCTCCTGAGATGTTGCCTGACCTGCTGAGTTACTCCAGCATTTTGTGAAGAGGAAGAAGAACCTTTTCTGTTAATAATGCATAATTAATTGATCAGTTAGTATTATGAAAGTGAGAAAGTGTGAAAGTTTAATATCTTTGTGCACAATTTTCTTGATACTGCCAAGTAGATAATTTATCTAACAAAAGGAATTTATGATATCACACACCATTGGATTGGTTATGTAGATTCTTGTTAGCTTGGGAGAATACCGTCATTCTGCTGAGGGCATGGAGCTGTTTTATTCTATTGAAAAGTGTTTGGTCAACGAGGTGAAATGTAGGTTCTGCACAGATATTAATCTACCTCAGTTCAAAGTCACGGTCAATTCAAATGCAAGTAAACCTGATTAAAGTAAGACAGTCAAGAAACATTTGCAGTAGTCACATCTGTGTCAAATTGCATTGTTTCTATCTGGAATTTTCCCTTAATACAAGTTGTAATATAATAAATACAAGTTGTGTTAAAAATCAAGTCTTAAACTGATTGCTGGACAATCAGTATTCTCTGATCTCTTTTATCTTGAGGTATTTGCATTAACTTGTTACAAACCTTTTGGCTTGAAATAATATGTAATTGAAAAGCCAAAGTTAATCCTTTTCTATAAATCCAAAGAAGAGTACACAAAATAAAAATAGGAGAAGAAGGGGAACATTCAGACCACCTGTGAAGAAAGTTAATGTTCCTGGTAAATGGGATTTCATCTGATGTAGAAACAAAAAACTGCAGGTGCTGGCTTACAAAAAAGATCACAAAGTCTGAAGAAGAGTTCCAACCCGAAAGGCCGCCTATCGATGTTCTCCAGAGATACTGCCTGACCAGCTGAGTTACTCCAGCACTTTGTGTCCTTTTTTGAGATTTCATCTGAACTGGTTGGAGTTGGGTGCATGGAAAATTAGTTGCTCAAACGTAAGCAAATGGTTGACACAAATAGCCTGCTTAATGACTCAAAATTCCCTGGTTGTGACAAACAGCTATATAAATGAGGGGGGAACTTCATTGAAATTTACCGAATAGTGAAAGGCCTGGATAGAGTGAATGTGGAGAGGATGTTTCCACTAAAGGGAGAGACTAGGACCAGAGGCCATAGCCTCAGAATGAAAGGACATACCTTTACAAAAGGTGATAAGTCAAGTCAAGTCAAGTCAATTTTATTTGTATAGCACATTTAAAAACAACCCACGTTGACCAAAGTGCTGTACATCTGATTAGGTACTAAGGAAAAAATGAAACATACAGTAGCATACAAACACAACAGCACATACAAAACAGTTCACAGCGCCTCCTCAATGAGTTTCAAATGCTAGGGAGTAGAAATAGGTTTTGAGCCTGGACTTAAAGGAGTCGATGGAAGGGGCGGTTCTGATGGGGAGAGGTATGCTGTTCCACAGTCTAGGAGCTGCAACCGCAAAAGCGCGGTCACCCCTGAGCTTAAGCCTAGACCGCGGGATAGTGAGTAGCCCCAAGTCGGCCGACCTGAGGGACCTGGAGTTAGAGAGGTGGGTTAGAAGATTTTTGATGTAGGGGGGGGGGGGGGGGGGGATGTCCATTTAGGGCTTTATATGTGAAAGGGCTTTATATGTGAAGGAATATAAGAAGGAATTTCTTCAGTCATGGTGTGGTGAATCTATGAAATTCAAGTCAATGGATATTTTTAAGACAGAGATTAACAAGATTCTTGGCCCCATAGCAGAAGCGTCCATGTCGCGGGGCTGGAAACTGGAAGTGTCCTGAGCTAATTCTGCTACCACCATCATCTACTGTGCAAGTGACGGCTCCCACTGATTGTCGCCGGAGGCTTGCGCCCTTTTCAGGACGGACGATGATAGTGATGCAACATTTGAATGATGGACACGAAAGAAGAAGAAGAAGGTTCTTGATTAGTGAGGGTGTCAGGAGTTATGGGGCGAAGGCAGGAGAATGGGGTTGAGAGGGAAAGATACATCAGCCTTGATTTGAATGGCAGAGTAGACTTGATGGGTTGAATGGCCTAATTCTGCTCCCAGAACTGATGAACGTGTGCTATCCACTAAGCCTGCACTTGTTTTGTGCGGTGAATACTTTCTCGAAGAAGCTATCTCAATTGTCCATAGCACTTCTGAACATAAACCCTGTCACATCAAGAGACCAGAAGATGGCCTGTCAGCAGAAATGCAGAAAAAAAGAATTGCCATTTGACCTAGCCACCTATCTAGTTCAGTTGATTGTCAAATTGTTTAGCAAACAGTTGAAAATAAATCATTGTGTTATCGATCCAAAGTGAAAGAATCTTCCCATTCTAGCCTAACACGGTTAATATTCACAGCAGTGCAAGGGAAGTAAGGTGTTAAGAAGTCCAATGCTAAAGAGATAATTATTTCACATGAAGTGAAATCCCAGAACTGTTTAGCTGCTGGCAAATGCATTACAGGCCGATGAACAGAGCTTCACTTAAAGTGCCAACATAGCTGAGAGATATAAAAGCTTAATCTAATTTTCTCAGTGATTTTGTAAGCTGGGAATGGCAATGAATGAAGTGAGCCATGTTTTATAAGATAAATTGTGAATAATATGAATTTGACTTCTTAAATTGAAACTCATTGCACAAGGGAAGCAAAGTGTGTGTTTACCTCTGGTTTTATGTATGCCCAAGTTGCAGAAACAGGAGCTGGTGTCTTCCTTCAATGATAACCAACAGTCAACCAATATAAAAGGATGAATCCAGTGTAACAGCCACCAGTTTAGGCATCTAAAAAATCATGGACCACTAGTCATTTTTAACCTTTTTAAAAAATCTCTGATGCTGGACAGGATTGCAAATCAGAATTATTTGAATTGAAATATAATTAGGCTTGCTGGTCATTCTGGTGTCTTAATTTTTCAAATGCCAATCGGCTTTCTGCATCACATTAAGTCTTGGGAAGTATTAAATATATTTATAAGGTTAACACTTGCAGTGTTTCCATCTGAACATCAAGTCAGTGATTTAAACAGGATTGTAAAAGTTAAATCAGTGGAGGTAATGTATTATGTTACGCTCATGACTTATTTAATCATTGCTTGAGGGATAAATGGCATTTTGAAAACATGCCAATGAGTATGCTATAAAGTTATATTTATTAATGCAATAAATATAACTAGAAATTAACTTCATTGCTCAAATGTGTGAATTATGGACTATATCTCTGCTACATCTTGACTCTGGTTAGTCCCTGTGTATAAAACAGTGCCATTGCACTCATTTTGTATGGTCCAAGTTCAACAACAACACTTGATACAGCTGTGAACAAGCTGATATTACAGCTGTTGGAAAAGTCTGAAGAAGGGTCTCAACCCGAAACATCACACATTCCTACTATCCAGAGATGCTGCCTGTCCCGCTGAGTTACGCCAGCATTTTGTGCATATCGTTGTTGGAAAATACCTTCGGAGCATGTCACCACAATATAAATTTGAAGTAACATGTTGTTTCTAATAAGAAAAGGAGTCTGTGTAGCACTTCTCACAACCTCACGATGTTGCAGAATACATTACAACCAGCGATTCAATGGTGCTTTACTGTCATGTGTGCACTGCACAGTGAAATTCTCATTTGCATAGCCTACACATACACGAGTCACCATATTTTGGCAACATTAATAAAAAGTCCAAAGTCCGGTGCACGTGCTCAATATACTGGAGCGGCTCCCGATCCAGGTAAGCCCCAGTCTGTCGTCCGCGACTGGCTCGGCCCGCCAACCGACGTTCCTTTCCTCGCCTGACAGCCACTGTATCCTGGGGGCGCCTTCTGCAGCCGACCTTGAGGGCGCTGGAGGCAATACCTCCGTCCCTCTCCCACCGGCCCACTCCTCGCGTCTGTTACAATATACTTGTAAATGTAGTTACTCTTGTAGTGTCGGACTTCGGGTAGCCAATTTGCACATATCAAGCCCTCAACAAATAGCAAAGTGACAAAGGCTAGAGCAGCATAGTTGCACAGCTCGTAGAGCTGCCGCCTCACAGCTCCAGTGGTTCGGGTTCAGTCATGGGCTCCTGTAACTGTGACCGAGCTTTAAACTAGCTTCTGATATTTCAAACTTATAATTTTCACTGGATTAATAGGGATGGGCAATAAATGCTATGTGAATGTTTGCACATGCTCCTTGCAAGTGTTCCCTCGTGGTGTTCTGGTTTCCTCCTACATGCCAAAGATGTGTAGGTTCGTTGGTTAAATGCCGACTGTAAATTGTCCCTAATGTATCGATGATCCGGAAGGATTCGACAGGAATGGGACGCGACCAAAAGAGGATCAGTGTCGGATTGGTGTCAATTTGTATTTGACGGTCAGCGTGGACTTTGTGGGCCAAAGGGTCCCCTTCCATGCTTGATGATACCCTGGTTAATTGTGAAATGAATATTGATGGGGATACTGAGCAAGAGAATCCAACTTCGATCACCAGGTTGTACAATTCCTTTAAAACCACCTGTAAATATATTACCTCAGATGACAGTGAGTGCTTCAGACCAGCAGCACCCTAAATTTCATCTCGGCTTCATGCTCTGCGGCTTAGTGAGGCATCTGAACTCATTTTTGCCTCGCCGCATGAAAGCCTTTTCTCTTCATTCTTCGAGATCTGTGCATTGCTGGCAAATATTGTCCATCCCTGAGAAGGTGGAGATGAGGTGCCTTCTTGAACTGCTGTATTCTTCTTGTGAAGCCGTTCCCAAAGTTCTGGTGCGGAGTGAATTCCAGGAATTGTGCACGGTAATAATGAACAGCCGGTGATATATTTACAAGCCATGATGATGTGTGACTTGGAGCGAAAGCTTTTGATCGTGGTGTTCCCATATGTCCTTCTTGGGTTGTAGAGATCATGGGTTTGGGAAGGTCAGTCAGAGTAGCCTAGGTGAGTAACTGCAATGAATTTTGCAGATGGTACACACTGCAGCTACTGTGCACCAGCGATGGAGGAAATGAATGTCCAGGGTGGTTAATGGGGTGCCAATGAAGTATCCTGTATGGTGTTGAACTTCTTCATGCTATTGTTAATGCTATCATTCTCCCAGTTACGTTTTATAGATGGTGGACGGGTGATCGCTGGTTGGCGTGGACTTGGCGGGCTGAAAAACCTGTATCCACATTATACCTCTAAACCAAAGTAAACCAAACTAAACTAACCATGGATGACGAAAGTCGACAAGATAACAAGGTTGTTGAGGTGGGTCATGACGCACCAACTCGGGAAAGAGGAGGAAATAATTAAGTTGTGGCAGACACTGGGTGTCCAGCCAATAACATTTAATTCCTAGTGCTGGAGGCAGAGTGGTTGAGTGTTGCCAAAGTAAATCCAGCTTCACTTTGCTGTCACTTATGTTAGAAAGAACCGAAATTCCATTACAAAAGTGATTAGGTAAGTAACAAGCTGGTTATCTCGCCAAATCCTCTCAGCGTGTGGTGCCCTCGGCTGGTACAAGAAAGGGGAATTCAGCTTTCTGCCAATGCCCTTTACTTTCCAGGGCTGTGGGTGAAAAAAATAACCTTTCTTATCATCGCAGGTTCTGAGTAAATCCTTACCCTTGCATTGGAGAGGAATACTCATTCACTTCACCATCCAGTAAGAAACAATTGGTTGCGATGAACAAAAAAAAAAAAATTGCAAGCAACGAAGTTGTTTTTAAAACTTGGTGCATCACTCTGACCACATAAAGTGCATGCCCTGTCTTTTAAACCAGCTTGCATACATTATTGTGCTGCCAGGAATTTGTGCAGAAGTAGATCTGACTGTATTTGAATGCGTAGCCTGTAATTTATGTTTTCAAGGTTGTGGTAATGTCAGGAGGTTGCTGCTTAACCTAAATCTGTGTTTGATTGAATTAAATTGGAAACACTTTCATTGTGGGGACTAGCTACTTAAATCCAGAAGCTATGTTGTTAACATGAGTAGCAGGGTTGGATTCATAATTTTAAAATGTAAATATAAAGTCTTTGCCTACAGTCCAAACACAATGCAAAAGCACAATTCACCAGTGTTAACTTTCATGATAAAATTAAGGGGTTGGACACGTTAAAGGCAGGAAACATGTTCCCAATGTTGGGGGAGTCCAGAACCAGGGGCCACAGTTTAAGAATAAGGGGTAGGTCATTTAGAACAGAGATGAGGAAAACCTTTTTCAGTCAGAGAGTTGTAAATCTGTGGAATTCCCTGCCTCAGAAGGCAGTGGAGGCCAATTCTCTGAATGCATTCAAGAGAGAGCTAGATAGAGCCCTTAAGGATAGCAAAGTCAGGGGGTATGGAGAGAAGGCAGGAACGGGGTACTGTTGAGAATGATCAGCCATGATCACATTGAATGGTGGTGCTGGCTCGAAGGGCCAAATGGCCTACTCCTGCACCTATTGTCTATTGTCTATTGTGTAAAATTCAATAGCGTGACTGTATTATGTATACCGGTGGAGTTTTGCCAATAATGGCACAATAAACCAAAATGACCACGCAGTCTATAATGGCAACTGGTGCCGTGTTCATTTTTATCGTTTTGTGTAACTAGGTGTTTCATCTAGTTTCACCCCTAAATAACATGGATTCGTACATATAACAGCAATGATGTGCAGAGGGATTTTGGGGTCAGAGTCCATAACTCCCTGAAACAGGTAACACAAATGGAGAGAGTGGTAAAGAAGGTGTAAAGAAGTGGTAAGGACGTCTCCAGTAGGCTCAGCGGTGTGTACTGGCATCCCAGGACCACCCCCCTCTGCATCTGCCTATGTTTGCTTATTTGGGAGACCAGGTGGGGTCTTTCCTCTTCAGCCAGAGCCACTGGCTACTAAGACATGCGTATGCAGATAATTCAGGGACATGGACCATGTGCAGGGAACAGAGATTAGTTTAACCGGGCATTATGTTTGGCACGGATATTGTGGGCCAAATGGCCTGTTTCTCTGCTGTACTCTTCTATGTTCTATGTAGTATAAATGATTTATTTTAATCTGAGAACATTCTGCGTCGTTAAGTAAAAGCCTTTTATCCTTTGATATTCTGCGATTTTTTTAACTGAAAACCATTCTACAGGTGCTGAGTGTCAAAGGTTAAGTGGCCTTCATCGGTTGGGGCATTGAGTATAAGAGTCAGGAAGTTGTGTTGCAGCTTTATAGAACTTTGATTAGGCTGCATTTGTGGAATAATGTGCAGTTCTGGCTGTTTCATTACAGGAAAGATTTTAAGGCTTTGGAGAGGGTGCAGAAGAGGTTTACCAGAATGCCGCTTCAATTAGAGGGGATTAACTATAAGGAGGGGTTGGATAAACTTGGATTGTTTTCTGTGGAGTTCTGTAGATTGCTGGGAGACCTGATAGAAGTATATAAGATCATGAGAGACATCAATTGATAGGGTGGAGAGTCGGAACCTTTTTCTCAGGGTGGCAATGTCAAAGACTAGAATGCATAGCTTAAGTAAGAGGGGGAAAATTTAAAGTAGATGTGTGGGGCAATTTCTTAACTTGGAGTGTGATGAATGCCTTGGATGTTCTGGTAGGGGTGATGGTGGAGGCAGATATGATAGTGCCATTTAAGAGGCTTTTACATGTTTTCAAATACACAGGATGTGATGTTAAAATCCAAAGTGCCACTGCTTAACTTGATGGGAGGCATAAGCACTCACCTACGCTCCTCGGATGTTGAGAAAAGCTGGGCAGACATGTCATTGGGGTTATCAAGTGGGCTCCTACTTTCATCAACGTTTCGCTGATTGGGCCCACGACGTCTCCAGTAGGCTCAGCAGTGCGTTCTGGCGTCCCAGGACCACCCCCCTCTGCATCTGCCTATGTTTGCTTATTTGGGAGACCAGGTGGGGTCTTTCCTCTTCAGCCAGAGCCACTGGCTACTAAGACATGCGCATGCAGGTAATTCAGGGACATGGACCATGTGCAGGGAACAGAGATTAGTTTAACCGGGCATTATGTTTGGCACGGATATTGTGGGCCAAAGGGCCTGTTTCTCTGCTGTACTCTTCTATGTTCTATGTAGTATAAATGATTTATTTTAATCTGAGAACACTCTGCGTCGTTAAGTAAAAGCCTTTTATCCTTTGATATTCTGCGATTTTTTTACCGAAAACCATTCTGCAGGTGCTAAGTGTCAAAGGTTAAGTGGCCTTCCCATCAACCATCATTCACAATGGGTTGTTAAGAACAATAATTATCCATTTTAAATGGTGATATGTGTTTGGCTGTGAAACTAGGTGTTAGTTTTGCAACTCGCTGAAGGGATAATAAACACGAACGGTAAATTGAATTAGTAGCTTTTGAATTACTGTTCAATGGCTGGCAAACAATGAACACCTACTTAAAATTAATTTAAAAGCTGTACTGAGATACAAGGGTCATTAACTCTCCCAGAATTTACACCGTTGCTTCAGAGTGAATTAGTAGCTTTCTTTCCAGCTGTGAAAGACCATTTACAAGTAATGCAGACACATATGAAATATAACAGCTCTTTGCTGGTATGAAACAGTACCACCACTGCTCTTTCTTCAATTTAATAAACGCTTTTTCCTGTACTGAGTTGAAGGAGAACCTTGATGAAAAGCTCATTGTAGAAGGGGAATCTGGTCCATACAGAAAGGACTCTGTAAGTTATATTCTCATTTAGGGATTTTGAAACATGATACACAACAGAGAAACTGTCAATTCTAAGTCAATACACGTTTATTCCTTAAAAAGCAGGAGGATGAGGGGAGATCTTATAGAGGTATATAAAATCATGAGAGGAATAGATCGGGGAGTCTTTTGCCCAGAGTAGGTGAACCGAGGACCAGAGGACATTGGTTTAAGGTGAAGGGGAATAGATTTAATAGTAATCTGAGGGGTAACTTTTTCCACATAAAGAGTAGTGAACAGGCTGCCAGAGGAGGTAGTTGAGAAAGGGACTATCCCAAAGTTTAAGAAACAGCTAGACAGGTACCTGGATATACACAAAGTGCTGGAGTAATTCCAGTATTTTGTGTCTATCTTCGGTTTAAACCAGCATCTCCAGTTCCATCATACAACAAAGGTATAAGGATAGGACAGGTTTGGAGGGACATGGGCCAAGTGCAGGCAGGTGGGACTGGTGCAGCTGGCACATGTTGGCTGGTGTGGGCAAGTTGAGTCGAAGGGCCTTTTTTCCACGCTGTATCACTCTTTATGACTGTTCCTCATATGGAGAGAGATACAAGAAAGTGCCACGGCTGGCACTTGAGCCAACATCCAAGTGTTGGAAGAACTCAGCAGGTTAGGCTACATGTGAGAAGGGAATATACAGAGGACGTTTCAGATTGGGACTTTTTTTTCAGGCTCATGGCCCAGAATGTTGCCTGTCCACCCCCTCCACAAATGCTGCCTGACTTCCTCTGCCACTGAGTTCCTCTAGCTCTTTGTGTTTTGCTCACTCACTATTCCTTATATGATCGACTGATAGAATTTATGGCTGATAGACACAAAATGCTGGAGTAACTAACTCAGTTTGTCCAGCATCTGTGGAGAAAAGGAATAGGTGACGTTTTGGGTCGAGACCCTTCTCCAGATGTGCTGCCTGAACCGCTGAGATACTTCACCATTTTGTGTCTATCTTCGGTGTAAACCAGTACCTTCGGTTCCTTCCTACACAGAATATTGGGGCACAATTTTAACCACGAATGTTAGCCCGAAATGGGCAATGGCAAATCAGGTGTTTACTACATGTCATTTATTATCAATTGCGATTTGGACTTAAATGAAAATTTAGAGAAATGTTTATCAGACGGTAGCGCAGCGGTAGAGTTGCTGCTTTACAGCGAATGCAGCGCCGGAGACTCAGGTTCGATCCTGACTACGGGTGCTGCACTGTAAGGAGTTTGTACGTTCTCCCCGTGACCTGCGTGCGTTTTCTCCGAGATCTTCGGTTTCCTCCCACACTCCAAAGACATACAGGTATGTAGGTTAATTGGCTGGGTAAATGTAAAAATTGTCCCTAGTGGGTGTAGGATAGTGTTAATGTACGGGGATCGTTGGGCGGCACGGACTTGGTGGGCCGAAAAGGCCTGTTTCCGGCTGTATATATATGATGATGATGATCTGACTCATCAGTGATTTGGTTTACTCTTGCTCAGTCAAAACTTTCCTCACTTTAGGTGGTAAGAAACATTTCTTAATTATGGAAAAAGTACAGAAGAGATTAATTTAGAATATTGCTAATGGTGTAAGTTTTTAGTCATGGCTGAACAGTTAATTTGCAACCTTCAGAATAATTCGGGCAACGTTTGTTTATTAAATAAATATTTGAGGCTTGGGGGGGGGGCAAAAAGGAAAGTTATCATCAAGAAAAGAACAGAGGAGAAAAGTAGCTAAAGGAAGGTGGGCATTTAGTCTGTTGCTCTACTAGAGAGTCATCCAGTGATAACAGGCCCTTTGGCTCAACATGTTCCAGCTGCACTAGTCCCACCTGCCCGCGTTTGGTCCATATCCCTCCAAACCTGTCCTATCCATGTACCTGTCTAACTGTTTCTTAAATGTTGGCATCGTCCCAGCCTCAACTACCTCCTCTGGCAGCTTGTTCCATACATCCACCACCCTCCACGTAGAAAAGTTACCCCTCAGATTTCTATTAAATCTTTTCCCCTTCACCTTAAATCTACGACCTCTGGTCCTCGATTCGCCTACTCTGTACAAGAGACTCTGTGCATTTCCGCGACCTATTCCCCTCATGAATGTTGCTGCTATTACTAAAATGTGATATGAGGCAGAACAAATAGTTTTGCATCCCTCCAGCTAATGCTGTGTGCACATCGTTAGTGTTGTGCCTGGTACCGAAAACGTTAATTTGTGTGGAGTCTACAGGAACTGGTTATCAGTTGATTTAAAGCTGCAGGTTCTCTAAAGACAAACTTATATGGCAGAGGGAGACACATCACACTAGGAGCCTATAATGGATCATTAATGTATTATGAGAAGTAAGAGACACAACTTTATATTCCAACAGTTTAGTAACACGGAAAGTGCTTTTATAGCAAGTTATGAAAGCAGCCTACAGATTGCATCTACAGCTGCCAACAAAGAAATGAATAATAGATAAAAACAGTCGATTAGAGATTGCCAGACAATAATAAGTCATTAGATACATTTACCTGAACATCTATTAAACGCACAATTTAGAAAACACGAGTAAGGGTGGAGGTGATTTGTGTTCAGAATGTTATCGCCGTAGTGAGACTATTTAACAATGTAGTAACCCTTCCATTGAAAGGCTAGTTTGCAGCATCTCATGAAAGCACTTTTGTGAAGCGTGTTGAATAGAAGCAAAAATTGCCAGGGCAATGTACATTTGTCATTCCCACCTCCGGGATACCGATTACACATCTCGCAAAACAGAACCATTTTTCCACTCTAATTCAATAAGTATTAAAATTCACCAGAAAGCATGATCTAGGATGACTTTAGAGATATATCTTGTGACACCCATTTGTAACTTATCTTATTAAGTAGCAGCCTTTATCGCTAGTTCCTGTCGACGCACACCAGGATTCCAGTGAAAGCATGTGGTTTAGTGAGATTCCGAACTCCACACCGTTCAGCATTTGTTCCCTGACGACTAGAAGTCAGTGCTGTGATTATTTATGGAGTGATACAATTCGTTTACAAGGCTTTTGTTTGGAGATGTTTCTACTGCATATCAAGGAGTATTCTAAAATCTCTCTATTCTTCAATATGTTTACTGGTAAACTGAGTGAACTCTTCCCTCACTTGAGTTATGGGTTTCTTAGCATGGCTAAACATGCTATGCTTATTTAATAAACTTCTATAGAGTCGTAGAGTCATACAGTATGGAAACAGGCCCTTCGGCCCAACCTGTCCAAACCGACCAACATGTCCCATCTACACTAGTCAGACCTGACTGTGTTTGGCCCACATCCCTTTAAACCTGTCCTATCCATGTATCTGTATCCATTGTACCTATATCCAGGTAGCTTCTTAATATGAAAAAGAAGCACTTTGGACCATCTCTTCGTGTTCTCAATATTTGAAGGCTCAGGTGATTTAAGCCATGTTCCATAATACTGAGAATGGTAACCGCAGTATATTTGTTTTAACAAGGTGTTGTTCTACTGGGAGTTGGGTGAATCATAGTTTGCCACTGGGAAAACTCTACTTATAAACGAAGATAGACACAAAATGCCGGAGTAACTCAGCAGGACAGGCAGCATCTCTGGAGAGAAGGAATGGGTAACGTTTCGGGTCGAGACCCTTCTTCAGACCATTTGTCACCATTTGTTGTTAGTAGACGCTTAATATTTTTGAGAGTGTAAATAGGAGCATCAGGATTCTTGAAATGTTTTCGTATTTCTGCTAAGTTTTAAAAGGATCCTGAGGTGCAATGTAACAGGCACTCTACGAACTTTGTTAAGCGTGCCTGACACTAAAGTGGATTCATGTACATTCAAGTGCATCAAACGATGTGAGATCATCCCACTGTATGGTTCCTACTAATGAATTATGCAGATAGACTGTCAACTTTTCATCACTGGTGATGTATTACTGGGAGAACTATAGATCAGCAGGGGTTGTAACTGAGGCTACATTGGATCAGTAGACATATACAGTGTACTTGAAACTACAAGTTAGGCCTAGGTCTGCTCCTGGGATTTCCCACCCCTATTTATTCACTCACAGAGTGCCTGGGTAGAGGCAAAAGGGATTATCCATAGAGGACAAATGTAGGTTATAAAGGGCGTTATTGGGTCGTTGAATAGGTAATGTCTGCACCCAATTTTGAGGTCATCCAATTTAGGCCAAAAAAGCATGCAGGATAATTCACCCAATTTGAACTATAAACATCAACGGAGTAACCTTTCACTCTCAGGCAAAATTGAAGGTTTATTAGTTTAGTTTAGTTTAGAGATACAGTGCGGAAACAGGGCCTTCGGCCTACCGAGTCCACACTGACCAGCGATCCCCACACATTAACGCTATCCTAGACACACTGGAGATAATTTACACTTATTCCAAGTCAATTAACCTGCAAACACGTACGTCCTTGGAGTGTGGGAGGAAACCGAAGATTTCTGAGAAAACCCACTGGGAGAATGTACAAACTCCGTACAGACAGTACCCATAGTCAGGATCGAACCCAGGTCTCCGGTGTTGCAAGCACTACAAGGCAGCAACTCTACCGCTGCTCCCCCGTGCCGCCATTACATTTTGGATCCCAATGATTGCAGTCAACAGGAACTCAATTCTTATTGTGCTGTGCTCTCTTTCAATTTAGGGCCCTTCCTAAATTGATGCAAAACGCATAAGAACATCTACCATTTAAAGGGTTGTCCACATTAAATATGGCAAATTCAGTTCTTCATTTGTTAAAGGCGTTATTTGAACTAAAGACAATAAGATTGCAATTTTATCATTTTTAGATTTAGGAATTAGAAGAAAATAGTTGCTTGGAGCAAAAGAAGTCAGTAAAGATTTATAGGTGTGTCAGTGAATTTACCTCTGAAACCCTGCTGCATTCAGCTTTCAGGGTCTGATCTATAACTATAATTAATTTTAATTGAGGACACATGTTTTTGCCTCCTTCATTTTTATTATACTGTAAAAATAAAATCACTCTGGCCCAATGCTCTGTTTAAAATGCAAATTATCAAATATTCTCCCAAATGATAAACTCATCAGTGCCACATTCCCAGTGAGGCATTCTGTCTGAAGGAAGTGTGGATCAGAGACTGATTAAGAACAGTGGTCCACTACTACATGTTCACCATGTGTTCGTGGCTGAGAGTATGTGATCAGTGACCTCACATGAAATAATTTAGTTGAAAAGCCGGCAGGCTGTACACACTGAAACGTGAACAGGAAACTTGCTGCAATGTAAGGTTGCGTGTTATCCAATTAGTCAAGTACCATTAAATGAGTGCTGACCCCTAATGGACTAGTATTGGCCAAACAATCCTTCACCAATTCAATTGTGCATCGAGGCAAAATGCACTTTCCCTTCAATAACTCCAGCATAATTTTAAACAGGCTGTTGTTGAATGCCACACTCATCCAACCGCTTTTCCGCATAATGTTTTACAATAAAAATTAGACTGGTGAATGAATGTAAATATATAAAACTGTTTGCATGAACATTTTTCTGTGGGAATATTTTCTTTGAAGTAAAGTTATTTCTGCTTTTTAAAAAAAAAATAACTTTGGACAAAGTGAGTTAGCTTTAACAAGAGCAGCAATTTTGACAGTGGATTCATTTTTCTGATACCTTAATCTTGGTTTAAATTTCTTTTTAAAAATCACTCTTGTGTGGTGCTCTGGTTAAAATAGTAAACAGATGCAGTTTACTGGATATTTTTCTGAGAGATAAGCTCACCAGCACCTTGTTCCCAGAGAGATGTTGCATTCCATTGATATATTGTTGACAAACAGTTCTGCATTCAGCCTGACTCCACTCAGAAATCAAACTGATAGGCAGGCATCATGAAGATCTCACAAAATGCTGGAGAAACTCAACAGGTCAGGCAGCATCTAGGAGAGAAGGAATGGGTGACGTTTTGGGTCGAGACCCTTCTTCAGACTCTTCACTGAGGCAATCCCTTGGGATCGAGGATGACATGCTTCCATTCAAGTTTACTGGGTTGTGAGGTGACTCATGAAGCCAATATGGGTGCAACAGACTCTTCCACAGATGCCTGATGGTGGGTAGTTTGGTAATGACTCTATTTCTTCTGCCATTTCTTGCTATTGAGGGCTTGCAGTGTAGGTTTACTAGGTTAATTCCCGGAATGGCAGGACTGTCATATGTTGAAAGACTGGAGCGACTAGGCTTGTATACACTGGAATTTAGAAGGATGAGAGGAGATCTTATCGAAACGTATAAGATTATTAAGGGGTTGTTCACGTTAGAGGCAGGAATGTTGGGGGAGTCCAGAACAAGGGGCCACAGTTTAAGAATAAGGGGTAGACCATTTAGAACTGAGATGGGGGAAAACTTTTTCAGTCAGAGAGTTGTGAATCTGTGGAATTCTCTACCTCAGAAGGCAGTGAAGGCCAATTCTCTGAATGCATTCAAGAGAGAGCTAGATAGAGCTCTTAAGGATAGCGGAGTCAGGGGGTATGGGGAGAAGGCAGGAACGGGGTACTAATTGAGAATGATCAGCCATGATCATATTGAATGGCGATGCTGGCTCGAAGGGCCGAATGGCCTCCTCCTGCACCTATTGACTGTTTATGTTGGGGCTCTGTCTGTTCTGTCACTAAGTTCCCAGACCCATTCTGAATATTTCTTCTCCACCTTGGCTGATTAAAGGATAGAGGTTCCCTGGAGTCAGTGGAGGATGTTACATATTTTCAAAAAGACTTTGGGAATATTCTTGAATCTTTTTCTCTGTCCGCCTGCTAATCGCTTGCCATGATGGACCTTGGAACAGAGTGTGCGTTGAACAGGACAAACAGAATTTAGGAATCTCGTGTGGGAAGTGCAAATGATGAGACCTGCTACGGGTCGCCATCTGAGCGTAGCTGGGACCTCAATGGTTGGAATGTTGGCCAGTGAGAGGACATGGATTACTTATTCCTTTCAGAGGATTTGCATGATTTTGCAGAGACAACACCGGTGGTGTCTTTCTAAAGCCTTGAGCTGCCCCTTGTAACCAGCTCAAGTCTTAGATCCCTGTTGCCCAGATGAACACGGGTTTTGGACAAGTTTTGAGATCTTGATCGTCAGGTGCACTTTTCTTCTTTTCAGCTAAAGGCTAGCACATTGTAGGGGGTCTGAAGAAGGGTCTCGACCCGAAACCTCACCCATTCCTTCTCTCCTGAAATGCTGCCTGACCTGCTGAGTTACTCCAGCATTTTGTGAATAAATACCTTCGATAAATACCAGCATCTGCAGTTATTTTCTTACACTACATTGTAGGGGGTGGTGAATTCAATCAACAAATGGGTGTGGAGTCACACCACGTTACAATGCCTATGCACAATGTTAAGAAGCTATGCCGTTGAACTCATGGACCCCTTTGAATCACAGTATATGTTTGTAACTGGAGAATTCTGTTTAATTTTCTATCAATTTGTTTATATTTTCTGATTAGTTAGTGGGTATTTCTGTATATGATATCAGGTATTGAATATATTATCAAGCCAATAGAGTCTACAGTATTAAACCATCGGGACATTTTATATCAATACAATAGAGATTATAATATAAACTAAATATTCTATTAACCCAATACACTATATTCAATGGGTTTTAAAATAAGAATTGTATACTTTTTTGCACTGCTCAGATTTTGTACTGCACTCTTGCACTATTCTGCTGTTTTGCCTTTTTGTTGTATTTATTGTAGTATTTATCTTTGCTGCAGGCATACTGTTGACTCTACGAGCTTCTTGTGAACAAAACATTTCATTGCACTCTGGTGTATATAATGCTGTCTATATATCAACCCGATAGGGTATTAATATCAACCCATGAAATAAACTTGCTCAAATATGCTTGATAGTGGATAACGCTACAAATCATTACACCTTTGATGGCCTAGCCTGACAAACAGTGAGTGTGTTTAGAAATGTTCCATGTGCGTGGCTGTATGGTTTTAGCTTATTAACCACGTCAGAAAGCCATGTTAACACTTGAAAGTCCTTGCGCTTACCAAAGACTCTCATTAACCCACACTAAAGATTTTCTGAAGATTGGCACAAAGTGCTGGAGTAAGTTAGCGGGTCAGGCAACGTCTCTGGAGCAAAAGGATGGGTGACGTTTTGGGTCGGGACCTGCGGAAGGGTCCTGACCTGAAACGTCACCCCTCCTTTTACTCCAGAGATGTTGCCTGACCCACTGAGCCACTCCAGCACTTTTGATATAAACCAGCATCTGCAATTCTTTGTTTCTAAAAAAAATTCTGGCTAAAGTGAGTGGGAGAGTTAACATGAGGAGTGCATGTGCACATCGAATCTGGGGCTGCAGCTGTACTTGTTGGGATTTCGCTATAGCTTGGTTCAGGAGAAGCAGGATCGTTCTACCAGAAGACTACACACACTCAATTGCACACCTAACTCTCTTGAGTAAGTGGGAATGAAAAGTAACTGATGGCTGTTCATTTTCAAAAGGTGTTTATATACAATACAAATATTAATGTACCGCAGGCAAAAATGTGTGAAAATTAATGCGATGAATTTTATCACACAATGGGCCAACCGTGCTCGCTAATGGACGAGCCCTTAATGCAAGAGAAAGTCAACCACATCCTATTCAATATACCGTGTCTTGTTTTGTTATACATTGAACTGCATGTCACTGAGCAGGAATTTATTCATCTTATATTCAGCGTGTATTGGACCTGCACAGAAATGGTCTTGGATGTTGTGGTTCAATGGACGTTACTGAATGATTGACTATCCCCTCTTTCTGAGACAAGCGATCATTATGGTGTGAAGGTAAATGTTATTTCGTATCCGTGAGCAGACTAAACGCTCCTATAACTGGACACTGAGTTCCCATATGACAGCTGTCAATATGAATAGGCCTTTCGGGCAGTGTAGATGATAAAGCAGCCCCAGGGATCAGCTGCGGAGGGTTTGATTTTTACTTTAGTGTATGTTTAGTTTAGAGATACAGCGCGCAGAAACAGGCTCTTTGGCCCACCGAGTCCATGCCGACCAGCGATCCCCGTGCACGTACATACTAGGGATAATTTACAATGATACCAAGCCAAATTTCAAGAGAGAGTTAGATTTAGCTCTTAGGGCTAAGGGAATCAAGGGATATGGGGAAATAACCAGAACAGGGTACTGATTTTGGATGATCAGCCATGATCATATTTAATGGTGGTGCTGGCTCAAAGGGCCAAATGGCCTACTCCTGCACCTATTGTCTATGTTTCTATGTTTATAATTAACCTACAAACCTGTACGTCTTTGGAGTGTGGGAGGAAACTGGAGCACCCGGAGAAAACACACGCGGTCACAGGGAGAACGTACAAACTCCGTACAGACAGCACCCGTGGTCAGGATGGAACTCGGGTCTCTGGTGCTGTAAGGCAGCATCTCTACCACTACACCACCCGACCTTGATGCAGCACAACAGTTGAATAGTCCAGCATTACACAGCAAAGATCATTGAATGATATTTGAACATGTGACCTAGGGAGCAGGATAGGCCACTCAGCCCCTCGTCTACTATACCATTTGAGAAGGTCATGGTTGATCTGATAGATTGTATCTCAACGTCATATTCCCATTTACCTGTGCTGACTGTTCACCATCTTTCTTATCGTTAATCCTCTTTGTCATCGCCAATTTATCTAAACTATTCCAAGACTGCTTCCACCACTTTATGCAGAAGAATGCAAGCGGCACAGTGGCGCAGCGGTAGAGTTGCTGCCTTACAGCGAATGCAGCGCCGGAGACTCAGGTTCGATCCTGACTACGGGCGCCGTCTGTACGGAGTTTGCACGTTCTCCCCGTGACATGCGTGGGTTTTCTCCGAGATCTTCGGTTTCCTCCCACACTCCAAAGACGTACAGGTATGTAGGTTAATTGACTGGGTAAATGTAAAAATTGTCCCTAGTGTGTGTAGGATAGTGTTAATGTGCGGGGATCGCTGGGCGGCGCAGACTCGGTGGGCCGAAGGGCCTGTTTCCACTGTATCTCTAAATTAAAAACCTAAGGAATGTTCCAAAGGTTCATAATACACTGAAATACTCATCGCTGTCTTAAATTGGCAACCCCTTTATTTTTTAACAGTCACCCCCTAGTTCTAGATTGTCCAAAAAGAGGAAGCATCCTTTCCACATCTAACCTGTTGAAATGTAGAACACGGTCTGAAGAAGACCCGACCTGAAACGTCACCTATCCATGTTCTCGAGGGATGTTGCCTGACCCACTGACTTACTCTAGTGCTTTGTGCCTTTAACCTGTTGTAGCGTTGTTTTCGTTGTTCTCAGAATTTTCTTGTTTAATATTCAACAGTGTTTGGGAAGGTTAGAAGTCTATAAGAATGACATGCTCATTGTAATGACTCCGGTAGGAAGAGTATTGCACTTTACTGAAACCATTATCCAGGGATGCCTTAGTTGTTTCACAATGATAAAATGGGAAATAGCGGCCCCTCTGAATCGGGGAAGACAAAAATCACCTCGGATTTGCATTTCGGATCGCTGTTCAGTAATCTCTGTGAGATCTAACCATCAGCAAACTATGGCATGATTAGGGTATGAAACTAGCGTCTGATTTTTGTTTTTAGGTCTGAGAAATGCTTTGGAGAGGAATGGATGCTGAGTTACTGTAAAGAGATTTGTCATGTCCTTTTGGTGCTGCTTCTTAATAAGACAAATAACCAAGGTGGATTTGCATCCTTTATTGAAAGCAGCTTGTGCCAGCCGGTACAACAGTCATACCTCATAGTACACTCAGCTATTCGAGGTACACCAAGCAGCCATACAAGGAAGCAACTGTAAAGTAGGTGAGTGAAGATTGCGAAAAGAAGGTTTATTTTAGTTCAGAGATACAGCGCGGAAACAGGCCATTCGGCCCACCAAGTCCGCACGGACCAGCGATCCCCCTACACCGCACAATAATGCTATCCTACACACTTGAGACATTTTTTACTGAAACCAATTAACCTACAAATCTGTAGGTCCTTGGAATGTAGGAGAAAACCGGGGGAAAACCCACGCCGTCACGGATCGAATCCAGGTCTCTGGCACTGGAAGGCAGTAATTCTACCGCTGCTGCACCATGCCGCCCCTAAAGTATAGGCATTTGGAGAAATGCGATTTGGCCGAGAGGTTCGGGAGAAAAGGGTTGAGACTTATGGAACTTTGCCACCAAAGGCTGGATGAAAGGATGGGAAACCAACCTTAGGAACCAGGAGTGAAACCATAGGCAAAAGAACAGCAGATATATGAAGGAACTGGGGAAATCTGTGGTCATGGAAGGGTCACAAGTGAAGATAAACATTTTAAGTTGGAAGCTTGGGTGCCAACGACCCAGGGAAGATCAACAAATGCAGGAATGATGGGTGAGTGGGATGAAATATGTAGGCATTTGCATGTTGGGAACACTGGGATATTTGGAGGATGGATGAAAGTAGGCCAAGTGCAGGGTATTGGGGCAAATAAGCCTGGTGGTTAAATGCTTGGTGAAGGTTTGACAGCATGAGAGGTGAGGTGTAGAAAGAGGTGGTGGCTGCTGAAGAAATGAACTTGATACAGCAGCTGGGTCTATACAAGAATTTATAGCTGATCGCTTCTGTAGGAACACATGGCTATTAGTGAAGAGTGTATTTTTTGAGGCTATTAACACAGATATATAAGAGAATTCTTGACGTGCTTTGTGATGACTAAGGAGGGGATGCTGGGTTAACTACCGATCAATCTGAATCTTGTTACTGATGTTGTCAAGCGTTAGCAGTTAGTCTTGGAGCGATCTGGGAATGGTGGGATGTGGGGGGGGGGGAAGAGATGCGAGCTCTGAATGCAGACTGGCTCCTTCCGGACCGGGGAGAAAATACAGTCACCCCGTGGCGTTTGACACTGAGGAGAATATCAGTGACTTCTTGCAACCTGAGGAGGCTCACTCTATGTGTGGAAGTCAGTGCCCTCAGGAGAAGTAGGCAACTGTACGGGGAATGCAATGCAAAGCAAATAAAATATCCTTTCTATAAAAATGTCGGAAATTGTGGCATCCAACAAGTGTAACTTTGCCATGATGATGATAATATATTGACGTTTAATAATGAACACAAGACAACATTTCAAATAGTAAATAATGCAAATCATTCCAGTGATGTATCTACCTAGTTGGTGGCACTGAATAAAATTAATTTAAATTATGGCCATATCATTTAGTCTTTGGCGGTTCCAATACTCAGCACATGTGACAGTGGTTTGGCTGATGAAGGTGTGAATTCTGTGTTATCAGCTAATGTGTGCAATGAGTTTCATTTGTTCCTGCCTAATTCCCCAAGAAATCATCTAACGTAAACTGAAGGTCTCATCCCAGCGGTATGAATATTGATTTCTTTAACTTTGAGTAAACCTTGCATCCCCTCTCTCTCCGCCCCCTCACTAGTTGTCGTACTAGTTTCACTGTCGTCCTGTTGAATTTCACTGTCTGTATAATTCATTATTGCCTAGCCACAGTCAATAGTGGAACTTGATCATCGTTACTTTTTTGCATATCTTTCATTCATTTGTTCTATATCTCTCTCTATCGCCATCTATATCTCTTGTTCCCCTTTCCCCTGAATCTCAGTCTGAAGGGTCCCAATCGGAAACGTCACCTATTCATTTTCTCCAGAGATGCTGACAGGTCCTGCTGAGTTACTCCAGCTTTTTGTGTCTCTGTTAAGTGAAGTTATTGTCAGTCAGTCGTTGTAGAAAAAACAACACTCTGTCATTCTGATATGAAGAAGGATATATTAGGATAAAAGATCCTCTAATAAAATGCAAAGTACTGGTGTAATTCAGTGTGTCAGGCAGCATCTCTGGAGGACAGTAATGGGTTGTATTTTGGGTCGGGTCAGACTGTAGAATGATTCCAACCTTTCCATGTTTTCCAGAGATGCAGCCTGACCCGCTGTGTTACTCCAGCACTTTATGTTTTACTTGAGATTCCGGAATCTGCATTTCTCTGTGTCTCCAAAAGAACCTTAAATAATGAAAAGTTGACAACATTTACCCTTTAATATTTTCTCCCTAATATTTACTGTCTCATCATGGCCATTGTCACGTAAAAGCAAATGCTGCTGATCTGCATTTAGATACCCTTCCACATGATGTTGGGGCATGTTTAGTTTAGTTTAGTTTAGCTTAGCTTAGTTTAGTTTAGTTTAGTGATACATCACAGAAACAGGCCCTTCAGCCCGCTGAGTCCGGGCCGACCAGCAATCCCTGCACACTAACACTATCCTACACACACTACTAGGGCTTATTTTCAATTATACCAAGCCAATTAATCCACAAACATTTACGTCATTGGAGTGTGGGAGGAAACTGAAGATAGCCCACGTAGGTCACTGGGAGAACGTACAAACTTCATAGAGACAGCACCAGTAGTCAGAATCAAACCGGGACTCTAGCGCTGTAAGGCAGCAACTCTACCACTGTGCCACCGTGCCACCTTTTGTGTTTGAATGTATGTAGTGTTGGCCTGGCAATATCCCTGCCCTGCTGACGAATACAATCACCTATGTGCAGGATATGGATGGTAACGTTTGCCTATTCTGCATGTACAAGGAGAAGGTCTTTGACAGGATATTGCACATTCATTTTTTATGAATAAAACTTACTTTTGAAATAACAAACATGACTTTACAATGTATTCGTTGATATGAATGAATAACATTACGAATGTAACTAAAGGTGACACTGAATTGTTTTGTATCTCCTTATGTAAATATGTTTATTTTAGATATAAAAAGGTGTTGTTTTAAACCTTCCTGCAGTAGCTGAAACCTTTACCATCCTACCAGGGCTCTACCAATCATAGAGACACAAGGAACTGCAGATGCTGGTTTACAAAGAAAGACACAAAGTGCTGGAGTAACTCAGTGGATCAGGTGACATCTCTGGAGAATATGTTCTCCAGAGATGCTGCCTGACCCGCTGAGTTACTCTAGCACTTTGTGTCTTTTTCTTTCTCTCCCCACTGTACTTGTGTTTGGCTTGATTGTATCCATGTACAGCATTAACTGATTTGATTGGATTTGACTGGTTTGATTATGCAAACAAAAGCCTTTCACTGTATTTCGGTACATGTGACAATAGTCAACCAATACCAATACCACTACCAATACTGAACTTGGGTCGTTTCAATGTCTCATACTTCCATGCATCCACATGCCTCCTTACAGCGGGGCTTCAAATAAGTGCTAATAGACTGAAGAAACAAATTATGATTTACCCACAAAATTATATTTTTGTTTATGTAATTCATTTTTAATTTTGACACCCCGCTCATTAATGTTGCTGCTAGACCAACAGCAATTCATAACCATTTATTTGTACATCCAATCTTATTGTTAGTCTACTTAAGGTTGTCCGAATAGTTCTGTATTGCTGATGGATTTATGTCCTGAATAGAGTCCGCTGAGACCAGGACTAAGACCATTTATTTTACTTGCATTCCTTAATGATTTCTGATGGAAGAAAATTGTTCTTTGCTTCTAAGTTAATCTTGAACATGGTCCTAACATGGGATACCACCAGCCACCAGTCTTCCATCTCTAAGTTAACGGCTACTTGATCTTCAAACTATAAAGTCTTAATCTTTCACTGAAGAAAACCCCCCCCCCAAAAAATTAAATATTAAAATGAAATAAAACCAATTCTATCAACGTTTGTATTACGATAGGAAAAATATTTGGTATACCAATTTCAATTGTAATATCATTAAGAGAATTATTAATTAACATACTGTTGTTCAGCATGCTTCTTTTTCAGTCGGGTTTATAGTATATGTCAAGCTGACATTAATACGGGACATTGCTTTTCAGCAGTTGTTACCAAAGAACAGGCGAATACATTTTGGATATGAAAAGATCCATCGGTAAAACAAACATTCAGTGATAATGCGTTAGTCAGAATTGCGAATCATCTTTCCTGCCAGTCTTTAAATCACTAGCAAGCAACTTCATCACTGTCTGTACAGCTTTCAGAGATCGCATATCGTTTCTTGTTAAAGTTCTGTCTCACCAATCTTATCAACAAAAGACCTGCCTCCATCAGCAAAGAGATTTATTTGATCACAGTTTATCATGCTAAATAATTCACATAATCTCTCTGGGAACACGGTGTTGAGGGTAATGCTGCTTGTACTAATGTAGGAAATCATTAAAGATCGATAGAGAGATCATTACCAGTATGACTTCCTAACAGAACTGCCTGCGTTACAGATAGCACTTAAATTCAACAGTAAAAATGACAGCATGAGCTCACTTTAATGGGTGCCAGCAAAATTGATTGGGCCAAGGTCGAAGGTTAAGAAAGCAGATTGTGACCCGTCTCTGTAATGTTTCAGCAAATGCACTTGTAATTCTTTTCAAACACTTTAGGGTAAGTTAAACACAGAGTGCCCTGCAGACCTCATCAGAACCTCTGTGCAAAAAAGAAATCAACATCCCAATTAGGGGCGAGAGGTATTCTATTGCAGCTTTACAAATGGGCAGCAGTTTGTTGCTGTGCTGAATATCTGAATACATAACAGATCCAGACAAGAATTATGACATTCCCATTTATTAATGTTACGTAAATACAGACCAATGTAGGTTAATAATCAAAGTGTTTTCTGTATTAACAAATAATGAATATGCTCACCTTAAGATAATCATTGACAAAATGCACATTAACACAATTTAGTTAGATTTCTAGGGTATTAGATTTTGTGCAGCTTTAAGCAACCTTCAGGGACAAAACATACATATTTGACATTGAAGCAATACATATTACCACAATAATATCCAGTCAATGTTATTTTTTAGCAAGTCAAGTCTTTGTCTTCTAATTTTCTAAACGTTAATCTGGGTTTTTTTTTAGAGATTACTCAGCTGATATGCAATAACAGGTGACGATGAAAACGAAGAGAATAACAGGCTGAGTTATATTCATGGATTCATGTGGCTTATAATCAGAAATTTATAATAACTTTATTGGAGAAAGCCTAAATTAAAGATTTCACTTCATGTTGCTCATCAAATATTTTTCTACCTGTGTGAAAAAAGGTTTTTTCTGACATGGACTGCATTTTTCTAAACACAATTAATGAACAAAGTTTTACCGTGGATGTTTTTATCGTATTGATACATAAGAAATTAGCAAAGGATAGGGAATTATTTTGAAGGTGTTTGCAATATTCTGGCCATTTTATTGTTTATTTTTGATTCGGTCATTTATTTTGAGTAGCTTTAATATTATTTTCTGAAACAATAATGTGACTTGATGCAATTGGAAAGCTGATCTCCAAGTTGCTTGATTCAGGCAGAGCTTAGCTTTGGCTGATGAGGTGCCTTCAAACATTACATTTTCTTCCTGCAAAGCAATCCAGTCTCAGTTTGAACTGAAGCGTTTTCTTTACATGGGAGACTGTGAATCATAATATGGGAGCTATCTTTCATACCTATGGAATCAAAGGGTACATCGGTAGAGTTGCTGCTTTACAGCGAATGCAGCGCCGGAGACTCAGGTTCGATCCTGACTACGGGTGCTGCACTGTAAGGAGTTTGTACGTTCTCCCCGTGACCTGCGTGGGTTTTCTCCGAGATCTTCGGTTTCCTCCCACACTCCAAAGACGTACAGGTATGTAGGTTAATTGGCTGGGTAAATGTAAAAAATGTCCCTAGTGGGTGTAGGATAGTGTTAATGTACGGGGATCGCTGGGCGGCACGGACTTGGAGGGCCGAAAAGGCCTGTTTCCGGCTGTATATATATGATATGATATGATGATAATAAAAATATATTCAGCACTGCTGGAAGGATGCATTTGCAAAGAATTTTACTGGGACAATGTAAAACCTTTGCCACATGATTTTCCAAAGAGCACAACCATAAGCCCCAGGCCTTTGAGCCCAGAACATAATCCACACAATAAAAAGAATGAACTGTGGTGATGTACCAGTACAGAAAGAGCAATTAACTGGTTAGCTGAAAATGCTTCCTTCTATACATTGTAAAATTCTGTGGTCGAGGGTTTCTAATGAAAATCCTTACTATTAGACTGAAGCCTCAGCCATGACCTCATAATATCTCACACCAGCCACACACCACAATGACACGTAGAATGAATTGAAATTTAAGTAGGATCACATGCTGTAATTGTTGGTTAGCTAATTAAAATCCAGGCCTAAACAATAACAGTTTTACTGAAATGAGGACAATGACAGGTCAATTTCAAGGGTTGCATCAATTGTCAGATCTGAAATTTACATAATCCATTGTTCCTCAGTGTTCCTGCAATGACTTGTGCCTAACAATAGCCTAGATAAACAAAAGATTTGCTTCTATGACATCTTTTCGGGGTTGAGTTTATAGTTTAGAGATACAGAGTGGAAACAGGCCTTTCGGCCCACTGAGTCCACGCCGACCAGCGATCCCCGATCTCCTTTTTCTATTCGTTTACTTATTTATCTATTTATTTACTTCTCTATGTTCTAGTAATCCCTGTAATTCGTCTTTGAGTGTTTGAAAAGCGCTATATAAATGTAATGCATTATTATTATTATTATTATTAACACTATCCTACATCCACCAGGGACAATTCTTACATTTACCAAGCCAATTAACCTACAAACCTGTATGTCTTTGGAGTGTGGGAGGAAACCGAAGATCTCAGAGAAATCCCATGCAGGTCACGGGGAGAACGTACAAACTCCATACAGACAGCACCCGCAGTCGGGATCGAACCCGGGTCTCCGGCGCTGCATTCGCTGTGAGGCAGCAACTCTGCCGCTGCGCCACCGCGACCGGTCTTAAATATTGTTCTGAAGTTTAGTCAGTAAGTCCATCGGGCAACAGTGGTTTAAGGCAATGATCTGGCTCCAATTAGATAAGCTACTCAAGATATTCATAAATCCAGTGGTAAGTGAATCCTCGGGATTTCTGTTCTATTTTAAATTCAGGGGCAGCTGGCAAGAAATCCATCCTGCCCCCAATGTTTGCAGGATGCATCAGCTGTGTTTGTTCGTGGACCTGAGATCGCCTGGGAATTCCATCCATTGTTCTCTCCATAGACTGGGTGGCACTCATACCTGCTCAACACTGGCATGAATTTTATTGTGGCCTTGCGCACAGCTCAAGACTATTCAGAGCAGCGGTTGGTTAGAGGAGTTACTTGTTCGTTTTATCCGCAGAGGGAAGACCAATCCAGTGTTTTAGGGACCTCCTGCTCCCTCCCCCTAGCGTGTACATTTGGTATTCTTTGAGCAGCTTTTTTTTTGAAGGGAGAAGTGCTAATCTTCATTGAAAAGTTGTGAAGTTAAATGGTTTGTCTTACTTTAACTTACATTAATTAAGAACGGTTTGTTTTTATTTTATGTTATTTCAGCTAAGGATAACTTATAATTAATTTTCATCAGTTTAAGGCATTTTGAGGTGAATATATTTTTACATTTTTAAGTTATTTAAGTTATTTTCGAAGTTTTAAGTTATTTCCGATTATTTCTAAAAGCTTTTGATCTCCGAAGACATTTGAAAACAATGCAGAAGACCTTTGACAACAATGGGCAAGGTCAGAAAGCCATAAGGGTGGCCCATTAGCAGTACCTCTGCTTGCAACACAGGCTGCTAGTTGTTGCTCCAAGGCCACTCCAGTCTGTGGAACATCTGTAGCAGCGATGCCAGTAGCAAAGTAAGGAGACATGCATCTGCAAACGATAAGTACAACAATAATGTACGAAAGAAAACTGCAGATGCTGGTTTAATTCGAAGGAAGACACAAAATGCTGGAGTAACTCAGTGGTCAGGCAGCATCTCAGGAGAGAAGGAGTGGGTAACGTTTCGGGTCGAGACCCTCCTTCAGACTGATGTCAGGGGAGGGGCGGGACAAAGATAAAATGTAGTCGGAGACAGGAAGACTAGTGGGAGAACTGGGAATGGGGAGGGGATAGAGAGGGAAAGCAGGGACTATCTGAAGTTAATGTAAGATTATCTGAAGATAATAATAATAATATTCATTTATTGTCATTGCAACGAGTACAACGAAATAAAAAAATAGCAATCCTGACGGTGCGTAAAAACATATATGCAATAAATGCAAAACAAATAAATACAAATATATTAAATACAAAAGTTTTAACAGTGTGACCTAGTGCAGAAAGTAGTGTTCAGTTCTCGTATGGCCCTGGGGTAAAAACTGTTCTTAAGTCTGTTTGTTCGGGATTTGATCGACCTGAAACGTCGACCAGAGGGCAGAAGAACAAACAGACGGTGGCCGGGGTGGGATGGATCTTTTATTATTTCGCCTGCTCTACTGAGGCAGCGTAGGCTGAACAGGTGCTCCAGGGAGGGCAGTGAGTAGCCGATGATCTTCTGGGCCGTCGTGATGACCCTCTGAAGGGCCTTCCTGTCCTTTTCTGAGCAGCTGGCATACCATGTGGTTATACAGTATGCCAGCACACTCTCGATGGAGCAGCGATAGAAGGACATCATGAGCTTCTCCTGCAGGTTGGTCTTCCTGAGGATCCTCAGGAAGTGGAGTCTCTGCTGTGCCTTCTTCACTGTGGTGATGGTGTTGGTAGACCAGGTAAGATCCTCTGCGATGTGCGTACCCAGGAACCTGTAAGAGTTGTAAGAGTTTATCATTAACCTACCGCAAACGATAAGTATGAGAGCTGGACCACAGAGTACATGCTGTCACTAATGTGATTTTAGTTTAGTGTAGAGATACAGTGCGGATACAGACCCTTCGGCCCAACGGGTCCACACTGCCCAGCGATCCCCACACATTAACATTACCCTGCACTCATTAGCGACAATTTACACTTACACCAAGCCATTTTAGCTACAAACCTGCACGTCTTTGGAGTGTGGGAGGAAACCAAAGATCTCGGAGAAAACCAACGCGGTCACGGGGAGAACATACAAACACTGTATAGACAGCACCCGTAGTCGGGATCGAACCCGGGCCTCTGGCGTTGCAAACGCTGTAAGGCAGCAACTCCACCACTGCGCCACCATTGATCTGCCCCATTGATTCTAAAACTGCACTTCATTCATTATCATGAGATTGTATACAATGTTTAATAGATTTACTCTGCAGTTAAAACTAGAGAAAAAAAGGACACTTATTCCATCATTAACTTTATTATTTCCTTTTTGAACTTGGATTGATTTTAAAAGTTAAAGATATTGTTTATCTTGTTGAAATCAATGTCACCATAACCAAATATAGTTTTGAGAACAGTTTAAAAAATATTTTCTTTCTTTGATATGTGTTTAATTTCTGTTTTCTTGTTCTGGCAATACCCTTGATTTCCTGCTAAAATTAACTTTTTGAGCATTGCCCAGTGTTTCACAACATATATATATATATATATAAGAAAATATAAGAAAATTGAAATGGACTCATTCAAGATATAAAGGACGTTTTTAAAAAGTGAAACAAGATGATCAGATGTAAGCACAAACATCTAAAAGTGATCTGTGAAAACAACAGACATGGGAATAGACATTTGAGTGCGGAGTGCTTGAGAATTTTAAACTTTAGACTTTAGAGATACAGTGTGGAAACCGACCCTTCGGCCCACTGAGTCGATGCCGACCAGCAATCATCCGATATACTAGCACTATCCTACACACTAGGGACAATTTACAATCTGCAGAAGCCAATTAACCTACAAACCTGTACGTCTTTGGAATGTGGGAAGAAACAAAAGGCAGCAATTCTACCGCTGCGCTCCTGTGCATTTCACCTACTCATTCAGAGCCAGCACATCCTTCTTCAGATATGGTGCCCAAAATTGCTCACAATATGCGATTCCGCTTCACTGAAAAATCATTTACAGAACAAAGTCATGGACTTATGATGGGTTCCGTAAAGTCCGTACTTAACTTTACTGGATTTTTGTGTAAACAATTTGAAGAGCATGCAGGCCTCTCAGTCATGGTGACCCTCATCATGTAACACGTTGCCTCGGGACCCATGCCGACTGGCCTATATCACCAATTGCTGCTCATTGCTGTATTGCAGGAGCCCACAAATTTCCAACTGCGACAGTGGGGAGCCGTCCATTTTTCACGAGTGAGACTTTTGCAGTCACTTCTGGAAGGGGGCGTTTGGCTGTGTCATGGACCTCCCAAAAGCACAGACATAATGAGCACTTGCAAGCACATCCCTGGCAACTCCCTGCCAGGATCGCTCTTTGCACATGCACGATCTCCCTAGGGCATATGCTGTTCAGAAACCTTTCCAGGTTCCTTTGCCTCCCATGTTTTCCACCATCCCTCTCCCAACACTGGAGTATTAAAGCATTCCCTGGTGACACCTCCAGCAGTTGGACCAGTTCTGCCAGTTTGTGATGTGACCCTTCAAAGTCTACTTCCTGAGTTCAGAATTGTGAAAAAACCCATTCTGCCCATTAAAAGCAGTTTCGATACAACTTTGGCTTTGGGCTTGGTTTTCTTGGTTGAGCGCTTATCCTGGTGTTACAGCACAAGTACTTTGTGTTTTAATAGTAACTAGATAGGAGTGGTCCCGTTGGGTGCAAACCTCTCCTGCAGGCCCGGCGACCCTCCCCCAACTGACCCATGGACCGTTGCCGGCTGGGGAGTGTCCCCCAGGGCCGTGGACGGGCGAGGGGTGAGAGGAAAGGGGAGAGGAAGCCACTCACCTCGGCCCCAGGCGGCCATCGCAAGCCGTGGACCCGTTAGGTGGAAACCCCTCCTGCAGCGGCAGCTGGACAGTGACGGCCATCTTGTTTGACCCTCTGCCGCCGCGCTGCACCACGGGAGGAAGGTCAGGCGAGAGGCACGCCGGGACGGGCGCCGGCCCACGGGGAGGGGGGGGGGAGCGCATTTATTAAAGTTTATGAAGTTAATTGCTTTTAAAATGTAACAAAACTTGATCAATCAAGCCCGCAGGGGAATGGTGAGTAGGGTGGGCCTAAATTGTTGCGCTATCTTGTACTATTTTGGCTGTATTTCGGGAACAAATATATCCACAAACCCACAAACAAATATATCCACAAACAGACATGATGAGAGTTTTAATAATATATAGATAGATTGATTCTGCTAACACCAAATGACCACCCATTGGCAGATGAGGTTCTGGAAACAATGAGGAAACCAGACATTGCTGTTTTTAAACAGGCATTAACAAATTGCATGTTTTTGCTGCTTCTCAGTGTAAATTACAGAGGCTGCTCATGATGCTTTAGCACTTGCCTATCAAGATTAATGGAGTTCTAGGTCAGAGTCTGTGACTGGAGACTGATAAGCAGTCTGACGTAGTGGAAATTACAAAAGCCTATACATGCACATTTGCAGGAATTCTAAGCAGAAGCGCAAAATGCCCGATCAGTCAGCATGGCTGCAGAGTGGAGAGAACACACCACCTTGGGTATGTATGGTCCCTTTGTCTCCAGGTAAGCTCATGGTTAGGCAATGCCTGGTCTCTTCTCTCCTCACTGCTTCGGGTTAGGACCCTTCTTCAGACTGGTGCTGCCTGACCTGCTGAGTTCCTCCAGCACTTTGCTCAAGATTCCAGCATTCACATTTCCTTTTGTATTAATGTGCAGGGATCACCGTTCGGTGCGGACTCGGTGGGCAGAAGGGCCTGTTTCCGTGCTGTATCCCTGTATCTCACTGCTGCCTGGCTGCCTGACTATTTCACACCCTTTCCTGATTTGTTTTAAGTCATTCCAATCCATTAATGCAATTTATTATAAGCCAAACAGCAAGCAAAAAGCATGCAGGCAGCAGGTGTCAGTCTTAACCCAGTGGTAGCCCATTTAACACACTGGCGGTAATTTTGTGAATTTACTGGAGATTTCAGCAAGTAATCAGCTCTACTAATGATGTTGCCTTGTGAATAAAACAAATGCTTTCTGTTCTTTTAAACAAGCTTTATACACTCATTTTCTGAAAATATTGTCTTATTTTTCAGAGGTGACACAAGGAAATGTAAATGCTGGAATCTTGAGCAAAGTCCTAGAACTCAGTAGGTCAGGCAGCACCTACTGACAGCACATAGAACATACTGTAGAACAGTATAACTCAGGACCAGGCTCTTAGGCACACAAATAACTGTTCCGAACAAGGTGCCAAGACCAAATCTTATCTGTCACCGAAGAAGTAGATAGTAGTTCATCACTCTGGTTGTGGTAGGATGATTCAGAAGCCAATTAACTTCTGACAATTACTCGGTTAAAAAGTTAGCAATTGCTCACTGAGACTTTATGGATCATTTGTGTTCGTGTCAGAGAACGTGCAATTATATTCTTTGTGATTCACTTGCAGCCTCCCCCACCTCTGTGTAATATTGTCTTTCTCGGTTACTGAATAGGCTTCTTTCAAATGTACTTGTCACACGGTTCCTGAACTGTATTTTGTGAAGGGATTAATCTGTTGAAGTTGTGTTTTAAGTGATAACTGCTGTTGGTTATTAGTATAACTAAAAGGCAGTGAAGATAGGAAAAATGATCTCAATAGAAATATTTTCCATTGTGTACCATACTGACCTCATGTATTGTGCAAGCTTTTGAAGTTTTTAATTATGTTTCATAGTCGGAGAAGTCAAATCAATTGCAATTTGTAATCAAACCTATCAAATAGGAGGAGGAAAAGCAAAGCAAAGGAGCACAGGAAATCCAAAATCAAATGGAAATCAGATAAAATGTTGCAATAACTAATCCCTGTTACATTGTCCTGTTAAAAAATCCTTTTGATGGTTCATTCTTAACAATCTCCCATTCTCTTCCTGCACTTTAGCCATGTTTTATCTTGAAAGTTTACTTCCCCTTTTGGTCTTTCATTAGAAATACATTTTTATTTATTCTCATTATTATCATTGTTTGACTATTTTGCCAACATTTTTTTATTTGGGCATTGTACCATTATTTCTGGTGGGAATTTGAGCCAACTGTATGTTTCTTCCTGAATATGGAGGGAAACAGTAAGCAGCTCACATTTGTAACCTCTATTCAAACTGTTCACAGCCGCCCACATTTACATGCGCGGTATACTATGACTCATTTGGGAGCCCTGTTATAACTGAGTCAAAAACCTGTGGGTTCAAATCCTTCTCCATGGATGTAAATAGAAGGACCTTGGGTGCTCGTGCGGTGCTTGACTTCTGAAGGTGGTCAACTTTCTGAGATCTGAAACCGAGACCCTGGTCTGTGGTCCATGGTGCAAAAGATCCCATGACACTGCCTCCTGGAAGGGAGAGGGATGGGTATTATTCCTGATATTCCCAGTCAATGGTTAGTCTCCAATTAAAGCAAGTTGAAGCAGGTTTATCTGGACACTATTGTGCTGCGATAGAGCATTTAATTCACAATGTACTTCACAGACTGAGAACATTTAGGATAATGAGAGATGCAAGCTTTCCTTTCAAGTGTGAAGCAAAGTAATAAACTTCATGCGTGACAAAGTCCAAATGTTTTTGGTGCCTCTAAAGGCAGATTAAGCAAATATTTGATATGAAAACTCATTTTAATTCCCACCAATGGGATATAACATTGCTGGTGTTTTTTTAAAATCAATGAAACTTGGCTTGACATCGTAATAATACCAAATAATGAATCTGTTATGCTATTCTATTGCAATGGACCAAACTGCCAGATTTTAAGCTACTTTCTTCAGACTTTTATGTTTAACCTATATTCAGTCTTTTGTTGTTCATTGTTCCCTGTGTTTAAATTTCTACAATACAATACAATACAATACAATATATCTTTATTGTCATTGTACAGGGGTACAACAAGATTGGGAATGCACCTCCCATACGATGCAATAAATTAATTAGCTAGTCAGTATTAATTTAAACAACCCAATGAAACAAATTAGAACAGTTTTAAAACAGAATAAAGTGCAAGTAGATCTGTGCCGGTTCACTATGCCTTGTGACCATCCGGCTCAGCAGGACCAGTTCATAGCAGCTATGGCCCTGGGGATGAAGCTGTTCCTGAGTCTGGAGGTGCGGGCATATCATTTGGTAGATTTCTGATTATTTTGGTGTTTGATTATGGTGGCTTCCTTTCTTACCTTCCTACAATCAATATTTAATAATTTATTGCACCCTAATTTACTTATTTTGTTGTAGTACTATTCTATCTCTTTCTCCAGGCTTGTAGACTAATTGGCTTGGTATAATTGTAAATTATTCCTAGTGTGCGAGGATCATTGGTTGACGCGGACTCGGTGGGCCGAGGGGCCTGTTTCCGCGCTGTATCTCTAAACTAAATTAAACTAAACTAAACTAATCTTCTTACTAAGATTGAGCCGGGCCTGTCCCACTTGGGCGATTTTTTTGGCGACTGCCGGCGACTGTCAAAGTCGTAGCAGATCGCCAAACTTTTCTTTTACCTGACGACAATGACCACGACAATGCCGAGTCAGGTCGAGATTACACCGTCCTCTGAAACATCGTGAAAATTCCCACGCTGTCAATGCTTCTCCGGCGTCCTCATTTTCGCTGAAATCACTGACAAGTCGGTAAGTACTTGAGAGTTTTGAACTATAACACCTTGTATGGGTTACTGAAAAACCAAGCTTCACTGTAACAAGGAATAAACCGGATTTACTTCCAGTTTACTAATAGCTGTATTAATTTTTTATTTTTTTTAAGTGGTTCAGTTCTATTTTTGTGAAAAGTGTGTGGGCATTCTTTGAAAATGTAAGGGAGATGCATATCTGGTTTCTGGGTTGCATATCTGGGTTTGGAGCCCACTTTAAATGTAATGGCTGAGGCCAAAAACATCGCAAAAATTCCCACGCTTACCTGACCGTCAAACTGTCGCCTCCAATCTACCTGCCAAATGTCCTGATGGTAAATAAATTGGTTAAACACAATTATTTTATGGTATTTTGAAATGACTTAACTTATTTTAATATTATGTGCTTCTAAATGCATCTAAGAGAACCTATCAAACCTGGGGACAGCATGCGACAGCGACCGCAATAAGCTACGATACCTGGCGACAAGCCAGCTGTCGCCGAGAGATTTCAAACCATTTGATTTCTCAGCGACGTGCCGAGATCCACTACGACCCACTATGATCTTTGGAAGACTCCTCACGATCATACCCGCGACACCCCGGCAAACGTTCGGTGACAGCCTAGTCACCGGTAATCGCCTTAAAATTGCCTAAGTGGGACAGGCCCTTTAGTCATTGAGCTTCTTTCTGTTATAAATTAAAACTAACTTTGAGGACATCTTGATCAAAATCTTTAAGTTTACTGCTTGTCCAAATGTAAAGGGTGAAATATATTTCCAATTTGCTTTAGAAAGCTTTATGAATGTCGGTTTATTGGGGGAATAAATGTCAGATGTAATTAAATGGTGGTAGGTGGAAAGGAATTAATACAGGAGGCAAAAACCAAAAAAGGAAGTTTGTGATACAGTGCACTGATAAAAAAAATCTAAGTAAATAGAAAATGCTACAAATACTCAGGAAGTTAGACACCATCTATAAAGAGACAAATATAGTTATGTTTTAGGTTGATAACCTTTCATTAGCTAAACTAGTAAAAAAGGGAATTAATGTAGCAGATTAATAAACACACAGACTTGCAACATTACTGGGTATGACATTAACTCACCTGTGTTTTTGTGTAGCATTCTCACAATAAATTATGATAAATTTTACTGCAATGATGTAAAGACAAGCAAGAAAGATGATTCTGGATTATTGGAATGTATGCAAAACACAAAGTACTGGAGGAACTCAGCGGGTCATGGCAGGAATGAACAGGCAGTGTTTTGGGTTGGGATCCTTTTTCAGACTACCACAGATGCTGCCTGGTCCGCTGAGCTCCTCCAGCAATTTGTATTTGGAGTTTAAATTTTACTGAGGGGTTAAGATAACTACAGTAGATATGTTTTCTGTAGAATTGAAGAAAATTCAAGGTTATCCCATTAAATTGTAAGGATTTATTTTGAAATCAGCAACATTTACCTAAATGTCCTTCTTCCATGCTTTCCTAACGCATGGAAGACTAAATGAGCGGAACCTTAAAAAAGCAGCAATCCTATTAAACTCAAGAAGGGAGAGGTTGAGTAGGCTGGGACTCTATTCCTTGGAGCGCAGAGGATGATGGGTAATCTTATTTCCAGAGGATGATGGGTAATCTAAAATCATGAGAGGAATAGATCGGATAGATGCACAGAGTCTTTTGCCCAGAGTAGGTGAATCGAGGACCAGAGGACATAGGTTTGAGGTGAAGGGGAAAAGATTTAATAGGAATCTAAGGGGTAACTTTTTCCACACCAAGGGTGGTTGGTGTATGGAACAAGCTGCCAGAGGAGGTAGTTGAGGCAGGGACTATCCCAACATTTATGAAACGGTTAGACAGTTACATGGATAGGACAGGTTTGGAAGGATATGGACCAAATGTGGGCAGGTGGGACTAGTGTGGCTGGGACATGTTGGCCATTGTGGACAAGTTGGGCTGAAGGGCCTTCTTCCGCACTGTATCACTCTATGACTCTATTACTAAGGACAAATTGAGCAACTGTAAACAGTCTTCCAGATGAATGAATGGCCAAAATGTGGGGGATGGAAGAAATATTTCTCTGTATTTGAGAAATGCAAAGATTTTTAATTGTTCTGTTTAGTCTGATGTTCCTATTAAATGTATGTAAAATACATTTTTCTTTCATTTCTTTTCTTCCCAAACAATTCTTCAACGGAGAACATGGAACATAGAACAGTACCACACAGAAACAGGCCGTTCGGCCCACAATGTTTGTGCCAAACATGATGTCATGTTAAACTGATCTCACCTATCTGTACATGATCCACATCCAACTGTTCCCTGAACTTCCATGCATCTATCTAAAATCCTCTTAAACACCACTATCCTATCTGCCGCCACCACCACCCCTGGCAATGTGTTTCAGGCCCCCCACACACACACACGTGTAAAAAATCACTTGCCCTGTACATCTCCATTAACCTTTCCCCCACTCACCTATAGCTATGTCCTCAGGCGCAGGACATTTCTATCCTGGGTAAAAGTTACTGACTTTCTATCCTATCTATGCCTCTCGTTATTTTATATACTTCCATCAAGTCTCCCCTCAACCTCCGACATTCCAGAGAAAACAATCCATGTCCACCCAACCTCTCCCTGTAGCTGAAACCCACTAATCCATGCGCCATTCGGGTAAAATGGGGCAACCAGCATTGCACGCAATACCTGGTCCTAAAGGTCTGTTTCACGACTGCCTGACTCTTGTATTCAATGCCCTAGCAATGAAGGCAAGCATGCCATACATCTTCTTTACCACCACTATTCACATTCCTTACTGTCTGCAACTGCAGCACGGTGGCAGAGTGGTAGAGTTGCTGCCTTACAGCACTTGCAGTGCCAGAGACCCGGGTTCGATCCCGACCACGGGTGCTGTCTGTACGGAGTTTGTACGTTCTCCCCGTAACCTCATGGGTTTTCTCTGAGATCTTCAATTTTCTCCCACACTCCAAAAAAGTACAGGTTTGTAGGTTAATTGGCTTTGTATAAATGTAAATTGTCCCCAGTTTGTGTAGGATAGTGTTAATGTGCGGGGATCGCTGGTCGGTGCGGACTCGGTGGGCCGTAGGGCCTGTTTCCACGCTGTATCTCTAAACTAAATGAAACTAAACTCGATCTAATAGGCTGATTCAAGAGGAACGGCGTGGCCACCACATCTAGGGCCCGCTCGGTTGCAGGAGTTGCCGGAAGGCGGACGCACAAGGGATCAGCCGACCGTCTCTAGGGACTCCAGTACCTTTGGCTCTCCTGAGCCTTACCAACAAGGCAGCGGGGTGCTATTGAACCCATAGCTGGGACCTGGTTGATGGACGCCAGGGCGTGTTCACATGCCGGTGGGGCCTGCACGTCACATCTCTGGGGGCCAAAGTTCCTCCGAGATCCCCACGCAGTTTAGCCTGGGCCCGAAAGTGGTCCCAGTTACCATGTGTTGCCACGAGGAGGCACTGCTCGAGGAGAGTCTTGATGATGCAGAGGTTGTGTACTGGCAGGGGGAGGCTCAGCTCCTTTTGTCGTAAAATTTGCTAGCCAGCAACATCTGGATTTATACCAGGGCACTAGACACATGCAACACCCTGTGGCTCATGCCACCAACACATATATATATATATATATATATATGATGAATTCATGTTAAATCACAAAATGTCACCAAATTTCATTATTAAAGTAACGGTTGGCCTTACACGGCTTGTAAAATTTAAAACAACGTGACTTACAGCAGGAAAGAGATCACCTCGTGGGAAAATCTGTTGAACTGACAGGTTACCAATTCAGACATTCTAGTCTATCACCTGGTTAAAGTAAAGCAACGATATATATATTTTTTTGCTCGCATGCGGTTAGTTGTCAAACTCCCATCCCTGTGGCTGTTATGGTTACAATTCTGACAGAGAATTGTGAGCTGCTTACATGATGTGCTCATGTTTCAGTGCAATGCTCTCTAAGGCTTTAAGGCCTCAGAACACAAAACCACACTAAATGGAGGTTGATATACAGCTGGGCTCTGTGGAAAATTGAAAGTAAATTTGCATCTAGGGCATAAAATATCCTTTATTCCTTTGTACCTTCAGGTGTGCAAATTACAGTTTTATTATTTTGTGATAGTATAAAATTGTGCCCCTGTGATATTGCATGACACTGTTAGATATCCATCACTATGTTTCAGCGCTTATTGTTTTATGGTGATATTCATTAATCACAGTGATTGAACAGTCTGCTAATCCTAAATGACATTAGACATTTCTGAAAATGGAAGATTGCTTTACATGCTGCACTGATAAGGAACAGCAAATATTACTGTAGCTCAACGGGTAAAATCTCACCTCTGAATTAAAAAGTTCCAGCGATTTACGTACTGAAGTTGAGGTTGAATCTTGGAATAATTTCAGCATAGTTTATATTTGTCATGAACATTAATTATTTCTTTTTAATACCTGTAAGCTTTGCATCATGTGGCAAACTGCTATCAAGGCTCAATAATGTTTTACTGTCGAAGGTACTTGGCAGTGCTGGCTAGAAGGGCCGAATGGCCTACTCCTGCACCTATTGTCCATTGTCTATTGTTCCAGGTGCAGTTTGTGTGGAGGAAACCTACAATGAGGAAAGCCAGCCAGCTTTGGAGGTGATTTCAAAAACAAGGTACAGTAAATTCTCCATCATCTTAAAATGTGAATGTTAGAGATAGAGTCATAGCATGGAAACAGGCCCTTTGGCCCAACTTGCCCACATCAACTGACATGTTCCATCTACACTGGTCTCACCTGCCTCCATTTGGCTCGTACCCCGCTAAACCTATCCTATCCATGTACTTGTTTAAATGTTTGTTAAACTTTGTGACAGTACTTGCAAAGATGTTTAGAATATACTGAGAGAACACTGTATGGTCAGAGGTGTTGACCCATAGATGAGAAATGAAAATGTGGCCTTCAGCACAATAACATAGATTCCACAATTTCAATGTGGAGCTAGGAACTGCAGCTTCTGGTTTACACCGAAGATCGACACAAAATGCTGGAGTAACTCAGCGGGTCAGGCAGCATCTCTGGAGAAGTGTAATTGGTGGCATTTGGGGTTGCAACCCTACTTCAGAAGACTCTTTACTTCAGACCCCTTCCACAGAAGAAGGGTTCCGACCCCAAAAACGTCACCTATTCCTTTTCTCCAGAGATGCTGCCTGACCCCCTGAGTTACTCCAGCATTTTGTGTCTATCCACAATTTCAAAGAATTTGATAGTTAAACGCAGTGCCCTGATGCATGCCCTTATCACTCTATCAACTTTTCTGAAGCAATCTATTATCTGGTCATTATTTTGTTGTCTGCCTATTATGGACAAATTGCAGCTTTTCCTCTATTAGTACTTCTTCATTGGCTATGAAGCACATATAATTCTGTGAAGAACATGAAACAAAAGGAAGGCATCTTTTTCTCTTTTTTTTAATGCTCTATATTTTAATTTGCCTCTTTCAGCTATTTTGCATTTTTGTTAAAATTACATATAATGCCCAAGAATTAACTAGCACTGAAACAAATCAACTAGAAACTCTCGATATGGTTATTAATACCGAGAACTGACATTATGTTTTCAAGAGTCTTTTGAACAGAAAACTCTTTTGAGCCCAACTGTTTTTTTTGTGCAAATTCAGCAGTAATATTTGATTTTTAAAATAAATCTTTAAGGATCAACATTTTAGCTATTAAAATGCCAAATTCATTTTTCTTATAATGAAAGTCAGATGATTTTGTTGAAACGTAATATCTAAGCTAGGAAATTAAAGTTTTTTTTATTACCATAAAAAGACTCATAATCAAAGCGATTTTATTTATATATGTCTGTAATGTGCTGCTCATTATTGCTTAAAGTTGCTGGAGAGATGTTTACTTTGCTACATTTGCAGAAAGCTTTCAAGATGCTTTTTTGCTGTTCTTTCTATTAAGAAATTAACAGGAATTAAAAGAAACTTCAAAGATAATAAAAAGGATAAAAATAATTGCAGAAATGTGGGGCATCGTGGAATGAATGTCTGCAGGGTTTGTTCTGATGTGAAATTTTCTCCTTATGATTCTGCTCCAGCAGAACAATAACTTCAGTTGATATCTTGTTACAATTTTCAATTGCATTCTTGGTCAATGTACACGAGCTCTTCTGCAATGCCAAAGGAAAACGGAGCCTGCTGCAGACAATAATGCTATGTAAAAATAGATTAGTGGCAAACTTCTGATTTTTCTCTCTCAATCTAAAACATTAATGGGAAAGAAATTGCTGTTAGTTTGCATTGAAGGCGATGGCCCAGTTGTTCGTGAGGGAGGCAATGGATGTTCTGAATATTTCTTCTTTAATTTCTTTGTTTAATTTTGCTAGTGCAGATAGGTGTACATTTAAAACTGCCTTATGTCTTCATAATCTTTAAAGTTTACCTAGACTCATGATCTGGTTTGTTGGTTAGGAATCTTAACTCTGACGCACAAATGAATATTCTCTGAATGCTTTTGTTTAAATGATTCTTTTACCACATTGTTCCAGTGGTCCTTGATGTCTCCAGTTATTCTGGTGACCAGACAGCGGGACTTCTTGAAGGCATTTATTTAGAAATGTTTGGGAATAAATGGCTGCAGATGCCCATTTCATTAGGTGATAAATGCATTGCTGCACATTGTGTGAAGTTACATTCTCGAGAGGTTTCACACTGTAATGCTGCCTATTGCATTAGAGGAACAGTCATCCAGTTGGACTAACAAACATGAGGAGATTAGAAGATTTATTTTAGAATGATAAAGATTTTATGAGTCAATTATCAGGTGGATCATCGACTAGTTTAGACTTTAGACTTTGGAGAATCAGTGTGGAAAAAGGCCCTTTGGCCCACCAAGTCCAGGCCGACCAGCGATCATCCCATACACTGGCACTATCCTGCATACCAGGGGCTATTTACAATTTTTTACCAAAGCCAATTAACCTACAAGCGTCTTTGGAGTGTGGGAGGAAACCGGAGCACCCAGAGAAGACCCAATGCTGTCACAGTGAGAACGTACACATTCGATACAGACAACACCCATGGTCAGGATCGAACCCAGGTCTCTGGCGCTGTAAGGCAGCAACTCCACCACTGCGCTGGAGTGTTGCCCCTTGTAAATTGCCCCTTGTGTGCAGGATAGTGCTAGTGTATGTGATGATCAATCGCTGGGCGGCGTGGACTTGGTGGGCCAAAGGGCCTTTTTCCACACTGTATCTCTAGTCTAAAGCATAAGGTAGTCTAAAGCTGCCCCTTGACCGAAAGTTACAACATATGATCATAGTTACACAGATATGTGTACAGTGTGTGTAAACAAGGAACTGCAGATGCTGGTCAAAACAAAAGGACAAAGTGCTGCAGTAACTCAAAGGGTCCTGCAGCATCTCTGGAGAACATGGATAGATGATGTTTTGGATCAGGTCTCTTCTTCAGTCTGAAGAAGAGTCCCGACCCGAACCTGAACCCGTACCGACTCCTTGAGTTACTCCAGCATTTTGTGCCTCTATATGTACAGTGTGTTTGTTTCATGTATGGCTATCATGAGAGGTTCATTGAATCTAATGGTTTCTGCACGGCGAATTGTTGTAATCCAAAATGGTCGGCATAAGCTGGTGGTGGGAGCAGATTGATTGTGGTAAGTTTCAAGAAGGGGTTAAAAGTAGACTTGCGTAGTAAAGCACGTAACTGCACAAGGGAGTGAAGTGGAGAGACACAGTGGTCAAACACCCTCCTCTGCCGTCAGGTTGTGATTCTATGAAACGATAACTGCTGTGAGATGTTTTTTTGTTCTGCGTATGAAAACTGCCGTTAGCCTTAGAGTGAAAATTAAAAACAAACTTTGCAGTAGGAGCCTATGTTACATTGAGCCTCAAGGTGTATACTGGGCAAATTGGACTGTCATCCATTAAAATGGATTGATTGTATTTTTTATGTTAATTTTGAATTAAAAAATTGGAAAATATCGAGAAAATTTGTACAAATGACTTCAAAAAACCTTTTATCATAACAGAATCTTTTTTTAAAATTTAATGTGCCATACTTAAACAGGGCAAGCTCAAATTAGATATAGTGTACCCTGTGGTGAATCTTGTGGTTGTGCATACATGCCATCTCTGATAAATAAGGGTGTTTCCTTTTTAGTTTTCCTTTTTGTGCTTATTTATAAGTTTCATACTCCTGATGTTCTGCAGTAATATTTAACATATATTTTTCCACATTGTAATTAAAATCTCCTTGGGTGCCAGGCATACTCATTAATATAGATTGTTTAATAGCTCATGATTTCAACCATGTGCATCATTTCATTGTCCTATTCAGCTGGGCTCAATACTCATTGTAATATTCAAGCTGTTTCCTCGTCTTCAATAAATGCTTCTCATGGTGCCAGGAAGGTGAGATGAATGTCCAAAGTATGCATTGTTCAAGACAAGAGTTTAAAATCAGTACTCTGTGCTTTTGCTGTGCTTCTGGAGACATATCCTGACCCAAGACATAACGCGTCCATTCTCTCCAGCAATGCTGCCTGACCTGCTGAGTTACTCCAGCACTTAGTGTCTTACCTAAAATGTCAACATTGTTTCTCTTTCCACACATTCCTAACATGCAACTTTTTCTGTTTTTATTTCAAAACGGTGAAGTTCCAGGTGCATTTGCTGCAATATTGTGCATTTAGCACAGGCGATCAGGGTGAATTTCAGCTCCTCAATTTTTATTTAAAGATGATCAAATGCCTTATTTTAACTTAAAGATCAGATCCCTAATTTTATCATAGAGGAAGACTATGAAAATGTTTTGTTTGCACAGCGAAAGTATCTTTTGGACCAGCATGCCAACTGTTTGCACAAATTGTTAAAAAATAATAAATAAAATACATTTTCCAAACTGTGTAATAATGCTGTGCATGGGGCAGTCCCAAGACGGCTTCACTCTAAACAATAGTATTAGAGAGTAATCTGTAATTGGTGATTGATGAATGCATTATAGCCGTTACATATACTTTGCTCAATTAAAGGGCATCTCGTTGGAATATAGTGTATCTCCTCTGCCTTTAAATGATATTACACCTTTATTGATTCTAAAGCAATGCATTTAAGAAAACACACATGAATAGCAAAGCTTCTTTGATTTACACCAAGTGTAAGTTGATTGGTTTACTTTCTGTTTCACTGAGAATCATTTGTATGCTAGCTCTGAAAATAATTGTGGTATTACATATATATTTACCTACTATATATCATATATATCATATCATTATATATACAGCCGGAAACAGGCCTTTTCGGCCCACCGAGTCCGTGCCGCCCAGCGATCCCCGTACATTAACACTATCCTACACCCACTAGGGACAATTTTTACATTTACCCAGCCAATTAACCTACATACCTGTACGTCTTTGGAGGGTCTCGACCCGAAACGTCACCCATTCCTTCTCTCCCGAGATGCTGCCTGACCTGCTGAGTTACTCCAGCATATTGTGAATATGTAGTTCAGTGATGGCTTCGTGTATGTTAGGTGGGTCATTTTATTTCCTTTAAAGGAAAAAAATGTTAATATGCTTTTGTTGTACATTATGTTTGTGAAGTTTGTCTCAACACGTCTTTCAATATTAGCTGGGATAATTTGCGTTTCCATTTTAGTTTATATGAGTATAAAGACTTTAATGGGCAGTATGTGCGTAGAACTAATGGAAACCTTGTATCAGAGAAGGACAAATCCATTGATTGCTGTGATCTGGCGGGAGGAATGTGTCATGGTTTCTGTGTAAGGTTAGTCTGATGAATCGAGAAGCTGTCTTCTTGAATACTGACCTTTTTGATTTTTGTGAACAGTTTGGATTATGTGAGTAGTTCCAGTTAGCCAATCCAGTTGATGTCATTTGCCACAAATATGTTCCATAAGTCTTTCTGCAGAGTTTGGCAATGGTCTATGTTTCAGCAGAGCAGTTGCTTGTTGCAACCGAATGATTAAAGCATATAAACCAGTAACAATATTAATCCACATAAAAGCATTTTTTAATTCAAGCATATCAAATCCCATATTCCATTCCTTCATCCCAATCTGTAAAATTCCAGATTCAAGGAAAAGAATGTGGTTAATTTCTTGATCCACAATTCCTGTCTCTTAAAAAATATATATCTTTATGTGAAGGCTTGGATAGAGTGGATGTGGGGAGGATGTTTCCACTAGTGGGAGAGTCTAGGACTAGAGGTCAAAGCCTCAGAATTAAAGGACGTTCTTTTAGGAAGGAGATGAGGAGAAATTTCTTTAGTCAGAGGGTGGTGAATCTGTAGAATTCTTTGCCACACGCTTTGGAGGCCAAATCAGTGGATCATTTTAAGGCAGAGATAGAGTTTTGATTAGTACAGGTGTCTGAGGTTTAGGGGAGAAGGCAGGAGAATGGGGTTAGGAGGGAAAGATAGATCAGCCATGATTGAATGGCGGAGTTGACGATGGGCCGAATGGCCTAATTCTACTCCTATCACTTATGACTTATGATTTATGACTTATGAAATACAATGGCCACAAATTAGACTCCTTAGTATGACACTGACCACTGAATTGGTTTCAGACTAGCCTGCAAAGCATGGACACATGGTTGTGGTTTGAGTTACATTGTCACCATTTTGGTGAGGACTTTAAGGGCATGGGTTTAATTCGAGTGTATGCAGGGCCTGTTGTGAGTTAACATTTGACTGATTTGACCCCTCTGCTGCAATTTGGACCGCAGCCCTTTTTTAACATTCTCTCTCGCTCTCATAGTTGAACATTTGCATGCACAGTGGTGCAGCCGGTAGAGCTGCTGCCTCAGAGTGCCTGTATACCGAGTTCGATCCTATCCTCAGGTGCTGTCTGTGTGAAGTTTGCATGTTCGCTCTGTGATCACATGGGTTTCCTCCAGGTGCTCTGGTTTCATTCCACACCCGGAACACCAGGTTTGTAGGTTATTGGGTCTCTGTAAATTGTCCCTAATGTTTAGGGAGTGGATGAGATAGTGGGACAGCATAGAACTAGTGTGAACGGGTGATCAATGGGTCGGTATGAACTTACTGGGCAGAAGAGCCTGTTTCCATGCTGAATCTCTGAACTGAATAATTTCAACAAGAAGAACGACCAATCCACCAGAACAATTTCAAGGTACCATTTTGGTTAATTCTTGATTGGTTTCCATTCAACATTCTGATCCCACTTCTAATTTAAGTTCTGTTTCAGGTATGGAGGTAGTACCTCAGTTGTGGGGTCAGAGTGCTAAATTGAATATCAATCTCGCCTTTCCTGTCGGCTTGTTTACCTGCCATCACTTAGTTGTATTTCTTGGCAACCTGAAAGGGGGAAAAAAAGCAAAATCAAGGTTTAAGTGCCAAGATAAATGGTTGTGGTGGTGATCTTGAAGCAATCAGTGTAGGCTTATACTATAGAGTCATAAGTTCACAAGATCACAAGTTATAAGAGTAGAAGTAGGCTATTCAGCCCATCGAGTCTACTCTGCCATTCAATCATGGCTGATCTCTGCCTCCTAATCCCATTTTCCTGCCTTCTCCCCATAACCCTTGACACCCGTTCTAATCAAGAATATGTCTATCTCTGCCTTAAAAATGTCCACTGACTTGGCTTCCACAGCCCTCTGTGGCAACGAGTTCCAGAGATTAACTACCCTCTGACTAAAGAGGTTCCTCCTCACCTTCTTTCTAAAAGAGCACCCTTTAATTCTGAGCCTATGACCTCTGGTCCCAGACTCTCCCACCAGTGGAAACATCCTTTCCACATCCACTCTATCTATTCTGTAATAATCTGTTATAGAGTCATATAGCTCAGAAACAGGCCCTCTGACCCAATTAATAAGCCAGTACCAATTTCCCCAGTTTGGCTTATAACCCTCTAAACCTTTCCTATCCATGTACCTGTCGAAGTGTCTTTGAAATGCTGTTATACTACCAACCTCAACTACCTCTTCTGGCAGCTTGTTCCATATACCCACCACGTTCTGAGTGAAAAAGTTGCCCCTCAGGTTTGTAGTAAAATCTTGCCTGCCTCGCCTTATAACCCTATTTCCTCTGGGGTTTTGTTTCAGTTTGTAACTCAGAAGAGATGGTGGAAGGAGGGGGAAGTGAGAGGAAAGATTAGGTTTGTAGGGACCATTATCTCTTACTGTAGGCTGGTGAATGATGTGCACACTGTGCAATGAATAGTATCTGAAGCTAGTGATACAATTAGTGGGACATGGCATTTGGAAGATGCATTCGCTAATTCTCGCCATTGGGGTTATAGATCTTGCTGCAGTGCATCCAAAGACTAGGGACTTGACCCCTGGCAAAGACCATCATCGCTACCTGCTGCCACTGATTGTGGAGAGTTTGTGTGGAAGGAGATCTGGATACTTGTGGATAAACCACCTATGCATCTCCAATTCAGGTGCCAAGGCCCCCCCAAGTGCCAAGAATGTGGCACTATTGCTTAAAGCATTGCAACTCAGACACAAAGTATTGCTTTCAGGAAAGCCTTGCACTGTTCTGACAGGCAGAAATGCACCCCAGCTTTAAGAAGTGCATCGGCCCGAAAAGCTGGAGTAACTCAGCGGGACAGACAGCATCTCTGGACAAAAGGAATAGGTGACTTTTCGTGTTGACACCCTTCTTCACACAGAGTCAGGGGAAAGAGAAACGAGATATAGATGGTGATGTAGGATGTTGCAGAACTCTCGTTGGAGAGAGGAGGAGAACTTCTTCAAAGCAGGCATACCTTGAGGAGATTTCGCAGTGGAGGAGTACATTCTGGATATAAGTCATTCCATCTAGCTTTAAGTGGGGCCTTCCATGATTGACTCCTTATGGAGGTGTGCTTCCATTGAGCTATTGATCTCGTGCTAGAGTAACTAGGCAGATGAATATACCAAGTAAATTATTGCCAGCTGGTGAAAATAACAGGCATAGGTTAAACACGTGTGACCTCCACGCGTGTAACCTCCACGTGTGTGACCTCCATGCATGTGACCACACATGTGACCTCAACACATGTGACCTCCATGCGTGTGACGTCCACGTGTGTGACCTCCACTCGCTTGACCTCCACGTGTGTGACCTCCACACGCTTGACCTCCACATGTGTGACCTCCACACGCTTGACCTCCACGTGTGTGACCTCCACACGCATTACTGAGAGGATATTAAGTTTTTAGTCAGCTAGTTTTTATATCTGGTAGTTTCACATTATGGAATTTGAAATGCTCTTCTTGAATGTTTTTGGTTTAAATTTCATTACTGAATGAGTGATTAAGTTATTATGGTGCATTAAAAAAAATCAAAATTGACCTTTTTATGGTGCCCTTTGAATGGAGCAAATCCATATATTCATTTCCAAGTTCTCCTTATCATGTTTAAAAAAAAAATTAGGATGTAATTGCGATTATGTTTTTCCATCCAAGAGGTTGAAGCAGATTTGGAAATAATCTCCCCTTTCATCCATACCTCACAGGAGTCTTGTGCCCTGTGTTGTGTCTATTCTCCATGTCTGATCCTGTGCAGTGAGCATCGGCAGATCATTGGACCACAGGGAAGGAATTGTTGAAGCCACGTCTGACTGGCATCTGTGCCTTTCAGTCAGGAACCCTGGCCAAGTAATGCAAGGGAAGTTAGGCTTGGAAAGCTGCCTCTAATTCCAGGAACTACCCTCCCAATGGCACCATTGCATTACTTTCACCAGATGCACTACAAGCGGTTCAAGAAGGTGGCTTGCCACCACATTCCCATGAATAATTCAGAGTGTGATAATTGCTGGCCTTGCCAACATTGCCTGTGGCCAGTAAATATAAAGAAGGAACAAATCTGGAGGAGCCCTCCAGATGATGTCTACCCCCTCAGAAAGATGTGGTCTGATCTTCTTCCTACCCCCATCCACGATCTCATTTCAATCCTTGTTTACTTACTACTGATTCTTGAGCATTACAGTTGTCAGAGGTTATGGGAAGAAGGCAGGAGAATAGGGTTAGGAGGGAGAGATAATTCAGCCATGATTGAATGGGGGAGTAGACTTGATGGGCCAAATGGCTTATGACCTTATGATTGAACTAGCAGTTGCTAAATTTTGTGGGTAGACACAAAATGCTGGAGTAACTCAGCGGGTCAAGCAGCATCTCAGGAGAAAAGGAATAGGCGACGTTTCAGGTCGAGTCACTTCGTCAGATCGAGGGTCAGGGAAGAGGGAAACTAGAGGTATGAAAAGGTACACAACAATAGACAATAGACAATAGACAATAGGTGCAGGAGTAGGCCATTCGGCCCTTCGAGCCAGCACCGCCATTCAATGTGATCATGGCTGATCATTCTCAATCAGTACCCCGTTCCTGCTTTCTCCCCATACCCCCTGACTCCGCTATCCTTTAGAGCTCTATCTAGCTCTCTCTTGAATGTATTCAGAGAATTGGCCTCCACTGCCCTCTGAGGCAGAGAATTCCACAGATTCACAACTCTCTGACTAAAAATGTTTTTCCTCATCTCTGTTCTAAATGGCCTACCCCTTATTCTTAAACTGTGGCCCCTGGTTCTGGACTCCCCCAACATTGGGAACATGTTTCCTGCCTCTAACGTGTCCAACCCCTTAATAATCTTATACGTTTCGATAAGATCCCCTCTCATCCTTCTAAATTCCAGTGTATACAAACCTAGTCGCTCCAGTCTTTCAACATATGATGGTCCCGCCATTCCGGGAGTTAACCTAGTAAACCTACGCTGCACGCCCTCAATAACAACAAATCAGAACAAATCAAACCGATGGCCAAGGAGCCCACAATGGTCCATTGTTGGCTGTGGAGGAAGCGATAACGAAGTGATATGAATAGTGAAACTAGCAGGACGACTAAGGTTTTGTGGGATTGTGTTCCATATTTCTTGCACCTTTAGATTGAAGAGGTGTTTGATTTTTTTTCCCTCTTGTCCTTCTAAGACGTATGGATGCTGAGAACACAATGTGACCCATCCATCGCCTTCCCCTTCCCCTTCACACTGTACCCATATGTCAACTCTCTTCTGGAACCTTCCTGCTTGTCCAACTAAATTCCAGCCTATGAGTATGTTCAACAATGTGCTGCCAGGACACGCTGATTACTGGGTGTTCCAAAAATAAAGAAGATGATTTTTCTGCGTGTTAAGAGATGCATTGAAGTATTGTTTGGAGGAGTAGTAGAACATAGTACATAGAATGTAGAACATAGAGTACAGAACAGTACAGAACAGGAATGGGTCCTTCAGCCCTTCTGCGGCAGGGTGGGATAACATTTGAGCTACTGCCTAACAGCGCCAGAGACCCGTTTTCGATCCTCACTATGAGTGCTTATCTGTACAGAGTTTGTACGTTGTCCCTGTGATCCGCGTGGGTTTTCTCCGACATCTTCGGCTTCCTCCCACACTCCAAAGATGTACAGGTTCATAGGTTAATTGGCTTTGCATAAATGTAAAATTGTCTCTAGTGTGTGTAGGAAAATGTTGATGTGCGGGGAAGGCTGGTCGGTGCGGACTCTTGTGCCGAAGGGCCTGTTTCCGCACTGTATCTCTAAACTAAACTGAACACAACGTTTATCCCGAACATGATAATGCCAGGTTAAACAGACTATCTGCCTGTACATCAAGTCAAGTCAAGTCAAGTTTATTTGTCACATGCACATACACGATGTGCAGTGAAATGAAAGTGGCAAATAATCCATATCCCACTATTCCCTGCACTGCCATGTACCTATCTAAAAGCATCTTAAACACCACTATCGTACCTTAAACACTTGAAACGTTACCTATTCCTTTTCTCCAGAGATGCTGCCCCGTTTCTTGGATGTGGGGTGCCAATAATCATGATATACTTAGACAATGTCAAATGAGTTATGGGATCCTCTTCCAAATCAGCAATCCCTGTAATTTCCATTCAGCAAGGTTGGAAATTTCAATGACCTCATCAAGAATCTCACATGGGTTTCGGTTCTGGCAGATAAGGAAGTTAATTTCCTATCAGTTAAAAGGGCAGAACTGCAAAGTATCGATGAATGAGTTTGGACTGACGTACTCATCAAATTGATTGAAAGTGTTGTGTTCTTTTTCATTTGGTTAAATATCAAAATTATGACTTCCTCAGGAGGTGCTGTTGAGCTGAAGAGGGCCATCGTTCGAAAGCAACTGCTGAATACGAAGGAAGAGGTGCACCAACAGTGAAGCAAGATGTGGCAGCTTCTCCACATTTCCATGAGGAGCACAGGCTGGATGGACAATGGCACATGGATCCCAAGTTCCTGTGCTTTCCTGTCGACCTGCGAGAAAACCAGGGTCATATGTCCATATAAAAAAACCAGACAAAGTGCTCGAGTAACTCAATGGGCCAGGCAGCATCTCTGGAGAACATATATCGGGAGCCTTCATTGAGCGGTTTGTAATAGGGCGGGAGAAAGCTGGAAGTGAGGTGGGGAACGGGACAAAGGTTGGCAAGTGATAGGTGGATACAAGTGGCAATCTTTTTGATTGGCAGATGGTTGGACAAAGGCCAAGAAATGTGAAGTCAGAGGAAGGAATATAGGTGGAAGGGGACAGAGGGGTAGGGGAAAGGGAAACATGGGTGCACGTACAGTTAGGGCACAGAGAAGAGGAGGAAATGGGGGGATGGAAGGGTGAAAGGGGAGGATGTTTGTAGGTTATGCGTCTAAACTTGAAGAATTTAATGTTCATACCATTGGGTTGTAAGCTACCCAAGCTGAATATGAGGTGCTATTCCTCCAGTTTGCATGTGGTCTCATTCTGGTAATGGAGAGGCCCAGGCCAGAAAAGTCAAGTCCAGTAGGGTTTGGCATACCAAGCATGCCGTTCGGCAAAATGGTTGCTTGGTTTCGTCAGTAAAGGAAGAATCCCATCCCGAAATGTTGTCTATCCATGTTCACTTGAGATGCTGCCTGCCCCACGAAGTTACTCCAGCACTTTGTGTCTTTCTTTGTAGAGCAGCGACTGCAGTTCCTTGTGTTGGACATGTCCACGTGATGATTGGCAGTTCAGAGTTATGGCAGCATAAGGTTGTTCCTTCTGATGCAAATGTTCCTCACTCCTACACTGAGAAGGAAAAACATCTGAGCAAATGTTTCCTTCTTCAGAACCAGTACCCATTACTCAGCTCAGCTCCTTTGAGAACCAGCCAGTGATTTCATAATGGCCAGATGTGTAGAAAGAATCTACTGATGCTGGTATTTGCCGAAGATAGACACAAAGTGTTGGAGTAACTAAGCAGGTCAGACACCATCTCTGGAGAAGAAGGGGAGGACATTTCAGATTGGGACCCTTCTTCAAACTCAGGGTCTGAAAAAGGGTCCTGACCCGAAACGTCACCAATCCTTTTTTCTCCAGAGATTCTGCCTGACCCGCTGAGTTAATCCACCACTGTGTCCACCTTCAATATCGTAATGGGTCTTGGGTTTAGCTGAATACTTTGTTTCTAGAGTCCGGCATTGGTTGCATTAGTTGCCACATCTAGTGGTTTAATCTGCATGTTGTCTCATGACCACATTCAGTCATAGCGAAACGTTTGCAGCAGAATGGTGATTCAGTCTCAGCTGACGTCAGCATTGCGCTGTGTGTGAGGGGAGGTTGAGAGGTGCTCAAGGTCGGGGTATCATCGACAAGTTTCCTTTCCTGGTTGTTTTGAGTGCGAAAATGCGAATCCTTTTCCACTTTACAGTGGTGTAAATGATTATTTGCCGACTTGCTTAATACCACGCAGAAGAAGGCTGGTCAAGCATCAGGTCCTGACTGCTCCCAACAGCACAAATGCACCAGTCCCATTTCCCTTCCCTCATTTCTCTGTCTTTTGTATAGTTTAGAGATACAACGCAGAAATGGGCCCTTTGGCACAACGGGTCTGCACCGATTAGCGATCCCCGCACATCAGCAGCCTTAACGACTACCGTCCGGTAGCACTCACACCGGTCATCACAAAGTGCTTCGAGAGACTGGTCCTGCAGCACATCAAAGCCAGCCTCCCACCCACCTTCGACCCATACCAGTTTGCCTACAGAGCAAATAGATCTACAGGGGATGCCATCGACACTGCTCTTCACACTGCACTGACCCACCTTGAACACCAGGGGAGCTATGTGTGGATGCTCTTCCTCGACTTCAGCTCTGCCTTTAACACGGTCATCCCGAGCAGATTGGTCACCAAACTTTCTGACCTTGGATTTTCCCAAACCATCTGCCAATGGATCAAGGACTTCCTGACCAACCGCCCCCAGACCGTCAAAATAGGCCCTCACCTCTCCTCCACCATTACACTGAGCACCGGCTCACCACAGGGCTGTGTGTTGAGCCCCATCCTTTACTCCCTCTACACTCACGACTGCTCCCCCACCCATCCCACCAACACCATCATCAAGTTCGCGGATGACACGACTGTGGTTGGACTCATCTCAGGAGGAGATGAGACAGCCTACAGGGATGAAATCCAAAGGCTGGCAGCATGGTGTTCAGTGAACAATCTTGTCCTGAACTCCTCCAAAACAAAGGAATTTATAATAGACTTCAGGAAAACCAGTGCAGAATACGACCCACTCTACATCAATGGGGTCTGTGTGGAAAGGGTACCCGCTTTCAGGTTCCTGGGTACGCTCATCGCAGAGGATCTTACCTGGTCTATCAACACCATCACCACAGTGAAGAAGGCACAGCAGAGACTCCACTTCCTGAGGATCCTCAGGAAGACCAACCTGCAGGAGAAGCTCATGATGTCCTTCTATCGCTGCTCCATCGAGAGTGTGCAGGCATACTGTATAACCACATGGTATGCCAGCTGCTCAGAAAAGGACAGGAAGGCCCTTCAGAGGGTCATCACGACGGCCCAGAAGATCATCGGCTGCTCACTGCCCTCCCTGGAGCACCTGTTCAGCCTACGCTGCCTCAGTAGAGCAGGCAAAATAATAAAAGATCCATCCCACCCCGGCCACCGTCTGTTTGTTTTCAGGTCGATCAAATCCCGAACAAACAGACTTAAGAACAGTTTTTACCCCAGGGCCATACGAGAACTGAACACTACCTTCTGCACTAGGCAACACTGTTAAAACTTTTGTACTTAATATAATTGTATTTATTTGTTTTTGCATTTATTGCATATATGTTTTTACGCACCGTCAGGATTGGCTATTTTTTAATTTCGTTGTACTCGTTGCAATGACAATAAATGAATATTATTATTATTATTATTATTATTAACACTACCCAATATTTACATTTATACCAAGCCAATTAACCTACAAATCTGTACGTCTTTGTAGTGTGGGAGTAAATTGAAGATCTCGGAGAAAACCCATGCAGGTTACAGGGAGAACATACAAACTCCATTCAGACAAGTACCCATAGTCAGGATCAAACCCGTGACTCTGGCGCTGTAAGGCAGTAGCTCTACCACTAGGCCACCATGCCGCACTGCATTTATTCGCTCTCTTACATGCTTTTAATTATATTTGCTATTAACCTCCACTAAGGGGTAATTTGATCTACCAGCGTGTCTTTGGGAAGAGGGAAGAAGGCAGAGTACCCAGCCTAAATCATGCTATTACAAAGACCACCGGCAAACTCTGTATAGCGAGAGCACCCAAGGTCAAGATCAAACTGTACTCATTAAGACAGTTGTAGACTGCTAGCTATTAATAAAGTGAAGTATATGGGACGGTCCTCCATCAGGTAGACGTGATGGGCAGGATAACTGTTGCACCCATCTCCTCCTGTTCAGGGTTGATGGCACGACAGACTTCTGGTGAGATCCTCACTATCAAGAGGAAGCTCGCTCGTGGATAATCCCACTGCTGAGACCAGCGTTAAGGGCCACAAGATCTGTGTCAAAGTTCGGGCTCTGCAGCTTCAGCCTCATCTGAGGTGCTTCTGTGGCCGACCGTGACTTAGCTGGTAGAGCTGCTGCCTCACAGCTCCAGAGACCTGGGTTCGATCCTGAGCTCGGTTGTTGTCCGCATGGAGTTTACCCATTCTCCCTGTGACCGTGTGGGTTTCCTTAGGGTGCTCTGCTTTCTTCCTACATCCCAAAGATGTGCGGGTTTATAGGTGAATTGGCCTCTGTAAAATTGCCCCTAATGTATCGGGAGTGGACGTGAAAGTGGGAAAACGTAGAACTAGTGTGAATGGGTGATTAATGGTTGGCATGGACTCGGTGGGCTAAAGGGCCTGCTTCCGTGCTGTATCTTTCAATCAATCGACTGGATAGAGGAAATGTCATTGGAAGGGTCTCCACCAACCCAATGCATCAGCTCTGAGACCTTGCATCTGCTCTCCATATCTGACCCTCAGCTATTTTATGGTAGTCCCAGGAAATGACAACAAAGTCCACCTGAGGCCCTGCTCCTCACGTTTTCTAAGTGGCTGACAGGGATGATATTGCAGCAGCAGTGGCAGAGTGGTGGTGTGACATTTCCGTTGGGGAGCTAACTCAATAGTTGACTAAATGCCTGATCTTTTGTAATGCCATTGATGGAAATGTCACCAAACCCGAGGTGGATTGAGGGAGAATATTCCTCCGAATATTGAAACGACAAAAATGAACTTCACCTGGATCACTGTGTTCTTACAATCAGGTGGTCAATAGAACTGCAAAAAGTTTTGCATTTAGTCTTGGGTTCTAGCCTTGGAGTCATAAAGTCATACAGTGTGATACAGAGTGGAAACAGGCACTTCGGCCCAACTTGCCCACACCGGCCAACATGTCCCAGCTACGCTAGTACCACCTACCCACGTTTGGTCCATATCCCTCCAAACCTGTCCTATCCATGTACTTGTCCATTTCTTAAACATTGGGATAGTCCCAGCCTCAACAACCTCCTCTGGCATGCTTGTTCAATATACCCACTACCCTTTGTGTGAAAAAGTTACGCCTTAGAATCCTATTAAATCTTTCCCCCTTAACCTTAAACCTATGTCTTCTGGTCCTTAATTCACCTGCTCTGGGCAAGACGCGCTGTGCATCTAAGCATGTGAGACCTAAGCATGTTATATATTGCCAGATTAATGAGTGCTTCACTGGGATAAGTCCTCGTTTCAGCAAAAAAAACAAAAAAAAACAAAGGTTCATTTGCCTTTCAAGACTGAAGTAAAAGATCAAAATAAAAATTTAGAACAACCAGTATGCCTTAGCCAAAAAAAACAAGGACTGAATGAGAATTATGACCCAAAACACTGATATTTTTTTTGGTCATAATTCTCATTAAGCCCTTGGGAAAATCTTGTCCTGCTGAAATTGGCTGCTGGGCTTGTGTGTAGCAATTGCCTGAATCGGGACCATCTTCTGTCTTTGTGCTTCCAGTGGTCAAATGTGTTTGTTAAAAGGGTGGAGGAGGTTTTTTTAAACTCAACACCCAGTGGAAAAGTTGCTGAAGTATAATTAAAATAAGAGTGATGGCATAACCCCTCTCCACCCCCTCATAAGACAACACAATTCATGGGTTCAGCCCTGCATTGATGAAGCATTGGTGATATACAGTACACCTGAGTCAAGATAGCATGCGACTCAGATGGCAAATTGCCAATGATACATCCCAATATATCTGCTCAGCTTAGACACAAAGTGCTGGAGTAACTCAGTGGGACAGGCAGCGTCTCTGGAGAAAAAGAATGGGTGACGTTTAGAGTCGAGATTGGTCTGACCCGGTCTGATGAAGGGTCTCGACCAGAAACATCACCCATTCCTTTTCTCCAAAGATGCTGCCTGACCTGCTGAGTTACTCCAGCATTTTGTGTCTGTCTTTGGTGTAAACCAGCATCTGCAGTTCCTTCTCACACATTTTATCTGCTGAGCCTGTTCATCCATGGAGAGTTGTAAGAAGGAACTGCAGATGCTGGTTTAAACTGAAGATAGACACAAAAAGCTGGAGTAACTCAGCGGGGCAGACGGCATCTCTAGAGAGAAGGAGTGGGTGATGTTTCAGGTCGGGACCCTTCTTCAGACTCTGAAGAAGAGCCTCGACCAGAAACGTCACCCATTCCTTTTCTCCAGCGATGCTGTCTGTCCCGCTGAGTTACTCCAGCTTTTTGTGTCTCTCCTCCGTGGAGAGGTTGTGGGTTGGGAGCCGGTACTGATGGTGGTGCATCGAACACCCGGCAAACCTAAGCAAAAGCAAGGTGTTATATGTGTATTCATAGGCTAGGATAGTGTGAGCCTTCTGGCTGTGCAAATAAATCTTCAACTGCTTTTGCCCCAAACTTCTTCCCTGGTTCCACATTCATTTGTTGTCTTTGTGATTAACTTACTTTCACGTTTGGGACCAATCTACTGGGCTTCTTGCCAACTTTACTGCTGTTCAGGTGCATGTTTCAATTGACTTTTTTGGCAGATTTAGTTTTTATTTTGTTTAGAGATACAGCGCGGAAACAGGACCTTCAGCCCATCCTGCAATCACTGGATCAATGTACCAGTGATCCTTGTACAATAACACTATCCTACACATTGGGGACAATTTACAATTTTACCGCAGCCAATTAACCTACAAACCTGTACGTCTTTGGAGTGTGGGGGGGAAACCGTAGGTCCCAGAGAAAATCCACACAGGTCACTGGGAGACTGTACAAACTCCGTATAGACTGCACTCTTAGTCAGGATCGAACCTGGGTCTTTTGCGCTGTAAGGCAGCAACTCTACCGTTGCGCCACCGTGCCGCCCAATGGTTGAAATCAGTAAAAAAAACTGCAGATGCTGGAAACCTGAAATAAAGCAAATGCTGCAAATAGGTCAGCCAGCATCTGCGGAAGGTGTTAATAATTAAGGTTTCAATGAAGGGTTTCAATTCTGTTTCCCTTTCTGCAGATACTGTCTAACTTGCTCAGTAATTTCAATATTTTCTTCTTTTTTTAAATTATTAGGCTACATCATCTATTTCCCCATCCTTGGACCTACATATTGTGATTCAGGACCTAAGGACATTTTTTTCAAAAAACTAATAAACCACACAATTCTCCATTGGGATGCTAAGTCAATGGGTGGGTTAAATACCTGATTTATTGTCATGCCATTGAGTGGCAATGTCACTAAACTTTAGGTGGATTTAGGGAGAATAAACCAAGTGGACCCGTTGGGCCCAAACCTCTCCTGCATTGGTGCAACACCCTCTCCTTCCCCCCTCACCTCCCCCCCCTCTCCCCCCCTATCATCCCCCCCTCTCCTCCCCCCTCTCCTCTCCCCCTCCCCTCTCTCCCTCTCCCCCTCTCTCCCCTCCCCCTCTCCCCCTCCCCTCCCCCCTCCTCCCCTCCCCATCTCTCCCCTTCCCCCTTTCCTTCCCCCTTCCCTTCCCCCCAACTCCATTCCCCTAGACCCCCCTTATCCTCCCTCCTCCCCCCTCCCTCCACCTCTCCCTCCCTCCCTCCCTGGGAAATAGATTTAAACTTTAAAATGTGAATAACTTATAAAAATATAACACCGATTTCAATGAAACATTTTCCATTAGCACCAAAGGGACGACGGTGAGTAAGGTGGGCCTAAAATTGTCACGCTGTCGTGTACCATTTTGGCTGTAGTTCAGGAACAAACAAACAAACAAACGAGAGTTTTAGTATATAGATGTTCCTCTGAATATTGAAACAACAAAATTAACTTCTCCTCAACCCCTCTCTTCTTATGATCAGATAGCCAGTAGAACTGTGAAAACCTCACATTTAATCTCATGTTCTTGCCATGTGAGACCTCAGCATGTTATGTATGGCTCAGGTAATACATTAGCAATATGTATGACTTACAATACTTAGCAATACTTAGCGAACCAAGCAAATAATTTTAAAGTGTGTTCACTGACACATTGTTTGATCAATCTGGGTAATGACCCGTTCCCACGCACATGATGTGAATATGACCAAGTATTGTTTTGTTTGATGCTGCTCCAGGGATAAATAACTGACAAGATGCTGCAAAGAATTCCCCAGCTTTTCTTCGAATGGTGATATGAGATTATTTGCATCCATTTGAAGTGGTTTTACGTCTCATCTGAAAGATGCCATTTCCAACCGTGTGGTTTTCTCTCAGAACTGCACCGGGTGTTAGCCTCGATGTTCTGCTTAACCCTCAGTAGTGGGACTTGAAACCCACACCCTTCCAATCTAGGCATGTTGCTAACAAACGTAGCTGGAACTGAAGTCAGCATTGTGGTCCCACTTTGCCTGACTGGACCCCACTGGATAATCATGGAATCAGATCAAAGTTGAGACACAAGAGACTTCAAATATGGAATCTGACCCACCGGGTCAGGCAGCATCTGTGGAGAAAAAAGGACAGATCCCTTCTTCAGGCTGATGAAAGGATTTTTCAGGTCAGGGCTCTTCTTCAGAATGATCCTTTCCACAGATACTGCCTGACCGGCCTGAGTTCTTCCACCAGTTTGAATACTCAATTGAATACCAGTTTTAGAATACTCAATATTCTAGCATCTGCAGTCTCTGGTGATAGCATGAACAACAAATTCTCTAATTTCAGGTACCTCTCCCCCCATCCCCACCTTCTCAACTACCCAGCACCCCTCCCTCCCCATTACTCCCATCATCCCTTCCCATTGCTGCCTCCCAGCTCCTTCCCTCTCTTCCACCTCTCTCATCTGCTCATCACCATCACCTTGGATCTCCCATTTTTATTCCCAGCCCTCTCCCTCATTCCCTTCTACTCCCTCCCACTCTCCATTCCCTTCTACCTCCAACCCTCATACATTTCTCTCCTCATTATCATTTCTCACGACGTTCCACCATTTGTACTCTTTTGTGTTCTCCACATCATCTGCAACCTTGGTTACTGTCTCCATCCATCTCTCCCGCACCTGACTCATCAGTCGATCAACCCCTCCACCTGATCCACCAATCTTTTGCCAACTCTTGCTGCACTCTTTCCCATCACCTCCTTCTGCCCTCTATGTCCCCTCTACTGTATCAGTCTGAGGGAGGGTCTCGACCAGAAATGTTGTCCGTTCACTTCCCTCCGCAGATACTTCCTGATGCACCGAGTTCCTCCAGCAGTTTGTTTTTCCAGACCAAAGTTAATATTTTCATTGGTTTTGGAGAGCCTGATTTAGAAATGAGTGGGAAGAATTAAATAACTTGTAACTCAGTAATATTCACCAGCAGGAGCATGCTAACATCCCTCGAGCTCAGTGTCGCTGTGGGAGTAAGTACATAATATGTGTTTATCCCATCGTTACTGTGCAGCATGTTGGAGCAAATCCATTGGCGCAAAGAAAATGTGTTGCTTACAGTTACCTCCGGAAGAAAATTATGGACTTCTCAGGAAAGAAGAGAGGTTTCATGAAAGGAAAACTTAATTATTTTTCATAGGATTAAGATAAGGAGACACGTCGGTAAATAACACATCTGAATCTTTGAAATATATCTATTAAAGCATTAATGGATATACATGCATTAACATGCTCTCTGAAAAATCCATCCAAAATCAGGTAGCAAGTTGACCGAACATCAGGAAAAATTGCAGCAAGATTTTTAGCTGTGATGATATGTATTCCAGCTGAAGGTATTTATTCACAAAATGTTGGAGTAACTCAACAGGTCAGGCAGCATCTCAGGAGAGAAGGAATGGATGACGTTTCGGGTCGAGACCCTTCTTCAGACTGATGTCAGGGGGGTGGGACAAAGGAAGGATATAGGTGGAGACAGGAAGATAGAGGGAGAACTGGGAAGGGGAGGCGAAGAGAGGGTCAGAGGAACTATCTAAAGTTGGAGAAGTCAATGTTCATACCACTGGGCTGCAAGCTGCCCAGGCGAAATATGAGGTGCTGTTCCTCCAATTTCCAGTGGGCCTCACTATGGCACTGGAGGAGGCCCATGACAGAAAGGTCAGACTGGGAGTGGGAGGGGGAGTTGAAGTGCTCAGCCACCGGGAGATCAGGTTGGTTAAGGCGGACTGAGCGAAGGTGTTGAGCAAAACGATCGCCGAGCCTGCGTTTGGTTTCGCCGATGTAAAGAAGTTGACATCTCTTGTATTACAGCTGGCTCATTTGTGTCACATTCTGGCTAATAGCCAAATCATAGGGCTGACTACCCTTTACAAATTAATCTTGCCACATTCTATGTGCAGACACTGTCAATTCTTGCTAATCTGACACAATCTGCTACACTTTGTATATGTTGAATTATCGAATTTTACGATCTAGCAGATAAGAACAAGAAGGCAGATTATTATCTGAATGGTGTCAGATTAGGAAAAAAGGAAGATGCAACGAGGCCTCGGTGGCCTAGTACATCAGTTATTTCAAACTGCCGGCGTGACATCGGCCGCCTCAAATTTTCCACCCCCCTGACTAACTCTAACCTCTCCCCTCCTGAACGTGCAGCCCTCAACTCACTCCGTAACAACCCGGACTTAATAATTAAACCCGCTGACAAGGGAGGGGCTGTGGTAGTCTGGCGTGCTGACCTCTACCGCACCGAGGCCAGACGACAACTATCAGACACCTCTTCCTACCTATCCCTGGACCATGACCCCACCGATGAACACCAGACCTTCATCAGCAGCACCATCACCGACCTCACCAACTCCGGCGAACTACCCCTCAGTGCCTCCAATCTCATAGTTCCCCAGCCCCGCACGGCCCGATTCTACCTCCTACCCAAAATCCACAAACACAATTGTCCCGGCAGACCCATTGTCTCTGCCTGCTCATGCCCCACCGAACTTATCTCTACCTACCTCGACTCCATCCTATCCCCCCTGGTCAAATCCCTCCCCACCTACGTCCAAGACACCTCACACGCTCTCCATCTCCTGGATAACTTCCGGTTCCCAGGCCCCCACTCCCTCATTTTCACCATGGATGTCCAGTCACTCTACACTTCCATCCCCCACAAGGATGGTCTCGAAGCCCTCCGTTTCTTCCTCGACCGTAGAACCAGCCAATCCCCATCGACCAACACTCTCCTCCGCCTAGCAGAGCTGGTTCTTACCCTCAACAACTTCTCCTTTGACTCCTCCCACTTCCTCCAAACCAGAGGCGTAGCTATGGGCACTCGCATGGGCCCTAGCTACGCCTGCCTCTTTGTCGGGTACGTCGAACAATCCCTGTTCCAGACGTACACTGGCCCCATCCCCGAACTCTACCTCCGCTACATCGACGACTGCATTGGTGCTACCTCTTGCACCCATGCAGAACTCACTGACTTTATACACTTCACCTCCAATTTCCATCCTGCCCTTAAATATACCTGGACTATCTCTGACATCTCCCTCCCGTTTCTGGACCTCACCATCTCCATCACAGGAGAAAAATTAGTGACGGACATTTATTACAAGCCCACCGACTCGCACAGCTATCTGGACTACACTTCTTCCCACCCGGTCCCCTGCAAAAAGTCTATCCCCTACTCCCAATTCCTCCGTCTACGCCGCATCTGTGCCCGGGATGAGGTGTTTCAGACTAGGGCTTCCGAGATGTCCTCGTTTTTCAGAAAACGGGGCTTCCCCTCCTCCATTATAGATGAGGCTCTCACTAGGGTCTCTTCTACATCCCGCAGCTCCGCTCTTGCTCCCCATCCCCCCACTCGCAACAAGGACAGGATCCCCCTCGTTCTCACCTTCCACCCCACCAGCCAGCGGATCCAACATATCATCCACCAACATTTCCGTCACCTACAACAGGACCCCACCACTGGCCATATCTTCCCATCCCCTCCCCTCTCTGCATTCCGCAGAGACCGTTCCCTCCGCAACTCCCTGGTCCACTCGTCCCTTCCTACCCAAACCACCCTAACCCCGGGCACTTTCCCTTGCAACCGCACGAGATGCAACACCTGTCCCTTTACCTCCCCCCTCAACTCCATCAAAGGACCCAAACATTCTTTCCAGGTGAGACAGAGGTTCACCTGCACCTCCTCCAACCTCATCTATTGCATCCGCTGCTCTAGATGTCAACTCATCTATATCGGCGAAACCAAGCGCAGGCTCGGCGATCGCTTCGCTGAACACCTGCGCTCGGTCCGCATTAACGCCACTGATCTCCCGGTGGCCCAGCACTTCAACTCCCCCTCCCATTCCCAGTCTGACCTCTCTGTCATGGGCCTCCTCCAGTGCCATAGTGAGGCCCGCCGGAAATTGGAGGAGCAGCACCTCATATTTCGCCTGGGCAGTTTGCGGCCCGGTGGTATGAACGTTGACTTCTCCAACTTCAGATAGCTCCTCTGTCCCTCCCTTCCCCTCCTCCTTCCCAGATCTCCCTCTATCTTCCTGTCTCCACCTATATCCTTCCTTTGTCCCACCCCCGACATCAGTCTGAAGAAGGGTCTCGACCCGAAACGTCACCCATTCCTTCTCTCCCGAGATGCTGCCTGACCTGCTGAGTTACTCCAGCATTTTGTGAATAAATCGATTTGTACCAGCATCTGCAGTTATTTTCTTATACTACTGAAAGTAAGCATACAGGTACAGCAGGCAGTGAAGAAAGCAAATGGCATATCATATCATATCATATCATATACATACAGCCGGAAACAGGCCTTTTCGGCCCACCAAGTCCGTGCCGCCCAGTGATCCCCGTACATTAACACTATCCTACACCCACTAGGGACAATTTTTACATTTACCCAGCCAATTAACCTACATACCTGTACGTCTTTGGAGTGTGGGAGGAAACCGAAGATCTCGGAGAAAACCCACGCAGGTCACGGGGAGGACGTACAAACTCCTTACAGTGCAGCACCCGTAGTCAGGATCGAACCTGAGTCTCCGGCGCTGCATTCGCTGTAAAGCAGCAACTCTACCGCTGGCTGCGCTACAGTTGGCCTTCATCGCGGGAGGATTTGAGTATAGGAGCAAGGAGGTCCTACTGCAGTTGTACAGGGCCCTGGTGAGTATTATGTACAGTTTTGGTCTCCTAATTTGAGGAAGGACATTCTCCTTATTGAGGAAGTGCAGCTTAGCTTCACCAGGTTCATTCCCATTTGATGAAAGGATGGATTGACTGGGCTTATATTCACTGGAATTTAGAAGGATGAGAGGGGATCTTATAGAAACATACAAAATTCTTAAGGGTTTGAACAGGCTAGATGCAGGAAAAATGTTCCCGATGTTGGGGGAGTCCAGAGCCAGGGGTCACAGTTTAAGAATAAGGGGTTGGCCATTTAGGACTGAGATGAGGAAAATCTTTTTCACCCAGAGAGTTGTGAATCTGTGGAATTCTCTGGCCACAGAAGGCAGTGGAGGCCAATTCACTTGATGTATTCAAGAGATAGACATAGCTCTTAGGGCTAACTGAATCAAGCGATACGAGGAGAAAGCATCAACAGGGTACTGATTTTGTATGAGCAGAGACATGATCATATTGAATTGCGGTGCTGGCTCGAAAGTTTCTATGTTTCTATAACTGACATAACTATCTATGAATGATGGATATCTGATATTGTACATGCAGCATACATTGATATGTAGGTTTTTGATTAAAAATAGATTTCTATAACAAATACAAATTCATTTTAACATATACAATGATAAAAACATATATATGTTAATAGGAAAAGCAAACATATACATACTATCTGAACCAATGTTTGCTATTTCTTTCATGAAAGGAAAATTTAATTAATTTTCATACAATTAGGATAACGAGACACACCAGTAAATAGCATCTTTAAATCCTTGAAATATATCTATTAAAACATTAAAATAGAATCAGTCTCATTGGAGCTATGAAACACCAAGAGGCAGAAAATATTTGTTGGACGTTCCCAAAGACCCCCAAATATTAATAGCAATTTAGGGGTAATTTAGAGCTCCTGGGGAAAACCCAAGTGATCACAGGGAGAACATACAAACTCCGCACAGACAGCACCCGTCGTCAGGATTGAACCCGGGTCTCTGGGGCTGTAAGGCAGCAACTCTACCCAATGCTACAGGTGCTTAATAGATGTTTTTTTCATATTTATATGTTGAGGAACCAATGGGAGAACACATACTTTCCACGTTGCCCAGTACAAGATCTAAAATAGCTCATTGATGATTTGGTTGTTAAGGGACCTTTAGGGAACATTGAGAATAATGTGATAGAAGTTTATATGAAGATTGAAATGGATTTATTTTACACTGAAACCAGGTTCTTAATTCTGAATAAAGCAACCTATAAAGGCGCGAAACATGAGCTGGTTGTGGTAGACCAGCGAACTACTTTGAAAGGTATTGCAGTAAACAAATAAACAAATATTGGGTCACTTCTGAAGAATTAATACACAAATAATACATATCTCTTTAAGGCAAAAAAAGGGCAGGAAAACTGGTCCAGTTATGGCTATCAGAAGTTGAAGATGGTAATAGATCAAAAGAAAAAATCTTGTCACATTACCAATGAAAGGAAAAAATGGCAAACTTGCTTTGGTCAGTATTAACAAAGAAAAGCACAAGTGACCTCCCAGAAATATTGGGGAACATAGTGTCTATGAGAGGGAGGAACTGAATGAAGTCAATATAATTAGGAAATTGTGTAAGGAACATTGATGGGTTAGAAAGCCAGTGAATCCCAGAGTCTGATGATCTACATCCCAGAATGTGTAAGGAAGAGGCCCTGGAAATAATAAATATGCCGCTGGACATTCTCCACAGTATAGACTGTGAAACAGTTTCAATGGACTCGAGGGTAGCCAATGTACTCCCGCTAATTAAAATGGAGGGAGAAGGAAAACAGAGAATTGTAGACCAGATAGCTTGATGCTGTTAGTGGGAAAACACTAGGGTGCATTGCAAATGCTGCAATGGCAGAGCTCTTGTAAAACCGAGGCAGAATTGGACAGAGTAGGCATGGAAGGGAAATGATGCAATTCTATGGAATTTTTTGTTTGTGGGGATTACCAGCAGACGAATTGACCGAATCCATGATGGATTTGGATTTTCATAAGGCTTTTGATGAGATCCAACATAAGAGAATAGCTTGTAAAATGGCACATGGGATTGTGGGTCGGGAATGGCCTGGATAGACAACTGGCTGGTAGAAATGAAGCAAAGCATAGGAATAATCAGGCTTTTTCCCAAGTGGCAGGCAGAGATCAGAAGCGTAGCACAGGGATCACAGCTTCCATTCAGGCTATTCTCAATACATATATTGTAATGTATTAATGGCTTAGATAAGGGAACTAACTGTAATGTACCCACGTTTACAGAAGACGCATCGCTGTGTGGGATAACTCTAGTCATGTCAGTTAATCAAAGTTTTAATCAAACGGATTGGAAAAAAAGGATAATCGGATAACTGTCAGGCAACTTATTCTTCACAAACAATTGTTTGTCCAGCTCAGATATCTATAATTAAAGCTGCAAAGTACATTTGACATCCAGGCAGCTCAGAGCTGGAGGATGTTAGCATTCTCACACTTAAGGCAACAAAAGTTTATGTCAGCCAGTGTTCTTCCTTCACACATCATGGTTTCCTGGTCCCAGCTGCAGTAATGTAACCGATTCCCCTAAGCAACAAAGCAAGATTTGAGGGTAGAGTTATATCAAACTTAGAAGAGTACAGCACTTGGAACAGGCCCTTCAGCCCACAAAGTCTGTGCCACCCATGCCATGATGCCAAACTAATCTAATCTCATCTGCCTGTCGGAAGAGGGGTCCCAACCCGAAACGTCACCTGTTCCTTCTACCCAGAGATGTTGCCTGTTCCGCTGAGTTACTCTAGCATTTTGTGTCTATCTTCGGTGTAAACCAGCATCTGCAGTTCCTTCCTGCACATCTCACCTGCCTGCACATGATCTGCACCCTTCCATTCCCTGCATATCAATAGACAATAGGTGCAGGAGGAGGCCATTCGGCCCTTCGAGCCAGCACCGCCATTCAATGTGATCATGGCTGATCATTCTCAATCAGTACCCCGTTCCTGCTTTCTCCCCATACCCCCTGACTCCGCTATCCTTAAGAGCTCTATCCAGCTCTCTCTTGAATGCATTCAAAGAATTGGCCTCCACTGCCTTCTGAGGCAGAGAATTCCACAGATTCACAACTCTCTGACTGAAAAAGTTTTTCCTCATCTCAGTTCTAAATGGCCTACCCCTTATTCTTAAACTGTGGCCCCTTGTTCTGGACTCCCCCAACATTGGGAACATGTTTCCTGCCTCTAACGTGTCCAACCCCTTAATAATCTTATACGTTTCGATAAGATCTCCTCTCATCCTTCTAAATTCCAGCGTATACAAGCCTAGTTGCTCCAGTCTTTCAACATATGATAGTCCCGCCATTCCGGGAATTAACCTAATAAACCTACGCTGCACGCCCTCAATAGCAAGAATATCCTTTCTCAAATTTGGAGACCAAAACTGCGCACAGTACTCCAGGTGCGGTCTCACTAGGGCCCTGTACAACTGCAGAAGGACCTCCATGTGGAGTTCCTGAGGCCTGCTGAAACTTTTCTAGTTTAGTTTCGTTTAGTTTATCTTAGTTTCGTTTAATTTAATTTAGTTTGGTTTAGTTTAGTTTAGAGATAACTGTGATGTTGGAGTTAATCACTTTCACATTCAGGAGCTGGAATATAACGCGGGATGCTTTAGGCAAAGAAGAATATAGGTGGAAGGAATTGGAAGACGATGATGAAGATTTCTGGAAGAGGTATCTTTGGCTCAGCAGACACTGCTGAGCAGCAGCCACAGTTCCGGCTGATGAGATGTCTGAAAGCCAAAGTCTCAGCAGAAGTAACCATCACTAACCAGCGTCAACATGGGAGGAGATGCTGTGAGTAGAACAGGTCAACGGAGCACTGATCAAACACAATTCAGGGTTCTGATGGTTAGCAAGTTCAATGTTATTGATTAAAATGCTGCAAAGTTCAAACACAGCCTTTTATTATTAGTGAATGTTAAAAAAAATAAGAACAGTTCCCTCAAATGTTTTCGTTTACTTTCACGGGTTTTTATTTTCACATCTTTTCTCATGCATTAACATCAGTGTACAGCACAGTCATGGCGATGTGAGAGAAGTTGAAAACCACTCTGATGGCCATGAAAGACCAATGACTTCCTTATCCCCACTAGACACTTCCGTTTTAACAGCAGAATAGACGCTTGGTGGCTTTCGAAAGCCTCCTTTACGTGAGAATAACTCTGATTTCTGATGTCTGATCTCTGCTCCCAAGAAAAGTCGAGTTTGCGTCTAACAAAATACCTTACTTCTGCAGTTCGCATGAGAAGGAGATGTTTTCTGAGACTTTTGAAATAAAGTTAACAAAAAAAAGGGGAACTGTTTTATAACAGCAGACCGTCTTAACTGATTGATTTCTGCCTTGTTCACAGTGATCACACCATTGGCTTTTTCCACCCCTTGTTTCCATTCCAGTTATTTCACTGATAAGTCTTGTAGAGGTCGATATAGTTTGTGATCTTTTACTTATAAAATGAACACATTCTGCCACTTCATTCAGTGGACAACTGTTGCACTGAATGCTGTGACTTTTATGATGTTTAAACAATCACATGCCAGATCACAGTGAGCTGCTTTTATTGCCTTTTCCACAATACTCAGTTTTAAATGATCTTTACTGAGAAAAAAACCTTGTGGCTGAGGATGATGCATTTCAGTCCACAAGCTATCTGCTAATTGAATCTGTGAGTCACTCTAGATGAGTTTCATCAGTTATTTGGTGCGATGCCTTATGAAAGTAATCCTTCTCCTATTAGAAACATAGAAACATAGTAAATAGGTGCATGAGTAGGCCATTCGGCCCTTCGAGCCAGCACCGCCATTCAATATGATCATGGCTGATCATCCAAAATCAGTACCCCGTTCCTGCTTTTTCCCCATATCCCTTGATTCCGTTAGCCCTAAGAGCTAAATCTTACTCTCTCTTCCAGTGAGAAACATCCAGTGAATTGGCCTCCACTGCATTCTGTGGCAGAGAATTCCACAGATTCACAACTCTCTGGGTGAAAAGGTTTTTTCCTCATCTCAGTCCTAAATAGCCTACCCCTTATTCTTAAAATGTGACACCTGGCTCTGGACTCCCCCAACATCGAAAGCATCCTCCTCACAGCTCATCCTGCCACCCAGCTTTGTGTCATCCGCAAACTTGGAGATGTTACATTTAATTCATTACATTAGGAGAGATCTAGCTTTTATTTCCTTTGCTACTGAGAATGCCTTCCATTGCCCAAACAAAATAACCACTTAATTTATTCACAAAATGCTGGAGTAACTCAGCAGGTCAGGCAGCATGCTGCCTGACCTGCTGAGTTACTCCAGCATTTTGTGAATAAATCAATTTGTACCAGCATCTGCAGTTATTTTCTTAAAATAACCACTTAGTTTGTCTTAGATTGGGGAAGACTGTCCAAATGAAAGAATCCAGCAGTGAGTAATCTGAAAACGCCCTCTCCTCTAATGTAGTCCAACCTATTTGGAATATTTTGACCAATGAAAAGGTGAAAACACGTTTCGGGGAACGCATTTAGTATGATGTGCTTTATCCAGCAACAAAATTAGAAAGGCCTCATTTCTTCCTCTTTCAGGATGAAACATCTTTCAAAAAGATACATAATCTTTCAGTCCTGCTGGAACCACTATATTTCCAGCATTTTATGGTTTTATTTTGGATTTTCTATCTCTGAATTTTTACGATTTTCACGTCCTCAACCTTAACCTGGGTTAAGAGGCACAGTTGCTTTGAGCTCCATGCACAAATCATCCATTCTTTAGCTCAGTGGATTTTCTATCCAATTCCATTGTTTAATACAAGGAAGGAAGGAAGGGAGGAAGGGAGGAAGGGAGGGAGGGAGGGAGGAAGGGAGGGAGGGAGGGAGGGAGGGAGGAAGGGAGGAAGGGAGAAAGGGAGAAAGAGAGAAAGAGAGAAAGAAAGGAAGAAAGGAAGAAAGGAAGAAAGGAAGAAAGGAGGGAAGCTGTGACCTATAGAAAGAAACATAAGAGGTGTGTATTTTTTCATATTTGAAGGACCCTGTGTGAACACATCTGTCAATTTTCCAATCACAGTTTGTTGTTGAATGGCTGTTAGTTCAAGACAGCAACAAGCTCTGATACAATGGCCCCAGACAGCAGAAAGCCAAACTTTCAAAGTTTGTACACATTCAGGTCACCAATAGCTGTAATTACCCTGGGGTGAGTTATTGGGTGAAACCTCTCAGTGCTTCACAGAGAAACAGGTTGCAAAGAGTTGTAGATCATTCTAACTCCCATTTTTAGTTTCATTTGCTTAAACTGTGAAAAAACGTGTTACTTACAGTGGGGATTTTAAGAACATTGAAGGGTAAAGTTGGAGAGTGAGATGCATTGCCCCACTCTAAGTGTGCTCACACACCTTTGCAAAGGTATAACATATCTTCCACCTTCTTGGTCTTTAACTTTCAAGTTGATACTTTTGATAATTTCTGTCCCTGTCCATGACATATTAGGGCTCTATTTATATGGAGCCCAGGTTTCTATTGATCTTCATGCCTTCTCCCTTTTCATCACGAAGAAAGCTCTTTGTTCTATCCTTCTTAGGTCCAAGGTGGGTGTTCTTTGATTTCCCTGTGGGGTAATCCACTTGCCACAATTTTGGTCCTTTGTAAAATCCATTCATTTATCTTTAAGATTTAATGCAGCCATCCATTGTTTAAAATTCCATCTGTTTTCATGTAAAAATAAAAACAGATTCATTTGGTGAATCCAAACCTAGATATGTAGATTTTATTCACATGGTGTAAGCAGTTTATATAGAATAAAGAATGTTTTATTGTAATATGTACTGAAGTGGAACAATGAAATTCTTTGATATATGAGCTGAATAATTGTGGTCCAAATCTTGCGGGACCCTACTAATTACTAGTTTTAATATTTGACCAATATCCCTAATCTTTATATCTTGCCACTGAGCCAATTTCTTACCAAGTCAACAAATTGCCTCCAGCCTCATGATTTTCCACCTTTTGCTTGCAGTTTATTATAAAGGACCTTGCATGTGTTTGAAAGTCTGCACAGACAACACCCATAAACATTAATTGATGTAGGCATTGCTGCACACAATTCAGTCAGATTTAGTTGGCATCATCAATCCATTAAATCCAATGGTGGCTCAAATCAGTTGAAAGATAGCCACCCGCCCTGTGCTTACTGATAGACAATAGACAATAGGTCCAGGAGTAGGCCATTCGGCCCTTCGAGCCAGCACCGCCATTCACCGTGATCATGGCTGATCATGCACAATCAGTACCCCATTCCTGCCTTCTCCCCATATCCCCTGACTCCACTATCATTAAGAGCTCTATCTAACTCTCTCTTGAAAGCATCCAGACAATTGGCCTCCACTGCCTTCTGAGGCAGAGAATTCCACAGCTTCACAACTCTTTGAGGGAAAAAGTTTTTCCTCATCTCTGTTCTAAATGGCCTATCCCTTATTCTTAAACTGTGGCCACTGGTTTGGGACTCCCCCAACATCGGGAACATGTTTCCTGCCTCTAACGTGTCCAATCCCTTAATGATCTTATATGTTTCAATAAGATCCCCTCTCATCCTTCTAAATTCCAGAGTATACAAGTCCAGTCGCTCCAGTCTATCAACGTACGACAGACCCGCCATTCCGGGAATTAACCTTGTGAACTTACACTGCATTCCTTCAATAGCAAGAATGTCCTTCCTCAAGTTTGGAGACCAAAACTGCACACAGTACTCCAGGTGCGGTCTCACTAGGACCCTGTACAACTGCAAAAGGACCTCTTGGCTCCTATACTCAACTCCCTTTGTTATGAAGGTCAACATTCCATTGGCTTTCTTCACTGCCTGCTGTACCTGCATGCTTCCTTACAGTGTGATGCACTAGGACACCCAGATCTCGTTGTACGTCCCCTTTTCCTAACTTGACACCATTCAGATAATCAGGTAGACAGCGGTTTCTTCCTGACAACAAATCTTAGACTAAATGTTTCTTATTCTTTTTCAATCGTGAAGTAAAGATTTTCAATCTAAAAGAATGTGTTCCAAATTGAGAGATCGGTGGAAAATTGGGTTTGAGACATCTGATGTGTTCTCATCTGCACTTCACATGGTCCTGGGATGGAAGCTGTACAGTCCTGGTGGTCCAGCACTATTTTGTTTGCATTCATTTTGGCAGTTCCGACCCTGTTTAATATATAGGTTTAAGGGGAAGGTGAAGGAAAAGGGGAAAAGGTTTAATAGGAATCTGAGGGGTATCATTTTCTCACAAAGTGTGGTGGGTGTATGGAACAAGCTGGACGAAGATGAGGCAGGGACTACCTCAACGTTTAATAAACGGTTGGACAGGTGCATAGATAGGACAGATTTGGAGGAATATGGGCAGGTGGTACTAGTGTAGCTGGGACATGTTGGCCGATGTGGGGATGTTGGGCCAAAGGGCCTGTTTCCACACTGTATTACTCTATGACTCTATTAGCTTTCTGAGAAGGCCTATGGTGTTATCATCTTTCCTTTCTTTAAGTATTGATGCAACATAATCATACAACATGTTCAATGTTTTCCGATTTTTGTAACGTGACTTTATCCTTTTTTTAAGAGATTATTGCCTTCTTTTCCATTATATATATTTCGGATGACAGAGGAGGGGGAAATAAGGAGAAATAAAAGTCAGATTAACATCTTATGAATTTTTCGTTAGTGGATGTAATGAGTAGAATAGATAATGGGGAACAGTAGATGTATTTAGATGAACTCCCAGGGGGCTTTTGATAAGGTCCCCCATAAAAAAAATAGTGTGTGTATGAAATTAGGGTTAATATTGACATGAATTGAGAATTAATATTTTGACGGGAATGCGAGTAGGAATAAATAAGCCTTTTTTCGTGATAGCAGACAGTGACTAGCAGTGTAGGAAAGAACTGCAGATGCTGGTTTAAATCGAAGATAGACACAAAATGTTGGAGTAACTCAGCGGGACAGGCAGCATCTCTGGTGAGAAGGAATGGGCGACGTTTTGGGTCAAGACCCTTCTTCAGACTGATGTCAGGGGAATGGGTGGTACATAGATAAGGAAGTGTATAGATAAGAATGTGTAAGATGTGAAAATGGGACCAAGGGAATGGAGATCAAGGGAAATGTTGTTACATTCTCCCAATTGTTAATTGTTAACAACAAAGCAAACAGTGACCAGCAGTGTGTCGCTGCGATAGTTTCTTGGGCCCCAGCTATTCACAATATACATAATCTGAATCATATATAATCACAATATATACGATTCAGATGAGGGAACTAAATGCAACATTTCCAAGTGTGCAGATGACACAAAGCTGGGGGAGGATGTGAATTGCAAGAAACAACAAAGAGACTTTGATGCAATTTGAACAGTTTGGGTGAATGGCAGAAGCTGTGTAACATTGATAAGTGTGAAGTTAAAAAGGAAAAGTACAAAATATTATCTAAATGGGATACATTGGGAGTAGGGAAGGCGCAATAAAACCTCAGTGTTCTTGAAATCCATTTGCACAAGGAAAATGGTTAGGAAAGACGATGTGCAGCACTTTGGTCAACGTGGGTTGTTTTTAAATGTGCTATACAAATAAAATTGACTTGACTTGACTTGACTTGACTTAATTGCAAAATAATAAATCCTTGATTGGCTAAAGAGTGAGTAGAGAATGGGGAAGTGAGACTAGCTAGATTGTTCATATATGGACTCAAATGCCCTCTTTTTGTACTTTAATCTGATTCACAGACTCTGAGATTCTGTTATATCGATATCAATATCATTGTTGTATGGTGTTATTGACTCTGACAGCAATGAATCAGGCCCCTTGGCCCACTATGCCAATGCTGATCATCAAGCACCCATGTGTGCTCATCCCATTTTCCAGCACTTGGTCCATAGCCTTCCATGCCTTTACAATTCAATTGCTAGTCTAGATATGTCTGAAACAATGCAGGGGTCTTTGTCTCCACAACGCCCCACGCTGTTACTCTGGATAATTGTAGCAATTGTAGCATGGAGAAAGTCAACTCGAAACAGGTGCTGTCGCAATGTTTAAGAAACATTTAGACAGGTGCATGGATCGGACAAGTTTAGAGGGATATGGGCTAAACACAGGCAGGTGGGACTAGTGTAGATTGGACATGTTGGTCGGTGTGGGTAAGTTGAGCTGAAGGGCCTATTTCAATGCTGTGTGCCTATGACTCCAGAGCATCAATGTTCTGAGAAAAGTATACAATTTGTAATGTGTAGCAATTTTCACTTTAAATATTTAAAATAATTTTAATACGTTATTTTAAAAAATATGCACAGTGTAAACATCCTGCAATTGTCACACATACCCCATCAACCTATGCTGACAACAGTATTTTTGTTAAGATAACAACATGCCCTCCCACTCTTCGTAAGCAATCTCCAAGTGATCTGCCGGAACTTTTAGAATCATAGAATCCCAGAGCAGGGAAAGAGAACATTTGGCCCATCGAGTCAATGCTGACCATCGAGCAGCCATTTCCACTCATCCCAATTTATTCCTCTCACTTTTCTTTTAAATAAAAGCTTAGTAATGTCCTAAATACATATAATGAGTGGCTGTGTTGAATAACCGTTTCCTTCAGCACACACTGTTCCAGAGAACGTCTGTGTTTCAGATAAACTAAAATAAACAAATTATTTCTGAGTGATCTGGTAACCATTTTGGTAACCAGGCACATAACCAGAGAAAATAACCCATAAAAAAAAAAAATCCATTATGGATTTCTATTTAAGATTTCCGGATGGATAAGAATAATTTAAAGTAAACAAGACTGTAGTTATGGGGTATAACAAAAGTGATTTGAGGTAGGGGTTGTGAAGAAGCAAGGGGCAAATTAGGACTTGTCAGAAAGTAAAGCAAGAACAGATTTCATCTTTTACAAGAAGCACCCTCATATCCGTGATGCGTGAGAAATAGCAGTAAGAGAAGTCTTTATTTGCAAAGATTTGTAAATATCTCTGGGAAATAAAACTCGTCTTTTTGGACCCTTGAGAAACCGGGTCTGCTGGTAAATTGGTTGATCTTACTTCTGAAACCACATCCTTACTTCACTTTAAATCAACATTGATAGTGAGTGAGTGCTTTCTGCATTGAAAGACTCTAAGATGGGCTCATTCACTTAGAACTTTACAAAAATAAGCATAAAAGTGGTTCCTTTGACACTTCCTGTTCTATTAAGGATTTTCTGGTGAGGTCTTCTGCAGTTTTGTTGAAGATGTTTCCAAACTTCAACTGCTGAAGATTAGAAGCCTATCTGATATGAATACTTTCGACTCTACTGTATTCTTTATCTAAAAGTTGGTAAATAAAAAAATCATTAGTTTTTATTATTTATGATGAAATCATAAACTTAGATTGTGATGTTTAGGAGCGTGCAGCAGAATATACTGTAATGAGTTGATGTTCCCCTTTAATCCTTATTGAGGATTTATTTTTTCAGATGAAGGGCCTGTTCCATTGATGTATTGTTTAATGTTCTATGTTCGCTGTACTTTGCTTTTCAGTCAGGGAAGGCTTTGGGGTTAAAAACACTGCCTGATGTTTAGGTACTTTCCTTCACTTAAAGTCACGGTATCTTAATGTGTAGTGGGAAGAAACTGCAGATGCTGGTTTACACCAAAGATAGACACAAAAGCTGGAGTAGCACAGTGGGACAGGCAGCATCTCTGGACAGAAGGAATGGGTCTGAAGAAGGGTCTCGACCCGAAATGTCACTCATTCCTTCTATCCAGAGATGCTGCCTGATTTACTCCAGCATTTTGTATCTTCACTGTATCTTAATGCCAATTAATCGTATCCTTCCAAGATTTGCCGCGTTCTTTTCATTTTCCTCTTGAAGGGACAGTTTTTAACTTCAACGTTATCCGTGAGAACAATACAGAGGGAAAGCATGTCATGTTCAATACATTTGGGGTCAAAAATGTGTATTTTTGTTGAATAGTCCAGAAGAAATTTACAATGGATTTGTTGCTAACTTTGCAGTGAAAGATTGAAACTCATTTGAGTTTAGATTGGCTTTAAGCTGTCTGAACAGTGAGTGGAATGCAGATGCAAATGTTCCTTAGTTTGGATCTAAGCAAAGCAGAGATGCAGAGCTGTGGGAAAACTGCAACTGTTATTTTTTCATTTTTCTAACTATACTGTATGTATATGGCTTGACACCTGGCAGCCAACAAGCAGTCGTTGCATGAGCAGCGATAGGGACAGTAGTGAAGAATCAACGCCCATTATAATCGCCACTGCCACCACAATAGTTTTAATTTTTTTAGTTTTTAGTTTTAGTTTATTATTGTCAGGTGTACCGAGGGACAGTGAAAAGCTTTTGCTCATGTGCTATCCAGTCAAAGAAAAACACTATACATGAATACAATCAAGCCATCCAGCGTGCACAGATGAAGGATAAAAGGTATAACATTCGGTGCAAGATATAACACTGAGTGCCTGATAAAGTCCGATTAAAGATAGTTCAAAACTGCATTCTCAAAAGCCACCATTTCGTCTTTTTCAAAATCTGCTATTTCATAATCTCTTTAAAAACTGCAAGCAAGAAGAAAATACTGCATATTTCACCATCGAAGAAACCAATAATTGTCATAAGTTATGAAAGAACCACACGAGTTCAGCAACCCAAGTCAGTGACGGTCACAGGGGATTTCACAGCTGAATCCACACCAGTTTATTTGAGATTCTGGCAGATCTTTTAACGTAATATGCAATCAGATATAATAATGGAAACCGATACCAAGCCCTCGTACTTGTGCTTAAATGTTTTGCACAAAACATGATTCTGTTGATTTCAAGAAATGGCGTTTAGAAACACAGAGGGGTTTTGATTTGCAACTTTACAAAACAACGATAGACACAAAAAGCCAGAGTGACTCAGCGGGTCAGACAGCATCTCTGGTGAAAAGGAAAAGGTTTTGGGTCGAGACCATTTTGGTTAGGCTAATTGTATCTGCAGCCTCCTTCGTTCCTGGGTGTTCCATTTGCTGAATCAGGCCGTGTATGCTCTCTACCATTCACCTGCAGAAATTCAATAGAGGACTTAGCAACACTGCAAATCTCCTCAAGCTTCTGACGAGGTAGATCAAGGTGTTTATTTATCATATGCACTGGGAATGGAGCAATGAAATTCTCGCTTGCTGCAGCTTTACAGGTACATTAATGCAACCATACAACAAATTAACATACAATAAACAAAAATACCAAAAAGCATAAGTTGTACTAGGTAGCCATACCAGAATAGTACAGGATGAAGTACTTTGTGTAACCTATAAAAAGTCCCAAGTAGATCATTGCTCAGGTAGGGTTGTGGTTAAGGTTGTGCAGTGTGGTTCAAGAACCTGAGGGTCAAAGGGAAGAAGCTGTTCTTGTACATTGAGGTAACAGTTCTCAGGCTTCTGTACCTTCTTCCTGATGGCAGCAGTGAGATGAGAATGTGGCCAAGGCAATGTGGGCTTTTTGATGACATCATCTGCCTTTTTAAGGCAGCTTTTCTTGTAAATTCCTTTGATGTCGGTACTCAGCCGATGGAATGGGCAATGTTCACCACTTTCTGCAGCATCCTTTGTTCATGGGCGTTCGACGTACCGAACCAGGACCTGATACTAACCAATCAATATGCTTTGTACCATACACATGTAGAAGTTTGACAGCGTATTCAGCGACATGCCAAATCTCTTCAAATTTCTGAGGAATCAGAGACGCTGACGAGCTTTCTTTGTGAATGAGGTATTTTGTGCGCTTTAGGAAGGACATGTTCGTGCTGGGGAGAGCGTAGTCAAGGGTCAGCAAGACATTGCCTGGATTGTAGGACTTTAGTCATGGGAAGAGTTTGGAGAGAGTGGGCTTGACTTCCGTGGTGTGAAGGGGTTTTGATTTGTGACCTGGTAGAAGTGTAGATGCTGAGAGAGACACAGATAGGACAGATAGTCAAAATCTTTTTCCCCCAAATCAAAATGATTGTAGCAGTATCAAAAAGGTTCCAGGTGAAAGGAAGGAGTTTTTATTTATTTATTTATTTATTTATTTATTTTTATTTTTACAGAACTTTTTAGAAAACAAGCCCTCCCACCCTTCCCCCCACCCCCCTTATACTAACCCCAAATAAGAAAAAAAGAAGAAAAGAAAAAAAGATTAAAGATTGCCTGGGTGTTGGGGGTCCTGCACACGCCCCATGGAATTCCAAACAGAATAAACTGTATATATATGTACATCTCTCCCAAAAGAACCATTGAGAATATGAACAATTCTTCTATATATATAGGCCCCTCTTTTGTAGATAAGGACGCCAGATATTTTAAAAAGTATCATATTTGTTCCTTAAATTATAAGTAATTTTTTCAAGTGGGATACAGTTAGAAATTTCATTATTCCAAAGGTCCATACTTAAATAGGAATCAGATTTCCAAGTAACTGCGATAGTTTTTTTGGCTACTGCTAATGCAATTTTATAAATTCTTTCTGATATTTATTCATTTTAAGTTGTGGTCTTATTCCTTCAACATCACCCAATAACAAAAATCTTGGGTTGTATGGAAGTTGTATTCCGATAATCTGTTCTAGAAAACTTCTTAAGTTTGTCCAAAAAGGTTGTATTTTTGAACAGGACCAAGTAGAATGAAAAAAAGTACCAATTTCTTGATTGCACCGAAAAGGAGTTTTAAAGGGGATCTGAGGGGTACGTTTTTTTACACAGAGAGTGGTTGAAATCAGAGTCACACTGCCAAAGAAGGTTGTGTAATCAGACACAATTGCTACATTTAAGGGACATGTACTTAAATACGCCAAGCATGGAAAGACACAGTCCTAATGCTCGCAAATGGGATTCGTGTGGATGGGCCAAAAGGTGGTGGGGCGAAGAGTCGGTTACTGTGCTGCATATCATCCTGGCTCCAAGACCTTAAGCACGCTTGTGGCGATGTGGGTCAATTATTCTGTACAAATTTGGATTGAGGTCACATTTTGAGACGAATATTGATTGCCAGTGTTGCAGTGGTAATTGTTTAGGTGCCGGAGCTGTCACTGGTGCCGGAGCGGCCACTGTTAAATTCCCCGCTGGTTAAAATTCCCTGTTGTTTATTTTGGCTTTTTCTTTACAGTGGAGCCGGGGCGGCACTCCGGTGATCTCCGGCAGCACTGTACCCCTCCGGCAGCACTGCACCCCTGTTGATTGCAGTAAAAATAATACGCTAGATTGAATAGAATTGATGTGCAATTACTTAGAGGCCAATTGACCTGGTGAACAATGTACAAAAACAGTGTTGTGATGATATAGCCAGATATCTGTGGCCAGTCAGTACCAACTGTATTTTGATTAGCCTCAATACGCATCCACCTAATTCAAGAATCATGGAGTGGGCAGCGGTAGAGTTGCTGCCTCACAGTGCCAGAGACCTGGGTCCTGACTATGGGTGCTATCTGTACGGAGTTTGCACGTTCTCCCCGTGACCTGCGCGGGTTTTCTCCGGGTGCTCCGGTTTCCTTCCACACGCTAAAGAGGTGTGGATTTGTAGGTTAACTGGCTTTGGTAAAGATTGTAAATTATACCAAGTGTGTAGGAGAGTGCTAGTGTGCGGGGATCGCGAGTCGGCATGGACTCGGTGGGCCGAAGGGCTTGTTTCCGTGTTGTATCTCTACAGTAAAGACTGGCACCAGCATGAAGGAGTCAATGGCAATGAAAGGTAATCAGTACCTACGGTGTTGTTCTGTGCCTTCAGTTGATAAGCGATAGGTGTTAACAACTTGGAGCCATGGACAAGGTATAGACAACAAAGCGTTCCTACCCAACTCAATCTGACACTCATTATTAACAGAAGATAGACACAAAAAGCTGGAGTAACTCAGCCGGACAGGCAGAATCTCTGGAGAGAAGGAATAGGTGATGTTTCGGGTTGAGACCCTTCTTCAGATTGGTTACCAGATTAGATTGCTGGGACTGTGTATACCAGAGAGGATGGTACATGCATATGATGAAACAAGGGGGGACGTCACCAATCTAGTGATGTGCACCCAATATGGACAGAAAGAATAGCTTGAGTCCCAACGCCCCAAAGCTGTGGAATTCTCTGCCTCAGAAGGCAGTGGAGGCCAATTCTCTGAATGCATTCAAGAGAGAGCTAGATAGAGCTCTTAAGGATAGCGGAGTCAGGGGGTATGGGGAGAAGGCAGGAACGGGGTACTGATTGAGAATGATCAGCCATGATCACATTGAATGGCGGTGCTGGCTCGAAGGGCCGAATGGCCTCCTCCTGCACCTATTGTCTATTGTCTATTGTCTAAAGCGCACAAAATTTCAGCTGAGTTAGAAATCTGTTAAGACAGCTCACAAAAGGAGGTTGTAGGAAGGAACTGCAGATGCTGCAGGAACTGAAGATTGGCACAAAAAGCTGGAGTAACTCAGTTTTGGTATAGTTTTGCATTTCTAACTAAATTTGGTTAATTTCTCCCTCATCTCTCCAACATAATATTCGACAAATATTTATTACAAAGCTTGTGAGATGACCGCCTTTGATCGTTATTTCTCAGGGGGGTGCAGACTCATTTACACAGGTGTGCATCACCTGCTTCTCATATTTCAGTGTTCTCCACCTTACTTCTTGTTTTTATTGCAAAGAAAGTAGAAAGTTTGTATTATTTTTAAATGTGCCTGCAGGTGTCAGTGAAGAAGGGCAGAGTGAACCTGGAACAGCCTTGTCCTCGAAACTGGATTAGTAAGGGTGCCAAAGGTTACAGGGAGAAAGCAGGAGAATGGGGTTGAGACGGACTGATAGATTGGTCATGATTGAATGGCGGAGTTGACTCGATGGGCTGAATCACCTCATTCTGCTCCTATGAATTATGAACTTAAGGATCAAACAAAACTTTCAACACTGTGCATTAAGTGCAGAGGCAACCCTTATGTATAACTGATCATTCAGTCAGAATAACCAAGAAAAATACAATTGATTTAATAATAATAATAATAATAATAATAATAATAATAATAATAATAATAATAATAATAATAATAATAATAATAATAATAATAATAATAATAATAATAATAATAATAATAATAATAATAATAATAATAATAATAATAAAAATAAAAATAATAAATTCCTTTATTCGTCCCACACCGGGGAAATTGACAGTGTTACAGCAGCAAAGTGGATAGCAAGAGAGCAAGAGATCATTCATTATAAATAAAAGATACATAAATTGTCATCAGTTTTCTTTGTGTTCTTAGCTGTTCTTGTTGACTCGTCTGCTGGGAGCAGTGCTGGTTGTGCAGTCTCACAACAGCGGGAAGGAAGGACCTCCCATATCTCTCCTTCACGCACTTGGGGTGAGGGAGTCTGTCACTGAAGGAGCTACTCAGTGCAGTGACAGTGTCCTGCATGGGGTGGGAGTCGTTGTCCAGCAGCGATGTTAGCTTTGCCATCATCCTCCTCTCTCCCACCACCTGCACTGAGTCGAGGGGGCAACCCAGGACACAGCTGGCCTTCCTGACCAGCTTGTCGAGTCTCTTCCCTTCCGCCGCTGAGATGCTGCTGCTCCAGCAGACCACTCCATACAAGATGGCCGATGCAACCACCGTGTTGTAGAAGGTCCTTAGGAGTGCCCCCTGCACTCCAGAGGACCTGAGTCTCAGCAGATAAAGTCTGCTCTGGCCCTTTCTGTATAGCGCATCAGTGTTTTCAGTCCAGTCCAGTTTATTATTGAAGTAGACACCCAGGTACTTATAAGAATCCACCCTCTCGATGTCCATTCCCTGGATGTTCACCGGTGTCGGGGGGACCTGGCTGCGCCTGCAGAAATCTAAGTAAGACAATACTGCCTGCCATTTTACTTACACATGTTAACTTTGCAATTACAGGACAGAACAAAATGAGAACCTTATAGGAAGTAGAAAGGTACGTTTCTGAGACCCATTCAAAAGGGCGAGGCGGTGTGATTGGACGAACAGCTGCTGAAGACGGAGCGGAGAGGCAAGGGATGGCAACAGGCTGGAGGAACAATCGTTGGGTGCTCATAAGCTCATAAGACATAGGAGTGGAACTATACCATTCAGCCCATTGAGTCTGGTTTGCCATGCAATCATGGCTGATCTATCTTTCCCTCTCAACCCCATTCTCCTCCCTTCTCCCTGGAAACTTTGATACTTTTACGAATCAAGAACCTATCAATCTCCACGTTAAAAATACCCATTGACTTGGCCTCCAACGCTGTCTTCCAAAGATTCATGACCCTCTGGCGAAATCAATTCCTCCTCCTTTTCAATCTAAAGGTGTATCCTTTCATTCTGAGGCTGTGGCCTCTGGTCCTACACTCTTCCACTACTGGAAACATGACCTCCCCATCCATTCTATCCAGGTCTTTTATTAGGCCGTGGGAAATTGTGCCGCAAGGACCCAATGATGATCAGTGAGAACAGGGGATAATTTGAAAACACGACAAGAATCAAATTAATTTACTGGCACACAGAGTGTATATGTTCAGTGAATATTTTTAATTGAGTTATTCATTCCTCGATATGAATTATGAAATAGGCACATGGATATGCAGGAAATAGAGGGATATGGATTACCCTTAAATTAGTTTAACTTGCAATCATATTTGACATGGACTGTGGGCTGAAGGGTCTGTTCCTTTGCTGTATTCTTCTATATTCTAATTATAGATATTATATATTATATATTCTAATATTGATAAGATGCCTTGCACGGCCTTACTTCATGAGTAAAAGTGCAATTATTGGCTTTTTTTTAGTGTGGAGATACGAAACAGGCCTTTTGGCCCACCGAATCCACGCCGACCAGCGATCCCTGCGCACTAACACACAGTAGGGACAATTTACATTTACACTAAGCCAATTAACCTACAAACTTGTACGTCTTTGGCGTGTCAGAGAAAACCCACGCAGGTGATGGGGAGAACGTACAAACATAGTCAGGATTGAACCGGGTGTCTGGGTCTCCGGTGCTGCAAGCGCTGTAAGACAGCAACTCTACTGCTGTGCCACCGTGCCTGTTGTTACATAGTTAAAATGTATATGCTACTCCAAACCTTAGGCTGTTGTAGGGCATAATTATATACTTTGATTGAGAAGAATAATATAGTAACAATCATATAAGAAGTGTACATAAGGGACGAAAAGCTAAAAAGGATAAAAGGTAAATAGATATTATTCAGGAGCAATTTTCAAATAATAAGATATTATTTAAAATCATCATCAAATGTCCCATTCCGATTAAGAAATGATCAGTAACTGTCTTTGGGAGGGAGATTGACTTTGTTTTACAAATTCACTAAAATGCCCCAATTATTGCAATAGTTTTCATTAAGCGACTTCAATTGTGTGGCCCTGTACAGCTCATGTGAGCATTTTCTGAAGGACAAATTAGTTTTGGTTCTTTTAGTTTTAGTTTTAGAGATACAGTGTGGAAACAGACCCTTCTACCCACCGAATCCGCTCTGACACTAGCACTATCCTACACACCAGGAACAATTAAAAAAAAAATCCGAAGCCAATTAACCTACAAACCTGTACTCTTTGGAGTAGTGGGAGGAAACCGGAACACCCGGGGAAAACCCACGTGGTCTCAGGGAGAAAGTACAAATTATGTACAGGCAGTACCCGTAGGCAGGATCGAACCTGGGCCTCTGGCGCTGTAAGGCAGCTAATCTACCGCTGCGCCACTGTGCCGCCCTTCTATTCTCTTCATTTTGATTTGAAGTGTTGCTCCTGTTAATAAATGTGATGGTCATTGATCCTGGAGTTACCACTGCTCTTTGGCCAGTAGGTAATGGGGAGAGTTGGCAGAGGCAGTGTGAAGATACTGGTCTATGTCGAGAGGGGACCGTTTACCATTTCATTCCTTTGGGCTGAACTTTCCTTCAGTCGCCAACTTGATTAATTGTTAGTGAAAACAGAAGTCTCAGTGTGGACTTCAGCTGAAATGTTTAGAAAGTAACTTGTTTGAATATCTATGGTTCAATGATTCTTTACTGTGTACCTTTAGAAAGGAGATAAGGAGGAATTTCTTTCGTCAGAGGGTGGTGAATTTGTGGAAATCATTGCCACAGACAGCTGTGGAGGCCAAGTCATTGGGCATTTTTAAGATTGACAGATTCTTGATTTGTGAGGGTATCAAGCGTTTTGGGGAGAAGGCAGGAGAATAGGGTTGAGAGGGAACGATAGATCAGCCACGATTGAATGGTGGAGTAGACTTGATGGGCCAAATGTCCTAATTCTGGTCCTAGAACCTATTAACTTATGTATGTACTGAGGTACAGTGAAGTTATTATTTTTGCATACAGTTCAGTAAAGTGTTACTATACATAAGCACAATACATAAGGAACTACAGATGCTGGTTTAAATAGAAGATAGACACAAAATACCAGTAACTCGGCGGGACAGGCAGCATCTCTGGAGAGAAGGAATCGGTGACATTTTGGGCCAAGACCCTTCTTCAGGCAGTTTGAAACGTCACCCATTCCTTCTCTCCAGAGATGCTGCCTGTCCCGCTGAGTTACTCCAGCTTTTTGTGACTATCTCCAGAATCAGTCGCTGTTTCGTCCAAGGCATAGGGTGGAGATCGCCTAAAGATCTTTCAAGAAGCTGATGAAATCATGTTTGCTCAAAAATACCTGGCGCATACACCCTTTTGTTTCCTTTAGAAAAATCTAACCAAGCAGAAAAGATTACAACAATGATTTGGAGACCACTGGAAATTAAGCACAAATTTAGAAAATAACAAAAGCTGACCTAAGCATGCAAAAGTGTGCATAGCTAATTAACTTGCTTTGTACAAAGTTCATTTGATTATATCATGCTGTCTCATTGCCAACCTCGCCCTAGACCTCAACTTGTTTTTCCAGTTGTAGTGCCACAAGCGATACCATAGGTGCCAATCGTGCACATTTGTTCATAAGCATCCTTCGTGAGGCTGTCAAATAGGATATAAATTAATCCAGTTCGACAGTCAACCAGCAATCACCCCACAGCGGCCAACAACGTTAGTATTAGTTTGCTCATTTTACATTTCTGTGATAAATAATTAATTGCACACGTCTAGCAAGGAGGTGCCACTCATCTCTGGAGTTATGATATAGGTTTTCATTTTAAGTACATTGGTATCAACATTGTGCCACATCCACTGCTTTTCCTGTAGTCAAAAAGTTGCTGCTATGCATATAACGGTTCACACGATAATAATGATTGATGCACATCAATCAAGGTGTAAATGTTTTAGGGGTGCCATCACGTATCGGCACACAAAGTGCATGATCTATATAGATATTGTTGCTATTTAATATGTTTAAGCATCCCTTCCTTTAAATCGACAACATGGATTCTTGATTAGTACGGGTGTCAGGGGCTATGGGGAGAAGGCAGGAGAATGGGGTTAGGAGGGAGAGATAGATCAGCCATGATAGAATGGCTGAGTAGACTTGATGGGCCGAATGGCCTAATTCTACTCCTTTCACTTACGATCCTATGAACATGCCAAATCACTGTCAGTAGTGAAAGAGTGGAGTAAATGTAAAGACTTTTTTCCTCTTTGTTTAAGATGTGGGATCATTAAGCCTCACCTTTTCATCACTTGCAAGGCCATTAGATGGTGTATGTGTTCACTACCTGGGCTAATAATTGACACATAGCAGTGTGGCACAACACCCTTGCACAGGAGGGAACTTTAATGCCAATGGAAGAATGGATCTGTGGGATTTCCATCCACCCCCTCCCCTCCCCTCCCCTCCCCCACCTGGAAAACAATGTTTAAAGTGTCACAAAACCTTTGATGGACCTGATAACTGCTGCACCAAAACACTTGCTTGTTGGTTTGGTTAATAGGTGTAGAATGTTCAAAATACATGACGATGGTTCTGAGATTCTCATGGTGCTGAAGTCTTCCTTAACCAGGTAATATTAAGGTTGGCTGATCTGACGCTACATATATTTCTTCCTCCTCTGGCAACTCGTTCCATACACCTACCACCCTTTGTGCAAAAATGTTGCCTCTCCTGATCCTATTAAACCTTTCCTCCCCCTCACCTTAAACCTATGTCCTCTGGTTCTCAATTCCTCTCCTCTGGGTAAAAGACTCTGAAAATTTACCCTATCTATTCCTCTCATGATCTTGTGCACCTCTCATCCACCCCTCATCCATCTGCGCTCCAAGGAATAAAGTCCTAGCCTGGTCAACTTCTCTCTTTAGCTCAAACTAAACTAAACTAAACTAAAATACGAGTTAAATGTTCTGAGAGTGCCTGCCTCTGCCACAGCCCCAGGCAATGCATTCCAGATTCAAACCACTCTCTGGGTGAAAACAAAATTCTCCACGGATTCTCTCAAAACTTCTTATGTTTTGTATCAGTTTGCCTCAGTTAGAAAAAAAGGACTTGCATTAATATGGAACTGCTCGCCTTCCATCCAGAATATCCCAGCGTTCTTAGCAACCAATGCAGCACTTCTCAGGTGCAGTCAGACTTGTAATGTAGGAGATGTAACAGAAGGGTCTCGACCCGAAACGTCACCCATCCCTTCTCTCCAGAGATGCTGCCTGTTCCGCTGAGTTACTCCAGCTTTTTGTGTCCATCTTCGGTTCAAACCAGCATCTGCGTTTTCTTCCTACAGATATAATCTAAGCAAGCTAATTCATAACATCATTATACATAGTTTAAACAATGAAGGGCATGTGTCGCTAGTCAAAAAAGTCAAGGGAGAGTCAAGTGTGTTTAAGTGTCACGTAACGCCAACAGAACAATGAAATTCTTGCTTAATAAGCAGCAGCTTAACGAGCCAGTACACACATGGATAAATAAAATAACAAAAATCTCTTTAATTAATAACCTTATTAAAGTGGGATAACATAGAACTAGTGCAAACGTGCAATCGATGGTTGACATGGACTTAATGGGCCAAGGGAGCTGTTTCCATGTTGTGTTTCTAAAATGTAAAAAAACGAATACGACACATACCATTTGGAACTAAAATTAATGACTGAGTCACAAAAATCATATATAACAACATTAATACAATTAGTAGTCATATAGCAATGACTATATCAACAATAATACTTCTCTATATATTAATCCAAATAATGTTACAGGAATGCTCCCATTCCTCTCCCTCTCCCTCTCCCCACTCCCCACTCCCCATTCCCCACTCCCCATTCCCCTCTCTCCTCCCCCCGCTCCCTACTCCCCTCTCCTCTCACCCCATTCCCCTCTCTCCTCTCCCTCTCCCCTCTCCCCTCTCCCCTCTCCCCTCTCCCCTCTCCCCTCTCCCCTCTCCCCTCTCCCCAAAGCCCTAGAGTTACTCTTAGAGAGGAGATCTTGTTGAAACATATAAGATTCTTGAGGGATTGGACAAATGTTCCCCATTTTGGGGGAGTCCAGAACCAGGGGCCACAGTTTAAGAATAAGAGGAAGTCATTTAGGACTGAGATGAGGAAAAACTTTTTCACCCAGAGAGTTGTGAATCTGTGGAATTCTCTGCCACAGAAGGCAATGGAAGCCAATTCACTGGAAGGCAATGGAAGCCAATTTCAAGAGAGAGGTAGAGTTAGCTCTTAGGGCTAACAGAATCAAGGGATATGGGAAGAAAGCAGGAACGGGTTACTGATTTTAGTTGATCAGCCATGATCATATTGAATGGCAGTGCTGGCTCGAGGGGCCGAATGGCCTACTTCTATTTTCTATGTTTCTATAAGTTAAATGTTGATCTAACTTATAAACAGCAAGCTCCCACAAACAGCTGGGCAGTCATGACCCAAATAATCTATTTTAGTATTATTGAGTGAAAGATAAGTATTGACCAAAAAACAAATCCATTCTCCTCTTAAACATCCCAAGATAGACAATAAACAATAGACAATAGACAATAGGTGCAGGAGTAGGCCATTCAGCCTTTCGAGCCAGCACCACTATTCAATGTGATCATGGCTGATCATTCTCAATCAGTACCCCGTTCCTGCCTTCTCCCCATACCCCCTGACTCCGCTATTCTTAAGAGCTCTATCTAGCTCTCTCTTGAATGCATTCAGGGAATTGGCCTCCACTGCCTTCTGAGGCAGAGAATTCCACAGATTTACAACTCTCTGAATGAAAAAGGTTCTCCTCATCTCCGTTCTAAATGGCCTACCCCTTATTCTTAAAATGTGCCCCTGGTTCTGGACTCCCCCAACATTGGGAACATGTTTCCTGCCTCTAATGTGTCCAACCCCTTAGTAATCTTATATGTTTCGATAAGATCCCCTCTCATCCTTCTAAATCCCAGTGTATACAAGCCTAGTCGCTCCAGTCATTCAACATACGACAGTCCCGCCATTCCGGGAATTAACCGAGTAAACCTACGCTGCACGCCCTCAATAGCAAGAATATCCTTCCTCAAATTTGGAGACCAAAACTGCACACAGTACTCCAGGTGCGGTCTCACTAGGGCCCTGTACAACTGCAGAAGGACCTCTTTGCTCCTATACTCAACTCCTCTTGTTATGAAGGCCAACATTCCATTGGCTTTCTTCACTGCCTGCTGTACCTGCATGCTTCCTTTCAGTGACGATTCTTTGTAATGAGTTCAGAGAACAAGCTGGGCCTTGGTCCAAAATACAGCAACACTGACAGCATATCATTCTCTTAAAATTGCACAGGAGTATCAGCGTAGACTTTTGTGCACGTCATTGTGAATAACAAGGAATTTGTAGGAAGGAACTGCAAATGCTGGTTTAAACCAAAGATAGACACAAAGAGCTAAACACTTTAATTCTCCTTCCCATTCCCACAATGACCTTTCTGTCCTAAGTCTCCTCCATTGTCAGAGTGAGGCTAAACGCAAATTGGAGGAACAGCATCTCATATTTTGCTTGGGCAGCTTACAGCCCAGTGGTATGAATATTGAGTTCTTTAACTTCAAGTAATCCCGGCATTCCCTCTCTCTCTTCCCTCCCCCACCCAAGTCGCACCAGCTTTTCGTTTTCACCCAACAAACAGCCAACAATGGCCGTTACTTTTTTGCATATCTTTCGTACATTGTTCTTTATCTCTCTACATCATTGTCTATATCTCTCGTTTTCCCCTATCCCTAAATAGTCTGAAGAAGGGTCTCGACCCGAAACGTCACCCATTCCTTCTCTCCACAGATGCTGCCTGTCCCGCTGTGTTGCTCCAGCGTTTTTGTGCCTATCTTCAGTGAATAACAAGGAATGTTACTTGAACCCCTAACCTGCTGTCTCAGAGCCGAGTGGCTACCATTGTTACCATTGGTGAGAGGCTCTCATTGTTAACGATGGTACCTCTTGGGCAGAAGACCATGGGTGCAAGCCCTGCTCCAGGAATTTGATGCATAACTCCAGACTGACACTTCAGTGTAACATCAAGCCAGCACTTTAGAAGCATTTTCTTCATGCTGAGAACATTGCAAGACCTGCCATCTTTGAGGTTTGTTGTTGTAAAAAACATTTTGTAAACTGCAGTATTTTTTGTAAACTGGGAGATACAAGTTCGCAGCAACTGCCCTCAAATAAAGTTTAAGTCAACCATTTAACACGCCAAAATAAGACGGATTCTGTCAATTCCAGGCAGGCACAAAATGCTGGAGGAACTCAGCGGGACAGGCAGCATCTCTGGAGAGAAGGAATGGTTGATGTTCCGGGTCGAGATCCTTCTTGGGGAATTCCAGGCAGTGTTCATTTGTAAACTATGGAGATTTATGGTGGTTATCAACAGTTGTTTATTTTGTTTCTTAATGAACAAATCTGAAATTGTTTGTTTAATTTTCACGTGTCCCTCTCCAGCAAAGACATACCTCGTTCAAAGCTGAGTCTGATTGTGCAATGCATTGGCCTAGCTGTTATCTTTTTAAATCAGCACTCACCTGATACCAAATCTGAAACTTGAAAAATCTTGCTTCACTTGCGAGACGAAGCAGTATTTCTTCTAATCTGAGTCAGAACAACACTGATGTTTGTCCAAGCATGGTGCCACTAAGTTAATTATCGCCACATTTTTGTTTGGCATTTCCTTCCATGATAGAATTCAATCTAAGAAAAAGTCACGTGGAGTATTAGCATTTCTACTTGTGTATCTATCCAGATAAATCTTGTCAAAGAAAATAAATGTGCTGATGTACAATTGATTTACGCACTGACTCGTAGAAAATGGTTAAGATTGGTCAATATTCATCGGAATTTAGAAGACTGAGATTGTGATCTCTTTTAAACATGCAAGATTTGACAAGGTGATTTCCTAGAATTGAGGGACATAGTTTAGGTATCAGTGCTTGGGAGATATTTCTTCATTCAGTACTTTTTCTGGTTTTAGTTTTTTTTTAAAGATACAATGCAGGACCAGGCTCTTTGGCCCACAAAGACCGCACTGACCAGTGATTACCCATGCACTGGCTCTATCCTACACACAAGGGACAACTTACAGAAGCCAATTCACCCACAAACCCGCATGGTTTTGTAATGTGGGATGGAACTGGATCACCCAGAGAAAACATGGTGAGTTCTCTCCGGGTGCTCCGGTTTCCTCCCACACTCCCACGTTGTACAGGTTTGGAGGTGAATAGGCTTTAGTAAAATTGGAAATTGTCCCTACTGTGTAGTGCTAGTGTACAGGTGATTACTGGTCTGCACAGAATCGGTGGTTCCAGGGGCCTGCTTCTGCGCTGCATGTCTAAAGTCTAAAAGTCTGAAACCCATGCAGTCACAGGGAGAAGGTAAAAACTCTGCACAGACAGCACCCGTAGCCAGGATCGAGCCCGGGTCTGTGGCACTGTAAGGTAGCAACTCTACCGCTGCGCCACTGCCTCGCCCACTGTACACCTTTATGGTCAGAAATCGTTTCCCATGAGCAATAAAAGCAATTTTCCCCAGGATCAATGGGCAAATTGAATTGGACAGTTCTGTGCACTAGTCATCCTCTTGATGTCACCAGTTGCATTTGATTACTGGCAGCGCAAAAGAGAGTAAATCTCTCCACTCTGCTGTAGTTATGCCTACTTAATGGGGTACTCTGCTTACATTACGTGACTTGATTGGGTAGCTTCAGAACTCAATGAAGCTGTTGAGCCACCTTCCAAAAGTCCATATCCAGTGTCCACAGGATCCATGAAAATTGGGTTTTGTTTCGAGACATCAACTTTCTACCAAAGAATACCCTTGATATTGGCAGTATTGTAATAACTCATTGTTAATACCCTCTCCCATCTCTCTTCCCCCTCTTCACCATCTCCCATCAGACAAAAGGTATAGAAGTGTGAAAACACACACCTCCAGATTCAGGGGCGGTTTCTTCCCAGCTGTTATCAGGCAACTGAGTCATCCTACCACAATCAGAGTGCAGTACTGAATTACTATCTACTTCTTTGGTGACCCTCGAACTATCCTTGATCATACTTTGCTGGCATAACCATGCACTAAGCATTATTCTTTTACCATGTTTCTATATCATGTAAATGGATCTATTGTAATCATGTATTGTCTTCCTGCTGACTGGTTAGCACACAACAAAAGCTTTTCACTCGGTACACGTGACAATAAACTAAACTGAAACTGGTGTAGGCACTGTATAGGTTTTCTGGTGAAGCACTTGACATTTATTTGAAAGCATCCAAGGCCTTGCATTCTTTTGAATCATGGAGCATAGAAAAATGATCTTTATCCCACTTGGTTCCCGCCAATTTTCAAACACCCATTTAACACTAATCCCATTTGTATTCTCCCCGTTTCTCACTGCAGATTCTACCACTCATCTCCATGCTAGGAGCAATTTACAGTACCCAGTTAACCTACCAAACCCACATGTTTTCGGGATGCAGGAGGGAAATCCACACAGTCACAGGGAGAATGTGCAAACTCCATGCACCGAGCACCAGAGATCAGGATTGAAGCCGGGTCTCTGGAACTATGAGGCAGTAGGTCTAACAGCTGTGTCATCACACTTGGAACCAAAGAGCAGCATATGGCAATGGGATAGCACAATAGGCAATAGGCAACCTTAGAAACATGGCTGTGGCCCTCTCAGCTATATGGCACACCCGTAGCTCGATCCTCACCACTGATCTCTGGGGTACTTCATACCCCAATCTTTAATTTTAGCAATGCCACTCTTGGGCACACTGAAGTTCTCAACTATATCTCAATAACCAATGGAAATTGGGGTCAATTAATGTTCATACATTTCCAAATGTCACTTGTTCCTGCTTTGGGGTGCCCACCGAGAAAGCCTGAGAACCGTGACCTCCACGTTCAATAACTAATTCTTTCCATCAAACATCAGGCTCTTGAATCACCCTGCATGACCTTAGCCAAAGAGGCTCTTGTGGGATCAATCCACTGGGTCACCTATTCCTTTTCTCCAGAGATGCTGCCTGACCCGCTGTCTATTTCCCCTGTGGTGGTCAGAGCAAAAGGGGATTCACTGATGAAGCCCTGAAGGAGGTGGTGGGGTTTTGATGTGCAGTGGTCAGCCCTCAACACCTCGCTGAGTGGCGCTCCCTCAACCTGCATCCCTGCTGTGGCCTTGGCTGCTGTTGGGCTGCCTTTGTCCCCTTCTGATTTTCCTTTAGCTTAAGAAAATAACTGCAGATGCTGGTACAAATCGAAGGTATGTATGCACAAAATGCTGGAGTAACTCAGCAGGTCAGGCAGCATCTCGGGAGAGAAGGAATGGGCGACGTTTCGGGTCGAGACCCTTCTTCAGACTGATGTCAGGGGGGCGGGACAAAGGAAGGATATAGGTGGAGACAGGAAGATAGAGGGAGATCTGGGTTAGCTTAGCTTAGATCCTTTAGCTTAGCCGACTTGCTGCTGCTTTACAGCAGATGTAGCAGAATGGCTTTCTACACAACAGGAACACGACCTGTCAGTCAAACCTGGCCGACCTCTGAATTATACTCTCACCTGCAACTGCCCCCCCCACCCCTTCTGATTTCCCACCAGACGTACAAGTCAGCGCTCGCGAATTGCAGTAATTAATTCCTGGAAGAGGCATTCATTTTAAATGTGGCTGAAACTCTTCTGATTGCTTCTTGAAAATTCTTGAAGGGAATTTTTTATTCGATGTGGTATTACTTAAAATGTGGGTTTTTGTTTAATAAAACTGATTTTATCCAGAATTACTTTTTCTTTAATTTAACATTTTTTTCTAAAACTTTTCATGGGATCAATTACATTTCTGGAGTTTCTCATGTACTTGAAGCCTTAATTGGTCGCTAATACGTTCCAGAACGTTGGTCGAGAAAGGGATAGAAACATTCAGCCACCCCAAGGTAATGTCATCCACTGATTTATTTGCTACAGGATGTGGTCTGTACAATGATCCTGAGGAACCCAAGCTCAGCAGCACAATCCAAGCTCCAACGTCACGAAAACTAGTGACAGTCTGATAAAGGGTCTCGGTACCCTTCATAGCTTCATAGCTCTTAGGGCTGACGGAATCAAAGGATATGGGGAGAAAGCAGGAACAGGGTACTGATTTTGGATGATCAGCCATGATCATGTTGAATGACGGTGCTGGCTCAAAGTGCCAAATGGCCCACTCCTGCACCTATTTTCTATGTTTCTATGTTAACAGATTATCAAGTCAAGTCAAGTCAAGTTTATTTGTCACATACACATACACGATGTGCAGTGAAATGAAAGTGGCAATGCCTGCGGATTGTGCACAAAAAAAGAATTACAGTTACAGCATATAAATAAAGTTAATAAGTTACTATAGTGTAGACAAAAATTTAGTCTCTGGAGTTATAAAAGTTGACAGTCCTGATGGCCTGTGGGAAGAAACTCCATCTCATCCTCTCCGTTTTCACAGCATGACAGCGGAGGCGTTTGCCTGACCGTAGCATCTGGAACAGTCCGTTGCTGGGGTGGCAGGGGTCCCTCATGATCTTGCTGGGACTGTGAATACCAGAGAGTTTTTATGTTTCTATGACCTGAAACATCACCTATTCCTTTTCTCCAGAGATGCTGCCTGACCCGCTGAGTTGCTCCAGCATTTCATGTCTATCTTTGATGTAAATCAGCATCTGCAGTTACTTCTTACTTTCTAAAGCTAGTGCTAGGACAATAACAATCTTGGATCCCCGGAGGTTCATCAAGCCTCAGCGTAGTACCCGCTTGGCTCCAACTCTGATAGGAAACAACATATCGCCAAACACCTGTGCCCTGTCCCCTCGACGGCCCACAGGATCTCCTGTTGCTGACCATTTTAACTCCTCGTCCCATTCCTATATTGGCCTTGGAGAAAAGGAATAAATGACTTTTCAGGTCGAGGCATCAGACGGATCTGATGAAGGGTCTCAACTCGACACGTTGACTGTTCCTTTTCTCCAGAGATGCTGCCTGACTCGCTGATGACCACCATTTTGTGTCTACCTTCGGTGTCAACCAGCATCTGCAGTTACTTCTTACCCATATTGACCTTTCTGTCCTTGGCTTCCTCCATTGGCAGAGTGAGGCCGCATGCAAACTAGAGGAAACAGCATCTCATATTCGCTGGGGTAGCCTTTGACTAAAGTGGTACGAATGTTGAATTGTCCAATTTCAAATAATACCCCTCCTACCCTTCTCTCTTTCCTGGGGCTCCCCTGCCCCCTCTCCACCAGAGCCCACCCACTATCATGTACCAGTCACCCTGCTCCTTTCACCTTCTTCACACACACATTTCCCTTCCCCGTCCCTCATTTCTCTTTTCCCCCCTCTTTCCTTTCCTCCCTGTACCGTTCCACCAACATCCCTCACCTCTGGTTTTACATTTCACTCCTCTTCCCTCTTTATCTGACCCCTTTTTGACCCAAGCCTTTGTCAGTAATCCACCCGTCTACCAATCAAATCCCTCTCACCTATATCCGCCTATCACTCGTCAGGCTTTGCCCCACTCCCATCTCTCTTTTCCAGCTTTCCTTTCCCCTTCTACAGTCTGAAGAAAGGTCCCAAACTGAAATGTCACGTGCCCATTCCCTCACTCGATGCTGCCTGACTCGCTCTGTTCCTTCAGCACTTTGTGTTTTGCTCAAGATTCCAGCATCTGCCATTCCTTGTGTCCACACATCTATAGTAGCAGGCCAATACTCAATGGATAGGTTGCCTTGTTGGATCTATTGCTAAGAAACCCAAGCATTGACTACTCATTAATTCAAGGTTCTGATGCACAATAAACGCACCCTTAGGACAGCACAGGTCAGATGAAAAGTAAAGAATTAGGAAAAGACAAAATGGTAAACTAAATCTTAGAATTTGTGATTCAGTTGCCCATTTTACCTGATTTATTTTTCGATTAATTTGAAGTGATCAGGCAAGTTTCATTGCCAGTTTGCTCAAAAACAACTTCAGCTTCCTGGCATATTTGGAAGGGCATTTTATGTAAAAGGTTCATTGTAATTTGTGAACTGTTTCAGTTCCAGAAGTTCAAAAATGTTCATGGTAATGAAAATGTTACTTGAATGTGACTGCAAATGAAAATTCAACTTTCTCAGAGATGTCAGATGGATAATACACAGAACAGTAGGTATGGATGACTCAAATGCTAGAGATTTCAAAATCACTTACTTTCCATATCTGAATATTATGCTCCACTAAAAGGCAAAGCACTGGAGTATCTCGGCACTCCAGCACTTTGTGTTTTACGCAAGATTTCAGCATCTGCAGTTCCTTGTGTGTTTATTACACTGCTTGATTTTAGTTGCAGTCGCTAGATTATAACAATTGCTAAATTTAACCGCAGGGTATAATTTGTATTAACAAGAGAACGAGATATTAATGGTTAACAGACAAGGGCCAGTAGGAGGGTGAACCGGGGTAATGCATCCAGCACCTTCAATGTGGGTTGCAGGAGGTACCCCTGGGACATAAAGATGGCCAGGAGAGGAGAGGAGAGGAGAGGAGGGGAGGGGAGAGGAGAGGAGGGGAGGGGAGGGGAGGGGAGGGGAGGGGAGGGTTTTTAATCAACGTATTCAATGCATTTTCTTTTAATAAAGGCATGTCATTTTTTCAAGGCAAATTCTACTTAATTCACAAGTTCCTTTAATTTTAATTTTAAAACTTAGTTTTTGTGGAGGAGATTGATTTTTTTTTTATATGTATACTATTGAATTTTAATCGTGTTTTTTAAATATGTTCTTTGCTGCACAGGGGCAGGAATTTGAAACATAATCATCATGTACAAATTAAGAAAAATGTACAAATCAAGTAAAGAAATAACACTGGTACAGGTTTTTGACCTGTTTTAATTCTGTAGGCATGGGAAAAGGCTCCAAATTTTCATGAAACTATAATTTGAATAGAGCAGGGGTGTACTGTGACCTAATTCAGAGAAACGCAATAGAACAGCACTCAAAGCCATTGTTTCACCGTATGTAGTAGAATTAACCTGAAATAGCAACACTATTGGCTTTATTTGCTGCTCTCTGTATCAGAGACAGTGATTGTACCACAACAGAGAGCAGTTTGGCCTGCTGGAACATACTGACTGCCCGCTGCTGGAGTTAATGTTCTCAAATGTACCCTGTGGGTTTTCAAGTGAAACTGAACTGAGAAATTAAATATAAAAGAATAAATGCCTAAACTTATAACACTCAATTTTAAGGGTGGCGTGGTGGTGGGGTGCAGCGGTAGAACTGCTGCCTCACAGAGCCAGAGACCCAGGTTCGATCCTGACTATGGGTGCTGGCTGTACAAAGTTCAGTTCAGTTTAGTTTAGTTTAGTTTATTGTCACGTGTACCGAGCGAGGTACAGTGAAAAGCTTTTTGTTGTGTGCTAACCAGTCAGCAGATGTATCTATGTATTAAATTATTATAATTTAATTTGTCTCCTCACAGCGCCAGAGATCTAGGTTCGATATAGACACCGGGTGTTGTCTGTGTAGAGTTGCATGTTCTCCTTGTAACCGCGTGGGTTTCCACTGGGTGCTCCGGTGTTTCCTCCCACATCCCAAGGACATGCGGGTTGTAGGTTAATTGGTCTCTGTAAATTGCCCGCAGTGTGTTGGAGGGGATGAGAAAGTGGGATAACATAGAGCTGGTGTCAGCACGGACTTGGTGGGCCAAAGGGGCCTGTTTGCATGGTGCACCTCTCCTCTAAACTAAACTGAAGAAAATAAAGCTTCACAATTTTTTTCTACACCACACTGGAATAAGCTTCACAATTTTTTTCTACACCACACTGGAATAAGCTTCACAATTTTTTTTCTACACCAGCCCGGCAGGAGAAGTGGGGGAATAAAGAAGGTGATGGGTGGGTAAAATAATGTAGGCAAACTTTTAGCAGTGATAGCCGTCTCCAATATTGGCTTCTTGTTGTGGCATTCAGTCAGCTAACAGCAAGGTTAGTGCCGACTGCACATCGCATTCCCACAAATGACAGACAGCCTGAAATTGGTATGTTTCCTGCAGCAGAAGGAATGGGCATGGGTCTCATGCACTGGAATCCAGGTGCCTGTTTTCAGGAATTGTCCAATTTAGCTCCTATTGTCTCTTTAATTGGTTATCAATTCAAAATCTCATGGTTGGTTTTGCTGATGCATTACCGAGATCACTGTGGACAGATTTAAGCACCGTTTTCAATTTTGACTTGCTGTTTTGTGTGTTTTTCTTTTGAGGAGAGAGGTTAGACTGGTTGGTGGCTTTATGCCACTGATCCTTTTAACAGACTGATTGTGAGATACTTCTCTTGCAGCTGTGGCCACAGTTCTGCCTCTCTCAGGGACTCTGAGGCTTGAGGTTATCTTTATACCGTTACTCTGTGTACATTAGGTTTTACAGTAAAAAGCCCGTGCTTATGCCTCAGTCTATGTATTCCCAGTGAGAAGAGCTGGTAAAAGCCTGGACCAGGCAGGCAGTATTGATAGGATATAACAGAGAGGTTAATGGCATTATTTTAAAATTGAAAAACACTACTGTCAAGAAACAAGGCCCATATGATTGAAATCAAGCCTCCATTATGAATGAAAAGACAAGGTGAAGTTAGCCAGGGAGTAGAGATCAAGTGATGTACAGCTTTTATTTTTCAAAGCTTGTTGATTGCAGGAAAATCCCAGTACAAGGCAAATATTTCTGACACTTGAGGAACAAATCAGGGTTCATTTTCTATTTGAAGATGTATGTTTGGAGTTGATATAGTAAGAAATTATGACATGGGAGGAATCTATTTCAAATCATGTCTCAAGTTTTTTCAAGTCTGACCCGCTGCATAGGTCAGGTTAAATTTCCCTTGAATTACCCTGGCAACCCTCGACCTCAGAAAAGCGGGGCTAACAATTGTACTGTCGTAGCTTCTAGCATCCCACATCCTCTCCTACCCTCTGGTTTGTTTGAGGGTAGCTACATTTGATTATTTTTTTTGTTTCTTTGTCGTGTTGAACACTTTTCGTTGCTGCTTTGAGTGATACACTGCGTAGGATCATCTTCGTTGTCTGTAGCCTCAATTTTTCGCTGTGTTGTTTCTTGTTCTTTTGGGCGACTTTTCTTGTTTCAGCCTGAAAGTGGAGTGACAAGCAACTGGGAAATTGCCCAAAAGCAGGCGATACTTTTGGCAATGGCACTCGAGCAGTCTTGGGTGTTCGAAGTACATTCAGCCAGCATTCCCTTGAAACACTTCGATGCTAAATAAATCCAAACAAACCGGTGAACAAGGGAGGCAAAATCAGTTGACAGAAATATTAAGAAGCAGACATTTGCTGCAACACCACACAGGCACAGCAGAATTATACAAAACGTAAGATGTCGCGGCACGGTGGCGCAGCGGTAGATTAGCTTCCTTACAGCGCCAGAGACCCAGGTTCGATCCTGACTACAGATGCTGTCAGTACGAAGTTTTCACGTTCTGCGTGGGTTTTCCCTGTGAGGTATGGTTTCCTCCCACACTCCTAAGACGTACAGGTTTGTAGGCTAATTGGGTTGGTATAATTGTAAATTGTCCCGGGTTTGTGTAGGATAGTGTTAATGTGTGGGGATCTCTGGTCGGCACGGACTCATGGGATGAAGGGCCTGTTTCCACGCTGTGTCTCTAAACTAAACTAAACTGATGAAAATCTGAATTAGAAAGAGGACATGCTGGCAATACTCAGCTTGCCAGGCAGTATCTGTGGAGAGAGCAACAGTTAATGTTCAGGGTGTTCGACCTTTCAGCAAAACCAACAACAAGCGGCTGTTGACCTGAAATTATAAGTCTACCTCTCACTCCACGGAGGTTGCCTGATCTGCTGAGCATTTCCAGGATTGTCTGTTTTAATTTCACATCATCGTTGTCTCCTGTATTGTTAATCCATGTTAATCTAAAGCAAAAATGATTGCAGTGTCCACCTGCTTTGGGCACTTTCACAGGGAATGCCAGCTGATTGTCACTCCGCATTTTCAGGCTGAAATAAGAGTAGTCTTCCCAAACGAAGAAAAAACAACACAGTGAAAATTGAGGCTTGGGATAACCAAGATGAACCTTTGCAGAGCATCACTCAAAGCCCCAAAGAAAAGTGATCAACAGGACGAAGAAGCAAAAAAAAGTCAAATGTAGCCACCCTGAAACAAACGGTAGGGTAAGAGAGGACGTGGGATACTAGATGACTTGGAAATCCTTGAGACATAATTTGAAATAAATTTCTCCCAGGTCATAATTTCTTACCATATCAACTCCAAATACACATCTTTGGATAGAAAATGAACCCTGGTTTGTTCTTCAAGAACCAGATATATTTGTCTTACTGGGATTTTCCTCCCTGCTGTAATCAACAAGCTTTTAAAAATAGAAGCTGTACATCACTTCATCTCCACTCCCTGACTGGCCTCACCTTGTCTTTCATGCTTTTCAGACATAATGGTGGCTTGGGCCCCATCTGCCCAGCACTTCCAGCATCTTCTGTTTTAATTTCACATCACTGTTGTCACCCGCATTGCTGCATGCTAATATGAAGCAAAAATATGTCAAAGTTGAAATGGAAAATGTAATAAATGTAACTATAAGACATTTATTTATGTAAGACAAATTAATGAATTTAGAGCATATCGCATAAGAACAGCACAGGAACAGGCCCTTCAGCCCACAATGTCTGTGCCAAGACCAACTCTTATCTACCTGCATATAATCCATATCCGTCCATTCCTGTATATCCATATTCCTATCTAAAAGTCTTTCAAATGCCACTATCGCATCTGCCCCAACCACTGCCAATTCATCTCTATGAAATAAGCATTGCCTGAAAAATTCACCTCCATGTTGTTATAGTCTGATCACAGTTTTGGCTCTTCATTGGTTGTATAACTTTCAAAATGGATAATGAAGTTTAAAATATTTGTGCTAATTGAGGACTCTTCACCCGCATTTCAATCAGGTTTGTGACAGTGAAGACTCCTAAATTACTGTGAGAGACACGCAGCAGATGAGGCATCTCACAAAGGGTCTTCGATCCAAAACATTGATGTAGTCTCTCTTTCCATAGACCTGCAGTGTATTTCCAGAATCTCTATTCCAAATCTCTAGCATTTCCATTTGTTATTTTCAAAATCACTGCCATTAGGATTTGCTTGCATCTGCATGATTCACCTCACTGTCGTAACATTGCCTCATGTAATTCTCGGAATAAACCTAATGCAGCGAAACTATTCAAAAGGATTCCAGCCTGACAAAATCCCAGACTCAGTCATGATGAAGTAGAAAGGTGGAGTTCAATAAAAATCAAAATACCTGAAGCGATGCCAAATTCAAATTGCCTTACAATACTCTGAAATTAGGGTACAAATCAAAAACATTTTGGTAATGCTCTTTATGTTCCAAAAAAGTTTGAACTGCTGAAGCTAAATAGCAGAAACGGATAGAGTTTCAAAACTTTTCTATGTTAGAAATTATCTTAGCATAAAATCACAAATTACACCTGTAATTATGGTTCAGAATTTAAAGCTGCCTGGCTAGGGTAAGGCTGCCACATTGTGGTACGCTGAGCAGATTTGAATTTTTGACCTGCAAATGACTCGCTGAGCAAAGGGGTGAAGAATGTTATTTTTTTTCTAAAATGTAGGGCAGGAAAGGTTGACTGAAATTATGAGTCGCTTTATTGGGCAAATCCATTTACAACTCAATGAGCTTGTCTACATTAGTGGATTAGGGCGTCGCACTTGAAAATGTTTGCGTTAAAGATTTGAGAAAGACGTCATCCAGGATAGTTCTGGTATTCTGCACTCCATGGAAGAGAAGGGCCAACCTACTTATAGAGTAGTAATTGGAAACATCTATGAGAAAAAACACATCCCTCTTTAGTATTGTCAGCGCAGGACACACAGCACGGCGATGGGAGACTTTGAAAATTATGGTCCTTGAATTGGGAAAGAACGTAACACAATCAAGGACTACGCCCACCCCAATTATTCTCTCTTCACCCCTCTCCTGGCGGGCAGAAGATATAAAAGCTGGAAGCACATGTCACTGGATTCAAGAACAGCTTGTTCCGTGCTGTTTTTGGTAATCGGACTCTTGAATGGGCCTCTTATATCTTGAGGATGTATCTCCGATCTTCCAATCTATCTCACTGGCGCTTTTTTTTATCTGCACTTTCTCTGTAGCTGTCTCACTGTATTCTGCACTATGGTTACTTTCTATTTTCTTCTATCATATATGGTATCTATCTGCGTGGATAGTATGCAAAACATTTTTTTCACAGTTTCCTGGTGCACGTGACAATAATAAAACCAATACCAATACCAATGTCCTTGGAAACTTATAAGCTTACTAATCTGTTGGGGAGAGTGGGAGAGAAGTGGACGTGGGAGAGGAGAAGGAAAAGGGGAAGTGTACCTGAGTTCCAGATATTAAAAATATATATATATGCCAAGAGCAGTTAAGCCTGATATTTTCGAAACTGTAGCAGCAATTGGAAAGGTTGGTAGCAGAGGAGTGCTCTAGAAGGACAAATCTGCTCATTATCCACACAAGTTACTTCACGGGAATGGGAAATGCAAATGTTTGTTTTGGCATTTCTATTTTCTTTCAACGACGAGTTCAACCTTTGTTTTGTATCCGGCCTCTGCTACTGTTGACCTTCAAGTTTTATTTTATGTTGACACTGGATGCCCAGAGAGGGGGAAAAAACCCATTCTATTCACTTGAAAAATACCAAATTGCCCTTAAAAATTGTAGTTCTGCATCTTTTGATGCATTAGGCTTGGGCAACGTAGAGTGATAACACTACCTTCCATCTCCCCAAAATATTCACGAAAGTGGCCAAAAGTAAGAGAAAACTGGCACAATGGTGTTTGGTGCAAATTCAATTAAGATGGGACTTCTGCGGTTCCTGTTGGACCTCTCAGCGCTCACAACTGTTGTCTCATTGCAGAGCTGGCCACCGTGCAGTGAGTCAACACTTAAACGATGATTCCAGGCAACCACAGGACTGTGACAGGATAGGCTACCATGAAGATGAGGGGGGGGGGAGGGGGGGGGGAGGGGGGGGGGGTTAAGTATGTGGGAGTTGGGCCTTGCATACTCCAATATCCTGTGCAATGATCTGACTCACTCAACTCTAACGGCAAGAGCAGCCTCACATCCACTGTAAGCTACAGGCTAATCAAAGCCAGTAAGACTCCAATGATTCAACACCCATGGGACTTTGTTGGTGCTGGAACTGCAGATCCTCCAGACTGTTGGATGACATTAATATCCAAACACACTTTTCTTTGCATGCTGCACAGTAGCGCTATGAATGTCACAGTGAACCCAGTAAGTTTAAAGGGAGTGGAAAATATACAAGGACTCCAGATCCTGGCTCCAGTTGCTTCGAGACCATAACCTTGTCTCTAGCTGCAATCCCAGTCCGGGCCCCAGGGTTCAGACCCCATTCCTGGCCCCACCACTCACTTCTGCTTGGACTCCCGATTCACGTTCCAGACTAATATGTGAGCGGGATGCCAAACTATCCAAATAATTATTTGACAGATCATTGGAGTTTTATCGGAGTTATTTATAAATAATGGTTAAGAAAAAGTTTGCGGTCAGCAAATGGAACTCCATTGAATGCTGGGCCTTGAAAGCTGAGCCTGGGGAGGTACTCAGTCAGCAACGTGACAGTGTATCTTCATTAGGTGTTGGTTTATTCCCAAATTATTCATTATGTGCTCTTGGTTTTTCTTTGAGAATGAGTAACAAAAGTTGTGGGTTTCTTCCAAAAGCTCCAGTTTCTACCAGCAGCGGAGGAAATGTGTACAATTATCTGCAGAACTGATACATTAACTGCACATCTGAACATGGGTAATCATGAAGAGAGCCAAGGTAAATAACCCTCAGACATGCCTGAGCTGATTTTACATTAGGGTGTCACGGTGGTGCAGCGGTAGAGTTGCTGCCTTACAGCACCAGAGATCCAGGTTTGATCCTGTCTATGGGTGTTGTCTGTACGGAGTTTGTACGTTCTCCCCTTGATCTGGGTGGGCTTTCTCCGGGCACTCCGGTTTCCTCTCACACTCCAAAGACGTACTGGTTTGCTGGCTAATTGACTTGGTAAAATTGCAAATTGTCCCCAGTGTGTGTAGGATAATGTTTTTTGTGTGGGGATCGCTGGTTGGCGTGGACTCGGTGGGCCGAAGGGCCTATTTCCATACTGTATCTCTAAATTAAACTTAACTAAACTAAATAAATTAGTTATTAATTAACTGGGAAATGATTGTTACTGCCAACTAATTTGCAACAAAATGTGTATAACACACTATTTGCTCATAGAAACAGACACAGATCAGTCCAGTTTTTTTGGCAAATGTTTTTCATAAATCTGTAAATGGTTATGGAAGCTAGAAATACCATAAGATGCATGTACATGCAAGTTTTGCAAACTTCACATATTATTTCTGTGCTTAACACGGTTATAACCAACATTTGAATCAGATCCACACTAATAAGGTATAAGTACATCAAACTCAATTTTTGAGCACTTTGCTCAAAAACTAAGCTAGAGTTTAATAGTGAAATATAAAGATCTTTACAGTGTAACTAAAGAATAATACATTTCCAATTTCAAGACTCAAGAGTGTTTAATTGTCATTCGAGCCAGTGTCATTTGAGAAACTCTCCTACACTGTAGCTTTACAGGCACATTAAATGCAACAACCAAAAAGTAAATATGCAATAAATTATCACTGACACTACATCTAGAAGACCATAATAGTGCAAGCCAAAGTATGTAGTGCAACCTTAGTCGTGCAAAGTCCACAGTGGTTGATTGCTGAGGTCGGGCTGTGGTTGGGGTTGTGTGGTGTGGTTCAAGACCCTGATGGTTGATGGGTTGAAGATGGTGTTCTTGAACCTGGTGCTAATGGTTCACTAGCTCCTGTACCTTCATCCCAATGGTAACAGTGACATGAAGGTGTGACACGGTGGTGTTAGTCTTTGAATTATTAGCTGCCTTCCTGAGGCACCGCTTCCTGTTGATCCCTTGGATGGCGGGGAGGTCAATACCCAGGATGGATCAGGCAATGTCCACCGCTTTCTGCAGCATCCTTCATCCTTGGGAATTCAAAGTACCGAAACAAGCCATGACGCAACCTGTCAGTATGCTATCCACTGTACATCTGTGGAGGTTTGATAGATCGTTCAGCGACATACCAAATCTCATAGTGAAATTGCGAATGGTGAAAGGTTTGGATAGAGTGAATGTGGAGAGGATGTTTCCACTAGTGGGAGAAGCTAGGACCAGAGGTCACACCCTCAGAATTAAAGGACATTCCTTTAGGAAGGAGATGATGAATTTCTTTAGTCAGAGGGTGGTGAACCTGTGGAATTCTTTGTCACAGAAGGCTGTGGAGGCCATCAATGGATATTTTTAAGGTAGATAGATTCTTGATTAGTACGGGTGTCAAGGATTATGGGGAGAAGGCAGTAGAATGGGGTTGAGAGGGAAAGATAGATCAGCCATGAGTGAATGGGGGAGCAGACTTGATGGGCCAAATGGCCTAATTCTGCTCCTATACCTTTATGACCTTATGATCTCCAAGTGGAGACGCATGTGAGCTTAATTTGTACTTGCATCAATGTGTTGGCCCCAGGACATCATCAGAGATGTGCACACTGGATATTAATTCAGATTAATATCTAGATTTAATCTGGATATCAATAAAATGAACATTTCCATTCTGCTTTGATTTATCCTTTCTTGCATGCAAATCTTCTCCCAAAACAAATGCAAAAGGTTGACTTGAGTAATGTCAGAAAATATGTGTTTACCTCTGAGCACGCGTAAAACACAAGCCTGGGTGCTAACTGCAAAGAAAGATTTTTTTTAAAGCAAACTGCTGGAGGAACTCGGCATGCCAGTTAGCATCTGTGGAAGGAAATGGATAGTGGATATTTCAGATCAGGACACTTCATTATACTGATGGTGTCGAGGGGAAATAGCTGGTAGAGAGAGTTAAGTGGATGAAGTGTGGCAAGAGCCACTTGCCCCAATTCTTCCCCTCACTTCCTTCGAATCTTCACTCCAAAAGGTCATCATCTGAACTGTCCACCAACTGTCTATTACCTCCCCCTGATGCTGCCTGACCCATTGAGTTCCTCCAGCAGGATGTGTTGTCCTGCAGAGTGTGTTGTCCAGTGTCTTGTGTCTCAAGCTCAGTATTGTTAATGTTGCTTTTGGACAAAGTTAAAATAATGCCTGTTTATTGCCTCAATGCTTAGCCAGATGGCTCCAATTTTAGTGTGCCTTTGGCATGAGTTGTAACTGACCAGTGCTGTTAAAAACGTACTTACACTTCATAAAGGGGAGTTACTTCATCGCCACAGCTGGTGCCAGAAGTCATCCCATTGGATTTGGGAACTTCCTGTAAGCCACGAATGATTACGTGAGGGGGGGGGGAAATTCCAACTTTCAGACACAACTCTGGACATGTTGGCAATGAGACACGTAGCTGGAGAGAAGAAACCTCTGAAGGCTTGCAGGAATAAGGCCGACCACATTTCAATGCCATGCCCAAAATAGTCCTGTGCGTGCCTAAAAAGGCTCCTTTTGAACTGTAAGGTTTATTTGAGGCAGGTATTAGTACGAAACCACAATGAAACGGCAGTGCCCTGAGCACGAATCTAGCCCTTGAAATCCTGCGTTAACAGTTCTGTGATGGGATTCTGGTTTTCTTATCTCGTTAGTCATCTCGCAGAATGGCAGAGCGGGCCAAAACAAGTGCTAGCACTAAGAATAGCATCCGCCAGTCATTTACTGGACAATTTGAGACAGTCTTGCCTCATTTGCATCTCCAAGCATTGAAAAGATTTGCTTGGACATTTATAAATTTTAAGTAGTTATTTTAATCATTCACGTTAAAGCATCTCTCTGTCTAGTGCCTTGAGTTCACAGTATCTGCATTTATAGTATAGAGTATTGGGAGGGAATTTGAGATTTATTGACCATAACTGCTCCATCATGGAGTTTGCTTTTGTGTTGTCAGAATGTAACAATATTTTTTTAATTGATTGCTCTGATTGTAATCAAAACAGTTTAATTGTATTGAGTATAAACTGGCTTGTTGTATGCAGTTCGACATTTGAACAGGCACATGGTTAGGAAAAGGATACAGGCCAAAAGCAGGCAAATGGGACTAATAAAGAAAGGCATCTTGGCTGACATGGACATGTTGGGTTGAAGTTCTTGTTTCCATGCTGCATAACCCTATGAATCTGTGATTGAGAATTTGAAAGAATTTGATCCATTTTTCATGTTTAGACCATAGTCAATAGACAATAGGTGCAGGAGTAGGCCATTCGGCCCATCGAGCCAGCACCACCATTCAATGTGATCATGGCTGATCATTCTTAATCAGTACCCCGTTCCTGCCTTCCCCCCATACCCCCTGACTCCGTTATCCTTAAGAGCTCTATCTAGCTCTCTCTTGAATGCATTCAGAGACTTGGCCTCCACTGCCTTCTGAGGTTTGATATTATTGATTTTAACATTTTTTGCATCTTTAAAATTGTCCATACAATTTCACGTGAATGTGCTTTTTAAATGATTATTTTAATGGAATTGTAACTTTAAAATAAAATATGTGAATGAATAATGTGTACTGCTGATTGGGAAAGGCTTGTGATGGCCTAAGATTCTGGAGAAAGAACCAATCTTGTGAAAGATCAGGGATGTGCTGTGTTCTTTCAGATCAGCCCCAACAATGACTAGAAATAAGTTGCTGGAGGAGAGTGACGAAAGCTTTGTTATCCTAGCCTGGATAACCTTTCCAAATGAGACCTTTCCTATAACCATGTAGTCTCCATATCTCATTTTCTTCATCTAAGTACAAGCACAAAAGGAATTCTTAATGGGAAAACTTCCCCAGTAACTCTTTTGAAGTTACCGAACAGGAATGTTGCAGGTCGATGCATGTTTATGGACCTCTTAATAACGTTAGACCTCCATTTTAGAGGTATGAGTTTAAGATCAGATTGACATTCCTGTGCAAACTCTGGGAAATTGCATAGCATAATAAAAATTATTTTAAGGTATTCATTTGGGAAACCTTTGGAAACTTCTGGTACTGTGTGCAATTCCCAGTGGCAAGATAAATTAAATGCTAAATGGATGGGAATGTGGAGTAGCCAACTTTACTGATTGATTACACATAAGATGTGCATTTAAATTAATAAAAATAATGATAGTATATCTGAAAGATATCTGAAAGATCAGCATGATAGAAAACCCTTTTGGGCGCCACGGTAGCACGGCGGTAGAGCTGCTGCCTTACAGATCCAGAGACCCGGGTGACGAAGGGTGCAGTCTCTATGGAGTTTGTACGTTCTTCCCGTGACCACGTGGGTTTTCTCCGTGATCTTCAGTTTCCTCACACATTCCAAAGACGTACAGGTTTGTAGGTTAATTTGCTTGGTAAAATTGTAAAAAATTGACCCCAGTCCGACACTAGACCCTAAAATTGACACGAGACCCTAGTGTGTGTAGGATAGTGTTAGGGTGCGGGGATAGTTGGTCGGTGCAGATTTGGTGGGCCGAAGGGCCAGTTTCTGCACTGTATCTCTAAACTAAACGAAAAGACTAAAACCTAAAATTAGAGTATAATTTAGATAGCTTATGAATAAGGTAAGAGAGTAATAGAGGGTGGAGTGGGTAACGGAAATAACTGAAATCCTGTTAGTAAGGGTGGAGTGTGTAATGAAGTGTAAAAATATTTTTTGCTCTATGCATTTCTTTGATCTGATGTATTAACCTTATGTTATAACCATCCTATTAACAACTAGAGAGTAGAGCTGGGCTACTAACTACCTCAATGGATACTCTCAGACGATCTTTAATCAGACTTTACTGAACTTTATCTTGCACTAAACATTATTCACTTTGTCATGTATCTGTATATTGTGGATGGCTCGATTGTAAACATGTACAGTCTATCCACTGACTGGTTGGCACGCAACAAAAGCTTTTCACTGTACCGCGGAACACGTGAAAATAAACGAGACTAAACTAAACAATATGGTTCGCAACTTAAAAAAAGAAAGCTGAAGGTAGAAAATGTGATCCTTACATCTTTGCATTTAGTGATTTAGACCAATTGTTGTTGGTGGGTGGAATCATGATAACAATGATGCATAGAAACATAGAAACATAGAAAATAGGTGCAGGAGTAGGCCATTCGGCCCTTCGAGCCTGCACTGCCATTCAACATAATCATGGCTGATCATCCAACTCAGTATCCTGTACCTGCCTTCTCTCCATATCCCCTGATCCCTTTAGCCACAAGGGCTGCATCTAACTCCCTCTTAAATATAGCCAATGAACTGGCCTCAACTACCCTCTGTGGCAGAGAATTCCACAGATTCACCACTCTCCGTGTGAAAAAAATCCTTCTCATCTCGGTCCTAAAAGACTTCCCCCTTATCCTTAAACTGTGACCCCTTGTTCTGGACTTCCCCAACATCGGGAACAATCTTCCTGCATCTAGCCTGTCCAACCCCTTAAGAATTTTGTAAGTTTCTATAAGATCCCCCCTCAATCTTCTAAATTCCAGCGAGTACAAGCCAAGTCTATCCAGTCTTTCTTCATATGAAAGTCCTGCCATCCCAGTAATCAATCTGGTGAACCTTCTCTGTACTCCCTTCTTGGCAAGAATGTCTTTCCTCAGATTAGGAGACCAAAACTGTACGCAATACTCCAGGTGTGGTCTCACCAATGCCCTGTACAACTGCAGCAGAACCTCCCTGCTCCTATACTCAAATCCCCTCGCTATGAATGCCAACATACCATTTGCTTTCTTCACTGCCTGCTGCACCTGCATGCCTACTTTCAATGACTCGTGTACCACGACACCCAGGTCTCGTTGCATCTCCCCTTTTCCTAATCGGCCACCATTCAGATAATAGTCTGCTTTCCTGTTCTTGCCACCAAAGTGGATAACCTCACATTTATCCACATTATACTGCATCTGCCATGCATTTGCCCACTCACCTAACAATGCAATGTCAGGGATGTGTAAATCTAGAAGCAGAACTGGAGGTACTGAGCTTTTGTTGCGTGCTATCCAGTCTGCAGAAAGACAACACATGATTACAATTGAGCCAATTGCCCAAATGAACCAAATGCGAGTTGAATGTTCGATGTGATTCATTCTCATTGCAACAACATATTCTATCTATACATCTCTTTACTTTAAGTTGTGTTGCTTTTCCTGTATTTGCTTTGCTTTTTCCTGTATTTGCTGGAATTGTTTTGCAAGATCACTCTGAGGGGACAGAGCAGTGTTGATCTGTGGAACAAGGAGTGCCCATACATAGCATGTTGTCTCTTTCGGTTGAGAGAACACGATGAGTCAAGCGCAAACCATCCCTAATTTGCTCTTGAGGCCACATCATTATCTCATATGTAAGAATGGGTGTGTGTGTAACCAAGAAAAGGGTGGCACTGTGGTACAGCGGCAAATATGCTGCCTTACAGCGCCAGAGACCTGAGTTTGATCCTGACTATGGGTGCTGTCTGTACAGAGTTTGTACGTTCTCCCCGTGACCTGCGTGGGTTTTCTCCAGGAGCTCCGGTTTCCTCCCACATTCTAAAGAGGTGCTGGTTTGTAGGCTAATTGGCTTGGTAAAGTTGTAAATTGTCCCTAGTGAATGTAGGATAGCGTTATTGTTCAGGCACCCGGTGAGCTGAAGGGCCTGTTTCTCTAAACTGAAACTAATGAAAAAGTGTGAGTTGTGCTTTTTGGTCAGTGCATGAAAGAACAAAAAAAACAGATAAAAGGTTGGAGTCTTTAATCAACATTTCCAAAACATTGCCTGTCTTTACCTTTCACATGCTAGGTGAATTGCTGCGAAGATTTCCTTTTATTTTATGGCAATGGACAGGCAATTGATTGTAAGAAACAAGATAGGTTTATGGTGAAATCAGGAAAAGAACACGTACAAATGTCAGGGGTTTTGAATTCACATCACAGGTTTTCACTTCAATAATGAACACTGATTCCTCTTTAAAATTTCATTCCTGTGCTGTGTAATTTTCTTTCCAGCTTTGATCATTTTCAGTCTTTGGCCTGACACTTTTCAAAATATCTCACACTTAATGAGATAATCATAATCTCAAAAAAAAAGAGAAAATTGAGAATTGATGCAACTCCAAATCAGTTGGCTATTTAAAGACTACAATTTGAATATACACACCCAAATGCTTTTCCCATTCAACTATATTGTTGATGGGATTTTGATGACCATGAACTTCACCACAATGAACTTAGACTGCTTGCATATGATTTTGATGCCCCTTTGGGTAGATTTTTTAACGTTTTTTTTTTAGATTTAGAGATACAGCGCGGAAACAGGCCCTTTGGCCCACCGGGTCCGCGCCGCCCAGCGATCCCCGCACATTAACACTATCCTACACACACTAGGGACAATTTTTACATTTGCCCAGCCAATTAACCTACATAACTGTACGTCTTTGGAGTGTGGGAGGAAACCGGAGATCTCGGAGAAAACCCACGCAGGTCACGGGGAGAACGTACAAACTCCGTACAGACGGCGCCCGTAATCAGGATCGAACCTGAGTCTCCGGCGCTGCATTCGCTGTAAGGCAGCAACTCTACCGCTGCGTCACCGTGCCGCCCTACTCTTGACTTGGTAGAGCAAGACCAACTGGAGAGGTAGTCTACCCAGTCTACATACGTGTGCGTGGTACCTGAGAGACTGTGGTGGGAATTGACTTAGTGTGCTCATGAGGGGCTCATCAGTATCCAGAACCTGAACACCAGGTAAACTCACAAGGGATCGGTGACAATGGTGCGAGGCAATCGAATCTCACCAGGCCCCACACAAGACCAGAGACCACTAGTGCTTAATGTCCTGCTCCCACCTCTCATCCATCTTTCTCCCCTACTGCCACAATCAGCCTGGAGAAGGGTCCTGACCCAAAATGTCACCAATCCGTGTTCTTCAGAGATGTTGCCTGACTCGCTGAGTTACTCCAGCACTTTGTGTCTTTGTTTATAATCCAACTTCTGCAGTCCCTTGTGACTGCACATATGTTTGCTGACATAAACATTTATACCTAACTTTCTAAGACCTTTTAAAATATGCATTGGCTGATCTTGAACTTCAGCTCACGTTTCTTTTCAATATCCAACATTGCTTTACTTTGTGATGGCGCAAGGAGCAATTTCGTAATTATTTGCCTTACAAGGTGCATAATTAGAATATATTTCTTTCCCCATCTACTTTTATTTTCGCCAATAAAATAAATGAGCTGGGAACCTTAAGGACAATGCAACGTCTTGGAATTTCAAAGAACTAAGGCATTAGGGGCTTGCTGGACCTTTATACTGAAGAAATCTAAGATATATATGGAATATTATTGATTCTTTAATTGGAATTTACAATATCTGGAGAAATAAAATGCTTTGAAAAATTGGTGAATTCGTGCATTTGAACAAGACTTCATTGTCAGCAACGTTTATTTTATTTGTACCTGGATAATTTACTGAATTAATCAACTTATTTAGTAATTGTGATTATTTAGTAATTATTTAGTAATTGAAGTAATTGTGGAGACTCAGAAAGAATAACTTGCCCAAATACCAGTTGAACAATGTACCTTCTGATCAGGAATGATGCCAACCAACGAAAGACCACATTTGCTAATCACAGAGGGGACTTGAACACACGCTGCTGAGTTGGCAAAAAAATCTGCTATTGAAAATCTGCTATTGAGAAGGTTTGCAACAATAAAGACATCCAATCAACCATCAGCAGGTATCCTGGAGGAATAAAATGCATAGAAAGATTGGTGAATTCATGCATTTGAACAAGACTCCGTAGTCAGGAACATTTATTTTACTTGTACCTGGATATTTGATCCTTCTATGTTATATAAATAATAAAATTAGAAAAAACCAAGACCTTAGGAATCACTGTGAACTGTGCAAATTCACATAACGCATGTATGCTGATATAATATTGTGCAAATGATTGGTAATACTGTTTGGCTTTTGGCCTCTTTGGCTAAATTCTCACAACACTAGTTTACAACTAATAACAACAACATCAGATTATTGCAAAACATTGTCCATTGAGACTTGAAGCAGAGAGTCTCTTGCCCAGAGTAGGGGAATTGAGGACCAGAGGACATGGGTTCAAGGTGCAGGTGAAAAGATTTAATAGGAATCTGAGGGGTAGCTTTTTCACACAAAGTGGTAGTGGGTGTATGGAACAAGCTGCCGGAGGAAGTAGTTGAGGCTGGGACTATCCCAACGTTTAGGAAACAGTTAAGACAGATACATGGATAGGACAGGTTTGGAGGGATACGGACCAAATGCAGGCAGGTGGGACCAGTGCAGCTGGGACATGTTGGCCGGTGTGGGCAAGTTGGGCTGAAGGGCCTGTTTCCACACTGTTTCACTCTATGACTCTCTATGACTCTATGACTTCTTTCATACGTAGTTAAATCCACTTAGTCATATGACTACCATGTTGTTCTACGATCCAGAGTCTTCGGATTTCAAAGAACTAAGGCATTAGGGGCTCATTGGACCTTTATGCTGAAGAAGCCTAAGACATATGTGGAATATAACTGATTCTTTAATTGGATTTTCAACAATAGCTGGAGCAATAAAATGCATAGAACGATTGGTGAATTCATGCATTTGAACAAGACTCCGTAGTCAGCAACATTTATTTTACTTGTACCTGGATAGTTTAAAACTTTAAAACTTCTCACAACACTAGTTTCCAACCAATAACACCAACATCAGATCATTGCAAAAACATTGTTCATTGAGAACTCTTTAATACCAAGTTAAATTCACTTAGCCAGGCTGCTGCCCTGTTGTTCTATGATCTAGAGTTCCATGCAATGAGCATCGACTGGCAAAGTCAAACATCATCCCTTTCCAAAACATATTATTTTAAACAATTCTGGATGCTCCATCCTTTAATTTGATATGGCAAAAATAACCTCAGTGTTGGTATCTAGAAAGTATCATGTACTGTTTAATGCACTGTGACCAAGAAGGCAGAGAAAGTTTGTTGAACTCACACATCTTGAACAAGACTTCATTGTCAGCAAAGTTTATTGTATTTATAGCTGGATAATTTACCAAATTGTTCAATTTATTTGACTGACATAAATTGTATTAGTTTACATTTTTCTTCCCCCATCAGAAACCGTTTCAGCTTTTCTAGGTCATTGTTGTTTGGATAAGCACATTTTAATTTTATAATTAAAATATCATTATACTCACAGTCATTGTGGAGAACAGAAATCAGGCATCAACAGTATGGTACATCAATGTGAATGGGTTTAATTGAACAACAGATGTGATCATATAAATGGCAGGTTAAAATTGATATTTAATTGATTTTGTTACTCTATTAAAATATACATAATGTGGGGGGAAATAATTTAAAGATGTTCATTTTTAATTCAATAGCAATTTGGAGATACATTATGGAACTAGGCCCTTCGGCCCACTGAGTTCATACCGATCACTGATCACCTGTTCACACAAATTCTATGTTATCCCACTTTCTCACCCACTCACTACACATCAATTGTACAGAGGTCAATCAACCTACAAACCCACACGTCTTTGGGATGTGTGAAGAACCTGGAGCACCTGGAAGAAACCCACGCAGTCACGGGGAGAACTTGTAAACTCCAAACAGATGGCACCCTAGGTCAGAATCGAACCTGGGTCTTTGGCGCTGTGAGGCAACAACTCTCCCAGCCTTTGGGCATTCAATTATTTGGAAGTAACCTTATTATTTGAGCATACATTGTGCAGAAAATAATTTACATTCAAACCGCTTTGCAATAATAAAGATATTCACACGTCAATTTTTATGTTCATTTACTGGCTTGCAGGGTCGTTTCTTGCAGAATGGAACAGTTTTCAGTTTCTCAGATGTGTGCCCGCTCTCTTATCACAGCAGCTGTACACATTTACTGGAAAGTGCCTAAGCGCGCGAGCACGGGTTCCTTTCTCACAGCTCGTTCCTTACTCTGCCAGCATGTCACGTCATCAGTGCTTCTCGCTCCGGAAACTGCCTCTTGCTGCCTTGTCACGAAACTGGGCCACCAGTATCAGGTGACCTGAATCGAAGATAGCTGAACGAAAAAAAAAAAAAGAACAGCTCAGTGCTGAGCTGCTGCGCTGCAGAAATGAGCTACTTCCTTTCTAGTCTGCAAAAACGATCGAGCCTGTTTTCTAACCACATCCCTGACCGCAGGACTGAAGGTCTGCACGCACCTGGAGGCCCCAGTACACAATAAACAAAACCTCTCTCTGCAATATCTGTCCCTTTTGCACCATATCTCAATATTCATCAAACTCCTGAAAAATAATATATCTATTTCAGGCAGTTTAAACGAGAGGGCTCATTTATGTTATATACACGTTGTTCCATTATAATCGGTAAAATGCTGAACATTCTTCAATACGCTGCTACATCGGTCTATTTTAAGTACCGACCATGGGAAACTACCACTGGTGCGGTCAGGAACATTAAGAAGCAACGGTTGATTTTTGGACCATCTATTGTCTATCAGTAGATGCTAAATAAATTGTACGTGCTTAAGGACTTAACTCTTTCAGAGATATGACCCTTTGCATGACCTTATAGTGTGTCATTGAAATACAGACAGTGTACGCAGTTCAGACAAGAAGCGTATCGCACCTTGGTCAACTTCAGTGGGCTAGATAAGGCTTAACAATTCTTATTTGATGGACAATGAACAGTCGCTAAACTAAATGCGAATGCCTTTTCCATAATGATAAATGATAACCAGAAACTTCCAAGGTGTAATGGGTATACCAGAACTATCACTTTTATTCATCAGCAATAAACAGCACAAAAAAGCTGCCTGTTGCAAGTGGGCTCCGTTGAAGTCAATGGAACTAAGTTTAAGAAGTGAAGTATATCATGCAGCATTATCATATTGTAAGTTTTGCAAATAAGTAAGGACAAATTTATTTTGTGGGATATTTCCTCAAACTGGTCATACATGGCAGAACACTCAGATGGCGGCACAGTGGTGCAGCCATATAGTTGCTGCCTTACAGTGCCAGAGGCTCGAGTTCAATCCTGACTATGGATTCTGTTGAAATGGAGTTTGTACGTTTTCCCTGTGACCACTAAGGTTCTCTCTGAATGCTCCGATTTCCTCCTACATTCCAAAGATGTGCAGGTTTGTAGGTTAATTGGCTTCTGTAAATTGTTCCTAATGTGTAGAATAGAACTAGTATATGAGTGATCACAGACAAGCTCACACTTGGTGGATTGAAGGGTCTGTTTCCACACTGTATCTCTAATCTAAACTGAACTAAACATCGCAGGTGTAAATTGAAAAGATGGTGCCATCACAGAAACATTGTTTCTTTGGGCAATCTCTCCTCCATTGATGCCTGCTAAATATATACCTGAAGCATATGAATGTTTTTCCTTCTATTTATCTTGCTCTTTGTATTTTTAGTCTGTTTATTGACATTATGTAGATTGACTAGATTAGGGGGAAAACTACGATTTAACACTCAAATTGAATGTTTTTAAAATTAAATACAAATTAACTTTAAGGACTTCTTGGAGATTGTTTAGTAGAATGATATATCTGTATATTTAACATATATATTAATATTTTTCCTTCTATTCACATTGCTCTTTGCAATTTTTGTATTGATATTAACATTATGTCCATAGACTAGGTCAGGTGAAAACTCACAATTTACCATGCAAATTGAACGATTTTAAACGGTTGAAAAATTAAATAGAAATGGACTTTGAAGAACTTCGTGTTGATTGCCTAGTAGAATGATATATCTGCATATTTGAATGCTCCTTTGACTTTGAACGTGTTAATGTAAGAATTTTATTGTAGCTATTTGGCCACGAAAATGCAGTGCTCAAAGAACTGGTCACATTGACATTATGGTTACCAAAGCCTGTTTGAAAAATGGTGCAAAAGTTGAGCAGTTAGCAGGTTGATGTGATATTTCCCTTGCCTATGTAAAATAACCAGATTAACTCCTGCAATAAAATAGCAGAGGAATGTTTCACATAGTATTAATCTAATCACATTGCCCACTATAATTGCTGGTCTCGTACTTCTTGTCCTCTAACTGGCTTTTGCAAGGAAAGTTAATATCACAGTCGTTATGTGTGCATGTATTATTAGCCTTTATCGTTGATTCTAAATGAGATATTGTTACCTTTCAAAATCTGCCGTATTTTAAATGAACATGAGAAAACTTTGTTTTTATGGAAAACATGGAATGTTTAATGGACGATCCTGCTGCAACACCTTAGTACATCAGGGAAATAAATCTTCTGTCCTTTACAGGTTGGGCCTACGTGTACTTCCATCCTCTGATAGAGCCCAGCAAACCACTCACTTCAAAACCACTACACACTGTGGGTATACATTCACCACATGGTTCGGTGATAATCAGCAGTGGCAACAATGCCATTGTGCTAGTGATGCCACACTTGTGAACAAATGTAGAAAGATCTCAACTAGGTATTTCCTTAATTCAGCTTCATAAACAGATGCATGTACTTGAAACTATTGAGTAAGTTGATCATAAGATCATAAGATCATAAGAGATAGAAACAGGATTAGGCCATTCGGCCCATCAAGACTACGTCATTCAATCATGGCTGATCTATCTCTCCCTCCTAACCCCATTCTCCTGCATTCTCCCCATAACCTCTGACACCTGTACTAATCAAGAATCTTTCTCTCTGCCTTAAATATATCCACTGACTTTGCCTCCACAGCCTTCTGTGGCAATGAAGTCCACAGATTCACCGCAAAGTAAGACTGCAAGGCCAATGTAATGCAAACATACAAAGTGGTAAGTAAAATGTGAACACAGGGATCATTTTGCTCACAAATGAAGCTATGAATTCTGTTATACACCAGATAGTGAGCTGAAATGAGCAGATGTACATGTAATGCTACTGCACAGAGACTGGCACTGTGAAGGACCAGCAGATTAGATTAGGTTACATGGACATTGGCTGGGCACTAGTCGACTGTTGTCTCCCACCAACATTCAGGAATCCCACGTGGGGACTTGATGCAATAGGTGTCCACACATCCACATTGCCTCAGAAGATTCAGACGAAAACCACAATGGATGCAGGTCAAAGCTGATGCGTATATGAATGAGTAAATGTGTGAGCGTATGAAATAGGAACTGGAATAAGCCAATTGAGTACTTAAACCTGCTCCGCCATTCATTAAGGTCATGACTGATCTGAGTGCAACCTCAACCCCAACCTGTGGTAACCTTTCACCACCTTGCTTATCAACAATCTGTCAACCTCTACCTCGAAAACATTCAAAGACTCTATTTCAACTACCCTACTAGGAAATGTGATCATCTGAGAGAAAAGAAAATCATCTTAATTATGTCTTAAGTGAGTGAATTCTTATTTTTAAACAGTTTTTTCTTTAGTTTTAGATTGTCCCAATAGAGGAAGATCCTCTTTGCATTCACTCTACTAAGACCCCTCGTAGTCTGACATATTACAGTTGTAAACTCTCACCATTCTAAACTCCAGCAGAAATAAAGCCCAGCCTTTCCAATCTTTCAAGCCACAACATGCCTATTCCATGCATCACTAGTAAATCTTCTCTGGATTACTTACAATGCTATAACATGCTTTCTTAAGTCAGGAGACCAATATGGTACACAACACTCTCGATATGGTCTCACCAATGACCTTTATGACTGAAGCACAACATCCCTACCTTTGCGTTGAATTCCTCTTACAATTAAGATTGATAATTTGTTAGCTTTCTTTATTACTTGCTGGACTGGTAATCTAGCCTTTAATAAATCTGGGTCACCCATGTCCGAGGTATGTGGTCTCTTGGCATTTAGGTCATGCGCTACTTCTTAAAAACGTCTTTGCCATTGTGGAGGATGTCACATGTAATTGCATTGTAGTCTATTTTCTAGATCGTTAACCACTCACCAGGGACTGGACTCTGGGTGTGGAGGTTGAAACAACAGCAGAGTGGTTTTAGCGCCATCAGATTGTTGGACTATTGGTTCTGCAGATGCTGAGAAGTCACCTGGTATGCAAGTTCAGGGCATTGATGTCTGCCTCACCAATTCAATTGCCAATGCAGTCTCTCTGTCAGCACACTAAAGCATGTCATGGTTAACCACCACAGGCTGCTCACTCGAACAGAAAGGGAGCAAGCAGATTGCAGTCACAGGAGCAATATAAAGCGACAAATTTTAATACGACCCTGCAATCAGGCTGAAGAAGAGTCCTGACCCGAAATGTCACTTATATATGTTCTCCAGGGATGCTGCCTGAGTCGCAGAGGTACCCCAGCATTTTGTGTCTTTCCACAACAAATTCAAATTTGGCTGTGTAATGGGAAAGGTATCTTGATGTTAAAGCTCAAACCCACATTGGTTTTTGACTTTGTTACGACTTGCTATTTTGCTGTTGTGGACAATTCTCATCACAATAGCACTGTTGAAATCCATGCACATCAGGCCAAATCTCATCTCTAAATGGTACACCAATGTGATAGCTGCTGGGACTGGCACAGGTCTTGCCAACAACGTGATTCCAATTTGCCAGGTCTTCAACATGATTCTTTAGTGTCACCACTGTGGCACACATTGAATGACAATGTCAGCAGCTACATTTTGAAGCTATCCAGTCTGAGTGTCTCTTTAAATAATAATAGAAATAACAAGGTAATGTGTACTCCTGGTTGTGCTGTCCCTGTTCCACAATGGCCATAGCTTGTTCCAATTATATTGGTGGGTTGGAAGTGGATGCGGTGTGAATGGTGAAGTCATTAAGTGTATGTCTGATGCCAGAAAATTGTCAGGTCTGTTCATGTGAATAGTGCACAGAGGAACCTGGTCCAATTTCTTAAAAGGGGGCGGTTTTACCTTGAGAAGATTGTTAGCCCAATCTGCCTAGGGTAAAAGAGACTTTTTATGAGATTTGTCCTTATGATCCAAATTCCAAGCTTTTATACCAACTTTATGCTTGCTTCCCTTCTTGAGGCTGCCTGGGTACGATGCAAATGCCTCAACAACCTAGCAGTCATTCAATCAAATTTCAGAATCTTGAAGTTTTAAAAGTAAATTTCTGACGGAATTTCTTAGTGGCAAAACTCATCTTCTAAGAGTTCATGATGGAATGATCTAAGTTCATGATGGAATCCCCTCTGTACAGAATGCACAATTTTTGCATTAACACAAATTTACTTTGATATGCATTACTCTTGGAAACATAGAAAATAGTTGCAGGAGACCATTCTGCTCTTTGAGCCGGCATCACCATTCAAAATGATCATTCAAAATCTGTACCCTTTCCTGCTTTTTTCCCATAACCCTTGATCCCATTAGCCCTAAGAGCTATATCTAACGCTCTCTAGTACTAGTACTACTCTTTAGTACTAGTGACAAAATACTTCACCATTTCTTGATTTTTAGATAATTCTTTTGCAATAAATTGCACGTAATCTAAGTCAGGGTCTATCTGTAATTGACATGTACACACTTTTCAGCTATGTTCATTGGAGAGCAATTTAAAACTGGGATATTAGCTATTATGTCCTTTTATCCTCCTGACACCTTCTCAATTTTCCCAATCATCACCCCACTAACTTCTGTTACTTCCCTTTTTTGCATTTGTGATACAAATGGCACAACCACGAGAGTCAATGGTGAGAGGCCCGAGCATAGCACAAACCAAAAGTCAAAGCTAGTCACTTTTATTTAGTAAGGTTTATCACCATTTAACATTCGCAGGACCTTCCAGTTCTAATGGGGACAGTTTTCAACTAGAGGTACCCAGCACGATGACATGAATGGAAGTTGCAGGAAGATTAAAAAACATTTACTCTCCATCCTCATCATCTGCGACTATCCTCCAAATTTCTTCATACGTCATCCACATATTCTACAGAAAATGTTCTATCCCTGAGAACTCGAGTGCATTCTTGAATCTGAGGTAATCTCTCCTTTGGTTTTCATGTTTTTGGTTCCTCTTTGGGTCAGCAAGTTTCATTCTTCTTCTCTTTGTCACATTGTTATTCTGCCTAAATCTCCATTCAGTATCACGCTAAGGATGTGGTCTTTCCAGCTGACATTTGAGGGTTTTCTGGACAGCCTTGTCAAGGACTCACCAAGCATTTTTCCCAGTTTCTTAACAAAATATCTCAGAACAGACATATTGAACAAGTAAGTGCACAACACTAAAAACTGGTGAAAAAACCCCTGAAGGTGGTTGAAATGGGAAGGGAAGGAACTTAATCCCGGCACAAAGCTCATGTTCTACAAAACAGCAGTGATCGATATTCTTCTTTATACCTCGGAATCATGGACTACCTACAGTCCGCATTTCAAAGTACTGGAGATGGGCCTTCAATGGTGCCTATGGAAGCCACTCCAGATCCAAGGAGGATAAAGATAAGGGAGCTAATGTTGATGTTTACTCTCAGGTCAACATATCCAAACTTTGAGGCCTTTCTTACATTCAGTTAATTCAGACTGGCAGGCTACACCATTCACATGTCTGATACTAAACTCCAAAAGCAGAGTCTCTGTTCAGAACACATGGAAATAAGAGCAGAGCCCTCTTCCCTGTGCAATTCACATCCATTTCTCCCATCCTCCTCCCACCTATATTTCTTCCTCTAAGTTACTCCAGCGTTTTGTGTCTTTTACTGTTTTAGTTTTGATGTTTTCCTATTGTTCTGATTCATGATCCCATGTATGTGATTTTCTAATGTCATTCACAGTCAGAAAGTCAACCTACAACTTTTGATGATGCAGTACAAAAATGTAACTTTAATTTTATTGAGCTTCCATTTTGTTTCAAAGACAAGGTCTGCTTTTTAAAATTAAAATTATTAGCGTTTGTCTCTTTAACAAAATAGTGCACTGAATGGTGACATGCAATAACTAACTAAAATTTGGAAATTTAAACAGTGGTATTCCTTGCCCCAATTAAAACTAATGAATAGTACTGTAGCCGTAATATTTCAAACTTTGGTTTGCACTGACATATACTAAGTAATAAACCTTATAATTTGGGATCACATTAGCCTTGGCAGGTATTATTACCTGTAAGCTACAACTTACAATGATATATTTTTCAATAATCCATCAGACCTTTCACTTGTTGAAGCTACATAATGTTTCTTTTGTTGTTTGCTATTTATCTATCTTAGTTCCCAAGTGCAAGGTGCCTCCATTCATGTTAGCTTACGTGATGAAAACATAAATTCCATTCTCCACTGATTGATGTACACACTTAATGCAATTTATGAGTCACTTTTTCCTGAGAAAACCCTGAATACATAGAATGGACATGAGCTGTGGCAACTGACTCACAATGATAGTTTTCTCAGGGCTGGTGTTAAAAGCAATATCTAGTTAATACATTCAATCTGTATTCCATTGTTTATTATACAGCAAAGTCACAATTGCACAATTTCATCCATAAGCATGTTTTTTTATAATTAATTGTAACAACATTTAACCTAATGATTGTCATTTGGCTCTATAGAAATATACCATGGCTTAAATTCAGATAGGTCAGAATAATGCTCTGTTCTTAGTATGTAAATCGACAAGTTCATCATCTAACATTAATATTGTACATAATGTATTTTCCACAATGACTTTCCTGTTATTTTAGTTTAGTTTAGTTTCGAGATACAGTGCAGAAACAGGCCCTTCGGCCCACCGAGTCCGTGACGACCAGCACATTAGCACTATCCTACACATAGGGACAATTTACATTTATACCAAGCCAATTAACCTACAGACCTGTAATGTCTTTGTGTGGGAGGAAACTGAAGATTTTGGAGAAAACCCACACAAGTCACGGGGAGAATGTACAAACTCCGTACAGAAAACACCCATAGTCAGGATCGAACCTGGGTCTCTGGTGCTGTAAGGCAGCAACTCTACCACTGCACCACCATGCCAGTGTGTCTTTTTTTAAATTAAAAAAATGTACTAACTTCTGTTGTTTGAACTTTTCTAAACACTGAGAAAAATTTGAACTCGGTATACTTCCTTCTTGATTACATGCTCTTGGCAGTGAAAACATCACCATTGCATTATAGCACATAATCATTTTGAAACACCCACACCAACAATGGCCCTATTACTACATGACAAGGTTTAAATTGAGTTGAGGGTGTGGATGGGAAATCATCCTCGGAGGGAGGCCAAAGCATTACACGAATTTTGTTAATTTATTCTTTTCAGTGAAAGGACCCTTCTTCAGACTCAAGACGGGTGATGTTTTGGGTCAGGAACCTTCTTCAGACTTGCCTTTACACTACTCTAGAGCATTGAAAGTGAGCTCATTCTTAAAATTCATCAGCCTGGGAAGGAGGTTCATTCAGCTGAGAGGAATAAGGGCTTCATGTAGGAACGTTGTATAGGTTTGTGTAAAATAGATCCTGCCTTGCACATTTAACATGCACAAATGTTTTTACCCTACATGGTCAGCCAGCCAAAGGCTGTTGTGCCACACTGCTGCATACCAATTATCAGCCCAGGTAGTGAACACATACACCATCTAATGGCCTTGCAAGTGTTGAAAAGGTGAGGCTTAATGATCCTACATCTTAAACAAAGAGGAAAAAAGTTTCTACATTTACTCCACTATAGCAATTTATTCTTTCACTATTTTCACCATTCGGCCCATCAGGTCTACTCTCCCATTCAATCATGGCTGATCTTCCTTTCCCTCCCAACCCCATTCTCCTGCCTTCTCCCCATAACCCCTGACACCCGTACTAATCAAGAATCTATCTAACTCTGCCTTAAAAATATCCATTGACGGCCTCCACAGCCTTCTATGGCAATGAATTCCACAGATTCACCGCCATCTGACTAAAGAAAATCCTCCTTCCTAAAGGAATGTCCTTTTATTCTGAGGCTATCATATCATCATCATATATATACAGCCGGAAACAGGCCTTTTTGGCCCTCCAAGTCCGTGCCGCCCAGCGATCCCCGTACATTAACACTATCCTACACCCACTAGGGACAATTTTTACATTTACCCAGCCAATTAACCTACATACCTATGAACTCTGGTCCTAGACTCTCCCACTAGTGGAAACATTCTCTCCACATCCACTATATCCAGCTCTTTCACTATTCGGTAAGTTTCAATGAGGATCCCCCTCATCCTTCTAACCTCTAGCGAGTAGAAGCTAAGTGGTGTCAAACGCTCATCATGTGTTAAGCCACTCATTCCTGGGAACAATCTCGTAAAACTCCTCTGGACGTTCTCCAGCGCCATCGCATCCTTTTAGTGGAACTAATTGTAGACTTTCGAAGAGATCCCCCTTCCCTCCCCCCACTCACCATCAACAACACCATAGCCACATCTGTGGAGTCATTTAAGTTCCTTGGAACCATCATCTCCAGGGACCTTAAATGGGGGGCCACCATCGACTCCACAGTCAAAAAGGCCCAACAGAGGATGTACTTCCTGCGGCAACTGAGGAAACACAATCTGCCACAGGTAATGATGGTCCAATTCTATACTGCTATCATTGAGTTCGTCCTCACCTTCTCCATCATGGTCTGGTTTGGCTCAGCCACCAAGCACGACATCCGGAGGCTGCAACGGATCGTTCGCTGAGAAGGTTGTTGGCTGCAACCTTCCCCCCATTGACGAACTGTACACTGCAAGGGCCAGGAAGCGAGCGGGCAAGATCATCTCTGACCCCTCTCACCCTGGCCACAAACTCTTTGAAGCACTTCCTTCTGGAAGGCAACTCTGGACTGTCAAAGCAGCCACAGCCAGACATAAAAACAGCTTTTTTCCACGAGTGATAGTTCTGCTCAATAACCAAAGTCTGTGGTCTCTTTTTTGCTCTGGTTTATTTTCACACACATGTTTAGACCGTAATGGTGTATCCTTATTGTTTTGATGTGTTTATGCTTTATTCTTAATTGTTAACTGTACGTTTGTGTTGTCATTTGTGAGCGGAGCACCAAGGCACATTCCTTGTATATGCATACTTGGCCAATAAACTTATTCATTCATTCATTCATTCATTCATTCATCCTTCCTCAGATATGGGGCTCAAAATTGCTCACAATACTCCAAATGTGTGGGCTGAGCAACTCTGGAACAAGGAGGAACAAAGCCTCAGCGGTCAGTTTGAGGGTTACAATTGGTTAGAGGATGGGTTGGGCATGCGAAGGCAGTTGTATTGGGGATCGCTACCAACAGAAAGTTCTAAGCACAAAGGAAGAGTAATGGTGAGGGGAAATGTTCAAATTAAAATGAATATATCTGATCTGGGATCTCAGTGCCAGACCTTGAGATTCAGCTGGTAGTAAGCACCCATTGCGTCAGTGTCTACCTTATAAGTCAATGTCAGTATTGTAGCCATGCATGGCACTCAGCAGATCTCCACTGGTGCTCTCTTCACGTGCTTAAGTGTGGGGGCCTCTTCCATTTAGAACCAAAGGGCACCACTGAAAATGATTGAAGAAGCATTTCAAACACCATGTCGGCACGGTGGCGCAGCGGTAGAGTTGCTGCCTCACAGCAAATGCAGCGCCGGAGAACGGGTTCGATCCCGACTAAGGGTGCAGTCTGTATGGAGTTTGTACGTTCTCCCCCTGACCTGCGTGGGGTTTTTTCCGAGATCTTCGGTTTCCTCCTACACTCCAAAGATGTACAGGTTTGTAGGCTAATTGACTTGGTATAAATGTAAATTGTCCCTAGTGGGTGTAGGATAGTGTTGATCTACAATAGCGGGGATCGCTGGTCGGCGCGGACCGGTGGGCCGAAAGGCCTGTTTCTGCGCTGTACCTCTAAACTAAACTCAACTAAACCATTGCTTATGTCTAGCTTTCTCAAGGATCAGGACATCAGATATGTGGAGAACCAGGAGGAGAATGTTCCCCTTTGCGATCTTTTAAACAAGTCTCTGATTTTCCTTGGCAATTTCTTTATCATTGAAATTCAGTCAAATGGCACACATAAACCTTCCATGATGCAATCTAGGCCATTTTGCTTTGATGCTCAAAGCTGAACTGAATCGGCTATATGTTCTTTGAATGTGGTAGCCTGAAAGTTATTGACTGGTTTTCCAACTCAATACAGCAGCCTAATTAAAATTGATCCTGTAATCTATAGATAACTAGAAGATTCAAGAGCAGGAATTCAAATTACACCACCTCTGTGAGGCCACTAACATTTGGTGGAATAAATTCTGCAATGAAAAAGCCTGTAACGGAAGCCATGATTGTCATTAAAAACTCCGCAGCGTGGCTTATGTCTGAGAGCCCATTATCTAACTCATTCGGTCCACTGAACTGATTTCCTGAATTTAAGGAATTCTGGAAAGGGAAACCATTTCTCTCACCAACCCATTCCTTTAAGACCCAAGGATAAATTATCAGAAACCCAAGACGTATCAGCCTGCAGCTCCAATAATTTGCTCAGTACCTCATCCCTGGTGATGGTAATTTACTCGAGTCCCTCCATTTTTTGCTAATTCGTGATTTAAAGCTAATTCTGGGATGTAATTTGTATTCTCTATAATGAAGGTTGATTCAAAATAATGCAACGCTATCCCCATGCTTTCCATTATTAATTTTCCTGACTCACTTTCTATGAGACCAACATTCATTTTGTGAATCTGTTCTTTTCCAAATATTCTTATTGCCTCTTTACAATTTGACTAGCTTTGTTTGTTACTCTGAATTTCCTTCCTTATCAATCTTCAATCATTTATTGTTGCTTTTTTAAATATTCTGTATAATCTTCTGACATGCCTCCCACATAATAATACACTTTTTCTTTAAATTTGATATTGTATTTAACTTGGGTAGGAAGGAATTGCAGATGCTGGTTTAAACCGAAGATAGACACAAAAAGCTGCAGTAACTCAGCGGGACAGCCAGCGTCTCTGGAGAGAAGGAATGGGTGACGTTTCGGGTCGAGACTCTTCTTCAGACTAACTTGTTTAGTTGGCCAAGGATGGTGGTTAAGGACAGGTTCTATTTCGTTTTTTGTTCTCATGGGTATGTTTCCATTCAGTGCAATCTGAAAGATCCTCTTAAATGTCTGCAAATGCATCTTGACTGGATGGTGGGTATGTGGAACAAGCTTCAGAGGACGTAATTGAGGCAGGTACTATAACAATATTAAAAGGGCATTCAGACAGGTACATGGATAGGAAAGGTTTAGAAGGATATGAGCAAACCGTGGGCAGGTGGGACCATCGTAGATGGGGTACATTGGTCATCGTGTGCATATTGGGCCAACATGTGCTGTTTGACCAACAGCAATGAGCCAACATGGGCCAACCCGTGCTGTTTGACTCTATGACTCTTTGACTAACAATTCCCTTAAGCTAATGTAGCAATATACTTTAGTCACCTCTTCCTGTATGCCCTCAGAGTTGTCCATATTTAAAGCTAAAATAGTAGAGTTGGAACCTTTCTTCTCCTCCTGTAAAATTAAATCTAATTATTGAAAGTTCATTCATTAATCATATCTCTGTGTAATATCAGCTCAAGTGTAGCCTGTTGGGTCTAGAATTGGCTGTTCTTAAAAACTCCTTGTCTTGTACTAATTCACAGAAATTGCAATTTCAGAAAATGGTGCTCAGGAGGCAAATATAATATCTGGTTGTGCAAATAGTTCTGGTGCTTTATTTTATCATTCAAGAAATCCGCAACTTAATTATGTTCTTTGAGAATATCACACGACTAAAAGGAGAAGGGAAGGAATGGTAGGTTCAAGAAATAAATAGTCATTCCTGCATGAAAGTTAATAGAGAGGGAATCGCAACTAAGCTGTCGAGATTGTTGATAAAAGCTAACCTTATCCATTTATGTGAGGTGATCTGTTAAATGTTGAAAATACCCACCTTCAATGAAGAAAGCATTAGCATTAGCACCAGTAATAGTGCTGCTGCAAATGAACTGATCATTTTCTTTCTCTCACCACAGATGCTGTCTGACCTGCAGAGTATTTCCGACATCCTCTGGAACCCATGCAAATAGCAAGTAGGATAGGTGGAGGCCATTTTCATTTACATTGATGGTGACAGGATTCTTACATGATGGTTAGCTAGAGAATGGGAAGCTGTCCATTGAGAATTAGAACTGCCCAACTTAATAACATAAATAGTAAATTTGTCTTCCTAGCACCATATTATTTTCTCCACAATTCATGGGAGGTTGAATATGGCATACATTTCACATCTAGAATTTAAACCATCAAGGTGATCCCCAACCATGTCAACAATTTTCACAGCCATGTGTGGTTTTCCAATACTGAAACTATGTACCCCTCATCAAAATAGAGATCTAAGTTTTCCTGCAGCACACCAGAACCAATCAATTGAAAGTGGCTTCATGAATTACAATCCGTGCAGTTATATTTATTTTTCTTTCTGTCTGCTTTTCCTACCACCTGTACAGAAATTCTGGTATGCATTAGGAAGGGCTCTGACCAGCAACATTTTTTCTGAATGGTTTATTGAGCTTGTTAAGTAGCTGTGAAAAGCAAATAAAGGCCCCTTTTCTACACTGGTGTCAGGTACTGTTGGAGAATTACTTCTGGTAAAAAATGATATAAGACCTGGAAAAGGTCATTTCACTAGGACAAGAAACTTGCATGGCAATTGTAGAGGGACCGATGGTAGTCTGATGTCAGGTGTGGACAACACAACTTTACAGCCTGTGGAACTCAACACAAAGTGCTGGAGGAACTCAACATGTCAAGCAGCATCTGTGAGAGGGAATGGACAAACTATGTTTCAGGTCGGTATCCTTCTTCAGACGGATCAGTGTCAGTTCCGTCCACAGATGTTGCCTGAACTGCTGAGATCCTCCAGCACTTTGTGTTTTCTCAAGATTTCAGCATCTGCAGTTCCTTGTGTCAGCTACATTAACTCATTAGGTATCACTCTGCTCTTCCTTTGTCATGCCCACCCCTGCCCTGACACTCTTTTGCGATTGAAAATAAACAAATTTTCTCACTTCCTCAGATCCAAAATTGGGTCTTGGACCTGCAATGTTATCTCTGCTTTTCTTTCCACAATTGCTTCCTGACTTTGAGATTTTTCCAGCACTTTTTAAATTTCGTATTTCCGGCATTGGTGTATTTTTTACTTTTCACCTCAATCCGCCACTCATTTCTTTGTAACCTATTCTCTTTTATGTGCTGACCAACTCTCCACTGACTTTATGACCACTCATCCACACCGGGGATGACTTACAGTAGCTAAACACTATGGATGGTTGTAAATATAGAGTGCGAAGGGGGAGGGATAGAAATGTTCCTTCAGTATGTGATAAATGTTTTAAAATCTACTCGATTATCAGTAAGAGAAATACGTTTAATTGGCAGCGTCGGTTATGCTGGGTATGTGGTACCCTTCCACTCTGTCTGATCCTTTTCCTTCCTATCGAGATGTTATCACACTATCCACGCTATCTCTAACTGACAACTAACTGCTTATCCTTTTGCTTCAGTTTTGCATGGTGTGAGGTTTATAAAGGGTATATTAATCTCCTCATTACATTACACAGGAATCATTTTATCATTGCTTGTCTCTATTGATGATCAAAAGTAATTGGGCTTCCAAAGCTTATATTGTGATAAAGCTGATCGTCTATCAGTAACGCAATCATTTATATTCAAGTCATCCTATGATATGTCTAACAATATCTCCAGCACGATATTATTCACTTCCACTATACTACATTAATTATATTGTTTTATAGGTTTTATTATTATGATCTTATGAACTTTTGATTTTATTTGCACTGTAATGAACTATGATGCACTTTAACACAGATAAAAGTGGCATAGTTCGATTACCTTGTAATAATGAAGAGGAATTTGCAAACTTACTACTTTAAATGTAAAGAAATATAGGCCTTTTATCACATTTGCTCCCATCGGGATATGCAACCGGAATGCAATCCGATCAAATCAATGGGACTTTGGAGCATAGAAGAATTATGAGAATATTTGCACTAAGCCCAAGTTACCATGAACTTTTCATCAGCCCATCAAACTCTTCATCCATATAAGTCTGTGCCACATACACAGCTCTTAAAAGTGAGTTTCTTGGAGGTTCTTTTGTCTGGTAGATTCTCTTAATATTTGACCAGATTTTCAGTCATGGTGAGCGGAAGCCATTTTTCTGGAATTTTAATTGAAAGTTCTCCAGTTTTATTTTAACTCACCTCTCCAAACCCTGCTGTGTATTTCCTTTCTTCAAATGGATTTTGTATGAAATAGCATGCCACATTAAAAATCAAAGAAGCTTGCAAAATTCACTATTTTTAATCATGGTGTGTGGATTATGTGCATGAGTTAAGGTTAAATGAGCTGAAACCTAAATATTCACAGTTAAGATTCTTCTGAATGTGAAATTTACTTTGGCCCCAGTTCTTTCCCAGTCACGCCTGTTTGTGTTGAGACTGAAGGGACAACTTGTGTATAAATTCACCACCAACGTAGACTCTGCTTTGGGATAACTTCTGGGTCTAACTTTCAGGGATGCACCTGAGGAGGTTAACTCAGATAAAGCATTGCAGAGACATAATGTCAGTTTTTGGGATGTTAGCATGTTTTTTCCTATATTCTTACAGTCAGAACCATTTTCTTCAGGGTGGAAGTGTCAAAGACTAGAGGGCATAGCTTTAAGGTAAGAGAGGCAAAGTTTATAGATGTGCAGGGCAAATTTATTACACAGAGGGTGGTGGGTGCCTAGAATGCGCTGCCAGGTTTGGTGGTGGAGGCATTTACAATAGTGGTGTCAAAGGGGTTATTGGATAGGCACATGGATAGTCTGGGGAAAGGGGGGATATGGATCATGTCCAGGCAGTTTATATTAGTTTACCTTGGTATTACAGTATGTTCAGCACAGGCATTGTGGGGTGAAGGGCATGTTCTTGTGCTGTACTTTTTCTGTGTTCGATATTGAATTTCATTTTGACCACAGCAGGTTTATTTGAACTCTTTTTGCTTTCTAGAGTTCTCTTTCTCAACCCTGTTTTGATTGCATCTCTGAATAATTGTCAGGTCTGGTTTCCTATTGCATAGCTGTTGAAAATGAAAGACACGATTGTGTAAATAAAAGGTTGCTCCAGTTTGCAACTGAGCCACGTAAATTCTTCTGTGCTAAAGTATGTCCATGTGGGGGGTTGAGTAGAGGGACTGAAAACAGCCTGGAAGGCACAGGGAAGGAAAATCATCGCCTTCTTTTGACTATTAAATCATTTCTGCTGGAGAGTGCCAAGGGAAGGTGGAAACAAATGCATTTGTGATGCATACCACGATTGGATTATTTGCCAACATTCACCATCTATATTCTGCCAAAGAATAGCCAACACCCACGGTGGCGGAGCGGTAGCGCAGCAATAGAGTTGCTGTCTAACAGCGCTTGCAGAGCCCGAGACCCAGGTTTGATTCCGACTACAGGTGCTGTCTGTACAGAGTTTGTACGTTCTCCCAGTGACCACGTGGGTTTTCTCCGAGATCTTCGGTTTCCTCCCATACTCCAAAGACGTGCAGGTTCGTACCTTAATTGGCTGGTATAAGTGTAGAATTGTAAATTGTTCCTCGTGTAGTGTTAATGTGCAATGATCGCTTGTCGGTGCAGACTCGGTGGGCCGTAGGGCCTGTTTCCGCACTGTATCGGTGGTCGGTGGTCGGTGGTCGGTGCAGACTCGGTGGGCCGTAGGGCCTGTATCGCTGGTCGGTGCAGACTCGGTGGGCCGTAGGGCCTGTATCGCTGGTCGGTGCAGACTCGGTGGGCCGTAGAGCCTGTATCGCTGGTCGGTGCAGACTCGGTGGGCCGTAGGGCCTGTATCGCTGGTCGGTGCAGACTCGGTGGGCCGTAGGGCCTGTTTCCGCACTGTATCGGTGGTCGGTTGTCGGTGCAGACTCGGTGGGCCGTAGGGCCTGTATCGCTGGTCGGTGCAGACTCAGTGGGCCGTAGGGCCTGTTTCCGCACTGTATCGCTAAACTAAACTAAACTAAACCAATATAACTCCACTACAAGTGTGAGCGGGCATCATGTAGTGAGATAAATTGGAGAACGCAGCTCTTTTAAACAACAATGTCCACCTCATGGAAAGACATAAAGTGCTGAAGTAACTCAACGGGTCAGGATCACACCTGGGTCTTCTTCGCTGTGAGGCAGCAGCTCTACCTGGGTTCCACTTGGTATGGATAACAGCCACAGATGGACAACTAAACATCTTAAAAGCCATCTCCATGCAAAATAAATCCATGTTTTCATGAATGGTTGTGACCAAAAATAAATTGGACATAAGTGGAAATACCTTTAGGGAAAGTAGCTTTCAAGAGAATAGGTGAAGTTGCCTACTGATGCTAACTGACGGAACATTAGGTTAAGGATAACGATAATGATAAGTCTTCATTTGAGTTATGTTTTGAGTTAAGAGGGCAATTTTCAATAAATGTCAGCTGTCTCACATGCATTTGAAAGATATCTAGGCTTGAGTAGAAGACAAAGGTATTCTTCCCTGCCCTAGCGTGTATATAAAATCATGACGGGAATAGATCGAGTAGATGCAAAGAGTCTCTTGCCCAAGTAGGGGAATCACGAATCAGAGGGCATAGGTTTAAGGTGAAGAGGGAACGATTTTATAGGAATCTGAGGAATAACTTTTTCACCCAAAGGGTGGTGGGTGTAAGGAACCACCTGCTGGAGGAGGTAGTTGAGGCAGGGACAATCGCAATGTTTAAAAAGCAATTAGATAAGTACATGGATAGGACAGGTTTAGAGGTGTATGGGCCAAATGCAGGCAAGTGGGACGAGTGTGGATGGGACATGGTGGTTGGTGTGGGCAAGTTGGGCTGAAGGGCCTGTTTCTACACTGTATGACTCTGTGACTATGATTCTAACAAATTATAATTTTTCACACGATATTGCTGAAGCAAATCATCTGATTGCCATCACAAGGCTGTTTGTGGGACTTTGCTGTCCACAAGTCAGGTGCTGCATTTTCCACATTACAACACTGACTGTGCTCTGAATGTACTTCATTTGTGTGGAGCTTTAGGACATCTTGAAATCATGAAAAATGTCAAATAAAGTGTTGGACAAAATTTCAGCTCATTCTATGTGAGGAATAATATTTCTTAATAAAATCAATGAGTTGTGCTTTAAGGGTCTGCCAAATTTATAATTTGACAGCAACACTTTAAGCCGAACTCACAGATATTATTCATGTTAATATCAACTTGTTATTAATATCACTTAATTTGAGCTGCCTCTCTCGTCTGTCAAGAATAAAAGCAAGCATCATTTCAAATCATATAGAAATATGTTACAAATCCAAGTTTAGTTTTATTCTCTCCTCAGTTATCTCTCCTCAGCCAGCATGAACTAGAAGGAGGATAGATGAACCAAATTCCCTGTTCCTTGAGCAGTTGTTATTATAGAGGAGAACTCTGGCTTCACTAGAGAGATGTTTGGGGAAGTTTATCCTGGGATGAAATGGCACCTTTTGGAATGGAGAAGTGTGGAGAAGACTGGTTAAAAATCCCAACCGAAGGCAGACCAGATCAGTCTGAAGAAGGGTCTCGACCCGAAACGTCGCCCATTCCTTCCCTCCCGAGATGCTGCCTGAGTTACTCCAGCATTTTGTGAATAAATACCTTCGATTTGTACCAGCATCTGCAGTTATTTTCTTATACAGACCAAATTCAACATCACAGTATAATTCACGAGGAACACCATTGTCATTTTGAAGAAACAAAGGGTTTTTCTTGACCAAGCATTTAATAATTTAAAATCAAACCACAAAGTTCCGAAGGAATTCAACAGGCCAGGCAGCTGGGGGGGGGAATGGATAGGCGGCGTTTTGGGTCGGGACACTTCTTCTAAAGAAATGTCCCAGGCTGAAATGTCCCCTGCCCATTCCATCCACAGATGCTGCCTGACCAGTTGAGTTCCTCCAGCCCCTTGTGTTTTGATCAATATTCCAACATCTGCAGTTTCCTGTGTCTATCGCTTAGTTACAGCGCGGAAAGAAGCCATCTAGTCCGCATCGACCAGTGATCCCTGCACACAAACACTATTCTGCACACAGGATAGAGTCTTTGGAGTGTGGGAGGCAATCGAAGATCTCTGAGAAAAGCCACGCAGGTCATGTGGAGAACGTACATACTCCATACAGACAAGCACCCGTAGTCAGGATCGAACCCGGGTCTCTGGCCTGTAAGGCAGTAGCTGTACCGCAACGCCACCGTTTATTATTTAAAATACTTGACTTTACTATTGCTTACAAAGAAATCCGCTAGCTTATGGCCCAGTTGCAGTTAGAAGACATCTTTAGCAGAGTGTCGGCAACGGAACCATTCTATCAACAACCAGAGAGTGGTCACGAACTACTATCTACTTCATTGGAGCCCTCGGACTACTTTTAATCGAACTTTACTGGAATTTATCTTGAACTAAAAATTATTCCCTTTATCATGTATCTATACCTGTGGCTGTACCAGTGGATGGCTCAATTGTAATCATATATTGTCTTTCTGCTCACTGGTTAGCACCCAACAAATGCTTTTCACTGTACCTCGCTATATGTGACAATAACCCAAATTAAACTAAACTATTGACCTTACCTCATGTCAGAAAATGTTTCTTACCGTGCCTGACTAAACCAGCTCAGTCCACCAGTTTCCTTAAAGACCCCCCCCCCCGCCCCCCCCCCCCCCCCCCCCCCCCACCTCCCATCAAGTCCCTCTCTTCAGCAACAGTGCAGTTACTTGAAGTGAGATCATTTGAGAATACGAATGGAATAATTCTGGGTAAGAATGGATAGGAAGTAAATCCTCGATGTTTGAGTTTTTCTTTGAATATATTTGGAGTTTGTTATATTACTTCATCTCAATCAGATGCTTACATCTTACCCCACAAATTCTCAAGTTAACTGCTTGAAGTAAGGAAATTATCATGTCTTTCGTCTGGGTCAAATTGAGATGTAAAAGGTGAAAAGGACAAGGTGACACATTGCTCCACCCAATTCATTGTTAGAGAGATGTGTTATCTGTGTTTTTTTTCTGGTTTGGATGCAAAGGTGCAAAAGTGTTGTTCCAAAACAATGCACAATACTCAGAGTCAGTGAACATTACGGCAGAATGGGCAACAGAAAAGAAAGTTGCTCTGATTCGCTTGGGAACTTTGCTCACTCACCCAGGCTGGCGAGGCAGCTGAGGATAATTAGGGAAAGTAGATCAAATTATTGTTGGCAGTTACTGAAACCTACACACAGACCAACAAAGAGTGCATTGTATCTTAAATAAAACACAGACCACTGCAATACATCGACTTTCGATCTTTATTGAAGTCACGTGGTTTCTGCTGGGGTTAGTGGTAAACATTTTAAAGGTGAATTCGGAAAGCAGAATACTGACAAGAAGAAGAACTTTGGCATTAATAGCAATACTGAAAATCAAGTCAAGTATCACAGCTGGAATGCAAATAGATAATGCAGGGTATATCCAGCAGGTCAGGCTGGATTTATGTAGAGAAATAGATAACGTTTCAGTCCATGATCTTTCATTACGATGGCGCAGTGATAGATTTGCTGCCTTACAATGCTTGCAGTGTCGGAGACTTGGGTTCGAACCCGACTATGGGTGCTATCTGTACGGAGTTTGTACATTCTCCCCGTAACCGCGTGGGTTTTCTCCGAGATCTTCAGTCTCCTCCCACACTCTGGGGACGTACAGGTTTGTAGGTTATTTGGCTTGGTAGAAATGTAAATTGTCCCTAGTGTGTGTAGGATAGTGTTAATGTGCAGGGATCGCTGGTCGGCACGGACCCAGTGGGCCGAAGGGCCTGTTTCTGCGCTGTATCTCTAAACTAAACTAAAGAGAAATGTCCTGAGGTCATTGGCCTGAAACAATAGCTCAGCTTTTTCCCTACACACTGTCTGTCTGACCTGTTGACTATCTCCAGAGGATTCTAGTTTTAGTTCAGATTTTTGACATCTGCAATCTTTTTTTTGCCTTTTCAACCATTTATGGAATGCAGTCTTAGGTTCAGGTTTAGGTTACTGAGGTACAGTGAAAAGTTTTGTTGTGCATGCTAACCAATCAAAAGAGAAAATAATATACATTAATACAATCAAGCCAATCTCGGGTGCAATAGGTAAAGCAAAGAGAAAGGTACAGAATATTGATTCTAGTTCTCAGCATTGTAGTGCGCGAGCTTTAAATGTCTGCAATGCAATGGGACTTAGACAATAGACAATAGGTGTAGGAGGAGGCCATTTGGCCCGTCGGACTTGTACTGCGCCCCAGCTTATGGAAGGACCGATTCATCCCCCTCCCAAAATTCTGCTCATATTTGACTGAAAACAAGGCACGTTTGATTTTGTCTTAAGGAGCAAAATATTTCAGGTCAGAAATGAAAGCAGGAGTGTTGGCAAACATAGCAGGTTCGGCAGCTGCTGTGGAGAAGTATCAGAGTGAACGTCTCAGGTCTGTAACCCATGATCAGATACAAATAGGGATAAAACAAGGTATAAAATGCAGAAAAAAAATCGGCGAGTAGACAAGAAAACAAAAGCCAAGTCAGTGATACTCTGAAAAGGAGGCAAGGGGAGATGAGCGGAATTGTCTCAATGTGGACATTCCTGGATGTGAAATGGCTGGAATTTACAGAACAGTATTTTGCCTCTTTCACCTTTATTGATCAGATGAATCATTCCATTTAACCACTTTCATTCCTTCGTCAGCTTTGCTCTGCATTTTACAACTTGTTTGCTCTCCAATTTTTCCACGAAGATTTAATAGAAAGATTATTGACCAAAACATTAACTGTTTCTCCATGGATGCTACCTGAATAGATGAGTATCCCGAATACTTTCTGATTTTATTTGTAAGCTTCTACATTTGGATTCATAATTCTTTCTCTTGAGGAATAAGTCACAGTTCTAATATCATTAGACAATCACGCTGGCATATCATGTTAGATACCCATTCCTTTCTCAACAGTTCAACAGAGCTTTATTTGTCATTCGGTACCAAGGTACCGAACGAAACTACGTAGCAGTCACACACAAAAAAGAACACAAGACACATGACCCCAACACAAACGTCCATCACAGTGACTCCAAACACCCCCTCACTGTGATGGAGGCAACAAAACTTCCACTCTCTTCCCCACGCCCACGGACAGACAGCTCGTCCCCGACCGACCCGCACAGTCCCCGCAAGGGGATGGAAGTCCCCGCGGCCGAGTCGCACCGGGCGCTGAGACGTCTCGCGGCCGAACCGGGCGATGGAAGGCCCCGCGGCCGAGCCGCACCGGAAATTTGGAAGTTTGGGCCATCTAAAGGAAGCCTTGATGAGAGGGACTCCAAACATCTGCTCTAAATTTCTATAATCCTCAATCCAATTCTCATCAGCCATTAATCAAAGCCCTTTTCCTCAGGAGGAAGATATCCCAGATCACAAGCCTTGTATTTTTTTACCGCTAAATTAGTTTCCAAACAATTTGTTCAACTTAAAGGAGTTTCAGAAGTAACATCATCGTCTGAAGAAGGGTCTCGACCCGAAACGTCACCCATTCCTTCTCTCCCGAGATGCTGCCCGACCTGCTGAGTTACTCCAGCACTTTGTGAATAAATACCTTCGATTTGTACCAGCATCTGCAGTTATTTTCTTATATAACATCATCAAACACCTTTTTAACATTTTCAAGTAAATGGCATTGAATGAATCCACAATGCTCACTTCTTAGCTCTCCTTGAGATAGTCATCTATTTTTCCTTTCCATGGACTCAGAGGAAGCAATATCTGAAAATCCTGGTGATTTATCTTCAATTTCAAACTAAAAAAATTATGCTAAACGGGATTTTAAAACATTTCTGTTAACCACATCATAAAGTGGCTGATTAATCACTTTGATTTATTGCTGATTGTTCCCTGGTGGTGCTCAGTGAGACTGTGAGAATCGCTGTCATCGTTAAGTATTTGTACCTAAAAATTCATACCCCATTGCCAGAACTAATTGTGCTGTATTATGTTGTAATCTGCCTCGGAAATTCAGTTCTATTGATTTCAATGGAATTACATTCACCACCATCCCTGACAGTGAGTTCCTGTCACCCACCACTCTGTGTATAAAACTTGCTCCGCATATCTCAATTAAACTTTGCCTCTCTTACCTTAAAGCTCTGCCCTCTCGTCTCTGATATTTCTACCCTGGAAAAATGGATCTGACAGTCTACCCTATCTATGCCTTTCATAATTATATATACTTCTATCAGATCACCCCTCAGACTCCGACACTCCGGAGAACGTAGTCTGAGTTTGTCCAATCTCTCCATAAAGCTAAAACCTTGTAATCCAGGTAGAATTCTGGTAATGGAAGGAAGATCAATGATATAGTCACTGAAGATGTTACGAGATAGAACCGTGCACAGACGAACTCCTGCAATGACAGCCTGGGACTAATGTAATTGACCTTCACAACCATCTTGCTGTGCCATGACTCCTGTCTTTGAAGTGTATTCCCTCTGTTGCCCTCAGGAAAGCTGCTGAGATGTCCCGGCAGATATCTCTCCTCACCTCCAGCATTCAGCTTGTGGACCAAGGCTAAACTGCAGTCTGGAGCTACATGGTCCATCAGCATTACCAACTGGTCGTTGGTGAGTAGGTTCCTGATGAGTAAATACAACCGGAGAGCACTGTTAATGACAGCTTCCATTACTTTGCTGGTGATTGAGGATAGACCGATCTGAAGGCAATTAGCCAGATTGGATCTTTCCAGCTTCTCTGGACGTACCTGAGAAGCTTTCCACATGTTTGGCTAGATGCCGTCTGGATTAGCTCAGCTGGAGGTGCAGCTTATTTTGGATCACAGCCTTTCAGTATGTGGTTGGGATGTTGTCTTTGCTGCAACTAATGTCTTCAGACATTTCCTGATATCACGCAGAGTGAATTGATTTGCTACAGACTGGCTTCTGTGCTACTGGGGATCTCAGGAGGCAGCAACATCTGGCCGAACATGTTTGTGAATTCTTCAACTTTCTGTGCTAGCTAACATTTACCTGGTCCTGTATTATGGCTTCACTAAGCTGACACCCACCATCTTTAGGTATGTCTGGTGCTCCTCTTAGAAAGCACTCTCTATGCCTCTCTGGGTCAGGGTTGATCCGCTAACTTGATATCAATGAGGAGTATGTTGAACCGTGAGGTTACAGATCTTGGTGGTGTACATGTCTGCCGCTGTCCACAGGGACTAATGGAAGCCAGCTTTGAGCTGCTCTAACTGTTCTGAGATTTAGTTTAGTTTAGTTTAGAGATTCGGCGTGGAAGCAGGTCCTTCAGCCCACCGAGTACACGCCGACCAACAATCAACTATACACTGGTTCTATACAACACACTATGGACAACTTACAGCCAATTAACCTACAAACCTGCACATCTTTGGAGTTCTGCAGGAAACCAGAGAGCCTTGAGGAAACCCTTGTGGTCACAGGGAGAACGTACAAACTCCTTACAGACAGCACCCATGGTCAGGATCGAACCCAGGTCTGCAAGGCCGCAACTCTACTATGATGCCACAGCGCCACTCTGCATTATCTGAGTGTTAGATACATTTTGTCGTTTCCAAACAACCCTTTCAAGAACCATTCCATCTGTACTGCATAAAGAACCTTTTGCAACATGACTCTCTGTTCCCACAATGAGTCAGTTGTTGTCTGTCTCATTACGTTGTGCACATAGTAGTTTAGTTTAGTTTAGTTTGGTTTAGTTTAGTTTAGTTTCGTTTAGTTTAGTGATACAGCATGGAAACAGGACCCAGAGAGTCCACGCTGACCATCGACCGCCTGTTTACTAGTTCCATGTTATCCCACTTTCCCGCTCCCAATGCACTAGGGGCAATCTACAGAGATCAATTAACCTGCAAACCCACACTTCTTTGGGATGTGAGAGGATACTGGAGCACCTGGAGGAAATCCACGCAGTCACAGGGAGAACATGCAAACTCCACATAGACAGCACCCAAGTCATGGAGACATAGAGTGATACAGTGTGGAAACAGGCCCTTCAGCCCAACTTGCCCACACTGGTCAATATGTCCTAGCTACACTCGTCCCACCTGCCAGCATTTAGTCCATATCCCTCCAAACCTCTCCTGTCCATGTTCCTGTCTAACTGTTGCTTAAATATTGGGATATTCCCTGCCTCATCTACCTCCTCTGGCAGCTTGTTCCATACACCCACCACCCATTGTGTGAAAAAGTTACCCCTGAGATTCCTATTAAATCGTTTTCGCTTTCACCTTAAACCTATGTCCTCTGGTCCTCGATTCACCTACTCTGCATCTTCCCGATCTATTCCTCTCATGATCTTGTACACCTCTATAAGATCACCCCTCATTTTCCTGCGCTCCAAGGAACAGAGTCCTAGCCTACTCAACCTCTGACTATAGCTCACACTAGTCCTGGCAACAGGACTGGCCCGAGTCCAGGATCCAACCCAGTTCTCTGGAGCCCGGGTCTCTGGTGCTGGGAGGCAGCAGCTCTACCAGCTGCGCCATTGTACCGCATCTCTAAACTACACTAAAACTGAGCTAAAAGTTGAATCTCCGAGCACTGCATTTACACATGATGCAACTACCTCCTGTTCCCAACTCCATGTTACATGTAAATAACTCCAGACAATTTTACCGCAGTGCTGATATATTATGAACATTATTTGACCTCTAACTTCTTCTTAGTAAATCCTCTATGGAAACTGTAAGATGGTAGGTTTGTTGGCTGCATGGGTTTTCACCACATCTGAAGCTCCTTGGTTAGTTTACTTTACCCACTTTCTGGTACATCTACTGTACATATCTTGGCATTGACTGGAAGGAGTCTATTCAGCCAGACCTCGCTTGCATTTACTGATAGCAATTCTTCATTGCACTCTGATCTGCAAAGTTTGTCGGTTTGTCACCTGGAAAAGGCAGTTTCCTGTAATTTTGAGTGTAAATCCTTCATAACAACTGACTTGAGTTAAGAGTTGTGCCACAAAGGGCTGGGTTGCAGATACCTCTGATCTTATTACGCACAGTAATAAGAACATGAGCAATAGGAGCAGGAATAGGTCGTATAGTCTCAGTAAACCATTTGGCAAGGTCTCACACATTAGTAGTTTCGTTTTTAGTTTAGAGATACAGTGTGGAAACAGGCCCTTCGGCCCACCGAGTCTGCACCGACCAGCGATCCCCGCACACTAACACTATCCTACACACACTAGGGACAATTTACATTTATACCAAGCCAATTAACCTACAAACCTGTACGTCTTTGGAGTGTGGGAGGAAACCGAAGATCTCGGAGAAAACACATGCGGTCACGGAGAAAACGCACAAACTCCGTACAGACAAGCACCCATAGTCGGGATCGAACCCGGGTGTCTGGCGCTGTAAGCACTGTAAGGCAGCAATTCTACCGCTGCATGATCGTGCTGCCCCAGTATACGTTCGAGTAACTGGACCAAACAGTGAGAGCCCAATGAATCCAGCGCAAGTTGGCAATTTGAATTGTAAATTGGCTTGGTAATAGAAGGGGGAGGGAGATGGTGGAGGGTTTATATATTGCGATTGAAAATCTGTAACCTATGGTGGACTGGGGATTTAATCGTGGGACCTTTACTATTTGTGATGGATGTTAATGACCTGGATCTGACTGTAGGTGTCTGATTAGGAAGTTTGCAGATCACGTGATGTTACTGTTGCTAGTGAGGAAACTAGTTGTAGGCTATGGGATTATATTGATTAGTTGGCGCGATGGACAGATCAATGGCAGATAGAATGTAATCCTAGTAAGTCTACAGTGTAATCCTAGTGATCAGCCATGATCGCATTCAATGGCGGTGCTGGCTCGAAGGGCTGAATGGCCTACTCCTGCACCTATTGTCTATTGTCTATTGTCTAAGTGTGAGGTCATAGAGTCATAGAGTCACACAGCACGGGAACAGGCCCTTTGGCCCAACTCCTCCATGCCAACCAAGATGCCTCATCAGTCTGAAGAAGGATCTCGACCCGAAACGTCACCCGTTCTTTCTCTCCTGAGATGCTGCCTGACCCGCTAGGTTACTCCAGCATTTTGTGTCTACCTAAGATGCCTCATCTAAGTTAGTTACCAACATTTATTCCTGATTTATTTAATGAATTGTATTTAAATTCTCCAATTGCCAAGGTGGGATTTGAATGCATGACCCTGGATCACTAGAATAGACTTCTGGACTATAAATCCAGTCATTGAACCCCTGTGTTACATGTACCCTATATATTATGCCCTCACTTCTGAAACATGCCGGTACTTGTTAATAAAAGAATAAACGCTCCAGGGGTTTTGAGATGGGGTTGGATGTTCTCCCGGGTGTGAAGCTGGTCGTCTGTCTACACCTACAGAAACAAAAGGAACATATATTAAAGTGCTAACTGTAAAGTACACTCCAAACAAAGGATAGCTAAGAACATGAATGGGAAGGAACTGCAGATGCTGGTTTGCACTGTAGATAGCACAAAATGCTGGAGTAACTGTGGGAGAGGCAGCATCTCTGGATAGAAGGAATGGGTGATATTTTGGGTCGAGACCCTTCTGCAGACTAAAGAAGCGTCTCGACCCGCTAAGAACATGTGCTACGGTACTCTGATGTAGTACATGAGGGTTGTCGTAAATAGTGAGCAACTGAATTTCCAACTGACTTTCCGTAAAGAACTTACTATCAGCTATATAAGTGCAACAGATATAAAATTAAACAGGTTAATCAGTTTAAAACAGACTACCAATGTGGGTAATTTTGATGAAATATTTTTTACAAATAATCAAAAAATGTTTTATGATCAAGTTTTAACTTCTGAGTTGTCAGATCTGAATCATTTGCAAGAAAACAACATGAGACAGTTCCAACAGCAAGTTATCCATTCTGTAGTGGGGACATGTGCATGACCTTTAACACTTGATGTTTGAATCTGTTGTTATCAGTGTTTATGAAGAATTGTTATTTTTGAATGCAACTTTATAGAACTGCTTATTAAAGGTAATCGGATATCACAAATGAAGCTAACACCAATTAGCAATAACTCAATTAAGCTATCTAGTTTCCTCCCTTTTCCCATCGACATGAGGGCTGGCAGGTGAATCAGCCACAATGAACTGTGCAGAGAGTTCTCCCAGCATAGTTTTCCTCCGGGTGGTCCAGTTTTCCCCCATATCCCAAAGACGTGCGGGTTTGAATTTTCCACTATAAATCAGTGTGCAGATGAGTAGTGGAATCTCAGGTGAACCTCGGAAAAATAGGAAAAAAGTAAAAAGAGATTAATGTAGCATTAGTGTTAGTGGGTGGTTATGTTTGATGTGGGCTTGGTGGAAGGACCTGTTTCTGTGCAGTATGATTCTATGACGATGTAGCTGCATCTCATAACAACTCCAGTAATGAATCATGGAACATCAAAGAACTAGGAAAATATGAATTCCTTGTCAAATGCAATTAGCGGTCAGATGTTAAATGGACATCCAGAAACATGGGTCCGAGTCAATGGAAGAGCTTATACCCTGCAAACGTTTATACGCACAAGGCTTGCAGCTGGCAGAATGGCAGACTGGCTGGAGTTTAAGGTAAGAAGAAAGAGAACAGAACATCACAAACTATCCACACGTTCATAAGCACACAACTGGGGAAAAAAAAACTTTTGTTGCTTTCTCGGTTAAACTTTTTCTGCATAATTTGACAATTAGCGACATTGTTCTCAGGCAATTTCCTGCCATGCTTATCTTGCTCATCTCCGGCTATCTGTCTGCCTGTATACAGTTGCCTGGTTTCTCATAAATCATATGCGTATCAGCGCTGCTCAGATCTGAGTGACGAGCTCTGCATGTTCTCCCATTTTTATCATCTTGCTGCAAACTGAGAATCATGCACGTTATTTTATGCTTTTAACTCTTTGAATTCTGCAGCCTGTTTGCAGCTACATGAAGATATACTTGGAGGCCTATTCTGAGTAAACTGCAGCAGTACTGAGCTTGAAGCTATGCTTCTATTCAACGCTTCCACGAGGTGAAGGCAAAGTGCGAAGGAAGATCAAACTATGTTTGTAGCTGTGACCTTGCCCCAAACTATGCGCAACTCCCACCAGTACAACAGTCACTGCACTTCAAATTGATTCAGAGTATTTATTTTTATTTGTTAGGACAATATGCAAATTCAAATGTTATCTTCTTATCTCTTTGAGTTTGTGACCATCGTTAATCTATGAGCTAATATTGATTGCCTATTCTGGTGGTGATTGAACAGCTTTGATATGGAAGAACACATTGTGATCAACAGAAAAATAATTTATAAAACTGTCTGTTTCCACCAATACACACAACCACACACCAATGCACATGCATCCACACAGCACTTTAGCCATTTAAGATTAGCCACTCTGTTAAGGTCGCAATTTTGCTTTCAAATCATTTGTTACTGTCTTTATTTCACTGGGCTCTTAATTAAGTTTTCCCTTTTGCAATTAAGGGCAAAACAAGGCCAGCCCAAGTGATTAGAATAAAGACAGATTCAACAAGGGTCTCGACCCGAAATGTCACCCATTCCTTCTCTCCGGAGATGCTGCCTGTCCCACTGAATTACTCCAGCTTTTTGTGTCTATCTTCGGTTTAAACCAGCACATGCGGTTCCTTCCCACACGTTAAAGTTTACTTGCAGTGAAACATTGATTGGAAGCACAAATCTGAATAAAAAGCTTTAGTTATTTATCATGTGAGGAGCAAAGGAGTGTACATCAAAACATTATTGAAATGCAGGTATCTGATGCTATTTCATGCCTGCACCTGAAAAGGGAACGTTGGTTATAATTTCGCCTGCACAACAACCAAGGCAAAAAGGATGATCAATAAACAGTGAACAACGTACAGAAGAGATGAAGTATCTTTGCCCCAGATCAAACTGTTCACAGCCTTGATGTTGCTTTTGTCTCAGAAATTATCTGCAAACACAATATCAGTCTGTCATCAAGAGGACAAGCAGAAGAAATTGCTTGTTTTCACACTACTAACCTCTAACCGAGCTGAGAGTCAACCTTTTTCCTTAAACGCAACCTTTTAAGGTGAAGGTGAGAGGGGGGCGGAGAAGATTTAATCAGAACCTGAGGAGCAACTTTATACACAAAATATGGTAGGCATATGGAATGAGGTGCCAGAGCAGGTGGTTGAGACAGGTACTATCATAACATTTAAAAACACATTTGGACAGGTACATGGATAGGATAGGTTTAGAAAGATATGGGCCAAATATAGGCAGGTGGGACTAGTATAGATGGGGCATAATGTGGGCATGGACAGGTTGGGCTGAAGGGCCTGTTTCCACGCTGTATGACATTATGACCCTATTTCCTTGCTTCAGCAAGCTGGAGAAATAACGGCCTTTTGTGCTTTCAATGTGGCACCAGGTGAAGTGGGAACTGGTGCAGCCAGCAGGTGTAGGGTGGAATTAGAAAAAGAGCAAGGATTCATTACTTGGGTCCTTGTTCCCATTTCATTGCTTCAGGGATGTCTAAACTCCCTCATCAGGGAAAATGGGGCCCTCACCAACTGTGGGCAAAGGCTGTGTTGACAAGGTTGCCAAGGTGCAAGAGGCATTGCCACCCAATTGTTTTGAGGATACTCGTGGGACACCAACTACAAAAATGTACATGGAAACCTGCCAGTAAGGATTGCGTTTAGACCCGATATCTGCAGGACTTCAGGAGGACACAAGGCCAAGCCAAAGACATGGAGGCCCAACATGGTCATTTATAAGAGCCCACACTGCACTTTCCCCTGGGCCTCAGTGTGACATGAAGTAACAATAGGAGCATACACTAGGACAAGAGGGCACAGCCATGGTATAAAAGGACATACCTTTAGACAGAAGATGAGGAGACATTTATTTAGTCAGAGGGTGGTGAATCTGTGGAATTCATTGCCACAGATGGTTGTGGAGGCCAGGTTAATGGATATTGTGGATAAAGTGGAGATTGACAGGTTCTTGATTAGTAAGGGTGTCAAAGACCATGGAGAGAAGGCAGGAGAATGGGGTTGAGAGGGAAAGATAGATCAGCCATGATTGAATGGTGGAGTAGACTTGATGGGCTGAATAGTCTAATTCTGCTCCTATGACTTATGGACATGAAATCAGTTGGCCACTAATAACCATCAGCATGCAGTTGGCCTCAATAACAGTGACAACATTTTGTGACTTAGTTAAAAGCTTGTTGCTGTGCTCTGATGTCTTTCCAATTCAATTGTAGAAATAATGAACTGCAGATGCTGGTTTACAAATGAAGACACAAAATGCTGGAGCAACTCAGCGAGTCAAGCAGCATTTCTGGAGAATATGGATAAGTGATGTTTCGGGTCGAGATTTTTCGTTAGACTACCTTATCAGTGTCATGAGTGCGTTTGGGTATACAAGAGGCAAGAAGACAACTGAGGCATCAGATCCTGCAATCTGGCTGAAGAACCAGAATGTTAGAAGAACTTGCCATTCAAGTAGCACCTGTGAAGGCAAAAGGTGTGTGTCGATGTTTCGAGCCGAGATCCTGAAAACCACTGAAAGTAGCAGTTAATTCTGTCAGTAGATATCAGTACAAGGGAGGGGTGGTGCTGAAACTAATAGGTGTTGGGTGGAATCAGATGGGGTTACTAGGTGGGATGACGGGCAGATGGGGCCAAAAGGTAAAATGAGAGCATTTCTTTTCTCACGCATGCAGCGTAAGCTACCTTAAGATTGCTGCTACCATAAAACGTTTGAATTCCCTAAGCGGACAAAAGATTCAAGGGTACAGCAAAATATCAGGATCATTCTCTTTTATTTAGTTTCCAGTAAATGCAATGTGTAGGATAGAACCGCAGATGCCAATTTACACCGAAGATAGACACAAAATGCTGGAGTAACTCAGCATTAGACAGGTAGCATCTCTGGAGAAAAAGAATAGGTGATGTTTTGGGTCGGAACCCTTCTTCAGATTCTGAAGATTCGTTTTCTCCAGAGATGCGACCTGACCCATTGAGTCACTCCAACACTTTGTATCTACTTTCAACACTATTCTATGCTGGATGCACTGGAAGCTTACGGAAGTAAAAGTATCGTTTTGACATTCAAATTAAATGCGCTCATCATCAAATTGTGTAAGACTTTCTTTGTTTTTTAAGAGGAGACACAGGGAACTGCAGATGCTGGAAACTTGAGGAAAACTCAAAGTGCTGGAGTAACTTCAATGGGTCAGGCAAGCATCTGTGGAAGGAATTGATAGGTGACGCGTTGGGTCGAGACCCTTCTTCAGACCGGATTATTTATTATTTATCAGACATTATTATTAAATTAATTTTAAACACCTTTCAAAATGTCATGTGGTAAATTCCCAGAATGAACATTTAACCAGAAAGCTTGGCCAGTTCTGAGTGTATTAAGCCTTAAGAAAAAAATGAACTCACAAGTAATCTGTCCAGGTATTTTCACAGATAATGAAAACTGAGACCTTTCATGAGCAATACCTCTTATGCAAGCTCCTGAATTCTCCAAAACAACCAAATAGTTCTACATCTCTCTTAATAAACTTGATTTAGTCTTGGGGTGAACTAATATCTCCACTCGTTTACTGCTTTTCAAAGTAAATTTTCAATGACAGAGTTGTACTAAGAACTTTGTGCTGGCTCAAATCAGTGGGTTTAGCTGGCAGCCATGAACTCCTTGATGATTCGATAGCCAGGAAAATAGTTTCCATTTCCAGCCAGTTTATTCTCACTATTGTTAATAAGTCACATGTTTGGGTTCAGTAGCTATCACTCTAAATTATACTGATGGGAAATTCTGCAAACACTGGCAATTGCACTAAACTGCACATTTTAGTGAAGTACAATGTGTTAAACTGACACATTTGAGAAGGGTTGCAGTTGCAAAGGTGCAAATGGACTCATTAAGCTGTCATACACTGACACCTCCTTTGCATGTCTTGTGAAAAATACCCCAGGTGAACTATTAGTTACATGGATAGATAGGAGCATGGGGTTCCCTTTGAAATCAAAGAGATTGCAGAGGTGTCTAATAGAGGCATTTAAGTTCAGGAAGGATCTAGGCTGGGTAAATAGAACAAATCAGTTCCCATTGATGGAAGGCTCCGTAACCAAAGGACATGAAATGAAGGTAATTGGCAAAAAGAACAAAAGGTGACATGTGGAAAAAGTTTTAACACAGTTGGTGGTTGGAATCCAAAGAGTAGCGGAGGCAGCTTTAATTGTGGCATTGAAAAGTGAAGGAGATGAGTACTTGAAAGGATAGAAGTGCAGAGCTAATGGGGAAAGGATGGGGGAAAGTGGATCCAGTTGAAATCTTTTATACATTGCCGCAAAGACACGATGGGACCTCTGTAAATATAACATTTTTGTGCATTCTGATGTGAATTCATTGACATAGTACCAAAAGTACCAAAGGGTGTCATTGATCTGCAATGGGGAAATTAGTCCCTCCAGGTGAACAGGAAGACACATCAGGAGAGCTGCAATAATAAGGCTGTTAATTTACCATTGCAGGCTTTACACTACTGCATCGAACCAAACGCACGTCAATGAAAAGGTTTTAAAAATGCAGCGCTGGAAAACTGAAATAAAAATTGGAAACTCTGGATAAACTCTGCAAGTAAGGCAGCACCAGTGGAAAGAGGAATGGTTAATATTTCAGATCTTCGACCCTTCATCAGAACTGGAAAAGAGAGAAAAACTTAGTCAAGTTAAGTCAAGTCAAGTCAACTTTATTTGTCACATACATATACAAGATGTGCAGTGAAATGAAAGTGGCAACGCCTGCAGATTGTGCTAAAACTACAAAACAGAATAGAAAAAAAAATGTTAACACAAAAAATAAATTAATACAGTAAATTAAATTAGTCCCTGGTGATATGAGAGTTAACAGTCCTGATGGCCTGTGGGAAGAAACTCCATCTCAGTTTTATGTGGCAAAGAAAGTAGGGGAGAGGTGGCACAAAGAGAATATCACTAATCGGGTGAGAGGAGACGACCTAATGAGGTAATTGAGAGGCAGTTAAAATCAGTGTAAGGTTCTCTATCTGGAATTTACTCTCAATTATGGACCTTCTACCGTCCTGAAAAGATAGAGCTCTTAAAGATAGCGGAGTCAAGGGATATGGGGAGAAGACAGGAACGGGGTACTGAATGTGGATGATCAGCCATGCTCACGGTGAATGGCGGTGCTGGCTCGAAGTGCCGAATGGCCTACTCCTGCACGTATTGTCTATTGTCTATCCATGTTCTCCGGGGATGCTGCCTGACCTGTTGAGTTACTCTAGCACTTTATGTTCTTATTTGTAAACCAGCATCCTTGTTTCTACTTTCATTTATGTTCGTTGACGACAGCATAGACATGGACTCAAGGAAATCATTTCATTTCAAATGCTGTGACCCATTAACTAACACTCAAAATAACTAGGCCCAAGAGACTGCCGATGTTGAAATTGTCAGCAAAAAACAAACTGCTGGAGAACTCAGTGGGCCAGGCAGCATCTGTTGAGGGAAATGGGTAGATGTGTTTTCGGGACAGTATCCTTTTTCAGACTCATTGAGGAGATTTTGCAGTGAATCCTCTAACTATTAGGGCCAACACGTCATCAGCTTTCTTCACTGCCTGCTGTACCTACATGCTTACTTTCAGTGACTGATGTACAAGGACACCCAGGTCTCGTTGCATCTCCCCTTTTCCTAATCTGACAACATTCAGATAATAATCTGCCTTCTTGTTCTTGCCACCAAAGTGGATAACCTCACATTTATCCACATTATACTGCATCTGCCCTCTCACCCAACCTATCCAAGTCACCCTGCAGCCTCATAGCATCCTCCTCGCAGCTCACACTTCCACCCAGCTTTGTGTCATCTGCAAACTTGGAGATGTTACATTTAATTCCTTTGTCTAAATAGTTAATATACATATTGTAAATAACTAGGGTCCCAGCACCGAGCCTTACGGCACCCCACTAGTCACTGTATGCCATTCTGAAAAGGACCCGTTATTTTCTACTCTTTGCTTCCTGTCTGCCAACCAGTTCTCTATCCATGTCAATATCCTACCCCCAATACCATGTGCTCTAATTTTGCACACTAATCTCTTGTGTGGGACCTTGTCAAAGGCTTTTTGAAAGTCCAGATACACCACATCCACTGGCTCTCCCTTATCCAGTCTACTTGTTACATCCTCAAAAGATTCCAGAAGATTAGTGGAAATCCATGATTTTCCCTCCATAAATCCATGCTGACTGACCGATCCAACTCAGTGCTTTCCAATGCGCCACCATTACATCTTTAATAATCGACTCAAGTATCTTCCCCACCCTTACCGATGTAAGGCTAACTGGTCTATAATTCCCTGTTTTCTCTCCCCTTCCTTTCTTAAAAAGTGGGGTTACATAGTTACTCTCCAGTCCACAGGAACTGATCCAGAGTCTATAGAACAATGGAAAATGTTGGGAGGATTGCTTTCACACTAACTATTCCAGTTACAATAGACAATAGACAATAGACAATAGGTGCAGGAGTAGGCCATTCAACCCTTCGAGCCAGCACCGCCATTCAATGCGATCATGGCTGATCACTCTCAATCAGTACCCCGTTCCTGCCTTCTCCCCATACCCCCTCACTCCGCTATCCTTAAGAGCTCTATCCAGCTCTCTCTTGAAAGCATCCAACGAACTGGCCTCCACTGCCTTCTGAGGCAGAGAATTCCACACCTTCACCACTCTCTGACTGAAAAAGTTCTTCCTCATCTCCGTTCTAAATGGCCTACCCCTTATTCTTAAACTGTGGCCCCTTGTTCTGGACTCCCCCAACATTGGGAACATGTTTCCTGCCTCTAATGTGTCCAATCCCCTAATTATCTTATATGTTTCAATAAGATCCCCCCTCATCCTTCTAAATTCCAGTGTATACAAGCCCAATCGCTCCAGCCTTTCAACATACGACAGTCCCGCCATTCCGGGAATTAACCTAGTGAACCTACGCTGCACGCCCTCCATAGCAAGAATATCCTTCCTCAAATTTGGAGACCAAAACTGCACACAGTAGTCCAGGTGCGGTCTCACCAGGGCCCGGTACAACTGTAGAAGGACCTCTTTGCTCCTATACTCAACTCCTCTTGTTATGAAGGCCAACATACCATTTCAAAAAGGGCTAAGTTGTGTGTTAGTTTAGTTTAGCTTAGAGAGACAGCCTGGAAACAGGCTCTTCAGCACACTGACTCCATGCCGACCAGTGCACTAACACTATCCCACACACACACTAGGAACAATTTACATTCATACCAAGCCGATTAACTTACAAACCTGTACATCTTTGAAGTGTGGGAGGAAACCAAAGATTTTGGAGAAAACCCATGCAGGTCACGGGGAGAACGTGCAAACTCCGTACAAACAGTATCCTTAGTTGGGATCGAACCTGGGTATCTGGCGCTGTAAACGCTCAACTCTACCGCTGCGCCACCCTGCCGCACTAACTAGTGAGGGAGCAAGCTGAAGGAAATCCAGGGGAGTAAAGTTCTAGCAAAAGTGAACTAGAGTAATCTGATTTCTTGAAAGATAAGATTCACCCATAAACAGGAAACTAAATTGACATCAATTATTGAGTAGGTTGCTGAATGAGATACCAATCAGTCTCACATAAATCAAATGTGCAGCTTCAATGGCTCCTCTGCCACAAGATGGTTTGCAGCAGTAATAAGATATGGTGCACAAAGCATGTTTCCCTCGATAATAATGTTGTTTTAAGAAAAAGTTGTAGGTCGCATACCATTAAGTGGCTAGCCAGAAAACTTGAAGAAACCACCTGCTTAAACCATGCAGAGCAGAGCAGGGATTGGAACTGTGTCAAACACCTCATCGTGGTTCCGAAGTTGGTTTTCTGTAATGACAGAGGATTGAGGTTGAGGATTTAGTGGCTTGGACACTGGTTTTGAGATACTAGGGGTTGCAAACCAAATGAAAAGCACATTCCCACAAAAAAAAACGCTCGCCTCCACCCATCAAAGGCAGTAAATTATGTAGTAAGGGCTTAAATGCTGCAAACTGTTTCATTTCAATATGTTTTCTTCAGATAATAATAAAGGAAGTTTGTAAAGCACATTTTGTATCGCTCACACTAATACTACAACGTTCGTATATGTTTTTCACCATTTAATGTCATCACATTTCTTTGTTATGTGATGCGCAATCCTAATTTTTGTCCTTGTTCGTCTAACAAGAGACAACATTTTTATTAGCTAATATGCTGATTACTTCAGAGGATGTCAGATAACCTGAAAATTATATCAAAGGTCACTGATTGCATAATAAGTTTCACACTTGTTTCTGATGGTTCCACTCGAACTTTTCTAATAAAATAAATACTGAAATGTGGGGGGCTCACTCTGCAAAGAAACAAAGTGCTGGATGGACTCAGCGGACCGGGCAGCATCAGTGGAAGGAATGGACCGATTTGGTTTGGGGCCATTCTTCAGTCTGGGCGGGGGAAGGTGGGAGAAAGCTAGAAAAGAGAGGTAGTGGTGGGGGAAAGCCTAGTGAGTGATTGGCAGAGGGGTGGAGACAAAATCATGAGAGGATTAGATCGGGTATATGCACAGTCTCTTGCCCAGAGTAGGGGAATTGAGGACTAGATGACATAGGTTCAAGGTGAAGGGGAAAAGATTGAATAGAAATCCGAGGGGTAACTTTTTTGCACAAAGGGTGGTGGGTGTATGGAACAAGCTGCCAGAGGAGGTAGTTGAGGCTGGGACTATCCCATCGTTTATGAAGCAGTTAGACAGGTACATGGATAGGACAGGTTTGGAGGGATATGGACCAAGCGCAGGCAAGTGGGACTAGTGTATCGGGGACATTGTTGGCCGGTGTGGGCAGCTTGGGCCGAAGGGCCTGTTTCCACACTGTATCACTCTATGACTCTATGACTAGGTGAAAAGGAGACAAAATGGTGAAAAGAAGGTAAGAAGAGGAGTCTTCTTACGGAATCCACATCATAAGATTAGAGATTGTTCATCCAGAGCTGAACACACTTCTCGGCATCTGCTTACAATGGCATCTTGTGCTTCGTGCCCTTCTTGTGCAAGATTGGTGGAAACAGGACCGTGACTTGAGGGAGTGAAATGAGTGGAAGGAGTTGGGGAGGTGTGAGAAATATGGGGGAATAAAAGGAAAGTGGGGGACTTTTTGGAGCAGGGAAGGATGTGAGATGAGCATGATGAGAAAGAGAAAGGAACAGGGTGACAGGGGTGGTCTTCTTCTTATCGAGTCCACATCACCAGATTAGAAATTGTTCAGCCAGAGCTGAACCCACCTCTCAGCATCTGCGTACAATTGTGCTTCTTGTGCGCGGTGGTGGAAAGATTGGTGGAAACAGGGCCGCGACGTGAACTCTCTTTCCTTGCCCCCGACAGGGGTGGTGACTGGGGCTGTGGAGGGATGGAGGGAGGACGGGGAGGGGGGTGGGGAAGAGGTGGTCAGGGAGTTCTCACCTAAAGTTGAAGAGAATAGTGTTCATACTGTTGTCACGCATTCCTTCCTTCTCTCCCGAGATGCTGCCTGACCTGCTGAGTTACTCCAGCATTTTGTGTCTACCTGTTCCTCTTTATGGTCTGACAGTGACATTTAAGCACATATAAGTCAAGTCAAGTCAAGTCAATTTTATTTGTATAGCACATTTAAAAACAACCCACGTTGACCAAAGTGCTGCACATCTGATTAGGAAGAAAAAAAAAAGAAACATGCGGTGGCAGGCAGCCAAACACAACGGCGCGGCCATCTTGAACAAAATGTTTAACTAAAGCAGAATGGTGTCCCGCGGCCGCGCCGCACCGGGCAATGGAAGGCCCCGCAGCCGAGCCGCACCGGGCGCTGTTCAGTCCCGCGGCCGAGCCGCGCACTAAAAGAAGAGTGGAAATGTAGATATCAAAAGTGATTTTGAGAAAGTGTTGGTGAATTTCTGTTTTGTGTGTTGGGAGAAAGTTTAGTTTTAGTTCAGTTTAGCGACACAGTGCAGAAGCAGGCCCTTCAGCCTGACCAAGTCTGCACCGACCAGCGATCCCCGTACACTAACACTATCCTACACACTAGGGATAATTTATTTTTTTTACCGAAGCCAATTAATGTACAAACCTGCACGTCTTTGGAATGTGGGAAGTAACAGGAGCTCCTGGAGAAAACTCCTGCGGTCATGGGGAGAACGTACAATCTCTGTACAGACAGCACCTGTAGTCAGGATTGAACCCGGGTCTCTGGCCCTGTAACTCTAAAGGTTCATGGTGCCAGGAGTGAAGTGCTACAGATGAAGAGACGGTGATTCTTTATTTATTCATTCTCTGGACGTGGAGGCCACTGGAACTGGCAGTATGTAATCCCTGTCATGAACTGATCCTGATTTAAGGTATGAGCCAAGAGGAAATTGAGGGATGCTCACAAGGCTGAAGGAGGTGGAGCACAAAAGGTGGAGGATGTGGAGCTCGCAATGGATAAAAGGTTGTCACAGGGGTCACAGAGGAAGGAAGCCCAGAGGTATATATAAAGAATCAGGACATCGGTTGATGAAGACACAAGGATTTTCAGATACTAAAGCTTGGAGCAAAAAACGAGCCGCCGGAGGAACTCGTCGAGTCAGGCCGCGTCTGTGGAGGGAAATACTCAGTCAACGTTTCAGTTTGGACCCTTCATCGGGACTGAAAGCGACGAGGAGAAATATCCACGGTATAGAGGTGAGGGAAAGGGGTGGTGTAAGTGACAGGATATGCTAGGTGGATCCAGCAGAGGAGGGGTGGATGGTCACATGGGGGAGGGAGTCAGCAGAGACTGGAGGTAAATGGTGGAGACAATAACGAGCTGAAGATGATGGGATCTGATGGGAAGTGAAGATAAAGCATGGAACCTAAGGGTAGGACGTGCAAATGGGAACAGCGAGAGGGGGGGGGACCTAGTGGGAGGAACGTGTCTGGGCGAAGGACGGATGAAGTGGGTAAGAAATTGGACAATGGGGACCCGGCATAGGGGGACCGCTGTGGGGGGAGGGGGGGAGACAAAGGAGGAGCCGGAGTACTTTGTAACTTTGACAGCGCCGTAGGTGGCTGTTATTTGCATAACTTGGGTATGCAAGCAAAGAATTTCACAGTGCCTTGTCACATGTGACAATAAAGTATTCCATTCCATTCCATCCAAGTTGGATGACGGAGGCAGTGGGCGTGACAGGACCAGGGTAAGTTAGCCAGAGAGAGATGGGGAAAGAGCAGCAGCATTGACCAGATATCAGAGAAATTCATGCCTATGGCTTCAGGTTGGAGACCACCCAGGCAGAATATGAGGTGCTATTCCTCTAGTTTGCATTTGGCCTCATCCTGGCAGTGGGGAAGGTTGAGAAGCAGTATGTTAGTGTGGGAATGCGGGGGGGGGGGAGGGGGTTTGGGGGATTAAAATGGCTTGCAACTGGGAGCTCCAGACAGAGTGCAAGTGCTCGGCAAAGCAGTTGAGCTTAATAGAGGCAGAAAGGAAAGCTCTACAGCGGGTAGTCCACAGAGCCCAGAGGGTCATCGGAACACAGCTACCAGACTTGGAGGGCATCTGCAACACACGATGCCTCAGAAAAGCCACCAGCATCCACAAAGACTCCTCACACCCCTGCAACAGTCTGTTCGAACTCCTTCCATCGGGCAGACGATACAAGGCCTTCTACGCCCGCACCTCCAGACTCAGGAACAGCTTCATCCCCAGGGCCATAGCTGCTATGAACCGGTCCTGCTGAGCCGGATGGCCACAACGCATAGATCAACTTGCACTTTACCCTGTCTAAAAACTGTTACAATTGCTTCGTTTCGTTGGGTTGCTGTTAATTACTTAAATTATTGCATCGTATGCGAGGCGCATTCCCAATCTCATTGTACCCCTGGGTACAATGACAATAAAGATATATTGTATTGTATTGTTGTAGAGTCAATCAGTCAATGAAGATCCGGAGATGAGTTGTATGGGAGGATTTGCCACTGGGTGGTGAGGTTGTGGGGGGGGGATGCGGGGTTGGGCTGAGTGTGTGCAGTATGTGGTCAGGCTAGAGATTTGTTGGCAAAGGTGGGGTGAGGAGGAAATGGTGAGGCACATGACAAGGAGTTGAGATGCCTGAGGGATGACCACAGCCCTATGCATGTATTTTATTTTATTTATAAAAGTATGTATTTTATTTGAAAAACCCCATACCTGCGGTCGGTTCCAAACGATAGATTCCACCACTGGACATCGGTTCAGACCAGTACCCTTGAACTAATAACAAAGCAAGATTCACAAGCATGAAAGCCTGCTCCTTCAGGAGAGATCCACAGTGTCTGCAAGACTCACATCAATGGACTATGGTGACAGAGGTGGCAAACAAGCACATCAGGTCTGTTTAGAAGAAGGGTCTCGACCTGAAACGTCACCCATTCCTTCTCTCCAGAGATGCTGTAAGTCCCGCTGACTTGCTCCAGAATTTTGTGTCTAAAATCAGGTCTGCTCCTCTCTTGGAAAATGCTGCTTGACGCTGTGTTTTTCCAGTTCTTCATGTTTTTCCTTCAGTTTTCCACCATCTGATTTTCATACGCACCTTGCGCTGGCTGTCAATATACATGTTAGCGGAATATAGGGAAACTGCAAAGAGAATCACTAACTTTGTGCCATTATGTCGAAGACTATCGTCTATTATTGAATCTCTTCCTTAAAACTGAATTGCACAAATAAGTTGAAAAGTCTTAGAACATACAATACTGATTCTGACAACTCCCATCAAATCTACCTGTACCCACGTGCCAGAGTGAGATTCACAACTAAAGATTGATTGCTGCAATGTCCCTGTCTTGTATTAGTATCAATGAGTGAGATGAACAACTGTAAAAAGTCCACAATATTTAAATATTATTATTCTTTTTTTAATTTTTTTAAATTTAATTTCCGGTCAATACAATACAACAGATTGACCATACAATTGTGAAAGTTATGAAAATATGGTCCATTACCCTTTAACATTTACAATTGCAAAACAAAAAAAATTATTTTTAAAATCAGAAAACATATTCTGCATGTTTTGCACTTTGCATTTTACAAAATATGTTGCCGCTCTTAGTTATATTGGCACTGTTGTTGTATCTGCAAGAACAAGTTCAAAGATGAAGCTTTAATGATTTCATTGCTCGAGCAGGGACAGATAGCCATTCATTAAATTTTCTTCATCTTAAGTTCAGTAATTATAGACCATCTCTTTTGCTAAACCAAACCCATCATCTTGGTTTGCAGCCATGGTGAGGTGCTCTGGTTTTATAAGTCTCAGCAACTCTGGAATCAAATGTGTGCCAACAGGTTTGTGAAACAGCGTTCGTTCACTGCCGCACATTCAAGCCGCCACTGAAAACAGACAGCTTGGGCACTTGCCACATAACTGTAGGATTCCAGCATCATGTCCCTAGTTTCTTGCAAGCCAAAATGAGCCATGGAGGGAGATGCCGAGATTGGTTCCTTCCTCACCTAAAATCTTCTTTATGTTTTAATTCCAGACTCCTACTATTTTAAGCCATGCGTTCCCAAGCTGATGACTTTAGATTACAGATTTCCTTTTTTAAGTTGGCTTTTCTCTATCATCAGCTGTGGGAGAGGGGCTGAAGTATTAACTCAATATAATAGCCCGGACCAAGTTGGTTTATTGAACAATGCAGATATTGTCAGATATTGTTCATTCCTTCTTCTTGTGCATTCACTATTTTGGAATTAATAGATAATAGACAATAGACAATAGGTGCAGGAGTAGGCCATTTGGCCCTTTGAGCCAGCACCACCATTCAATGTGATCATGGCTGATCATTCTCAATCAGTACCCCGTTCCTGCCTTCTCCCCATACCCCCTGACTCTGCTATCTTTAAGAGCTCTATCCAGCTCTCTCTTGAATGCATTCAGAGAATTGGCCTCCACTGCCTTCTGAAGCTACAAGCCTTACAAGCCTAGCTGCTCCAGTCTTTCAACATATGACAGTCCCGCCATTCCGGGAATTAACCTAGTAAACCTACGCTGCACGCCCTCAATAGCAAGAATATCCTTCCTCAAATTTGGAGACCAAAACTGCACACAGTATTCCAGGTGCGGTCTAACTAGGGCCCTATACAACTGCAGAAGGACCTCTTTGCTCCTATATTCAACTCCTCTTGTTATGAAGGCCAACATTCCATTGGCTTTCTTCACTGCCTGCTGTACCTGCATGCTTCCTTTCAGTGACTGATGCACTAGGACACCCAGATCTCATTATACGTCCCCTTTTCCTAACTTGACACCATTCAGATAATAATCTGCCTTCTTATTCTTACCACCAAAGTGGATAACCTCACACTTATCCACATTAAACTGCATCTGCCATGCATCCGCCCACTCACACAACCTGTCCAAGTCACCCTGCAACCTCATAACATCTTCCTCACAGCTCACACTACCACCCAGCTTTGTATCATCTGCAAATTTGCTAATGGTACTTTTAATCCCTTCATCCAAGTCATGAATGTATATTGTAAATAGCTGCGGTCCCAGCACCGAGCCTTGCGGTATCCCACTAGTCACTGCCTGCCATTCTGAAAGGGACCCATTTATCCCCATTCTTTGCTTTCTGTCTGTCAACCAATTTTCTATCCATGTCAGTACCCTACCCCCAATACCATGTGCTCTAATTTTGCCCACTAATCTCCTATGTGGGACCTTGTCTAAGGTTTTCTGAAAGTCGAGGTACACCACATCTACCGTCTTTCCCCTGTCCATTTTCCTAGTTACATCCTCAAAAACTTCCAGAAGATTAGTCAAGCATGATTTCCCCTTCGTAAATCCATGCTGACTCGGAACGATCCTGTTACTGCTATCCAAATGCTCCGCAATTTCGTCTTTTATAATTGACTCCAGCATCTTCCCCACCACTGATGTCAGACTAACTGGTCTATAATTTCCCGTTTTCTCTCTCCCTCTTTTCTTAACATTAGCTACCCTCCAATCCACAGGAACTGATCCTGAATCTATAGAACATTGGAAAATGATCACCAATGCGTCCACAATTTCTAGAGCCACCTCCTTAAGTACCCTGGGATGCAGACCATCAGGCCCAAGGGATTTATCAGCCTTCAGTCCCATCAATCTACCCAACAACATTTCCTGCCTAATGTGAATCGCCTTCAGTTCCTCCGTCACCCTAGGATCTCTGGCCACTAGAACATCTGGGAGATTGTTTGTATCTTCCTTAGTGAAGACAGATCCAAAGTACCGGTTGCTTCACGGTTTTTCATTACCAGTTTTTCTTTCAAATCGGTAGAATTATTTCAAGGTTTCAAGATTTCAAGGTCAGTTTATTGTCACATGTACCAATTAACGTACAGTGAAATTTGAGTTACCATACAGCCATACTAAGTGAAAAGCAACAAGACACACAGCCACATAAAAGTTAGCATAAACATCCGCCACAGCAGATGCCACATTCCTCGCTGTGATGGAAGGCAATAAAGTCCAATCTACTTCCACTTTGTTCTCCCATGGTCGGGGCAGTCAAACCATCCGCCGTCGGGGCGATCAAAGCTCCCGCAGCCGACAATCGAAGCCACCGTCGGGGTGATCGAAACTCCCGCGGCAGGGCGGTTGAAACTCTCTCCAATGCATGGAGCCTCCGAGTCGGCCTCTTCTTACCAGAGACCGCAGGCTTCACACGATGTTAGGTCCACAGGCCCCGTGGCTGGAGCTTCGATCCCCGGCAAAGGGATCACAAGTTCCGCGATGTTAAAGTCCCGCAGACTCCCGCGGCTTGGAGCGCCGGGTCGGTCTCCAGGATAGGCCGCCAACTCCACGATGTTAGGCCGCAGTGGGAACGGAGATACGATGCAGAAAAAAATCGCATCTCCGTCGAGGTAAGAGATTGAAAAAAAAGTTCCCCACAAGCCCCCACCCCCACCCCCCCACATAAAACAAACCAAGGAACACTAAAACATACTTTTAACACATAGTATAAATAACAAAAAAGAAGGACAGACAGACTGTTGGTGAGGCAGCCACTGCTGGTGGCGCCACCTGGTGCTACCAGTACCACCCACCTCCCACCCTAGGATTTCCTCAGTCTATCATCCATCGAACTAGATTCCATCTAACCACTGTTAATGGCTTTACTTTGTCACGTCTCCTGTTCCATCTCAGCTTAGCAGTGCCTTAGCCTTTCATACAAGTTTCTCAGTACGTGAGGATAGATGGTAGGAAAACTAAAATGATTATCGTAATAGACATGGAAAAATCATAACTAAATTAAAAATTATAAATGAAAATCTAGAAAAACCTGCTTTCTCACTTTCTCAGTTCTGATGAAGGATCTATGATCCCAAATGTTAAATGTAGCAACAAACAAACTGTTGGAGGAACTCAGTGGGTTGAACAGTATGTATGAGGGAAAGGAACTCTCGATGTTTTGTGGTCAAAATCCTGAGAATGAAGGGGGAAGAAAGCCAGTATAAAGAGAAGAGGGAGATAGGAGATAGGAGCCGGGGATGATTGGTCGACCAAGGAAGGGTAAAGGATATAGGCAGGTTGAGCCAGGTAGGAGAAGGAGAGGGTTGCAGTTGGGAGACAGAGGCAGGTGAGCAATAGAAGGAGGCTGACAATAAAAATAAAGATGGAGCCAAGTGGGGGAGAGGGGAGGATGAAGGTGGGTGATGAACAGGAACACAATGACTACTAGTGCTGGAATCTGAGAAGAAAGGAAGGTGACAATAAGAACCATTAGGAGAAAGGTGAATAGCAGATGGAACAAGAGCGGGTGGGGTAGTGGCATTAGGGTGAGCTGATGGGTAAAATTTGTGGGTAGTAGGTGTATGGAACCAGGAAGGGGAGATGGATGAGAAGGAAGAATGTGAAAGGGATCAAAGAAGGGAGAGAGATAAGAAAGAGAGAGAGAGAGAGAGAGAGAGAGAGAGAGAGAGAGAGAGAGAGAGAGAGAGAGAGAGAGAGAGAGAGAGAGAGAGAGAGAGAGAGAGAGAGAGAGAGAGAGAGAGAGAGAGAGAGAGAGAGAGAGAGAGAGAGAGAGAGAGAGAGAGAGAGAGAGAGAGAAGGAAGAGAGATAGAGATATTATATATATATATATATATATATACATATACTATATATACTTCTTCAGTCTGAAGAAGGGTTTCGACCCGAAACGTCACCCATTCCTTCTCTCCTGAGATGCTGCCTGACCTGCTGAGTTGCTCCAGCATTTTGTGAATATATATATATATATATATATATATATATTTGGCATATGTAGAGAAGGCCATAATGGGAGAATGCAATAGTTGAGGTTGGCAGAGGTGCACGTGAATCTTTGCTGGAATTCAGTGGGGGAAGTCTAAGAAAAACTGTTGCCTCTCCTGCGGTTTCATGAAAAAGTGCCAAGGTTCAGGGATGAATGTTAACTGCTTCTCTTTCCAAAATTCTGTCCAGCATTGCACTACTTATTATAGTCTTCCAGTCTTCCACCCTCTATTTCGTAGCTAATTTTGCATCTAATCTGATGATTTGCCCTGGCTCATACATGATTTTACTTTCCAGACCAGCTACCATGCAATACCTTGTCAAAGGTCCTGTTGAAGTCCATGATGACCTTGTCTACGTATTGCCTTCATCAATCGTCTTAGTTACCTCATCAGAAAAACTCATTCAAATTGGTGAGGCGTGGCTACCCACATACAAAGCTGCATTGAATTTTGTCCTGCGGTCATTTTCCTACTGATGATGCCTTCACCATCTGATGAACGACCATGGCCCCAGATCAGAATGGGATGATTCTCAACCCTCATTTCCCCAAGGATTGGCAGAAGAGGATCCATGTACGGTTCAGCCAGCAAATCAGAAAAATACACGGATGGACGTCATGGCAAGCTAAGGCACATTGTGTTGCTCCAGGACCACTTGCTGGCCTGCTTCGAGCAGTTGTTAGGTGACCCACTGTTAGGTATCAGACCTGACAGTGGGATGTGCTGGATGTGTCTTCGGCCTGGAGATGTTACAGACAGTAAATAGTAACAGGAGCATGACACTTACTATTGGTATTGCAGATTATAGGCATCCCAACAAATCACAACACTCCAAATGCAGCCTAACCAAACTCCTATAGAGCTGTATCATAACATCCTGACTCTTATGTGTAATGCCCCTAACACTAAAGGCAAGCATACCACACGCCTTCTTAACCATCCTATCTACTTGTGCAGCCGCCTTCAGTGAGCTGTGGACTCATTGTTGAAAGGTACGTTTTAAAAAAAAAGAAAGCTGTCTATGAATGAGAGAGCCTTTTAAAAGGATTCTCAAAAATCTCCTCAGTGCACACCACTGATGGGAGGTTTGGTGGAAATCGTATTTAAGCACATAAACAAAATTCTTGCCAGAGTTTGGTTAGCAGAGAAGGTCAACCATGAATTACGGAAGCATGCCGGTTTAAAAGGTCAACATCAGAAGATATGATGCCCCTATTAGTAATTTCAAGAGCAATGCAGTCCAGGTCAAGGGTTGTCATCTTCTGGGAATGTCAGCAGTGCCTATGTTGTTTAGGGTTAAGCCACACTGCTAGTTTTTATAGTCAATTAACATAGATGAATGTGGAGAATCTCCACTTCCAAGTAAATGGTTTGTCATTCAGCTCATTTCATTTCCATTTCATTCTGACCGCATTGAATGGAAGAAATAGTCAACATTGAAAAAACTTCAGCTCTGTATACTCTCCCATGCTGGGAAACATTCTGTAAATGTGCCTTTGGCTGTCAGCTTTCAAGAACATTCCAGAAGGATGAATTAAACATTCTGTGGGCTGGTGCTAGATTTCATTTAATTATTGACTTGTATAATATTCATCTTTACTTTTGTTTCCATTAGTCATCTAGTTGCATATTCATTTTGGGAGTTTCAGTGTATATGAAGTAAATCTTATATTTGTTCACACGCTGATTTAACGGGAGATTGGTGGAAACGTGAAAGGAATATCAGTCAGTAATAGACAGTGATTGGAATAATTATTAGATCCAGCTTTGGTAACTTGTTGCACTTGGAGCTGAAATCAACGTTTCATGATATCTTTTACCACTGAAGTCAGCCAGTAAGCCCATCATGCCCATTCCCCCAGTTTGAGCGAGAAATGCAACTAGCTACACTGACCTTGATCCCTGTTTGAACAAACAATGCAAGTAACTACAGGTGCTGTCTTTTCCCATTTTCAGACCATCGGTCGTGCAGCTTTCTTGAGAAAAATATCAAAACAGATAATGTTTTGCAAGGAAATGATGTACACAATGCCTGAAACATTGGCAGACGTTCTTCATGCAACAGCGAAGGAATCTCACTCACTTTCACTCACTTCCTTTGGTGGGTAACAGGTAGATTCACAGTAACTTTACCTACGCCCTGGACTTCAACACCGAAGTCTTAAAGTCATAGACACATACAACACAGACACAGGCTCTACCACCCACTGAGGCAACTCCCTCACCTTTATAACAACCTTTTTTATCCCCCCCACATTCTCACCAACTAACCCCCCCCCCCCCCCCCCCCCTCTCAAGTCTACCACTCATGTAATCATTTAGGACAATTCACAGTGACCCAATCAACCTACCTGTCTGCACATTTTTGGGATGTGGGAGGAAACCGAAGAACCCAACGGAAACCTGTATGATCACAGGAAGAACGTGCAAACACCTCAGAGACAGCAACAGACGTTAGGATTAAATCCATGTCAATGGAACGTTGAGGCAGCAGCATTACCAGTGCACCACACGACAGCACTCTACACCTTACACACCCACAGACACCCGCCAATACAAATCTAATGCATGCATTTTGGAGGGGCAGTAATTCTCAGTGAGAAACTGTTAGAGCGCAACTAGACAACCAGAGCAGGTCAGACACTAACCGTTGGACATCCTCATCTACGTTTCTTCCTGTGTAACTGAAACTGCTGTAACCTTGGCAACCATGAGTGTTGATAACCTCACTGTTGCTCTTACCACAAAATCCAGCTCAGTATCTCTATATAAATCAGAAAGCTAGAGACAAAGACAAAATCTGGGTTTGTTGCTGCCCCTGGTATTGAAATTACATTTTCTTTAACCGTTTCTCATCTATGCATACAATTATTTGAATTAGTGTGAAGCTGTTTCACACCAGACTAGTCCAAATACTATTGTCCTTAGCACCACCGAATAAGAGAGAACAAAATTGGGTAAAATTCATCAGTTGGTCACTATCCAATGACTCCTGGTGGAAGTCTATATGATGGGATCTCGTTATAGAGTCAGAGTCACAGAAACAGTCCCTTCAGCCTAACTTCCCATTCTAACCAGGATTGGCCCACGTCCCTTCCTATCGTAGAGAAAGGCTCGGCCTTGAAAGAAAATGGCCTGAACCTCAAAATAAGTCTTGTCAAGCTTGTCCTTTCACAAACAACAAAGATAAACGATAGACCCTTCCCAAAAGCATTAACATTTTGTATCTCCATTTGCCAACCGTTTACATTTTCATGCTCATATTATTCAGGTCAAAGAAGAATAAAGAAAAATCAAGTCAAGTTGAGTTCATTGTCATATGCAGAAGAATGGTGAGGGAAAGGAAAGGTATAGTGTTGTTATCAGGCAACTGAACTATCCTACCACAACTCGCAAGCAGTCCTGAACTACTATCTACCTCATTGGAGACCCTCAAACTATCTATGATCGGACATTACAGGCTTTATCTTGCACTAAACTTTATTCAAGTTATTCCCTTTATCATGTATCTGTACACCATGGATGGCCCGATTGTAATCATGTATTGGCTTTCCGCTGACTGGTTAGCACGCAGCAAAAGTTTTTCACTGTACGTCGGTACACGTGAAAATAAACTTAACTATACTCAACTCAATTCATTTGCACTTGGTGCCGTAAGAAAGCATTGAACGAGTGAAGGGACGTGGCCCTGTTAAATGTATTCTGTCCACAGTGTTCAATCTGCTTTAGTCGGGAGAGAAAACGTTGGTGCACATTACGCATTGTTGATCATAAGCACTGCAGGTTCCACCAGTCCGATTTACTGAGCTCAATATTATTTATCCAAGCTGGTCAGTCAAAGTCGAGTTTAGATCCTTTACATATGTCAGTGACGTGCAGCTCGTGCCTGTACAAGGGTGGCCAGTGAATTTGGTTCAGGTCAGCAGAAGAGCAGGAATAGGTTACTTTGCTCAGGATTCATCGATGGCCACAGTGGCAACGGAGATACTGTCACCAACAGTTTAGTTTGAAAAAACAAAATGCTTTCAATCCTGCTGTAGAGCCAAATTAACATGAATTTCACCATTTCACCAAATTAACATGAATGACTCAGACGGCCTGGTTCAGAGGAGCTTTGTGACCTTTACATTGAAACTAAAGGTGACAAATCGCACCCTTCACTTAACCACCTCTCCAATAGTTCTCACAGATCTCCAAAAGTATACCTAGAAACCCGTAGAACAGTCTTTCAATTACAATTACGGGTTTACTCGCTGTTTCATTGAAAATCACTGCCTGGAAGTGACGAGAAAAAGGGTCCATTTTCTGTATTTCACAGAGCAGACAGCTATTTTGCTCTGTGTTTATCCATAAAATCTAAGGTTCATTCCTAACCAAATCCTTTTAAAAGGCGTTAATTGCCATGTAATTAACTCAAAGGAATTTAATAAAACGCAATGGATGAAAGGCCAGAGACACACAAAACTGGCAAATCGTCAGCGAATGCCATCTGTTTTATGGTGCCAAGAAAGAGTTGGGAATGAGAAGTTTGTCTTTGATCAAATGATGGTGGTAAAGTCACAATGCTCAGGATAAATTAAGGAAAGGGAATAAATAGAGACACATTAGAAGGCAGGGCAACTCTGCAGGAACCCTATGGGAAAGCCGAGAGGCAAAGTGTTATGCATATAATTGCCTGAATGTCTTCTTCATCTCAGAAAGTCCTTTGGAGCCATGGATGACATGTTGCCATTTCAGTTTAGAAGGAACAGCCTGACTGCGGGAGAGGACGGCAGGGGAAGAGAAAAGACATTCTGGCCTTCCATTACAGTGAGGAGGGGACTGGAGGAGACTCACTGTGATGGATGTTTCTTTTTGTTTGGTGTTGGTTTATGATTGTGTGTGTTATTACTTATTATTATTGCTCTTATTGTTGGACTATGGGTAATCTTTCATTTCACTGCACATTTATGTGTATGTGACAAATAAACTTGACTATTGACTATTCTGTTTAGGTAGTTTACAACCTAATGTATGCATTAAATTCTCCAATTTTAGGCAAACCATCTATCTATCTATCTATCTATCTGTCTATCCGTCTATCCGTCTATCCGTCTATCCGTCTATCTGTCCATCCATCCATCCGTCCACCCGTCCACCCGTCCACCCGTCCACCCGTCCATCCGTCCATCCGTCCATCCGTCCATCCGTCCATCCGTCCATCCGTCTATCCGTCTATCTCTCTATCCGTCTATCTCTCTATCCGTCTATCTATCTATCTATCTATCTATCTATCTATCTATCTATCTATCTATCTATCTATCTATCTATCTATCTATCTATCTATCTATCTATCTATCTATCTATGTCTGTCTATGTCCGTTTATGTCTGTCTATCTATCTATCTATCTGTCTATCTATCTATCTATCTATCTATCTATCTATCGACCTATCTATCTATCGACCTATCTATCTATCTGTCTGACTGGCTGTCTGCTGCCGAATAATTTATTTATCTATTTGTTTGTTTGTTTATCTAGTAATATTTTTACCTTGCACTAAAAAAAATAAGCTTATAGCTATTAAAAATAACAGTTCTTGAAAATCCTGCGGAAAAATATTTTTCTTTTGTGACTGACGTAGAAAACAGTTGGTTTTTTAATGTTACAGGAATCAAGAACAATTGGATGGAGCAGTGACATGGCGAAGGCTGGGGCAGCTAATGTATTTCCTCCTTCTGGTTTCCATGGTCTTATATTCCAACCTTACAGCAGATTCATATTGAGGTACATTCCTGTGGACATATTTGAGAAAAATGCTCCACAGTTCCCATTGATTGACAGAATCAAAAGTGTGTCCAGGTAAAAGGTCACAAAACATTTATGTATGGGTGGTTGATGCTGTTGCTGCATTTCTCTTGGAGTTAACATGAGGTGCAGATCATGAGTAGATGAACAGAATACAGTCTGCAGTCAAGGAGAAGCTAGACACAAGAAGCTGGGGTAACTCAACGAGACAGGCAACAAAAGGATGGGTGACGTTTTGTGTCAAGACCCTTCTGCTCTTTGGCCACTGGGAGGAGGCAATTGAAAATGACCCTGGTGATGCTCTCCCATGGTAGACAGCAAGGAGATCTCTCTGTAGTTCCCACAATCAGATTGACCTCCATTCCCGAAGATACCACAATGATGGCATCTTTGACATCCTTTGACATGTTTTCTTTTACCCAGACATGGTTATGAATTGTCACTGAAGTTCCACTCCACTGAATTTAAGGATTTCAACATGGATACCAATCTGCTCCCAAAGCCTTGGTATTTTTCAGTTGGTATGTGGCCTTCCCACCTTATCGTTGATCTGAGTTAGTGGTGGTGTTGAACTGGATGGTTTTCTGTGGGCTGAAGTCAATGAAGATCATGTCAAGGACAGAGTCATAGTTGAGATCTTCAAAGTCTTCCTTTCAGTGATGCTGCTGGCCTCTCTGTCTTTGATAACCTCTCGCCATTCTTGATTAATATGTCATGGGATTTTGGATGCTTGGCCCAATATTAAAGTGCTAAACAAGCCGTACATTTCATGATTATTTAAGTGTTGCTGGACCTCCTGTATTCTTTACATCCATCATTTTATTCTTTAGGTCTTGCATTCTGTTACACTTTAGCTTTTAAGTTCCTTTTGCACTGTTCCTTTTTAGAAACAAGGAGGAGATTCCAATCCGAGAATGTCTTGGCATTTATGGTTCATTAGCTCCTGAATCTTCTGGTGATTCTTATCATGGTAATTTGTGGTAGAGAGGCTAAGGATTCTATTCTCAGGTGCCATTTACGGTGGACCTTAGGGTAGCCACGCTCTACTGTCTGAGGATTGTCAAGACATATCTGGGGTACTGCCTGAGAAGACTATTCTTTGTGCGGTCCTTGAGACCTTCAACATTGATGGAAAGCCATTGAGGTTGCAGAAAACAAGTTGAAATTGTGTGTTTTTTAAAAATAGTTTAATTGTTCTGCTTTGCCTCATGGCAATTATGAATCAACATTGGCACCCAACTGATCGTTGGTATGATGCGGTTAGTTTGGACCATGTCCCCCTGCAATGTCATAATTCCAAACTTCTAAGTAATGTGGATAGATCTTGTTATTCTTATATGTCAATATAGTCAAGCACATGTCTAAATGCAGAACAGCGTGATAGTTAAGATACTTACATGTGCATCTAAAAGCATTTTCGCACAAAGCACCTTAAATTTAGCTGCTTAAATTAAAATTTGGTTTAGCATTTGATTTTGTGAGATTTTCACAGGTATTAGATTGGCTGAAGGATCCTTAATAAGTCAATTGTAATATGATAATTATACCTTTGTGGATCTCTTTCCCATCTCCCTGAAAAGTCCCACCTATTTATAATTTGCTTAACCACAGACGAGACAAACAATTAAGTGAACTATTCATTTCAAAAGTTGGCACATCAGTGTTTATCATTTTTTTGTTTTGACACCAGTTAAGTGACGGAAAAAAGAAGCCTTCAGGTCACATCATTGCCTCTAAATACAGCCAAACATTCCAACGACACAAACAACTACATACTTGCACAATGCTAAATGTGCAAAGTCTACAAATTTGCGTCTTCTGCATTTGATAATTGGTACAGATCGTATGCAACCCGTAAAGTTCAAGACTCCCCGCTGTATTCAATTCCTCGTGGCTGTTGCCTTTGCGCTGTACTTATTCTCCTTGGCAAAAAAATAATCTTCACATTTAAAGTAATTCCAATCTATATTGGTTGTGATTTCACACCTCTTCAAAATCTTCACACCCACTATCATGTCTTCATTTCATGGCCTTGTCTTTCCAACCAGTTATCAGAAAAAAATGTTTTCCATTTTTATCTAATATTGCCACAAAAAAAGACGATTCATTCCATTAGGGTCTGTACCAGCTGTCAGGGGAGCAATCCCATGAGTTTTGTTGTCCCTCTCAATAGACAATAGACAATAGGTGCAGGAGTAGGCCTCTCCTCATGTATCTGCACCCCTGAAATGTATTGATGTTCACACTTGCTCATCAATATGCTCATAAACTCCCCCTTTGATTATTTTTGCCATCTAAGGGGCGGTTTGGAGCAGCCTATTGACCTTCTATTATGTCTTTGGCATGTGGGAGAAAACCAGAGCACCCAGAAGAAACCCCAAAGTGTCCCAGAGAAAACATGCAAACTCCAAATAGGCAGCACTTGAGATCGGGATTGAAAGCAAGTCTCTGAAGCTCGGAGTCAGTAGCACTATCATCACCATGTCACCCTTTCTCTTCTCATATATGCCGCGTACAGATGCAAACACCTTCTGCAATGCCCTTAATGCATGTTGCATACTGTGCTTGCATGTATGAATACCTGTATATAAGTTGCATTATCCGTTGGCTTTCATGGATCTGCATGCTGTTAATGGTGATTCTAGATAAGTGACAATAGAATCTCTTATGACATCTTTTAAATGAATTATGCTTGTACCAAAAATAATTTAAAAAATGTTTGCTTCTTTTATTTCTGTTAATTTTTCAGATTTTAAAAAAATGATATTTCTGGGAAACCTTTAGGCATGGCAGTGCAAAGCAAAGTAAATCTATCACAGAGCAGCACACAATAATACCAACTCTTTATTGTGCAGAATAAAATGACTGTCTTTTAGTTTGCTGTACATTTCCCCATCAAATAACCCTTTTAATTGCAGGCTCTGGATTAAAGAATGCATTTGGGAAGTTCTCTATTTCACAAATAGATAATAGGGATAGTTATAGCTAATAGCTACAGGGAGAGGTTGGGCAGCTAGGATTTTATTCCTCGGAGTGCAGGCAGTGGAGTGGTGATTATGTAGAGGTGTATAAAATCATGAGGGGAATATATAGGGTGAATGTACAGTCTTTTTCCCAAGGTAGGGGAACCAAGAACTAGAGTGCGTAGATTTAAGGTGAGAGGGGAATAATTTAAGAGGAAAATAAAAGATACACAAAGCTGGGGCAATTCAACAAGTCCGGCAGCATCTCTGGGGAAAATAGATAGGTGACATTTTTAAGTCTGGACCCTTCTTCAGACAGATTGTAGTGCAGAGTGAGAAAATGGGAAGAGAGGTGGGGATGGGACAAAGCCAGGCAAATTATGTGGATACAGGTTAGGGAGAGGGGGGGAGGGTAATGGGCAGATGTTGCACAAAGACCAGAGATGAAAAGACAAAAGACAAAAGGATTGACGAGGCACGAAATGTAAAGCCAGAGGGTGGTGGGTATATGGAGCTGCCAGAGGAACTGCCAGAGGGCAGCTGGGACTAGCCTGGGTGAGGCACTTTGGGCAAGTTGGGCTGAAGGGCCTGTAGCTGGACACAATGTGTGGTCTGATCCATAAGCACTGAGGAAAAGAGATTTGCTTATCTAAAGATCAAAGATATTAGCACGGATATGGTTAAGAAGGCGTATTGGATACGTCTTCATAGGCCACAGCACAGAATGAGATTATGATGCAATATATAAATCGTTAGTTGAGCTGCAGATGGAGAATTGCACACAAATTTGGTTGCCATGTTATAGGAAAGATGTGATTAGTCTGGATGGCGTAGAGGAAATTCATTGGGATGTTCCCTGGGATGGAGCGTTTCATCGATGGATTTGTTTGCTTTAGAGCAGCAGAATGCAAACTTATGAGGTATATAGATAGTACAGGTAAATGAAAAACCCTTTTCCCTAGGCAGAGGTAACTAAAACCAAAGGTATAGGAAATTTAGAGGGGACTTAAAGAAAAATGTTTTCACCTAGAAGATAGTTGAAATCTGGAACACACGACTTGAGGCAGATACGTTTAATAAATATTTTGAAGAGCACTTGAGACACCATGGCATAGACAGAAAAGGCTGTGTGCTGGCAACGGGATTGGTATGGACAGGTACGACAGCCAGACCAGACAGTCCTTGCTTTCCCCGTTTCACCATCCCCTCCCCTTTCCCAGTTCTCTGACAGTCTTACTGTCTCCGACTACATTTTATCTCTGTTTGGTTTGTTGTTCCCCTCTCCCAACTAACAATGATCTATTCTACAGGGTCAACAAGCCCTGTTCCAGGGTCTACGTTCCCTTTGTCCTGTTTCCACACCTTACACTTCCTTATCTATATACTTCCTTATCTATGTACCTCCCACTCCCCTGACATCAGAGTCTCGACCTGAAATGTCACCCATTCTTTCTCTCCAGAGATGCATGCTGCCTGCACTGCTGAGTTACTCCAGCATTTTGTGTCTAAGGTGCACCAAAGATTCTGTTTCTGTGTTGTATGACTCTATGATTCCAGTGGTGGGGTACAATTTATCCTTCTGCCAAGGTCTAGTTACCTTAAAGCCAAAGGACCAAAATGGATAGGCATTACTACATTTGTGGAATTCTCTGCCACAGAGGGCAGTGGAGGCCAAATCACTGGATGAATTTAAGAGAGAGTTAGATAGAGCTCAGGGGGCTAGTGGAATCAAGAGATATGGGGAGAAGTTGGGCACAGGTTACTGATGGTGGATGATTAGCCATGATCACATTGGATGGCGGTGCTGGCTCAAAGGGCCGAATGGCCTCCTCCTGCACCTATTATCTATGTTTCTATGTTTCTATGTATTTAGAGTGCAGGACAAAAGAAATCAATTATTCTCAATTCCCTCCAAATCTAATTGGAATGTGAGATGTGACAGTTAAGAGAAGAAAGCGTGGGAGAACATTTAGTGAATAGTGATCACAATATTATGACAAATGTCTTCGGCTGTCTACAGGCAGGGTGCCAAACAAATTGCCGCAAAAGAATGTGTTTCAGCAGCACCAATTGCTCCATAAATACCCCAGGCTTTTCTCTTTCAAAAACTCCTTACCTATGTCAGAAGCCACCTAGCCTGACTACACCTTATGATTCTCAAAGCACAGGAGGAACATTAGAGTAAGAAAGTCAGAAGTTCATGCCAAAGGCCTTATTATAATTTATATTAACAGGTTAATCAGTATTTGGCAGCCCAATCATGGGAAAATGCAAGGGAATTTGTGAGGAGTAATTTTGTGGAGGAACTTAAGCTGATTGGCTTCTATCCAAGTATTCTACTGAGAAAAAGTTCTGCATTATTTATGCAATGCTAATACACCTAAAATGGAAAGTAAATTCATCCTCAACACTATTAACATTGTTCGATAATGCTTTCCACCTCAAAAGGTTTACCTATATGCCATGTGTATTTCACAATATGGATTCTGTCTGATGCTATTAGTATATAATGAATCAAAAGATGTTGATTCATTTATATGTTCACGCATCCTCATTATATTTTAGGATAGAGACATTATTGAAGGAGACATTTTCAAAAATGGGAGTTAGCTTGGAGCATTAGATCATCATTGCAACATATCTCTAATGGGTATAGCAAACCTGTTACATTGAATTAATTGTATTCGCTAAATTTAAGCAAAGATTTACAGATTGGGACGATGAAAGAATAAATGAAAGAATTAGTCTGGATTACATAGGTGAAGGATGGGAAATTTTACTGGTATTGAAAAAAGCAAGAGAAACTGGATATATTTATGAAGTTGGTAAGTATACTTAGGGAGAAGACATTCTCAGGGAGTTGTGAATCATCTGTGGGAGTGGAATAGAGTTAAATTTTTCAGTCAATAACTTTATGCATCTCTCTTCACAGATGCTGCCCGACCTGCTGAATAATTGAAGCACATTCAGATTTCCAAAATCCACCATATTTTTCTTCTGTACTCGTGTTGCTTAGGGCTAATAATCCTTCCAACGTGATACAAAACTGATTATTCACCTTGTCATCATCGGTAAGACCATGTTCTGCCCTAAATAACTGTTGTATTTTACATCCAAGTAAATCAATACGTGCAAAGCACTTTCAGATGTTCCTAGAAGGCTGGACTATATACAGGCAAGAAACTTCTTCCCTGACCCACCCTCACATCGTGAAATTCATGTTCGTGAGTAACAAATTACTGGGGATGTTTTCCTATTTTGGTTTCCTATTTGCTAACTGTGGGTTGAAACTGTGGGATGCCTCTCCTGCAGTGTGGACAAAACATTAAGAAGGGAGCTGATTTTGTCTAGTAATTTAACAATTAATGTAGCAGTGGAAGTTCCTGAAAGGTATCACGAATTACAGCCCATTTCACAGGTTTTCCTTGTTGCGTTTCTGATCACTGTAAGCTCCTCCATGGGGATTTCTGTGGCCAGAGACAGATCATTCAGTCACTATTCCATTGCTTGATCAGGCCATGTCTGATCTAACTTTTAACTCAATTAATCTGCCTTTAATCCATTTACCTTGACAACTTGATCAAGCACAATTCTCTAAATATTAGTACTGAAAATCTAAATTGACCATCCATCCCTGAACTTGTGGGTAGAAATATTTCAACTGGCCTTCATTCTCCTGGTCTACTTGATCCATTCTTTTTTCCTTTCATTTGGTCAGTAGTCAAGAGTCAAGTGTGTTTTATTATCATATTGTCCTAAAATGGAACAATGAAATTCTTATTTGCAGTAACACATCAGGTATGTAAACACTGTGCTCAGTAGGTACCATAATAAATAACAAAGAGAAGTTCAATACATTTTTAAAAACAATATGATGCAAATATAAAAACAAATCCCTATGTCCCTAGTGCAATCAAGGCAGTTAATAGTTTGGAGTTTAGTTGGAGTTCGGAGTTCAGGTGTCAAGTCCTTTCTCTGGGTTTGCAAGATAACATAGTCGAACATGTTTAACAGGTAGGAGCATGGGTTTTACTACAATGCTACTTCTGATCCTCAGTGTATGAAGATATCGATTCTTCAGTGCTGTGCTTCCTCGCAGGGGTGTACCAGTGTCGTTATAATTACGTGGATGGGTTGACTTAATTTTGTTTTGTTTATTTAAATTCCATTTTCCTTTCTCTTGAAAAAGGTTTGGTGTCCATAACTGTCCCAGAATGAGTAGCTCAGGGGCTTGTTTGAGGAAGATGGTGTAGGGTTCTCTGTTGCCGGTTGCAACGCTGTCCCCATAATGACATTACAAAACTACAAGTGTAAGAAAATAACTGCAGATGCTGGTACAAATTGAAGGTATTTATTCACAAAATGCTGGAGTAACTCAGCAGATCAGGCAGCATCTCAGGAGAGAAGGAATGGGTGATGTTTCGGGTCGAGACCCTTCTTCAGACACTACAAAACTACAATGTCATTCTGAGTGCAGGGCTCATTCCCATGAGCCCGGACATGATGGTAATATGATAGTGGATAATGATCCTGCTAAATCTGGGTAGGCCCACTTTCAGCAGGATTCTACCGACCTTTCATTTCAATGGTTTTGCCAAGAGTGGGCATAACAGTCGATGTCATGGGAAGTGATTTATATACTTATCCATTAAAGAGAACAGTTTGAAGAAGGGTGTCGGCCCGAAACGTCATCCACTCCTCTCCAGAGATGCTGCTGTTTCGCTGAGTTACTCCAGCATTTTGTGTCTATCTAAAGAGAATAGCAGTCAGGTCAAATCAGTAAAGTTACTCATTAGATCTGATCAACCACATTTTGGATATGAAACGTTGCCTACATCTGCAGAATTGGCCGTTTACATTCCTAGTTTAAAGTGTTAATGACAGGAACAAAAAAGTAATGAATCAATCAGGACATTCCAGAGACAGAGAGATCCAAGAGTGTTGGAATCTTGCAGAACAAAGAATCTGCCAGAGGAACTCAATGGACCAGGCAGCATCTGGACAGGGACATGGACAGACAATGTTTCAGATCGGGACTCTTCTTCAGACCTTTCTAGGCGCAGCGGCCAAGATGAACCAACTTTCTGACTGAGACATGCTAAAAGTGAAAAATGTTCACCAAAGCTTTGATGTTAAACTTTAAATAGTTGCCATTGTAATATTGTAGCTTTGTTTCGAATAAAGGGAATTTGTCAATTCAAATTTAAGTTTGTATGTTCAGATGAAAATATCAGATAATTATTTAAACAGCCAGTCACGAGGCCATGCAGACATCAAAGTAAAACATATTTATGAATGAGAAACAAAGAACCAAAAACACATTTTCTTGCCTCTGCCTGTCTAAGTTATGACTGGATTGTCTGACCGATGTGTCTCCAACACTTCATAATTGATTTCATTCCTAACGCACAACAATCATGGTAACCTCCATTTCACATGGAGCCAATAGTGCATTACACGGAAATGATAAGAAATAGGAAGCCACATGATATTACAGCCCTCAGTAAGATCAAAGGTGATGTCATTGGAATTTAGAAGGATGAGAGGAGATCTTATCGAAACGTATAAGATTATTAAGGGGTTGGACACGTTAGAGGCAGGAAACATGTTCCCAATGTTGGGGAGTCCAGAACCAGGGGCCACAGTTTAAGAATAAGGGGTAGGCCATTTAGAACTGAGATGAGGAAAAACTTTTTCAGTCAGACAGTTGTGGAATTCTCTGCCTCAGAAGGCAGTGGAGGCCAATTCTCTGAATACATTCAAGAGAGAGCTGGATAGAGCTCTTAAGGATAGCGGAGTCAGGGGGTATGGGGAGAAGGCAGGAACGGGGTACTGATTGAGAATGATCAGCCATGATCACATTGAATGGCGGTGCTGGCTCGAAGGGCCTAATGGCCTCCTCCTGCACCTATTGTCTATTGTCTATTGTCATCTTGGGCTTCAACTTCATCTTCACCGCCTAACCTTAACGACACTTGATTACTCTGTAGTCCCAAACACACTATCTCAACTCTGATTAGATTCAGTGACCCAGCATTCACAACTATCCAAATAGAGAATTCCAGAGATTCACAAGTCTCTTGAGGCACTATTGCTCCTCATCTCTGCCTTATGGCCAGCTCTCATTCTATACCCACACTGTCCAGAGGAAATTTCCATAATGACATTTGCTCTGTTTACCACACTATTGGAAAGATGTGACAATGCTGGGGAGGGCAAAGTGTCGACCCACCAAGATGCTCATTGGCATTAAGCATTTCAGATATGTAGAGAGACTGAAGAATGAACGGGAAGCCACGTTTTGGCTGATCTGAACTGACCATCGACATCATTTTGCAACAGCAATTTCAAATCTGCTCTGGAAACAAATCCTGATATATTGGTGGCTTGGATTATTGTCCATGTCGAAGACATTTAAGGAATCTTCCACATGACTAAATTTAGAAAGAGATTGTGATTGGGAGGGCTCTGTAAAGAGCCGTGCAAATGCTCCAAACGATAGTAGAAATAAGTTCTTGTTTTCTGAAAGTAAAGTTCCCACAGCCTTTAATAAGTTCACTTTGTGAGACGCCAAGTTGGGTCCATTCTGTGAATGGGATTGCATGAGGCTTCCGTTGCATGATGGTGCTGCAATTTTTTGACTGACCATTACGTCAGGGACCATTGATGATGTTAGTGTCCCAAGTAGCAATTGTCATGTGATTTGTTAATGGAGTAAACCCTTCAAAATGTCAGGATATACCACTGGTGAATGGTGCTGCACAGGCTTGAGCTGACTGGAAATAGCTCTGAATCTTAAGATAAATTATAGCATATTTATGATTGCAAGGAAACATAATGAAACATGGAGAGTTCATGCACTGGACAAATGCATGAATCAAAAAGTAACCTCTCCCATATCAGCGTGCCATGAGTGAATCTTGCAGTCAGTGAGTATTAGAATCATCGCTGCACAATTATTTTCTGACTACAGCTGATCTCCTACTGTGATGAAGGCCTTTGATCTCCATAAAAATATATCTTAGTTATTCTTCAGCAGAGATGTACTCCTATAAAGGCCATGGAGATCAAAGGCTTCCATCACAGTGGGAGAGCAGGTAGTTCCAAAATAAAAAATCAGGCAATGATAAATCTCCTACTGTTACACCATTCTTTCAATGGCAGTGGAATTAATTTATGGCACTGTGATATGGGAGAATTTGTCTTGATTTACGCATTTGTCCAATTCAATATCTCTTTTCACTTCCTGCCCTCAGGCAATCAGAAAGATGCCATCATATACTTTGACATCAAAATAAATTTCTATCAGCACCAAACTGTGCTCCTCTTTTATCAAATCCTGAATTTTTGAGAGACCAACTTTCATTCCATCTGCTGGATGGAGCATTAACATATGGGACACATCAGATATGTTTGACATTATGGACGTTCAAAAAAAATTGGAGCCATGTCTTGTATGGGAGGATCGGGTACAGAGAGGGCCTGAGGCTGACTTTACAGTAATTGTCATTATGTCGACAGCCATTTCAATAATTTAACTCCCATTGCAGGCTGCTTCACAAATGATCAAGCTAGTTTAATTGCAACTTCCACTAGTCAATGGTGGCAATTGTTGCTCGCTCAGGCCATTCTGTTGACCCTATATGCCCACAGCCGTTAATGTGATGATATGTAAGAAATGGGCGGCAAGGTGGTGCAGCGGTAGAGTTGCTGTCTTACATTGCTTACAGCGCCAGGGACCCGGGTTAGATCCCAACTACAGGTGCTGCCTGTACGGAGTTTGTACGTTCTCCTCGTGACCGTGTGGGTTTCACCCGGTTTCCTCCCACACTCCAAAGACGTCCAGATTTGTTGGTTATTTGGCTTGGTACAAATGTAAACTGTCCCTACTGTGTGTAGGACGGTGTGAATGTGTGGGGGCGGCTTGTCACTGCGGACTCGGCGGGCCGAAGAGCCTGTTTCCGCGCTGTATCTCTAAACTAAACTGGTGTGCGGCTGAGTCAGCACAAATAAAACATGAATGATAGACACAGAGCAATTGTGTTGTCGGTGTTTACACCCGCCTGATCAAGAATGGATGGATGCTCCATCAACAGCAATGACCCTTGGGCATTGAAATGAGACTGATGATGAAACGATTCTCACACGAAAACAGAACCAAATAAAAATCTTTGTACAAGAAAAGGCACCTTACAGTTCCTATTGGTGTTATGATAATCTATAACATCATGTAAAAAAAAATCAAGCCATATCAGTCGTCCTCCAAATAACTTGCAAAAGGAAAAGTAAATCACCTCTCAGAAATGTTAATAAATTAATAAGACAAACATACCTGAATGTCACATAATTCAGTATACTTATCACTCCACATCAACCTGGGTGTCCATTTTTCAAGGGTACGATTATTCATTGGTATCTGGCATGCAGATACTTGTCTGCTTCTACATTTTAATTTTACATACATCATAAATCTTTGATTGCTTTCTGGAGGCAATCTCAGATGAGGAACAGCTCATCACGTAAAGCCTCTTGGATCTTTTACAATTGGGATGATCTGATCTAAGAGCATAAATGATGCAAAATCATTCAGCAAATCCCCAGTCAGTCCGCCTGCAATATTCATGCAATACTTAGTGTGTGATGGCATTATTTCTGATCAGGGTGTGAAGTTGTAACTCTACAGAGACAACCTGTTGTAGCAGATGAGAACATAGAGATCTACAGAGAATAATATGAAATGTTTCAGTTACTCCCAGTTGGGCTCAGCTATTTCACAGTAATGAATGCTTTACGACTAATGTGAACAATCACTTTTAATGCATATCAATGTTTTATGACCGACAGAGCAAACTACAGGGAGAAATTAGCTAATATGTCCTCGCATCTATAACATAATGCATATGTGGTTGAGATAGTTATCCTCAGTTTTATACTGAAATAATGATGTATGATATCACAAATTAAAGATAAGATCTTATGCAACAATGGTGTTGAAAGGATAAAGAGTGCCCTTGCAAGCACAATGGAAACATCACTGCCTGCAAGTTATTTTTCCCCATCATCTACCATTCTGGTTTGGAAATGTATGGTTCAATGGTTCTTTACAGATCCAGTACAGTGAAATTATTTTTTTGCATACAGTTCGGTAAAGTATTGCCAATTCTAAACACAATGTCCGTTGGTACAAAGAGCATAGAAATAGTCCCACTAAAACCGTATGCAAGGGTCGCCAGGTTTTGGCGTTATTTTTAAAGTCCAGTCTGGCCCGTGCGCTGGGTTTTCTGGAGCGGCACCTGATCCAGGCGAGCCCCAGGCTGCTGCAGGGCCTCCAATCGTCACCCTTTGTTAGGATTATCTAGTGGACTGTGGTCCCCTAGCTCCTCGCCCGACCACCTTTAGCTTTTGTGCCTTGGGGGCACCTCCCACACCTGACCTTGAGGATGCGGAAGGTAAGACTTAAGAGGTTCACCCTCTTAAAAAGTTACCAATTTCACATACTCCCTGGTACTTTGCCCGCCCCCTGGATGTAAAGGACTTCCCTTATTTTTACAGGGAATGTTACTCACAGGCTGATGAGGGAAGGGCAGCAAAGATAATGTGTAAACCTTTAGAGGAACGAGAAAGAGACATAAAGAAAGAAACCGTTTGGGGAATAAGGTGGAAATTGGTCATCTGGCATGTGTTCAGATTTTAAATGTTTCATACATTTGCATGAAATATGTCATTCCGCTCATTCAGTCTATGCCAGCTCAGAGCATTCCGACCAGTCCCAATTATGGCCCTGAAATCTCTTCCCTCTCACACACATGCCAGTCCCCTTGATTTTTCCGTCTGCTAGAAATAATTTGCAGCAACCAATTAGCCTCCTGTGAGATGTGGGAGGAAATACTGGGGGAAACCCAAATGGTCACAAGTTACAAAAATGCAAAGTCCACATATTCAGCAACCAAGGTCAGGATTAAACCTGGTTGCCAGAGCTGTATAGTACCAGCACTTCCTGCTATGCCACAGTGCTGCCATTGCAAACCCATTTCGTCAAGGCAAGTGAATGTTAAATATTGTATTTTACAATGATGTAATCATTGATTCTTGATAAACAGCTGTAACAGAAACACAAAGTTAGTTTAGCTTCGGTTAGAGATACAATGTAGAAACCGGCCCTACGACCCTACTTTAGCGGAGGTCTGAGTTGGGAACTCACTGAGTCTTCATTCCAAGTCAACCGAGTTGGAAGAGGAGTTGGATGTAGAGCAGTACACAGAGCCAGTCTGGAAGAGTACAGCAACATCATTGAGTTGTGAATCGGTGGAATTCTCTGCACAGAAGGCAATGGAGGCCAATTCACTGGATGTTTTCAAGAGAGAGTTAGATATAGCTCTTAGGGCTAACAGAATCGAGATATGGGGAGAAAGCAGGAACGGGGTACTGATTCTGGATGATCAGCCATGATCAGCCATGGCAGTGCTGGCTCGAATAGGCCAAATGGCCTACTCCGGCACCTAATTTCTATGTTTCCATGACCCACCAAGTCCACACCAACCATCAATCACCCGTACACTAGTTCTATCCTACACACTAGGGGCAATTTACAGAAGCCAATTAACCTACAAACCTGCATGCCTTTCGAATGTGGGACAAAACCGGAGCACTCGGAGAAAACCCGTGCGGTCACAGGGAGAACATACAGACAGATAGCACCCATAGTCAGGATCGAACCAGGATTAGCTACATTGAAGCAATGGTCAAAAAAACACACCAATGCCTCTACTTCCTTAGAAGGTTAAGAAGTTTGGCATGTCCTCAACACCCTCACCAACGCTTACAGATGCTCTGTAGCAAACATTTTATCGGCATGCATCACAACATGGTTTGGGAACAGCTGCATCATGACCGCAAGAAATTGCAGAGAGGGAAATTGCATAACCCAGACCATCACGCAAACCAATCTCCCTTCCATGGACTCAATCTACTCTTCATGCTCCCTTGGCAAGTCCACCAGCATAATCAAGTACAGGTCTCACCCCAGTCACTTCCTCTTCCCCCCTCACCCATCAGGCAAGAGGTACAGAAATGTGAAAACGCATCCCTCCAGATTCAGGGACAGTTTCTCCCGAGCTATTATTGGGCATCTGAACTGTCCTCTCACCAGCTCGAGTGCAGCCCCGACCTCCCATTTGCAACATTGGAGGCCCTTGAACTATCTTTAATCTTCCACTAAATGATATACCTTTTATCCTGTGTCTGTACACTGTGGATGGCTTGATTGTAATCGCATATAGTCTTTTCATTGACTGGATAGCACGCAACAAAAAGGCTTTTCACTGTACCTCGGTACATGTGGCAATAATAAACTGAACTAAACTGAGCTCAGGTCTGGTGCTGTGAGGCAGCAGTTCTACTACTATGCCACTGTGCTGTAGTACTTTTAAAATACATTTTCTTGGGACATATAAGGAAAGGAACAAAAGGTTACAATGGAACTTCACAGCAAAGGTCAATCTATGACAATGGTGCTATAAATGAGTCCATTGAATCCTACAATTGATGGGGAGAACGTGCACATTTGTTTGCATTACTAATGAGAGGCAAACATTCCAATCTATGCCGATTAACCAAAAGCGTTTATATACATCATGTCCCGTTGTGATAAAAGATTTTGGTTTCAATCATGTCAACATGTTTTCCTGTTTAGGAGCATCACTGGAGGTACTTAAAATGAACACAGCCTTTCTCTGTACTGTTACTTGATAAATGCGCCACACTTACTGTTTGAAGTTTCAAAGTTTACATCTTTTAAGATACCCTTTCATGTTCCAGTTTTGTTTCCTTTACTTTGCAAAGATTAGTGAAGTGGCATACTTGGGAAAGATCTTCATTTTCGTTTTTCAGATGGAAAATCATAAGATATATATTATGGTAAGTTATCATAAGGAAGTTTCTATGAGCTTGGCTGGTGAAGATTTCATAGCAGCAGCTGTCTGGATTTCCTTAACCTGAAATCGGGAGTTCAGGCTAGCAACCTGGGGTATTATGATTTTGTTATGTGATCACTGAACTGCTCATGTCTCATTCTCTTCCCTTTGAATTCAATTTTAACTTACATCTCTGGGTAAAGCAGGGCAATGGGAGTAACCTGGGAGTTTTTCTTTAAATATGGACATCGAACTCCTGCTACACTTTGTCCGCTCAACAGATACTTTAGCGGAGGTCCGAGTTGGGAACTCACTGGGTCTTCACACCAAGTTAGCCAAGTTGGAAGGGGAGTTGGATCGAGAGCATAATACAGGGCCGGAACTGGAAGAGTACAGCAAAATCAATCATGCTTGCAACTTTTCTTGTTACTGTTACATTGGACTCAGGGGAAATCTTAAACCGTAAACATCCAAAACATAAAGCGCTGGAGGAACTCAGCGGATTAGGCAGCATTTGGAGGGGCTGGGGGAGTGGACAAATACTCCCAATTCCTCTGTCTACGCCGCATCTGTGCCCAAGATGAGGTGTTTCATACCAGGACATCCGAGATGTCCTCATTCTTTAGGGAATGGGGGTTCCTCTCTCCCATCATTAATGAGGCCCTCACTCGTGTCTCCTCTGTACCCCATAGCTCCATCCTTGCTCCCCCTCCCCCTAGTCGCAACAGAGACAAGAATCCCCCTAGTCCTTACCTTCCACCCCATCAGCTGTCACATGCAACACTTAATCCTCCAAAATTTCCGGCCCAACTCCAATGGGATCCCACCACGAGCCACATTTTCCCATCTCCACCCCTTTCAGCCTTCCGCGGAGACCGATCCCTCTGCAACTCCCTGGCTAACTCATCCCTTCCCACCCAAAACACCCCCTCCCCATGTACCTTTCCCTGCAACTATAGAAGATGCAACACCTGTCCCTGTACCTCCGCCCTCGACTCTATCCAAGGACCCCAACAGCCCTTTCAGGATAGGCAGAGGTTCATTTGCACCTCCTCCAACCTCATCTACTGTATCCGTTGTTCAACATGTGGGTTCTAATACATCGGTGAGACCAAACGTAGAATGGGCGATCGTTTCGCTGAACACCTTCGCTCAGTCCACCTGAACCTACCTGATCTCCCGGTTGCTAAACACTTTAATTCTCCTTCCCATTCCCACACACACCTTTCTCTCCTAGGTCGCTTCCATTGTCAAGAGTGAGGCTAAACGTAAAATAGAGGAACAGCTTGGGAATAAAAATGAAAGCTAAATCTAATCCAACTGAGCCACAGCACCCCTAAAGTCCTACAACTTTTCCCTTACCTCTTCTCCTTAGATCTGTTTGGAGGTGAGATATCACTTAATGATTGAGAACTACGGGCACTTCCTATAATAATAAGTAAGTAATTCTAGCCTGGATAAAAGTATTGAGTCCGGCTGCCATGCGCAATGTAAACTTGAATGGTTTATTGGAAATACACCCAGCCTGATCTGAAGCTGACTTGTCTACTCATGTATAACCCAGCACTCATGTCAGCCTAAGGTCAGGATGTCAGGACCTGGATAAATGAACCATGGACAACATTCTATGTCCCACCACATCAGATGGGAAACACAAATAGAGTTGATGAAGTCAATCTGGAATAAAGAGCAATAACTGTAAATGTGAAATGACCAGATTGACACAACAATACACCTGGTTCACTGATGCCCTGCGGAGGAAATCTACTGTCTCTTCCCAGCCTCGTCTAAATTTTAGACTTTAAAGATACAGCACATAAATAGGCCCTTCAGCCCACCGAGTCCGCGCCAACTAGCGATCACCCCGTACACTAGCACTATCCTACACACTAGGGACAATTTACAATTTTTATCAAAGCCAATTAACCTACAAACCAGTACGTCATTGGAGTGTGGGAGGAAACCAGAGTACCTGGAGAAAACCCACGCGGTCACGGGGAGAACGTACAAACTGTACAGACAGTTAATGAACATATCCTGTCTATGTATAAAATTATAAAACGACTGGACAAGCTGGATGCAGAAAAAATGTTCCCAATGTTGGGGGAGTCCAGAACCAGGGGTCACAGTCTAAGAACAAAGGGGAGGCCATTTTAAACTGAGGTGAGAAAACCGTTTTCACCCAGAGAGTTGTGAATTTGTGGAATTCTCTGCCACAGTAGAGGCCAATACACTGGATAAATTTAAAAGAGAGTTAGATAGAGCTCTAGGGGCTGGTGGAATCAAGGGATATGGGGAGAAGGCAGGCACAGGTTACTGATTGTGGATGATCAGCCATGATCCCAATGAATGGCGGTGCTGGCTCGAAGAGCCGAATGGCCTTCTTCTGCACCCATTTTCTATGTTTCTATGTTTCTAATATATTGCAATATTTTATGAGTTTAAAATCATTACCTTACCAGTTTCTTTCTAATGTTCCCACATTCAGAAAATAAGTATCTTGAAATCTAAGTACAAAGTGCATCTTTTAACTTTTTGAATTATAGGAATCTTCAGGCTGCATTTGGATCAAGAACAATAACTACATTAATACAGCACCATTCATGTTGTAAGCTCTCTCAGCGTAGTGGAAAGAACCAGGATAATATTTTAGTCTGGGAAGGAAAGGCATAGAATGAGGAAATTATTTCCTTTTTCTCTTTTTCTACTCCAAGGTCTTGTTGCAAATAGATTTGTTACCTCTGAATAAAATATTGTCCTAGCAACAACTTCACAGAGACTCATTAGTTTGAGTTTCCTTCATTTTTTAGTGGCTTGATGACATTTGTAATCGGCAATTGCTTCCACATGTATCAAAGATTCAATTCACCACAAAAAGTACCAACCTTCATCTTGCCCGGGAACATGATTCAGATTCAATAAACCTACGAGTGCAATCGCTGGACACTATTGAACGCATCATATAGATGAGCGGGTGTTTTTTTTAATCCCTTTAGTGTTTTAAGAATGGCCATTTTTCAATAATTTGGTTTCCCAATATGATCACTTACCTTTAGTACAATAATTAATTGGACACACACTGCCTCCAATCTAATATTAAAAGAACTAGGTGCAAATGTTATGTGAAGGATGGACTTTACTTTCAAATATCTGACTGTGCTTTTGGCCATAGAATCTCAGTAGTTTAGTTTAGTTTAGAGACAGTGCAGAAACAATCCTTTCGGCTCACTGAGTCCGCGCCGACCAGCGATTCCCGCACACTAACACTATCCTACACACACTAGGGACAATTTACAATTTTACCAAGCAAATTAGCCTACAAACCTGTACGTCTTTGGAGTGTGGGAGGAAACCAGAGCTCCGGGAGAAAATCTACACGTCATGGGGAGAACGTACAAACTCCATACAGTCAGCACGCATAGTCAGGATCGAACCCGGGTGTCCGGCACTGTAAGGTAGCAGCTCTACCACTGCACCACTGTGCCATAGTTGTGTTCATTCAGAACTGAGGCCAATGAATTTCTTGGCATTAAGGGAATCAAGGGGATATGAGGATATTGCTGGAAAATGGCACTGAGACACAAGATACGTCGTGATCAAACATGTTAGAAGGGCTGTGTGGTTTACTCCGAGTCTCATTTTGTGTCAGCATGTTTTTATAGATGTATAACGGAATCAATGATAGATTATTATTAAATCTGTGACCAATCATCATCTAGGAATTGAAAAGAATTGTCATATTTTCATATTGGAATTTAATGTCATAACAAAATCAACATTGAGAAATGTGACATTTTGAAAAGTGGTCGAATTTTCAGAACCTGCCAAAGGTTACTAACATGTTCATGGGTACAGCAGGGAATAAATGAGCAGCTTTGTAAGTACCGAATGGCTACTGGGATATGCAGTCTAGAATGATACTTGTTCCTTGGTTTTAGCGCATGTGTTTTTAATGGAGTTGTAATTTCCTATCCATTACTTTGCAAAACACCCCCTCTCCATTGCACAACATGTCCTTGATTTACGAGCATCACAATCTGCGTAAACCGTCAATTTTGATCCTATTTTTGTCACATGAACAATATTCTAAATGTTTCATTTTACCACCATATGTGGAGTTTGAGCCACACCCTTGGTAGAGATGGATGAAGGGTTGGTAAACTGCTGAATGGATGAAGCAAGTTTATTTTTGCAGCAGGGATGATAAAGAACGTTTAAAAATGAGATCATGAAGAAGCACAATTTGGCATACAATAAATTAGATTAACCCTTAGAAAGGCATCAGATACAGACATAAATATCTCCACATCTTCATGGGCTGATTCATTTTATGATACCTAGAGGGAAAAATATGTACTTGTATCATTAAATATCTAAGAAAACAAAATTAATAAGAACTGAAAGACATACTTCTTTGACTCTATCTCCTCAAATATTTCTCTTTCCACTCCAATTTTATTAGTTTAATTAAATGTTAATCTAATTTCTATATTTTCTGTTTTGTTTTTACATCTTTCAGTTAACATCTTCTTCTCCTCAGGAAATGGTGTTGGGTAGACTGATGGGACTGAAGGCTGATAAATCCCCAGGGCCTGATGGCCTGCATCCCAGGGTACTTAAGGAGGTGGCACTAAGGAAGATACAAACAATCTCCCAGATGTTCTAGTGGCCAGAGATCCTAGGGTTGCGGAGGAACTGAAGGCGATTCACATTAGGCAGGAAATGGTGTTGGGTAGACTGATGGGACTGAAGGCTGATAAATCCACAGGGCCTGATGGCCTGCATCCCAGGGTACTTAAGGAGGTGGCGCTAGAAATTGTGGATCATTTTCCAATGTTCTGTAAATTCAGGATCAGTTCCTGTGGATTGGAGGGTAGCTAATGTTATCCCACTTTTTAAGAAAGGAGGGAGAGAGAAAACGGGAAATTATAGACCAGTTAGTCTTACATCAGTGGTGGGGAAGATGTTGGAGTCAAGACAAAATTGCGGAGCATTTGGATAGCAGTAACAGGATCGTTCCTAGTCAGCATGGATTTACGAAGGGAAAATCATGCTTGACTAATCTTCTGGAATTTATTGAGGATGTAACAAGGAAAATTGACAGGGGAGAGCCGGTGGATGTGGTGTACCTCGACTTTCAGAAAGCCTTCGACAAGATCCCACATAGGAGATTAGTGGGCAAAATTAGAGCACATGGTATTGGGGGTAGGGTACTGACATGCATAGAAAATTGGTTGGCAGACAGAAAGCAAAGAGTGGGGATAAATGGGTCCCTTTCAGAATGGCAGGCAGTGACTAGTGGGGTACCGCAAGGCTCGGTGCTGGGACCGCAGCTATTTACAATATACATTAATGACTTGGATGAAGGGATTAAAAGTACCATTAGCAAATTTGCGGATTATACAAAGCCGGGTGGCAGTGTGAACTGTGAAGAAGGTGCTATGAGGTTGCAGGGTGACTTGGACAGGTTGTGTGAGTGGGCGGATGCATGGCAGATGCAGTTTAATGTCGATAAGTGTGAGGTTATCCACTTTGCTGGTAAGAATAGGAAGGCAGATTATTATCTGAATGGTGTCAAGTTAGGAAAAGGGGATGCACAACGCGATCTGGGTGTCCTAGTGCATCAGTCACTGAAAGGAAGCATGCAGGTACAGCAGGCAGTGAAGAAAGCCAATGGAATGTTGGCCTTCATAACAAGGGGAGTTGAGTATAGGAACAAAGAGGTCCTTCTGCAGTTGTACAGGGCCCTAGTAAGACCGCACCTGGAGTACTGTGTGTAGTTTTAGTCTCCAAATTTGTTGAAGGATATTCTTGCTATTGAGGGCGTGCAGCATAGGTTTACTAGGTTAATTCCCAGAATGGCAGGACTGTCATATGTTGAAAGACTGGAGCGACTAGGCTTGGATACACTGGAATTTTGACGGATGAGAGAGGATCTTATCGAAACATACAAGATTATTAAGGGATTGGACATGTTAGAGGCAGGAAACATGTTCCCAATGTTGGGGGAGTCCAGAACCAGGGGCCACAGTTTAAGAATAAGGGGTAGGCCATTTAGAACGGAGAAGAGAAAAAACTTTTTCAGTCAGAGAGTTGTAAATCTGTGGAATTCTCTGCCTCAGAAGGCAGTGGAGGCCAATTCTCTGAATGCATTCAAGAGAGAGCTGGATAGAGCTCTTAAGGATAGCGGAGTCAGGGGGTATGGGAAGAAGGCAGGAACGGGGTACTGATTGAGAATGATCAGCCATGATCACATTGAATGGTGGTGCTGGTTCGAAGGGCCGAATGGCCTACTCCTGCACCTATTGTCTATTGTCTATTGTCTCATCTTGTATTTTTTTAGTTAAAAGTAACTTTTCAAAAAAAATCAGTTTCCATTCTTTGGACAAAATTTAGTGGTCACTAGGCCAAGTGGACCCGTTGGGCCCAAACCGCCTGCATTGGTGCAGCACGTTCTCCTCCCGCCCCTCCCCCCTCCCCTCTCCCCTCCTCTTACCTCCCCCCCTCCCCCCTCCCTCCTCCCCTCCCCCTTCACCCATCCCTCCACCCCCCCTTCCCCTCTCCTACCCCTCCCCTCCCCCTTCCCCTCCCCCCACTCCATCCCCTTCAATCCCTTTCACCCTCTCCCCTCCCTCCCCTCCCTCCCTAGGAAATAGATTTAAACTTTAAAATGTGAATAACTTTAAAAATATAACATCAATTTCAACGAAGCTTCTTCCATTAGCACCAAAGGGAAGACGGTGAGTAAGATGGGCCTAAAATTTTCGCACTATGGTGTACCGTTTTGGCTGTAGTTCAGGAACAAACAAACAAACAAATGAGAGTTTTAGTACATAGATTAGTTGAAACAAACCTATTTTAAGTGCATAAGACCATAAGACATAAGAGCAGAATGAGGCCATTTGGCCTGTCGAGTCTACTCCACCATTCAGTCACTTTCCCTCTCAACTCCACCCTCCAGCCTTCTCCACATAACCTTTGACACACTTCCTAATCAAGAATCTATCAATCTTTACTTTAAAAATACCCAATAATTTGGCCTCCACAGCCGTCTGTTGCAATGAATTATACAAAAATGGGTCCTGACCCGAAACATTGTCTGCCCATTCCATCCACAGATGCTGCCTGACCCTTTAGATCTTAGAGAGGTATGCGTGGAAGCAGGTCCTATGGCCCACCGAGTCCATGCCGACCACCGATCACCCCGTACACAATCACCATCCTACACATTAGGGACAATTCACACTTTTAACCAAAACCAATTTACCTACAAACCTGTACGTCTTTGGAGTGTGGGAGGAAACCAGAGTGCCCAGAGCAAACCCACACGGTCATTGGGAGAATGTGTAAACTCCGTACAGCCAGCATCCATAGTCAGGATCCAATCAGGTTTCTCGCGCTTTAAGGCAGCAACTCTACCGCTGCTCCAGTGTGACCACCTGATGAGTTCCTTCAGCACTTTCCTTTTGCCCTATTGTCCAACCGCAATTATACTGTCATTTAAGTTCATATTTTTCAGGCTATGGTATTTGCACAACATTCTTTTCAAACTCCGAGAATTATATCATTAGATATGCCATTCTTTTAAGCTCACTCAGAATTTTAAATTATTTTTATACAAATCTCCCCAATTTCTGAAAAGCTGCATGTTCATTTCATTTACCAATAAGGGTATCAGCTGCAAAGCTGGGCCTCAAGTCTTCTGTTTCTTATTGTGAATTAATTTAGCAAAGTTCCTGTTCTCTGAATGTGGTTTCCACAGCACCTCGGTTTTGTAGGTAATTTTCCTGCATTGATCAGCACAGAGTTAGAAGCCACAATCATTGGCGAGGTTTGTTGGTTGCTCACTGTTTGAAATCCATAATGCGTGCGTTAGTGGAGGTCGTATTTTATTTGAAGGCTTAACTTATCATCGGCAGTTATTTACATTGGCGGATTTTGAAAAGTGCTGTTTTTATAACTCATTGCATCAATGCATATACATGCAGTTACTCCAGAGGTACTGCACATGTGGGCACAAGATGATTTCATCCAATATCGCTGTAGTGTGAACCATATGGTACAATGGTTTGCTAGATGTAATGCAGGGTGCAATATCACTGCGGTTTATGCAACAAACACGTCTCATCTTTTATTGTCATTTCTGAGAGCCACTGTAAAAGATTTGAAATTAAATAGCCCATCACTCCTTTGAATCAGACTGGATCGTTAACACATCAGCACAACTCAACCTGTTGAAAGATGTGAATAAACTGCTTGAAGTGCTGTTTCTATAATGTCTAGGTCTTAATATTTTCCTGTGTTGTAACATGCTGCTAGCTCTACGCTATTTTGCATCTGTTGATAATTATACCCTTTTGTATCAACCACATTCCTGGTTCTGTGATCAAACTGCAGAAGCAGAAGAAATCTAATGTTTCAGTGGGAAGGAAAAGGGGAAGGGCAGTTTTACTCCCCTCGTTCTCACAGTCTGCTTCCTCCTTAAACGCATGCATTAATGTTACATTCAGTTTACATTGTCCGTAATCTTTATATTAGAGCTCAATCTTTAAAGGAAATTCAAGTGTTAAAGCGGTCATGGGGCAAAATGCCATTTATTATAGTTTGAAGAAGTTAAACTATTCCAGTCTGAAGAAGGGTCTTGATCCAAAACATCACCTATTTCTTTTCTCCAGAGATGCTGCCCGACCCGCTGAGTTTAGTTTAGTTCAGTTCAGAGATACAGTGCAGAAACAGGCCCTTTGGCCCATCAAGTCTGTGCCGACCAGCGCTCCCCACACATTAACACTATCCTACACACACTGGGCACAATTTACATTTATATCAAGGCAATTAACCTACAAACTTGTACGTCTTTGGAGTGTGGGAGGAAACCGAAGATCTCGGAGAAAACCCACGCGGTCACGGGGAGAACGTACAAACTCCGTATAGACAGCACTCATAGTCAGCATTAAACACGGGTCTCTGGTGCCATAAGGCAACAGCTCTATCACTACACCACTGTGCTGCCCTTGTTCTCTCCTTGCTTAAAAAAAACCCTTAAAAGTTGTTTATCTCTAAATCTTCCCAATCGGATGAAAGGACATAAAATATTAGTTGGGTGGAAATTCATCCTGGTCAGTAGTTCCTCACGTACAAATTATATCACGTCTCTGAAATTCCATTTGATTAACATTGATTGATGGAATTATATTTTGGAAGCAGGTGCAAGATTTTGGAGTTCATAATCATTTTAAAGAACATTTGCTAAACAGCTATAACAAGAATGGATCGACTGGGCTTATAGTCACTGGAATTTAAAAGGATGAGAGGGGATATTATAGAAACATATAAAATTCTTCAGGAATTGGACAGACTGGATGCAGGAAAAAAAATTCCCGATGTTGGGGGAGTCCAGAAACAGGGGTCACAATGTAAGAATCAGGGGTAGGCCATTGACGACTGAGATGAAGAAAAACATTTTCACCCAGAGAGTTGTGAATCTGTGGAATTCTCTGCCACAGAAGGCATTGGAGGTCAATTCACTGGGTGTTTTCAAGAGAGAGTTAGATATAGCTCTTAGGGCTAATGGAATCAAGGGATATGGGGAGAAAGTGGAAACGGGGTTCTGATTTTGGATGATTAGCTATGATCATATTGAATGGCGGTGCTGGCTCGAAGGGCCGAATGCCTACTCCTGCAACTATTTTCTATGTTTCTAATTAAGCAAAGTAGGGCCATAGTACACAAATGTATGCATTGAAAGCTGGCAATTCCTAAAGGAGATGAATGTAACATTTTCAGTTGGAAGTGAGTCAGTGCTAAAAGATTTCCCTGCAAGGCTGTTACTGCAAAGCGATGGGAAAGACTGATGTGAAGATGGATCAAGGTACGGATTGGGCAAGAACAATGGAACTCTCCAGCACAGCTCAGCACTCTTCTCATGATGCATAGGTCCGTGTCTCTAGTGTCCTCATTGATGTAAGCTTATCATTGGGCTTATCATTATCACACAGCATGGTTGTGAACAGTAAAAGGTGAGGGTGCCAGATGCTGAGTGCAGAGCATCAATGAGCGGTGGAGACTGTGTAGCTGATGTCTTATTCACAAAGTCTTAATGGGCAAAGTCTCGTAGGGTTTTGGAGAATCCATGCTGAAAGTCAAAGCATGTTCCCACAGCCCTCACTGCAGGGAATGTGCAACAAGCTAGGACCTCATTACTTGAGCAACCAACGACGGGTGAATATGTGCTGCAACGAATTGTTCCCAGAAGTGACTGGGCCAATTTCCCAGTGATTGCTCATTGACCTGGAACTGGTCACTAGTGCAATGTAAAGATTTCTAAAAGGCCTCTGCACATACATTAAAAACAACAGGTACAGTCGGATCAATTGCCACTACAATGCAAGGTGTTTAGCAGGAGTGAATGAAACGAATGGAATAAATCGCAACAATTTTCTTCCCGCAGATGCTGCCTGACTTACTGAACATTTCCAGCAATTTCTGTTTTTCGTTCAGGTTCTCATTATACGTGGCAATTTGCTTGTGAAAGACAATTCACTGTATTTTTCTGGACATAATACACAGTCTAGACACACCTATGATCTCCACCCATTTGTATTTACATTTCCATGATACATGAGGCCAACAAGCTGATGCATTGCAATCAAGAGGTATTTATGGAGTGGGATGCATGAAGCAATTATTCACGAGTGTTGTATAGACAGGTCCTGACCCTCCAGAATGCCTTGATAGTCCAAGACAATTCAACAGCTGCCAAGGACCTCTTAGCAATTGTTAACAGAGAAATTTAAAAGCTGTTAAAATTGATTCTAGCAATATATAAGATTGAAGTTTCTTAAAATCAACAAATCAATTTTGAACACATTAAAATACAATCCAAATAACTTAAAACATTAAAATAAAGTAAAATAATTAAAACTCCCTGGTACACTTACCTTTTTCCACAGATTGGCAATGCTATTCATATAAATATTTAGGCCACAGAGAAAGTGCTGGAAAATGGGATTAGTGTAGTTAGATATTGATGATTAGCTTGGATTTGGAGGGCCAAAGGGTGTGTAATATAGCTTTGTGGCTATATAGGCTCCATTACCTGGGGCATTTAATTTAGTTTAGAGATACAGCATGGAAACAGGCCTTTCGGCCCAGTTGAGTCCATGCTGATCATCGATCATCCGTTTACATTAGTTCTCTGTAATCCCATTTTCACATCCACTACCTACATACGAGGGGCCATTTGCACAGGCCTATTAACCTACAAACCTGCACATCTCAGAAACCAGTGTACCCGGAGGAAACTGTCACAGTCACAAGGAGAACATGCAAACTCCACACAGATGAGCAACCCAGGTCAGCATCAAACCCGGTTCTCGGGCACTGTGATGCGGCAGCTCTAGTGGATGCGCCACTGTGCCTCCCCAGATGTAAATGAGTGAGAGAGTGGGAACATTTCCTGCCATCTGATCTTCAGGGTATTTCAGATGTGCATGTTTAGCAGTGCAAGTGGGACAGCACAGTGGTGCAGCAGTAGAGTTGCTTACTTACAACACCAGAGAACCGGGTTCAATCCTGACTACGTGTGCTGTCTGTGCAGAGTTTGTACGTTCTCCCTGTGACCGCATGGGTATTCTTCAGGTGCTCCGGTTTCCTCCCACACACCAAAGATGTACAGGTTTGTCGGTGTAAATTGTCCCTAGTGAGTAGGATAGTGCTAGTGTACGGGGTGATCGCTAGTTGGCGCGGACTCGGTGGGCTGAAGGGCCTATTTATGTGCTGTATCTTTAAAGTCTAAAATTTAGACGAGGCTGGGAAGAGACAGTAGATTTCCTCCGCAGGGCATCAGTGAACCAGGTGTATTGTTGTGTCAATCTGGTCATTTCACATTTACTGGTCGCTGGTCGTCATGGACTCGGTGGGCAGAAGGACCTGTTTCTGCGCTGCATCTCTAAAGTCTAAATTCTAAAGTAAAGTGCAGATGTCTTGGACATTCTCAGGTGCAACCAGCTGATGGCTGATGGTTGCCTTTGGAACTGCAAACTATAAAGCAGCAAAATGAAGCCCAGCAAATATTGGTCTTGCAGATAATGCATAAACCCCTGATAATGAATGTAAAAATGAAAATGGCCATCCTCTTCCTGAGCTGTTCTATTACATTATGCATAGATTAATATCAATTTTATCCACCCACTGCATTCCATTCCTCATAACACTAGTCCCTATCTCCTGCCTCAGATTAATAACTAACCCAACTAAATGGACTATCTATGATTATTTTTCCAATGATCTAAATCTCACTGTGTTTTGCCATCAGATCCACCAATAACTTGTTGGTGCTCAGCAGCTTGACTGACTGTTATAGATTCTAGAGTCCCATACATCACGGAACCAGGCCCTTTGGCCCTACTTGCCGACACTGACCAACATGCCCCATCTACACTCGTCCCACCTGCCTGTGCTTGGTTGATATCCCTCTAAACCAATCCTATCCATGTACCTGCCTAAATGATTCTTAAACGTTGTGATAGTACCTGCCTCAACTACCTCTTCCAGCAGTACATTCCAAATACCTACCTCCTTTTGTGTAAAACAATTGCCCATCAGGTTCCATTTAAATCTTTTCCCCCTCACCGTAAACCTATATTCTCTGGTTCTCGATTCCCTGACTCTGGGTAAAAGGCTCTATGCATTTACCCGATCTATTCCTCTAAAATCCTCTGTGCAGTTATCATATCATATCATATCATATATATACAGCGCGGAAACAGGCCTTTTCGGCCCACCAAGTCCGCGCCGCCCAGCGATCCCCGCACATTAACACTATCCTACACACACTAGGGACAATTTTTTTTACATTTACCCAGTCAAATTAACCTACATACCCGTACGTCTTTGGAGTGTGGGAGGAAACCGAAGATCTCGGAGAAAACCCACGCAGGTCACGGGGAGAACGTACAAACTCCTTACAGTGCAGCACCCGTAGTCAGGATCGAACCTGAGTCTCCGGCGCTGCATTCGCTGTAAAGCAGCAACTCTACCGCTGCGCTACCGTGCCGCCCACTACCGTTACTTTATCTATTCCTCTGAGAGACCCTGTGCATTTACCCTTTCTATTCCTGTGTCAAATCCAGATTTTCACATGTTCCTTGGGACACATTGACGAGAGATGGTGTTTCATCTATTGCTACACTCTGTCGTGGGTTTCCATGTGGGGTCCAACAGTGGGTTGCAGTCTGTTGAGAATTTGTTACCATCATGATGCCAAGAATCTCTTCTCATATCTTGCTCCCGATCCCACTTTCGACAGGATGCACTGTAGCCTTTCCTTTACCTTCCACTGTATCTTTCTCTTTTCTCTGTAGGAAGGAACTGCAGATGCTGGTTTAAACTGAACAAAGACACAAAAAGCTGGAGTAACTCAGCGGGCCAGGCAGCATCTCTGGAGAGAAGGAATGGGTGACGTTTCGAGTCGAGATCATTCTTCAGACTTGGGTTTGCTGCAGTGAGCGGTGGGCTGTACGTTCAGAGTGGGTGACGTTAGAGTAGGTAAGGGGAGTGGAAAAGTCGAGACGGTTGATGTCTCAAGGGTCTGAAGAAGGGTCTCGACCCGAAACATCACCCATTCCTTCTCTCCAGAGATGATGCCTGTCCCGCTGAGTTACTCCAGCTTTTTGTGCCTATCTTCCTCTTTTCTCTATCTATTGTACTTGAGTTTGGCTTGATTGTATCTATGTACTGTATTATCTGATTTGATCTGATATCATGCAAAATGAAGCTTTTTACTGTACCTCAGGTAGAGTGACAATAATAAACCTAAAGCTAAACCTAAACTTAAAGCTATACAGGGGCTTGATGAATTCAAGATGGATCCTGGGCTGGAGGTTGAGGGGGAAAGGGGAAGATCAAATATTTGATTTTGCTTTAGTTTAATGTTTCAACATTGTTCAATTTTTATTTAATTTAATTTTAATAGTTTTAAATGGTTTTTGAACGTCAGCGCATGTTCATTCTCTGCTTCTGAATTCAAAGGTGGTAAGTGGAAGCAAGATTGGGCTCCATATCCAGTGTGAATAAATGTGGTCAGGAACTGTGGCCAGTGATTCGATGCAGATGATTTTGAACACCAGACAGTCCCCAGATTAGTGTTGAGGGACCTTATCAAAAACCTTCCAAACACCTAACTAATCAGCATGCACATCCATTTCCCTATTCACCAGACTGGTGGACACTTGTAGAAATACGATTAGATGAATCAGACATAATCTAATCTTTGGAAATATTTGCTGACTCTTGTTCAAGTGTTTAATTAAGGTAAATTCCAAAAGTTCCCCAGCAACGGATATTGAACTAACACATCTGTAGTTGGTTGGTTTCTTCCTGATTCCATTCAATATATTTGCAATGTTATAATGCAAAGGATTAACTCTTCGAATCTAGAAAGATTTGGAATATCATTTATAATGGATCTAAAATGGCACACAGTATTTTCTAGTGAGCCTGGAAAACAGGGCCTTAGTGAATCTCAAGGAAGGATACGAAATGGGATCCATTAAATTACAAGGAAGTGGGACCCCAGTGTTTTTCAAAGGAGTTCAGGAAGTCGATCCCAGCAAGTTTAAAGGGAGCATCGGTAAGCAGAATCTGGTGAGTTGAAAGTATCTGGTGTAGGAAATGGAACCCAGTTCTACAACAGGGAGACGGGCCCTTCAGCTCAACTTGTACACACCGAGCAAGTTGCCCAAATGAATTACACCCATTAAACGTCAACTCTTTGGCAGAACGTCAAACCTATCCCTAATTATCCCTATATACATCATTAGTTACCACATGAGGCATGGCCATTGAATGCTCATCTTCCAGTTTACAAACCTATGTTTTCACAATCCTTAACTCGTTTATCCATGTCTCCAGGCTGCACAATAGCAAACTTTGTCTTTAGGCAATGCCTCGGACAAAAGTTGTAATAGTTGTCATGCAGAGGTGCAGATGTGTTGGAACTTCAAACATTATATAAATACAGCTGCAGGATTATAGCACCAAAATGCGCAGGTTTATTTTTGATCCCCGTGATGAGAATATTTATAAACCTGGGGATTAATCACCTCAGCTAAACGTATCCCGATGATGGAAATATAAAATCATTGTTTCCACCCCACGGTTCTTCTAACAGTGGATTCCTTTCACATTGGAAATTGTGCAATCACATTTACGAGTGAATGAGAGAAATAACTCAACAGTGGTGGCAACTAACATAACTTTCAAGCAATTGGTTCCTGCAGCTAAATATTTCCGTGGCAGAAATATAGCAGTAAAATGCACACAAAACTCTCAAGAATTAATGCTGCATTCAAGTTGGGTAGATGGTCAGAACATTTTTCCCAGAGTGGAAATGTCAAAGACTAGAGGGCATAGCTTTAAGGAGGGAGGGGAAAGTTACAAAAGAAATGGTCAATGGTGCTTTGTTGTCACTTGTGCACATGCACAGTGAAATTATTTTTTGGCATATGGTAGTTCAGTAAAGTATTGCCATACCTAAGCACAAAGCCCGAATAACAAAGTGTACAGAAATAGTCTACTGAGACCGCAGGCAAGAGGCTCCAAGTTTTGGCGCCATTTTCAATGTTCAGTCCGCGCTCTGGATCCAATGAACAGCACCTGATCCAGGCAAACCCCAGGCTGCTGCAGGGCCTCCAGCCGTCGCCTTCTCTCGGACGTCTGGGTTGTCCAGTGAACCACGTCCCTCTCCGCTCCCATCCACTTTGTGCCCCGGGGGCACCTCCCACATCAGGCCCCGAGGGTGCAGAGCAGAACTTTTACCCAGAAGATGGTGGGTGCCCGGAACGCTGCCAGGGATGGTGGTGGAGGCAGATCTGAGAGTGGAGTTTAAGAAGCTTTTAGATAGGCACATGGAGATGCAGAGAACCAAAAGAAATGGATTACATCCAGGCAAATGAGATTAGTTTACATTGGATAGACACAAAATGCTGGAGAAACGTCACCCATTCCTTCTCTCCTAGATGCTGCCTGACCCGCTGAGATACTCCAGCATTTTGTGATACCTTCGATTTGTACCGGCATCTGCAGTTATTTTCCTACATGTTCATGTAAAATGTATTTTGTGTGTTCTGTTGCTTTTTATTGGTATGACTGTATGGCAAATGAAAGTCCTCGTATGTTGCAAAATATACTTGTCTAATAAAGTATGATTATGATGCTCCACTATGATTATGATTATGATGATTTTGACACTGTGGGCGTGTTTCAGTGCTGCACATTTCTGTGTTCTATGTTCTAAATTGACAATGTGACAGCAAAGCAAAAAATATTCACATGTAAGTGATGTGAAGACAATGAGTGCACCTTTATCAAATAATTGCGACCTTTACAACTTAGGTTTTTAAAATAAATTTCCAAAGCTGTGTAAATGTGCATGAATATGGAAAAATGCAATGACTATACTCTCAAATTCACAATGAAAAATAGCAACTGGTGTTACATGATTAAAATAACTTTGAAATGGGATCGTACAAAATAAGACACCTAACGTAGACTGGAGGCTACAGTCAGGGCAGCTTCTGCAGTCTGTTTACAAGCCTTGGAAAAATGTGATTGCAATTTCAATGACAGAGTGAACTAAAACACACTGTCTTGATAAATTACACTACTCAAAGGATCAATTGTAAGAGTAATGAAAAAATCTATAATGGGTTAAAAATAGTCTCTGTGGGGTAATAATTTAGATGCCAGGTACCTGTAAACAGGTGGCTTCATATAAGTGGCTGGTTATAGTCCTTGCCTCTTTTTGATTAATTGATTGAATTGATTGCAAGACACACCACGGAAACAGGCCCTTTGGCCCACTGAGACCACACTGACCATTGATCACCCGTTCACACAAGCTTCATATTATCCCACTTTTGTACCTACTCCCAGTGACCAACTTACTTGCAAATACGCGCGTCTTTGGGGTGTGGGAGGAAACCAAGGCACCCGAAGGAAACCCACGCAGTCGCAAGGAGAATGTGAAAATTCCACGCAGCCAGCATCCGAGGTCAGGATCGAACTTGTGACTCTGGCACTGTAAGGCAGCAGCTCCACCAGTTGCGTTCCTGTGCTGCCAGATTTGGAATTCCTCTGACAGCAAAAGAGCTGAACATCAAACAGCAACCAGTGAGATATCAAAGGCCCAGCCTAAAATTTTACTGTAAGGTTTTTGAATCTTCTACTTAAAAATAATGAAAATACAGCCATCTTTCCCTGTACATTTATTGCCAAATGAAACTGTATGGTGTGGTCTTAAAGCCGATACTCAAATAAATTCTACTTAATAATTGTAGTGTAGAACATAATATTGATTCTCTTGGAATCAAAGAGCGAGGATAATGGAAAGCTATTCTGATTGATGTAGTGCTAGACCATCATCTATGATGGAAACTCAACTGCTCACTGCATTTATTACTTACTTAGATTATGGGATTGAAGCTGCATATCTGACTGTACCAGCAACACAGACACCGAAAGCATTGTAAGTAGTCTAGTTCGAAGCATAAAATCCCAAAGAAATTGATAAGAATGGACAAAAATGCAGCAAATGGATTTCAGTGTAGGCAAATGGACGATTATCCACATTGTATCTCAAAAATGCCAAACATAAATCTTTGTAAATTGTTAAAAGTTGGAAGCAGTGGGAATTTGAAGTGATTCATTGTTTCACGTAAATGATCATTGAGAACTCATTGACTCACACAAAAAAATATGGAATGTTGCCTTTGATATTCCCTTGAAGTTCCAGAGAACTACAGTGGAATTTGTTTGTAAATATTCCATATTCCGATTAAATCAAAGCTGGAAAAAGTACTGACTAGTTCTGGACACCCTGCCTTGGGAAGGATCTGTTGGTCTGGGTGAAAATACAGCATAAATTAATCAGAATTAGACCAGACCTCCAAAGCTTCAATTATAATGTGAGATAACACAAAGTGATGTGACTTGGAATATTAAGAGCTGATTTTTTAACAAGATATAATGGAAAACAGATGGGGTTGATGGAGAGAAACCATGCCCACTGGATGGAGAAAAGGGGAAAAAATAGATTTGGGACTTCCATCAGTGATATTAAGAAGCTGGATTGTACAAAGAGATAAAGGAAAAAGAAGAATATGCCATTCAGCCCATCATTCCTGCTTTAGTATTCAACCATAGAATGGCTGATAAGGAATGGGGCAATTGCTCTTAATAGACTTCTGTTTTTTAGTTTTGGCTTTAGAGATACAGCATGGAAACAGGCCCTTCGGCCCACCGAGTCCGCACTGACCAGCGATCCCCGCACATTAACACTATCCTAGACACACTACTTATACCCAGCCAATTAACTTACAAACCTTTACATCTTTGGAGTGTGGGAGGAAATTGAAGATCTCGGAGAAAACCCACGTGGTCACGGGGAGAACCTATAAACTCCGTAAAAACAGCACCCGTAGTCGGGATCGAACCTGGGTCTCCGGAGATGCAAGCGCTGTAAGGCAGCAACTCTATCGCTGAGCCATGGTGCCATGTTCTTGCATGGACTTGGTGATTGAACCTCCACAGTTTCATTGGGTAGAGAAATTGAAATAATTCATTACCTCCAGATGAAGACATTTCTTTTTATCTTATTCCAGAACAACCGATCCCTTGTTTTGAGACTGTGACTCCTAGTTCTAGACATACCAGCCATAGGAAACGTCATCCCTCCATCTATGTTTAAATGAATTCACCTTTTTTCCCCTTGTAAACCCGTAAAGAGTATAAGCCTAATCTGCTTACTCCTTCCTATAGTTCAGCCTGCCTCGCCAAGAATCAATCTGGAGAATGAGGGAATGATGCAGTTTGGAACTTTCTGGAACATTTGACAACTGTTGTTGATGCTAGGCCAGTTCTTTATTTTAGTCCTGATAGATTTCAATTAACCAAAATGTTAAGGTACATCACAGAAAGGTGATAGATTACAAATTAACCATGGTCCTACAAAATGGGGAATCAGTCAAGGTAATAAATGCCTTACCTAGGTTGAAACAAGGAACTGAAAATGCTGGTTTACACAAATGGACACAGAGTGCTGGAGTAACTCAGCAAGTCAAGCAGTATATCTGGAGAACACGGATGGGTGACATTTCGGGTTGGGACCTCTGAAGAAAGGCCCCGACCTGAAATCTATCCATGTTCTCCAGAGATGCTGAGTTACTTCAGCGCTTTGTGCGCCTACTTACGTTCTTTTGTCCTGTACTTACCGAGTATATTAGCTAATCAAGTACACTGCATGAGACGGTGATTACAATGATGATACTTCAGTAAATATTAACAGTGTTCACAACTGAGTCTCAGTCACAAAATCAATGGCTGATTTAAGAATTGGTAGAAGATGAATGGAGAGTTATCTCCCAGAAAACTTCTTCGAGATGTCTGCTCTCCCAAGTTCGCTCGGTAGGGTGTGTTTTGCATGTATTGGTCAGACAAATACACAGCTGATAAAGTATAAGACAGAACGAGAGTGCACACTGAGTAATGGAGAGAGTGGGGTATTTTTTTTATTGTATTGACGAGTGAATATTCATAATGCTGAGAAACGTCCTGAGATTACCCCACCTCTACAGTGCTAATGATTGAACTTTGTATGTCAAAGAGAAGAGAAAGCTCCTCCATGAAAATTCACACCCAAAGTTGATAATATAGCAAATCAAGGCAGTTTGCAATGATATTGGTGATATTGAATATTTATCATCTTTCAATTACGTTACATCGTTAGTCTGTGTCTTGCATTCAGGTCAAAAATTAGTCAGATGTTGACATCTCCTTACGGTTCAAAAGGAATGGTGATCAAGCTACCAGTTGAGTGAGTTTTGCCTTTAATATTTTTTGTTACTTCCTGCCTTCAACAGCCTGTCTGCTTTCAAAATTAATGATATCCTCCAAGACTGTTCAAAACACTTAAAGTTCCACTCTTGCAAAAACAGCTAAACACCTGGTATGAGTTTGAACTGGTTACCTTGTGCCAGCAAGGCAAAAGGCAAGCTATACTGAATCTTGCAATTAGACTCTTGCTCCCTAATTTGAATAGGTTACTTAAAGTCATAAAGGGGAAGTGTGTGCTGGTGATAGAACAGAGGGCAAAATTCTCTCAACAGTAAAGCATCAACAAAGAGCATCACTTGATTGTGGAGTTGCTGTTCCAGCAGGCGCCCCAAGGAAGGGTGAGTGTGTGTGTAAGACATTCTCCTGCTGATCAAACTGATAGGAGAGAGGTCCATTATCTATATACTAAAACTCTCGTTTGTTTGTTTGTTTGTTCCTGAACTACAGCCAAAACGGTACACGATAGCGTGACAATTTTAGGCCCACTTTGCTCACCATCGTCCCTTTGGTGCTAATGGAAGAAGTTTTATTGAAATCGGTGTTATATTTTTTAAGTTATTTACATTTTATAGTTTAAATCTACCTCCTCGGGAGGGTGGGGGGAGGAGGGAGTGATAAGGGGGGTTGAGGGGGCGGGGGGAGGGGGGAGGAGGGGAGTGGGGGAGGAGAGGGTGCTGCACCAATGCAGGAGAGGTTTGGGCCCAACGTGTCCATTTGGTCTAGTTTACATCTAATTTAGTCTGACCAAAAATGAAAACCATTAGTTGGCATCAGGATTCAGGTAATGGTAAGTATAATTCTCAGCTCTACAGGCATTCCTTGCAGATCTGATCATTCTGGGTACAAAGCAAAAATTGCTGAAGTCCCTTGTAATGCTGGGAGATATCATGTGAAGCTCTGTATATAATGCTTCCTTTGCATTAAACCTTTCAGATGGCAAACCTTCTTATAGCTGAACTTGGCAGCCAAGAACGAACAAACAAAAGCGAAAAGAAAATGTTGGAAGTGCTTGGCAGGTCAGGCAGTATCAGCGAAGGGAGAAACAGAGGTCTTGTTTTAAGCCAAAGATCTTTCAACAGAACGGTGAAAGATCTGTGGCAGAAGTTAATGTTTTGCACCGATGAATATCAACTCTGTTTTTCTCTCTGCCTAGACAGATGCAGATCACAGATGCTGAGGAAACAAGTGGTCCGCTGGTGTAGCAGTAGAGCTGCTGGAGTGCAGGAGACCCAGGTTCAATCCTGCCTATAGGTGCTGTTTGTATGGAGTTTGTATGTTCTCCCCATGACTTGCATGGGCTTTTTTCCGGGAGCTCCAGTTTCCTCCCACACTCCAAAGATGTACAGGTTTGTAGGTTAAGTGGCTTGATAAAATTGAAAATTGTCCCAAGTGTGTGTCGGATAATGTTAGTGTGTGGTCGGCGTAGGCTCGGTGGGCCGAAGGGCCTGTTTCCACGCTGTATCGTTAAATTAAACTAAACTAATTGTTTAAATGCACAGCCCAACAAGCCAACAAGCATGGGCCATTGCTGAGTAGGATGTCTTACAAGGACCTGGTTGCTTAACATTTCCAATTGTTCCATTACTAATATATACTTTATTCAGAAAATATGCAGGTAGGCACTCCAGCATTTCCATTCACAACAAGATTCACGGTACACCAGTGTGATATCCATTCATTTTTCACATGAGTGCTGACAAAGGGTTTTTGATCTGAAATGTGAACACTATTTTTCTTTCCACAGATGCTGCCTGACTTGCTGACTGTTTCTTGTATTTTCTGTTTTTATTTTTGGTTTCCGGTTATTTTTTGGTTTGCACCTCATTCCGGACCTTCAAGGCAAATGAGAATGAGATGAGATGAATGATGGTCTCCCTCCCAAGCACAGTTGCGCAAAACTAAGTCTGACTGTGCATGAAGCATCTAACATCTCTCAGCATCTTTCAAACAAAGTCCGGATGTGTGTTTGAACATTTTACTGATGAGGCGTTTTGCCAAATGATTCAATCGACAGCTTGGGACTCTTTGCCTCCTTCTTCCCACAGGATGTTCCATGCAGAACAGTGACTGATAGACCGAAAATAGACACAAAATGCTGAAGTAACTCAGCGGGACAGGCAGCATCTTTGGATAGAAGGAATGGGTGACCCTTCTTCACTACTGACCAACGTTGCTTTCCGAAATGTTTTCCCACCGAGAACAAGTGGTGCAACAAAAATGAGGCCATCTTTTTGACTCGGGTTCAACCAATCCTTTGTCCTGGGCACGATCAGATCTAACTACCTAAAGGTGCTGGGCCTGTAGGGTAGGGCCAAAACCTGGACTAAGAGTTGTGTATAGCCAAAGTGAAAAATGAACTGGAATCGGGAAAGGTGCACCTTATGTCAGTTGTGGGGAAGTACCTGGTCATCGGGTGAAAGGTGCTCTCAGTGTTGCTGTGTGTTGCCATTATAGCCAGCTTCTGCACTGCAGCAGTTATCTGAGGCCATCTGGAGATCAGAAATAGATCATATCTGGAATCTCACACTGTACAAATCTCCCGAGGTGGAGAAGAACTGTATCCAATATGGCCATCATCTTGATTGATCCATTTATGTATGGGTGCGTCAAGCCATGCGCAGAACCTGGATATGCAATGCTAAGTGTCACTCTGTACTGAGTTCTATCTGTTCATTCCTATTCAAAGCCTGAAGCCTATTTTGGATGCCACCAACCATTCTGAATTAAATCTAACAAATACTAATATCCTGACAAAAATAACTGAATCTTGTAGTAACTTGCAGTGAAATGTGCATGACAACTTCTACCACTAATAGAAATAACAATCCTCCTTGAAGGAACTTACCTTTGGGAGCCAGGTCCCAGTAATTCCAGATGACAAATATAGATGGACAGGGTGAATTCTGAGGGAGGTCCCATAACCAACTTCAGAATATCCAACATTCGTCCAGATTGAAAAATTGAATCCATTTAGCGGAATCCATGTGTTTGCATTAGTTAGAACTTAAGATTCAGATTTTCATTTTTTGAAACGTTGACAACCTATGCAAGTGTGGGAGATCTAGACAAATAGATGCCATATCAATGTATCTCAGCTAAAGATGAGAGAACCTAAAACAGGAACAGCGGTGAGATATTGTGGTATTTGGTGAACTTGTGCCTTAAAATCGCCATTTCTTCCCATCATCCCCATCACCACTTTGGTCCTACAACATCCCACTATCTTATTTATGAGTTATTCAACTTCACCTCTCAAACCCAGGACCTCTACTACCCAAGAAGGCCAAAGGCATTGGGTGCATGGGAACACCACCACCTGCAGGTTCCTCTCTAAATAACGCACCATCTTGACTTGGAAATAAGTTGCTGTTCCTTCACCATCATTCATCTTAATCTTGAAACTCATTATAGAAGAACATTAAAAGAATAGTTCCACCAAATGTATTCCAGTAGTTCAAAAAGATGGCTCACCATTAGCTTCTCAGAGGATGTTGGAGATGGTCAATAAATGCTGGACAGGTACACGGATAGGAAAGGTTTAGACGAATATAGGCCAAATGCAGGCAGGTAGGACCAGAGAAGATGGGACATCTTGGTCAGCGTGGGCAAGTTGGGCTGAAGGGCCTGTTTCCGTGACTCTATGACTAAATAATGCTGGTCTTGCCAGATCCTCACAGATCTTTAAATATTAAAGAACACGAAAACATCTTTCTAATCTACATCCAAATCTTGCTTTCACAAAATGCTAGAGTAACTCAGCAGGTCAGGCAGCATCTCAGGAGAGAAGGAATGGGTGACCCTTCTTCAGACTGAATCTTGCTTATGTTGCAAGACAAAAGCGTATATTTTCAACTACTGTGAAGTATTTTCTTTGCACTTCTGTTCAAGTTTAGTGAACTGAGAACCTGGCAAGAGAGTGGAATATTTTGAGCAATTTGCAGTTGTCTTGCCAAGTCATTGTCTCATTGAGTAGAATAGAACTACCTCACCAGAGAGCAAGACATTTATTAAAAAATTGTGCTAGTAGGTTGCTCATCGATGTACATTTTTTAATCTTGGGTTTTGGTTCTTCATACCCACCTTCAGATTTGTAGGGAGCAGTAAATGAGCTGAAGGTTGTACATCCTGTAAATGCAAGCCACAAAGTCCTTCTGGAAATCCGTCTACTGGCTTAAATGTTTCTGTGTTTCTCCCATAGCAAGTTGAAAAGGAATGTGTATTCAGCGTTAATTAATTACTAAAATATTATTATTAATAATGTAGGTAATTTGTAGAACGGAAAGTTAACTCAGAAAGGAGGGATTCAGATTCTTCAGGCAGAATAGAAAAGTGGCTTCAAGACATAATGTGGCCAATGCTCTAACTGAGAGGATAAGTTGTACTTTTGGGGATGTGAGAGAGACCAGAAAATATGAGAGTGGACAACCAAAGAGATCAAAGGGCAGAGACAGAAAAGTAGAAGTAATTTTGGAAATACCCCCAAATTTATTGGGGCAATATGGACAAAAATGTAAAACAAACTAAGGAAGTGTTAAATTATATGGATGTCATTGCTTGTGGTTTAGTATAATAAGCTTGTCTAGCAAATAATAGTGTCACCTTTAACTGAAGTATTCGACTTGATCACATTGTCCACTGCATCAATATAATTCTCCCACATTCCTCGCTCATCCATCTCACTTAAGTTAAACTGCTAAAGTGCAACGTTGACATTTCTAATTAGATTAATGATGGACACGCATTGTTAAGATAGTTCAGGGGCAATGCACCATGTGTATTCCTTTGAAAATGTTAAAGCATCCAAAGCAAAGTGAATGGTAAAGGAAATGGCGACATGAAAATTACACTAATAAAGAAGAGGAAGACTATGGTCTCGGAATGGTATAGTGGCGAGGGGCAGCACAGTGGCGTAGCGTTAGAGTTGCTGCCTTACAGCACCAGAGACCTGGGTTTGATCCTGACTATGGGTCATGGCTTCTACATTTTCCCTGTGCCCATGTGGGTTTTCTCCAGGTGCTCTGGTTTCCACCCACATTACAAAGATGTGCAGGTTTGTAGGTTAATTAGCTTCTGTAAAATAGGCCCTTGTGTGTTGGATAGAACTAGTGTGTGGGTAATCACTGATTGGTGTGGACTTGGTGGGCCAAAGTGCCTGTTTCCACGCTGTATCTCTAAACTAGACTAAGACAAGTTGCAGTAGATAGAGAAGTGTTGAAGTATTGTTGAAAGTTGATATCTCAGTTTATCCAGATGAAATGCATCATAAGTGTTGAAGAAAGCAAAGGTAAAACGAGTAGAGGCATTATATTTGCCATTAATTAAGAAAGAAGAAATGAATAAGTTATAGAAACATAGAAACATAGAAAATAGGTGCAGGAGGAGGCCATTCGGCCCTTCGAGCCAGCACCGCCATTCATTGGTGGCTGACCGTCCCCAATCAATACCCCGTGCCTGCCTTCTCCCCATATCCCTTGATTCCACTAGTCCCTAGAGCTCTATCTAACTCTCTCTTAAATCCATCCAGTGATTTGGCTTCCACTGCCCTCCGTGGCATAGAATTCCACAAATTCACAACTCTCTGGGTGAAAAAGTTTTTTCTCATCTCTGTTTTAAATGGCCACCCCTTTATTCTAAGACTGTGGCCCCTGGTTCTGGACTTGCTCAGCATTGGGAAAGTTTTTCCTGCATCTAGCTTGTCCAGTCCTTTTATAATTTTATATGTTTCTATAAGATCAGGGATGGAATACACTTTCACTGGGAATGCAAAAGCCAGTAATGAGACCTCAGGCTGAATAGCTTCCAACTGTGGACTATGATGATTTACACACTGTTGGTATAAATGAAATTTCTTTGACTTTCACACTACCATAAAAAAATCACATAATCAGCAAAATTAGTCTTTACACCCACATAACTCAGGAAGATACAAATAAAAAATAGATAGCTCTGTTCATTTCAGACATTGCTACTCATTTTAAATGCACCAAGGTAAGGTTTAGTGCCCAATTGTAAGTCTAATTCTAATTGTCATTCTATACATGCAACTTACTGTGGAAAAAAAATCAGCATCAATTCCTATAAGGCCACACAATACCAACTGCTTGTTTGGTCCATCTTTGAATGATTGAAAAGGCATGAAGCGATTCCAATACTATATACTGAGGTTACATTATCGTACACGTAGCAACTCCTATGAAAAAGGGGTTAGTCAGAGCATGATCGAAAGCGATTAACGTCACCAAAACCAAGATGATGTCCACATTTGCACCGTTCTCTCACTGATGTACGTAAGGCTGCACTGTGAAGGGAAATTGGCACGTCTCCAGAGCCGGTACAGAACGGGCAGAGAAAGAACAAATAGGCTTTCATTTCCACAAACAGCACACTCAAATGAAACATATAATCTACTTCTAAACACAACCTAGAAAATGGAGTCCCTGGATACAAGTTTAATGAATCATTTTAGAGACCGTAGTCATGCAATGTTTTATATTTATGCAGTCCAGTTTAATATTGAGGGATTTTCCAGAGGGCTCATCAGCCATTAAAGTATCACTCAAGGTGCTTTGCTATAGAAACCCAGCAAAAATAATATTCATTCAGCAACTACACTTCCAACCTAGGATTAAGTGAGCTGGACATTCATCTTTAGTTATCTGCATGTGCATCAGTGCCCTTAAATATCTCTGTTTTAGTATGCGTTTGGTGTATGCAACGGTATAAATAGACACCCCCTAATCTTCCTGAACAAAAAAAGCATGGAATTCAAAAACTGAATTAGTGAAACAAGACTTCTAATTCTGTGGATATTTAGTACAAATCACTTTGATTTAAAAACATGTATTTGTGATATACATGATGAATATTTTTCCAAAAAGGTTTCTGATATGGTGAGGTAGTGAAGCAACAGCTGAAAAAAAATTAAAATATATAGAAATTTATTTTTTGAAGAAGTTTTTGCTACAAAAAGGGTTTGATCGTTTTTGAAGATATTCTGTGTAACCCCCACCCATCTCTAATTAAGACATTAATGAAGCCACAAGAAATGGATCATCGTCTTTACATTTGGTATTTATTCATTCCAAAAACGTAATACCCCAAAGTAACGACTCTCCCCCCCCCCCCCCCACCCACCCAACTACAGATAAATCAGATGGATGGAGAGTAGGATTAGGGTTAGAGTTAGCACCAGAGTTCCAGATTCAATCCTGACCTTGAGTGCAGTCCGTGTGGAGTTTGCACGTTCTGCCTGTGTTTATTTGGGTTTCCTCCCACGTTCCTAAAACATGCAGTTTGGCAGTTTAATTGGCCACTGTTAATTCCCTTAGAGCATAGCTAAGTGGTTGAATCTAGGGGGAAGTAGTTGAGAACGTGTGGGGAGAATCAGAAAAATGGGGCTAAGTTAGGATTAGTGTAAATGAGTGGTTGATGGTCGAAGGGAGTGTTACTGTGCTGTGTGTGTCTTGGACTCTGAAACAAAATCACCATGGAGGTGTAAGACTGGAAAACAGCCATATGGTTAGTAGAACTAATAAACATATGAATTGGTAGACTCAAGCCATACACAGATGAATTCTGAGAAGATCAACTGTTTCTCTGGGGTATGGACTGAAACCACGACAGCTCACTGCTACACACATTCCCAGCCACAAAGTCAGAAGAGCTCACACACAGAGTGAAACTAACCAGCACAGAGTCGACGTCTCAGATCAAAACGGAGCATCGTTATTATCTGATAATATCACAGCAGCTACAGTATTGGATGCATGTGTTTCTTTCACAACTCGTTAGCCACAAGAAATTCCCAGTGATTCAACCAGTTTTTGAAGAGCTTAACCACGGGCTTACCAATCTGCTCGGAGCCAATAGCAAGGGCCACATACTTACAAAGAAGTGTGATGACCTCACGCACCATGTGAGACGCTTTTCCAATGAGCAAGTGACTCGCTGAAGATTCTTCAGGCACAGAGCTCTGGTTGAGCTGACACTGTCTCGGGCCTCACTTTGAACCACACAACCACAAGTGTGGTGGAGCCTACATCTCACAACTGCACCTGAACCTCAACAGGTTTCTTTTTGTTTAAGCCAGGATACCCCTCAGCTGGACCTCCGCTCGTTTACGGTAAGCAGTAACCTCCCCTCATTGAGGGGTTTCTCAGCGACGCCACATTCCCACTGTTACTGCTTCTTCATAATCGTTCCTTATATTGAATGCCTGCATATAGCTCTTGCTAAGCTTGTGGCTAAGCATTCCTGTGGCAGTATAAACCCAGATTCTTGGTTGCAAACAGACACTCAATTTCCTTTTGGATTTTTCTGCTTTCTCTTGGTTATTCCAGTTTAACTTTCCGAAAAGTGACAAAAACAAACAAATCTCCACAAGGACTGAGAGTATCATCTGGAACGGACCATGGCATCCAACAGCATATTCGATTCATTTCCAACCTATCCACAGACCTTCTTGCGAGGTGAGTACAAGCCTCTTTTGTCTTTCAAGGCAGGAAACCTCAGTGTATGCGAGTAATCTTTTTTAAGGTGTATCACTGGTTTGGTTCAATGTGGCTTTCCAATAAATGACTACAAGCTATCTGACAACGATGTGTGATGGAGAAGGTTGAAACCTTGTGTATTGCTTTCTGGTTCACCAAATAAATGATTTCAACAGCTTTGGTTATTTCAGCGTGTAATTGTACCTAAAAGAGTGGAAGCTGGGCTGTTATGATCAACAGAAAAGCAACTATATCTTACTTTTTCAACAAATTTCATTGAAATAGATGAATGGATTATCAATGATGTCAGCACAGACCACAAAAAAATAATCACTTTTTTTGAAGTTGATTTTCCGTCTGACCAAAGGTATCTGTTTGCAGGAAGGATTTAACATTTTCCAAGCCAACCAGACCCCCCTTCCCTCACCATAACCAACCCCACCACTAAGCTCTATTCTAGGCTGATATCTGCCAGGAAAGCCAAAGGCATAGTGTTCACAAAGATTAAAGTAGAACAGTTCCTTCCTGCACAGTTTAAAGGTGGAATAGGTCAGTCGAACCATAGTTTGAATCGTGCCCATGTTCTCTGTAATACAATATTAAATATGGCTTTTGACCAAGAAAGTTATATCGCAATGTTTCTTCAAATTGTACTGGTGATTTCTTTGTTTCAGTCAGTACCAGCAGGTCTGTCTTCAGAACTGCAACTGGTCAGGCCACAATTCTTCTCTGCATTAGTAGAAATATTGAAAGTTTGATGAATTCCTTACTGACCAAATCATGACATTTATTATTTGGTATGCTTGACACACCTCTCAATACGGTTTTATTCCAGTGTCATACGTTAAAGTTTGCTGCTTTTGATACGTTTCTGAAAATATATGGAACCTAACTTTTACAGGTTCTCATTTAATCACGGATCGGAATGAAACTTACCTGAACAAAAAGCTCGATATTCAAGAGTAATTCAAATGTAAACTTTAGACTAGTTTCAATAAAGTCAAATCATGCCTTTCTGAATATTTGATCTTGTTCAGCTGAGTACATCACTTATAGTACCAAGTGTAAGAAAATAACTGCAGATGCTGGTACAAATCGAAGGTATTTATTCACAAAATGCTGGAGTAACTCAGCAGGTCAGGCAGCATCTTATAGTAACTAAGTACTTATAGAACCAACTTCATTTTCAACTACTAACAGTATTACAGAGTTCGATTGAGAGTGTCTGGTTGGGAGTGCTGAGACTCATATCAATTCCTTATGTTCCTCATGAAATTGTGGCAGTGACTCCTTATGAAATTAGTTTTAGTGAGTATTTTGCACTGTTAGTGAATTTAACAATCTTTTCAATTCATTTTTTCTAAAAAATTTAATTCCTCTGTGCACAACTTGTGTATTTGTGTAATTATTTTACTCAATAGGTCAGTTACAATGTTGGCAGGCTTAACTCTGCAAATTGAGTAGGAACTATTTCATCGTAGTATTCGGTTGCAATATTCTAACTGTCGTCATTTGGATGCATTCTATTTGGATATTAAGAATTTCTACAAAATTGCAAAGAGTAAAGAATTATGAAGACCCATCACTGATTCGGGCAGTCTCAGGATTTTCATGTTTTATATATATATATATATATATAACAGGTATTTCATGCTATGTGATTTAGGTAATATTCTATCTGAATAGTATTCACTTCATGTATTGTCTAAGAAGGAATTGGTTTAAACTGAAGAGAGACACAAAAAGCTGGAGTAATTCAACTGGACAGGCAGCATCTCTGGAGAGAAGGAATGCGTGACGTTTCGGGTCGAGACCCTTCTCCCTGAATGGGTGACCTGAAACTTCACCCATTCCTTCTTTCCAGAGATGCTGCCTGCTCCGCTGAGTTACTCCAGCTTTTTGTGTCTGTCTTCACTTCATGTATTGCCTTTCTGCAGACTGGTTAGCACGCACCAAAAAGCGTTTCACTGTACCTCGGTACATGTGACAATAAACTGAACTGAACTTCACCAGTATTTGAAAGTCTATTTCCCTCTTAGTCATTTCAGTTTGAAAGTGATGATCTGGACGTAAAAGTTCGTTCAAGTGTTTACTTCACAGACGGATACGCACTGTCTTTCTCCATGCTTATTTCTGATGTCATATTTGAATTGCAAAGATTAGTCTGTGCCAAGGTTGGTTGCCAGTGACTATGGAGAAGTCGGCAGCCTCAATCGCCCAACACTCCTGGCCAAAAGAGGAAGCAATGTAGTGGCAGGCACTGCTGGTAACATTTAAAAAAAGGAAATAGGGAAAAAAACAGTGAAGTTATTGAGGAGTTTCACTTAAACCTAAATATCAGTTTATGTTACAAACTTTTTTTGAAAAATGCTTTGATTTCCTATTGGATAAATGCTTGAATTCTTGCTAGTTTATATATGTATATATTATATATATATAATTATATATAAATATAAAAATATTAATATTATATATATATATATATATACTAAATAATATATATATGTATAATATTTTATTTTAAAATATAAATATGTATATAAATATATACACACGCACACACGCACACACACACACACATATATATATATATTATATATATAAGCAACTTGAATGGAATGTAGGAGGTATAATTAGTGAATTTGAAGAAAACAACAAAGTTGGTGGTGGTGTGAATAGGGAGGGAAGTTCAGTCAGGCTACAGCAGGTAAACATTTGACCATTGCATTGGCAGATGGAACTTAATCCAAACAAGCGTGAGGTAATACATTTTACGAACTCAAATAGGGAAAGGACATATACATGAAACAGCAGGGCTTTAGGGAATGCTGATGAACATGGAGACTTATGGGTCGATGCCCATAATTCCCTGAAACAGTCAACACAGGGCTGGCAGGGTGATGAAGAAGCCAAATGGCACACATTTTTCTTTATCATATCATATCATATATATATATACAGCCGGAAACAGGCCTTTTCGGCCATCCAAGTCCGTGCCGCCCAGCGATCCCCGCACATTAACACTATCCTACACCCATTAGAGACAATTTTTACATTTACCCAGCCAATTAACCTACATACCTGTACGTCTTTGGAGTGTGGGAGGAAACCGAAGATCTCGGAGAAAACCCACGCAGGTCACGGGGAGAACGTACAAACTCCTTACAGTGCAGCACCCGTAGTCAGGATCGAACCTGAGTCTCCGGCGCTGTATTCGCTGTAAAGCAGCAACTCTACCGCTGCGCTACCGTGCCGCCCATCCCGCTATGTCGGGTCATAGAATATAAGAGCAGGGTGTTATGTTGCAACTTACAAAGCACTAGTGAGGTCACATTTGGAGCAGTGTGTTCAGTTCTGGACATTGCTCTGCAGGAAGGATGGGACGGCACTGGGGAGAATTCAGAGGAGGTTTACCAGTATATTGCCTGGAGTAAAGGATTCCATTTATGGGGAGAGTTTGGATGGACTGGGCCTCTCTCTCTGGAATGAGGGAGCCTGTGGGGTGACAGTCTACAAGATTATGAGAGTTATAAAAAAGGGTAGATAGTCAAAATCTTTACCGATGATAGGGGTATCAGAATGAGAGGGCATGGGTTTAAGGTGAGCAGAAGGAGTTTTAAAGGGAATCTAATGGATAAGTTTTTACACAGTGAATAGTTGATATCTGTGACAAGTTGCCAGAGGAGGTGGTGGAATTAGATACAATTATTATTATACAAGACAGGCACTTAACTAGGTATGGCATGGAAGGATACTACCATGAATAAGGGCAAATGGGATTAATGTAAATGGATAAAAAGGTCAGCATGGATGTGGTGGGCTGAAAGGCCCAATTCTATGCTGACAACCCTATGACTCTATTGTTGCGCATTTTAGTTTAGTTTGGAGATACAACGTGGAAACAGGCCCTTCGGCCCATCGTATCCACGCCGATCATTGATCATCCATACCCTAGTTCTACGTTATCCCACTTTTGCATCCTACACACTAGGGGCAATTTACAGAGGCCAATTAACCTACAAATCTGCCCATCTGTGGAATGTGGAAGGAGCGCCCAGAGAAAACCCACGCGGTCACAGGGAGAACAGACAAACGTCTCAGCTTTACCGCTGCCCCACTGTGTCGCCCTGAATCAATTTACTCATTAGAATCAAACATTTGCGGCACGCTGGCGCAGCGGTAGAGTTGCTGCCTTACAGCGAATGCAATGCCGGAGACCCGGGTTCGATCCCGACTACGGGCGTTGTCTGTACGGAGTTTGTACGTTCTCCCCGTGACCTGCGTGGGTTTTCTCCGAGATCTTCGGTTTCCTCCCACACTCCAAAGACGTGCAGGTTTGTAGGTTAATTGGCTTGGTAAATGTAAAAAATTGTCCCTAGTGGGTGTAGGATAGTGTTAATGTGCAGGGATCGCTGGTCGGCTCGGACCCGGTGGGCCGAAGGGCCTGTTTCTGCGCTGTATCTCTAAATCTAAAAAAAAAAATCTACATTTTTTTTATTGGATATCCAGACACGTAAGGAAATCCAAAGTTTTGCAGGATTTGCAGGTGTTTAAATACCAACTGCATGCACAACTCCAGATCAGTTTCCAGATTCCTGCTGTCTCCAACTTTCATAAGGTTATAGGTTATAGGAGCAGAATTAGGTCTCCGATGCCATTCAATCCTGGCTGATCTATCTTTCCCTCTCAATCCCATTCTCCTTCCATCTCGCCATAACGCCTGACACTCTTACTAATCAAGAATCAGTCAATCTCCGCCTTAAAAACATCCATTGACTTGGCCTCCACAGCCTTCTGTGGCAATGAATTCCACAGATTCACCACACTATGACTAAAGAAATTCTTCCTCATCTCCTGTCTAAAGGTACTTTGTCAACATGAGCAACAGTGCATGGCTTGCCAACTAATAAACACACTGTTAGAAGGACCGTTCATTTAAACTAAGTCCTTTCAATGTTTTGTATGTACAATAAAAATCACACATGCTTCTGTTCCATTCAAAGGCGATCGACAGCTCATCTCAAAAAGATGATCGGTAAAATTTAATGAAAGCCCTTAACATTGGACGCTTAACAAAGTTTTTGATGACACTTTTTATAAAGGCATTGTGCGGCTCAGCAGATATCGTAGCAAAATATCACAGGATAGCTCATAAACATCTTCTTGGATGTGAGTATTTAAAGCAAAAGGGGGCATCTGCTTCATGAAGAACAGTGAAGCTCTAATTGTGGTTTCCAGGCCTAATGTTCTTAATTAAAGGGAACCTTTGCCAAAATAAGTTACAGACTATTTAAGAAGAAAAAAAAATGTATAATCATTTTCAAAACCTCCGACTTTTCCTCTGATCCAGATGTGTGCTTGAGGAAGGTTCTCGAATATTCATTTAATTCCAATTGGCAAAAAGACTGCAATTTACGAAACACTTGGCTTATTTATCGCAGCTGTTGGGCAATTCGAAACCCAGAAAGAACATTCAGTTTAACATAGCACATGATTTTTTAAGGGGTGTAAAGAAAGGTAAATAACTGTGGGAAAGAGATATTTTTTCCATATGTACATTCTGGTTGTGAGGACACGTAATTGCATCTTGTTTGCCTTTTTTTTCCAGGAGAGAAATAAATCTGCAACATATCAATTTTTCGCAGAGATTGCATGCAACCAAAGTGGACAGAATTGGTGTGGACACTTTTTTGTCGTGTTCTGGTCACTTGCCTACAGTAAGCCAATGCCACGGGCGGCACGGTAGCGCAGCGGTAGAGTTGCTGCTTTACAGCGAATGCAGCGCCGGAGACTCAGGTTCGATCCTGACTACGGGTGCTGCACTGTAAGGAGTTTGTACGTTCTCCCCGTGACCTGCGTGGGTTTTCTCCGAGATCTTCGGTTTCCTCCCACACTCCAAAGACGTACAGGTATGTAGGTTAATTGGCTGGGTAAATGTAAAAATTGTCCCTAGTGGGTGTAGGATAGTGTTAATGTACGGGGATCGCTGGGCGGCACGGACTTGGTGGGCCGAAAAGGCCTGTTTCCGGCTGTATATATATGATATGATGATATGATGATAGCAGTTTCTGTCAGTATCTTTACACTGACGTAACTCACAGAGACGGACCCTACCAAAGAAATCATGGACAGACAAATCACAAAGATGCCTTCAAATATACTGTTTATATATTTGATATATTTGACAGTTCATAGACCAGTCCTCAGCTAAGTCAGGTCTTTAGAAAGTCATATTAGATTGCTTGTTTGCAACAGTTTAAATTATCTTTGTAGTACTTTGAAATATCTTTAATCTGGTACATGGATAGGAAAGGTTCAGAGAGATATGGGCCAAATGCAGGCGAATGGGATTAACTTAAATGGGGCATCTTAGTCAGCATGGATGACCTGGGCTGAAGGACCCGTTTCCTTGCGGTATGAATCTATATTGCAGAAGAAGCACCTTCCCACCACCTCTATTAAGACTCTGAGTTCAGAAGCTAAAAAAACAGGATTCTTATCACAATCAATCAGGCCTGTTCAAAGTGAATGCAGGAAATGCAATGTTCAACTGCTAAAGTCAACCTTCTCATTAAAAAAATCAGGATGTCTTTAAACGTCATCTTGGGCTTGTGGTTTTCAAAAAGCCTCACTGGGTATTCTGGTCATCTGCCTGTTCAATATTGAAGGAAGTAATTTCAATTGAACATCAACCTGTGATGCTGATGCACAGGATGAGTGCGTCAAACCCACTCAATGCTCAAAGACGAGTTTAGGCCAATTTTCACCCAAGGAGTCGCAACACTACAGATTCACTCACTTCCATGAATTGCTTCATTTTGTTTCAGGATCAACCCAGTTGTGGCTACATTTCTGCTAGTATTTAACAAACAAATGACTCACCGAGTTCGGCCCATTAAGATCCATTCCATTGGCAGCACGGTGGCACAGCGATAGAGTAGCTGCCTTACTGCGCCGGAGTCCCAGGTTCGATCCTGACTATGGATGCTATCTGTACGGAGTTCATATGTTCTCCACGTGAACTGCGTGGGTTTTCTCTGGGTGCTCCGATTTCCTCTCACACTCCAAAGACTTACAGGTTTGTAAGCTAATTGGCTTGGTAAAATTGTAAATCGTCCATAGTGTGTTTAGGATAGTGTTAATGTGCGGGGATTGCTGGTCGACGCAGACGCAGTTTTTAGATTTAAATTTAGATTTAGAGATACAGCACGGAAACAGGCCCTTCGGCCCACCGGGTCCGCGCCGCCCAGCGATCCCCGCACATTAATAATAATAATAATAATACATTTTATTTATATAGCGCTTTTCATATACTCAAAGACGCTTTACAGAGATTTTGAGAACATAGGGAAATTAATAAATAGATAAATAAGTAAATAAATAAATGAACAGAGAAAGGAGACAGAAGGTGAGGTGACCTTCAGTGGTTGAAGGCAGTACTGAACAGGTGAGACTTCAGCGATGTTTTGAATGTGGTGAGTGTGGGGGAGTCTCTAACGGTTTGGGGTAGTGAGTTCCATAGGGTGGGAGCAGCGATGGAGAAAGCCCTGTCCCCCCAGGATCTGAGTTTAGTCCGGATGTGGGGGGATAGGAGATTGGCAGCGGCAGAGCGGAGGGTGCAGGTGGGAGTGTGCCTGTGGAGGAGGTCGGTCAGGTAGGATGGGGCCAGGTTATGGAGGGCTTTGTAGGTTATGAGGAGGATTTTGTACTGGATTCTCTGGGGGATGGGGAGCCAGTGGAGTTTATAAAGGACGGGGGTGATATGGTCACGGATCGAGGTGTGTGTGAGTAGACGGGCAGCGGAGTTTTGAATGTATTGAAGTTTATTGATGATTTTTGAGGGTGCGCCATAGAGGAGGCTGTTGCAGTAGTCCAGACGGGAGGTGATGAAGGCGTGGATGAGGGTTTCTGCAGCTGTGGAGGAGAGGGATGGACGGAGACGGGCAATGTTTTTGAGGTGGAAGAAGGCTGTCTTTGTGATGTGTTTGATGTGTTTGTCGAAGGAGAGGGTTTGATCAAGGATGATTCCAAGATTCCGGATGTGAGGTGAGGTGGATACATTAACACTATCCAACACACACTAGGGACAATTTTTACATTTACCCAGTCAATTAACCTACATACCTGTACGTCTTTGGAGTGTGGGAGGAAACCGAAGATCTCGGAGAAAACCCACGCTGGTCACAGGGAGAACGTACAAACTCCGTACAGACGGCGCCCGTAGTCAGGATCGAACCTGAGTCTCCGGCGCTGCATTCGCTGTAAGGCAGCAACTCTACGCTGCGCCACCGTGCCGCCCGAAGAGCATATTTCTGCTCTGTATCTCTAAACTGAACTTAACTAAAATTAGTTTTCTGAGGACGTCTATGTAAATAATATCTTTTTAAAGATGATTTGGATGACTATAACTTATTTAGCTATCAAAAATATTTTTTTAACTTCTAGATTCCATTGTTTGAAGTTAAACCTTTGTTGTAAAATAGGTCATGAATTTTGTAGAGATATACTACAACCATGTCTCAAGGACAATGGGATGGACATGACGAAACATACAAAGTACTCATAATGCAAACCAGCAAGTTGTATGCAAGTTCCCACTAGCTGAAACGGCAAAAGCATGGTCTAGTGTAGAACAGTAGTGCTGGAAGGGTGCTTATTTCAGACTCGTGATGAAGCACCTCACTTTATACCACATGCCAAGGTAGCTTCTGTGAGTTTTTTCTCTCTTTACACAAATCTGATGGCTTACTGTTTACCCTTTGCTTCCTCATCTACATTTCAATTCTTACTCAATTCATGACAAAAATAATGACAAATAAATAATGACAATTGAAAACAAATTAAAGTGAAAACTATAGATTATAACCTAGAATAGCTGCTGATCTATATGCTGCTGCCTGATTCTTCTAATTAGGCCATTTGTATTGCATGAAAGTGATATGACCATTCCCTCAGTCATGCTATGCTCAAATACTTCATTCATAAATCTTTGATTCAGAATGCTAATGATATCACATCAAATCTCCACTCGTGGATATTCTGAAAAATGATAACTAAATCATTATCTGATACTAACTTCCTGAAAGCAAATTAATATGTTGTGTACTTGTCAAATGCTAGATGTACCAGCCACAATTAAAATAATTAGAAGTTGAATTGTTACTTTTTGTTACATTGTGCAAATATCGTTACAAATTTATGAAAAAATCTGTTCTTAACAGGTAAATATATATTTAAGAAAAAATAATGAAATCATGTTCAAAATTGGTGGCTCATTATGTTCAACTCAGATTGCAATCTCTCATTAAGATGATATTGGAATGTGATGTAAATTGTTGTTTTATTTCATTTACATAATAATCATTGGTTAGAGGCTGTTGGATTATCATGAATGGGCTGTGCCATAGTTTGAATGTTTATATCTGTAGCAACAAGTTCTTATTGTAAACCATTAAACTGATAGATGAGCAAAGATCTGATTCTAATTAGTATGCATCTGTCAGAAATTGGCTCGCAGAGTTAGTGGTGTTTAATATGACAAACTAAGACAGATGAATGAATATTAATCTGTATTTGGGCGTATATTTTAAACAATGAGGAAATTAACGTCAGTATATTTGTTACTAGTAAATTGCTTCAAATCATCGTCATGGGAAATTTTCACTTTGGTATTTGATTCTAAATACCCTAGAGACATATTGCCATCTTACAATCTTTATGCTATTTGTAAAGTGAAATGGATATACTCTGCTTTTGAAATTTACTTCAATGTAGCGCATTGGAGCCAAATTTGGGAAGTGAAATTCAATGCAAAACCTCTATTGCATTACAGGATTAGTCCGTGCGACTAAGGGCAAATGGGCTCTACAGGTTCAATAACTTTATCTGTATTTTATTTTAATCAATTTGCTCTCTTAACAACTTGGACTCAAAAGATTATTTTAGTACTGGAAAATCCACTGAGGGCTCTCATAGAGGTAGGGATGTATGTTTCAAGGTGAGGAAGAATGGAGGAAAGAGGAATCGACATACTACATAGTTGAAAGACAGTTAATATGAGCAGAATCAGGCCATATAGCCCATTGAGTTTACTCCATCATTCAATCATGGCTGATCCATAATTCCCTCTCAACCCATTCTCCTGCCTCCTCCCTGTAACCTTTGGTGCACTGGCTGTGCACTGCGGTTCTAAACTCTCTCCACGTCCACTCTATCTAGGGCTTACATTATCTGGTAGGTTTCATTGAGATCCCCCCTTATCCTACTAAACTCCAGTGAGGACAGGCCCAGAGTCTTCAGACACTCCTCATACAATTGACAGAGAAGAGGCAAAGAGAGGAGTAGATGTACAAGAATCGCATGAAAGGAGTGTTTGTGGGTGTTAGTATGCAAGACCAAATAAATTTAACAAATACATTGGTAGTAAGTGAAGCTCTAGATGTATTTAAATACAAATGTTGCCTGTGCATAATCAAAGAATGTAACCTTCCTGACACCCCTTCATCCTCAATATTTAAAATGCATTTAGTTAAAAGGTCAACTCAAAACTTTAATTTAACATGTCACCTGAAGCAAAGAGGAAAAGACTCCGATCAATGTCTGACCAGCAACTTTGTTAGTTTGTGTTCCACTGTAGAGGCTTGAGCATGTTACAGAGACTAGCATTTCCATTGAGTTATAGAGTTTTACTGCACGGAAACAGGTCCTTCGGCCCAACTTGCCCACACCAGCCAACATGTCCCATCTACACTAGTCCCACCTGCCTGCGTTTGGCCCTTATCCCTCTAAACCTTATCCATATACCTGTCTAAATGTTTCTGAAACGTTGCAATAGTACCTGCCTCAACTACCTCCTCTGGCAGCTCATTTCTATTAAATCTTTACCCCCTCATCTTAAACCTATGTCCTCTGGTTCTCGATTCCCCAAATCTGGACATGAGGTTCTGTGCGTCTACCCGATCTATTCCTCTCATGATTTTGGTGCAGGAATCTTGCACTGCTATATTTCCAATGAGATATTAAACTCAGGCCCTGACCATTCCCTCAGATTAACGCAAAGAAGAAATTATTGGAAAGCAATTCTGAGGACAGAATTAATATAAACTTGGGAAGGCAGGGATTGACCAGGATTTATTGATGGTAGATCTTGTCCAAGTAATTGAGGTTGTAGAAGAACTAACTAAATATATTGATAAAGGCAGTGCAGTTGGCATGTTTTGCATGACTTTTAACAAGGTCCCACGTGGATGCCTGGTCCTAAAGTGTTGGAGCACATGGGATTCAAGACATTTTGGCAACTGGATTGCAAATTGGTTTGGGAATGGGAGAGTAGGATGGTGGAGGGTTTAGTTTGTGGTTGGAAACTTGTGACCAGCAGTGTACCATAGGAAGATTTTCTGTTTGTTATATTCATTAATAGCTTTGATATTAATGGAGGCGGTAGATTTGGTAAATTAGCACATTACACAAGGAAATGCTGGTGAAGTGCAAGGTTTTGAGATACAGAGCGACTTTAATCAACAGATAAATTGGGCAGAGCAATGGCAGATGGAATTAAATCCCAATATCCTCTAATTAACAAGCCTACCGTTTGGAATTTTCACAATGTAAGAGCACGCAGAATTAAAATTAACTTCCATATCTCCTCCATAATTACCGTGACGTCCAACTCCTGGCTCATAGAAATTTAGATTATGAGCTTCACCTCCACTGTAAATTTATTCAAATTGTGCATCTATTTTTGCAAATTTAGGTAAAACTCCAGCCATGAAAAATAGAAAAACAAGCTACCCTACTTAAATTAGGGTGCTTATCGTCAGATTGTCATCACAAATTATATTGCAGAGTTGTCATTAGAAATATTTTTGATACTTAAAATTGTACAACTCCAGTTTGGATCTTTGGCCACAGCACAAAACTGATGCTGTTATTCTTTTATGGTGCAATGTTCGAACATTCCTTTTGTGTGACTTTATGGCAGACTAGCTGGATAGCCTAAGCAGATTTAATCAGACTGAATAAATATATTTACCGGAGAAAGAATAAAACTGAAATGGTGTCACAATGGAATCATTGCCTCTTAATTTGGTCAAATAGTAACCAAAGTCTGTATTCTGTATGCAGGAGTTCTCCGGAATTTGCTAATTCATTATAGATGACGTCAAGGGCACCCCAGGCTGTCATAGTTTGTGTAATACATAAAATCAAATTTAAGTGACTGTGAGATGGTGGTTAGATGCCAGTCCTCAGTCACATTCTTATCAATTATTGACAGCCGTGTGGTAAATTATAATAGCAAGAGTTTTAACCAAGGTGTTAAACCAGCAACCTATTTAAAGCATAATGAAGTCACCATCTGATGATCTTCATTTTCAAGAAGAGCAATTTCAATCCATTCTCAAAAAATTATGTTCAGAAATCGATGTCTGGTATCAAAATAATCTAATCTATGTTCCCGTAGGATTCCTAAATCTACAAAACATTGTAATCAACTGTTTTTTCTAACCATCAAAACGTTGTTTTAAGTGATTCCTCAAACTCCCTCCAAGAAGTGTCTTGCCATTGTATGTGTACTCACCCAGGACACAACTTCACTTTCAAACAACATGGAAAAAGAAAGTAAGGGATTTTTTGGGGGGGCAAGTCAATGCATCTCAATGCACTTGTCCTTTTTCTTTAACATTATCACTTCTCTTTTTGTTATCAAAACAAACCAACCTTAAACATTCACCCCGTTTCTCTTCTCACAGATGTGGCCTGATGACCTGCTTAGTATTTCCAGCACTTGCTATTTTTGTTTTAGATTTTCAGCATCTGTAGTTTTTTTGTTAAATAATTTTTAGCTTTCTCTTATCTTTCAATTCTTTGTCCGAGAAAGTATGCTCCTCTATCTGCTCTGGTGATTTTCTCTGTTAACGTATTTTATAATTATTTTTGTCCTTTGAAGAGAAATTCTGCATACACCTCTAGGTTTAAGTCCTGATTCCAGTCCTGTACTTGGGTCTCCTGCTACTCAAACAAATTCTTAATTAGATACATTCTCTCGATTCTTTTCAAAGTATTGGAAATTTCAATTGGGTTATATTGCAGTTCTTTACTTGTAAAGAGACCAAATCCAACATCCATTCCTTAAAATATAAACTCTCTAGGAATTTAGTTGATGGCTATGTCTTCACATTCTCACATTTCTGAGAGCCATATCATCTTTCTTGTGATCTAATTGACAAAACGGTTTGAAACATTCAAGTGGTGATATGGTCCATGCTTTTCTAGGTAACAATATAATGCAGTGTGATTAGTAGTTTGTTTCTCTTGAATTTAATATTTCCTTGAGTGCTCCTTATACTCCTGGTCTTGCTGACCTTAATAACTGGTCAGGGTGATTGCCCACATTGTGAGATATTGCCAGGATAAAGATTAATTTTCTCCCTTCTTTGCGCCTGGCAAGGAGAAATCATTCCAAGTTATTGGACATCCATGTGGATGGAATAAATATTCTGAAAGATGAAGGCATAAATATACATCCCATCCAAATTGGTGTCTGTTTAAAAAAATCCTCCTCATCACGCAGATTACTTTTGATACCATCACCGTCTTGCCTAAATATTCATACTGACAATATCTGATTTGTCAATAAGAGTTATGATCAGTGCACCAAGCTCGATGTCCTTCCGACAGACTATTAATATGTAAATAACATTTTACTGAATCAAGATATTAATGTATAACTTAATAAAGAATTCATTGGTGAACCCAAGAAGAAGCAGTCTGATGAAGAGTCACAGAGAGTGGTGAATCTGTGGAATTCTCTGCCACAGAAGGTAGTTGAGGCCAGTTCATTGGCTATATTTAAGAGGGAGTTAGATGTGGCCCTTGTGGCTAAAGGGATCAGGAGGTATGGAGGGAAGGCAGGTACAGGATACTGAGTTGGATGATCAGCCATGATCATATTGAATGGCGGTGCAGGCTCGAAGGGCCGAATGGCCTACTCCTGCACCTATTTTCTATGTTTCTATGTTTCTATGACCCGAAAACATCACCTATTCCTTTTCTCCAGAGATGCTGCCTGACCCGCTGAGTTACTCCAGCATTTTGTGTCTATCTTCAAGAAGTGTATCAACCAGGAACAGTTTTAATCTTTAAGCAGTTATTAAAAATTCATTCAATTTCTAGTCATTTGAAGATGCCGACCCTAAGTAAAACAGTAACTCATGTGGTTTAACTGATCCCTGGGACTTTTGTAAATGTGGCAGTCTCTCCCCATGATCAACCTGAGCTAGAATGTTGGTGTTGGATCTACGATTGCTGTGGTCTGCCCAACAAAACTGACTGAGTGTAATAAGGGGTCCCGATGCACGGAATGTTGTCCTGGGAAAGGACACTGATGTTTGTTGATTCATCCTTCCAGGGGATTTGGAGGATTTTTCAGACACAGTCAAAGATTTTCTGGTGTCGTGAGGTGCCTGCCTACTGTGGGTCGTCTAGGTCTCAGATCATAACAGCATGGATCAATTCTGTTCCAGAGACCACGAGTTTTGTACCAGGATAGACTTGATCTACAAATTCCCTTTTTCTCAATCAATCTGTAGGAGCCATTTTGCAGCTATTAGTTATTTTTGCTTGGTAATATTATTACCTATATTAATATTAAACCCTGTGTGGTATCAATTTCTTCAATGCGCCAGTATAGCCTTAATACTTAAACATGGTCTTCACTCTAAAAAAATTAAACATGAATCTATAGTCATACGGCATGGAAATGGAAAAAAAAGTTCCATCTACACTAATCCCACCTGCCCATATCCCATATCTGTCTGTCCCATATCCCCCTAAATCTTTCCTATCCATGTACCTGTTCAAATGTCTTTAAATGTTGTTATAGTACTTGCCTCAACTATTTCCTCTGGCAGCTCAATCCACACACTGTGTGAGAAAGTTGCCCCTCAGGTTCCTATTTAATCTTTCTCCTCTCACCTTAAACCTATGTCCACTGGTTCTTGATTCCCGTACTCTGGGTAAAAAACTTTGTTTATTCACTCTATCTATTGCAATGCACTGATCTATCACTTAAAATATGAATTTTATGCACAATTTATGATACCATTTCTCCACAACCAAATGATCGTTTTGGCTACAGTTTCATGATTTTTGAACCAGTGAATTATCTGCAAATGTTTGATACCAAATATTTTTGATTTTTGATTTATGAAGTCTGCATTGGCCCAACTAATATCTCATCCAAATAATGAAATTCCCAACATGCTCCAATGCTCCAAACAAGAGCTTTGAATCTTGGGTGCAGTATAGGCTGGCCTATGGAATAAGGATGCTGCATCCTTAGCCAAACTAATAAAAGGTTTGTACACGAAACGTTGAGGTCAAGAAGATTTCCATCCTTTATTCTTGGTGAGTCAGGAACCCATTCGTTATGTACAGTTAGGATGTAGTTCCACAGAGGTCGGTGCTGGGGCCGCTACTCTTCATGTTGTATATTAATGATTTCGACAAGGGGATTGAAGGCTTTGTGGCCAAGTTTGCGGATGATATGGAAATAGGTGGAAGAGCAGAGACTCTGCAGAAGGACTTGGACAGGATGGGAAAGTGGGCAGAGAAGTGGCAGATGGAATATAGTGTGGCAGAGTGTGGAGTCATGCGTTTTGGTATTAAGAATAAAGGCCTTAGACTATTTTCTAAATGGGGAGCGAATCTAGAAATCAGAGGTGCAAAGTGGCTTGGGAGTGCTGGTGTAGGATTCCCAAAAAGTTAATCTGCCAGTTGAATTGGTAGTAAAGAAAGCAAACTCAATGCTAGCATTTATTTCAAGAGAGCTTGTTTTCAAAAACTGGGATGTAATGCTGAGGCTTTATAAGGTACTGGTAAGGCCGCATTTGGAATATTATGAGCAATTTTGGGCACATTATCTGAGGAAGGATGTGCTGGGTCTGGAGAGGGTCCAGAGGAGATTTACAAGAATAATCCCAGGAATGAGTAGGTTAACCTTTGATGAGCATTTGTCGGCACTGGGCCTGTACTCGCTGGAGTTTAGAAGAATGAGGGGAGACCTCATTGAAACATACAAAATAGGGAAAGGCTTGGATGGAGTGGATGTGGAGAGAATGTTTCCACTAGTGGGAGAGTCTAGGACTAGAGGTCATAGCCTCAGAATTAAAGGACGTTCTTTTAGGAAGGAGATGAGGAGAAATTTCTTTAGTCAAAGGGTGGTGAATCTCTGTAATTCTTTGCCACAGAAGGCTGTGGAGGCCGTCAGTGGATATTTTTAAGGCAGAGATAGATAGGTTCTTGATTAGTACAGGTGTCGGAGGTTATGGGGAGAAGGCAGGAGAATAGGGTTCAGAGAGATAGATCAGCCATGAATGGCAGAGTAGACTTGATGGGCTGTACTCTATCACATATGACCTTATGACCTTATGTTAGAAATGGTGAAGAGCAAAGCTTTCAATCTGCAGCTTTATAAAGCTTTGGAGGATATATAGGTACATATGTGCAAATTGGAAATTTTATTTCATCAGTGCAATGGAGCCAATGGTCATTATCCTATTGATAATCCTATTATGGTTTCTTAGTGGTAGCAATTTTATCTTTCCTGCAACAAAGGCAAACATTTGAAGCAGCCAGTTCAATGAGTTAGTTTGTTTGCATCGGCTATGGCTTACTGGTAGCACAAGCATCTCTGAATCAGAAGATTGTAAGCTTATTCTCTAACGGAAAGTTTAGGCCAAAGATCCAGGGTGGCACTCGAGCACAGTACTGAAGGAGAGCTGTACTGCCAGAGGTGCTGACTTTTGGATGTGGAGAAGATGTTTCCACTAGTGGGAGAGTCTAGGACCAGAGGGTACAGCCTCGGAATAAAAGGACCTACCTTTAGAAAAGAGATGAGGAGGAAATTATTTAGTCAGAGGGTGGCGAATCTGTGGAATTCATTGCTACGGAAGGCTGTGGAGGTCAAGTCATTGGGTATTTTTGGGGTGGAGATTGACAGATTCTTGATTATTAAGGGTGTCAAGGATTATGGGGAGAAGGCAGGAGAATGAGGTTGAGAGGGAAAGGTAAATCAGCCATGATTGAATGGCAGAGTAGATGTGATGGGCCGCATGGTCTCATTCTGCTCCTATGACTTATGAACTTATGATTTATGAAAGTAAAATCCTCAGAATAGGATGTAAAAAGGGCATGGCTTGAATCATGACTAATTTTTATCCCTCAAATAAGCATTGTCAAATTGGATAATTCAGTCAATATCACGTTGCTATTAGTGGGATGTTACTGATGCACAAATTGAATGCTAGCGGTGTCCACGGTACAGGAGTTTCCTTCACAGATAGTCAGTCAGGAACAAGGATGCCTGACATCCACTCACGTTTTGTGGATTCTGCGTTGTCTAATGAGGCCAAAGTGAGAACTGTAGACTCCTCCTCAAACAGGGTATGAAAGTGTATAGATTGCAAAGTACAGGCAGTTCTGCTGTGCCACATGTTTTCATAATGCAAATTAGATTTAATGCGATTGATGAATTCGGGATTGTTATTTATATTGCAATTTATAATAAGCAATTTCTATTGGGAACTAGAGAAGCACTTAAAAGTTACTTTGGAAATTGATAAGCTGGAGAAAAGCTGTCTTGGGGAAAATAAACTCCATATAACCTCCCCACAGGAATCAGACACTAACGTCTTTTAACACTGACTGTCAGTTTCACTGTGGGCGACTATTGAAAATGACAAGCTATCACTTCTATTCACACTTGTACAACGATGCTCTATTAAACAATGTAACATAAAGCCTTTAGTATTTTTAGGTTGCAGTACCAAAAATAATCTTGCCCCTGCTAAAATTACCTTTATTTTTGAAAATTATACGATTTAAATAATATTGCTATTGCAAATTGAAATTGAAATTATTCAGCCCCTATCTCCTTTCCAGGTTGAAATAATTGTTTTTATAACACTATCTTCTATAACACTGGATTTCTTTGGAGCACAACAATCACATTATAGCAGAGCTAACTGTACTGCATTCTTTCTTATGCCACTTACATGAGGTCTCTGCATACTCCAATGTACAGAATCGAGGTTCTCATTACTATCCCTAATGCTTTTTGTCCTGTCCGAACAGTCAAGGACCATGGACGCCCAAGAATTGGGGTGAGGTCGAAACAAAGAACTGCAGTTGTTTGCTTACAAAAAAAAAGACGCAAAGTGCAGGAGTAACTCAGCAGGTCAGGCAGCATCCCTGAAGAACATGGATGGGTGATGCTTCAGGATGGGACACTTCTTCAGACTGCTATCGGGGATTTAGATTACAAAAGGTTTTTTTTGTTTGTAAACCTCTTTGGTTGTTGTAAACATCTTGGGCTACTAAATGCTTTTCCTTTCTTTATTTATTGCAAGCAGTATTTAAGAATGTAAATGACACCATGGATTAAGGCAGGGGCACTATATTAACAACCGTAATGCTGCCAAACGTGGTCAAGCTATGCCGTTTCATAACATCACAAAGAACTTGGATGAGTTTGTGGGCATGTGGAAAGAGCAATTAGTGAGAGAGGCTGGTAATAAGGATAAAGTGAGAGATGCCAAAAATAATGTATTGTCAAGATGGTTTTCATGTCCACAAAGTATGCACATCTCCTACAATTTCAATAATAAGCTATAACAACAGGGGTGTGACTTGAAAGACGGATCTAGCAGTCACCCAGCTGCCAACCACCAAAATGAACATTTCAGTTACTGTCTTCCTGGGTGTGTCACGGTGCAAAAAACTGCCATTCTCGAGACCCCTGTGTCAATATCCACTCTGAGGCACAAAGTGCAAAAACAAACATCAAAATGTACCATTCTTTAACTGTAGCTTTATCTGATAATAAGATCAGACTTTGCAGAAGCCGAGAGAAAAAAAGATCAATGTCTTTTTGTTCAGAGTGAAGAATGCAGGAGAAGCCATTGTTTTTCCAATTCCATCTTGTAACATTTAACGTTTCAGATGAACGGGAATTCTCAGTGTCATTAGTAATACGCACAAAACTCTCTGGAAATATTAGATGCAATTTAATTAGAAGCAGTGATTTATTAAGCTCATTGCCAGTACACTGAAGTGCATAAGTCCTCTCTCTTCCCCAATAGTAATATTGCATTTACTCCCTTCCAATCTGTTAGGACCATTTTGGAATCCGGGAAACTTTGTTAAATCACAACTAATGCATCCACTCTTTGCATAGTCACCTCTTTTTTTGGATGTTGGTCATCAGGGCCAAGGATTTTGTCAAGCCCCACGGACGGACTATTACACTTTTAAGCTTTTGTTAATATTGCTGGTGAAGTTAATTCTAACATATTTTGGTTTGCATTGCCTTCAACTGAAATAGTTTCTTATTGTGGTAGAGCATATGGAGCTGTGGGGTGGATGTGGGTTAAACTGCAAGCTTCAAGGTAAGAAGGTCAAGTGCAATTTATGCCTTTGGCTTTTACTGGTTTAATCTCAAACTAACCACAACTAAAGCAAGATAGAAAATATTCCACAATTCCCAGAATAAATCTCTTTGCTGTGTATCATACAGAATCAAGAGTCAAGATGTTTAATTATCACATGTACCGACAACAGAACACAAAATTCTTACTTGTAAAACTCACACTGCCACAAGCGCCTGTCCATGAAGTTCTATGTTGCCATGGTATAAGCCACTACTTTAGGTATATTGGCACAATTATTAGGCATACCTTTGCATCATTTTTGAGCAGTCAGTTGTCACAGATGCAGATCAAAAATGATTCCCTGAATGTCTCTACAAACTATGTCTGGTAACATCAGAGATATATGTTATGATTGAGTTCACATCAGACAGACCTTATTACCGATTTGAGCGTTTCAATAAGCAAACTTAAATGGTGATCAGGTTAAAAGGAAATTTACTTTGCATTGGATATAACTGTATTCTGATTTCTGAACTATTACACTTTGGTCGGATTATCGTTGGAAATGAAATGCTTTGCAGATGTTCTTTATAAATCAAATATAATAGCAAATCTGCTTTGCATCATATTTAGAAGGATTAGGTGTGACCAACAATTTATAATTTAAAACATGATCCTTTACAAAAAAACACTCTGATATTCAATTTAGGTTCCTCATAGCTCATTGGAAACCCGAAATGGGAGGCATCCTTCTTGTGCCTGCAATTCGATGAGATCATGGCCAATGTACAGTCCATCTACTTATACCTACCTTTTCTTCAAAAGACATGCCCCAACAGAACAGAAACAGAAACAGAAAACAAGCTCAAATTTAAATGAGCAATTAGCTGAACATCAATTCCCATTTGCATGAGAGAAGGGAGGTTTGGGGAGGGGGCTGGTGAGAGGTTACCTAAAATTGGAGAATACAATGTTCATACCGTTAGGTTGTAAACTACCCAAGCGGAATATTAACCTACGATGAGCAGTTGTTAACCTATGATGAGCATTTGTTGGCACTGGAGTTTGGAAGAATGAGGAAGGACCTCATTGAAACATACAGAATAGTGAAAGGCTTGGATAGAGTGGATGTGGAGAGAATGTTTCCACTAGTGGGAGAGTCTAGGACTAGAGGTCATAGCCTCAGAATTAAAGGATATTGTTTTAGGAAGGAGATGAGGAGAAATCTCTTTAGTCAGAGGGTGGTGAAACTGTGGAATTCTTTGCCACCGAAGGATATTTTTAAGGCAGAGATAGATAGATTTTTGCTTAGAGCAGGCGTCAGAGGTTATGGGGAGAAGGCAGGAGAATGGGGTTAGGAGGGACAGATTGAATGGCTGAGTAGACTTGATGGGCCAAATGGCCTAATTCTCCTCCCATAACATATGACCTTATGACCTTAATATGAGGTGCTGTTCCTCCAGTTTGGCAATGGGAGAGGCTCAGGACAGAAAGGTTAGTGTGGGAATGGGAGTTAAAATGTTTAGCAACTGGGAGCTCCATCTAAAATAGAATTCAATTTTCAGCCCCTAAAATTGGAGAATTCCAGTCATACCAATATATATAGTGTATTTTAATATGGCAAGTCATTAGCATTTAAGGCAAAATAAAGGTTCAAACATCAAGTGGTCCAAATATCTCAACAGTTTTAAACAATTAGGTGATTGAAAATGAAAAAGCTGCAGATGCGGTAAACCTGAATAAAATCAGAAAATGCTGGAAAAAACTCAGCAAGTCAAGCAGCATTTGAGAAGCCGAGTTAAGATGAAGGATATTCAAACTTACATGCTAACTTTGTTTCTCCTTTCACAGATGGTTCCTCACCTGCAGATTATTTCCAGCAGTTTCTGTTTCATTTTTGCAAGATTAGGTTTTGATTTATGCTTCCATCAGTCATTATTCTAACTCTTTGTGAACTGGCCTGCTGGTAATTTACAGCACGTCTATTTGTATATCCAAATGCTTACATCGGTTTGTAACTTAAAACAATAGAATCCTTAAGTACAAAAGGATGGCACTTTAATCTATGTGTAGGAAAGAACTGCAGATGCTGGTTTATATCGAAGATAGACACAAAATGCTGGAGTAACTCAGCGGGACAGACAGCATCTCTGGAGAGAAGGAATGGGGATGTTCCGGGTTGAGACCCTTCTTCAGACCCGATACGTCAACCATTCCTTCTCTCCAGAGATGCTGCCTGACCCATTGAGTTACTCCAGCATTTTGTGACATTTGAAACTTGACCATTTACATTGTGCAGTGTAACGTTTATAGAATAGCTTTCGCTAGACTTAATTTTGAGTATTTTGATTTTCTAAAATTTAACTCTGTTGTTTGCTGCCATCTTCAAAGCAACATACCACAGATACCCTTATGTGCACTGCCCTAAAAGTCAAAGATATATATCATGCTTATATCATAAGTATCATTCTTTGAACTGGTAAAAAGAATGCAGTCCAAATTTAAACATGTTCCTTCAATGGGTCCCTTCTGCAAAAATGCACAACGTTATTTTACTCTGTTTCATTGGAAAGTAGAAGAGGTACTCCGATACATATCCTGGCCTAGAATAGATCAATTTGCTGCAGAATCAAAGCAAATATTCAAAGCGTAGACTTGGCGACCTTTTCGCTAAAAACTTGCGCTCGGTCCGCCTAGGCTTACTGGATCTCTCGGTTGCTAATCACTTTAACACCCCTTCCAATACCCATATTGACTTTACTGCCCTGGGCCTCCTCCATTGCTAGAGTGAGGTCATATTCAAACCTGAGGAATAGCATCTCATGTTCCGCTTGGGTCGCTTACAACCCAGCAGTACAAACGTTGAATTCACTAATTTTAAGTAACTTCTACCAAATTCTTCCTCCACCTTCCCTATCTCTCTCCAACTCCTCCTCACCTTCCTCCACTAAAAGTCCATTAACCAGTTCAGTCTGAAGAAGGGTCTCGACCCGAAACGTCACCCATTCCTTCTCTCCCGAGATGCTGCCTGACCTGCTGAGTTACTCCAGCATTTTGTGAATAAATACCTTCGATTTGTATCAGCATCTGCAGTTATTTTCTTATACTACAGTTCACAACAATGTATTCCTCTTGGGCTCTCATGTCTCTAGCCACCAATCAGCCTATCAGGGAATCTCCTTCCCTGAGGTCATTTATTGCCTACCCAATTTGTCCTGTTGTTATTCTTGCTTCCAGTTTCACCTTCCCCCCACACCCCTCCCCACTATAATCAGTCTGAAGAAGGGTCCTGACATGAAGCGTCACTTATCCATGTTCTCCAGCAATGCTGCATGACCCCTTGAGTTACTCCACAGCTGTGAGTCTATCAGATGGCGTTTAATGTTCTATGCCAGTCACTCTCCCTGAGTGTGTTGTAGATCCATTCAGCATTCCTACTTCCACCTCCACTGCTTGATTCTCCTGTGTGTATGGTACCCCAGCAGAACTGTTCCTTTGATTTGCTCTCCAGGTGTCTGAGACACACAAGGACCATAGTCTTTAGTGCAAACCTCTCCATTCTATGACAATCAGGCTACCCTGAATGGATATTCTGATGCTTGGTGACCCCTAATGGAATGACCTTCAGAGGCCAAGCAAATGGCTTATTTGCGTAAAGCTTATAGAGTAAAAGGTGTACATGCTGATGATAAATACAACAATAAATACAATAACTGGTGCAAAACAGCAGAATGGTGCAAGGAGGGTAGTGCAATCTGAAGTAGTGCAAGAGTATACTATAGTGCAATAACTGTAAGTAGGAGTGAGGGAGATTTGAGAGTTTACGTGGCAGCACCTCTGGGAAGGGGGTGTGAAAGAGGTGATTGGTTCAGGAGTGTGATCGTAATGAGCAAGAAACCATTCTTTAGTCTGGAGTCTTTCAAGCTCCTATCACTTCTCCCAGAAGGTAGCAAAGAGAAATGGGTGGCAGGCATCCTTGACAATACTTCCAGGCTTCCTGACGCAACTCACTATGAAGATGGACTGGATGGAAGGAAGTGACGAGCCTCGTGATGGACTGGGCTGTGTTCACCTCTCTTTGCAGGTTCAGGCAGTTAATAGCAAAAACCAGGTTGAGATGCATTCCCAATCTCTCTCCTGTGCTCCGTCTTATCATTGTTGTTGATCTAACTGACAACAATGGTATCATCCGTGATCTAGTTGTCGCTGTACTTGGTGTCACATTCATGGATGAACAGGGAGTACAGCAGGGAACTGTGCACACATCCCTGAGGAGCACAACGATGAAGGTCAGAATGGAGGAAATGCTACGAACATTTCCAACCAACTGAGTCCGGAAGCCAGATACTGACGATGCTACATCATGGAAAGGGTGGCCAACTCTGACTGTGGAAACCAGTGTATTGCAATATTACAATTGCAGGACAGGCAATTTCTATAAACCAGCTGAGAGATTCAGTGGGAAATAATGCAGTCCATGTGCAGAGTCAGCTTGCAGCCTTGCAGGCTCCGACTGCTGTCACTGTGGATTAGTGTTCAAAGGATCTTACAGACTGTGACAGCGAGCTGGCATTATGTCGTCCCCCAGAGGTTGAGGATTACTGAGGTCCTGTGCCAGAGAAGTGATGGAAGTTCACTGGAGCACAAAACTGCCAACCTTTCACAGGAGCACAATAATGTGTACTACCACCCCTCCACATTGCCAGTGCCCTCTTTGTAGTATCATCCATATCTTATCGAAACGTATAAGATTATTAAGGGGTTGGACACGTTAGAGGCAGGAAACATGTTCCCAATGTTGGGGGAGTCCAGAACAAGGAGCCACAGTTTAAGAATAAGGGGTAGGCCATTTAGAACGGAGATGAGGAAAAACTTTTTCAGTCAGAGAGTTGTGAATCTGTGGAATTCTCTACCTCAGAAGGCAGTGGAGGCCAATTCTCTGAATGCATTCAAGAGAGAACTGGATAGAGCTCTTAAGGATAGCAGAGTCAGGGGCTATGGGGAGAAGGTAGGAACGGGGTACTGATTGAGAATGATCAGCCATGATCACATTGAATGGCGGTGCTGGCTCGAAGGGCCGAATGGCCACCTCCTGCACCTATTGTCTATTGTCTATTGTCTATTGTCATATGACCATGGAATTCTCAGCAACCAAGCCTGCGCATCCAAAGCTGCTTCACCTCATGCTTGTAGGCCTCCCACGCTATTGTATGTTGGTCATAAGACTTCCACCAGCCATTCAGTGTAGCTAACGGAGGTCCAGGAAGCAACCACACATAGATATCACACACTGAGGGAATGCACTCGTTTATAATTATAGCCCTGACTTGATAAAGGCTAGCATGCCGAATGCCTTCTTTACCACCCTGTCTACCCGTGATGCCACTTTCAGGAAAGTTTGTACTCTCAGTCCATAACTTCCTTGCAATATTAAATGACACTGCTAAACACCAAACACTTGTACAATCATAAAAACAAGATGAATAATAGTCAACCTCCTAGTATTTGATAATCCCTTCAAATAGCACCAACAGGTCATTTGTTGGGTGGGAGGCCAGTCCATTTACTTAAAGCTTATTCAGCCATGTGAGGTTGTGATTTGGGTTGGCACATTGAGTTCCAAAGTGCTACTTTGGCCTCAAAACAGGGTTGTATGCTGAATGAACAACAGCGGGTCCATCCAAATAAAACTACCGATTCTGATTAAGTGCTCCAAATGGATTTGGAGAATAATAAGGTTTCCACCGAAACCTTATGAAATGATTCACATTTAAGTGAAGAAAAAGTACAAATTTCATAAAACATCTACCCAGTTATTATGAAGGGGAAGAGGGGATGAAAGATTGCCAGAAAAAAATAAAACTAAATCTAAGGGGAAAAAATAGGAAATAATTGCTAGCAGCAAAATATCACCTACTCTACACAAACTCTGCTGAAACAGTAGCTTCTTTGAAAGATTACATAACCTAGATTTTAAAACCTCCATTAATCACAATGAAAGTTCCAACAGTTCCCAGATTGTGTGTAAAGGTGATATTTTACATATTTAGGCAGAAAGAAAGCAGTGATACTCATAATTTCTCTTTGATTATGGTATTAAATTGGTCCAAAACATGAATAACAAAGAAACTGCAGAGATTTTTGCACATTTTTGCAATAGCTTTGCACATTACTATTCAAATTAAACACAAACATACAGATTTATACTAAGCAGCACCTTTGGGCTGAATGGATATTGTATGAGTCTGGATCAACGGAGCTTTTAAAAATACTTCTAATTTTACATCTAGCAAGTATATATTAAAGTAAAATGAATAACTCAAATTTATCAGTTTTTAATTAGCGTTTATTACAAGAAAAATCTATACCTCTTTCTTGCAATAAAATGTGCCTATCATAAACAGATTAAGCAAAGTTCATGCCAAGGAATTAAGTTTTTCTTTTCTGCTGTAAACAATATTCGGGTAAATTTTTTACCCGACACGATTTCTGTTCTTCCTGATCTGCACCTGAAATAACATCTAATTAAATGATTTATTTTTCTAAAGTCCACCATGATTGACCAATCTAAGTCTTTATTTACTGTGTTCTGTGGCATGGAAGAAAAAATACCATCCTACGTGTGAAATTGCTCTCAGCTCCAAACCATTGCACCTCTTTCACTTTCGCAAGTGCGGGGCAAGAGTTGGCAAGCACTACAACTGCCTCAGCTGTGTAGCATTTGGCTCGTTGTGAGTTGCATAATAAACAGATACAGAAAAGGTATTGGGTGTGATACCTTTCAGCACATTTCAGAACTCCATTTAGTTCTGGAGTCATCAAAGATCCGATAAATGTAGCGATCATCTAGTCCCAAGAAGGTCTGAGACTGATTAAAAATGCTCCATGGCTTTGATTGTCCAGTACATTCAATGACTTGCCACACGCCACATGTAAAACATGAATCCGTACCCATCAAAAGACAACTATGTGACAAAAGGAGCAAGGAACCAGGCCCCTAAATGTTTACTCACAGCAAAAACAAAACATGTCAGAAAATATATTCTTCTTAATTGAACCAGAGCTAATTGTTTGCAATGGGTCAAGTCGTACTGGGGCGCAGTATGTGGCTGTCTCTTTGGAGATCAGGGTGCTGAAGTGGATCATTTCACTGGATTGTTATTGTCTCAATGCATTGTTCCGCATGTGGCAAAATTCATGGTTATCACATTATATCTGATATTACTTATTTAGGGTCAGAATTCCGAAACACATTGAATTTGATTATTAGGAAAGGATGAACATCTCGGGGTGTTTGTGCAGAGTGTGAGGAATATCTCAAACTTTGGATGGAAGAGCAGCAAGATCTGTAATGGTGACACAGATTGGAATACAGAAAGATTATGAACTCTGGAGATTCCATGTGAGGTGATCGTCGAAGGGCCGAATTTAACTTGTCAATATCTATAATGCAATCAGTAGTCTTAGCATTCAATTAATCCCAACCGTCTTTCAATTGCCATTTTTAACACGGAAAACAGTGGCATTTTAGATCTAACTCTGCGGTGTATTGGTTTCTCTGTTCTTGGAAAAATCGTTCCTCAAAATGTGTAAACTATTTTCCTCCTGGACCCACAGAATATCTTTATCCACTGTTTCTCTGGGTTCTAGTTGTAATTGTATCTACCTCCACCCTCCACCATGAAACCCTCACTTAGGCTTACATCAATGCGGTCCAATATTGGGGAAAAATGAATCACAAGCTAAATCACCATCAAGCTGTGGTTTCTGCTTTTTTATGGGAAATAAGGCAATGGCCAGGTGTTGTTAATAACACCTTATAAATAAGGCAATGGCCAGGTGTTGTTGCTAATCCATTGCCCATGGGTTGAGTGCACTTCATTGTCCAAAGCATTCATATAAACATCATTCAGAGCAACGGATGGATGGAGTAATGGATGTTGTTTTCTAGAGAGCAGGATATCTGGAGGAATTCATAGAATATTGGATATATAGAGAGCATTGAATACCTGGAGCAAATAATTGAAGAAAAATAGTTAGCCGGAGTGAATATACAGCAAGTACTGGTTACCTGTAGTAATTATATGGAGAGTAATGATTACCTGTGGTAATTACGCGGAAAGTGAGGGCTACTTAGAGTAATTATACAGAGGATGACTTTAGATTAGTCATTATGTTGAGAGTGCTGGTTGCCAGAAGTAATTACATACAGTGTAATGGATACTTAGATTTGTTTTGTATAGACCATGTGCATAGGCAATATTGACCCTCTGCTTTATTTCTATGAATATGCTAAGGAGGTGGTTTAGGTTTTAAAACAAGCCTTGATCAGTTCAAATATGTGCTTCACTAAAAACTATTTATGCATATTCGGTAAAAAGATAACCGTCATATTTCAAATAAAACCAGAAATTGTTAAGATAAACTAAGCTGTTCAGGTATCAAGGGAGAGAAAAGCAGTATTAATAGTTCGGGTTCAAAACCAATGGATCAGGCAACATTTGTAGAGGAGCAGGGATGGTTGATAGAGTTATGAGGTGATAGTGTTGCTGCCTCACCCTGCTAGAGACCCTGACTATGGCTGCTGTCTGTATGGAGTTTGTACGTTCTCCAGGTGACCATGTGGGTTTTCTCTGGGTCCTCTGGTTTCCTCCCACACTCCAAAGTACACTGTACAGGTTTGTAGGTTAATTAGCTTCAGTAAAATTGTAAATTGTCCAAAGTGTGTAGATAATTGTGGTGTGTGGGATGATTGCTGGTCAGCACAGATTCGGTGGGCCGAAGTGCATGTTTCTGTGCTGTATCTCTAAAGTCTAAAGTACCTGCCACCACAGAAGATGCCTGACCTGCGGAGTTCTTTCAGTCGTTTATTCCCTTTGGTTCAGATTCCAGCATCTGCGGTCTCTTGTGTCTTCATTTGATGGTTCAGGTTAATGTCTTTTCATCAGAAGTGAGGAAAGTTAGAAGTTGCAGGAAAGGGAGAGAATGAAAGGGATGTCTGAGATGGAGTAGAATCCCAGGAAGCCACAGCTCTTGCACAGCCGAACTCAAGACTCGGACCATCGGATTGCAGCTTCAGGGGGAGTCCACCGAGTTCGGTGAACCTGGGGGACCATCAGCCTGGTAATTCTTCAGAGTGGAATTCTCTGCCACTGAAAGTAGTTGAGGCCAGTTCATTGGCTATATTTAAGAGGGAGTTAGATGTGGCCCTTGTGGCTAAAGGGATCAGGGGGTGTGGAGAGAAGGCAGGTACGGGATACTGAGTTGGATGATCAGCCATGATCATATTGAATGGCGGTGCAGGCTCGAAGGGCCGAATGGCCTACTCCTGCACCTATTTTCTATGTTTCTATGTAAGGGGGAGCCCACCGAGCGGGTCCCTGCTAGTTCCCCGAAGACCAGAGACCTGGAGGAGGGAGCCGGTGGCGGCGACGACGGGCAAAGAGTGAGGCCGGTAGGAGAGGGGAGGGAACCGGGGTCTGGCCTACCACGCCCTCCCACTCACCTGCTACTAGGCACCTCCGGGGAACAAAGGTGGATGGACGAGGAGAGGGACGTGGCGTCCTAGGAAGGAGGTGGCTGGAAGCTCACAGCACGCTGGGACTTACCTGGAGCAGGCTATGCTCATAAGAACTGTAGACTTTTAAAAGGTGCCAAAAAGCAGCGCCTCTTGTATTCGGGCTCAGTAGAGTCAAGGGTCAAGAGAGTCAAGGGTGGTTTATTGTCGTATGTCCCAGATAGAACAATGAAATTCTTACTTGCAGCAGCACAACACAATATGTAAACATGGTACACTGTAAACAATGTAATAAACGAGAGAGAAAAAAAAAGGTTCCGTGTGTGTTTATATACACACATATTCACAAATACACATATATATATATATATATAGATCATAGGGAAAAAAACTGCAGATGCTGGTTTAAATCGAAGGTAGACACAAAATGCTGGAGTAACTCAGCGGGTCAGGCAGCATCTCAGGAGAGAGAGGGGGGAGAGAGGGGGAGAGAGGGGGGGAGAAATGGGGGGAGAGGGGGGAGAGAGGGGGGAGAAATGGGGGGAGAGGGGGGAGGGGGGAAATGGGGGGAGAGGGGAAGAGGGAGGACAGGGGGAGAGGGGGGAAGGGGGGAGAGGGGACAATTCTCTACAATAGACAGTTCTCTACAATAGAAATGATGTCCCTCTCAGCATTGGCACCATGTGCATGAGGAAAACAAAGATGACAGAAATATTTTCTCATCAGGGACTGCATGGAGATTGAAATGGTCTCATTCAAATCATCACTGCTACCTTCTGAAGAAGGGTCTCGACCCGAAACGTCACCCATTCCTTCTCTCCTGAGATGCTGCCTGACCCGCTGAGTTACTCCAGCATTTTGTATATAGATTTTATATATATATATATAATCTATATACAAAATGCTGGAGTATATACAATATATATACAGTATATTTACACACACATATTTACACCCACGCACATATATGTACACACAAAAAAAAACAATAATAGTGCAATAATAACAAAAATAGTCTATGTAGTTCAGAGCTTATTCGAGGTTGTAGTGTTTAATAGCCAAATGGCTGTGGAAATAGTAGGCTATTTCTGTACAATTGTCAATCGAGGATTGTGGATATGGCAATACTCTATTGGACTGTTAGTGAGAAAAAGAACTTCACTGCGTTACCATTTCACACGTGTGTCAATAAAAACACCATTGAACCATTGAGTCCATGAGAGATCGAACGTCCTGAGTGGTGGTGGTGCAGGCTAAGTTAAGGCAGCGAAAGCTTGTTAACCACAGCTAGGCTGACTTGAGGAGATGTAAGGAGAAGATAAATGAAAACAGAAAGGGAGGGAAGTAAAACATCAATGTTGGGACTAGGAGGTACAAACCAACCCCAGCTGTTTGAAATCCACAACAAATCCACATGGGAATGCTGGGTACAATTAGCATATCTGTCAGAAGTTGTAGAGAGAAGAAAATCAGAGTTTACTTTACAGGTTGACGAACTTTCATCGAATCCAGCCACTTGTGACACAAGAGTCTGGTGATCTGAAATTGTTGGATTCTACGTTAATAACTGAGGGCTATCCTTTGAGGAACTTTAAGAATGACGTGATGCTTTTCTTTGATCTAACATTGGGCAAAGAGGGAACAGCATAAAAACGAAAGCTAGAGTGGAAGTTCAAGGTCATCCTTGCGGATTAAATGGAGGTGTTCTGCAAAGTGTTCACCATTTGGTTGCACTTGGTTTCTTCAATGTACAGGAGACAACATTGTGAGCAACAAACATAGTACATTAATTTGGCACAAGTAGAAATGAACAGCTCTTTGTACCAGGGGTGTGTGTCTCCTAAATGGGAAGGGGTGAGGGGTATAAAATGGCAGTTGTTGTTTTTCCTACAGTAGCACGTGAAAACGAATGGGTTTTGGTGATGGCGGAAGAGCAATCCGAGGGATGTCAAAAGGAATGATGCATTTGAAAAGCTGAAAGTGGAAGAGAAGGCAAAATGTGTCTGGTTTTAGCATCACGTTATAGATGGGAAACCTTTATAGAGGGTGATCCATTGTGAAGACTGTTGGGCTGAACTGTTTGGGATAATCATCTTTCCTTTGAGAGGGAGGAGTTAGGGTGAGATGGGGTGAGAACAGAAAATAAAATAGATGTGCTGAGAACTCTATAAACTATAATAGAGGAGGGCGGCACAGTGGCACTACGGTAGAGTTTCTACCTTACAGCGGCAGAGAACATCGTTCGACCCTGACCTCGGGTGCTGTCTGTACAGGGTTTGTATGTTCTCCCTGTGACCATCTGGGTTTTCTCTGGGTGCTCTGGCTTCCTCCCGCACTCCAAAGACATGCAGGCTTGTTGGTTAATTGTCTTCTGTGAATTGTTGGTAGTGTGTAGGATGTGAAACTAGAATAATATAGAAGTGGTGTACAGGCGATCGTTGGTTGGCATGGACTCAGTGAGCCGGGGGCCTGTTTCTATGCTGTGTCTCCAAACTAAACTAAACTAAAGGAGGACAGAGATGATGGAAAGGTAAGGCATTTAGCAAGCAGTAGGATGTGATAGAGCAAGGGAGACCAAGAGGATAGAATAGGATCTTTGCACAACACAGGGGAGGAAATTTAGTCATGGTAGGAGGACATTGCTGGCATGTTATGGATTTTAAACGCTCATCTATCCCCTGAAATGGAAAAAGGGAAGTCAAGAAATGAAAGTGAAGAGTTAGTGATGGACTAGGTGATAGTGGGTGTGAGAACAAGATGGAACCTGGCAGCAATGAGGATGAAATGATCCACGTTCCCAATGAGAGGAGGATGAGCACCAAAATAATTATCAATGTAAGAGAAAAAGAAATGAAGAAAGGGTCTTGAGGAAGACTGACACAAAGAGACTGATATAGCTTAGAAATATGAAGTCCCCATGGTTACAATTTTAATTTGGAGAGTGAGTGGAGTTAAAGAGGCTATTCAAAGTGAGAAGGGGGATGCTGATGGTGGAGATTATTCAAATCTTTACTCATGGAAGAACCAAAGGGTCCTTTGGCCACTCCGTGACTATAATGTTGGACATCGATATTGAAATGAACTCTTAGGATTGGCACAGATGCGAGTGAGCTGAGACTAGGCGAGACGAGAAAGAGCACAGCCAATATAGGAAGAAATACTTCCAATGCTCCCAGAACATGCTCAAAAATGGGCACGACCAAGGCAATAGTTCTAGTGGAGCTGAGGAAGCAGGTGGAGAGGGCCATGTGTGGATGAGGCTGGTAGTTATGCAGGAAAGATTTCCTGAGCAAATGATATCAGTAACTGGAAATAATGGCCTAATGTATAGTGGTGGGATTGTAGAAGGCATGAGGGACCTTTAGAGACCTGGTGTTTTTCCTCTGTAAGGTAAAGGTTGGTTTCCAAATAGCAGGACAGGCCTTGCCAGCTGGATTAATGATAATGGTGGTATCAGTCTTTTTGCTGAGTGGAGTGAGTTAGTGGAAATAGTCAATGTCTTTTTCTGTACGTTGATGATTATATGATAGACAGAAAATGCTGCAGTAACTCAGCGGGCCAGACAGCGTCTCTGGAGATGCTGCCTGACTCGCTGAGTTACTCCAGCATTTTGTGACCATCTTCGATGATTATATGATGTTCCTTCCAGCTCTTGAACAGAACAACTTTTTTTTCATTTACAGCCCTCAGCTGTAAATGATGAAATGAATATTGATGTACAGCGAGCAGCAAGAACATGAGAATGTTCTTTGAATTAAAATGTAATTAACCAATTTTAGGTCACTACATAACACCCCCTCCATCTTTCCCTTCTACCCTCTTCTTTCCCACCACCCCTTATCCCCTGTACCCCACCTGGACATGCCTATTTCTCCCCTCCCCCTCCTCTTCCATCTACATTTCTTCCCACACCTTCACAATTCGCAACTCATCAATCCTCTTGTCTCACACCTTCTGTCTTTTCATCTCTGGGCTTTGTCCAACCATCTGCCTATCAAAGAACCTTCCTCATAATTGAATGGCAGAGTAGACATGAAGGGCCGAATGGCCTAATTCCGCTCCCAGCACTTATGAACTCATTTGTATCAACATTACCTGCCACGCTTTGTCCTGCCTCTTCTCTCTTTCACCTTCCCCCCCCCCCCCCCCCCCCCACCCCCTCCTTACAATCGGTCTGAGGATGGGACCTGATCCAAAATGTTGCCTATCCATGTTCTCTTGAGATGCTGTTGGACCCACTGGGCTACTCCAGCACTCTGTGTCTTCTTTTGTAAACCAGCATCTGCAGTTCCTTGTTTCAAGAACATGAGAGTGTTACCCATTTCCATCATGAATATTAATAAATATTAACCATTAAACATCATGAAATGATATAAATGATTAATATTGAATTTAACAAATTGAGAAAAGCAACCAGGTCAGTCCATCTCTTCACAGCTGCTGCGTGAAGAAGGGTCTGAAGAAGGGTCTTGACCCGAAACGTCACCCATTCCTTCTCTCCCGAGATGCTGCCTGACCTGTTGAGTTACTCCAGCATTTTGTGAATAAATCGATTTGTACCAGCATCTGCAGTTATTTTCTTATACAGCTGCTGCGTGATCTGCTCAGTATTTCAGGCAATCTCTTTTCTATTTTTGATTTCTAGCAGTGCTTTTTTTAGTTTCAGGTTTTCTGGATCGTTTCTTTTGCTCTGCTCTCTGTCATGCCAATGTCCCCTACAGACATTAACTCGCATCATACAGCCTCCACAACACCTGTTCGGCCAGCACCACCATCATTTGCTGAACATGTGTCCCGACCCGAAACGTCACCCATCCATTTTCTCCAGAGATGCTGCCTCACCCGCTGAGTTACTCCAGCATTTTGTGTCAATCTTTGGTGTAAACCAGCATCTGCGGTTCCTTTTTATTGCCACCGTTTGCTATTTTGTTTCTTTAGGTCTCCACCCACCCACACTCGCCCCCGCAATGTTTCTGCTACTTCTTTCAGTTCTCATAAAAGATTATCAACCTGAAATGTCTGCTGCGCCCCCCACAGAAAATGTCTGATTGTCGAGTATTTCAAAGAATTTCTCTTTTTCATTCAAATTTCTAGTAGCCAGCCAGAGTTTTATGCTTTTCAACAGTTGTTTCACTTAATTTTTTTGTTTCTCCTTCAATTCAACCTACCATTAGTGAAGAAGTCTCACATATTAGTTTTTCGCATTGGACGATTACTAATTCCCCTGCTCTTGCCGCTAGTCCTACATTTATAATCTGAATTGATTATCAGACCACAATCTTGTAAATTAAGTACAGACTGTTAATTCTGTCGTGTGGTTTTACGTGGTTGCCAGCCTCACAATGACGGTATAAAGTTTTTCAATACTTAGCCTCAGTGACATGGACAAGGTTTCTAAACACCAGAGAGAACAAAGGAAAAGAACTTTGAAGAGATCTGCTCACAGCATGAGCTGATCGAGGTGACAAACGATCCAGGAATTTCTTGGGTTACTCAAAATCAGACAGTGACTATTGCCATGTACTCATGCTATTGTTGTATAAAAATATGCACAAGAAAACGTCAACATTTTCTAAAGTAACATATGTAAAAAAAAGTCAAATCATTCAATACTACAAAGGACTGAATTTGAATAGAATTGCAGAAACAAGATCTGCGAATAATGGGACTTATTCCTTGCATAATAAGTTCTTACAAATTTTATCTGGAACATAACTAAAATATTTTAACATGGAATTATGTTAATAGCATGTCACAAAGCTATTGAGGTACAATCTTAAAAGTTTTCTTGTGTCTGTGATTTGCACATGTTTAAAAATATATATTTAGTACAATAGAGGTCTGAAGCAATAGGTCGCATTGTATGCTTGATACATTATTAATATTGTTAAGGAAATCAAACTTTCAAGTCACCTCACCATAAACCTTTGGTAACTGAAATACCACTGCCTCCATTTTCAATGTTATCATTTATTCCAATCGCTCCTAAAGATTATTCCAGCCCATTGACCCTGAAGATGCTGTTCTACCATTTCTCTCCAGTGATTAAGCTGCCCAAATATTGGTCATGAGAAATTCTTTCCGAAAGATCCTGGACATAATACAAAATTGTTTCATGGTTTGGATTAGAAAAGACATACTTAAACACACATTATCAATCAAAATTATTGCAGAGCCATTTTACATCATCTTTCCTCAGAGGTAAATTGACGTTGGAAGAAAGAAAGAGAAGATACAAACATGCCTGATTTCCTTCTGAATTCCAGGTCTCCTTCATCAACTGTTCAGCAAAGCATTTGTGCCGATATTGATCTGGGAGATTAATGTGTAACTGCTTGTGGTTTATTTACAGTTAACCTGCAGAACCTGGTGTATTTAGTATTATATTGACATTTTTGCAATGCTGAAGTTTAGGATTAAGTAAGGCTTTGGTGCTTTATGCTAAAGTGCCACCGTGCATAAATTTAAGGGAAGTTTAACAGATAAAATGTCAAATGGAGTAATGAAATTGAGATGGGGAACTCCAGTTATAAAACTCAGACCACTGAAGGATCTACCTTTTGTATGAGGGGATCACACTCAGGCAGATACAGGCTCACTCTTGCCTGAAGGAATTCAATGAATCAGTACCTTCAGTCTGACTCCACGTGGATACATGAAGCTTTACTGCACAGTAAATGGAAATTGGATCTAATAAGTCCGTTGCAGTGTACATAGTGATAATCTTCCAACTAACTTTCCTTTACACTCGTGGTAGGAAAGCTATTGGAGAAGATTCTTTTGGGTAGGATTTACCCACATTTGGAAGAGAATGGGCTGATTCGGGACAGTTTAGCATGGTTTTGTCCACAGCAGGTCATGTCTTACAAATGATTGAATTTTTTGAGGGGGTGATAAAGGTGATCATTGAGGGTAGGATACGTCTACATGGACTTCAAAAATATTTTTGATGAAGTCCCTCATGGTAGGCTGGCCCAGACGATTAGGATGCATGGGATTCATGGTGACTTGGTCATTTGGATACAGAATTGTCTCACTCATAGAAGGCAGAGGGCTGTGATAAAAGAGTGATATTGGCTGGACGTCTATGACCAGTGGAGTTCTACTTGAATCTGTGCTGGGTGCTCTATTGTTTATTTGATATTTACAAATGACTTGGACATAAATGTATGTCGGTTGCTGAATAGGTTTGCAGACGACACCAAAATTGGTAGAGCAGTGAGGAACATTCTCAAAGCATACAGCAGGATGTAGATCATCTGCAGAAATGGGTGGAGAAATGGCAAATGGAATTTACTCCAAGCACGTATGAGGTGGTGGACTTCGGGAGGGTGGATGCAAGGGGAACGTATACAGTTGACCATAGAGTCACAGAGTGATACAATGTGGAAACAGGCCCTTCAGTCCAACTTTCCCATACTGGCCAACACGTCCCAGCCACATTAGACCCACCTGCCCACGTCTGGTCCATATCCCTCCAAACTTGTCCTATCCATGTGCCCGTCTAACTGTTTCTTAAATGTTGGGATAGTCCCAGCCTCAACTACCTCCTCCAGCAATTTGTTCCATACACCCACCACCCTTTGTGTGAAAAAGGTACCCCTCAGATTCCTATTAAATCTTTTCCCCTTCACCTTAAACCTATGTCCTCTACTCCTCGATTCACCTTCTCTTGACAAGAGACTCTGTGCATCTACCTGATCTATTCCTCTCATGATTTTATACACTTTAACACTGATACACTGATTTAATGGCAAAACCCTGCACAGCTTCAGTGTACAGAAGGATCTTGGCGTTCAAGTCCAAAACTTCCTCAATTTGGCCACAGAAGTAGGTAGAATGGTAAAGAAGGCATAGGGTATGCTTGCCTTCATCGGCCGGTGCATTAAGTATAAGAGCCAGAATGTCATGATGCAACTTTATAGGACTTTGGCTAGGCTACATTTGGAGTATTGTGCACAGTTCCAGTCGCCCCATTACAGGAAGGCAGTGAAGTCTTCAGAGAGGGCGTACGAGATTTATCAAAATAGTGCCTGGATTATAGAGGTTATTAGCTCGAACTATAATGAGAGGTTGGACAAACTTGGATTGTTTTATCTGGAATGTCGGAGGCTGAGGGGAGAAGTATATAAACTTCTGAGAGGCGTAGATAGGGTAGACAGTCAGAACCTTTTCCCCTAACGTCAAAGACTAGAGGGTATAGCTTTAACTCGAAAAGGGGCAAAATTTAAAGGAGATGTGCAGGGTAGGTTTTTTTACACAAAGGGCGGTGGATGCCTGGAACTTGTTGCCAGGGATGGGTGTGAATGCAGATATGATAGTGGCATTTAAGAGGTTTTTAGATGGGTACCTGGATATGCAGAGAATGGAGGGATATACAGTCCAGTACATCATGTGATGGCAGAGGAGATCAGTTTAACTTGACATCATGTTCGGTGCGGATATTTTGGGCCAAGTGGCCTGTTCCTGTGCTGTACTGTTCTACGTTCTATGTTTCCTACATTATTTTTGTGACTTTTAGTCTTCCCTGAACTGGTTGGTTGAAACATATTGTCTGTTCAAGTGGAATCTTCTCCATTCATGATCCCATAAGGCAGAATCATATCACTCTTAAATCTTTCCTTCGTCAAAGTGTAGAGATCCAGTTCTTTTGGTCTATTTTAGTAACTGAAATAATTGATTCTAAATGGTTGTCCCAATTTACCTCAAGGCTTCTGCCCCCAGCCACATAACCAGCTGCCTTTTCTAATATTCGTATCATTTAATGTTTGGTTACATTTGTTTCTGTCGCAGCTTCTGTAAACATTGCAGCAACCAACACACATATTTGGGGGTGGGGGGTGGGGGGGGGGGGGCGTTCTGGTTCTGGTTGATTACGGCGCAAACACCTCATAAGCGGTTATCTCGCGCAGGTCGGAGTGAGTAGAGTAGAGTACATTTGGAAGTGGGGGGGGGGGGGGGGGGGGAGAAACTCATGAGGTCTTACACTGAATTCAACATCGTTGAATATGCAGATAGAAAATTAACTGCTGTAAATTAACTTAATGTTCTCACCAAATGGCAGCCAAGTCATGTAGGGGTTAAGATGAAATGAATCATCTTTAATGGGTATGTATTATACCTGCATCATTCCCCTAATTAAGTCTAAGGTACAGCTATAGGATTGTTTTTTTCCTATCAATTTTTCCCTTTGGGTATGAATGGCTTGCCATTCCAGTGCGGTTGAATTGGGTCTATACATATATGTGTGCACATTACACGTTGTATTTTGCTGCCACAATGAAAAGCAAAACCAGCATTGCAATCTGCTTCTGCAAGTCAAATAACCTGCAAAGCTGCGCTCACAGATAAGCTTCAGACTTTACCACAAGTGCTACAGTGCTCACGCAATGCTGAACACAAAACTGCCATTTTGTCTGGCAAGTTCTGCATTTCTAGCAGGCTTCCAGTCTAAAAAAAACCAATTCTCCTGCTGTAAAGTAGACACTTTTTTTTCTCTCTCTCCCCTATGTCTGAAGTTTAAGTTTCAGTCTTGTCCACAGACAAACAGCTGACCAAGTCAGACAGACATCCTCTCTGTGGCCACAAACTCCCAATAAGGAACTGCTGCAGACTTCTCAAGAGCATAAAAGATTGTGGCGGCAATTGTTACTCAACCATCTGCTTCAGATCAGCTCACAGAAAAATGCTTAAATCATTATAATAGAAATTATAAAGTAGCAAAATATGGCTTTAGTGGGAAGAAGGGGGGGGAGGCTTACACATATTTAGTTCTCCACAGGCAGATAGGTTTGTGTGAGTTTTGAAGACAGTGTGCTCTCAGTTTGAACTATTTTAAAGTTAATCGCAACATTCAACATTTTGAAGGTCTTGCCTCACTTTAAAGGAGAAGTTGAACAGAGTGTAGTCTTGTCCATGAATCCCGAAGCTAAATGATGAGATGAGTCGAGGTGAATAGTTCTTGGAATGGGGAGACAGTCTACCTTCGATTTTAAAGGCGCTTGGTCGGTACGTTCAGGTCAGTAACAGGCAGTGAAACCAGCCAAACCATTTGTGTGGAGGTATTGTTGATTTCCCAGCATTTCAGCTGACACCCAGCAAAATCCAACACCTGGGTACAGTTGGGATTGGGAACTGGGAATGCTTGTCGGCTGCCCCAACAGTCTGTGCAAGGCAAAGGGGCAATTAATTAAATGGCAAGCCAATCCCAAAGGAAATAAGTATCATGAGCAATTACCCCTTTTAATCAACTTGCACTCACAGGCAGGACAAGCCTGGGATTCCGTCTCCCTGTTCCAGGGAGATCTATTTGAAATCTCCCTTGGTCTCTCCTGACCATTGACTCCTCTCACCGTGCCAGAAGCTAGGCAATGACTCCTGCTGCCTTGCTGTTAACATTAGTAGACCTCAATGCAATTTCGGCTCTGGGCAGCAGCATCTACTGTATGTTTTAAGTACTTTATACAATGGACCGACTCAGTAAGGTTAACATCACGGCAACCAGGAAATAATGCACCATTGGAGGAGACAATAAAAGACAAAGTTAGAATAAAGGTTTCTCAATTTCCAAAGAGTACCCGACCAAAGTAATCCTCTGCAGTTCACAATTCATCAGGTAAACCTCGCATAACAATTAATGAAAGCAGTTCAATGAGATACTAATAATTTGAAAATAGCTAAGATGGAATTAAGTTCTTATAACAGTAAAAAAATATATATATTTCAAAAACTGCTATGTACACAATCCGATTGTAAGTGCATTAAATTTACCCAATACTGTAGGCGGCAAATTTTCATAATCAGCTGCAGTTATTTCTCAAACAAATAATTATAACAGAGTTTATAAAGTTGTTTAAATTAGAAAATGAATTATCACTTCCTTGTAATATAAATGCCTGTCAATCTTTGCTATGAATATACCCAATCGTGCTGCATCCACAGCTGTCTGTGGTAGAAAATTCCAAGGAGTTATAATGTGTTGAAAGAAGTAATTCCACCTCACCTGCTTAAAATGATGACCCCTTCTTCGGAACCTACACCCCCCTATGTCGCCTTGTCTCCCCCTGTCAACCCCCCTTTGTTTTTTTATTCTTCCAAAGTAGGGAACCTCATAATTTCCCACATTTTACTTAATTACTTTGCTTAGCAGATATTCTTTGAGATTTTTTTTTCTTTTTCGGATGCCGTGTCCAAAGCAATATCAGGTGTATTGTAAGAAAATAACTGCAGATGTTGGTACAAATCGAAGGTATTTATTCACAAAATACTGGAGTAACTCAGCAGGTCAGGCAGCATCTCAGGAGAGAAGGAATGGGTGACGTTTTGGGTCGAGACCCTTCTTCAGACTGATGTTTCTGGAAGTATAGGCTCTGTAGTATATTGAAAGCTGCTCCAAAAGCAATCCATCATCCATCCTTCTTCCTTGTACACTTATTTACACGTTCTGAGATTCAAGATTGTTTTGAGGCAAGTTTAAAGAAATACGGTCAATATTCAAAAGACCAGACAGTGTCACAACAGCAACGTCCACCTAACTATCACAACAGTAATGATCTAGCAGCACAAGGGCGTAAAATTGGGCAAAAATCTATAATAAGCCATCAATGGAGGACTTTTTTCAGTAAATATGCAATTATTTTTACTTCTCAAAAGAATATATCAGGGGAATCAGGGGTTATGGGGAGATGGCAGGAGAATGAGGTTGAGAGGGAAAGATAGATCAGCCATGATGGAATGGCGGAGTAGACTTGATGGGACCGAATGGCCTAATTCTGCTCCTATGACTTATGAAATTATGAATATATAGTTGTTCAAAATTATGAAATATGTCCTGAAATGCTTGTCCATGCCCATCTGACCTTATACTCTATCCCCATTGTCCAAGTTATATATTCATATTTTTTATAATTGTCTTTAATGAAACTAAGTAAACTAGTTTTGGGCTAAAATTTCACACTCTTATTTTCTGCAAATCAAATTCTCCTGTCCTCTCCCTCTTCCATGGTTGAATGATCAGCTGAGTATTTCCAACATTTACTATTTTCATTCGGCGGCACGGTGGCACAGCAGTAGAATTGCTGCCTTACAGCGCTTGCAGCACCGGAGACCCGGGTTTGATCCTGACTACGGGTGCTGTCTGTACGGAGTTTGTACGTTCTCCCTGTGACCATGTAGGTTTTCTCCGAGATCTTCGATTTCCTCCCTCACTCCAAAGACGTACAGGTTCATAGGTTATTGGCTTGGTATAAGTGTAAATTGCCCCTAGTGTGTGCAGGATAGTGTTAATGTGCAGGGATCGCTGGTCGGTGCGGACCCGGTGGGCCGAAGGGCCTGTTTCCACGCTGTTTCTCTAAACTAAACTAATTTCCATGGTTTCCATATTCCTTTGAAATTTAATTTCAAATTATATTATTCAATCTGCAGTTGGGCCGATTTCAAATTGAGAGCTCCTGTTTTGTGCAAACTTTATTTTTTAGACACAAATGAAGTCGGAAATACATATAACATTCCAATTTGACTTATAGAAATTCCTTGTTGCAACACATTCCATTTCCCATGAAGGCATGCATAAGGAAATCATTCTAATTTGTCTCTTTCACATCTAATATCCGAATCTTGGTGCATATTGGTTTAAAATCACTCCCCCCACTTACATTTAACATGAGCATCCATTTTATAATTACCACCACGCTTTTTCTCTGTGTAATTCTTGAGACAAACAACTTTTTATAAACTTCCAGATAGGTCAGCGAATTAACTAAGTCAGAGTGCCTGCCATCAACATGGCTGGGCTACAGAGTCCTTTGCACAATTGAGTCAGGCAGCATCTCTGGAGAAAATGGATTGGTGGATGTTTCGGGTCGGGACACTTCTTCAGTTCGTAGAAGGATCCCGAGCTGAAACATTGCCTATCCATGTTCTTCAGAGCTGCTGCATGACCAGCTGAATTACTCCAGCACTCTTTGTCTTTTTTTTTTAAGCACCAGCGCATGCAGTTCCTTGTTTCCCCTTAATTGTTGGGCACTCCCTTCCATCGTCACATGGGCTTGCAGGATCTCTGCATTAAAGTTTGATTTCCTCATTTCTCAATTAATTATAAAAACTGTACGCTTCACACCCAAAGTAATGAGTCTTTGGATATTTACATCTAGAAATTGTCGTCCCCCCCCTCCCCGTGCCCATGCTCATTGAATAGTGAATATTCCCACCTGTACCCATTCCAGGAACACGTACCCCTGACAAGAAGAGATAAATGCAGGAAGATCAGCTCACAGACCAATTTACAATGTGAAAAATGTCACTGTTATGAATATTGGTAGGTTTTGATTAATAGTTTTCATTAGCTTACTGCTTATGCAAGTATCTTGGTTTATTTAAAAATAGTGGTGGGGATTATGCTTGTCTTCTAATGAGACCCCCGCAAGTCCATTGGAAGCACATTGACAATGCCATCGTGCAAGAAAATAACTGCAGATGCTGGTACAAATCGAAGGTATTTATTCACAAAATGCTGGAGTAACTCAACAGATGCTGCCTGAGCTGCTGAGTTACTCCAGCATTTTGTGAATAATGCTATCGTGCAAGATGATTTTTAGAAAGTGATCAATGTGTTCCTCATGGGGCTGCTTTTCATTAGCACTCATTCTTGGTCACAATTACTTCTGTTGATCAAGAGGCACGTTCCACATGTCTGGCTGCTATTCATGAACTTGCTGATTGTAAACTGTCAGAATGTATGACTCAATCAGTCACTTCTGGAGACCAAGAAGAAGAGTAAACACGTAGTCACTTCCAAATCAAACTCCTGTTGCATCTTCATCCTGCCTGCTGGCCTGCCCTCTACAGCTCATTTGATGGTTTCAGCATGGAATTCCAGATCATTGGTCTCGTGCACCACTGAGCCAAGACTTGCATAATCAATCTGTTGTTCCCTCAGGCTCAAAGGGCCATGAATCTGCTCCATGTCACTTGCGTATTCAATCTATTCGAAATATGCAATAATGATTATTCTAAAATAGCATTTAGATAAATTAAATATCCAATTCTTATTAATTCACTCTTTTACTTATGCCAAAAGAAAAATCGATTCAGATTTTTTAGCCTTGATCTATAATTGCACTCCAAAACCTGCAGGATTATTTGGGGTATTGGGGATGTGGGGGTGGGTACATTAGTAGTCAAGAAAGCACAGTCACTCTGAATTTACAAAGAAGCAACAGGGTCTCTTAAGAGGAAATACATGCTGGCTGTAAATCAGGAGAAACTGTCCTGATTGAAGAGCTCTAATGAGCATATCCAGGATATTCAGTGCCAAATTTAGAGTCCCACTACAAGCTGTGGTCAGGAGGAGGGAGATTCTTTCCTGCCTGAAACCATTCCCGGGACCTATGTGCCACCACCAAGCAGTTCAGCTTGTTTACAATGTTTACAATGTGAAGTAATTGCCATTTTTCTCCATTACTCTCTGTCCACATTTCCTTGGACTCCAGCCTCGACAATACTTGGCTCCCATTTTTACTCGACACTTCTTTGGGAACTCTGCCACACTTGTATCCCTTCCCACTTTGTGCAGACTCACTAGTGTGACTCCTCTCTTTCTGTACCTCGTATCCTGCAATCTGTTTACAAACCTATTAGTCAAAGAGTCATACAGCCCTTTGGCCCAACTTGCCCATGCCAACCAATATGTCCCATCTACACTAGTCCCACCTGCCTGCATTTGACCTACATCTCTCTAAACCTGCTCTATCCATATACCTGTCTAAATGTTTCGTAAACGTTGCAATAGTACCTGCCTCAACCATCTCCTCCGGCAGCTCGTTCCATGCACCCACCACACTTTGTGTAAAAATGTTACCCCTCAGGTTCCTATTAAACCTTTCTTCCCTCAATATTTGAGCCAACGTAATTACAATCTCCAAGCATCCCACATTGTTTGTCAGGTATAATTGTAATAGTCCTTTAGGTTTGCGAAACAGTATTAAAACTATATTGTATCCTTGTGTTCTTGCACTAATCCGTCACACCCCCTTCCTACTCCCCTCCTCCCCAGGAGAGTGGTCTTGTTTGGCTGCATAGGGAGATGCCTTGTCTCCTTAGTTTAGTTTGGTTTAGAGATACAGTGTGGAAACAGTACTCTGGCCAACCGAGTCTGCACCGACCAATGATCACACGTTCCATATCTTTGGAATGTGGGATGAAACCACCGGAGCAGCAGTAAAACATAAAAGAAAAATAACGAAATATCAAGGATGTTGTCACTGTATGATTCTTTAGTTTAGTTTAGAGATACAGCGTAGGAACAGGCCCTTCGGCACACACCGACCAGCGACCCCCACATACTAACACTATCCTACACACACAAGGGACAATTTACAATTTTAACCAAGCCAATTAGCCTACAAACCTGTACATCTTTGGAGTGTGGGAGGAAACCGGAGTTCCCGAGAAAACCCACGCAGGTCACGTACAAATGTACAAACTCCGTGCAGACAGCACCCATAGTCAGGATCGAACCCAGGTCCCCGGCGCTGTAAGGCAGCATCTCTACAACTGTACCACCGTGCCACCCTTCTCTTTTATATCAAGGATGATGTCATTGCATGCTTCTCTTTGGCCAGATTCCTTGGTCGACTCACTGCCCTTCCACATCTGGTCCTTTGCCTGTTACAAAATGGCTGCTCTCCTCCGTGATAACCTCATCTGACCTTGGATGTGACGTGCTTTTTGTCACCCCTGCCTTGTGCCACGTTTGTTGTTGATCTGACACGAGCTTCATCCTCGCTGTTTCTCCAGCTCATTGCAGTGGCAGTCCCTTGCTGCTTGTATGACGGCAGTGGGCCTGTTTTCTCCCCGTCAACTTCAGTTATCTTAATGGATCATTTTGCCCTTCTGATTCCCCTGCTCCATGGAAGACATCAGCGTATTCATCTGCGAGTTGTGTAGCTGAAGTGATTGTTTGCTTTGAAGAAATCTTTACAATGCGTATCAGTCCCATGTGGCGTACAGTACTACTCCATATGACATATTTCTGGTCAACTACAATGAAATAATTGTTCTCTTGATTCTTTGGGTTCAAAGAATATCTCCCAGCTGGGTCCAAGCTGGCTTCCAGGCAAGTGGTTGTTTTCGTTGCCTTCCCACTCTCATTTGCCTGTACTCCTGCAACTTAACGCAACATCTCTGTCGCGTTAGGGCAGCACGGTGGTACAGCTGTTGGAGCTGCTGCCTCTAAACCCCAGAGACCGGACCTCAGGTGCTGTCTGCATGGAGTTTGCAAGTTCTCCCTACGACCACATAGCCTTTCTCTGGGAGCTGGTTTCGTCCCTCACCCCAAGGGCATGCGGGTAAGTAGGTTAATTGGCCTCTGTATATTACTACAACATACTACAATATACTACATGTTTTCTCACTATCGCATCCCTGCTACCGATAGTGGATGAGTGGATGCGAGAGTGAGATAACATTGCTGATCGATGGACGTGGACTCGGAGGGCCGAAGAGTCTGTTTTCATCCTTTATCTCAGGAGGCAGTGGAGGCCAATTCTCTGGATGCTTTCAAGAGAGAGTTAGATAGAGCTCTTAATGTTGGTGGAGTCAGGGGGTATGGGGAGAAGGCAGGAACGGGATACTGATTGTGAATGATCAACCATGATCACATAAGGGCGGCACGGTAGCGCAGCGGTAGAGTTGCTGCTTTACAGCGAATGCAGCGCCGGAGACTCAGGTTCGATCCTGACTACGGGTGCTGCACTGTAAGGAGTTTGTACGTTCTCCCCGTGACCTGCGTGGGTTTTCTCCGAGATCTTCGGTTTCCTCCCACACTCCAAAGACGTACAGGTATGTAGGTTAATTGGCTGGGTAAATGTAAAAATTGTCCCTAGTGGGTGTAGGATAGTGTTAATGTACGGGGATCGCTGGGCGGCACGGACTTGGTGGGCCGAAAAGGCCTGTTTCCGGCTGTATATATATGATATGATATGATATGATGGTGCTGGCTCAAAGGGCTGAATGGCCTCCTCCTGCACCTATTATCTATTGTCTATTGTTTATTATCTCTAAGCCAAACTAGACCAAACCTTCCTTGAACTTTCCCTGTTCCATCTTTGTTTCATGCTTCACCACTGTTTGCTCTCCAATATTTCTAGTCTGGTTTTGTGCACCTCCAAAGTTCTGAATGTTTGTTTGCACTTTTTTGGAATGAATCCTGTCCCATTTCATAGTTCCACAAGTCATCCGACCTTTGCTGAAGGTCTTAGAGAAGGTCTTTGACTTAGAGTCCCAGAATCACACAGCGTGGAAGCAGGCCCTTCGGCCCACCCTGCCCACGCCGACCAACATGCCCCATCCACACCAATCCCACCTGCCTGCATTTGGTCCATATCCCTCTAAACCTGTTTAGAGAGCATCAGTTATACAATGCATCATACAAAATGATATTGAATGTGAGCCCATACTGCATGTCGAGTGTGGTAGGCCAAGCAAATTGTATCTTTGAAATAAATGATGAACCAACTAACTTTTAGGCCACTGAATACTTCACCACGCCACAACCTGCAATCATATCGTGGTGCATGTATAACTGATGCTCCACGCAGCTCATTCCATACACCCACTATCTTTTGTGTAATAAATTTACCCCTCAGATTCCTATTTAATCCTTCCCCCCTGAAACCTAAGTCCTCAGGTTGTTGATTCCCCTACTCAGGGCAAGAGACTCTGTGCATGTACCCAATCTATTCCCCTCATGATTATTTGCAGCAGCAGTCAAGGTTTTTTCTTGGAATTTGGGAAATTAACACAATAGACAATAGACAATATGTGCTGGAGGAGGCCATTCGGCCCTTCGAGACAGCACCGCCATTCAATGTGATCATGGCTGATCATTCTCAATCAGTACCCCGTTCCTGTCTTCTCTCCATACCCCCTGACTCTGCTATCCTTAAGAGCTCTATCTAGCTCTCTCTTGAATGCATTCAGAGAATTGGCCTCCACTGCCTTCTGAGGCGGAGAATTCCACAGATTCACAACTCTCTGACTGAAAAAGTTTTTCCTCATCTCAGTTCTAAATGGCCTACCCCTTATTCTTAAACTGTGGCCCCGTTGTTCTGGACTCCCCCAACATTGGGAACATGTTTCCTGCCTCTAACGTGTCCAACCCCTTAATAATCTTATACGTTTTGATAACATCTCCTCTCATCCTTCTAAATTCAAGTGTATACAAGCCTAGTCGCTCCACATAAGCTTTTGTTAGATAGAAGCATGAAGATTCAAGCCCACAACCAACACTATGCTGTGGGTATGATCTATAAGATCTATAAATTTAAGTTGCTGAAGGGATTTTCCTAACTCCAAGCATGGAATGGTGCTGAGAATGTTTATCACATGTTGTGTCAGCGGGAACCAAAATTGACTATTCCAATCCATGTACAATGCATTTTCAACTTATGCCTCATCTCCTCCCCACCTCCCCAGTCCATTGCAGCAGGTGAATGACTTTTGATATTGAACGTGAGCCCTTACTGCATGTCATGTGTGGTAGGTCAAACAAATTGTATCTTTGAAATAAATGCTGAACCAACTAAGTTTTAGGCCACTGAATCCTTCACCACGCCACAACCTGCAATCATATCGTGGTGCATGTATAACTGATGCTCCACGCAGCCACAAAAATGCAAGAATTTGCAACAAAAACAACACACCCCAAAAAAAAACACCCTGGAACAAATCTCCGCCCCAAAGATTGTCCCAAAAACAAAGCCCCACCTGTAAACAACCTTAACAGCAAAGCCTGACCCCCTAGTGATATAATGGTCTTGTTGGCTGCAAAAGCAATGATGATTCCAGAGACATTGTGAAACCGTTAAAATTGAAATAAGACATAAAAGAAAATCAAGAATTATTCAATGGTTTTAACTGGTATATAACAATGCATTCAACTAAAACTACAGAATTAGAAAGATTAAACTACAACAGGGGAATTTTATAATAGTAGATTAGAGTCACAGTCATAGACACAGAGCAGGGGCTGAACTGGTCCTTTGCCCCACCGAGTCCATACCATCGACTAAGTACCCATTTGCACTAATCTGATACGAATCTCATTTTATTCTCCTTGCAGTCCCTTCAACTCCCCCTGGAATCTACCACTCATCAGCACGCCAGAGCCAATTTACTGTGACCAATTATACTGCCAACCCTCATGTTAGACGGGAAAGGAAATCAGTGCCCAGAGGAAATTCATGCAGTCACAGAGAGAATGTGCAAACTTCACATGGATAGCATTGGAGGGGCAGCACGGTGACACAGCGGTAGAGTTACTGCCTTACAGCACCAGAAACCCGGGTTCGATCTTGACAATAGACAATAGACAATAGGTGCAGGAGGAGGCCATTCGGCCCTTCGAGCCAGGACCGCCATTCAATGTGATCATGGCTGATCATTCTCAATCAGTACCCCGTTCCTGCCTTCTCCCCATACCCCCTGACTCCGCTATCCTCCGCTACACATGCACCTTGACTATAGGTTTTGTAGCACAATGCACTGGTTTCCTCCCGCACTCCAAAGGCATACAGGTTTGTAGGTTAATTGGCTTTGGTAAAATTGTAAATTGTCCCTAGTGTGTAGGATAGTGTTAGTGTACAGGGTGATTGCTGGTTGGCACACACTCGAAGAGCCTGTTTCTGTGCTGTATCTCTAAAGTCTAAAGTCAGCATTGAACCTGTGTTACTGGATCAGTGAGTTGGCAGTTCTATTAGCAGCACCAGTGTGTCAACCAATAACTTCTCCATTGACTTCTAATCCACGTCCCAAATTCCCACCAAAGTCAAAGGGGTCTTGGATTCTGTGCCAAATCTGATCTGCCGCGGGATCTAAGTGGCAGTACAGTGCAACAGCTGGGAATCTCAGTGAGACTGGGTTCCACCATTGGATTTTGTGAGGCAGTCTAGCAGTAAAGTGATCTGATAGATTGAAGATTGATCAGTTGGTATGGTATGGTATTAGATTATTTGTCACGTGCACCAAAATGCAATGAAAAGCTTTTGTTTGCATGCTACATGATCAAATCACATAATACTATACACGAATACAATCTAGTCATACACAAGTAGAACAGGTAGAACACACGATAAAAACACCAGAGTGCAGAATAGTAGCATACAGGTTTGTAGGTTAATTGGCTTTGGTAAAATTGTAAATTGTCCCTAGTGTGTAGGATAGTGTTCGTGTACAGGGCGATTGATGGTTGGCACGCACTCGGTGGGTCGAAGAGCCTGTTTCTGTGCTACCCCAGCATTGTGGCATAAGAGTTCCAGAGAGAAAGTCTAATGTCCTCAAGAAACATGTTGGAAAATTGAGACTGTTTCCTAGCTTTTGGAAGGATTGTTCAGAAGCCTGAGGACAGAGGAGAAGAGCTGCTCCCGGGTCAGGTGGTGCAGCCTTTTAAACTACTGCATCTTTTTCTTGGTGCGAGCGGAGAGAAGAAGAAGTGACTCTGGTAGAAAAGGCCTTTGACTGTGATGGCTGCTTTCACGAGGCTGCATGCAGTGCAGATGGAGTCAATGGTGGGGAATCTGGTCTTTGTGGTGGACAGAGCTGTTCTCAAACCAGGTTGTGATACAATCTGCCATTGTGCTTTCTAAGGTGCATCGGTAGAAGTGGTTAAGAGACGTTGGAGACATGCTGAATTTCCTTTAGTCCTGAGAAAGTCAAGTCAAGTCAAGTCAAGTCAAGTCAAATTTATTTGTCACATACACATACTCGATGTGCAGTGAAATGAAAGTGGCAATGCCTGCGGGTTGTGCAATGATGTGTTGTTTTGGTCATGGCTTTAATGTGGTTTGTCCAGGTTTGGCTGATGGTAATATTTAAGCCTAGTTGATAACTGTGTGCTTAGCAGTGCATGGCAAATGTACATGGCTTACTGCTAAACAATCGTGATTCTGTTTCATACCACTGGCAATTGAAATCTGCCTCAATATCTTTCTATCAGCCACAATTGTACTCAAAATGTGGCCAAGTTAATGTGTTGTACATAAACAATATCCCGAGTGACCCCAACATAATACTCAGGCTTGCATTTGTATTTATGTTATTTTCTGCATGCACTCCCTCTGTTGAAGTTTTATGTATCTGCACCCTGAGGCTGACTTATTTTCTATTCTGTTGATCATGTACTTTCTTCACTGATCGCATAGTACAGTTCCCATCATTTTCCCCCCTAAAATAGACTGCTTCACCTTTCCCCACGTTTAACCGCACCAGCCACCTGTCTCTCTCTCACTCTTCCTCATTATTTACCACAGTTTTTTTAAAAATGTGAACAATAACATAGAATAAGTGAACCTACTTATGTTGCAGGTGGATAATCCTCAGCAAACCTACCCATTTCTTGACATAAACAAGGAAAAAAAAGTTATCTGAAATTGTTGAATTTCATATCAAACCTCAATTTTGCTGCAAAGTTGGTAATCGGAACTTGAGGTGTGTACCTCAAGATTACGTTTGGCTTTATTGGAATGGTGTAGCCATTGAAAGCCAGGCCAGAATGGGAGTAAGATGGAGAATTATAGTTAATACCAGGCACTAACATGGAAGTACATGGAGGTTCAGGGTCTTCTTTTTGGACTGAACAGAGTGTTCCGCAAAGCAGAAATAGATAGATTCTTGATTTGTACGGGTGTCAGGGATTATGGAGAGAAGGCAGGAGAATGGGGATAGGAGGGAGAGATAGATCAGCTATGATTGAATGGCGGAGTAGACTTGATGGGCCGAATGGCCTAATTCTGCTCCGATCACTCATGTGCTTATGAATCATCCAATTTGTGCTTGGCTTCTCCAGTAGCGAGAGTTTGGGTGGGCACAGATTCATGCTCCCTGGACATTATAGTGTGATTGTCAGTTCATAGCACAAACATCACATGCACAACGCCTGCACTGGTCCTGCGATTAGATGCATTTCACAAGTGCCTCAATGCTCATTTTGAAATCAAAATAAATACATAATAAGGCACTAGGGAGACTGCCGTTGCATCTATGGTTTTCAGTCCCGTAACTCTGCTCTCCAAAGTAATTGTAAACAGGCATTAAGGTGTAGAAGATCTGACAAAAATCACATGCTGCATCGAAAGATATTCAGAAATAATTTAAGTTTTAAAATGCTATTTTTCTTCCTCACATTAATTTAGGTGGCAACTTTTCCTGCTCTTGTCTTAGCCCATCTACATCCAACTGGACATCCAAATATATCACCTTGCGCTCCAATGACTTTATTTCACAACATTGCAACTTCTTGAGTACTGATTTGAAGATTTTCAAGAGATGCTACTTGATGTGTAGAAAGGAACTGCAGATGCTGGTTCCCACCGAAGATAGACACAAAATGCTTCTATCCAGAGGTGCTGCATTTCCTGTTCAGCCAGCATTTTGTGTCACGCCAGGCTTTTCACGGCAGCTTTTATGTCCATCTTAGGTGCTGCTTGATTCCTGTTACGATCAATTTTTCATTCTTATTACACAGCCAGTAAAGATCCCCTGTAATATTACTACGTTACACTAAGAAATATTGTCAGGACTGATTGTACCTCGTATGTCTACTTTCTCAGGTTAGCTCCTTGAGTGAGGAGTTATCCACATAACACAATGAATCTTAAACACAATCTGTGCTGTTTCACCTTTGTAGCTACTCTCCATCAGAATGATGGGAATATGTCATGGAACTGGGCCACCAAAATGTGGACTTGGCTCCTTGGTGGATTTGTGCCCAATTATAACACTGTATGAATCTTTAAAACAATCCACAAACTACATTAACAGTTGCATTGTGCTCAAATACAGATTCATTCGCCATTGATTCAATGCCTCTGTATACAATATTTAACGTTGGTCAATCTACATAGTTCTCTGCAACCACCAGCAACATTATTATGGGCTTCACTATGGGCAATATTTAGCCCAAAGGTTTCAATACCATCCCTGGTATGTTCACAATGTGATTTTGCTACTAGTCAATGGTAGCTTGATGTATCTGTTCTGAGATTTATCGGGCCTTTTCAGGAGCCATGGGCAATTATAGAAATATTCAATTTTCATCTGAGACGATTTTGTGTTTTGTTGGTTTTAAAGTCATTACCACCCCTGCCTCGACTGTAGTTATTGTAGCAATCATATTCATCTCGTGAGCTACTTGTGTCACCATAATAGCTGAAGTGGTCATTTGCTCTGATCACCATGGCAGGCTTCCCCAATCTGCAGATTAGAAGCCACGCAACTTCTAATCAACACCATCCTCTGCACTCACATGACCAGGTCCCAGCAAAGAAGTCAGAGGTTGGTGAATCTGTGGAATTATTTGCCACAGAAGGCTGTGGAGGCCAAATCAATGGATATTTTTTAAGGTAGAGATAGATAGATTCTTGATTAATATAGGGGTCAGTGGTTATGGGGAGAAGGATAGGATGGAGAGATAGATCAGCCATGATTGAATGGCAGTGTAGACTTGATAGGCCGAATGGCCTAATTCTGCCCCTATCACTTATGAACTTATGAAGGACATGAAGAAGTCATCATCATTGTATCTACAATGTATGACCCAAAGTCATGTGTTGACCAGAATTACTTCCATCGTCACCGTGATTTCCATTTCAACAGCAAATTCTAAATGCTTTGGCCAGTGATCATTGGTGCACCTAGAAACTCCACCTGAATGTTCTCATCAATGAGTCCATATGTCTGTGTCTTTGTGCTTTATCCAGGGCTGTTCAAAAATCAAATGTTTTCTTCTCAAATTCAGTTTGAATGTATAGAACCTCTGGCTTTGAACTATATCTAAAAGTGCTGGGCAAAATTAATCTTTAATATCTGAACCATCCCTTTAATTGGCAATTGCTGCATGGTGTGAGTAAGTTAGTGTTGCCGAGGCATCTTGTTTCCACTGATATTATTGCCATCTTTTGCTCAGGGATCGTGAATTTTGCCCTTCAGCATTTTCAAGTAACTATAATGTTATTTACTTTGAAGAACACATCCAGTCATTCAAGATAAATGCGGCATCCTCTTGCATTCTGTCATGTTTTATGCTTATTTTTCACACTGAAAGACATGCAGAAATTCAGAGACGTTACATCTCCATTTCCATTGATTCCTTCAGCGCCCAAACATTCATCAAATATGTCAAATAGCATGTCCATCTGGAGACAGGGAAATCCAAAGATTCATAGCCTCCTGAGTGAAGAAATTTCTTCCTATTGGTGCCTTAAGATCATGACTTTCATGTTTCCCTTGTGGCATTTTTTTTAAAGAACCCTTTTACAAATACTGTCTCTATTATCTGTAGAGTCTGCAGTTTCATTTTGAAGTAGATACTCAAATAAGCACAATCCGACCTTTGCAAATTCATTTTAATGTTTGGATTTGCCTGCATCTTGCTTGGTGATCACCGGTTCCTTTCTATCTGTGAACTCTAGTAGTTGACTCACAACTCAATGGCTTGTAATTAGATTGTAGGAAAACGTATCCCTTTTGATTTGTATTTACTATCATGGATCACAAAATCCGAAACTGAATTTAAGAAATTCTGGTGTCCCATAATAAAGGATGATTTACAGTAATTGGTGCTGAACCTTGCTTTTATGACAGTTCTCTACAATAGAAATGATGTCCCTCTCAGCATTGGCACCATGTGCATGAGGAAAACAAAGATGACAGAAATATTTTCTCATCAGGGACTGCATGGAGATTGAAATGGTCTCATTCAAATCATCACTGCTACCTTCCTTTCTGTTCAAACATGTAATATATATTTTTTACATACATCTGAAATGTTGGGGGTTTCCACCATTGTCAGTCAAGGTATCGCTTCCTTCAGAACAGCTCAAACGTGCTAATCTTGAAATTTCAGCAAAGATTTGTGAAAACATCGTGTTTTGATAAATGCTTTTAGTTTTCTTGATCATTGAATAAACAATTTGATTGAAAGAAGTGATAAACTTCAGGGCAAAAGCCGGGGTAAAGTTTCCATTACAGAAGTTCAACATATTGGAAGCACAACAATAGAGAAAAAGAGATTCGTATTTTACGGGTAAATGTACAGCCCACCATTCTGTGGGATTGCATTTTTGGAAATCACAACTGTGGAGGTGTAGGAGAGGTTGGACAAACTTGGATTGTTCTCTCTGGAGCGCTGGAAGCTGACGGGATAATTTAGCCTTTACTTTAGACTTTAGAGATACAGCGCGGACACAGGCCATTCAGCCCACCAAGTCCATACCGTCCAGCGACCACCCTATACACGAGCACCATCCTACACATCAAAGGTAATGTTACTGAACACAATTAACCTACAAACCTGTATGTCTTTGGAGTGTGGGGAGGAAACTGGAGCACCCAGAGAGACCCACACGGTCACAGGGAGAATGTACAAACTCTGTACAGACAGCACCTGCAGTCAGGATCAAACCTAGGTCCCTGGAGCTGTAAGGTAACAAACTCCACTCTGCGCAACTGGGCTGACCTAATATAAATATATAACGTTATGAGGGGCTATGATAAGATAGACAGTCAGACATTCTCCCAGAGTGAATATCTCAAATATAAGAAGGCATGGCTACAAGGTCCGAGGGTGGAGATTTAAATGAGATGTGCAGGATGAGCAGAGGTGCTTGCAATGCATTGCCAGGACTGGGGATGGAAGCAGATATGATAGTGGCATTTAAAATGCTTTTAGATAGTCATGTGAAAATGCAGGAAATGGCGGGATATTGATCATGTACAGACATAAGGGAATAGTTGAAGTAAGCATTATGTTCGCCATGGACATTGTGGGCCAAAGGGCATGTTCTTCTGCTGTACTGTTTTATGTTCTATGTTCCATATTTGTGTATTGTTCAACATATTAATAATATAGAAATAGGAGTCAGACAATCAGCCCTTCTACTCTGGTCCAATTGATGATAATTCAGCCCTGCAGATTTTAAAGGGAACCTGTTTATGGATGTCCTAAAACTCTGCTTATTTCAGATCTCAGTCCATTTTATGATGTTATCAAGATCCAATGAGATACTTTGGACTCTGAATCCTATTTTAGACCTGAATTGATGGGAATGCATAAGATTGGACAAGCTAGCCTAGAAATTTAGAAATAATTAACCATAATCAGAACAATACCCGGCACTCTGATGGAATACCAGAGTTCGACTTGAACTATTACCACAAGGAAAACATGGAGCATTTATTCCTGTGGAATAGGAGTTATTCAATTGATTGGAAAATCCTATTGATGCCACCACGAATGGGATAATGCTTATCAGATTACTAGGAATAACACAGAGTATTAAGAGGAAGATCCTCCTGTAGATATGCCTGTGTACTGACAGCTAGCCAAACTCACCCAATATCGGCAGTGGATATGCCTTGCATATGGAGAGCTTGCTTTAATCCATTAGGCCATCTCCAATCTAAAGGGAATGGGGTAACATGGGAAACAAACACGAGTTCACCATGTTCAGAATCCACATTGGAGATTATTTTCACATCACTTCAAGTCATGAATGCATTTGGAAATCTTCCAAGTATCATCATGAACCACCACATCCACAACCTTGTTGCTGCATAAGGTCAATGACGCATGCTAAATGTGACTCGTGTAGGTTCACCGTCACCACCAGAATCCCTCCCAGTCTCTTCTTTTCAATTTTAAGCAGCCTAAAGCTACATTGCAGATGAAAAACTCTGATGTACAAGTAAATAAGCAAAGTCAGGAAAGGTTCCGCAGCCAAGCAAATAATTCCATTACGGGCAGATAATGTAACCTAGGGAAATGCAGCTGCCATTTAGAGCATAGAAAAATGACATGGAGAGCAGTGAGATAAATGAACTGGCAGCTTCCTTTGGTGATCTTAATTCAGGATAAATATTGGTCACGTTGCTCTCTCCATTTAAATCCCTGTCTGTGCTACTTTAGCACATCTTTTAACCCATCTATTTTAATTGGGTTAACATCCAAATGCAAACAGTCGAATTTAATTCAGGTTCAACAAGAACAACTATAACTTCAATTTCAGTATAGTCATTTTAACGCGGCAAAAGTAGCACAGAACCCTCACAGCAAGATGATGCCAATATTTTCAATGCATTGATGGTGTAGGTCTGACTGCCCACTGTGCTGGGCAGGGCCTTGGTGTCTGCTCTGTGAATGGTCACTTAAAATGTGCAGATTGTGACACTGGTCAGTATTCAATGCTGATTTATTGCCAGCTCTACAATAACAGAGCTCAGTATTCTGGCACTCTTACATCTGTGCAAGAGCTGGAAGGTCACTCCAACAGTGCTATTTATAGGAGTCACCAACTACTCACAATGAGCAGTTCGTAAACTGCCCATATTAGTCTACATGTGTCAGAAGGAACTGCAGATGCCCATTAACCCTTGCATTAATATTGATTTCTCTAATTTCAAGAAACTACTTGCATTCCCTCTCTCCCTTTCTCTCCCCCACCCTAGACGTCTGCTAGATTCACTGTTCGTATCACTTCATTATCACCTTGCCCACAGGCAACAATGGAGCATTGTGGGCTCCACCATTCCCGAGACATCAGTGCCGGCTCTGATTTGTTCTGGGCCTTTTCATACCTCTAGTTTCATTCGCCTCTGACTCTCAAGAGTCTGAAGAAGGGTCTCAATCCGAAATGTCACCTATTCCTTTTCTCCAGAGAAGCTAGCTGACCCGCTGAGTTACTCCAGCATTTTGTGTCTATCTCCGATGTAAACCAGCATCTGCATTTCCTCCCTGCACACTCACTGTTGTAGCACCCTTACACCGGTTCTATAGCTTCAGGGTCACCTCATCAGTGTTATTTATAGGAGTCTCCCAACTACTCACAACAAGCAACTGTTGCTTTTTGTGAACTGTCCATATTGTTCTACAGATGTCTGATGCTTTCCGGTGCACTTTAAAGTTGCCATATCCTGTAGATAGTGAGTTGTCACCTTCTGAACAACTTTAAGTTCAGGTGTAAGTTCAATCTAAGTTCAGGTTTTCTACACAAGTAAGTTATTCCGAGACATGGGTGTGCTCTAAGCATTTATTTTCAACTTCAGCAAGAAAAGGAAATGAATCTGTTTTCTTATTTCTGGATCGATTGGAAGCAGTTCAGAAAAGGTTCAGCAGACCAATGGCCAGAATGGGTGGGTTATCTTATAGAGAAGAGCTGGATAGACTAGGCTTGCACCCACTGACGTTTGGAAGAGTGAGAGATGACTTGACTGAATGATTCAAATGTTGAAAGGGACAACATTAAAAAAAGACCCTTCGGCCCACCAAGTCCACTCTGACCACTGACCACCCGTTCACACTAGTTCTATGTTACCCTATTTCCGTATCTAGTCCTCACACACTAGGCCAATTAACCTGCAAGACCGCACATCTTTGGGATGCTGGAGGAAACCAGAGGATGTGGAGCAAACCTATACGGTCACAGAGATAACATTGCAAACTCCACATGGGCAGCACCCTAGGTCAGGATCAAACCCAGGTCTCTGGCGCTGTGAGGCAAAGCTCTACCAGCTGTGTACTGTCCCACCCCTAACAGATTGAAATATACAAGATGCTAAGAGACAGAATAAATAGTGTCTGTTTAAAACTAAAAGGTCACCCAAGATAGACAGAAATTAGTCATTATTACTCCCGCATAAGGTCCCGATCCTTTAGAACGCTCTTCCTTGGAAGCTGAGTCTTTACATATGGATTACATATTACATATTACATATTCAGTCTGAAGAAGGGTCTCGACCCGAAACGTCACCCATTCATTCTCTCCTGAGATGCTGCCTGACCTGCTGAGTTACTCCAGCATTTTGTGAATAAATACCTTCGATTTGTACCAGCATCTTCAGTTATTTTCTTATACTTTACATATGGATTGATACATCATCATATATATACAGCCGGAAACAGGCCTTTTCGGCCCTCCAAGTCCGTGCCGCCCAGTGATCCCCGTACATTAACACTATCCTACACCCACTAGGGACAATTTTTACATTTACCCAGCCAATTAACCTACATACCTGTACGTCTTTGGAGTGTGGGAGGAAACCGAAGATCTCGGAGAAAACCCACGCAGGTCACGGGGAGAACGTACAAACTCCTTACAGTGCAGTACCCGTAGTCAGGATCGAACCTGAGTCTCCGGCGCTGCATTCGCTGTAAAGCAGCAACTCTACCGCTGCGCTACCGTGCATGATAGGTAATAGGGTGAAGGGTTATGTTGGAGAGAGGAGAATGTGTTAAAGTTACAATCAGATCAGACATGATCTTATTAAAAGGTGAAACTGATTCAAGAAGCTGTGGCCTACTCCTGCTACTAATTCTTATGTCCCTTTGCCCATAGAGAGCAAACTGGCTGAACTGAGTGGAGGAGGAGAAAAAGGATTCTCACCTGCAATCCATCTAATCCCCAGCAAAAAGCCCCTTAACCATCTTTATCTCTGTTAGGATGTCCTCACTGAAATACACCACCTGTTGCAGCCACAACTCTAACCTTACAGCTGAGTGCTTGTCAAGGTAACCACACTGAGGAACTATATTGGGACCTTCTTCCTTAATGTTCAGTCCGCGGTTAAATAAGGAAAGTCACCGAAACTTGCTCAAAGGGAGATAACTATATTTCATTTCATCTTGCAAGAATTGCTTGCTTTGACACAGTGTTGGGTCCCATTGGATGTACACCGATCAGCCAAAACGTTATGACCACTGACAGGTAAAGTGAATAACATTGATTATCTTGTTACAATGGCACCTGTCAAGGGGTGGGATATCGTCTTGCCGACATTTAGGTCTACATTTTGGTACAAATTCTATGGTGAGCAACTGCTGAGCAGGAGGAGAAGGAGAAGGTGACGAGAAGGAAGAGGAAGAGATTGAGTGCCCTACATCGTAAATTTCTGATCATGAATAAGATATTCAACAGTGATTTCATTACAAAGAACTCCAGATCCCCGTTCAGTGTCATTTTAATTTCCACTTTTTGCTAACTTTCACAGTGACAGTTTGGCCACAACCAACACTAGAATGCAACACACATTATCAAAACATGCCAAACCGATTTGTAATATCATTTGTAATAACATTAGGAAACATGGCAGCCATTATGCAAAAGCAAGCTTCAATACCAGTAATCTGATAATAACCAGATTGCCTCTTTTTAACAAGCATTGAAAAATAAATATACTTCAGTACAATAGATCAACGTATTTGCTGTAGCCCATGTGGATCAGAGGATCTTTTACACCAAATGAGTACACCAAGTGACACCAGAGTAATATTAAAACTACTCTAAATATCTCCAAGGCTGGACTTTACATACCTTTAATATTCAATCCACGCTATGGTACACATAAAGTTATTATTATACTGTGTCAATTCAACCATCCAGCTTTACAGTTAGTTAATGAAATTAAAGATTAATTAAAGATTTATTTGACATAAGTAAGTTGGCACAGGGTCAACGTTACAATTAAATGTATTTGACAAGACAACGGGTCACCTCAGCAGTAATATTCCAAGGATAAATAAGATAAAAATGACATTAGCAAGATAAAAAGACAATATTAAAATAATCAACATATATGATGTGAAATGTGCTTATGAGTTCAGAAGCCTGATGGCCTGATGGTAGAAACTGTTCTTAAGTCTGGTGGTACGCACAGCCATACTCCTGTATCATCTGCCTGACAGTAACAAGGAGAACAGCCTGCGTGCTGGGTGGCTGTGGTCCTTGATGATGCTGCATGCCTTCCGCAGGCCAGTTTCAACCTATCGAGTCCCAGAGATCATTATTGTTTAAATACACCGATGACCCAAAACATTATGACCACTGAGAGGTGAAGTGAATAACATTGATTATCTTGTAACAATGGCACCTGTCAAGGGGTGGGATGTATTAGGCAGCAAGTGAACAGTCAGTTCTTGAAGTTGACGTGTTGGATGCAGGAGAAATGGGCAGCAGTAAAGACCTGAGCGACTTTGACAAAGACCAAATTGTTATGGCCAGACGATTGGGTCAGAGCATCTCTGAAATGGCAAGGCTTGTGGGGTGCTCCCGGTCAGTAGTGGTGAGTACCTACCGACAGTGGTCTGAGGAAGGACAAACCACAAACCGGCAACAGGGTGTTGGGCGCCCATGGCTCATTGATGCGCGAGGGCAACAAAGGCAATCCCTTCTGGTCCAAACCGACTGTGGGAAAACGACAAGCCGGTGGAGGGAGTGTGATGCTCTGGGCAATGTTCTGCTGGGAAACCCTGGGTCCGGCCATTCATGTGAACGTCAATTAGACACGTGTCACCTACCTAAACATCGTTACAGACCAGGTACACCCCTTCATGGCAATGGTATTCCCTGATGGCAGTGACCTCTTTCAGCAGGATAATGCACCTTGCTACACTACACACATTGTTCAGGAATGGTTTGAGGAACACGATGAAGTGTTCATGGTGTTGCCCTGGTCTCCAAATTCTCCAGATCGCAATCCGATTGAGCATCTATGGGATGTGCTGGATCGACAAGTCCGATCCACAGCAGCTCCACCTCGCAACTCACAGGACTTGAAGGATGTGCTGCTAAAGTTTTGGTGCCAGATACCCCAAGACACCTTCAGGGGTCTTGTCGAGTCGATGCCTCGGCAGGTCGGCGCTGTTTTGGTGGCACATGGAGGACCAACAGCATATTAGGCAGATGGTCATAATGTTTTGGCTGATCGGTGTATGTTGATTCAAGCAATCAGGTCCTAAATCCAGCAAGCAAATCATTAACTTATTTGTGTCTAGGGATATCTGATCTCAAGATCACTTCTGATGCATCAGAAAGCTGCAATTTGTTTCTTTCAGTGTTATCCTTCCTTGTGTATACACCATAAGAAGGTCCATGGCGTACCAACACTTAATGAAATGGGGACCAATTATACACATTTTTTTCCCCCATTGGTGTGAAGTTCACCAAAAGCCCTCAACCATGGATCGGAAGACATTCAGAACATTAAAGATACCCTATTCGCGTTGTGTCTTGCCTGCCCTTAAATAAGGGCGGCACAGTGGGGCAGCGGTAGTGTTGCTGCCTTACAGTGCCAGAGACCTGGGTTTGATCCTGACTACAGGTGCTGTCTGTACAGAGTTTGTACCTTCTCCCTGTGACCATGTGGGTTTTTCTCCGGGTGCTCTGGTTTCCTCCCACACTCCAAAGACATACAGATTTGTAGGTTAATTGGCTTCGGTAAAATTGTAAATTGTCCCTAGTGTGCGTAGGATAGTGTTAGTGTATGGGGATCACTGGTTGGCACGGACTCGGTGGGCCAAACGGCCTGTTTCTGTACTGTATCACTAAACCAAACTAAACTATTCTTAGTATCATAGAGTCATACAGCACAGAATGAGATCCTTCAGCCCACCGAGTCCATGCCAATCATCAACCATCTATTTATACAAATTCAATATTAATTCATTTATATTTATTCTCCCCACATTTGTACCAATTGCCCCCTAGATTCAATCACTCACCGACACATCAAGGACAATTTTGAGTGGCCAATTAACCTACCAAACTACATGTCCTTTGAATGTGGCAGGAAACCACACCACCCTATGGAAACACACATGGTCACAGGGAGAACAATGCAAACTCCATACAGATAGCATCTGGGGTCAGATTGAACCCAGCGCTGTGGGACGCTGTTCCACTAGTTGTGCCACTATGCCACCCAATGACAAACTTTTAAAGTGTAGTTGCTGTTGTAACGTAGAAAACACGGCAGTCAATTTGTACATGGTCAGCACCCACAAACAATGCACCCACGAGCAAATCATGACCAGTTCAATCAAAATAAACTGGAAAAAATAAAATGTATAAAATTGCTCCCCATTATGTTAAGTGTTAGTGTGCCATGGACTCTCTTATAGTGTTTACATGAGGAAGGCTGACACCAAAGAAATAGAATGCAGATTTGTCCAGTACACTGACTCAACAATAAGTGCGTACTTTTGTTTAGACACATTAAATTGCTTCTGGTTCTCAAATTAATAAGGAAAACATACACAAAATCTCTCTCTGCGCCCTTTAACATTGCTTCATATGGCTCCCAAAGGGGGTGTTATAGAGACAGGCTGCTGTAATTTTCAACATTAGAAATTTATAGAAAATCCAATGCAGTTGACCCTAGTGATAATGAAGTTCTCAGGAGCCAGACGTTTACTGTGTTACAATGAGGTGCATGCATAAAGCAAGAGGCGCTGAAATTCTGCTCCCCCAGCTGCTTAAATCTCTGCATGTCTCCATTACTTAACAGAAGACTGCAGACTTGCCAGTCTGAGTGTCTCAGTCACAGTAATTGCTGAGGACTATTAATGTTGTTCTGTATATCTTCCAAAACCAGATTGTACAAAGAAAAAAAATTAAGGACTGTGTGGAATTCTCATTTGGTATTATTAGACGATAATTAAGGCATAATTAAGGATAGGGTCAGTAATAAGTGTTCCCCTTTAAGTAATCCGATGTTCTATGTTGGCTCAAAACTATTTGCTAGTGATTTCAATGATTTAGGTATGGGTAGGAGGGACTTGTTGAGCAGACTGACTCTTATGGAGAAGGTTCTTTACTTCTTTACTTTTAAAGGGGAAGATGTTATAGCAGCTTCCTTGTTCTCCTGTTTTCCAAATAAATCAACTCTTTAGTCTGTGAACTGCCAGTCACATGGCCTGTCCTGTTCCACCTGCAATGTATTGACAACAATGCATCCAGTAATAAGAACTCTGTAATAAATAGCTGTCATTTTCCCCACAATTTTCCTGTCTTTGCTGGTAAGAAACCTGGGCATTTGTACAGCATTTTATAAAACCTCAGTACACCACCGTTGGACTGTAGGAAAATATGATGGCCAATTTGCACAGAGCAAAACCTCACAATGGTATTGTAATGGCGTACAGATAACACACACCCAGGGTTATGGTTAAAGGGAAAGTATTTATGACTTGAATGCATCCCCCTGCTTATCATTGAACAGTGTCTTGATACCTTATGTCCACCTCAGAAGGTGAGTAGGACTTTGGTTTAACATCTTATGCATAAACCAACACCAGTGCTGGTGAAATGCTCCCTCAGTAATGAGACCAGATAGTGTGCTCGGAAACCCCTGCAGTGAAACTTGAATCAAGAATCTTTTGACCGAGAAGAGCACTACCATTGAGGCAAGGGGGAAATCTTGTGTAAAGTTGAGATGCACACATTTTTCTGTTCAGAATGTTTAACCATTTATATCTGAGACATTGAAGGCTAATAATCCAGCTCGTTGGTAAAATATGTTTGAAAATGTAATCTATATACTAAAACTCTTGTTTGTTATCTTGTTTGTGACTGAACTTCAGCCAAAAATGGTGCACGATAGCGCGACAATTTTAGGCCCACCTTACTTACTATTGTCACTTTAGTGATAATGCGAGTAGTTTTATTGAAATCGGTGTTATATTTTTAAAGTTATTCACATTTTTAAGTTTAAAAGGGGGGGAGGGGAGGAGGGAGGGGGGAAGGGGGGAGTGGGGGAGAAGGGAGAGGGGAGGGGGGGTTGAGGAGAGAGGGGAGGGGGAGGACAGGGTGCTGCACCAATGCAGGAGAGGTTTGGGCCCAACGGGTCCACTTGGTCTAGTATTTTTTTAAATTGCTGTTCCCGATCTATATGGAAATATATTCTTGAACACACGCATTTCAATAATGTTATGAGTCTAATGTTATGATAGGTGTCTCTTGCAACATCTCTCCATCACCTTTCTCCACTTACCAGTAACTACTGCTTACAGTGGAATGTGGGAGTCCCCATTTCTCTGTGTCCATTCTCTGTCCCTTCGTTGGGCTGATGATCCCAGTCTCTGCACATCCCATTCCAACTCCTTGTCCTCATCCACTTACCATGACACGAGGGGAAGCAATCACCCCATCGCATCCACTCCGGCTACAACGACATCGCCTGGCCAGCCCTCTTTACAACTCCGACCTTGTATCGCCGCTGGGACAATGGGCCTTGCGGCAAAGATAAGACTCTGCGCTGTTAACAACTTCGGACTTGAATCACACCGGAAACATAGTGACTCTTGTGTACTGTCTCAGTGTAATCTACTGTACCTACGCTCTTGTACTTCAGTGTGGCTGCACCTATGTAAAGTAAGATTTTTACTCTACTGTATACAAAAAAAGGAATTTCACTTAGCCTAGTACATGTAAAGTACCATTGAACCATTCCTAATAAATGGAATGTAATACAACACACATTCCCACAGGAGATCTGTTGCAAACACTTTCTTCATATATTTGCATCTTTCATGCGACACTGTCTCCATCATAGTTTATTTGTGCCACACTATTTTACAATGTTGACACATTTTCTCTTGGGTGAGTATTCTCTTGTATCCGTTTTATTTACCTATTGTGGATTCACCAACTTCTGGAGTCTTTGTCAAACAAATAATCATAAGCATTCCTAGGCAGATCCACCAGGAGTATGAAACAGTGGTGCTAGAATGAGCTTCCGTTGACACAACCAAGCACTGAGATTGTTAGTTGTGATGTGCATTAACCATTTGGACATTATTGCAGGAGGTGTGATTCGTAAGTCTGTGGTGCATTGTGCATCGTGAGAAAGGTTGGCTATGGCTACAGCAGGGGAGAGGTCAGATGGAAAGTTGGGCAGAACATTGGCAAGAAATTTAATCCTGATAAGTGTGAAATGATGCATTTTTGGAAGTCAAGTGGGGGTAGGACATATACAGTAAAGGGTACGGTGAAAAGGGATATACATGTCCCTAGTTCCTGGAAAGTGACAATTCATGAAGGAAGATGATGAAGAAGCATATAACATACTTACCATCATAGATCAGAGTATTAGAAGGGTTGTTTTGATACTTTGCAAAACACTGGTTGGCTGCACTTGGAGTATTTTGTGCAGTTCTGGACACCACACTATAGGAAGAATGAGATTGTGCTGGAGAAAGTGCAGAGCAGATACATCAGTACGTTACCTGGATTGGAGAACACTCGTTATGCAGAGAGATTGGATAGGCTGGGGTTATTTACCCGAGAGGAAGGAGGTTGAAGGTTGACCTGAAAGAGGGGTTTATAAGGTAGATATAGAAAAGATAGGCCAAATGTTTTCCTCTGGTAGGTGTATCCAAAACAAGACGTTTAAGGTAAGAGAAAGGAATTTCAAAGAAGATTTAAGAGGAAAATGGAGTGGTTGGAATCTGGAACTTGCTGTCAGGGGAGGTGATGGAGTCACATACAATTAAATGTTTAAGAGATATTTGGACAGAAATTTTAAAAGGCATGGCCCATAACGATATGATCCTTGTTCAGCCACATACTGTAGATTAGTGTAGATGGGGAAAAAATGGCAGCAAGGAAGTGGTGGGCCGAAGGATTAACTTCTGTGCTCGGAAACTCTAAGATAGTGAATACTAGGCTATTTGAGTTATCTCCTGTTGAACTGATGGTGTTATCTTCTGACTTTCATGTTATCTTATCCCTGACCTCTCCGTCGTTCTGTTTCCAAATCTAGTTGCAGTTCCATTATTTCTGCACAATCCAATCAGTCTAAAGTGCGAACCCATGTACTTTGTGTTTTTACGGCCCTGTAATGCATTGAATATTGCTTTTGTTTTCTGAATTACATTGAGGGTGGAAGGGAGTTGACGTGGGACACAAATACTGGTTCTTGTATTACTAACACAGTATAATTGCAAACTCTTATCAGTGAACGCTACTTATGAGTGTGCTTTGCCGCAAACCGTTTTAACTTCTCATCAATCCACATTATGCTGTGCGATTTAGGTGTGAGGTCAGCTTGCAATGCACTTATGCCAGGAGAACAAAACATCCCCGGCCTTCCAGCTCGAATACATACTAGCTGAGGTGTAACAGTGGCCAAATTTAGAAAGTTCATGAAACCCTATTTCACTATCTGCGAATTGGAACTCCTTTTTCCAATTTTGCATGTTATAATGAACCATTAGGATAGGCAACCTTATAAGACTGTGTAGGAAGGAACTGCAGAGGCTGGTTTACACCGAAGATAGACACAAAAAGCTGGAGTAACTCATCGGGATAGGCAGCATCTCTGGAGAGAAGGAATGGATGACGTTTTGGATTGAGACATACCTGAGCTTCGTTCCTTGTGCTGAGCCGGGCTCTGATCACGGAGACCCCCTTTGAATCATATATATATATAGTGTAAGAAAATAACTGCAGATGCTGGTACAAATCGAAGGTATTTATTCACAAAGTGCTGGAATAACTCAGCAGGTCGGGCAGCATCTCAGGAGAGAAGGAATGGGTAACGTTTCGGGTCGAGACCCTTCTTCAGACCCTTTCAATCATACATCCGCAGAGCCTGCAGTGACATAAAAACCTATTTCGCTTGCGAGTGACTAAAGGTAGACATAATGTGGGTCAATTTGATCTCAGTTTTACCATCAGATTGCTGTGCTAATTTACAATTTCCAAGGGACCTCGGGCTGCCTGGCCGTGGGAACATGAAGCCAGCCTTGGATGTGCTTCCCCCCCCCCCCAGGAATTGTGCCATTAAACACTTATTGAAAATAGCTCATCAGCACAACCACTACTTGTGACACAAAGCAGCCAGACAAATTTCTGGTGTGGCAGGATTTGAGGATGGAAAGTAGGTAATTGCATCAGGAAACATTGATTTATGGACACGTGACGCTGGATCAGACAACACTAAGTGACAGAACTGGGCAGTAAAAATACACACATGCAGACTCACACACTATCACCCTCTAATACTGTACTCAGTACGAACACACAGTGCTTTCATTCAGCAATTCCTTACGCACAATGTTTCCGTAAGCTCCCACTCTCTATCACACACAGACAACACTCACATTAAGTCAGTCAGAGGTAAACACAGGGCTCTCATCACTCAGTGGCACACTCACTCTACAACCAGTTCCACCCCCACCCCCCCCCCCCCCCCCCAGTTATTCACTTGCTCTCAAACACACAGACAACACTCCTCCGACCTGATTCAAAGATGGAAATGAATGAAATAGATGTGAGGCACTCTCCATTAACTGCTCCATTCGAGATCCAAAATCTGTCACCATCTCCTGGATTCTGCTCTGAGGCACTTAAAAAGACCCGAGCATGAATGCTGGCATTTAGTCCATCTCACAACCCCAATGGAGGGCTGGGATAGAAAAGCAGACAGTGGAAAAGGACCCTCCACAGTGCAGCACGCCTGTACAAAGGGCCCGCTGTGCCTGCTCCCAGCAGCACTCTAAACGCCAAACTTTTGATAGATTGCAAAGTCCTTTGGATCATTTTAATGGATCTGGGATTTGGGAGGCAGCTTGAAAGGAGAAAACAACTTGGAATCAAAATACAAAATCTCCATTCCTTTGACTGCATTCCAATTTTGAAATAATACCTTCCAACTCTAATAGCAGTGGGTTTCTACGCCTGCAACATCAAAAATAGTTCGATGCCTTTCAAGATCTATCATGTAATTAATATGGGACAAAACTGAAAAGGATACAAATACTCAGCAAGTCAGGCAGCACCTGTGGGAGGGAGGTTCATGGGTCGGATCAATTACCTCTTTAACGTTGGTCATAACCATACTCAGGATTTCCCGACTGACTGACCCAACTGAACCTCTTGTAGCTATTTCGCATCGGAACGCTCGGTACCTCTCCTTACATCGAAAACCTTCATAGATGGTAGCAGGGTGCTTGGCCTTTGTCTCTGCAACTGAGGTGGCATCATTGTTGCTGCACTTGATCTACAGTTCCCCTTGGGCTAGGTTTCCCATAGACTGGATACCTGTGCTATTCCGCAGTTCAAGCATTATTACACCACTCAGGTTTGCACTGTCCTCGCTGCCCTGACTCTGTTGTATTGCGCCTTTAGCCAAGATGCTGCACCTTTGAAAGCTATGTTTTAGATTTTAAGGAAATACAGCGTGGAAACAGGCCCACCGATCACCCATTCACACTAATTCTATGTTATCCCACTTTCTCATCCACTCCCGACACACTGGGGACATTTTACACTGGCCAATTAACCTACAAACCCACACATCTTTGGGATATGTGAGGAAATTGGAGAACCTGGTGGAACAACACCCGAGGTCAGGATCGAACCCGGGTCTCTGGCGCCGTGAGGCAGCAGCTCTACAATTGTGCCTCCCTCAGACCAGATAACATTTCAGGTGGCGCAGAGCAACCAAAAAGTTCTAACTGTCTCCCTAATCTATTTATCTCATAATTTTATATACTTTTATTAGAGCTCTCCTCAGCCTCTGACACTCCATAGAAAACAATCTAAATGTGTCCAACCTCTCCTTTTAAGTAATACCTTCTAATCCAGGTAGCATGCTGGTAAATTTCTTCCGTACCCTCTCCAAAGCCTCCACGTCCTTCCTATAATGAATGGGGTGACGAGAACTGCACACAATACTACAAATGTGGCCTAACTAAAGTCCGATAGAGCTGCAATATGAATTCCTGAGGCAATTTACTCAATTTACCAACTGATGAAGGCAGGCACACCATGCATCTTTACAACTCTGTCTACTTGTGTTACCCCTCTCAGGACTTAAATCTCAAGATCCCTCTGTATATGAAATTTGTTAAGAATCTTGCCATTAACTGCCATTAACATCGGTGCTACTAAGATTCTTGCCTGAGTTTTTGTCCATAATCGCAGTTTAATTTGAAGTGATTTTCATGATTTTAGCACTGCCTTATTTGATATCAATTCAAAGTTAGTGTTATTGCAAAAATGTTATTTTTGCTCGTGCTATTGCCATGCCAGAACCTACAGAAGTTGAGAGGGTGCAAATTATCCTCAAAAAGGAGGGACTGCTTAAAAGGGATAAGAATGAAAAGTATGATTGGTGCACTTTTATTGGATTTGTAAACCTGTTACTATTTAGCAGGAACATGAAAATGCATCCATTTTTTCTTGGAATTGCAAAAGAAATACGACTATCCATAAACACATTGTGTTCAGGGTTTATTTATAGATGATTGCATTGTATGAATAGTGGTTAAAACATGTTAATTACTGGAAATCTGTGGATAATCACGACTGTGAAAGCAGTATGGAGCCAACTTTCAGTCTTGAGAGCAGCTTGTTAAGTTTTGTGTTGGGCAAACAGCCGATCATACAACTGTCCTCTGAGAATCTCCGATGAAAACTCAGGGTTATGTTTCATTTTCATCACCACATATTAATACCATAGAGATAAGATGGGAATGTTATGACTGAAATAGAGGCAGAGTGGCCCAGCGGCAGAGCTGCTGCCTTACAGCACAAGAGACCCAGGTTCGATCCCAACCACGGAGTTTGTACATTCTCCCTGTGACTGCGTGGGTTTTCTCTGCCTGCTCCGGTTTCCATCCACACTCCAAAGACGTGCAGGCAGGTTAATTGTAGGTTAATTGGCTTCTGTAAATTGTCGCTAGTGTGTTGGATAGAACTTGTCCACGGATGACCGTTGGTCAGTGTGGACCCAGTGGGCCAAAGGGCCTGTTTCCTCGCTGTACCTCTAAACTAAACTCTAAACTCTAATCTAATCATATTTGGACTGGCACTGCATATAACATTCTGCTTTGATTTTGCGACCAAGAATCGTCTATGTTATTTAATATATCAAGGAAGTTACAGAATATAGAAAGTATCTTGTTAAACAAAATATCGTTTGTCACTTGTCTGTTAGGAATAACACTATTTATTGATTCCAAGCCCAGGTCAGGTTGCAACAAGAAGAGGGAGAAAATCAATCCACTTTCCAGTGCAGAGAATCACATGGAATCTACTCTCCAGTGATTGCAGCACAATCTTACATTTCTTTGTTTCAATCTCAATGTTTCACTGACAATTAATTAAATATCGGGTAGAAAAAGGCACAATCCAGATTATGAGGAACATGAGGTCTCTCTCCAGGAGTGACCAATAATGCTGAAATTAGGCAAATATTTAGCAGAAACCTCCCCTGATATCTTGGAACATATGCACTTTGTTGCCAAGATTCAAGGATACACAGAGAACTCTTCTGCAAACAATTATGTTTAACAACCCAGTCTGTAAAAACTTGAACAGTTGGCATTAAAAGCTAATCTGGGGCTTTCAGAATCCATCAAATTTCCCACACATTTTACCTGATTCATCCAGAGTAAAAGACATCAGTGATGTTCGAATAACTTTGGCAGGTTTGAGTACATTAAGTGTTTGGCTAGCAGCCTAACCAGATAGCTGAGCCTTAATTAGTAAACATAGAAACATAGAAAATAGATGCAGGAGGAGGCCATTCGGCCCTTCAAGCCAGCACTGCCATTCATTGTGATCATGGCTGATCGTCCCCAATCAATAACCAGTGCCTGCCTTCTCCCCATATCCCTTGATTCCACTAGCCCCTAGAGCTCTATCTAACTCAATTGTATGTTAGTATCAAGGCACGTTACAGAAAATATACTATTGAGTAAAGTTGTGTGATCTTGCGGGTGAATTAAACAAAGCTAGAGTTAAAATGAACATTAATGTACGATCAAGGTGCTATGAGTGAATTAAAACCATATGTCTAGATTTATAGCATTAGATTTTTTTTTTGAAAAGTGGTTTTTGCTGCTTTATAAACATGTGTAAATTCTTGAATCACTGTTCAGTCTCAGAGTTTTAAGTTTCCTGGTGGTTCAAAATGAACTATGAAATTGTTTAATTTTGATCTCTTTGCATCTCAGGACTGACTGCAGTAGCAGTGTTCTTTGTGAGAGGAGGTTAGGCCTAGGGCGTAGGTGTGGGGGAAATGCTAAAGTTTGTCTCAGTTAAAATGTTATTCTATGGTTGGGCTCAATATAAACATTTTTTTAATTCCCTGGGGTATGGGCGATATGAATAGCTTAAGAAGCAAATAGTTACAGGTCTACATTGAGAATTGAAATGCTGCACTGTACAATAACATCATTCTCAACAGTGGCAGCAAATCATATAGCTGCTTTTCAAATCCATACGTTGTTAGTACCAAGGCATAAACACAAAATGCTGAAGTAACTCAGTGGGACAGGCAGCATCCCTGTGTAGAAGGAAGGGTGATGTTTCCCATTTCTTCTATCCAGAGATGCTGCCTGTCCCACTGAGTTACTCCAGCATTTTGTGTTATGTTGGCCTATCGTTGCTGTTTTCTAACCTCAGATATGATGGGGATAAACATAGACAAAGATAACCCTTGGCTAAGAAAGGGAATTTCAGCAACCCTGAACAGATATAGCTTGTGCACAAATGTCAGGTGATAAATGAAAGATTGGGTTTAACTGTGTTTCCTCCAAAGTCAAATAGCCTACTACACACTGTACAAAATGTCTGTGCATCTCCCCACAAAATACAAGTATCCCCCCTCTCTTTTCACTCAGAAGAGCAAAGTTGTGGAGAAAGTGAATTCCATGAAATTATTCACAGCAGGAGACAATGGCTTCAGAATGGGTGAGAGAATGCAGGAACAGAGGTACACAGAGATAGGGAATTAATATGAGACATGTATAGAACTGGAGAACTTTACAATACTTGTCAATTAATATATTCTCAAAGTTCCCAAATGAACAACTTGGAAGCTGTCCAACAATTCCTCACTCTAATCCGATCCGAACCAACTTATTCACATTCAGCCTGCTTACTATCCCATTGTAACTCCAAAATAAGAACGAACAAACCAACACACGCACGCACGCACGCACGCATGCACACACACACACACACACACACCCACACACACACACACACACACACACACACACACGCACGCGCACACACACTCAGGATGGATTACTCAAACCTGCCCAAGTTATTCGAACATCACTGATGCCTTTTATTCTAGATGAATTAGGTAAAATGTGTGGGAAATTTGATGGGTTCTGAAAGCCCCAGATTAGCTTTTAATGCGTCCATTCTGTGAAGAAGTAAAAGTTTTGTGACGAAGAATCATTTGAAATAATTTTGGAAGTTCTTATCAGTATCAGATATCTCACCAGATCTCTAGTCTGTAGGAAGCCTCTTGGCCAATTGTGGCTGTAATGATTTTTCAAGGAACTATCCTGTTAGTTCCACTCTTTCTGTCTGTATTTCACCCACATGTTTAGACCATAATGTTGTATCCTTATTGTTTTGATGTGTTTATGCTTTATTCCTAATTGTTAACTGTATGTTTGTGTTGTCATTGAGAGCGGATCACCAAGGCACATTCCTTGTATATGCACATGCTTGGCCAATAAACATTCATTCATTCATTTTCCTTCTAGTATATTTCAAATTTTCAACATACAGTCAGAAAATTCCACTTCCGCCCCCCACCCCATCAACAGAATTCCTTTCAAATTTTGATAATAAATTAGGAAGTAATAACACCACGCCGAACAGTAGTGTCTCTGCTTTAAGTTTCTCACCTTCCAACGATTGACCTGTGGAGATTTAATATTGTTAATAAAAATTCAAAACTCATTCCTGAAGTTTGGTGACCGGAACTTTTAAATCGTTTTTTTTAATCTGCTCTGAATCAAATCAATAAGTTACTTTTATGTGACAATATTTTGCGATTTCCATTCTTTGATTCACAAGTGCACATCATGACCTGGCATATAAGTAGTAATCATTTACAGACATATAGTATTAAACTTATTTGAACCCTTAAAAGTGACAAAGATGGATAAAGAGACAAATGAGGAAAGTTTGATGTTTATCTTAATGTTTTCATTATAGACAATAGACAATAGACAATAGGTGCAGGAGGAGGCCATTCGGCCCTTCGAGCCAGCACCGCCATTCAATGTGATCATGGCTGATCATTCTCAATCAGTGCCCGTTCCTGCCTTCTCCCCATACCCCCTGACTCCGCTATCCTTAAGAGCTCTATCTAGCTCTCTCTTGAATGCATTCTGTGAGCTGAGGATTCCATATCATTTTGGGGTATATTTCTAGTATGCTCGACCCCATTGTGGGCATTGGACTTGGTCTATGGAACTGATGTACCACAATGTTGAGATCTATATTCTGCGCTCTGTATCTTCCCCTTTGCTCTACTAAATGTACTGAGTTTGACTTGATTGTATTTACGTATAGTGTTATCTGACCTTTTTTGACAGCATGCAAAACAAAGCTTCGTTACACATGGCAATAATAAACCTAAATGTAAACCTAATAATTCGAGTTGCCCTTTCATCTCGATCTACTCTGTCATTACCGAGATCATACAGGGAGCATCAAGCGATTGTTTTGGTAACTGGAAGCCCATTTCCCTGAAAATGTCACTGGGCCAGAAACCTTATTTAGGACCAGAAACCTTATTTAACCTTTACACCTCCCTTCCTAGAACAGTTGAGGTCCAATTTACTATTCTGATGGTCAAAAAACGGGACCAGCAAAATCTGCAATCATTTAAGGGCCTGGTGAATTGATTTCTACATCCCAAGAAGGAATTGAATTGAAAATTTACTTTCTTTCTTGAAGGATTGCGACATAGAAGCTTTTATAGAAGGACTACTGTCACCCCAATGGATTTTTCAACATGTGATTATAGAAATTTGCAACACAACTTCCTTAGAATTTGTGGAAAGCATCAGAATTCTTGCTTCACTGCCAAAAATAATACACCTTGTTCCAAAGAAATCCAAATAGAGCTCTCCAGCACAGAACTACTGCTTCATTGAAATTCAATTTATCAGGAATTCACCTTTCCTTTCACTGCTCCAAAGCAGTAAGGGAAATTGCTCTTAAATCACTTGCTGTCAGACCAACCCATAGAAACCAATGCACTGAACTTCAAAAATAAAGCATTTGTTTGATAGCTGGCAATAAGACCTCTACTGGGAAATCCCTTGACACTTACCGACTGACGAATCCTAACACGTCATCGTTTGAACCCTTTCACGAAATGAGCACTTGACTTGCTTTTGTCGTGGGTCACAGTAAGAAAGAAAGGCTTTTATTAAATAACACAATTTACATCAGTCACGGAACATCCCTATGCCTTTTACACAGCTAATTAAGTACTTCTGGAGTTTAAAAAAAGGACACCATGTACTGGAGTAACTCAGCAGGTCAGGCAGCATCTCTGGAGAACATGATAAGAGATCTTTCGGGTTGAGACCTTCTTCAGATGAACTTTACAATGGTACTTCTTCTGAAACAACATTGTTGCAATGTTAAAACCAATGGTAGTCAATTACCATCCCACAGACTGATTGTCTGGCAAAGTTGATTAAAGGATTCATAGTGACTAAACCACCAGGGTAACTTCCCTGCCTTCTTCAAACACTACCATGGCATCTTTGGTGTTTTGCAAAGAAAACATAATTTTAACACATCACCTGAAAGATGACACTTCCAAAATTACAACAACCCTTCCAGTTGCACTCAAATATCTCTACTGATATCTGGAGTAGCTCACTAACCCTAACCCTAACCCTACACCAAAAGCCTTCTAACTCATTGGCAATAGTAGTAATATCAAAGCCAGCAAAATGGCATAAGATCACCAACAACAGTAAACATCCTTGTGTTCTCCGATCCTTTTTCTGCGCAATCTGATTACTATTCCAATTCTTGATTTTATTATTCTATGGGTATGGACCTGCCCAGTTGGGGCAAAGTTTATTGGGTTTCAATAAAAGATCAACTATGTTGTTCTCCCCACAGATGCTGCTAAACAACCTGAGTATTTCTAGTATTTCCAGTTTTATTTCTAATTCCTAGAATGTGTAACATCTGCTTGTAACTAGTCATGCTTGAAAAGGCAGGGTTCGTGGTTATGCAGTAAAGATATTTTGGCAGGCTTGTTACATTTGAAGCTTCTGGATTATCCCTCTTGGCATGAAGCAACGACGATATGTTCAGGTTAGAATGGTACATCATTTGGAAGGGTCACAGAATACTGTCATCTCCAACTGATTGTATGACACCTCTAAATCATGTACCATTCTAACGACACTTGCAGTTAGGCCTATATTTATTGGCTAATTTGTGAGTTTCAGTAAAAGATCAACAATGTGTGTTTTTCTCATGTTCATAAGTTCTAGGAGCAGAATTAGGCCGTTTGGCCCATCAAATCTACTCCACCATTCAATCATGGCAAATCTATCTTTCCTTCTCAATCCCATTCTTCTGCGTTCTCCCCAAAACCCCTCTTACTAATTAACAGATCCCCACAGATACTGCTAAACCTGCTGAGTTTATCTAGCATTTCCAGTTTTATTTCTAATTCCTAGAATCTGCATGAAGGTAGTGTACAAACTCAGCAACGGCTGCCTCGCCAACAGTCTGTCTGTGCTTTATTTCTCTGTATTTAAAAAGTATGTGTTAAATGTATGTTTTTAGTGTTCTTTAGCTTGTTTTATGGGGTGGGGAGGGGGGGGGGGGTTGGGGGAAACTTTTTCTAATCTCTTACCTCGATGGAGATGCGATTTTTTTTTCTGTATTGCATCTCCGTCCGCACTGCGGCCTAACATCAAGGAGTTTGCGGCCTTTGCTGGAGACCAACTTTTGGGAGACTAGGGACTTTAACATCATGGAGCCCACAATCCCTTTGCCAGGGATCGACCTCGGAGCTCGGCCTCGGTGCTTGCGGACTTAACATCACGGAGCTCGCGGTCTCTAGTCAGAGACCGACTTTGGGACTTCCAAGCTGCAGGAGCTTCGATCGCCCCGATGCGGGAGCTTCGACCATCGGCTGCGGAGCTTCGATCGCCCCGACGGATGGTTCGACTGCCCCGACCGCGGGAGAATAAATAGGAAGAAGCTTGGACCTTTTTGCCTTCCATCACAGTGAGAAATGTGGTGGATGTTTATGTTAATTTTTATGTAGTTGTGTGTCTTGTTGCTTTCTTTTCCGTATGGCTTTATGGTAATTCACATATCACTGTACCTTAATTGGTACATGTGACAATAAAAGACCTTTGAAACTTTTGAAACTATGGAAACTTCGCTAGATTCTGGAGGAATGCCCAAGCTAGTTATCTGTTGTTAAACGTTGCATTCCCTCAGGTGTGCTTTATGGTCCATAAGACCATAAGACATAGGAGCAGAAATAGGCCATCCAGCCCATCGAGTTTACTCTGCCATTCAATCATGGCTGATCTATTTTACCCTCTTAACCCCATTTTGCAGCCTTCTCCCCAAAACCTTTGCACCCATACTAATCTGGAAGCAATCAATCTCCGCTGGGAAAAATACCCAATGCCTTGGCCTTCACAGCCATCTGATTCACCACCCTCTGGCTAAAGAAATTCTACCTCATCTCCACTGTACACCTTTGACTCAGTTAGGGATTTTGCTAACAATAAGTTACCTTCTTTTTATGCAATGCTAGTGAGAAACCAACCAAAGTTTACAACCAGACAACTTTGCAGTTTTCAAGCATTGTGGGCAGTAATTTGTACTGTCGGTCAATGACTTAGCCTCTGCAGTGAAACAGTTTTTCCTCAACGAAAAAGTAGCTCCACAAACAAAGACTGGGAAGTTCTACCTTTGGTCAAACTTGCTCATCTCAGTTTACCGTAAGTGAATTTGCTCTAAACTCTTTGCTCAAGCACCATCAATAACATAGTAAGAACATTTCTTCCCATTGTATCTCTTACAGAAATATTAAAAAAACATAAACATTTGCTTGTGACATTAAATATGTTATTCCATGGTATTTGCAATGTGGGCACCTTGATGGCAAATGGGCATCTTCCCCAAGTTGAATTTGCAAGTTTGGCCTCCAAGCACAACAAACATTTTTCTGCCCATTTTAACATTGTAACATGTGCTGAGGTGTTTCATAAACAGCATCAAGTTAAAGAGAAAGTAAGAAGGTCAGGTGACCCAAACCTTAGTGAAAAGCTTCCCTGTCTTCAAGGAAAGAAATGAATTCCAAAGCTCAGAACTGAAACAGCTGAACGAACGCCTGGCAATGATGGAACAAAAGTTTTGGAACGTACGAAAGGCCAGAACGAAACAGATGTAGAATATTTGGATGCTTTTGAGCTGGATGAAGTCACAGAGAGAGGGAAGGAGAGGCTATAGAATATATTAACAGAATCCTCAATCCCATATGTTGTGGATTAAGCTTTTATCTATTTACTCAACACATTCTTATAGTTCTGTACTAGTCTTGAATGAAATCTAGAAATTCATTTGTTGTGTTCCATATCAATTCAAATACATTTTGACATTCCTTTTTTTAATTTGTCTCTCTGTGCAGGAGAGTTACAGCATTGTGAAATCATGGGTTAAGGATAGGAAATCAAATCCGACAGAGTATAAAAAGGGTGGTGCCCCCAATATGGTCAGAATCCAACCATCTTGTTAAAATAACCGCCACGGCTTCACTGGGGAATAGCGATGAGACAAATGCCAATAAATCTGTCAGTGGCCATTCAGATAAAAAGCAGAAAAATTCTTCTTCTGTAATTCAAAAGCTTTGCGCTGTAACATGAAGAGGAGCCAACTTCATAAACTGATCCAAACATAACTCGAAGCATTAAATTCCGCTGTACCATCCATTTCCACTTCTTTCTCTTGTGTAGAATCTTGGTCCAAGCATAATACTTAAATACAAAATCCCAGACTGGGCATAAAGTATTACCCAACCATTTGTTTTGTGTATCTGCAGGCAAAAAAAGAATCAACAGATTCACTTTGAAGACTGCAGCATATTATAGAAACTTATCGTTCTCTAACTAAATCTGTTTTATACCCTATATCTCCACCCCTTTTTTTTATTTGGCTGATACAAAATGGATAATTAAGTGAATTCAGCGTAACATTTGATTATTGCTAGTTTTTATCTGGAGATTGTACAAATCGCAATTTGGGCATTGCATTTATTAGCAAAGTAGCTGAGCTTTTATAAGGACTTCTCTGTAATGCAAATTGATTTCTCTGAATTTGTGAAATATTAATTAGAATGAGCAATGAGCAAGATCTAACCCTGCCTTCCCCCGCCCCTTTGCCCCCCCCCCCTCCCCCACATTCATTCATGTATTAATAAGAATGGGCTCCATTAAAGGGCTCAACCTTTGTCTATTCTGTTGAGGATTATGAGGTCGCTATCGATCACAAATGGAACAATCGAATCAGTCAGAAGGTCTGCAGTGATTTCAAGTACAGCTGCTGAAAGAAACTGTCACAAGGACAAAAGTATTTTCTCAAGAAGTAAAAATCAAAATTTTAAAGCGTTCATTCAGAATCTGAGCTGGCACTGAAACAGTCAGGCCATGTTAATGAGGTAATTTGAGGATAACCCCTTTGGTTAAAACTCCCACTCCTAATGTGAGGAAGTGGGCTGTTAATTCATGACCATTGAGCAGAATGGTACAGGAACTGCATGAGTCAACCAAACAAAATAAACAAATGTGGATAATGTTCTCGCATGTTAGCTTTTTTTATGCCCTCAATAATATTTTTCCCAGTATGATTACTTCGCAGTTTTTGCTATTCTACTTTAGTTTTGAACTCCATTTGTTCTCCATCTCCAACATTAAAATTACTTCTTCCTCTGCTCCATTAACCACTTCCACCAATACTTTAGACTCCTTGATGCTGATTTGCTTTTAACTGCCTTTTTCACTACAGGTGTCATCAAATCTAAAATTCACCTTGCTGGTTTCCCATTTTCCATAAACTCTAAGAAAGCCGTGTTGGGTTGTCCAGTTTCAATGCTTCAATTTTAAGAGTGAAACATCATCGAAACAGGTCGTTTGGCCAAATGAGAGCATGCTGTCCATCAACCATCCATTTACACTAATTCTATACTAATCCAATTTTATTCTTCCTGTATGCCCACCAAACCCTCCAGATTCCACCACTCATCTGCACACTCGGGACAATTCACAGTTACCGATTAACCGACCGATCTGTAAGTAAGTCCTTGGCATGTGGGAGGAAACCAGAGCTCCCAGGGGGAAACCCAACACAAGCACAGGGAAAATGTGGTGGCTGGAGGTCAATCATCTCAGCCACAGAATATCTCTGCAAGGGTTCCTCAGGGTACTATCCGAGCCCCCATCCATCTTCAGCTGCCTCATCAAAGAACTTCCTTCAGTGGTAAAGCGGATATTCACTGATAATTGCACAATGTTCAGCACCATTGACGACTTTTCAGATAAAGAAGCAGCTCATATCCAATTGCAGCAAGATCTGGTTAATGTCTGGGCCGTGGCTAATGGTCGGCAACTAATATTAATGCCAGGCAAGTGCAAGGCAATTTTGATATCCACCAAGAGAAAATCCAGCTATCACCCCCTAATATTCAATGGCACTGAATCCCTCATTATCAATATCCTGTGAGTTACCATTGAGCAGAACCTGAACTGGAATAAGAATGCACACACAGTGTGACCACAAGGACAGGTCAGAGGCTAAGAATCATGCAGTGGGTCACTCACCTCATAACTCCCCAAAGCCTGTATACCATCTACAAGGCTCAAGACACGAATGGGATGCAATACTCTCCATTTGCCTGGATTTGCACAGTTTAAACAACAATGAAGAAGCTCAACACCAAGCAGGACCTAGCAGCTCACTTTGATAAGCACCCTGTCCACAACCACCACCGATATACGTTAGCAACAGTTTGTACCATCCACAGAGAGCACTGCAGCAAGAACCGTTCAAATCCATGGCTCTCCCAACTAAAAGGACAACAGTAAAAGAATAGGAGCACAACCATTTGGATGCCGCACACCATCCTGAGTTGGATATATATAACTGTTGCTGGATCTGAATCCTAGAACCTCCTCCCGAATACCATCGTGGATATGCCCACACCTCAAGGGCAGGAGTGGTTCAAGAAGGCAGCCCACTACCAGCTTCTCAAGGGCAATCAGGGTGCAGCAATTAAATGCTGTCTCAGCCTACAAAGCCCACATCCCTTGCAAACTTCACATGGACACCGCTGGAGGTCAGGATCAAATCTAAGGTTGCTGGAGCTATGAGGTAGCAGGTCTGCTTGCTGTGCCACTGTGCTTTTCTAGGGGTTTTCTTTCAATCTGCCATGGTCTTTCGGCAAACAATCTTCACAATTTCTTAAGGTCTACTTCAATTTACTTTTTCTTTTGAAGTTAAACCCTTGAACAGCACCTCTTCCAAAACCACCCATTTCAACCGACCGTCCCTGGCGACTGTTCAGTTTTCTTGCACCTATCCTGCAATTCCTTCCATAAATCTTCCGCCCCCTCTGTTACTTTTTATCTCTCTTAAAAATTCTCCTCAAAAGTCTTCTTTTCTTCTGAGTTTTACTCTGCTTTTTTTTTTGGCCTGAATCCATTCTCTGCATTTCCTGTGATGTGCATTTGCAGATGATACTAAGCTGGGGGGTAGTGTGAATTGTGAGGAAGATGCAATAAGGCTGCAGGGTGACTTGGACAGGTTGTGTGAATGGGCGGATACATGGCAGATGCAGTTTAATGTAGATAAGTGTGAGGTTATTCACTTTGGAAGTAAGAATAGAAAGGCAGATTATTATCTGAATGGTGTCAAGTTAGGAAGAGGGGGTGTTCAACGAGATCTGGGTGTCCTAGTGCATCAGTCACTGAAAGAAAGCATGCAGGTACAGCAGGCAGTGAAGAAAGCCAATGGAATGTTGGCCTTCGTAACAAGAGGAGTTGAGTATAGGAGCAAAGAGGTCCTTCTACAGTTGTACCGGGCCCTGGTGAGACCGCACCTGGAGTACTGTGTGCAGTTTTGGTCTCCAAATTTGAGGAAGGATATTCTTGCTATTGAGGGCGTGCAGCGTAGGTTCACTAGGTTAATTCCCGGAATGGCGGGTCTGTCGTATGTTGAAAGGCTGGAGCAATTAGGCTTGTATACACTGGAATTTAGAAGGATGAGGGGGGATCTTATTGAAACATATAAGATAATTAGGGGATTGGACACATTAGAGGCAGGAAACATGTTCCCAATGTTGGGGGAGTCCAGAACAAGGGGCCACAGTTTAAGAATAAGGGGTAGGCCATTTAGAACGGAGATGAGGAAGAACTTTTTCAGTCAGAGAGTGGTGAAGGTGTGGAATTCTCTGCCTCAGAAGGCAGTGGAGCCCAGTGGAGAGCATCTCTCTTGGATGCTTTCAAGAGAGAGCTGGATAGAGCTCTTAAGGATAGCGGAGTGAGGGGGTATGGGGAGAAGGCAGGAACGGGGTACTGATTGAGAGTGATCAGCCATGATCGCATTGAATGGCGGTACTGGCTCGAAGGGCTGAATGGCCTACTCCTGCACCTATTGTCTATTGTCTATTGTCTATTGCCTCGGAAGATCTCCGATTTAGAGGACAAATCAGAGTATATTTCTTTCCTACTAGTCATATTCTTTTTGAAATGTAACAATCCTTGGATGATCACAAAAGAATATTTTGTCTTTTGACATCTATACGGAGAAAGGTTTTGAGTGTTTATTGAACATTGATAATTTTGGGGAGGAATTGTAATGAGTGTTTATTGATCATTTATTGATACTTTATAAGATCACACTTTATGGAGATTGCTGAGTATCTTATTCGGATTGATATGAATCGGGTTTTTTTAAACCAATTTTTGAGCAGGGATGAGGATTATATTAATTATGATGTAGCTGCAGTCAATTTAAGCACAAAAAATAAGTAAAAAAGGTAAGATTGGCAATGGTAATTAGTGGAAAGGATTAACTGATGAGAAGCCTGGGGGAGAGAGGGTGACAGGAATAAGCAAGAATAAAAAAAATCATGAGTAAATTGTGGTCAGTCACTCCAGTGGAAATAAAAACTTCACACGCAAGTAATATTTCACACAGCTAGCTCTGCTGCGGCAGAATTCAAGATCAGCTCACCTCTTAAGACCACGATTGTACCATGAATCATGGAGCATTAGTCTCACCAAGTGAAATACAGCAAGTCTAGAAATGAATGAGGTATTTTCACAACCTGCTAAGCCACGAGTGTCATAATTCAAAATAAAACACAAGACAACAAACGTACCGTTATTTATGGGACCATTTGGTTTTGATAATGGGAAACTGTAGAAGGTATTGAAAAGGAAAATGGATGTACAGCCGACCAAGTGTAGCAAGCAATGAAAGAGGTGGCACTGAGGAGTAGGTCTTAAAACATAGGACTGCCACGATGAACAAGACCACATAGGTGAATGCTTTGCACACAGGCATTGGACCTGACTGCCTGCGCTTTATGCAAAATGACTAACAGTAGGTCATAGGTCCTCTCACATCTCACCCAATTCTTATTTCTGTTTGACTTTGATGTAAATCAACATTGAGAGAAATGTAAGCCAGATCTGTTATCACCCAACTTCACTATGGCAGAGTCATGATCTACCCAACAATGGTTGAATTATATTAGCTGCTGATAGAGGTAGGGGTGGATGAATATAATTTATGAGCCATTAAAAATGTCACTGGTGCTTAGGATACTAACTGGTGTAAATTGTGCTGGTGATGCATTTGTTAAATGCTCCCAGTAACGTCAGCTCCGGAGTGGTTACTCTGGCGGGTAAATAATGCGGTGATATTGAGTCAGAAACTATCATTAACTGCAGAATTCATTTCTATATTTTCTATATTTCCTCCAAGCTATTTTTTGTTTCCCTCTCAACGCTCTCAGTATATTCAACTGTGAGTCGTAAAAATCTACAGACACAATGGATCAGCAACTGGTTGATTCTTTTAATTATATTATTTTGTTATTTGGATGCCTGCAAAATATTTTGAAATTTATGTCAGAACTTCATGCAGTTTATGAGACATTTTTCTAATTTGAGAATGGCAATGATGTATATATGCACAACACTGTGTGTATATATATATATATATAAATGTATTTTACGTATGTGTGCATACATGAATTAGCTTATTTAGAAAATGAGCTAATTTTCCAATGCCAAAAGTTGTGCGGTATTGAATAAAAGCAATAATTTCTGATCCAACTTGCATTAATAATGTTATATAAAGTATGTTTAAATAGATATTTGGATATATTTGTAATGCATGCTTCAGGTAGACAAGGTTTCTTTAACAATGTACCTTTGACATGTCGTCCAATAAATTCAGCACAGTTCCGAGCGCCGAATCTTTACTTTTCTTTCTACTTGATAAGGCAATAGTTGACTGGCCTCCTCTGTAGAAATGGTTTGATGATATTTTTCTCCATTTGGCCTCTTTCAGTAAGGGGAGCATCTTCCTCCTAGTCAAGCTCCTCCCAGCAGGAGAGCAAATGAGGAAGCAACCTGCCGCACGCAATTCCCTCCAACTGTGAGGCCAAGAATGCCAGGAAAGTTGGTGAGGGGGTAAGGACCTCCAAGCATCAACTATTAACTCAGGCTGTTTCATAGATATTATTTGGATAAAAGTCAGGCATCTGGTATCAAAAAGGTAACACTTTCACACAATCTACAGAAATGAGAGATAGTGAGTAAGATTTCTTCGTACATTCACTGTAAATGCTGATCTGTAGTTGGATGGCAGGTCACGTACTTGGTCTGTCACCATCAGACATGACTGAGATTGGCATCCTCAATTAAGGCAACCTGATTGGTACCGTGAAACATACAACTTAATGGCCGAACCATTGAATGACTAACAAGAATGGCAAAAATAAGAATTGAACTTTTAATTCAGGACTGTACCACACTGTATCACTCTATGACTATATCATATCATATCATATCATATATATACAGCCGGAAACAGGCCTTTTCGGCCCACCAAGTCCGTGCCGCCCAGTGATCCCTGTACATTAACACTATCCTACACCCACTAGGGACAATTTTTACATTTACCCAGCCAATTAACCTACATACCTGAATATATATATTCATACATATATGAATCTAATATAAAAGGCTTATCTTAATTTTGATTGGGATAATTTGGAAGTAATGATTTCAGTGGACCAAACTGTTTAATAGGAAAATTAATCCAATTGACAAAGGCCAGAAATTATCATTTGCAGACAAGCCCAAGTAGTTAGTGAAAACATGTAGAGGGCAAGGATGAGAGAAAATAAATATATATTCCTTACTGGCAACTGCAATCTATGTGGTTAGAAATGGAAGAGACACAAAACGCATTACAAAGTTTGAGTGTGCATATGTTAAGCCAATGTGTTGGTAGTGTTACAGATAATATCAAAATGTCTCTGCTACAGGAAGAAGCATCAACAGTGCATGCTAACGTGTGTAATATAAGTCCTCATTTGATAAAGTGCTTTGTCCCTCAGAGACTAAGTGAAAGTATCAGCCTGGGTGAGGGGTAAGATAAACAATTAATGGTGAGAAATTACATGTACAGTTAAGGAAAATCCCTTAAGATCCAAAGTGAAATGTGTTATCAACAGGGCTCTAATGATCCACATAATTTTGCATGCTGAGCCCTATGTTACTCCACAGTTAAATAGACCCTTGTTCGCCATCTTACATGCAAGCAACTGCAGTCTCCAACAATGCTGTTGCACAGTTAACAGGATCAAATGCCTTGGTTAATTTTATTTCTTCTTCCTATGTGCATCTGCATATGGCTAAAATGACATTCTCAGCTGTCATGCATTCGTAAAATAAGACCAGGATGCAACATGCCTCATTCTTTGTCTTGGAGTCCTTCAAGATCCAGGGGTGATGGTGGAGACAGATACAATAGTCTTTTAGACAGGTGCATGGAAATGCTGGGAATGGAGGGCATGGATCATGAGCAGACAGATGACATTAAGTTATATTCTGATCATGTTTGGCACAGATATTGTGTGCCAAAGGGCCTGTCCCTGCATTGTGTGCTTTTCTATGCTCTGTGTTTTATCACCTTCCAATCCAACATCTGCCCCATGGAGCAGGTTGAGCCATGTTCATGCTTTGTCTTCCAAAGGGTTCACAGAGAGAGCTTTGAGATTATGGATGAGGACAACTCAGTAATGTCTTCACTGAAGAGCATATTAAAGATGTATAAATCCTTCAACGTCAGCCTGCATGATTAGTAGGCCACAGAAAATACAGACCCCCAGGACTCCTTGTCCTTTATCTTGAAAGTTTTAGGCAATGGCATATAGGAGAATTTAGAACAGCCACTAATCCTGGGAGAACTGACAAGCCCAACACATTCCTTTGAGATTAATAAAGTTCCCAGAGCGATGGTTTCCGGCAAAGTTGCACTTGGCTGGATGGGCCCAAACTTGCAGCAGGCATACAGCACTGCTTCTGGCTGTCGAATGTCAGAATCCATGAAAAGGGGAATTGTCAGCATTATCAACAAGAGGAAGGGGAGAGAGAGAGAGATCAAAAATTACAGACCAATATCACTGTTGAATGTGGAGTGCAAGATTTTGCCCAAGCCATTGCCCATTGAGTCAAGTCTGCTCCGAGGCAAGATATCCTCCCAGGGATTTGAGTGGAAATTATTTTTCGCAGACTGTAGTTGATACTTAGGGCGGCACGATGGCACAGCGGTAGTGTTAATGCCTTACGGCATAAGAGACCCGGGTTCGATCCTGTTCTCCCCGTGACTTGTGTGGGATCTCCGGTTTCTTCCCACATGCAGGATATTTGGCTTGGTATAATTCTACAGGCAAGGCTGTCATCTCCCCTATATCCTCAATGCATGTGTGATGTATGTGTGTGATGTATTGAGCCTTCAATCAGAAAGCAGGTTACAATTCCAGACAGCAGGGGAGCTCAAGTCAAAACCACCACTCAGTCTTCTGCTTTGATCCACTATCAACCCACAATTCGATCATCCTTTGTAACCAGTTTCTAATAATCCCGGAGCAAGTGTTAATCATGACAAGAATGCAGCCATGTTCTTTGGCAACTGGTCTGACTGGTTCCCTGTTTTTTACCTTCTCGGAATGCGCTGGGAATCTGATTCATAGCACCCAGAGCCTAAAGCGGGAATGGGCTGAAGCAGAGGTTTGGAATGTGGGAATAATACTCCCACTTGACAGCAGGCAAGAACATGGCCATCTAGTGGTTTGTGCTCTCAGTGTTGCTGTAGATGTGGCCAGATGCTACTCCTGTGCTATGACTGTGATCCAACCCATCTTCCAATTGGAAATTCAAATGGGTTGTGCGCAAAGGGACATAATATGCAGGTCTCCAGTGAAAGAGGCTAAAACATACCCAACATTGCCATCAACCAGCATCTTCAGTTTCTTGTTTCTACATTGCCCTCATCCTGAAGTTCACCTTTGTGTTGGAAGGAACTGCAGATGCTGGTTTATACCAAAGATAGACAACAAATGCTGGAGCAACTCATCGGGTCAGGCAGTATCTCTGGAGAAAAGGTATAGGTTCCAAACCCTATACCTTCTTCAGTCTGAAGAAGAGTTACAGGGCCCTTCTTCAGTCTGAAGAAGAGTTACAACCCAAAACATCACCTATTCCTATTCTCCAGAGATGTTGCCTGACCCGATGAGTTACTCCAGGATTTTGTGCCTACGTTCATCTTTGTGTGTTGTCCTGTCAGATTTCCCAAGACTCTGGGAACACAAACACCAAGGTTCCTTGCATGCTGAGGGATGCACTAAACTTTGATGCAACTAACAGTGGATACTGGACTAGGCCTTGAGCTGCAGAGTATCAAACATTTCACTGCTACAGTGTTTAAGGATGAAATATTAGTAATGTTGACCTAAGTGAATGTATTGAATTGCTTGGTATAGTGAAGGAGATAATGACATGCACCAATTGTCTTACTCCATGTATAATGAATAAAGTATGCTATGGGGAAAGGAAGAAATCTGGCTATGATTTGTAGCTTAATTCAAAGCTATGGAGTGCAATTATTCATTTATTAATAGAATGCACAATATTAGTTTTAATCCACAGAATATTTCCACTTCTGAATATGTATTTTTTGATTCGTTTCCACCCTTTGACTGTGAAATTAGTGAATTGATTATGCAGGCTCACCTAGGAAGTCAGATGAGTGACATTAACAGTTTCTTCCCAGCTATTATCAGGCAACTGAACCATACTACCAACAACTAGAGCAGTCCTGAGCTACTATCTACCTCATTGGAGACCCTCGGACGATATTTGATCAGACTTTATCTTGCACAAAACATTATTTACTTTATCATGTATCTGTACACTGTGGAAGGTTCAATTGTAATCATGTATTGTCTTTCCACTGACTGGTCAGCACGCAACAAACGTTTTTCACTGTACCTCTGTACACGTGACAATTAACTAAACTCAACTCAGAGTACAGCTGAAGGATCTTTGCTCTGAAATCCAATTTTCTTTCATTTTCAGAAGCTGAATCCTTGCAAAATCTGACTTCAAAACATATTTAACCAGATCCGTTTATTCAGAATTCAGCCCCGACCATTCCTGTAAGTTAGAAAGAATTCAAATTAAAAATACCTCCTTCTAAGCCAATGCCTACCATGTTTTGTAGGATATTCTCAACCTACAACCTGGAATTTGGAGCAAAATACTCCAATAGGCAGCAATTCAGACAACAGTCAACATACGGAGAATTGTATTTTAATGTTGTACTTTTTTTTTTTTGCAAGAGCAATTTCAGAGGAAAATGATCTCTGTAGCATGTGGTTTGTTCTTTGAGATGGAATGTCTCAAACAGCGTTCCTTTCTAACCACAGTAAAAGACAGATCGAGGTCTGGCTGTGCATAAGGGCAGCGGCTCAGCTTTTTTCTCATGGAAACTAATTGTGTCTGAAAAAGGCATTAGGTCATGCATGATGTTTCATATGGCCCCGTTGGTCTTTCTAAAACACCAAAATATAGTCACAGGGCAAAGGATTTGGGTCTGCGTGTGTTTGACATACTTTAGTAATGTCTCTCACACTGCCTGCTGTTTGAAATCAGAGATGTTGGTGAGCTGTAGTTTGCAGGTAGTGCTAAACTTGGAGCTTATTGTTCTGAGAGGCACAGGAGTGAGAACATCCTCTTTAAGGTCGAGTTGTTCTAAACCATTATGATTTTATGTACATGAAACACTGAATACTGGAGAAACTCAATGGGCCAGGCAGTGTCTGGAGAGGGAATGGACAGGCAATGTTTCAAGTAGGGACCCTTCATCAGACTTCAGACTTGAGTCTGAAGAAGGGTCCCGACCCAAAACATTGCTCATCCATTCCTCTCCAGATGCTGCCTGACCCGTTGAGTTCCTCTTGGATGTTCTTGCTATGGAGGGCGTGCAGCGTAGGTTCACTAGGTTAATTCCCGGAATGGCGGGACTGTCGTATGTTGAAAGGCTGGAGCGATTGGGCTTGTATACACTGGAATTTAGAAGGATGAGGGGGGATCTTATTGAAACATATAAGATAATTAGGGGATTGGACACATTAGAGGCAGATAACATGTTCCCAATGTTGGGGGAGTCCAGAACAAGGGGCCACAGTTTGAGAATAAGGGGTAGGCCATTTAGAACGGAGATGAGGAAGAACTTTTTCAGTCAGAGGGTGGTGAAGGTGTGGAATTCTCTGCCTCAGAAGGCAGTGGAGGCCAGTTCGTTGGATGCTTTCAAGAGAGAGCTGGATAGAGCTCTTAAGGATAGCGGAGTGAGGGGGTATGGGGAGAAGGCAGGAACGGGGTACTGATTGAGAGTGATCAGCCATGATCGCATTGAATGGCGGTGCTGGCTCGAAGGGCTGAATGGCCTCCTCCTGCACCTATTGTCTATTGTCTATTGTCTATTGTCTATTGTCTATTGTCTTGTACTTTCTGTTTTGTTCAAGTTGCCAGCATCTGCAGTCTCCTTTCTCTACAAAAACATTGTTGGCCACAGTTTGTGCATCGTGCCCAGTTCAGAAAGGATATGAAGGTTTTGGAAAACTATGGAGAAATTTACCAGGATTGTTCCAAACTAAAGAATTACATTTATATGGATAGAATGGAGAGATTGTGATCGATCTAATGAAGCGACGAAAGCTAAGTTGTTTAAGATCATGAATGGTGTAGACAGCGTAAATGAAAAAAACATGGTTTCCAGTGTTTGCAGAGTTGGTTACCAAAGGGAATGGATTTAGATGAATTTAAGATGAAAATGGTTAAAGAGTAAGAGGTGGCATGGACATAAATATTTTTACCCAACTGATTATATTCGGAATGACGATTACCGGTATAGCAACATTAGCTTTGTGAGAGGAGAAGAGATCGCAGGGATGCCGAGGAATAATGCAGGGTCTTGGTTAATGTGGGGATAAAGAGGAAGTGAAGCCAAGTGGAAGAGTTGGCATAAATCTCTTCCTTTTGAGATGTGCAGTTCTACAATTCAAAACTCCTGTCTTCTGGCTCACATCCTTCAACATCCAGTTGATAAAAAATAACTTTTCACATTTTTCTGTAGAGGCAAATAAATATCAAACGATAAAGGGAAAGTAAATCATTTACTACTGGGGTTTTAAAAGCCTGAAACTTGAAAGCTATTACTGCTGTTTTCAAATTAGTATCAGAGGCTGAATATCCATTAACCTGTGCATGGCACCTCCCATCCTCCGTGCAACGAAACAATGAGTGTACAGATACCAAATCTCAGCAATGTGACACTCGCTAGTCCCTCACGATCTTCAAAACCTTTTAACCAGACCCATGAAGAACACAGATCCCTTTTTGTTTTAACTGGGTTTAACTGAGTGTGAGGCAGAGGCTAAGGGCATCTATGCCTGAGCCCACTCATGTGCATGTGAGAGTGTGTATGTGTTAGCAAGGACCTACACCAATATCTATATGTGTGTATGTGTATGTGAGCATGTGTATATGTGTGTGTGAGCATGTGTTTGTGAAACATAGAAACATGGAAAATAAGTGCAGGAGGAGGCCAGTTGGCCCTTCAAGCCAGCACCACCATTCATTATGATCATGGCTGATCATCCCCAATCAGGAACCCGTGCCTGCCTTCTCCCTATATCCCTTGATTCCGCTAGCCCCTAAGAGCTCTATCTAACTCTCTTTTAAATTCATCCAGTGAATTGGCCTCTACTGCCTTCTGTGGCAGGAAATTCCACAAATTCACAACTCTCTGGGTGAAAAGGTTTTTTCTCACCTCAGTTTTAAATGGCCTCCCCTTTATTCTTGGACTGTGTGTATGCGCAAATATCCATACAGCAGAGCCTGGTAAACTGCAACATAGGACGCATTTGCTACTGAACCAAGACCCTGCATTATAGCTGATGTGTGAGACTATCCCACCTTCATCACGCACAGGGAACATCCACTCAATTTGAAGGTTGGGATCTGAAACATCAGGTCTTTCCCGTGCAATCCCAACAGTGCCAAATCTAAGCAATCTAAGCACTCTTGACTCAAACCACCAACCAATTTAGCACTTTCTGCCCACTTTGGTCATTCTTCAAGACCCACATAGGCCTCTCCTGCCACCCCAGAGGTCACAGAACTAATGGAGAAGCCAGTTATCATCAATCCCAAGATAACACCTAGAAAGAGAAGCACAGGATACGTGTGCATTGCATGTGCTTCTCTGAATGTGGTCTAATATAAATTCCTGTACATGTTCTGGCTAATCGTACACCCAATATGTCATGAAATTTCCATGCAATAAGATATTTAAGATGGCCTTAACCTTGAATGAGTGTGGGAGCCCCGGAACTCCTGAGCAACACAGCTCTACATATATTGTCATAGGCATTTCTATTTACCACCTTGGACATTGACTGTCAATTAAGAAAAGGAAGAAAAACTGGACCAGGTGGAGTAATGGGAACCAGTAACAGAAATCACCTACTCTTCTTTCATTTACATTTGCGAAATAAACATAGGAAGATGTTTCGGCCATTTAGCACCTCATGCCAGTTCTGCCATTCAGTAAGATTATAGCTGTTTTGTGATTGAACATACACAAGCCTATTATTTTTGGTTATTAAAAAAAGTCTATAGAACACAGATTTAAAGTTGACCCAATTTAATGACTCAATTGATTCAATGTTTCAATTTGCCTGTTTCGAAGAGTTTCCAGCTTCTACCAACTTCTGCATGTAGAGATTTCTCCAAACTTTAATCCTAAGAGGTCCAAGTCTCAATTTTAGACTCTTCCCCTTTATTCCAGACATCCTTACTGGCATCAATAGATTTTTTAAAAAGAGGACACCAAGTGGTGGAGTAACCCAGCACACCTGGAGAACCTGGAAAGGTGACATTTCGTGTTGTTTCTCCTCAAGGTATAAATAGTTTTCCTTTCTCTATCCTGTCAGGTCCCCTTACCATTTTGGAAACTTCAACCAGATCATCTCTTAGTCTTTTAAATTCTATGAAATGCAGTCCGATCCTTCATAATCACCCTGTGCAATGTTCCCTTTGGAGTCCAGGTATCATTGTGATAAACCCACATTCCCATTCCCGGAGTCATCATGTTCTTCCTAACAAGTGATGTCCACGATATCTCACAATACTTCAGCTGCGTTTGAACCAGGGTTTTGTAATACAATGGTATGACTTCCATCCACTTTCATTGATTGATTGAAAGGTACGGCATAGAAACAGGCCCTTCGGCCCACCGAGTCAATGCCGACCATCAATCATCCATTCACACTTATTCTATGTTATCCCAATTTCTCATCCATTCCCTCCACGAGGGAAGATTTTACTGAGGCCAATTAACGTACAATTAACGTACGTTAACTAACGTACAATTCTTTGGGATGCAGGGGAATCCCGAACACCCGGAGGAAATCCACATGGTCACAGGAAGAAAGTGTAAACAGGCAGTACCCAAGGTCAGGATTGAACCCTCTGGTGCCACAAGGCAGCAGTTCCACCAGTTATCCCACAGTGTCACCCCTTTAGAAATTTGCTGTGCCAGTCCATAATGTTTTATAATCATAGACTTTGAAGTTTCTTTGGATTGTCACTGAAACTAGCTTCCAGCATTTGGGAAGTGATCTATTCTACTGTTTCAGGATTCAAATTTAGCCTCACATTAGTTTGCAGTGAAATCCATTTATTACAGTTTTGTTCATTCACTCAATCTATTAAAATCTCTTTGTAATTTAATTTCTCTGTCCACACTGATAACAGTATTGTTGGCCAATGTGAATATGTGGACTTCTACTCCATTATTACTCCACTACTGTTTTGCTTACAATAATTTAGCTAAGCACCTGATTCAATATTAGTTTGCCGAGGATGATGGTACACTATCCACTTTTTAACGCAAAATTATCGGTTGACGGTTCCACCATTTCTTTATTTCTATTTATGTCGCCATCAACAATTTTTAAAGGGCCCACATTTTTTCTGCCCACCATCTTTTCCTTGAATAACCATCAGCCTTTCTGGGCATTAACTTTAATGTCCTTTAAAATATTTCCGTAATTCCTTTACAAAAACCAGACTCATTCAAATATAGGTATTCTATCTATCTGGACTTATTTTCATTGTGCATGGAAGAGTAAAGCACAGGAACAGGCCCCTCAGTCCATACCGTCTGTGCCGAACATGATGCCAAGTCCAACACTTAAGTGCCTGCACATAATCCATATCCCTCCACTCCCTGCATATTCATATGCCTATCCAAAATTCTCTTAAATGCCACTATGGTATCTGCCTCAACCACCTTTGGCTGCACGTTCTGTGCAAAAAACATGCCCCACACATCTATTTTAAAGTTTGCCCCACACACCTTACAGCTCGGACCGCTAGTATTTGAGTTTTCCATTATAGGAAAAAGGATTCTCAGCCTGTCATAATTTTATATACTTCTATCAGGTCTCCTCGCAACCTCTGGCATTCCAGAGAAAACAATCCAAGCCTGTTCAACATCTTCCTGTAGCTAAACCCCCTAGTCCAGGCATCATTCTGTTAAACTCCCTCTGCACACTTTCCAAAGTCTCCATGTCCTTCCTGTAATGGACCAGAACTGCATGCAATACTCCAAATGCAGCTTGACCAAAGTTCTAAAAAGTTGCACCATGACTTCCTCTCCCTCTCACTTTTGGTATTGATTGAATTAATGCTTATTCCTAATTATCTTTAAGAAGTTGCTTTCTTGAGATGGGCCACCTTCTTGAACAGCAATGCTCCTTCTGATGAAGGTGCTCTGGCAATGCTGTTGGACAGATAGTTCCAGGATCTTCCTTGGCCTCAGCACTAGATGAACAACAAAGTAGCAGGTGCACATTGTGGTCTGTTTCCAAAGTTCACTTCTATTGCAGTTGATGGATCTGAGTTTCACATGCCGTTTACAATGTGCATCTGCCAATTTATAGCATGTTTGCCGGAAGCAACTGGTGAAGAATTGCTACTCCACCTTTGTACCCCATTGTGTAAAGATCTTTGTCATCAAGAAAGTGGATATCTCACATTAATTCAAGTAATTTTTGTCAAGGTGAAATGTATTCATTGCTATGGACCATTGTGTAGAGCAGATGATTTGTTGCAAGTATCTGTTATACAACCTTTATTTGCATTGTTGTCAAAGGTAATGTTGGGAGCAGTAAGATCTTCAGTTAGACATTAAAAGAATAAAGTAAAATGAAAGGCTGCTACATTACATTTCCACATTAGTTATTAAACGTGTAATTATTCATGAATAATTATATTGATGATAATACAACAATCATTACCTTATTGGCTGGAATAATATCCTGATTTTCATAATTATATGATTTTTTTCCAAATAATCTTTTAATTATTATGCAAGCAATCAATAATGCAAACAAGCAGAGAGCTGTTCAGGGGGAAAAAATAGAGTCTTTTGTGTTCTGAAGTTCACACATGTGCAAGTACTTCAAATGTACTTCATCCATAAACACTAAACATTTCTAACATTATTCAATTTGTTTTTTGTTATCAAGTATTGGAAAATCCCACCTATCACTTGTCAGACGACTGAATATTTTTAATAAAGTCCGTTTGTAAATGCTTTCATTGATCATTTTGTGTGAACCACAGAAAGAAAAATACAATGTAAGGCACTTCTACTACTCTAGTTAATAACCTAATTAAAGGTGCTCATATAACCCCCCAACCCCCCCCCCCCACCAAATGTCACACCTACATTGAACGCCACCGAGTTAGGCTCATAAATTCTTGGTTGCAGTATAACTAGCCCAGACATGGAACACTTTGTTTTACAGAGGAATGACCCAGATGGTTATGTAAAACAAACATAAGGCAACAAAACGAGATGTGATACTCAAAAGGATCCACACAGGTGGCATGGTTACCTTAGCCGTTGGAACTGAAGTTTGGGTGGTTATGTTGTCACGACATGTGAAGCTGACCTTTGCAGAGCCAAGGAGTGGGGTACTTGTTCAGGTGAAAAGAATATAGCCAAAGAGGGATGGAAATTATGGCTACAATGTGCCAGTGATAGAGCAGCCACCTCGGCACGGTGACACGGTGGCTTAGCGGTAGAGCTACTGTGGCATGGCAGCTTAGCAGTAGAGCTACTGTGGCATGGTGGCTTAGCGGTAAAGCTACTGCCTCACAGTGCCAGAGATCCGGGTTCGATCCTAGCTACGGCTGCTGTCTGTACAAAGTTTCTACATTTTCCCCATGACCTGTGTGCGTTTTCTCCTAGATCTTCAGTTTCCTTCCACACTCCAAAGGTTTGTAGGCAAATTGGCTTGGTGTAAATGTAAAATTGTCCCTAGTGTGTGTAAGATAGTGTTAGTGTACGGGGATCACTGGTCGGTGCGGACTCGGTGGAATGAAGGGCCTGTTTCCGAGCTGTTTCTCAAAACTAAACTAAGACTAAACCTGCTTGAGATGGGCCACCTTCTTGAACAGCAATAGTTCTTCTGATGAAGGTGCTCTGGCAATGCTGTTTGACAAGAAGTTCCAGGATTTAAACCTCTCCCCTTAGTATATATTTTAACTTTTTGGTTGGAAGCTCGATTGGTCTCTTGCACCTTAAATTTTTACGTTGTTTATTCTTTATTTGGCGTGCTTCAGTGTTAGGCTAAAGTAAAGTAAACTCCAAGCCACAGTAACACAGTATACATCACACGTTTAGCTCAGATGTAAAGATTTTCACTGTACCTCAGTACACGTGACAATAAACAATAAATTAAACCAAACAGATCACACCCATTTTGAAATCTGAAACAGGATTTGGTCGTGTTTCTTACTTTTACAAATGGTTCTGGAAATAGACAATAGACAATAGGTGCAGGAGTAGGCCATTCGGCCCTTTGAGCCAGCACCGCCATTCACCATAATCATGGCTAATCAAGCACAATCAGTACCCCATTCCTGCCTTCTCACCATATCCCCTGACTCCGCTATCATTAAAAGCACTATCTAACTCTCTCTTGAAAGCATTCAGAGAATTGGCCTCCACTGCCTTCTGAGGCAGAGAATTCCACAGCTTCACAACTCTCTGAGTGAAAAAGTTCTTCCTCATCTCCATTCTAAATGACCTACCCCTTATTCTTAAACTGTGGCCCCTGGTTCGGGACTCCCACAACATCGGGAACATGTTTCCTGCCTCTAGCCTGTCCAATCCCTTAATGATCTTATATGTTTCAATAAGATCCCCTCTCATCCTTCTAAATGTCTCCCTTTCTTTGTCACAAACAGAGAACCACACCACCAGTACATCAGAAACAAAATACCTGACTGTTTAAACCACACCATTGGACTCCGAGCAAAATTTAGCAGTAGTTGCTGTTCTTACACTTTAGTTCTGATTTTTTTTTTAAAGTATAACAAAAATGTGTACTCAGATAATGAGGGGATTATTTCAGAGGGACATTGAGATTTAAAATCTAAATTAGTTGGGAATTTGGGATTTTTTAAGATCTATTAGTAAAGCATAAGGCTGACCTCCAGCTTCCAAACATCATGTTGCCATTTCTGAACGTATAACAGAGGGAGGATTCAGAATTTCCTGCAATATCCTTTTAAAAACTAGGATAAAGGGAAGGCACTTGGTGAGGTTTACATAAATAAACCAGACCTCAACCTCATAGGTTTTCATTCTAGTGGGTCATATTTGAGAATGTACCCTTATTGTTCTACTGTGGAATCTGCACTGTTCACAACCCTCTTTTAACCTCTCCTTTAGATTGTAACGTAACTTGTGTTTGTTAAATGCAGGATCTTTTTATGCCTGTGAAGTAGGTTTACATTTCAATGTCGACTCTTTGATCATATCGTGGACTCCACCGTGAGATGTGAGGAATGCTATTGTTCCGCTGCCGAATATTCAAAACCTGACATGCTCCTTAACGCTCGGCAGATTGCACAATAATTTTTACAACTGTTCCTTTGCCATGTTTGAAATCAAATGTTGATTTATTGCAATTATGCACTTGATAAATAATTAACAGTCTATAGTAGCAGGCTACTCGGCCAAACTTGGCACTGACATTGTTTATGCGTCCCACAAGATTTGTCCCACCCCATCTCAACTCATCCAGTTAAGTTTTGTGCTTCTGTCCCTTTCTCCCTCCCTCACTTATCAAGCTGCTTCCATAATAATTGCCTCATGTGGTAGATCGAACCATAATCTAATCACGCTCTGGGTAAAGAATATCACAATTATTTTTTTATTTGACCTATAAATGACCAACTTAGATCTGTGACACTTTTTTTAAATTCCCCTATTCTCCACATAAACCTCTGTAATTTTAGAAACGTCAATAAGTCAACACTTTGGCTTTTTTTAAAATGTAACCCTGTACGTTTACTCTTGTATTCCTTTTTCTTCCCATAGCCTCAGAACATTCCCAAAAATATGAGGGTTGGGAGGCTAATTGGCCATTGGAAAATGCTTCTCGTGTGTGGGTGAATGATAGAATCGGGGGGAATTGACGGCAATACATTAAAAATAAAACGGGATTCGTGTGGGTTTAGTGCAATGGTTGCTTGATGATCAGCATGGATTAGGAAGGTTTAAAGGCCTGTTTCTGTGATGTACAAATCTACAACACTATTAAATTGGTTCTAACCTCTCAATTCCAGTATAATCCTTTCAACCTTCTTCTTTGCTGCCATGTTTTGGAGGCCAAAACTGTAAACAATACTCTGGGAGTCTAACTTAATGCTATTGGCACATCAATTTCCAACTTTCCTATTCTAAAACACTATGTTTGTATTACTTACAACTCCCAAAACGTGTTTTATAACTAGTGATAATTTGTGGATGTGTGCTCTTCCTTTTGCCCCTCTATCCCCTTTAGGCCCCTCCTCCTGCACCTACTTTCTATGTTTCTATGTTTCTATGATCAGCCATGACCACAATGAATGGCGGTGCTGGCTCGATGGGCCGAATGGCCTCCTCCTGCACCTATTTTCTATGTTTCTATGTTTGTTGTTCTTATTTCTCCTCCCAAAACATGTCACCTTGTCTACATGTGCACTAGGTGTCTTTAAAACATAGCAATTCCACAAAAGTATTTTTGAGTTTCCTTGGGTGTAATTGCAACCCCAATTCGATACGATTCAAAAAAATTGGAAATAGCCCCAGTCAAAATTACTTCCAGAACGTGGACAAAGTAGTCCCTGCACAATCACTATTTGTAATTCACTATTTGCATGTATTAGTTTAGTTTAGTTTGGAGACACAGCACGGAAACAGGCCCTTTGGCCTACCGAGTCCACGTCGACCAGCGATTCCCATACACTTGCACTATCCTACACACACCAAGGACAATTTACAATTATACCGAGCCAATTAGCCTACAAACTTGTACATCTTCATTCGAGTCTGCTTAACCCCTTTTCGCTGTTTTGTAACTAGTTAGCTATCATTCAGACACTTGATCCCTGACCTCAGCATGCCTCTAGTATATGGCAGCATATCAAATGAAAATGTTAGTTTCAATCACTTTGCTTTATTCTCTGATACCTGCAGGAGCACCTCAGGTGATGCCGTTAAGAAGCTTCTTCATTTATCACTTTTAACCAAGGCTGTCAGCAGCGTAATGCTGTGGACATCTCTAATTGCTGCCCCATGGAGAATGAGATGCAGCAAATAGATCAAAACTGAAAGTGTGGAACTGACGTTCCATTCTGAAGTACAAATTGATCGTTGAATAGATAGACGCAAAGTGCTGGACCAACTCGGCGGGTCAAGCAGCTTCTCTGGAGAAAATGGATGGTTTCAGGTCAGGATGTTTCTGGTCAGGTCGCTTCTTCAGACCCATTCTCAGTCTGAAGAAGGGTCCTGACCCGAAACGTCACCCATCTTTTTTCTCTTGAGATGCTGCCTGACCAGCTGAATTAATCCAGTACATTGTGTCTAACTTTGGTATAAACCAGCATTTGCAGTTTTTTGTTTCTACATGACTGTTGAATGTTGTTTATCGGACATCTAGCATTTGATGAACAGAAATGTCCTCCAATTAAATATTGGAAGGTGAGAAGTCATTATCTCTGGCCCCTTTACAAATTCTCTTCTCTAATAATATAATAATATATTTCATAATAATATATTTCTTTATTCATCCCACACCGGGGAAATTTAAAGTGTTACAGCAGCAAAGTGGATAGCAAGAGAGCAAGAGATCATTCATTATAAATAAAAGATACATAAATTGTCATCAGTTTTCTGTGTGTTCTTAGCTGTTATTGTTGACTCGTCTGCTGGGAGCAGTGCTGGTTGTGCAGTCTCACAGCAGCTAACTACCAAATGCATCATTTCCCACAATTATTGTCTGTAGGTGTATAAGGTAGTTAACAAATTTGGTGCCCGTTTGATCATTAGGTAACCTTTTAAGCTCACATCCGCTTCATTACGGAAGTTCACAGTCCTTTATGTCTCCACATCATTGTCCCGTTCTGCCTCTGTTGCTGTTGAAGTACTGTTGAAGTACTGTTTGCTGTTGAAGTACTGTTGGACCAGGCCTTCGCTGGTTCATCTAAAACCCTTCTGTGCATATCCTAAAACACCAAGTCTCATTCAACCTTTACGATCACTGCCATTCATTAGCACCTGATCAAATAATGCTTACATTTAAAAATTCTCGATTTTATTGTCAAAGTTATCTGAGTTAATCCCTCCATATCGTCCTTCAATATCATCACATTTGTCAAAATATAGAATCTTTTTTCACATTTAAAATCTCTTTATGACATATAAGGAGGCCATTTGGCCCATCAAGTCCATACCAACGACTCAGTTGCATCCCCAATCTCTTTGCATTATTATTAGCAGCCGTATATTCAACTTTTACAACTTTTTCTCAAAAACTCTCCCTAAATCTCCTTGCATCTTCACTGGTTTCTCACTATCTTAAAAGTTACCTTTAACTAAGCTTTTAGTTGCTTGCTGCAATATCTCCTTACATGATTCAGCCAATGCATGTTTTAGTTTAAAGAAAAACACGAAGCACACCTTTTAATCGGGTAAATGCAACTATGTTGTTATTGGTGGAGTTTCAGCAAGCATTGTATGTTGTACAACAATATATATATTTGATCCATTAAATAATTCAACATTAGAGGAGCATATAATTTATACAAGTAATAACCGATACCCCTTTTCACTTTTGCCAACTTTTCTATATTCTAGTCTTTTTCTTAATGTGCAGGTGGAATAGAAATGCAAACATGGTGGAAGATAACATGCACAGAACACTCCACAAGTGGTTCAATAAAACATCATCACTCATTTCAATTTTACCTTGAGGATATTCTATTAAATGGATTGCTTTTTAGAGCTTCAGTGCGACTAGGTTGTTTAAGATATTTAACATTGAAAATGTTCCTTAAACGTTACCACTGCTCATATTTATTAGATACTCTGTCGGTTTAATTGATCTGGTAGGGAGGGGGTGGGGGTGGGAGGGTGATGGACTTTAATTGCAGACTTTCAACTTTTTTCTTTCGACAAAGACAAACAAAGAAATGAATCCAGTTCGCCGCCTCTCTAGACAATGCCCGGCAATAGTCAATCTGTGCAGAATGAGTCTGCCGAGTCCACCTGATGTCCCGAAATTCCCATCGCGGGACTATCTAGCTCCAGCCAACATCGGGGCCTCTGCTGGACAATCAGCGAAGTTACAAGCGGGACAATCCCACATCCCACCATCCATTCTCGACGCGGAATTCAATTCCGAAACGCTTGCCTTTATACAACCCGTGTGCGGAGATTGCATAGACGTTAATTTATTTCTCGTGTGCACAGTGCAACACAGACAGGCCCTTCTGCCCATCATATCTATGCCGAGCTTCAAGCCCCACTCTGCACTAACCCCATTTACCTATTCTGTGTCCCGATACGTGTTTCGTGTCAATCCTTTAACCTAAACGGTGTTGTTGTATTTAACACTCTGGCTGTAAGGTCAAACAAATTGTTCTCTGTAGTCGCGTGAATTTCGAAATCAGTCACTCGAAGAAATTTGACCATCAATCAACGCCCACAAATGAAGCTTAGAACTAAAAAGTGTCGCTGAATGAGTGAATTGTATTTATTGGCACTGCAAGGACGTAGATTGTTTCGACGTTTCCGCACTTCTGATAAAATCTACATGTCGCTTACATAAGATACAAGAGTCATGGTGTCGATTTATAATCACGTACAGAAGTTTAATACACAACAGAAATACAAGGCGTGTGTGAATCTTAACTGCTTGTGTGAATTTCGAATATATATATATATATTCGAAATTCACACAAGCAGTTAAGATTCACACACGCCTTGTATTTCTGTATATATCTTGACTACATTAACTCCAGGCGGTAAGTTCTAAAACGGCCGTTAAAAAGTTGAATTGCCCTAAATATCGATAGTCACATCGAACTTCCAAATGCCCTAATTCCGCGTTGGGCGGCAAGAGCTGCAGTAATTTGTAGATTCAACTTGAATTGCCTGGCAGAGAGAGTTTTGCAGACAGAGTTCCCCATATGTACAACGGAGGCGCCAACTAGTGGCAACAGTGCGCCATTCCAGACGGACAATTCAACACCCGAGGACACCATCCCACTTAGGAAACACACTCCTGAACGTCGCCACCTCCTCCCAGTGCGGGCTAACTATTATTATTTTTTTGTCGCAAGTAATTTCGCATTGAATATTTCAAGGGAAAACCTGTATTGTTGTCATTGCGGCTTCACTGGGATTATGTAACATCTCTTTTAAAATGTTTCAATTATATATATATAATTGAAACATATATATATATATACAATTTAATATATATTCAATTTAAATATATATATTTCATTTTAATTGGAACATTTTCAAAAAGATGTTACATGATTAAAACAGCAAAATATGTTGAATTCTAATTCCTGAACTCCAAAGGCGTAAAACCCCAAAGAGTATTATTGCAGAGGGTACATTTGTTGTTCTCCCGAGATGCTGCCTGACCTGCTGAGTTTCTCCAGCATTTTGTGAATAAGTACATTTGTTGTTGGCGTGGCCGGTTCTGGGTCGCTACCGGCTCTCGTGAAACTGGTCATTGCGCCCAGCGGAAAACCAGAATAATGTGGAATTACCTGTCGTGCGTGGCGAAATACTTCAGACCTTCGTGGTTTTGGAAAGGACTTAACTGTCCAGTGCAAAGCACACATTTGTTAAATAGTAACGGGGACAAAAAAAACATGCTATTCCTGCTGTGTTTGAATTGTTCTGGAATAGGGCTGATGATCTACATTTTCAAAGTGCAATGGCTGGTCTGTGCGGAATTAATTCACATTCGATCATGAGGTTTTCTTTTTGAAATGCAAAATAATATGTTGTTATTGGGTTTTTTTTTAATTGAAATTCACAATCAAATTCCCAGATAGAGAAAAAATTCACAACCAGCTACACTATCTGAAACACCGAGGAATGCTCAAAACTCCGCATCAAATCCCACCACTAAAAAAAAAATTCTAAACAGGGGGCGTGGAGATCGGATTTTCAGGGATCTTTTGTGGAATTTGCAGGGAAACTGATTAGAGGTGTTAGTTTCACAACACTGAAATATTGACATCTATCGGTGTGTGTGACTTCCAGCAGGGAAAGGTACTTTCGTTAAATCCACACTTTGGACCGCTTGGACTGAAAATCACGAGGTGGGTCGTGGCTGAACAAGAGGTCCTGTAAAAAGCCAACACAGGCAACCGAACACCAAAGTCGTGAAGCAACTCGCGTCGCAGCGCCTCAGTTTAGTTTACCTTACTAATAATAGGTCGCCGTAGATATTTCGTTGGCCGTCTTGTACTGGAATTCTCAAAAGAGAAATAAATAACTTTACAAAATACGCCGGTGGTGTTCCTTATACACTGGGTTTGATGAAATATAGACACTTCTATTTCCTCTCTCAAAACTAGTGTAAACAGCCGTGGCGGGTGAGAATCTCGCCTTTTAACAGGAAGAACCGGGAGCGGACTTGTCGGTGTGCAGAACATCGTTGGAGAAAACGGTCCGTTATTTCAACGTTGAGATGAACAGCGGATTCGGTTCCATATGTTGTCATTTTCAGAGAAAGCGCCATTAAAACAAAAGTCGCGTTATAGTCAGAGAGAGCTCAACAAATAACTCACAGATGAAAACAATATCAGACGCGGGCTGTGCACACGGTGTGTCATAAGAGTGACCGGCCTTTTTTGGATTCAGCGCCACTCTGCAGGTATCAATCACCACAGTGCCCTGTGTGGCTGAGAGAGCGAGAGAGAGAGAGTGTGTGAGAGAGAGAGTGTGTGAGAGAGAGAGAGAGAGAGAGAGAGAGAGAGAGAGAGAGAGAGAGAGAGAGAGAGAGAGAGAGAGAGAGAGAGAGAGAGAGAGAGAGAGAGAGAGAACAAATACTGACAACACGCGGCTTATGGCAAATTCTTGTGGGTATTTTATGGTGAAAGTTATTGACAGGTCTTACACCGCACTTAACAGACAATCTGTCACAATTCTACATCCCTGTCGTTTCAAACAAGGAGCTATATGTATTCTGCAAAGCCAGTATCGGTTGAAAGGGTCAGGGTGCCCTGAGTGGATGGACTGAGCGAAACTTACAGAAAGAAATCACAGTGGATATTCACCGCAAAGCAAAAGCATGAGAGGGAGTTCATTGAACAGAATAAACCGTGTAGTCAAGGATTAATTCTGAACTGCAAGGATGCGGGCGGATTGTTTCAATATCCCACTTTTTTAATGACATGCACCTCCCGGCTTTCCAGTAAAAATAGAAAAGGGGTAGTTTGTTTTATTTTGGTGAACAGTTTCGCCAATTATGTTACCACTACCATCATTTCAATTTACATGTGGAGACATCTGACAGTGTAAATATTCCGATCTCCGGGCTTTCTAGATATGTGTGTAATTGGAGAGAGAAAAAAAGAGTGAAGTAAAGTCAAACAGTTGTCTTGATAAAATTCCTGATTATTTTTGTTTGCAGAATAGTTCTATTTGGAGGAGGCTTCTTTTTGGGGGGGATTTCAATGATATTTTATGAAAATTGATTTGAAACAAGTAATGCTTTCTAATTTGTGTCAGGGGTAGTCCCATAGACAAGCTGATTCTGCGAGTAAACAAATAAAACCAACCGCTTTATTTGAAAGGGGCGAATATCTGCCGCCCTTCTACTGAAGCATGGTACGAATGTCTGTAACAAATGGTTTCGAACCACATTGATGGGGAGGAATGGCCTTTAATTAGAAAACAAGCGCGCAGTGAAATCAGTGAGGAATTCGCAGGAAGGAACTGGTTTAAACCGAAGATACACGCAGAAAGCTGGAGTAAATCGGTGATTCCTTTTCTCCAGAGCTGCTGACTGGCCCGCTGAGTTACCCCAGATTTTTGTGTCTATCTTCAGTGAGGAATTTGTGTGATGCAGAAGAAATCACTAAAGAAGAATCGACTGCCCCAGTTAATTCAATGCGCAATGAACAGTAGCGAACGCGTTCTTCCTGAACTGACGATAGATATAACTGTTCTTGCCTGATTCCTGGAAAGATGCTAATAATTATCTCTCTCTCTCTCTCTCTCGTTATCTCCCCCCCCCCCCCCCCCCTTATTTCTCCACTTCGCATTTTTTTAAACATTTGCCTGGTTGAAATGACAGCACTTTAATGATCTCTTTAAATAATGGAGTGGGCGGCTGTGCCATTATTAAAGTTACACCCATAATCATGTTCGGTTATTCTCAAGAAAAACAATAAGCTGCATACAGAATGTACCCAAGCGCGTGCCGGTTAACATTTATCATCTGTACACGGTGTATTTATAGCTGAGTGGTATAATGAACCATTATGGTAAGTATCTATGTAAAAGGCAAGGTTAATCAGAAGCGCAAGGCTTCTGCCATTTATAAGATTTATGAACTTGTGTGCATCCTTGCAACCTATCCAATTGTCAACGTCCACCAAGATCCACGCATAAAATGATTCCACCTGGAATATATTAAGTAGAAGACAGACACAAAAAGCTGGAGTAACTTCAGACTTTCCATTTCCATCTTCGGTTTAAACCAGCATCTGCAGTTCATTCCTGTATGTTGAATGGCATGAGCTCCCAGCCTGATCTGACCTTCCAGTGAGACGCAAAATGCTGGTGTAACTCGGCAGATCTGGCAGCATCTCCGGAGAAAGGGCAGAGGTAGAGCCTTTCTTCAGTCTGAGAATCAGGAGAGAGGGAAGCCAGGGAGAGAGGTTCTTAGTTATTGTGTAAGAAGGAACTGCAGCTGTTGGTTTACACCAAAGAGACAAAGAACGCTGGAGTAACTCAGGGGAGTCAGGCAGCATCTCCCATTGTTCCCCAAGTTGCAGTAGTCTTATTCATGCTAGTTTTGTTTTACATTATAGTAAGGGGGGGAAATCCCACAATAAAGAGTTTGTCGAGCTTTAACCTATGAAAATACCGTTTGTATTTTGCTATAGAGCTATGTCAACTATGTAAACATATTAACAAAATGCAAAAATGCAGAAGATTCCGAATGGGGTTGGGCTCAAAGGCGGCTCGGCCTCTTTCACGGCCAGAACCCGCCTTCATTGGCAGCAGTCGTATGGAGTCGCACATCGCAGGACGCGACTGGCTACGAGCGAAGTCACTCAGCGGCAGCGCCTCTCAAGTGAGCTGACGGAGACCGTATATTGGCAGCTCAGTGCACTTCCTTGCCTTAATCAGCCAGCAAGCAAACTTTCTGAAAGAGACCTAGGGATTTGAGCAATTCGCCTGGATGTTCCTCTAGCAGTCTGCAACCTTTGGGGCGCGGAGGAAAGCAGCAAAAAAAAAAAATCCTTTCCTTTATGTGTTTTAGTTTTGAAACGCTGCACCACCGCCTGGGGTTTTTTTTTTTTGGTTTTTGTTTGTGTTGTTGTTGCTGTTAAGTTTTGCGCGCGTTTGGAGGTGCCCAGATCTGTTTGAGGACAGGGTTTGGAAGGAACAGCAGTGATACCGAAAGTGATCGTCGGCTCTCGGGGTTGGCTCAGTGCGTGGACTTAGATGTGGAGAATTGGCGATGTGCTCGCCGCGACTAACATGAGAGGAAATGGTGCTCGGCCGCTTTGAAGTTGAAGAACTCTTGGCTTGAAGGGCTCAGACACTGAAGTCGGCTGCCGAAAGTCTTGGCACCGAACGCGGATATCCACACACTTCCGAGTGATCTGTGAGCAAGAGGGATGGACTATTCAGTATCTCAATAACTAGGAAGGAACAAGTTGAGGGTATCGGAACTGCAAGGACATTTCGATTGGCGATCTGAATCCCTCCTGTGTGGAGTAGACGAAACATAAAAGTTGTTCGTGGGAGTTGAGTTTGTGTGTGTGTGTTTTTTTTAAAAAAAGGTTGAGAGAAAAGACTTACTCCAAATTGAGACTAAGCCTAAGGGTTGTTAAGCCACACAGACACACAGTTTGAGGCGGTTGCCTGCCGTTGTATGCAACTCCTCGTTGCTATCCTCTAACCGGGCGTTGTGATGCGTATTCCCGTAGATCCCAGCACTAGCAGGCGCTTCACTCCTCCCTCCACAACGCTGACGTCCAGCTCGGGGAAGATGAGCGAACCGGTGTCACTGACTCAACCCAACCCGCCGGGTCTGTCCCGGATCCGGACCGAGACCCGCACGGTGGTCGATGTTCTGCAGGACCACGCTGGCGAACTAGTCCGAACTGACAGCCTCAACTTCCTCTGCTCCGTCCTGCCTTCACACTGGAGGTGCAACAAGACACTGCCCGTGGCGTTTAAGGTCAGTATCCTTCAAACGTGTGTTTTTAAAAAAAAAAAACATTTTGGTCAAATTGGGAAAGTTTCTGCCGCAACCGCAGTATTTACAGATAGGTCAGCGTGCGTGTTTGCAGGAATACAATAATGACAATACCACGATCCGCAGATGTCACTTAAAACTCTGCAATAGCGCTGTAAAACATAATCAAATGATCATACATTTATGTGGCATTTCCATCGTTCCTGCTAATGGAGTTTCAATTAACACATGGTCTTGCCCCGAAAATGTATTTTTTTTTTTTAAAACATTGCACAGCGTTATTCTGTAATAAATAGTCATTGATTCCAATTGAAACGTTAATAATTTGACAATCCAATAATATATCATTGAACTACACACACAGATAGGTAACACTGGAATATAAAGTGCCTCTCTGGTCTCTATGGATTGAATATAATTTATACATTGGCACAAGGACACCACAAACCCCGATGCTTGTGATACTCCTTCAAAGTGGAGAAATGGCCCAAAATGCTTATAGGAGGTTAATCAAACAAAGTTTGACTCCCACATATAACGGGGGGACAGTGATGGTGCGGGGTTATGTTCATCCTGTTCCAGCGACGTTGCACATCTTCAACCGAATGCCCACAATCAATATAAAATTGGCGGGCAGGACGCCCAAAGCAGAATTTCAGCATTTTAAGGATTTGTTAGATCCCTTTAGATTTAAACACGTGTTACAAATGATTGGAATATTATGCTGCGCCGTCCCAAGATTAGTCACAAAGCAGGACGTCCCATTATGTATTATAATCAGAAAGCCACTCTGAGCGACGTTAAACATCACCCCGAGTGCAATACTCACTGCACGATGCGACAAAAAAGGTTGACATTTGTCCGTGAACAATTTATCGTGGGTGCAGTCAGTACAGAAAAAAAACACACGTTCGAATGTTGCTAACATCTTGAAATAACGAAAAAGACAAAACAATTGCATCTTGTGGCGCCTTTATATTGAGGTTTGCTTCAAAACGTTGATGTAGAATTTTCAGATCCATGGTGCAAGTAATTGTCGTTTTTGTTTATTGTTCAATCCGTTAAAATGGAAAGAGACAGATTAACAATTCAGGGGGAAAGTTGTTTAACGCAACCTCTTTTGCAAATCTATTCTGAGCTCCTCACTAATGTCGAAAAACGATCATAATGTTGGCCTTCCCGCTAAATTCAATATTCAAATTTCAGGCATTACACTAAAACCATTAATAGTATTCGAGTGGGCGGACAATTAACTCACGTATTTGTATTTGAAACCCTTATAACATTTAAAATCACATAATTGTGTATAGTCCATATTTAATGACACACATAGAGCCGTGGATACACCTGGCATAACAATGTGCAATTCGACGCAAATACTGTTAGAATTACATTATCTGCGTTGGTTTGTAATTGGTGTGGGTTTAATTTCATTGTAACTGTTTGGATGTCGGCGCTCAGTTGAGTGGGAAAAGTTTCCGATCTGTTGGGGGGTGTTTTGGGTGTAGGTTTGAGTGCAGGTCTCCTGCTTTTCGAGGTGCTTCAGCCCAAATGATTCGTTTTTGCAGGTCGTGGCTCTTGGAGATGTTCCTGATGGAACCCTGGTCACTGTAATGGCTGGGAACGACGAGAATTATTCAGCAGAACTGCGCAACGCTTCGGCCGTCATGAAGAACACGGTGGCCCGATTTAACGACCTCAGATTTGTGGGAAGAAGCGGACGAGGTATTTACACCAGCAACACCAAATGCTTTGTGGTTTCTGGGGGCTCGGGGTTACCGTAACCTCTTTTCCCTCAACCCTAGTTCACCGCAATAAGGAATTTTATTCAATTGCTTTTGTTCTCTCACCAATAGCTGGCTATTTTCTTCCTAGATTAGGAGATTTAAACCCAGGTGGCAATATTTCATAACATCATTTGATTTTATAATATCTATTCTCTGGTTCGAAGATCTGCCTCGACTGAAGGTTTAGAAAAAAATCTCTCCTAACCCTTCTCACACTAATATTTTAACTCTTCCAATTGTCTTCAATGTTTTAATTTGCTTTCTTGAACAAAACAAACAAAAAACTTTGACATTAGCACGATCACTGATTAAAACACCTCATGTTTTCGTCACCTTTATATTTTCTCCTATTATATATATATTTTTAACAACATTTTCATTACAAACCAAAATATCGCATTCGAATTGAAATCGATGGTTATTTGACTGTTTTGTCGATCAACTGTGCATTTTCTTGGCGGGTAAATTGATCAGAAACAGTGAGTCGGCCTTTATTGAGCTTTCATAGCGCCAGGACCACTTGCATTTTTCAACTAAACTCGATCACTTCGTCCACTCCCCCGGCAACGTAGTCAGTCCGTCTCCTTCCTCTTCACCCTGTCCTGGTCTACGCATTTTCTGTCTGCTGAACTGACGAAGAAGATTTCCTTCTGCGATTTTGAATCCACCAAACCCCTCCTAATTATAGATAGATAAACCCAAAGGCTATTTATTGTGCATTTTAAGTGCTGCGAAAGAGACCAAATTGTAGTGATGATGTTCAGATGACCATTCAACAATCCGATTTCCGATTTAAACACAGTCTGTTTAATCCGGGACTATTTTTTTTTTGTGGTTTTATTCAAATATTCTCCATCTCGCTCGATCATCAGTTAGGTTAACGGATTGCATCGTTATTCGACAAAAATATTGAATTTATATATCAAAACTCACCTTACAGAAATATTACAAAGAGTTGAACCAATTTCAGTGTGATCCAAAATCAATACATAAAGGCCATTTTAAAAAAAAGTATGTTTATTTTTAACGATTATCAGATAGTACCACAAATTGTTGATTTAAAAAATAACGTATTTCCATTTCTTTTGTTCCCCTTTGTTAATCTTTGCACTTAAAACAGCCAAAAACGTCCAATCACACTCACTTATTTGCAGGACCTCAAGCAGTATCTCTTAACTAATGCAGACTGTTACCGCTGATGCAGAGATACACAAAATATGGCAGTCAGACGTTCGGGATTTACTGCCCTCAAGGCGCAAAAACTTTTTTTTAAAGATGTCTTTACCTTGTTGCCATACATATGCATTCATTCTCTTGTGAGATTTGATGATTTTCAGCACAAATGCAAGAAGAATTAAGGTTGTTACCAGAAGAAAATTGGCACTGAACTAAAGTCGTAAATATAGTTCAGAAAGTAATTAAGCAGGAAAAGCGATATTTTATTAACTGCAAAGCACGTTGTTAGGAGGTTAGGAACAATGTGCAAGCAATAGTCTTTCATTCTTGCTGGTGAAGATATTTTTATCAAACAGTTCTCTGGCAAAAACTGAAGATGACCTTGCATGTTGCTTTTTAATTACCAGTAATACTTGACAATATCCCTGCTGCACTTCTGCTGTTTATCACAAAGTCATTCAAAGAACCACTTCGAAATGTGACTGATTACACCATCATTTTATTTTCCCATTCACATAATGAGAAACACCTGTTTAAAATTCTGTTTTTTTAATATAATTGGGGTTTTCATTTTTAACAATTATATTTTAATTCTGTGAATAATGATAGAAAAAGCCAATTAAAAAAAAAAATCATTGCATAATATTCTAAATACAAAAAAAAGACTATCATTGATCATCAACATTTCTTTAAATTTTCCTGACAAAATATCAAAAAATAATTTTAACAACCTTCCCATCTGCAAGAGATGGCATGAAATAAAACCATTAAGATAATTTTGTTCAACTATTTATAACTTTTTGATACAGGCTACAATACACCAATGTAATGTTAATTGTGGTTGATCACTTTAAATATGTAGTGGAAATAGGGCATCTTTTAAAAAATCTTTAGCAAATTCTGCAAGTCTCACAATTGTGCCAGGAGATTTTTCTTTTTAAAAAATGAACATGATATACTATGGTTTTGCAAACAAGATATTTTTCTAATGAGCTGGTAGTGACCGGCAGGTGTTATTCATCAAATGATTGGGAAGCATTATTTTATGCCAAAGGGTATTTTATTTATTTATTTAATTGCGTTTGAACAAAATAGGAAACAACTATTAGCTTGGTTAAAAAAAAGTCTTCAGGGAAGACCATATTATAAACTCATAATCTGCAATTGCTTATCATAAAATTATACACACTAGCAAAGTTTAAACGGATCTGTATATTTTCATCAATTAAAATTATTTGTAACGATTCTTAATTTCTTGGCTTGAGAGTAGGTTTCATTTTGCAAAGTTCAAATTGATTAAACAAGGCTTTCAGATGGAAAACAAAATGAAATATTTGTGCTCTGTTCAGCTCTGACAGTCTTGCATTTCTTGAAGTTCCTGTTTCTTTTACATTAAATTCTAAATTAAGATAATTTTGCACATTATATAAACAATCAAAAATTGTACTCATTTAAAATGAGACTCGATGTCTAACAGATTCCACCCACCCAGTATTTTGGCACTGTGGCAAATTTTGGCAATGTCATTTCTTAGTTCAAGGCTTTACTATTCTTTTATTACTTTAATAAGGCAATGTTTACAGAGGCCTTACCAGGAGGATCATCCTCTTAGAGTAAATCTATCTCCAGTTCACACAACTCTCCAAGCACCATTACAATCTGCTACATTAGCATACACTTTGTGGTGACAACTGAAACTTTATAATCATGACAATGCCTTTGTGGAACCAATTCTATTTTTTTAGGTAATAAAAAAACGCCTCCAAAATGTTTTTTTATGAATCCTGAGATAATTACTTACACACTTTAATGAATCATGTTATGTGGGTTTAGGCTGATGATGATATATGACATATAATGCATTGTAACAAAAATAAAAGCAATCTCCTACTGAGTGTTACCTCCATTTACCACAAGTTAGCACAAGCATAGTTGCATTTAAGAGAGTTCAATACAACTAAATAAACAGACGAGTGATTATTTCTAGCTGTAACATTGAAAATGGCAACAGATATATATTATTCTATGAAATCTGCTAATTAACTAATTTTGAACCACATCACGGGACAGGATTGAGTATTGTGTCCCCAGCAATAGAATTAAATGCCAACAGGAATATTTAAATTTGACTATTTTAAGAAACGGTTCCTTTAAACATGAAAATGCGAAACACCCGTATTTCACTTATTTTTCACTTGCTGCCTGGTTTGCGTATAAAACTGTTCTATTTGCCTAAAGTAGCATTTGGTGTGATGCACAGCAAGAGAAAGGACATCTGAATGTGGTTAAACAGGAGGCAAGCTGGGCTATTGAAAAGCTGTAATATGGCCTCACACACTGCCGATTAAACAAGTGGCTACTCATACTCAAATGCAAATAATTTTTTTTAAATGTATTTAGGAATGGGAATAGGAATACCTTATTGTCACATGTGACTAGGCACAGTGAAATTCTTTGCTTGCATACACAATGCATACATATTTTACATTATCAGCATGAAATTTTACTGAATCAGTATTGCAAGTCTAAGTTAAGTTTGCCCTGTTGTTTGGTTACTACTTACTGTTCTCAGCTGCAGTGACAGCTCAATGACGAGTCTTTCCAGCATATTGATTATTTAAATTCCAATGTCTATTCTTTTGTCATTACTCCTTTAACCCTGTTGCCTTTGGGATTGACGTCTGTCCCCTCACCCCCAAATGCCCTGTTTGGGAAAGTTTGCCTGATTTGCTTTGTATCTCAGGAGTTTATGGTATAATGCCATGTTATTCTCCTAACCTATTTGTCAGCTGTCAAAGATCTGCAAAATGATTTCTGATCTATAATAATGCAGAATCTTTGATTAATTATTCCCCCAATTGATAATTCCATTCATATTTTTTGGAGTCAATGTTCAGTAAAGATGAGGTACAGAGTTAAATAAAGGAATAGTATTCGAATTATTAATGCGTTTGCAGTATAATCTTAATTTGTAAGAATATTTAGATTTTTCTTTGAGCAAAAATAGTCTTCACACTCAAAGATCTTGGAACGATATAGACCGCTATAGAAAACATGCAGAGTTCATATCCATCTGCGGGCAGTGTAGTATACTGTCCTGTTACATTGGTATGAAATCTTTCAAAGATTTTCTCATGAGATGAGAATGTCACTGGAAAGGTCAGAATATATAGGCAACACTAATTTCCCTTCAGAAGGTGGTAGTAAGCCACCCTAAATCTCTCCCTTCATCCAGCGAAGGTACACTCTCAGACCTATTGGGTAGGGAGTGGTAGGATTTTGACCCAGTGACGATGACAGCTAAGATATATGGGAAAACAAGGAATTACTTCAGGACACCCCTGATCTACAATTAGTTTGATATATAAAATGGTTCAAACCACAATATAAACTACTTCATGAGTAGGAAGGAACTGCAAATGCAGGTTTACATGGCAAATAAACACAAAATGCTAGGGTAACTCAGTGGGTCAGACAGCACCTCTGGAGTAAAGGAATAGGTGATGATTTGGCTCAAACACCTTCTAAGGGTCATCTACTCCTTTTCTTCAGAAATGCTGCCTGACCCGCTGAGTTACTCCAGCATTTTGTGTCTATCTTCATAGTAGTGCAACAGTTCCAGAGACAAAGCTCAATGTCCACAATGAGGTTGACATTGTACCCCAGCTTATGGAAGAACTGTTCAGAATCCTTATAGGCCCTAGTCCTTCTTTGGACACCCCCACTAGTGGAAGCACATATTGAGCTAACATTGCTCTGTTTGCATCTGACCTCCCAGTAACAGATTGTATAACAGTATAACAGTATAACAGAGCTTTATTTGTCGTTCGGTACCGAAGTACCGAACGAAACTACATAGCAGTCATAGAAAAAAAGAACACAAGACACATAGCCCCATGGAGTGGTAGTGGTGACAGGCAAGGGACCAGAGCTCATGCAGCTTCCACCTTATTGATGGGGCAAGAATGACGCAGCGGAGAACATGTATTTGATAAAAGTAAGCTTCATAATTAATCATTTTGTTCAAAACAAAAATTGAACTGACACAGTTAGTCACCGCACCAGCTAGGATACTGGGGATACCTTGGGATAAAAAGCTCCAGAGGTCTATTGCTGATGCCAAGGGACACGTTTCGGAAGCAGCTGCTATAAGACAATTTCATTACTCCTTAACTCAGTCGAGGTACTTCCATAGAGATAAACCCTGGAGCGCATGCAATCCACCCTTAATGTCAGAGGCGGATAAATACAACAGCAAGATTTATCTCATAATAAACTTGATTTTTTTTTGTGGCTTTTTTAAAAAGAAAACTCAGCAGTACACGGTTAAGTTCTGCAGCATCAAGGAAGTTATTGCCACCCCTTTCCACCCCCTCCCCACCCCCTTCCTAGTCCTTTTCCTTCCCAGTCTGCAATGTTTGACAAGTCTGGCAGAAACATGGTAAAATAAACAATATTTTCTATTTCTTCCCTTGTAGGTAAAAGCTTCACACTGACAATCACTGTATTCACCAGCCCTCCTCAAGTTGCCACCTACCACAGAGCCATTAAGGTGACAGTGGACGGACCCAGAGAGCCACGCAGTAAGTCAAAACTCAGATTATAAATATCAAACATAGAATACATTCATTCAGCATTAATTATCATCTGAGATTGGTGCTTTAATCAGTGGCAATTACTCCTCATGAATAGGTTTTATTCACTGCTTTCAACGTAATTGCGTTGTGCAGTACAGTGATATCGATTAGTATACGCTTGCACTGAAAACTTAAATACATGATGAAAACATATCATGGAGGGTATTCATGTAAGATTAACAACCATTCCAAAGCAGTATTAATTGATTGCAGTATTTAACGGTCTGTTTTCCAGAGTAGAGGATTCTAAAACTAAAGGGGAAGCTTAAGGTGAGAGGGAAGAGATTTAAGAGCAACCTTCGGGGGCCACCTTTTCACTCAGAGGCACCTTAGGGGCAGCTTTTTCTGGAACAACCTGCCAGGGGAGGCTAAAGAAATGGATACAATTACAACTTACAAAAGACATTTAGACAGATATATGGAGAGGAAGGGTTTAGAGGGAGAGGAGCAGGCAAATGAGACGAGCCCAAAGTACCTGCTTGGTCAGCGTGGACAAGTTGGGCTGAAGGGCTTGTTTCCATGCTGCATAACTCTAACCCATAAATGGCAAACAGTGTAAAATTGCCACAGATGAAGTATTATTCAATAAATTGAAAAAATATTATTTAAGGAAAATATGAACCTTTAAATATTTAATAGCTAAAGAATACTTCCATCTGGAAAAACAGTACACCAACCAATGTGCTGCACAATTTGTAGTCTTGGCCATGTTGCTGTGGAGAGATACTAGTGTTAAATTGTGGCTGAAATCAGAGCATGCGACAAATGGAATGAAACCCACCACTGGTATTCACACTCAAAATATTCAGATCCTTTCGCTGAGTAATTTGCTTACTATCAATAAGTAATTAGAAGCAAATGAAATGGAAAGTTTTATTTTGCTTCAGCCAGCTTGTATCTTTGCAAACTATACTCTTAGAAAAGACATGCACTATGCTTAGACCATGAGGTCAGGGTTTCGCAATTTGTTGTGCATTTCAGGCATGGTTTCTGTTCCAAAGATGGGATATAAACAGGTTTTAAATCACACTGCAGATATGGTAAACCACAGAAATGTTCTACAGCTTCTGTAAGGATATGAACTGTAGAAACATGTCGTTTATTTGCTAACTGGGCTGTACACTTCTTTTTTATTGATTGTTCCTATTAATCAAAGAACCAGGAAGGGACTACATTGAAGTATCATTGGAAACCAAAGGGGGAGTGCTCAGCTTGGTTTAGTTGAGATACAGTACGGAAACAGGCCCAGCCCTCCAAGTCCGCACCAACCAACAATCCCCGCACATTAACTCCTATCCTGCACACAAGGGACAATTTACAATTATACCAAGCCAATTAACCTACAAACCTGTACATCTTTGGCGTGTGGGAGGAAAACAAAGATCTCAGAGAAAGCCCACGCAGGTCATGAAGAGAACGTACAAACTCCGTGGAGACAGCACCCATGGTTGGGATTAAACCCGGGTCTCTGGTGTTGCAAGCGCTGTAAGGCCGCAACTCCTCCAGTGCGCCACCCATGGAAACGATAGATCTATGGATTTTAGGTCACTTGAAGCAACATCTTATTTTTGAAGATAACAAATAAATGTGCGGCCGTTCCACATTGTGTGAACATTTGCTTTAATGGCAACAGAGCTTAGTAGCAAACATGTGGGAATTGTCACGTTTTCTGTTGTCAGCTATGCACAGGCTAATTTTAAATCAAATTAGAATAAGTAAAATAAAACACCAAGGAAATGTGCATGGCCCAAACTTTGGCTGCATCGTTCATGAGAGAGACTTGTAAATAATGAGTAAAATGTTCCATTCATAATTTAAAAAAATCAAACCTGAACATTAAGTTCCCTGTGAAGAAGGGTCCCGCCAGAAATGTCACACATCCTATTTCTCCAGAGATATTGCCTGACCCGCTGAGTTACACCAGCACTCTGTCTATCTTCTGAACAAAAAGTAATTTGGCAAGGAATAGGAAGAAAGCTGAGGGAATGTACATTCCCGTATCAACACAGAGGAGGTTCTGAAAAAGATTGTCCTACCGTCATGTGAGATTTATGAAGTTGACTTGTTTTATTGTGCAAAACAATGATTGGAGCTGGCAACCACTGATGGGAATTTTGGTTTAGTTCATTCCCTTCACTTGTGATGGCAGTGCATAACCTGGAATGTTCACTGCAGGTTCACGCTCTGAGATGTGAAGCCTTGACTTCAGGCATCTGATTTAACCCAAGTGAGTTATTGCTCGGCTGGCCAAAGAAAATAGCTCTCAATCCCCGAAGAATTGAAAAAAAAGTGAAATTTCCTCTGTTCTATTGTGGAATGTTAGAGAAATACTGAGCGATTTGTTAGGTTGTGCGGGCAGAACAATGGTTTTCCACATATGATCCGACATAAACGACATTGTAACTATTGGGCAGGTGCTCATTCCTCTCTAATTGCCACTGAAGATCAACTCTTCAATTAGCATTAATTCTTTAACCCAGGGTTCCCTATGAATGGGGATATTCAAATAGCACGATCCCCTCTGCGTGACTAAGTTCCAGCCATGAAAAGGGAACATGAGAAAACTATCGGACCGTCAGATGTGTATTCGGTGTCCAATGTGAGGATAAGAAAGTTTCATACTAGGCCAGGCTACAACTGTGAACAGCACTTTTTAATGATCACCAGGTTTAACAAATATATCATTGTTTGGAAGATGAAAGAGCATTTGTTGCAGTCGGGAACTATACGATGTGTTTGAGTCAGAGTGTTATGGAATAATATTCAATATTCAATATTAAATCACGCAGATGCTGGCCCTTCCGCCCAACTAGTCAACACCAACCAAGGTGCCTTCCTGAGTGTCCCACTTGCCTGTGTTTCACCCTATCCATATAAGCCTTTCCTATCCATGTATCTGCCCAAATGTTTTTTTAAATATGGTAATTGTACATCTCCACCATTTTGTTTGGCAGCTCATTACAAAGACCCATGATCCACTTTGTCAAAAGAATTGCCCCTCAGGCCTCCTTTAACTCTTTTATCTCACCTTAAGCCTATGGCCTCTACACCCTCTGGTCCAGTTTTGGACTCCCCAACGCTGGGAAAAAGACTGTGACCGTCCACCTTATCTAGCTAGGTCTCTGAAGAAACGAGGAGCTGCAGACACTGGTTTACACAAAAGGGCACAAAGTGCTGGAGTAAATCAGCGGGTCAGGCAGCATCTCTGGAAAACATAGATAGGTGACGTTTCTTCAGAATGACTGAAACGTCATCTATCCATGTTCTCCAGAGAAGCTGCCTGACCCGCTGAGTTACTCTGGCACTTTGTGTCCTTTTATCTATGTTTCTCATAATTTTAGAAAACTACGTAAAAGGTCACCCCTCAGCCCCCTTTGTTCTTTGGAAAACGGTCCCAGACTAATGAGTCTCTCCTTATAACTCAGGCCCTTCTGACCCACCAAAATCCTTCTCAATCTTTTCTTGCTTCACACAACAACCAGACACAAGACAGGAATACTATTTAATTTTCCATTATAAATGCATTAACTCTTAATCTGATGTTTCAGAGTACATTAATTTATAGATTTTGATAAAGTGCAGTTATTATCTCAAAAGGTCTGTCCATTTACTTTTAATTGAGAAACCTCAGGTGAAAGTCCAAGGCTTATAGCTCAGACATCAAAAGAGTAGGGAAGAAGATGAGAAGTATTGATTCGGTGACACTAAGATTGGGTTTTAAATGCCTGCAGATTGTTAATGTGAGGAATGGCTAGGAAGGTAAGACATTTTGCACTTGTGGCTTTAAGATTTGAGTTAAACCAGAGCCTGTTGAAGCCAGTCTAGGCAGACATTGTTAGGCTACCTGGGACTGAGAATGCTCCAAAAATACTGAGGACAATCCCGGCTTCCAGTTGTCAAACCATAGCCTGTTGCAGGGCCACCACTGACCTTTAGGCCATTTCAGTAGGAAGACTGAAGCCCAATTACCATCATGCCAGCATTTCCCAGTACAGGATGCTCCTAAAGGTGTGTGTTTCATTCAGTTTAGTTTAGTTTAGAGATACGCCGTGGAAACAGGCATTTCGGCCCACCAAATCCGCGCCGACACTATCCTACACACACTTGGTACAATTTAGATTGCTCGGATTAAACTCCATCTGCCATTTTGCTGCCCATTTCTGCAGCAGATCTATATCCTGTTGTATACTTTGGCAGTCTTTAACAGCCTTCCTCACTCCACCAATGTTGACATCACTTGCAAACTCACTAACCAAACCATCCACACTGACAAACAATAGAGGTCCCAGCACAGATCCCTGCAGAAGTCCACTGGTCACAGACCTCCGGCCAGAATAACATCCTTTATCAAACACGCCCACGATTTCCTCCAGAACTCGACATGATTGCAGTTGTGGAGTCTGTCCTTCAGTGAATCATTATTCATCTTTCAATCCTGATTGTGAATCTCAACTGCCTTTGTGCTCACCGGCCATCACATTTGTGTACTTCCACATTTGGCTGGTAACTTCCGCCCAGTGGCTCATGTAAAATGCACAGCAGGCGTTAAACAAAGCTGAGACTGAACAAAAGATAATCAGAAAATGTGCAACTTGAAAGAAAGCGTAGTTAGCCTCTTTCCAGCAATGGTATTCAGTGAGGAATTCCAGGAGCTTGTCACGGCAATGGTGGAGATACAGGTTTATTTGTCCAGCTCACCACACTGAGTGTTATTTATCTGAATGCTTTAGTTACATGCTGACAACTCACTGAGGTACCATTGGAGCAGTCTGTATCTTCTGGACAACTCTGATCCAAGCAGAAGGTGTCTTGTCTAACTGGCTGTCAGGGTTTAAGAGAACAGAGCAATTACTTGCAATTGATTGAGTTAATGCAAGCATTTAATTCCCAGTTCATATGTTTAAAGGTAGACATTATGACAAATAAGTATGGATAGGAGGTAATCAGTATTTTTAGAGGTATATTAAAGGGAAGTAAATTATTAATGGCAATAATGTCTTTCCTATATCTGAACAAATGGAGATATACTGTTCTTAAAAATGAATGCTACAGATTTTTAAATGAATTGTTTATTAGAATTTTTGATTAAAAAAAGGTTCACAAAACCAAAGGAGCACTCTATATATAGTTGCCTTTGTGTACTACCTTGTTGAAGTGAGACTGTATTAATTGAGGCCCACTAATTTGAGATGAATTTATGAGATGGATAAAAAGCATGAGCTCTCTGCCTGTGTGCATGGTCATTGTTAGTTAATAAAAAATGTTATCATTTCAAATATTCAAATTGATAATGCCAACTGCTTTCACTATTGTGGTATCTACATACATCGCTCCATCTTTTGGTGACTTTGATGTTCATTTCTCTTTGCTACAGTCAATTATTTCCATTTTACTTTTGTGGACTTGTTCCAGCAAATTTAGAAGCAAGCTACTCAAGGGAAGACAAGAAATTATTAACAGAAGGAGAACAGATGGATAATCATTCATTAGTTGACAGGATAGGTTTTTATTTTATCTTTGCTGAGGCTGAATAATTCATTTCAGAAATACTCCTAATAAAGTGTGGCACTGCGGCGCAGCGGTAGTGTTGCTGCTTTACAGCGCCAGAGACCCGAGTTTGATCCTGACTATGGGTACTCTGTGCGGAGTTTGTACGTTCTCCCAGTGAACTGCGTGGGTTTTCTCTGGGATCGCCGGTTTCCTCCCTCACTCCAAAGACGTACAGGTTTCTAAGTTAATTGGCTTTGTAAAATTGCAAATTGTTCCCAGTATGTGAAGGATAGTGTTAATGTGGGGATCGCTGGTTGGCGTGGACTCAGTGAGCCAAAGGGTCCGTTTCCGATTGGTATCTCTAAACTAAATTTGTTGTTGCAAATCCTGGTATGGGTATCTTCTTTATATTGTGCATTTGTAGAGTGCTTACCTTGAAATCATGCTGCTTTCAGAATGGCTCTTGGTAAGAGAGTGTTCCAAAGCCTGATGTTGCGGCAAAATAATAATCAGTGAAAATAGGGTTTGTGGTAGTCAACATTAATATTTAAATGAAAGACAAATTATTCCCCATGAAACAAACCAGAAAATGAATGCGCAAATCTCATATTTATTCAAGTGCTCTTGCATTCAGTTAACTAGACATTTGAATGGGTTTTAAATTTGTGGGAGACAATAAGTTAATAGACTTGTGTGATGAGAACTATGAACTGATGGTATTATCCTTAATTGAAGTCAACAGAAGTTTGGGTTAACAATGGCCATCTGAGAATCAGAATTGGCAACATTGCCTGAGCAAGTTCATGTTTTTGCTGTACTGTATCATTTTGTGGCTCCATAAAGACCAATCCCTCTCTCCCATTGATCATGAATTCAAGTTACAGAACTACATGTACTATCTGTGTCGGAAGGTTCCTCCTATCTTTCTCGCCAGAGATGCTGACTGTCCCAGCATACTGAGTTACTCCAGCATTTTGATTCTATCTTCGGTGTCGACCAGTATCTGCGGTTCCTTCCTACACAAAGAAATGCAGATGCTGGTTTATACCAAAGATGGACACGAGATGCTGGAGCGACTCAAATGGTCAGGCAGCGTCTCTGGAGAGAGGGGATGGGTGACTTTTAGGATCTGAAGAAGGGTCACGACCAGAAACATCACCCATTCCTTCTCTCCAGAGATACTATCTGTCCCGCTGAGTTACTCCAGCGTTTTGTGTCTGTCTTCCATGTACTATCTACTGCATAGGCCTGCAAACTGATACAACTCTGCCTTTTCAAAACAGGGCTGCATACCGGCTTAGCTATATTTAGTTAGCTCACTTATGTTTGGTTTAATTTAAAGATGCAGCAGGATAACAAGCCTTTGGTCCACTGAGTCCAGTTTAACCGTTGATCACCCGTTCACACTAATTCACGCTAGTTATCTCATGTTTTCATCCACTTCCTACATGATAGGGGCTATTTACAGAGGCCAATTAACCTGCCAACAAGTATGTCTTTTGGATGTGGGCGGAAACCAGTGCACTCGGAAGAGGCCCATGCAGTCACGGGGAGAACATACAAACTCCACACAAATAGCTCCCAAGGTCAGGATCGAACCCAGGTCTCTGGTGCCGTGAGGAGCCATCTGTAATATGGCACTGCCCCTACTTAATGCTAAATAATATTTTGCTGGAGTTACAGAAAGTGTCTAAAAATGTTGGTGAACACAAGTAAGCAGGTGCAGAATGTAAACCATTGATGTGACTTATTTCCAGTGTAATTTATGGCAAACAAAAACACTTTTTGCATTTCTCCAGTTTTACTAATTATAAGAAGTGGATATTTAAAAGACAGACCCGGTATGTGACCGAGCAGAGTGTGAGAATATTTTTGCAAGTTACCAATCACACCTCGTAGTAAAGCGTTTGCACATAGATAGAAAAAAACAAATGTGACTGTGAATGTGATATATCAGTTAGAAGAGATGATTATCAGCTATGTTTTTCCGTTAAGAAACAGTAGCTGCTTTTTTAAAAAAAAGACTGAAGTTCAAAGCAGCAGTGGGAAACTTAACCCTTCGAGTACTGTAGAACCTTTTGCACTGCAAATGCACTTCACTAAATATAACTGTGATCTGTTAATGGTGTGCACCGTACAAATAAAACATTCTCCACGTGCAAATACAAGCTGATTTCAGACTGTTATTTTCAGTGTTGTGCAAGGGAAAATATCAATGCTCACCCACAGCACAGGGACTCAACAGCTTGAAATCATTCTTGGAGTCTTAGTACACTGAGTGAGCTAACCTATTACAGCATTAAGGAAACTGGATCTCAACCAACGTATAAAAATAGCCATTAAAGCAAAATGAAAATGAGTCCTTTGAGGCTGTCATTTCTGCAGCAGTTCACTTTTATTTAGAAGCTGCTTGAATAGATGATGACTGGCGAAAGCAAGTACAAAAGCAAACTGCTGTGAAAGCTGGAAGCACATACATATAAACAGCAGATACTGGAGACTTAGGCAAGACGTGTGGAGGGAGAAATGGCGATGTTTCCAATGACTAACATGGTCACGGGCAAAACATGAATATTTTGTTTGTCTCTCGGCAGATACAGCCCGACCTGCTGAACATTTCCAAAACTTCTTCTTTTTGTTTTAATTTTTAGGAGTGTTGAGAGAATGGTCAGAATATAGAGAACTCAGGGGTGGTTCATCGAAGTGCTTAGGCCGAGAGTTGAAAGTCTCAGATCCATGACTTTTCATTAGAACTGTGAAAAATGTTGAGTTTTAAAACAAAACCGTTTTAAGTTACAGGGAGGTGGGAGAGGGGGCAGAGAGAACAAAAGGGGAAGTTCTATGATAGGTGGCTACAGGGGAGATTGAGTAACACCAGTGGTGATGGTCTTGGTTGTGGTGAATTCATGTTACAGACCTTTCCTTTACTTTGCTCCCCCTGCAACTTTTTAAAAATCATTTATTTTTTCTAGCTTCTGCAAAATTTGTTGCATTTTAGCAGTCTTGTCTGTTTTAATTTCCAATTTCCAGTGTCCACAATATATTTGGCAGATGATCTAAGGACTGACTAGGACAGAGAACCATAAAATCACCTGGCAGGGGAGTTCAAAAACAAACAGTATATCCACAAAACTGGGTGCAGGGGACTCAGCTGATAAAGCAGCAAACATGTTCATACAAAGGACAGTGGAATCAGCAAATCACCCCACAAAGACGGTTGAAAGTAGGTCAATTGATAAAGGATCTTTAGATAGTATTAAGGGCAGACAGAAAGTATTACAATAGAAATAACACTTGATCAAAATGAAAGATTTAATAAGCTGAATGGCTAATTGTAGGAGCAAAGTGTGATTTGTAACTTAATAATGATGAGTTTATTGCTGCACTTAGTTTATATGCAATTTATGAACAATTACTCAGTTACTTAGAAGGGCGGCACGGTGGCTCAGCAGCAGAGTTGCTGCCTTACAGCGTTCAGAGACCCTGGTTCGATCCCGACTACGGATGCTGTCTGTACGGAGTTTGTTCGTTCTCCTCGTGACCTGCGTGGGTTTTCTCTGAGATCTTAGGTTTCCTCCCACACTCCAAAGATGCACAGGTTTGTAGGTTAATTGTCTTGGTATAAATTGTCCCTAGTGGGTGTAGGATAGTGTTAATGTACGGGGATCGCTGGGCGGCACGGACTTGGCGGGCCGAAAGGGCCTGTTTCCGGCTGTATATATATATGATATGATATGAAGCTGATTTCTACAAACTAGAAGTCAGGCAAGTATAGAATCTGGCATTATCTCTCCAATTGATCCCAGTGGTTTATCAACCATTCTTCTATGTTTGGCTTTGCCTCCTAATGTGCTTCATTTGAATAGCAACCAAATTAGATGCCAGTCTATGTTGTTGGTGAATGGAAATAAGGCTGGAGGCACAGCTGAGGCTGCTGATTCAACCAAGCAAACTCCACCCTGAGCTGAACGACATCAGCTGCAACTCTATGCCACTGTGGGCACAAACAGATTTTTGTGGTTTCAAAGTATAAAACACAACAAAATGGATTTGGGGAAACAAAACAAATGAGTAATTCCCATTCACACTGAATACTCTGGCCTAGAAATTCAATCGATTAACACTGTTTCTCTCCAAGTCATTTTACATCAGAATTTCTTGGAGTGATTCACTTTGTACCTAAGGCTATTTCTGTTTCAGTCATATGTGGGATAATGCCATTTCCTGTGTGGTGCTCTGTTTCTGAACGTTAAAGAGGGGATTGGACTGGGAACAACTATCATTAAGTGCTTCCATCATCATGCTGAATTAGGACATCTGAGAGTTTAAGTTCCCGACCATCCACTTAACTTTTGGTTTTTGGACCCTCAAATCAGCCGCTTGCCGCCCCAACCATGGCATTGGTTCTGACTCCTGACCAAGAATTTGTCAATCTCCCCCACAGCCAAACAGGCAAATGGAGATAATGGGTGGCAAAGGCAGGGAGACAGCTTAGGCCTCTGTCTAAGGATGTGTGAAGGCCCTCAGACCACCATGTGGAGCATCAGCACTGTCGAGAGAGGTGATGAACATTGCATGATACCCACAGGGGAAGTCCCTTTCATGGCCCTTCAGTTTGCAAGTTGACGTTCAGTTTAATCCCTCCCAGCAATGCATCACCGCCTTGTTAATGCACTGGAGTGTCGGCCCAGATCACACATACAAGTTCGGGTGCGGTGTTTGAGCACACAAAGTCCCTGCTCAGAGCCAAGCAGACCAGACTAGTTAAAGCACTTGTCGGAATGTGTTTTAAAACACCTCCGTTGTGCAAAGGTTGTGCATATTCTAGCATCGCATGCTTACGAGTCGAAGAGCTAATCAAAATTGTGCAACCTCTAACCCAGATTCTCGAGAGAAAATCAACTTTTACTGGTAAAGTTGAAAGATGTGCCTGCAGGCAAAAGCCTCCACTGTCATGCTGGTAAAGCTTGTTTTTCCCAACAAAACAGATGATGTCACTGCGAAGGGAAGTTGTTTTGCTGTAAGATTCCCTCACTCCTACATACACATTGTGGCCGAGGAAAAAGTTTAAAATAATGAGATATGGGAGAGATTTCAGCTGTGAGCCTCTTATCAAAAATGCAAATGTGGAAATCGACATGCAAAATATAATTATCCATTCCTTCTCAGGTTACTTTGAGAAAAATTAATGGCATCTATTTATTGCCAAGAAGGCTCGAGTGAATTTGAGGAGGTAATTTGCAATCTGAAAGGCCCTTTAGCCTCCAGTGAATTAACAACTCAGAAAACAAATAATTTTGAAAAAAGATAATTAGAAAATAATCAATTTTAGAACATTTTCTCCTACATGGTCTAATGTGATTCATTTCAGACTCCACAGTCCTCTTGCAAGGGCGGCACGGTGGCGCAGCGGTAGAGTTGCTGCCCTACAGCGCCAGAGACCCAAGTTCGATCCTGACCACGAGTGCTGCCTGTACGTAGTTTATACATTCTCCCTGTGACCGCATGGGTTTTCCTCGGGTGCTCCAGTTTCCTCCCACGCTCCAAAGACGTACAGGTTTGTAGGTTAATTGGCTTCGGTAAAAATTGTAAATTGTCCTTAGTGTGTAGGATAGTGCTAGTGTGCGGGGATCGCTGGTCGGCCTGGACTCAGTAGGCCGAAGGGCCTGTTTCCATGCTGTATATTTAAACTAAACTAAACTAAACATTGATTAAGCCAGGACACAGTCAGATACTAAAAAAAGACATCTTATAGTGTAACACAGGTGCACTCAGCATTTAATAAAATCCAACTATCCACAGCATATCTTTCATAAAGAATGATTTGCACATTGATTTCTGACTGCTGTCCGTCTGTGTGTATGCATAGGGGCCTTAGAGTTCAGGATATGTACATTATGAAAACTCTGCAAGTGTGTGTGTGCTGAGAACTTGGTGTATGCATATGTTCTGTCCTCTCTATCTGCAAAGGCCTGTATACTCTATATGTATAGAATAGTAATAGAATAATAGAATGCCTTTATTGTTATTGTACGAGCAGTACAACAAAATTAAAAGTGCTACCTCGGAAACAGTGCAACAGTGCAAATCTTTCCAAAAAATAATCGCACAAACATAAGAACCAATACAATAAGTACCAATATCAATAAAAACCAATAAATAATTAATAATATGTGGACTTACTGAGAGCTGTATATGTGCAAACACTGAGATATCTGCATATGCATCTACTGGGACTGCTGTACCTGTACACACTGTTGATGAGGAACATTGAAGCTAGTAAATATGTCAGAGTGATGTGCCTTTCCATCTTCTTCCCCTCATTCTCACTTTCTTTACCAAGTATGCTGAGTTACAATAGACAATAGACAATAGGTGCAGGAGGAGGCCATTCGGCCCTTCGAGCCAGCACCGCCATTCAATGTGATCATGGCTGATCATTCTCAATCAGTACCCCGTTCCTGCCTTCTCCCCATACCCCCTGACTCCGCTATCCTTAAGAGCTCTATCCAGCTCTCTCTTGAATGCATTCAGAGAATTGGCCTCCACTGCCTTCTGAGGCAGAGAATTCCACTGATTCACAACTCTCTGACTGAAAAAGTTTTTCCTCATCTCAGTTCTAAATGGCCTACCCCTTATTCTTAAACTGTGGCCCCTTGTTACTTAGTAGATGGAAGCATGAAAGACGAAAGGTGGCAGCATGTTCAGCACAGACATTGTGGGTCAAAGGGCACATTCTGGTGCTGCAAAGTTCTATGTTCTATATATGACCCAATTGTTCAATAAAGCAATCTAATGAGCTTCAACAACAAACAACTTACAGTTATATAGCAACTTTTTAACGTAGTAAAACGTCGCATGGCACAACATAGTACTACTTGTATGAAAATGAATGCCAATCTATGTGATGAGGTACTAAGGCAGAGCGGTAGGTTTGAAAGAAGGTAAGGAGGTGTAAGAGTTGAAGTTAGGATTTCCATGTCTAGCCATCGCTACCAATGGTGGAGCAATTACAATCAAGCATGATCAAATGTCCAAGATTTGAGAAGTGCATGTGTCTTGGAAGGTTACAGCACCAGATTAATTTACAGGCAGAGGGAGCGACAAGGCCATGGAGGGCTTTCAAAACAAGAATAAGAATATTAAAATTGAAGTTAAAATGTGATGAGAATTGGATTAGTGTAGATGGGTAGATAATGGTCAGCCAAGGACTCGGAGGGCTGAAGAGTATATTTCCATGCTGTTTGACTTTGTTACTCTATGTTACCAAATGGAGCCAATAAAGAACATGGAACAGCACAACACTGTCCAATAACTATCAACAAACATAGGATGCTGGGAGAAGAATAGCGGAGTCTTAAGGATAGCGGAGTCAGGGGGTATGGGGAGAAGGCAGGAACGGGGTACTGATTGAGAATGATCAGCCATGATCACATTGAATGGCGGTGCTGGCTCGAAGGGCTGAATGGCCTCCTCCTGCACCTATTGTCTATTGTCTATTGAATACTTGTGGTTAGATAGCACATGGTGAACAAATATTGGGAAGTCCTCATTTAAGGAAGGTAGAACAATAGGTGCTGACAACAGTCTAAAGAGTGGTCTCAGCCCGAAACATCACCTATCCACGTTCTCCAAGGATGCTGTCTGACCCTTTGGGTTACTCCAGCAATTTGTGTCCTTTTCTGACACTAGATGAGATTGGAATAGTCAAGGTTCGAGGTAACAAACAGATCGTTTAGGTTTTCAAAAGCAGTTGAGCTAAAACAGGGACAAAGTCTTGCATTTTAACCAAGGTGAAAATGAGTAGTCTTTGGTCTGGAATACCATTCAGGGTCAGCGCGAGACAGGGATCAGGAAATTAACTTCAGGCAGTTGCCAGAGAAAGAGGATGGAGCTATCACTCAGAAAATGAAGTACAGCTCAGAAACAGCAATTTCTTGGTATAATTAGTGCATTTATTGCTCACGCAAAATCAACCAGGGAAGCGGGGGAGATAAGTGAAAGGCACGACAAAGTATTCATGACATTTTCAATTCAGGAGATTTATTTGTATTCCTGGTGTCAGCAGTTAAAGCCTTTCAAGATAAAGTAGGGAACTTTAAGGTGAGTCAAACTTTTATTTTGCAAATCAGTACAACGCTGGCAAACCCCTCCTTTTATTCAAAATCCTGCTCCGAGCCAACAATTTCTTCTTTGAATTCAGGGTACAGTTTCAGTGTTGACACTCCTATTTAATTCAAAGTACACCCAACCCCCTCCATTCACCAGTCAGTGCATGCTTTTATTTTCACTGCGTGTTTCTGTGCTTTGCATGTCGACAAAGTAAACAGTTTGCAGACATACGGAATCAGGTTAATTGTTGTACTTTATTTTAATGCAAATACCAGGGTAGCTAGTGAACTTGGGGAGTCTTCATTACAAGAGACTTGATGCACATAAATAATGTCTAGACTCCAGGCGTCAAGTAAAATTCTATTTACAGCCAGAAGCATGTTGGGTAGTAATGTTGGTCCTCAGGCCAGTATCTGAATGTTCTTAACTGTGGTTAGAAGGCAAGCTTTGATACCACTGGCTATTTATTACTGTACTTTTTGGAGGCGTGTAACTGGTTAGTCACACAATAGAAAGAAGCATTTCTTTGGTATTGGGTTAAAAAAAAAGAGTATTCTTTTGGTGCTAATTCATCTGGTTAACCGAATTCCACAGTTCAGCCCCTTTGATTCTTTAACACTGATGAGATGATAATCATGGCTCCTTAACATTAACTATTTGGTTACTAAATGCTTTGAAGAGTACATCTGCTTGCTGTGCGAACATAATGAAGTTAGAGTAACATCTCAAGAATATCCTTTCATTGATGCAGGTGGTATTTAGAGTAACTTGGGACCCTAATTTCTGTACGGGGGGGGGAGCAGGTAATTGGTGTTAATGCAAAGTAATGGAACACCCTACACTTCAGGCTACCTGTATCAGATATTAGCAGAGTACAGCATAATGTTGGGCAGCAGAGTGGCGCAACTGTAGAATTGCTGCCTTACAGCACCAGAGGCTCAAGTTCAATCCTGACTATGGGTGCTGTCTGTACGGAGTTTGTATGTTCTCCCTGTGGTCATGTGGGTTTTCTCTGGATGCTCCAGTCTCCTCCCACATTCCAAATAGGTGCAGGTTTGTCGGTTAATTGGCTTCTGTAAGTTATTCTAGACATTCTAGCCTTAGAGGGAGTACAGAGAAGGTTCACCAGATTGATCCCTGGGATGGCAGGACTTTCATATGAAGAAAGACTGGATAGACTAGGCTTATACTCGCTGGAATTTAGAAGACTGAGGGGGGATCTTATTGAAACATATAAAATTCTTAAGGGGTTGGAGAGGCTAGATGCGGGAAGATTGTTCCCGATGTTGGGGAAGTTCAGAACCAGGGGTCACAGCTTAAGGATAAGGGGGAAGTCTTTTAGGACCGAGATGAGAAAACATTTCTTCACACAGAGAGTAGTCAGTCTGTGGAATTCTCTGCCACAGAGGGTAGTTGAGGCCAGTTCATTGGCTATATTTAAGAGGGAGTTAGATGTGGCCCTTGTGGCTAAAGGGATCAGGGGGTATGGAGAGAAGGCAGGTACAGGTTACTGAGCTGGATGATCAGCCATGATCATATTGAATGGCGGTGCAGGCTCGAAGGGCCGAATGGCCTACTCCTGCACCTATTTTCTATGTCTCTATGTCCCTAGTGTGTATGATAGAACTAGTGTTCTGGTGATCGTTGGTCTGCCTGGATTCGGTGGACCGAAGGCCCTGTTTCAACGGTGTATCTCTAAACTAAACTATTGCCAGAGCACCCTTGACTGCACAAGTGTGGTTCTCTCTGCACTCTGCATTCCCACCATGTTTATGCCAAATGTCTATCCCAAGTCGGTTTAGTGGCACAAACACAAAGTGCTGGACGAACTCAGCACGTCAGGCAGCATCTAGGGAGACCAAATGGACAGGCAACATTTCAGGTCAAAACCTTTCTGAAAAAGAGTCTTGACCTGAAACGTCACCTTTCCATTCCTTCCCCAGATGCTGCCTGACCTGCTGAGTTCCTCCCGCACTTTTTGATTTGCTCAAGATTCCAGCATCTGCAGTCTCTTCTGTGTCTAGGTTTAGTGGTGTTGACTTGTTCAAGCTGGGGATCCAATCCTGCCCAAACTCATTTCCCAGTGGATGTCATAGATGGCAGTCAAACAAAACCATTATATCCCATATTTTGGTGTTTGGTTTTCAATTCAGGCCTCAGAAATGAGCATCCGATATCTCCATCCAGTTCTCTTAGTTTTAATTTTCTTTCAGTGCAGGAATTTTACGAAGTGGCCAAAAGGTAATTCATGAATTTACGAACATCACCAAGGGCTTTAATCACCTCATGTGTTCCTCAAGCTACATGTCTCAAGCTAGATGAAGGGGGATCTGGATTGGGGGCAGGGGGGGGGGGGGGGGCACAGAGAACAATGGGGGACCCAGCGGTGGGGTGGGGTGGGGTGGGGGGATGATGCCCTGGTGCCACATGCAGTAGCAGGCAGCAGCTCGGAATATTCAGTGTACTTTGTCGGCACCAAAACCTGGCGACATTTGTGTAAGGCCCAGCTGAGGTCTGCAACACGATTTGACTGGGTTGCATGCAAAACAAAGCATTTCACTGTACCTAGGTACACGTGACAATAAAGTATCGTTGAATCATTGATTTTTATTAATTTGACAATTCCCAGTACACTTCCATGTGGAGCTTAGATAGATATTTGGAGATGAGAGACTTTTGAGGACGATGTTCGGAGTGGAAAAAAGGCACGAACAAAATATGATTTATTTTCCCTTGCCTTTAGTTCCCCTTCAGTAACCCTTCTGTTTCAGGTCATCATTTTCAATCAAGAGACTTATGATCACGACCCAATGCACTACATGCCCGTTGTGCAAGAAAGACAATGAAAGACAGCCACAATGCCCAGTGTCAAGTACTGCATCATGCTCATGGGTCCGAGATTAAACCAGACCTGTCTTTGTGTCACACACAATTATTTGGAATAAGTTTTATCTGATATAATTCTATCTCCACAAACAGTAACGGTCAGATTGGAAGTTGTTATCTCTGTGTCTGCATCAGTTTGCTTTTCTGATGAAGTGTTTTCAAAGGGTGAACTTTTAGATGCTGTTAAACTTTCTAAACTTCCTATTAGATAAGCAAAGGAGCTTTATCGCCCAGTAAAACTTGAAAGTATTGCAAACATTTTGCCTGTTTGAAAATTACTCCAAATGATCCTCAGTGTAATTGTAGCAATGTAAACTCCTCAGTTGCATATGTGAAGGTCATTGTCTATTTTGTAGCAGGCACGGTAAAACTGAAGGTAGATCTGTCCTAGATGACTTAAGCATGGATTTTTAAGTGGTGCTTTCTCTTCTTCATTTGTGGAATGTTTAGCGCCGATGACTAGGCCATCATTGATAGCCCATCCCTAATAGTTCTTACCAAGGTGAGTCACCTTCTTGATCACTTGAATCTCTATGTCAGGATGGTGTATGTCTTGGAGGATGAACGGTGATCACATGCATCAACTGCTCTTATCCTCCTTGTTGGTGGAGTTCATTTGCCTGGGCAGTGGGGACAGAGTAGCCAAGGCATGCAAATACAGCTCATTTTGTGGATGGTATCTTCCCTCCAGCCTCAATGTACTGGTAGTGGAGGAAGGGAAAAGGTCAGATTGTTGGGTGGAACACGAACCAAGTGAACCACTTTAGAGACAAGGAACTGCAGATTCTGGTTTACAAAAAAAGGACACAAAGTGCTGGAGTAACTCAGCAGTTCAGGCAGCATATCTAGAGAACATGGATAGGTGACGTTTTAGGTTGGGACCCTACTTCAGTCTTTTTTAAAGTGGACTATTTTGCTCAAGTTCGTGTCTTTGTGGGAGCTGTGTCCATACAAGCAAGAAGAGAATATTACATATCACACCTGATGTGTGATATCAGAAGGGTCTGTAGAAGGGTCTCGACCTGAAATGTCACCCATTCCTTCTATCCAGTGATGCTGCCTGTCCTGCTGAGTTACTCCAGCCTTTTGTGTCAATCTTCGGTTTAAACCAGCATCTGCAGTTCCTTTCTACAATAATCCACCATGCTAACCATCTTTACTGTGAATTTGAACTCCATTTAATACATTGGTCAAATTCAAGGTCACGAGTTAGAGTCATAGGATCATACAGCATGGAAAAAGGCCTCAGGGCCCAGGTTGCCCACAATGACCAACATGTGCCACCTACACTAGTCCCACCTGCCTGCATTTGGCCCATATCCCTCTAAACCTGTCCTATCCATGGTCCTGTCCAAATGTTTCTTACACATTGCGATACTACCTGCCATAACTACCTCCTCTGGCAGCTCCTTGTGTGAAAAAGTTAACCCTCCTATTAAATATTTTCCCCTCACCTTAAACACTATATCCTCTAGTTCTTAATTCCCATATTCTGGGCATGAGACTCTGTGCGTCTACCCGATCTATTCCTCTCATGAGTTCTCGAACACAGCAAAATTGAATGCTAGCCGTCTGGCTGGGATAGGTGTTTACTGCTGTGCTGCAGAGCTAGCTGGAGCTTGGTGGAAAAATAGGTTGGACAAATAGGAAGAAGGCCAAAAAATATCTCTGTTTTAAAACTCCTTTCCCTGGCATCAGGGGGAAAAAATCTGTCTCTCTTTATTCATGTTATGTGACTTTTCAAATATCGAAAATAATTCATTTTTGTAACAAGAGCCATAACCATATTAAAACAAAGAAGGTGTTTGGAAGGGCAGAGGTAGAAAGGGTGCGTTCACACCTGACGGGCCACAATGCAAGATAAATAAGAAAGGGCGGCACAGTGGTGCAACGGTAGAGTTGCTGCCTTTCAGCGCTAGAGACCTGGGTTCGTTCCTGACCACGGGTGCTGTCTGTGTAGGGATTGTACGTTCTCCCCGTGATTACGTGGGTTTCCCCCAGTGCTCTGATTTCCTCCCACACTCCAAAAATGTGCAGGCTGTTAGGTTAATTGGCCCTAGTGTGTGTAGGATAGTGCTAGTGTACGGGGATCGCTGGTCGGCATGGACTCGGTGGGCTGAAGGGCCTGTTTCCGCGCTTTATCTCCAAACAAACAAAAAAACTAAAGGGCCTGGATTCACAGTGTGTGGCATTTTGTACTGCATGTTGGGGATGAGGAGAATGGCATCTTTGGAAAACTGGATACATACTTGAATGAGAAAAGAATAGAAGCATGTGGTGTTGGGGAGAGATGAAGGCGGTAGGAAGGAAATCATAAATACTGTTACGGTCCCTCAAGCCCACGCTTGATTCTAAGGCTTTTAATCCCACACAATTTCATGGGCTGGGGACTGAAGTTATTTTAACTTTTTCCAGCCCAGTTATGCTTTGCCACCTCTACAAATAAATCTATACTGTTTACCAGCCAAGGCAGTCGGCTGTGGCATGTCTAATGGCCACAAGCCAGATCCTAGTTGACAAAGAAACCTCATTCTTGGAGTTCCTGTTAACTTGTTTGCTCTGCACATACAGAGACAAACAACAGGAAGAAAACCAGCAGCTGTAATTTTATTTTACAGGTGCATCCTTGCTTAACATTATTTACCTTGCAGTTCTCAGTGTCTTTGGGCACCCAGTGCTGAATCTAAAGCAAAAGGATTTGCACCATAGGAGACTCATCAATCATACCCAGCATTGAGCCTTCACTACCTCAAACTGACTAAAGATGCTGTTATTTACGCCAGCTCAAAAGTAAGCTGTCAAACGGATATCCCGAGGCAAGTAAACTCTGGGGAGTGCGATGAATTCTTATCCATTTTCATTTCTCACCTGTTGTTTCCCTTTTTCACAAAGGTCTCCATTGCTGCCTTTCACCTGCTTCATTGAACATTGATTATATTGAGAGAGCCAGGGGAACTGCCCAGGGCTCTTGTGTGCATTGGGTTGGATGAAGCAGGTGGCAGCCAAGGCAAATGAAGAACTAGCGATGGGCAGATGTCAAATTTGAATTCTCAGAGATTGGACGTTTGCAGGGAGAAGTCAAAACTGGGGAAAGGGACAGCAATCCTGGCCTTTGTAATCAGCAATAAGTCAGAGACCAGTGGGTGTGGCTTTGAGGAGAGAGGGGCAATGCTCAAAGGAGATGTGCAGAGCATGTTCATCACACAGAGAAGGTGGTGAGTGACTAGAATGCCCTGGTAGGGGTGGTGGTTATGGCAGATATCATAGTGGCATTTGAGAGACTTTTGGATAGGCATATAGATATGCAGGGAATGGAGAAATGTGATTACATGCAGGCAGATAAGAGTTGATCTTGGTATCATGTTTGGCGCCGATGTTGTGGCCGAAGGGCCTTTTTTCTCATGGTGCATTGTTCTGTACTCCAGAAGAATACCTCAAAGCGAGTCTGCTTCAACTCAACTCCTCTCTTCCTCCTAGTTTTGAATTACAAAACAGAAATGGGCCCTTCAGCCTATGAGTCCATGCTGAACATTAACCCCCCATTTACACTAATACTACATTAATCCCATTGGGGTTCAGCTCATTGCAAGTTCTTAATTGACCTCTTCTTCTACCTGCTTTATCCTAGCCAACCAAGTGAGGAGCATGACCTATTCCTCTGGTTTAGAGGCATATTCACAGCTTCCTGGGAAGAAAAGAGAAATATTGAGAAGAATACAGACCAGATGTATATTGCTCGAGAGCGGGAGAGAGACATGTATGGCACTTATGCATGATGTTCACCAGATTGATCCCAGGGATGGCAGGACTTTCATATGAAGAAAGACTGGATAGACTCAGCTTGTACTCGCTGGAATTTAGAAGATTGAGGGGGGATCTTATAGAAATTTACAAAATTCTTAAGGGGTTGGACAGGCTAGATGCAGGAAGATTGTTCCCGATGTTGGGGAAGTCCAGAACAAGGGGTCACAGTTTAAGGATAAGGGGGAAGTCTTTTAGGACTTTTTTTCACACAGAGAGTGGTGAATCTGTGGAATTCTCTGCCACAGAAGGTAGTTGAGGCCAGTTCATTGCCTATATTTAAGAGGGAGTTAGATGCGGCCCTTGTGGCTAAAGGGATCAGGGGGTATGGAGAGAAGGCAGGCACGGGATACTGAGTTGGATGATCAGCCATGATCATATTGAATGGCGGTGCAGGCTCGAAGGGTCGAATGGCCTACTCCTGCACCTATTTTCTATGTTTCTATGTTTTCCAAGTTTGTTCTCTGGTTAGCGTTTTGGAGGTCCACTTTTACAGGATGGAAATGGAATTACAGGCTATACTATACTGTACTATATTATACTATATGATTTATCCTGTTTTATTCTTCACTTCCATTTGTTTCCCCCACTCTCCTTATCACAGTCTGAAGATAGGTCCCGACCTGAAACGTCACCTATCCATTTTCTCCAGAGATGCTGCCTGACCCACGGAGCATTTTGTGTCAATTTTTGGTATAAACCAGTATCTGCAGTTCCCTTTTATAACATTCTATTTACAGGCTACACTGTTCATTGCTGTATTTACTTAGCAAATGGCTTGACCATGGCCAATCTAATTTCCCCCATGGCAGGAGAATTTAAGCATTACTCCAGACTTGCATTTGGATTCATCCCCATGGGTGTTTTTTTTATTCTTCACCTTAGAATTAGCTTGTTATCAGCAGCACCTGCAATTGGGCATCTGAGACATGTTGCATTCGACTTCTGCTTGAACTAATAACTTTAGACTGTAGCCAATATAATAGAATGATTGTACAGACCAGTTTTTGATATGTTAAATCTGCAGCAACCTTTCAAAGGGTAACAGCGTCATTTCCTGCTCTTTTGACATATAATCTTTCCTCTTCCAGAAGTTGCACACTATTCTTCTTAGCACTGAATCTCTCGCCCTCCGCCTATTCCAAATCTTAGCCACTCAGTCTGTAAAAAAGTTTTCTTGATTTTTGTACTGTATTCCTCTATTTACAAAGCACTGAAAGAACAATTCTTTATTCACCACTTTTGTAAAAGATTTGTTAAAAAAATACCTACTTTAAAATTGTCCATATTCACTTATCTCTTCTTACTATCTCCTGTCAAGATATTTTCACTTTTCTGCATTAAGCAAATAGATACTTGTTTGCGATTTTTTTCCTGATCCCTGATACACATGGCAAGCGAATGACCGAGCCGAAATCTTGTTTTTACAAATGGGCTGGAGCTTAATGTTTGAGTTTAGTTTGATTGTCATGTGCAATGTACAATGAACGGCTTTTTGCTGCGTGCTAACCAGTCAGCGGAAAGGCAAGACATGATTACAATCGAGCCATCGAGCAATAATGTGGATGCCATTATAGGTCTGTAAACGCCCAACAATCATGCATTGCATCGTGTCACAAAGTTGGGTTGCAATTTATGCCATTCCACCATTAGTGTTACGTGAATGGCAACTAACCATCAACATTCCACTGAGTTATCAGAAATTGCTGCCTATGTCCATTAATTCCCCATTGAGCTCTTCACAGCAAGTCAGGGCTGGGGCGCGACAACTTATATTTTTTATTTAATAAGAATGATATTCCTGCAGTGGCCTTTGGCCTCTGGACAGGATAGGGAATGATTAAAACCACAGAATCTCAATCCTGCAGGTTGCAAATTAAGGGGACTTCAACAAGTAAAAATTATTTATGTCGTAAGTGTTGGGAGCAGCATTAGGCCATTTGGCCCGTCAAGTCTACTCTACCATTCAATCATGGCTGATCTATCTCTCCCTCCTCACCCCATTTTCCTGCCTTCTCCCCATAATCTCTGACACCCGTACTAATCAAGAATCTCTGCCTTAAAAATATCCACTGACTTGGCCTCCACAGCCTTCTGTGGCAAAGAATTCCACAGATTCCCCACCTTCGGACTAAAGAAATTCCTCCTCATCTCCTACCTGAAAGAATGGCCTTTAATTCTGAGGCTATGCCCTCTGGTCCTAGACTCTCCCACTAGTGGAAACATCCACCATCTATCATTCTTCAAAGCATTTAATCCAATTTCTTTTTCACTTTTTGACATGCAATTTGATATTCAGTTCCTGCTGTTTCCTTTCCTTCATTCTTTAGTTACTTTCTCCGCCTCTAAATCTCATTTGTTGAGGACATGTACAGTAACCCATCGCAATAATGGACCGCGTGGGGGAGGATGGTGCCCATTGTTGCTGATTGTCCTCTATAACCGAGTGAGGGGGGGTAAAGTTTAACCCTGGGCTGAGGAGGAGGGGGTGGGGGGAGGGGGTAAACAAGTGGGAACTCACAGGCCTGGGATCCCCTGGCCCCTGACGTGGTGCGCCAGGGACGATCCAGTACTCACGCCACCTTCATGCTGCCCGCTCTCTCTGCTCCCTCAACCAGAAGTACGCCACGTGATGCCAGCTCATTAGGTAACTGGCAGAGTGGGGGGGGGGGGGGGGGGGGGAGAGGGGGTGCAACAGGAGCCTCGCTCTGCTATTACCAAAATCCGTTATATAGCTGTATGTTATTGTGAGAATACACACAAATGCTGGAGTAACTCAGCAGGACAGGCTGCATCTCTGAAGAGAAAGAATGGGTGACGTTTCAGGTCGAGACCCATCTTCAGACTTGTCATTATGAGTGTGACTTGTCAATATCACTGTGCTGTGATCTTGCCATTTATCATGATTCCAAGATTGCCCTATCTAGCCTCTTCCAACAATTCACAGTGCATAAACTTTTCATTTGAACGAGGGTAAATGGGTTACGCTACCTTGCCCCAGAATATGTTGTGTGGTGCACATAAGTTCAACATGGACAGATATGTGAGATTGATTTCAATTTTTGCTTTTAAGAGTTTGTGAATGCTTACTCCCCACTTTGTCTCTCCGACCCCTTTAGACTCATGTTTTCCTTATTCTTCCTATCAAAATGTACCAAGTAAGCACTTTCATTGATTACTTCTGGAATTTGCCTCACATATCTCAATATTAATTTCCCCCGATTTCCATCCGTGTGATCAGTTCATTGAACATTCACAATGAGATCAGAACAATGTCGGGGTCATTCCCTGTTCTGTGCTAATCTCTGTTAGGACGGGGACTGTTGATACCCATCATCGTCTTGCTTTTGATACCCATCATCGAGCCACATAGCTTGGAACCAGACCCTCTGGTCCATTGTGTCCACATCAGCCACGTACTACACTAATTCCACATTAACCCATTTTATTCCACCCACATTCCCACAAGGTCCATTCAGATCAGCTACACACTTGTGGCAACTTACGTTGGCTGATTAACCACCCAACCTACACCTGGGCTGTGGGAGGAAACCAAGGTATTCGGTAAGAGTCCCTGCAGTCATAGGCAGATCATGTAGATTCCACATAGGCAGCACTGGAGGTCAGGACTAAACCCTGTGGCTGTCAATTCTCCTGACTGTGCCACCCATAATCATTTTGACTTTGATGAGTTGAAGATAGAGCTAGGTGTGATGACTCAACAGTTCAATATCATGTAAATGTCCGATTAAGGGCGGATTGATGTAGTAGGCCATTTGGGAAAGGTATCAGATGTCGTGAATAAATGAATTTCCAATGAAGTTAATGCTGCCAGGTGTTGTGAAAGAAACTGGTGGAGCAGGAATATTTATCTTAACATATTAAGAGGAAAGTGGGGGAGGGAATGCATGCAGCAACCTTTTGCTCAGGGATAAGGAACATTGGGAAAATAAGAAGAACTAATCTGAGTTAAAATAATCAGTCATCTATTTACAGATATGATGTGGAACACTGGAAGTGTGTTGCTAAGATTGAATAGAGATAACTCAAACCCCAGCCAAATGCAGAGAAGTTCCCAAAATTATGCTCCTCTGTTACATTTATTATCTACAGCGCTGCACAGCTTTTGAAATCTAAAAATAATTACTTTTAACTCAGGAATTGCTTTAATTAAAGAAAGAACACTCATGGGATTCTTAGACATTTTGCAAAAAATACTTTTCCAATAATACATTTTACGCTTAACTATCAGGTCGTTTAGTAATGAGGACTATATTGCTCATGTTAGGATTAGAAAAAAGTACTGGATAGTCAATAATCAAAGGAATATAAATGATCTTTTGCATTAAAGCAAGAACCTTCTTGCTGCCTGTTCATCACCCTAACCCACTCCAACATGCAGAATTGGGTAAAAGACTGTACTCACAGACGTGTGATGACCGTTTGTCGGCACTGGGCCTGTACTCGCTGGAGTTCAGAAGAATGAGGGGGAACCTCATTGAAACTTACCGAATTATGAAAGGCTTGGATAGAGTGGGTGTGGAAGGATATTTCCACTAGTGGGAGTAGTAGAGGTCATAGCCTCAGAATTAAAGGACGCTTCTTTAGGGAGGAGATGGGGAGGAATTTCTTTAGTCAGAGGGTGGTGAATCTGTGTAAGTCTTTGCCACAGAAGGTCATGGAAGCCAAGTGAATGGATATTTTTAAGGCAGAGATAGATAGATTCTTGGTTAGTACAGGTGTCAGAAGCTATAGGGAGAAGGCAGGAGAATGGGGTTAGCAGGGAAGGGTAGATCAGCCATGATTAAATGGCAGAGTAGACATGATGGGCCGAATGGCCTAATTCTGTTCCTATCACTTATGACCTTATGATATGTTACATTTAGCACACACTAGCTTTTCTTGAAGTAGGAGACAACATGGTACAAGTATCTCAATGAATCTCAGCACTTCCTCCTGTAAACACAATAACTTCAATCGTTATGTGGAACATCTCATTTTTTGCTTTTTCCTAACCCCCACTTCTGCATCTCATGATATTGTTGCCATCTTCCCTACAATTTAGCAGCTTATGAATATAAATACATTATATATTTAAAATAAATATAGATACATATAATACAAAAATATAAATAAATAAATATAAATACAAAGGTGGTGTTTAAATCTCCTAAATAAGGCCTTCTAAATGAACACCTGTATCAATTGTTAAAAAGGATATCTGAACCCTTACAGCCTAAAAAGATTATGTTAACACTGGTATCAACTGGTGAATGAGTTTCAAAATATAATCTGTTGCTGTTCTCAAAAGTTGGCTTAAAGGGGCCTTTTTCTGTGCCCACTTTCTCTCATGCAACCTCATCTAAGTGTACCCTTCAGATATGCAGAAGTAAATTTGGCCCCTCTTTTTGAAGTTGACACAATCACATCTGGAAAAGTGTAGAAAAAGTTGTTGGGAGGAGAAAGTTCACAACCAGAAGCCATTCTGTTCTTCATTGCGGTAAGATATATACTTGGTTTCTGAGTCATATTCCCACGGTCTCAGTTAATGACAAATGGAGAATAGCAGTGGGGTTTTTTTGTACTAGTTTTAGTTTTTAATTTTAGAGATACAGCGCGGAATCAGGCCCTTCGGCCCACTGATTCCGCACCGACCAGCGATCCCCGCACATTAACACTACCCTGCACAAACACACGAGGGACAATTTACAGGATGTGTCGGAAGGAACTGCAGATGCTGGTTTAAACCGAAGATAGACAGAAAATGCTGGAGTAACTCAGCGGGAGAGGCAACATCTCTGGAGAGAAGGTATGGGTGATGTTTCAGGTCGAGACCCTTCTTCAGACTACTCCAGCATTTTGTGTCTATCTGGGGAAAATTTACACTTATACCAAGCCAATTAACCGACAAACCTGTACGTCCTTGGAGTGTGGGAGGAAACCGAAGATCTCGGAAGAATCCCACGCGGTCATGGGGAGAACGTGCAAACTCCATACGGACAGCATCAGGAGCCAGGATCGAACCCTGGTCTCTGGCTCTGCAAGCGTGTGAAGCAGTAACTCTAGCGCTGCACCACCTTGCCGCCCTACCACCAGAGGCAGTTAGGCCGTTGGGCAAAAAGGAGACATTGGATGATATCCGGCATGTCCTGAATCTCAGGTGCTCTCCAACATGATACAGGTGTCCAATGTGTCATTATCTGTTAAATAACCAGCCCTTATTACATAGAACACATGGTATATAGATAAATGCAGCTCAGAAATTGGCCCTTCAGATCACTATGTCCTCATGTGTCCAAGGATAAGCCATGTAAATGTTGCTGCTTCTGCCACCTCTCCTGGCAGTATACACCTCGTCTCGCAAATCTCCATTAAATATCCCCTCTCTCACCTTAAACCTCCGCCCTCTGGTATTTGAGGTTTCCATCCTGGCGAAAAAGACTGCCTGTCCACACTATCTACGTCTTGCAGAATTAGGCAACGCTTCTATCAGGCCAACCCTCAGCCTTCAATGCTACAGAGAAAACAATCCGTTTGTTCCACCTTTCCAATCCAGGGAGCATCCTGGTAAACCTCTGCATCCTCTCCAAAGTCTCCATATCCTTTCTATTGAGTGGTGTCCAGAATTGTACACTGCACTCCATATGTGGCCAAACCAAAGAATTATAAGCTGCAACATGACTTCCCAACTTTTATCGTCAGTGTCTGACCAACCTAGATCTCAGTGTATCATATCTCTTTTATAGCACTCTATCCACTTTCAGGGAACTTTGAACTTGTACCTCAAGGTCCCTTTGCATATCATAGCTATGAAGAGTCCTGCTAGTTACATATACTTACCTCTAGCATTTGATTTCCCAAAATGTACCACATCATATTTATCCAAATTAAATTCCATCTGCCATTTCTCCGCCCAACTTTTCAACTTATCCTATTGTATCCTTTGAAACCTTCCTCGCTTATTAACAATAGTTCCATTATTCAGCACCTGTTGACATTAAGAAAAGGTAGTAGTGGGTGTTACCTCCAGTATTTACCTGGTTTGCACATACTAATGTACATAGAAAGTACGCACTACAGGAGAGTAAAGTTCAGCTCATGGTTGTGTTAATGTGTATAAGAAACTGCCCCAGGCGTCAGGCTTTAAGATGGACGCTATTAAATAGGAATTGTTCAACGGCAATGAAGGAGATTCACATGGCTTTGAGATTCGTTTTGCGTCGTTTCACTCCTCAGCGTGAGTAGCGATGAAGAGGTGGGGCTCTCGTGGACAGTGCCTTCTGCGAGTGTGGGGACCCAACACAGACAGTGGAGCACACAGTCACTAGTTGCCCCAAATACCGGCCACCGAATGGTGAACGAGGTCTGATTGACCTGGACGATGACACGTTGGCCTGGCTCGCCTCAACGGAGCTGCGGGTCTAAAAGACAAACGACAGAAGAAGAAGAAGAAGAAGAAGAAGAAGAAGACTCCTCAGCATTTATTCCTTTTTTCAGAACGCAAAATTCTATACGCTCGAAAGAAAAGATGTGGGGATGGTAATTTTCCCAGCCGTGGTGCCGACGACCAAGAAACGCAGTCTCAACAATCAGGGTAAAGCCGAGAAGAAAATTCTTCGGAGAATAGTGAAGCTTTGGAATATTCCATTCGAGAATTTCAGCCACTGAATATATTCACACAGGAGATAATTCAAAAAAAAATTTTTGATTTGGGAATTCAAGGAATATTGGGTTTGTGCAGGGAAGTGACATTGAGGTAAAGAAATGGCCATGATCGTATTGAAAGGTATGCAGGCATTAGAGTCATCAAAAGCAAGCTTCTGCTTTTATATCTTACATGCTTGTGCTCACTGCAAATGTTGCCTGACCTGCTGAGTTATTTCTAGTATTTTCAGGTTTCCAGCATTTGCGGTGCTTTGCATTTGTTTGCAGGACATATGGCTGATGTTTACAATGGGGCAAGTTACTACAGGCATGCTACATGACTGCAACATGTGGCTTGGAAACAGTTAAGCAGCTCCATGCACATTCTTAAAGCGTGCAGCGGCTGTTTAAGAGGAAGCATGTTATGGGTAGGCTCTAAGAACATAGCAGTGTGTTATTAGTCATTCAGCCGCTTGAAGCAGGTTCCCTTTTTCCTCAGCATGAGAAAAACCATTACGACTATGATATAAATAGTTCATCTGGCTGCCACAGACTCTCAACAGAACAGAATGTAATCGGTGTGTTATAAAACTGACTATTATGCTTCCGCCTTTGCCTTCTGTGTAGTTCTGGACTTCTGGAAACTTTACCTTTACATAATCAACATCAGGCCTTCAATGAACATTTCTCCCACTGTTCTGACTAAAGGGAGTCCAAATCTCTCAGACTTCAGCAGTTGACATCCTTCTGCCAACTGGATGCCAGCCAGCCTATTTCCCTTTAAATGGATATTTTCTTTGCGCCTTTAGAGGCAGCCAATTTATCACAAGTGTAATTTAACCTCAAGCAATATGAATTATTGTAGTGTTGGAGCAATTCTTTTTTTTTTTCTTGCCCTATATTTGTTAAAGCTGGTAAAAAAATTCTGACTGAAGCACAGACACTTTGGCTTTGGGCGGGTTTCGTTTTAAAAGTTGATATTTGGAACATGGTGCGGAGCAGACAGAAGCCACAGTGTTTAAGCAGTGCAGAGAGCAGCCAAGGCAAAGACTTGGCGTGACTGGATCCTTTTCCAAACGGCGCAAGCAGGCCAACTTCAAACATGTGAATAATAATCTATCTGTGACTGCCTCTGTTAGTCGCTGGAAGAGTCTGTTCCCTCCTAAATATTTCTCTGGCTGTTTATGCTGGGTCTTGTGGCTTTTGCGTGTGTTCAATTATGAGCTGGGCATCTGTGTTTGCAACTTTTTTTATTTTATTAAACCTGAACTGAAAATTTCCCGAATCATTTTTTTAAAAAACCAACGCACTAATGGTGCAAAGTTACAAAAAACTGCGAAATGGAAGGGTGTAACTCTTAAGCATATTGGTTAAAATTTGGCAATAGAAGTCAGAAAACTTTTTAAAATCTACTTTTTCGATTTGCTGCATATACACAGCTTATTGCTGCTGTGCAAATATTACCTAATCCCTATATTAGGTCAGGCTACTCCTCCTCCGCGCTGGAAATACGGGCATGTGTCAGAAATGAGTTGACTTCTATTTTAGATTGAGGATCCAAAAGGTTTTCTTTGTTGTTGGGGTGGTGGCTGCACTCACTGGAAAGCAAGTTTTCAGACTAAGATTCCTGATATCCTGTCACGAAATCAAGTGCAATAAAAAGGGCCAATTTCTATTAATAGTGGACCAAAGAACAACTGTTGTTGAATCGTGAATAAAACCACACACTGTGCTTTATGGAGAACCCTGGTGCCAATGCAGTGGGCGTCTGACTGAGGATATAACGTCCCGACTGGAGAACTGCAGTTTGCAAATCCATCTCAGCTAGACCATTGAATGGAAGGATATAATGGAGACAAGGCATTTTCTTCCAGACAGAGTCATCACTCCATGTCACTCTCCTGGAATAGCAGCAATTGTGCCAGGTGGAAACATTTCCCTTATATACACACGCACGAGAAGTGTCCTTCAGCTTTATACCTCTGTGGACTTCTGAAGTTCTGCGCAGTTGATTAGCCTTCAGGATCTGCTCTTCATTAGAATAGTCTGTCTTATTAGTTGTCATTTTCGCTAATGTTTTCAAGCTTTAGTGCCAAAACTGGCAAAGAAATCATTGCCCAGTGATATCAAGGCTATAGCTTTGATTCTGTCTTTAGTCCAATGCATCCACATTGTACACTTCAGTGTGCATTGTTTATGGTTAATGTTGCTGCTGGTTATTTTGAAGGCCATTAAATGTAAATGTTATTGTCACTCTGCTGAAGTGCAATCGTCCCAGATATAAAAGTAAACATAAAATAACCCAACAATGAGCTTTGTTTGGGAAGGAACTGCAGATGTTGGTTTGTACCGAAGATATAGACACAAAGTGCTGGAGTACCTCAGGCAGCAACTCTGGAGAAAAAGGATGGGTGACGTTTCAGGTCGGGACCCTTTGTCATCCACCTTTTTCTCCAGAGATGCTGCCTGACACAGTGAGTTACTCCAGCACTTTGTTTCTATCCATAAGCTATATTACTTTATTGCAACAGAGTAATGCATGAAGGGTTAATTCAGGGAACAAACTGATTGCCTGTATTTTCCACTGCTCTTCTCTGTGCTCAATGGTTCCAGTCAAAGACTGTTCTTTGTGCCTTTTGTGCTAATTTGATCTTCAAAGCAAAATGAACAAGAAGCACCAGCCCACTGTATCCACGCAACAGGGTGTGAAGTTGCACTCACTGTATATTCTCGGATCCCTAGAACCTGGTGCTCGATAATAGAAAATGAAACACGGGTTTAGTTCAGTTTGGAGATACAGCGTGGAAACAGGCCCTTTGGCCCACCGAGTCCAAGCCAACCAACAATCACCCATGCACTAGTTCGATATTATCTCAGTTTCGTATCCTACACACTAGGAGCTATTTACAGAAGCCAAAGAGCCTACAAACTTGCACGTCAATAGACAACAGGCAATAGATAATAGGTGCAGGAGTATGCCATTCGGCCCTTCGAGCCAGCACCGCCATTCAATGTGATCATGGCTGATCATTCACAATCAGTACCCCTGTTCCTGCCTTCTCCCCATACCCCCTGACTCCGCTATCATTAAGAGCTCTATCTAGCTCTCTCTTGAGTATCCAGAGAATTGGCCTCCACTGCCTCTTGAGGCAGAGAATTCCACAGATTTACAACTCTCTGACTGAAAACGTCTTCGGAATGTGGGAGAGATCCAGAGCATCCAGAGAAAGCCCATGTGGTGACAGGGAGAACATACTTGCTCTGTACAGGCTTGAACCCGGATCTCTGGCGTTGTGATAACAACAACTCTACCGCTGCACCACTGTGCCGCAACTTCTAAGATGACATTAAAGCAGAGAGCAAGATGCATACTGTGATATGAGAACACAAATAGAGACAGATCCACAAGAGACCGTAGGTGCTGTAATTCTGAGCAACAAAAAAAAAAACTACTGGCAGATCTCAGGTGATCAGACAGCATCTTTGAAGGGAAATGGACCAAAGACGTTTCAGATCTGGTCCCTTCTTCAAGACTTAAAGAAGGGCTCTGACCTGAAATGGTGCCTGTCCATTTCCCTCTAGGGATGCTGCTTGAACCACCGAGTTCTTCCAGCAATTTGCACTTTGCTCGAGTTCCACGAGCAGTTTGCTTTTCTCTCAAATAAAAACCGAGATTCCATTCGAAACGATACGATAAAACTTTATTGATCCCAGGAGGGAAATTGATCTGCCAACAGCCATAAAACACGCAAGTACATGAAACATGAATTTAAAGTGACGAGTGGAAAGGATTGGGGAGGAACAAAGATCAGGGAGGGGGGAGGGGAGTCAATCTCAGTCTCAGTCTACTCCACGACAGAGAGGGGGAGGAGTTGTACAGTTTGATAGCCGCAGGAAAGAAGGATCTCCTGTGGCGTTCCATCCTGCATCTTGGAACATCTGTCCTGCATCCTGCAGCATCGAGATGTTGTCAGAAATTCATCACATTAGCATTTATAAGAGTTGCAGTTATGTCGTATCTTGTCATATTAGGAACTTTCAACCACCCCACACAATGAATTACTTTGAAGTGCATAGTCAAATACTGTGACCTGTCAGATAAAGAGTTACTCCACTTTACTAGTGGATTTGGCCATTACCAAGAAACATAGAAAATAGGTGCAGGAGGAGGCCATTTGACCCTTCGAGACAGCACCGCCATTCATTGTGATCATGGCTGATCATCCACAATCAGTAACCCGTGACTGCCTTCTCCCCATATCCCTTGATTCCGCTAGCCCCTAGAGCTCTATCTAACTCTCTTTTAAATTCGTCCAGTGAATTGGCCTCCACTGCCTTCTGTGGCAGAGAATTCCACAAATTCACAACTCTCTGGGTGAAAAAAGTTTTTTTTCTCATCTCAGTTTTAAATGGCCCCTTTATTCTTAGACTGTGGCCCCTGGTTCTGGACTCCACCAATATTGGGAACATTTTTCCTGCATCTAGCTTGTCCATTCCTTTTATAATTTTATAACGTTTCTATAAGATCCCCTCTCATCCTTCTAAATTCCAATGAATACAAGCCCAGTCTTTCCGATATGACAGTCCCGCCATCCCGGGGATTAACCTCATGAACCTACGCTGCACTGCCTCAATAGCAAGGATGTCCTTCCTCAAATTGGGAGACCAAAACTGCACACAATACTCCAGATGTGGTCTCACTAAGGGCCTGCACAACTGCAGAAGTTGTTTACATTTCTGAACTCTTGCTGCTGAAGCTTTGCTGTCACTTAGAAGAAACATTTTTTCTTAAATTGATATGTAACATTTCAAATCACTACTGGCAGAGACAATTGAAATGAAACTATGTTATGATTGCCAATATATTAAGGCTTGCAAGTTTGGATTAGTACAAGTACTTAATTTCATCTCATGCCCAGACTGATTCTTCTGAACATTAATTATCAATTAACACGTACCTCTGTCTGTTCCCTTGCTTAACTTTAAGGATGGGCAGGAAATTACAGTGACTTTCGAGTAGGTTGTTTAAAGGCTGTCAGTGAAAGCTTTTATTGCACACACTGGGGCAAATTTGCAGTTCAAGAAGTTTTCAAATAAATTTTTGTCACTTTTCATCTCACAGCCGCGTAAAGATAAAACACAGCTTTTGCCAGCATTGATCCCGGCGTGACAGCTTCACTACTGCCAAATATGTTCAAACCAAGGCATGATTGTGCCCAGCCTTCACAGTATGTGCAGCAGGGTTTAGTTTAGTTTATTTAGTTTATTGTCATGTCACCGAGGTACAGTGAAAGGTTGCGTGCTAACCAGTCAGCGGAAAGACAATACGCGATTACAATCAAGCCATTTACAGTGTATGGGTGCAAGATAAGGGAATAACGTTCAGTGCAAGGTACAGCCAGTAAAGTCTGATCAAAGACAGTCCGAGGGTTACCCATGAGGTAGATAATAGTTCAGGACTGCTCTCTAGATGTGGTAGGTTGAATCAGTTGCCTGATAACAGCTGGGAAGAAACTGCTCCTGAATCTGGAGCCGTGCCTTTTCACACTTAGTGGAGCAGAGTCTACCTCCTTCAGGATCCACTCTATTTCTAGGAAAGATTGAATGATGCAGGTCCAGTTGTTCGGAAGGCACTGCTTTTGGAATAATACCTGCATTGAGCAGCATGTAGCATTCACGTTGCTAACTCCATTTTGCCCCTAACCTAGGATAACTAAGCCATGAACAACCAACTGGGAATGACTGATGGGCGTCTTCCCGAATGTTAGCGCAAATAAGAGTGACGTTTTAAAGGGTGGTAGGTCTATAGAACAAGCTGCCGGAGGAGGTAGTTGAGGCAGATATTATCGCAATGTTTAAGAAACATTTAGATGGGTACCTGGATAGGATGGGTTTAGAGAGATATGGGCCAAAAGCAGGCAGGTGGGACTAGTGTACACGGGGCATGTTGGTCGGGGTGGGCCAATGCGCCTGTTCCCAGGCTGGATGACTCAATGAGCGAAAATTGCTTGGAAATTAGTCTTTGGAAATTTGTTTGCAACCATTTCCAGGTCAAAGTGGGTCACTCTGGAAAGTCAACCAAGTACTTCCAGTTATGAATCATTTTTTAGTTGGTGACATCAATACAATGATAATCAATACAATGCACTACTCAATGACTAAAACCTAAGCACGAAGAATAAACTGGTAACTCTGGATGATTTTTCTACTGCTCTTGGTCTTCTTGTTAAGCTCCAAAGTACAGGGGTCTGATCCACATGTTTTGTGGTTGATTCTGCAGCATTAACTTACTTGCGGGCCTAACAGAATAGGTTTTATGAAAAGTTTGCGAAACAAGGGAATCTATCAGTGGTTTTGGGTGCTGGGATATTATATCGTTCGCAGGCGCTGTGACTAATGAACAGGCATGGAAAAACAGGAAGAATATTTAGACTTGGGTATCTCATGAGATTGGTTTACTATGCTATGCAATGGGATACATGGGAAGCTTAGCTGTGCTATATAACAACAATTGTTGCCTTTTAGAAGAAAGCACTTTCTGTGTATCTCAGAGGATTTTTTGTCTAAAATTTGACCAAAATAAGACCAGTTTATACCTCCCCCCTTTAGTGTCCACATGCTGTGCAACTTTCCCCTTTTAACATCTGTACAGATGCCGATTATTTGTATTGGTAATTATTTAAAACTAGAAGCATGTAAAACACTTTTCTACAATGCATTTAAAAAGCATCCAGACTTGAAGAATTGTAGAAAATTGTTCCTGATTGGGTAATCACAGTTATGCTGATTGAATGTTACATGTTAATGGATCTTTATTTAAGAAATCAGTTATGTTGAGAAGTGCCGATCAAAGATAGATAGTTGAGTATCAACAGTGTTTAATCATCATGTAGAATGTGTGTAGAATCATCATGCCAGTCCTGGGATGCTCATAACCAACATGTTATAAACTGCACATCACAATGTTCTGAAGCCACTTGGTTTCACATGGAAGGGCTTTGTCAGCCTTCATTGTAAAGCTGCATCAGTGCTCTCCTCAACCAGCAGAGGGAGATGTTTGTTAATGCTGCACCAACCTCAGTCTCCACCCTACCACAGACAGTACTGTCGCAAAGAACTATGGCAAAGTAGCCATTTTGAATAGTAAGATGTCACACATTGCAAAATGAAGCCAGATCAATCTTGTGTAGGAAAAAACTGCAGATGCTGGATTAAATCGAAGGTGGACACAAAATGTTGGAGTAACTCAGCGGGACAGGCAGCACCAATCTTGTTTTGTTCTAGTGAAGGCAACAAAACCTCTGTTATTTATATCGCTGATATCTAGTGCACCAAGGGATGGATCATAATTGACTCACTCAATCCCCACCAACCCTTTACAAAGATGTATTTATTAATGTGTTCATAACTAAAGGGATATTTAATCGATGAGGGAAAGGACAGTTGGACACACTGGAAGGAAAAGTGAAGAGGCTAAAACAGTTTTCATTTATTATTTTTTTAAAAGACACAAAGTGCTGGGATTACTCAGCGGGCCAGGCAGCATCTCTGGAGAACATGGATAGGCGACGTTTCGGGTCAGGATCCTTCTGCAATTCTTTATTCGTCAGAAGAAGGGACCCGACCAAAAATGACACCTGTCCATGTTCTCCAGAGATGCTGCCTGACCCGCTACTTTGCAATCTTTTTTTTGTAAACCAGCATCCGCAGTTCCTTGTGTCTACATCGTTCATTTACGATATTTTCTTTGATTGCAGGGCACAGGCAAAAGCTTGAAGAGCAGGCAAAATCTGGCACCATTTTCTCAGACCGCTTGAGCGATTTGGAACGGTATCGGCAAACGACAATGAGGGTCGGTCCATGCAATCCTAGTCCCCGCCCTCTGAGTGTTCCCACCCACTTCAGCCCACCAACACAAACACAGATTCAGGGTGAGTGGAATATGATGTCCAGAGAACTTGCACCAGCATACAAAACTTACACGCCTTTTGTATCTTGTAAAATCAATTACATTTGTACAGAATGGGAGTATGAATGGAGATTCACCACCATATTGCCTGGATTGGAGGACTTCTGTTGTGGGGAGAAATTACATAAACTGTCCTTGTTCCTCCTGAGGACAAGAAGACCAAGGGTTAACCTGATAGAGGTATAAAAAAAAATGATGACATGCATCATGGTGGAGCAGCAGTAGAATTGTTGCCTTGCAGCGCCAGAGACCCGGGTTCGATCCCGACTATGGGTGCTTGCCTGTAGGGACTTTGTATGTTCTCCCCGTGACCTGCGTAGGTTTTCTCCGGGACCTCCGGTTTCCTCCCACACTCCAAAGACGTGTAGGTTTGTAGGTTAATTGGCTTGGTACAATTGTGAATTGTGCCTAGTGCGTGTAGGATAGTGTCGGTGTACAGGGATCGCTGGTCGGCGTGGACTCGGCGAGCCTATTTCCGTGCTGTGTCTCTGAACCTAAAAAAGATTGCAGTCAGGAATGATCGTCAGAATCTTTTTTTCCTATAGGAGGGGCATCAAAAACAAAAAGGTTTTGGTTCAAGACAAGAGAAAGGAGTTTTAATGGGGATCAGAAGAGAATAATTTTTACGCAGAGAGTGGCTGATAGCTGAGGGTCGCTGCCGGTCGGGGTGGTGGGATGAGATATCTACGTACAAGAGGTGTGCAGGCAGGCACTTGAATAGGTCAGACGTGAAAGGATATGGACTTAAAGTGGGCAAATGGGATTGGTATAGATGGGGGGAAAAGGCTGGCATGGACATGGAAGGCCAAAGCACCTGCTTTTATGACCCAAGGATTTCTGGTTTATTTGTCGCATTCACCAGAAATGAACTGGAACAATGAAAGTCTTGCTCGCTGCAGCCTGACAGGCACATTCGAGCAAGCTTTGCGCTGATATCTCCAGCTCATTAGTTCGGGTCTCTGGCTGATAACATAACCTTGCTGACATTATTCCCCTCATTTGCAGAGGCACAGAGCACAAAAGCGGGGAGTTGTGCTGAACTTTTATCACAGCTGAAGTATTGAGCACAATTTGGACAACCACATTTTAAGAAGGAGGTGTGGGTGCTAGCAAGGCTGCAGAAAAGATTTCCTGGAATGGTTCCAGGGTTGATGGATTGCTATAGTAGTTCAGACAGGTGATATAGTAGTTCAGACAGGTGAAGTTGGGAGGCATTATCCTTGAATTAGAGGAGGATGAGAGATTTGATAAAGGTGATGGGTTCAAATAGAGGGAGATTGTTCCCATTTATGCATAGTTTAACCCCGAGGTTCACAGATTTAAACAGCGGATACAGGGAACTTTTACACTGTAATTGGTGATGGTAAAGATGGCGGAAACAAAATGACTTGAGTTTTTCAAAATGAAGTAGATTGGCATGGGAGGGTGGGGTGGGAGGTGGGGGTGGGGGGGAATGGTTTAAAAGTTTGTGTAAAAGCATGAGAATAGGACATCATAAAGTATTCTACAACGTGCTGACAGGATCTCAACAAACTGGTTAGGCTGAAATTGTTCCATAATTTTATGATAAAACTGTTTTTTTATAGACAGATATTTTTGACATTCCTGGATTGAGATCTTTGAATGAATTGATTGAAAGGCGAAGCATGGAAACAGGCCTTTCGGCCCATTGATTCCACACCGACCATCGATCACTCGTTCACACTAGCCCTGTGTTATCCCACTGTCACATACATTCCCTGCACACTGGATGCAATTTACGGGGGGCAATTAATCTACAAACCGGCATGCCATTGGGATGTGGGAGGGAATCCTGACCACCTGGAGGAAACCCACGTGGTCACAGTGGCAGCACCCGGAGTCAGGATCAAACTTGGGTCTCTGGCGCTTTGAAGCAGCCACTTTACCAGCAGTGCTGCCCAAAGAGATCTTTGACCTCTTTTCCTTTACCCAAATCCACCATTTGCAACGAGTTGCAACTCAACTCATCCTTGGATTCACATTGGGATACCATTTGAACCGCCTTTGTTGAGTTTGTGCAACAAAAAATGCTTCCGATGCAACCGTATTTTCAAGCCACCCCTGCTAAGTACACCAGGTACTGAAAGCAAGACAGAATCACCAACTGTGCACTCTCCTTAAGATTCTTCAGACCAGTACTTAATGAACTATGTCAGACTGGATCTCAGAAGCTATGTATAGTACACCCATTGTTCAGGCTCTGTCTGATACACATCAGCAATAGATTACTTGTAATTGATGACTCTCAGGCATCCTTGCTACAAGCCAGCTATGTTGTCAGTTCTGGAACAATATACTGTATATCATTTATGGTTCTCTGAGTCTTAAAGAAAGGACATAAATTGAGTTCATTATAATGTACCATCTAACTCTGCATTCAGGTTACTTGCAAGGACACGTTGCTGGTCAGTGGCCGATCATTTTATTATATTCATGTAGTCAGGACCTCAATAATACCCTGGATCAGAAAACATCTGCAGCATAAATGAAGCAATATAATACATTATTGATTTTTTTTCCCAGTTTATCATTTTTTCATGCACAAAATGTGAACACTAGCATTGTAAATTTAAAAAAGTCACGACATATAGAGTATCGTATTTACTTTTTTTTTAAACTTGTATGGATTTGCAGAATTAACTAAACTAAGGAATGGTTGAAAATTGTCAGCTTTTACTTAACATCCAGAAATTAATAAAGCATTTTCAGGAATAACCTTGAAAAAGATTTGTGTCTTACGAATCTGATCGAGTCTTTTTAAGGAGTAACCAAAAATGTTGATGAGAGTAAAGCTGTAGGCGTAGTCTATATGGACTTCAGCAAGGTATTTGATAAGGTATTTGGTAGGCTGCTCTGGAACGTTAGATTCTATGTGGTCTAGGGAGAGCTAGCCGACTGGATCGAGAAATGGCTTCATGGAAGGAAGCAGAGGGTGATGGTGTTTTTTGGGATTGGAGGCCTGTGACTAGTGGTGTGCCTCAGGGAATCAAGTGCTGCTTGTGGTTTATATCAACGATTTGACTGAGATCGTACAAGGTATGGTTCGTAAGTTTGCAGATGGTACTAATGTAGGTGGTATCGTAGATCGTGAAGATGGTTGTCACATTACAAATTACAGCAGGATCTTGATCAGTTGGGCAAGTGGGCAGAGGAATGTTTTTTCATGAGGTTTCATGCAGAAGTGCGAGATGTTGCATTTTGGGAACTCAAACCAGGGCAGGACCTTCACAGTGAATGACAAGGCCCTGTGAAGTGTGTAGAGCAAAGGGATCTAGGAGTGTAGGTATATAGCACCTTGAAAGTTGCCTCACAGGTGGCAAGGGTGGTCATGAAGGCTTTCAGCACATTGACCTTCATCAGTCAGAGTACTTAATATAGAAGTTGGGATGTTATGCTACATTTTTCCAAGATGTTGGTGAGGCCGCATTTGGAGTATTGTGTTCAGTTTTATTCACCCTGCCAAAGGAAAGATGGTGTTAAGCTGGAAAGAGGGCAGAGAAAATTTATCAGGATGTTGCCAGGACTTGACTGCCTGAGCTACAGGGAGATCTTGGGCAGGTTAGGACTCTATTCCTTGGAGCACAGAAGATTGAGAGGTGATCTTATAGAGCTGAAAAAGATCATAAGGGAAATAGATAGGGTAGATGCACAGTTTCTTTACCCAGATTTGGGGAATTAAGAACCAGAGGACATAGGTTTAATGTGAGAGGGGAAAGATTTAATAGGAACCTAAGGGACAACGTCTACATACAGAGGGTGGTGGGTTCTGGAACAAGCTGCCAGAGGAGGTAGTTGGCACAGGTACTTTAACTACATTTAAAAGACATTTGGACAAGTACATGGATAGGAAAGATTTAGAGGGATATGGGCCAAACTCAGGCAGGTGGGATAATTATAGATGGGGCATCTTGGCTGGCATAGGCAAGTTAGGTTGAAGGGCCCGTTTTCAAGATGTATGACTATGATTCTGTGACAGAAAATGACAAATAATGTAAAGTCTAATAGAAAAAAAATGGGGTGCAAACTGGAGCCAATAACCAATCAATATTGATGAACACGAGCCCAATCTAAACATAGATTGTTCGCGACAAGAAAGAACCCCTGGCTTTTAATTGAGCCATCTTGAAATCAAGGCAGAAGAATAGCTCTTCAAGCACACAATCTGGAATCACGAGTTCTTAAATAATTAACCACTTACAAACTCAGACTACGTTACAACCCACTAATGCAGATTCAGTATGCATAATGAAGCTGTTTCATTATTCTAAAACCGAGAATGTTTTTGCCTTTTTCCTGTGATCCTATCCAAATGACCACTTTTGGCGAATATTTATGGTGGTGTTTGTAAACAGAGTAAGACTTTAATGATACCAAAGACATCGGAGTACACTGTTTATTCTAAAGTGCCTTCTAAAATAGCCTTGATATAAAAAGCTTGAAAACCACTCTCAGATGGTTATTTTACGATCTCCATTTTAACCTGTTTCTTAGTGCGAGATTTTATAAAGTCTCGATATTCATGATACAAATCCCCTCTCAATTATAAAATGCCAAATTAACTGGAAGAATAAGAAAAGCAGCATTAAATGCACCGCGGAAGATGTGGTGTTTGTAATGGAATGCTTGCTTAACTATTCATTCCCTTGTTACTGTTCTCATCCTGCCAGTAATACACTCCCACGCATGCATTTTTACTTAACGACATGTACACCTCCACTATTGCTTTTCCAGTCAAAACAATTAAACAGAAGGTGGGGTTCAGACCAATTTATTTTTCACATTAAAAAACAAACACACAACATTCCTTTCGTGAAGCAATCCAAGCCCAAGAAATAAAAAGGACGGATTGTTTCACAAGCTAAACCGTCTCAGGCAGAGACACAAGAGACTGCTGACGCTGGAATATTGAGCGAGAGCTACCTGCAAACCCAACACGTCAGGCAGTATCTGTGGAGGGGAATGTTTAGATGGCATTTCAAGTCGGGACCCATCTTCAAGACCATCTTCAGGTCTTGAAGGAGGGTTACAATTTGAATGTCATCTGTTCATTTCCCTCCACAGATTCTCTCACACCCGCTGAGTTCCCCCAGTAGATAGTTGTTTTGTTCATCTAAGGCAGAGATTGCTGCCATATTCATCACCACAAGCCTTTTTTTGTGGTGTTATGAAAACAGCAACTACATGGCGTGATAATGAGGCTTCTAATTTCATGGAAATAAGAAATCAAATAAATGACTCCCAATAGGGTCCTTTACACAGAACGCTTGTTAACATGCTGGTTACATGCTGGCTGAAACCCTTTGGCTTCGTGGTTCTTGAGTGTAATTGCTACTGTGCCTCCTCATACAGTAGAGTGATACAGTGCAGAAGCAGGCCCTTCGGCCCAACTTAGTCATGCTGACCAACATGCCCCTTGTAAGCCAGCCCCATTTACCCATCTATGACCAATATCCCTCTAAACCTACCCTATTCATATACCTGTCCAAATGTCTTTTAAATGTTGTTATACAGTACCTGCCCTAAAAAAAATCCTTCATAAGTTTAGAAGTGATGGGTCCATTCACCACCATCAAGTCTACTCCACCGTTCAATCATGGCTGTTCTATCTATCTCCTTCTCCTAACCCCATTCTCCTGCCTTCTCCCCATAACCCCTGACACCCGCACAAATCAAGAATCTATCTCTGCCTTGAAACTATCCATTGACCTAGCCTCCACAGCCTTCTGTCCTCTGGATATTCATTTCCATCTACTCACCAACCTCTGAGTGAAAAGGATTTCCCCTCTGTTCCTATTCAATCTTTCCCTGTCTGAGATTAAACATCTGCCCTCTAGGTCTTGATTTTCCCTACCCTGGGAAAAAAAAAGGATCTGTGCATTCACCTCTTAATTTTATACACCTTGGTAAGATCACCCCTCAACCTCCTGAGCTCCAAAGAATAAAGACCTAGATTGCCCAACCTTTCCACATGGCCCAGGCCCTCTAGTTCTTGCAGCATCCTCGGAAATCCTCTTTGCACCCTTTCCAGTTTAATGGCATCTTTCCTTTTAGCAGGAAGACAAAAACTGAACAAAATTGCCCCAAGTTTGTAGGTGAGTGGTAGAGTCCAGTGGCAGTCAATGCGATCGCGGGATTAGTGTAAATAGGTGGCTGATGGGTGGCACCTACTTGCTGGGCTGAAGGGCCTGTTTCTGTGCTTTACATCTCTGTGACAGCATGAGATCTGCTCACTGAGACAGAATGTCAGCTAAATGCTAACATAGGGAAGATCTCCAGAAATGATTTCAAATGTTATAGGCACAAGTCATGCGTAAAGACACTACAATGTGTGCTAGTTAGACTTGAAAGGGAAAAAAAGAGTAAATATCTTCTAGGAGCATGAGCATATGCTTATCGATAAATGTGGAATGATGGATGGAAAAAAATGAAAACAATCTCACGATTTTAAAAGATTCTATAGCACTTTTTTAATCCACTATAGTACTTGGAGTAGAACAAAGAACAGCAGATGCTGGTTTATACCAAAGATAGACACAATGTGCTGGAGTAACTCAGCGGATCAGGCAGTACCTCTGGGGGAAAAAAAGGATGGGCGATGTTTCAGGTTGGGACCCTTCTACAGAGTCTGAAGAAGGGTCCCGACCCAAAATGTCACCCATCCTTTTTCTCCAGAGATGCTGCCTGATCCTCTGAGTTACTCCAGCACCATGTGTCTATCTACAGTACTCAGAGGTCTCGTTGTTGTTTTAATGAACGAGACACCGATTTGCAGCAGCAAGCTGTCATAAAGCAGCAAGGGAGTGGTGGTATTTCTTCTTTGTTGTCCAGGGCATCTGGGAGAATATGCCTCTCCCCCACCCCCCCCCCCCCCCCCTTTCAAATAATTGCTCTGGCATCTCTTCTGCCTACCAAAGAGTATAGACAGGCTCCCTTGGTTAAGAGACACATCCAGGTGGTGCCTGATCTGAAAAAGATTGCACATCGTAAGACCAGACTGGGTCATGTGCTGCATCTCACAACTTTCAACCTCACCACCAGCGTAAATAGGATGACATTTGAGATGGAACAAGGAGCCGATATCTGTAAAAAGTTACAACAAATGAAGGTGGTATTGCTCACCGTATCATGGCTTTTGACCACAAACTGGGAAGTTATTCTGGGCCGACCCAGATTTACAGCATCCCCCAAAAAACGAATCAATTCTCTCATTCTGGTTGCCGTGTGATTCCACAGCTTTATCCCTGTTGCATATAAAAGCTTGTCTGGAACGCAGCCCAGGGAAATTGATGTGGGCTGAGGGTGGGGCCTGCTCCTGCCCACAGGAGTTACTTTGTGCAATCACTCAGAGTAATGAGTGCAGACGATGCAGATAATAGACTACAGCTCCCTCAGATTACTAACCATCCTAAACAAACTTCTGTGCCTCTGAATAAATGGAGATGGATTATTTGCAAACATCTCCATAGTGCCTGCACCCTTACACGTCCCAACTATTGACACTCTCCACCTACATAAAGGGTTCCGTTCTGTGAACCCTTGTGTAAGCCAGATTTTACGTAAATCGGAATCACCATCCCCTGCCTGAAATAACTCAGAGAGCATTAACTGCCTCAGCTGCGTCCAACTGCATCCAGGGCACTTTCTGCAGCGCGCGGCCTTGTGGGTAAGCAACACCGCCATTGCCAGCTTGTTCCCATTGTAAACTTGAACTGACAAACTGCCTTGATTGCACTAGGGACTGAGTACAGAATTGTTTACGTAAGTGCGTGTTTGCACAAGTCGCCTACAGCATAAGTCGCGGAAAGTCTGCACAGTTAAATGCAAAAATGGTCAAAGTTAAATGTAGGAAACGCATAAACCTCTATGTGTGTCTCCTTCCATCAAGATTCACGATACACATGTGGTACATTGTGGCATACTCTAATGCCACACCTCTTTACATATATGCTCACACAGAAATCTTCTTCATAGATTCATAAGTTGCAGGAGGAGAATTAGGCCTTTAGGTCCATCAAGTCTATTCCGCCATTCAACCATGGCTGTATCTTTCCCTCTCAACCCCATTCTCCTGCCTTCCCCCGATAACCCTTGACACCCTTACTAATCAGAATCTGTCAATCTGCACCTCAAATTACCCAATGATTTGGCCTCCACAGCTGTTTGAATTCCACAGATTCACCACCCTCAGGCTAAAGAAATTCCTCCTCATCTCCTTTCTAAAGCCTTGTCGTTTTGTTTTGAGGCTATAGCCTCTGGTCCTCTATTCTCCATACCATCCTCTCCAAGGTCTTCTGCGAGATTCATCAATCAGGCCAAGCAGCTGAAGGGAAGTGTGCAGTTTATTTAAGGAGTGGGTGTAAGAACAGAGAGGTTGAGTATGTGGCAATGTAGAAGAAAGCTGCTGCTTGAGGTTGAGTGGCAGCATGAAGGCCTGTGTGTGTAAGTTAAGAACGGAGACCAGTGTAGAGGTTACGGTGAAAGGAGATATCCTGGGGCTGGCATCAGCTGCAGAAAAGCAGATCATAGTGTTCAAAGGTGAAACCAGGGGGAATGTCCTAACACATTGTCTTCCGCTCCACAAACAGATGAGAATTCCATATTTCCTTACGGTGTAGAAGTCCGTTCAGTCCATTTTGTCAAAGCTAGCTCATATAGCAATCCCATTCCCCGATAATCTTCCTTGTAAACTATTCCTTCCACTACCCTCCAAACTCCCCCACCCCTCCAAATTCTACCACTCACCAACACATCAGAGGCAATTTACAGTGGCCCATTATCTTGCAAATCCATCCATCTTTCAGATTGGGAGAAATTTTGGAAAACTGAGGCATTAGCTTGCTATTAATGAACGGCTTACAATCGGCTGCCCTACAGAATGGACAGGAATCGTACAACGGGGAGTTAGAGATCCACAATATTGGGCAAATCTTATTCAGCGAGAATAGATTGAATCAGTGTTTCCGGTGTAACTAATTGTAGCTTTCAAAATTTTCCATTTTCTGAATTCCGGCTGCACAGAGCAACAGCTGAGGTTTGTTAAATTAGTAACCAGTGGTACAGTCACAGACACATGCAGAACATATCTCCAGGGAGGCTCCCACACTAAATCATGTGTGGAATAAACAGTAAAATCACTGTGCCTGCTGTGCACATGTAAAGTTCTGTGCACACACTCAATCGCAAAGCAGGCAGTTTAGAGGATTCGATCGGGAATTTTAACCCCCTCCACCCCAGCAAACTCTAAGGGAATAGAGTCATAGAATCATGCAGTGTGGAAACAGGCCCTTCGGCCCAACTTGCCCGAACCGACCAACATGTCCCATCTTCGCTAGTCCAACCTTATGCGTTTGGCCCATATCCCTCCGAGCCGGTCCTATCCATGTACATGTCTAATTGTTTCTTAAACATTGCGATAGCCTGAATCTGAAATTTAAATGGAACCGGTCCATTTCCAAACTGCTTCCATCCTGAGGCGGCTTTAACTCCATTGTCACTGCAGAGGATGAGGGAATGGAGAAAACATAATGGGGCTCTAAGCAGGTTAGGCAAGTCATAGAGTGATACAGTATGGAAACAGGCCCTTCAGCCCAACTTGCCAATGCCGGCCAACATGTCCCAGCTGCACTAGTCCCTCTTGCCAGCATTTGATCCATATCTCTCCAAACTTGTCCTATCCATGTACCAATCTAACTGTTTCTTAAATGTTGGGATAGTCCCTGCCTTAAATACCTCCTCTGGCAGCTTGTTCCATACATCCACCACCCTTTGTGTGAAAAAGATACCCCTCAGATTCCTATTAAATCTTTCCCCCTTCACCTTAAACCTATGTCCTCTGGTCTTCGATTCACCTACTTTGAGCAAGAGACTCTTGCATCTACCCAATCTATTCCTCTCATGATCTTATACACCTCTAAGATCACCCATCATCCTCCTGCGCTCCAAGGAATAGAGTCCCAGCCTCCTCAACCTCTCCCTGTAGCTCAGACCCTCTAGTCCTGGCAACATCCTCGTAAATCTTCTCTGTACACTTTCCAGCTTGACAACCCCTTTCCTATAACACGGCGCCCAGAACTGAACACAATACTCTAAATGTAGCTTGACCAACATCTTATACAACTGCAATATGACCTCCCAACATCTATACTCAATACTCTGGCTGATGAAGGCCAATGTGCCAAAAGCCTTTTTGAGCCTTCTCGAACTTGAGCTCAGTTTGAAACATTTCTTCATGGGGCCACGGGATCAGGGTCGCAGTTCTCCATCCCAGCAAATAAACTTTGGAGCTCTGTTGCTGATCTCTGCCCTATTCCCACGCAAAAAAAAATCCACCATATCCTCCCAAGCCATAACCCACCCAAGCACCGAACCAATCTACAAAGTTCATTTTCATTGTCATTGCAGTCTGAAGAAGTGTCTCGACCCAAAACGTCACCCATTCCTTCTCTCCTGAGATGCTGCCTGACCCGCTGAGTTACTCCAGCATTTTGTGTCTACCTTCAATTTGAACCAGCATCTGCAGTTATTTTCCTGCACAATTGTTCCCTCTATGTTTGACTGAGTGAATGGTGGATGAATAGAATAGAATGAGTTATCTGACTAAAACAACTCAGAAAGGTGATTTCCCTTCAATGGTAACTGACCAGTGTGGTTAGCCTGTCGTTACCTTTATGTCAATAGTCCCAAATGAGATATTTATCTGGGTGGTGTGCCACTCATGTGTGTTGTGTTTCATTCACATACTCTGCCAATACCAGGATTTGGCTCATCACATTGATCCTTCGAACAGCATGTATTTTTCTTCACAGTTAAAAACAAAGACTCTAGCGAGCTAAAGTCAGTCTCTAGTTTGTATTTCTATTTTTCAGCTGTTCCCAACTGTACAATCACATGAGATCAGTGCATTTAAAGTAAATAGCAGCTCTGTTTTTCAAACGTTATCTCTGACTGATCGTAAATTTCCATTTTCAGAAGCCACTTGGTCGAAATGCAGCGAAGTTCAATGAACTGCCATAACGTGATTTATTTACAAATTGGCTTTGCATTCTTGTTACTGTCAGTGGTTTCCACAGTTGCATACAGTTAAATGAATAACTCCCCGTGGAATGATGGTGGGCGTGCTTAGATCATTGAAGATTGCTTCATTAAATGCAAGCAAAAGCTGGAAAAGTAGAGAATTTTCGGGATTTTCCCAAATAACGTAGCAAAAAAGTGGCAAACACAGCCCAGTCCATAACTGGTACTGACCTCTCCACCATCGAAAGGATCTACAGGAGTCGCTGCCTCATAAAGGTAGCCAACATCATCAGGGTCCCACACCACCCTGGCCACGCACTCATTTCACCCTTGTTATCGGGAAGTATTGGAGCCTGAAAACTGTAACGCCCAGGTTCAGGAGCAACTTCTTCCCTACAACCATCATGCTATTAAGTCTGAAGAAGGACCTCAACCCGAAACGTCATCCATTCCTTCTCTCCTGAAATGCTGCCTGTCCCGCTGAGTTACTCCAGCATTTTGTGTCTACCATGCTCTACAACCTCCAAATAAGCTCAGAATTGCATAGACGGGGCCATTTTAAAAATATTTGTAATATTATTGTTTGTTTGAATTTTTTCTCAAAGTGTAGGAGTAACTCAACGGGTCAGGCGGCATCTGTGGAGAACATGCATAGATGATGTTTCGGGTCTGGATGCTTCTTCAGGTTTCCAATTCAATCTGGATTGTCCACCAACACATAACAAAATCCTTGCAAAATATAGAATTTAAGCTTTTACATAAATCCTACTTTCCCAGTAACTAAACCAGCTAAAGGTCATATCAAATCTGCTGGAAAATGACCACAGCATTGCGCAACTGTGGAAACCTCTCATTTGAACGGCCAATATAAAATGCACAACATTCTGCTAATGACAGTCTTGCTTCTGCCCTGATGGTTCCACTATAATCAGGTATGGAATTTAGCGCAGTCTGCCTTTTACCTGGAAAAACTAGTCATGATGACTATGGTGGGAATAGTAGTGAACAAGCCAATGCTTAAATAATAAATCCAACACATGACGGAAGAATCTACTGTATCCTTATGTATTGCATTCACGTAGTGTGGAGGTATTTGTGAGCGAGTCATAGCAGGTTGCTTTGGTATAGTTACCGTACACACTGCTGGGGAATGCGTCCTTGTACTATAAGAGCTGAAAATACTTGTGATATTGGGAAAGAGGACAAAAATGTACTTAAACATAAGCAATCCTGCTCGTTTGCCTACATGTGGCTGTTTAACCAAAGTTAAAAAAAAGATTCTCTCTAAAAGGGTGGTGGGTGTATGGAATGAGCTTCCAGAGGTGGTAGTTCAGGCCGGAACTATTCCAACATTTAATAAACAGTTAGACAGGTACATGGATAGGACAGGTTTGGAGGGATATGCACCAAACGCAGGCAGGTGGGACTAGTGCAGCTGGGACATGTTGGCCGATGTGGGCAAGTTGGGCCAAAGGGCCAGTTTCCACTCTGTAAAATAAATTGTTTCTGGCAGTTTCGTTTTTTTGAATTCAGGGAAAAGTAATTTTCTTTAAATTATTGACTCACACCTACAGTCTAACCTAAAATGCAGACTTGATATCATCATTTAATTATACTGTTGTAAGTTATCTCAAATGCACTGACTAACAGTCTACCCCTGTTGCATCTTGCCTGAGCCCTAGAAGAGTCAGACGGAGATGGTGACACACTCGTCAGTGATCACCACTCTATCTCAAAACACGCCTCAGGAGTTCTATTTAGTTTTGTTTTTTTCAGTTTAGAGACACATCGTGGAAACGCGCCCTTTGGCCCACCAAATCCATGCCAACCATCGATCACCCGTGCTCATCATCACTCCTACACACCAGGAGCAATTTACAGAAGCCAATTAACCTACAAACTTGCATGTCTTTGGGATGTGGGAGGAAACTGGAACACCCGGAGAAAACCCATGCGGTCACATGGAGAATGTGCAAACTCCGCACAGACAGTGCCGGTAGTCAGGATCGTATCCGGATCCATGGCGCTGTAAGGCAGCAACTCTACCCCTGCCCCAGTGTGCCACCCTTAAAATTTCTCATAATGCATAATCAGCCTCTTCCTTTTCAACTCATCAAGATGAGTTGCTATCCCTCTTTTCAAAAGTGCTTCTTATATTTTTTATAATAAGCCTTGCAAAAATCATTCATTAGTTGAGCTGCCGCCTTGATTTATCATATCATATCATATCATATATATACAGCCGGAAACAGTCCTTTTCGGCCCTCCAAGTCCGTGCCGCCCAGCGATCCCCGTACATTAACACTATCCTACACCCACTAGGGACAATTTTTACATTTACCCAGCCAATTAACCTACATACCTGTACGTTTTACCTTCAGATCTATCTAACTTGTTAGCTAAAACTTTCCCTCTACAAAGACGTTTTGGCAGGGAATTATTTTGTCTGGCATTACTGTGCAATACTCAATGAGCAGACTTGTCATTCTGCATGGATCTGCTGGCACCAAAGTAACTATCGATATTGCAAACTTGTTGCCTAACTCACAGCTCTCGCCCTTCCCCAGTTGTGCAATGGTGTCTCCAATAATGTCAAACAAATGGCAAATTATTTTAAATAACCCAGAAAATCACTGCAAGAAAAAAAATCAGCGTTGTCATTCGGGAGGTGGGACGGAAGAGATATCAGCAACAATAATCTAGCTTCTCTTCACTCATTACACAAGTGCCCAGCTGCTTCAAAACAGAGTAGTTACTCCAATAATTTTACTCTCTTAGCAGGAAGGAATTGCAGATGCTGGTTTATTCCAAAGATCGACACAAAATGCTGGAGTAACTCAGCGGGTCAGGCAGCACCTCTGGAAAAACGGAATAGGTGACGTTTCGGGTCGGAACCCTTCCTCAGGCTCTTCTTCAGTCCGAAGAAGGGCTCCAACCCAAAAAGTCACAGATTCCTTTTTTTCCCCAGAGGTGCTGCCTGACCCACTGGGTTACTCCAGCATTTTGTGTCTATCTTCATTTTACTCTCTTACCCAGATGTGGAACCTTCAACTTGACGTGAATGTATTGTGTACAAAAGTAACACTACCGACTGGAAACAGAGACACCATTCACATGGGTTTGTGATGGGATTTTCAAGTCTTTTCAAAATTCCCAACACCAATAGTCATAGAGTCATAGAGTCTTACAACACAGAAAGAGGCCCTTCAGCCCATCGTGTCCGTGCCGCCCGTTACCAAACACAGTCTAATTTTAATCCCATTTTCCCGCATTTGGACCGTAGCCCTGAATGTTGTAGCATTTCAAGTGCCCATCCAAATGCCTCTTAAACGTTGTGAGTGTTCCCGCCTCCACCACCACCCCAGGCAGTGAGTTCCAGACTCCAACCACCCTCTGGGTGAAAAAGTTCTTTCTCACATCCCCCCGAAACCTCCCTTGCCTTACCCTGTATCTATGTCCCCTCGTTGTTGAACCTTCCACCAGTGGAAGAAGTTCCCCGCCATCTACCTTATCCATGCCCCTCATGATCTTGTACACCTCGATCATGTCCCCTCTCAGCCTTCTCTGCTCCAGGGAAAACAACCCCAGTCTGCTCAGTCTCTCCTCATAGTCTCTTCAATATCGAGCTGTCTCTTCATCCATTAATCTGATGTAGGTGGAAGATTTCCTCCACATGATGGAGTTCAGAAGAAAACGTCTTGGACATCATTTTAACTCAACATAGTGAGTAGTAAACCAATGGGATTAGACGGACTGGTAGTTTTACACCCTTTCCATTGACTTTAGGGAGAGCCAAAGCAGGCAGACCATGAACTCAATATCACTCATTTCCTTGAGGTATCACAGGTTAAATCTACCTCCTTCGGCTCCTACAGGAACAGAACATAATTCAAAGTTCAGTTATGGTAACTATGCCGTTTTGCATCCATACATCTGTAATGTAGGCGTAATTACAGTGTCTACAAGGAGATGAACTCAGTTGGGTGGAACTGAGGTTTTGCAATCCCAGTTTTGTTGTTTTCATGTAACGTGGGTGACAAACGTTGAATGCTCTAGATTACTCGCGATCCGGAGATGCCACCGACACAGAGGCCAGGGTGGGCCACTGCCAAAGTTATTCTGCAGCGTGTTTTAGTGTTGCCGCAACTCCTTCTGGTAGTAAACAAATGACAGACTGCGCCAGTGCCTGAAATTGTCCACAACACCTGATCAAGGGGTGTAATACTGGTTGCCTCTCTGAATGAATATCAAGTCTGGGGTTGGCTCTGGGAGGCCTGTTATATTAAATAGATCTGCTGCCGAAAAGAGACAGGTCTTCCATCTTGAATCTACACATTACTGTCAGCCAGGCAGCTTTGGACTTTAAGAATACAACGCAAAAACAGGCCCTTCGGTTCACCGAGTCCGCTCAGACAAGCAATCACCCCGTACACTGACACTATCCTCAGCACTAGGGACAATTTACAATTTTTACCAAAGCCAGTTAACCTACAAACCTGCACATCTTTGGAGTGTGGGAGGAAACCGGAAGACACAGAGAAAATCCACGCAGTCACTGGGAGAATGCACAAACTCTGTACAGGCCTGTAATCAGAATCGAACCCGGGTCTCTGGCACTGTAAGGCAGCGGCTCACCGCTGTGCTGCCCTATTGAATGGCGAGGAGCATGAAGCGGAAATGTTCTCTGGGCAGCCGTCTTTTGAGAGGTGATCTTCAAAGGTGAAGCTGCCCGTTTCCTTTTACCTGGGGGGACTTCTAACCCTGAATTTATCAATTAGATTTCCAACCAGCACTTGATGTTGGAATTTGATTGGGAAAGTGCACAGCTATTAACACACTTCCTGGAAGCAAAGTGGTAACCAAATCAGTTTATACCAAACATGAGACTAAGATGGAAGCACAATGGCATGGCTGGTGGAGCTGCTGACTCTGCCAGAGACCTGGGTGCTGTTAGTGTGGAGTCTGCAGGTTCTCCCTGTGACAGCATGGGTTCCCACTGGGTGCTCTGGTTTCCTCCCATATCCCAAAGGCATGTGGGTTTGTAGGTGAATCTGCCTCTGTGAATTCTCCCAAGTGCATCCACTGTGGAAGTGGGATAACATAGAACTAGTGTGAACTGATCATCGATACTCAAAGTTATTCCCTTTATCATGGATCTGAACGCAGTAGATGGCTCGATCGTAATCATATATGTTGGCATTCATAGCACGAGGATTTGAGTTTAGGAGCAGGGAGGTTCTGCTGCAGTTGTACAGGGCCTTGGTGAGACCGCACCTGGAGTACTGTGTGCAGTTTTGGTCTCCTAACCAGAGGAAAGACGTTCTTGCCTTAGAGGGAGTACAGAGAAGGTTCACCAGATTGATCCCTGGGATGGCGGGACTTTCATATGAGGAAAGATTGGATAGACTAGGTTTGTACTCGCTGGAATTTAGAAGACTGAGGGGGGATCTTATAGAAACATAAAATTCTTAAGGGGTTGGAGAGGCTAGATGCGGGAAGATTGTTCCCGATGTTGGGGGAGTCCAGAACCAGGGGTCACAGCTTAAGGATAAGGGGGAAGTCTTTTAGGACCGAGATGAGAAAACATTTCTTCACACAGAGAGTGGTGAGTCTGTGGAATTCTCTGCCACAGAAGTTAGTTGAGGCCAGTTCATTGGCTATATTTAAGAGGGAGTTAGATGTGGCCCTTTTTGCTAAAGGGATCAGGGGGTATGGAGAGAAGGCAGGCACAGGCTACTGAGCTGAATGATCAGCCATGATCATATTGAATGGCGGTGCAGGCTCGAAGGGCCGAATGGCCTACTCCTGCACCTATTTTCTATGTTTCTATATAGTCTTTCCGCTGATTGGTTAACATGCAACAAAGGCTTTTCACCTCGGTACACGTGACAATAAACTAACTAAGTAAAAAGTGGACTTGATGGGCCGAAGGGCCTGTTTCCATGCTGCATCTCTCAACCAATCAAAGAAAAACTAATGCGGTCCTTTGGAGCAATGTAGAAGTAAGTAAATCAAATATGAAAAGGTATTTAAAAAATGACTAATTGAATATAAAAATCTCAACAACATGTTGGTGCATCTTATTTCATTGTTGCCACCTGTTTGGAATCTATGCAGAGCAACTGCATGCAATTATTCACCTACCTGATCTCCCGGTTGCCAAACACTTTCATTTACCTTCCAATTCCCACACTGACCTTTCTGTCCTAGGTCTCCTCCATTGTCAGAAGGAGGCCAAACTCAAATTGAAGGAACAGCATCTCATATTTCGCTTGGGCAGCTTACAGCTTACAGCCCAGTGGAATGAATATTGATTTCTCTAACTTCAAGTAACCCCGTCATTCCTTCTCTCTCTATCCCTCCCCCACCCAAGTCGCACCAGCTTCTCGTTTTCACCCAACAAACAGCTAACAATGGCCTGTTTCCTTTATCATCAAGACTTTTTTTGCATATCTTTTATTCATTGTTCTTTATCTCTCTACATCATCGGCTGCACTTCTTGTTTCCCTTTTCCCTAACGAGTCTGAAGAAGTGTCTCGTCCTGAAAACCGTCACCCATTCCTTCTCTCCAGAGATGCTGCCTGGTCCCGCTGAGTTGCTCCAGCATTTTGTGTCTATCTTCTGTAGAATGACACGTCTGGTTGCAGTAGTGTGAGCTACACTGCGTGGAAAACTGTTGCAGTCATGGATTTTCCAGCCGTCTACAGTCTGTTGCCTGGCGTCGTGACTCAGCGCTTCGGCTGAGTACCTTCCTGTTTGGGTTTAGCAGGTCTTCGTTGACCAGTAGCATTGCTCGCAGTTTCTGATTGTTTATGCAGAGTCCTGCGCTCACAAGGCTTTTATTCAGCAGCAGGTTAGAATACGAGCATGTTTGTATTTTTTAGAATGATGCAGCTGGAGATTTTACAATCACTTCCAAATGGCGCTGCTCTGAACACACACAGCTTTTTAAAAAAGCAAGAATTTGCAACACATTCCGAATTCAGTGAATTGATCATTTATCCGTATTTAATTTCATCTTGTTCTGGTTTAACCCTTTAATGGGCATGTATTCGTTCTAATTCCGGTAGCATTAACATGAAACTTGCTTCTTTCCTGAAAAGATAGTCGCCGTCGTAAGGAGATGCGACAACGAAAATACAAAGAGCAAGATGCCATTAACAGGAATGAGATAGAGTCACAGAGCCGTGCAGCATGGAAACAGGTCCTTTGGCCCAATTTGTCCATGATGACCAAGGCACCGCATTTAAACTAGTCCCATTGCCCACATTTGGCTCATATCCCTTTTAACTTTTCCTATCCGTATACCTGTCCAAGTGCCTCTGATACGCTGTTATGGAACCTGACACAACTATCTCTTCTGGCAGTTCATTCCAAATACCTTTACCCTCCAAGTGAAAAAGTTACCTTTCACATCTATGTACTAAAACTCTCATTTGTTTGTTTGTTTGTTCCTGAACTACAGCCAAAACTGTACACGATAGCCCGACAATTTTAAGCCCACCTCACTCACCGTTGTCTCTTTGGTGCTAATGGAAGAAGTTTCATTGAAATCGGTGTTATATTTTGAAAGCTATTCACATTTTAAAGTTTAAATCTATCTCCTAGGGAGGGAGGGGAGAGGGAGGGGGCAAGGAAGGGGGAGGAGGGAGGGTAAGGGGGGTTGAGGGGGATGGAGTGGGAGGAGGGGTAGGGGGAGGGGAAGGGGAAGGTGGGAGGGGAGGGGGAAGGGGAGGGGGAAGGGGGAGGGGGGGAAGAGAAGGTGCTGCACCAATGCAGGAGAGGTTTGGGCCCAGCGGGTCCACTTGGTCTAGTTTCCATTAAATCTTTCATCTCTCATCTTAAACCTATATTCTCTGGTTCATGATTCCGTATCCTGGGTAAAGAACTCTGTGCATTCACCCTATCTTCATTATTTTATACACTCTCTATAAGATCACCTTTCAGTCTCCTGTGATCCAAGGAATAAAATTCTAGCCTGCCCAACCCTTCACCATAGCTCAGGCCCTTGAGTCCTGGCAGCATCCTTGTGATAGTGAGTGATAAATTGACTAAGTGACAGTGGGCGGAACGTACTGATTCATTGCACAACGCAACCGTTTATGTTGAGGAGGCTCCATTTAAGTGTAAATCAATATAGAATGCAGCTTCTCTAAACTCATCATGAAGAACCTCTGACTTAATTTTGAAGTGTCGAACAACATCCCATCAAATGTTAACTTTGGACAGACACAAGGTGCTGGAGTAACTCAGCGGGACAGGCAGCAGTATCTCTGGGGAGAAGGAATGGGTGACGTGTCTGGTCGAGACCCTTCTTCAAACTGAGAAGGATTCGACCCGAAACGTCACCCATTCCTTCTCTCCAGAGCTGCTGCTGCCTGCCCCGCTGAGTTACTCCAGAATCTTGTGTCTGTCACTGATGCATAAACCAGCATCTGCAGTTCCTTCCTACACAAATGTTTAAAATCTTTCATTTGTTTTTCTCCACAGGCACCTCAGACATCAGCCCATTCACAGATCCTCGTCAGTTTGAGCGCCAGTTTCCTGGACTATCTTCACTTACAGATTCCCGCTTCTCCGATCCCCGCATGCACTATCCCAGCGCTATGTCCGCAGCCGCCTTCACCTACGCCTCGGCTCCATCCACCGCGGGCATTGGTGGCATCAGCATGACGGGCATGGCAGCCACAGCTCGGTACCATACCTACTTGCCGCCACCTTACCCTGGATCAGCCCAGAACCAAAGTGGACCCTTCCAGACCAGCGCCTCGCCGTATCATCTCTACTACGGCACCTCTGCTGGATCGTACCAATTCTCCATGGTTGCTGGAGGAGAACGCTCACCCACCAGAATGTTGCCTTCCTGCACCAGTGTATCTACTGGAAGCTCACTTATGAATCCCAATTTGGCTAATCAGAATGATGTTGTGGATGCTGATGGCAGTCAAAGCAATTCTCCAACAGCAATGACAACCACGGGACGGATGGACGAGTCAGTCTGGAGGCCTTACTAGACAACCAAAGATGTGCGAGCAGCAGTAATTGTTCAAACAAATCCATGATATCTTCCCTCTATGCACTATAAAGAATTCTAGCTGTAATAGAGGGAATAGTGGAATGAAAATATCCAAAAATGTCCATGTTTCGAGTATGACTTTTGGCTAAAGGCTCCTATTGTAGATACCTTCACTTAAGAGATGAGCCATCGTGGAAAATAATCAGCCCTCCTTGCAGTGGTCAAATGGCCACCGAGTCAGAATGACTTCCAACCAAAGATGATTATCATCACATTTCACAAGTAACAGGCAGGTCGGCGTAGGTTGGATATAATTAATATTTTGGCCTTTTACAACAATCATTTATTGGTCATTTGTGGTTATGTAGTTGGCAATGGCCGTACAGATACTGGATTATTTTCTGCTGTGGTGTGACCATAGTATTTCCGCACTTGTATTTTAAAGAAAAAACTTTATCAAAGAGACAATAGATGGAGAGAATTTCTACAACCATTAAACTAAAGGTCGGTCTCCGTGGACAGAGGTATAAGGATTAGAAAATCTCGTAGTCTGCACATTACTAGTCTATTTCATCAGAGGTTCAAACAAGCCATGTTAAATTTGTTATAAGGACCTCTAACAGAAAATAAGGGCCACAAGACATTATCTAATGACTGTTGAGATAACCTTAGAAAGTTATGTTTTCATGCTATTCTCCTTTTTTAACAAACGAGATGGTCGTACAGAAGCCAACTGATTTATCAGAGCGTTAGATATTCACATTCCGAAAACATCCAGGATGTCTGCAGACTTGCCACAGTTAACAAGGACCAAGTCAATGTCTTAGATACCTACTTCAGGCCACACTTGGAAAGGTACCTGAACTCCTAGTTTTTTTTGCTCTATGAGTACACAATATAATTTAGAATAATAATTTGGCACACTTAATTTTGCTTCCCCGTTGTGTCGGGCTGCAGATGTGACCAAACTCCCTCGTGCCAAGCCTCGTAAATTGATTTCGGACACTGTCTACTTAGCTGAAATACTGCACAATATACTTGTAGAAGAAAGTTATTTTTGTGTTAGTCGATCTCCGCCAATGAGCTGCAAATGTCTTGATGTCCCTACTAGATCTACAAAATAGTCTGAGCATGTCTTCATGTTTACCACTGAATCGACACAAACTAGGTACGTGGCCAGATGAATCCGATTACCATTATTTTGCTCACTGCGGACTGCAACATAAAATGCACTGGGACACAGTGCTACTGATCAGCCAGTGAAATTCTATAGATGCTTGGTGGATATGTGATAAGTATGTGTTCTCATGGATATGGCTGGATGACAATTCAATGGCACATTAGTAGAGATTGCCTCTGTCCTTGCTATATGAGCCTTGCATGGCTGATATGCATGTGTAGTATTTATTCTGAAAACAATGCTCTATTGAAGCTTTTTCTTGGTCCTCTTTATTTTACATTTGATAGCCAGTGAGTTGCTGCACCTAGCTAAATTAAAACATAAATTGACCAAAACGCTACTACTTTTTCAAATAATGGCATAGCTTTGTGGCAACTTTATTAGATTTTCTTTTGATTGTTTACATAAAAGCGTGGGATGATGAATTACTATTTACTTAAGTGAACAGCAATACTTCCGATTATGAAGATTGGAATAATAACTGTCTCGGTTATCAAAATTACCCATATTGATCAGACAGGTAAATGACCAATGCATAGATTTCTTGAAGGTTATCTATAAATTTTCTCTTATCATTGTTTGTTTTATTCTTGTTGCGATCTGTAAAGTTCCACGTTCCAAAGGGTATTCCACCGTATTCATTTTGCACTCAGTTTATGATATGGTACCATGACCAAATTCCCTCACGAGTTAGTGTTCCTCTTCCAGCAGCTTTCCCACACCCCAGGAAGAAATGTTCTGGGTTCCTTCATCCTCAGGAGTATATTTTGTTTCAGAACCATGAAGTGGTGTTTTTGTATTTCTATTTGTGAAAATAAGGTTGATGGGGGGGGGTGTTAAATTATTAACCTGATGTACAGTGGCTACCCATATCTCCCCTGTAAAACACTCATGCCTTCGTTGGTTAATTGGAAATTAGTTGTTACCAAAGATACTAGAGGAACAAGATAGACCACACGACCCTAAAAACCGTAGTATGTCATGACACCATTTTAGTAGGCAGAAACTTAGAAACATTTAAAAAGAAAAATAACAAAAATCTGTGAATTGATAGATGAGATATATTCTGCATTTTAATGGTATCATCACACATAATGTTCCCCCAAGACACTGATTACACTGCAAGAGGCAGAGCGAACGGCGGGTTTTGCTTACTAAAATGGCTCCTTTGCGTACTACACTTCAATATAGGCGATTTTAACGGAGTGGTCCATCTTGTTCCTCTAGTATCTTTGGTTGTTACTAACCAGTGACAGTCTGCAAAATGTAATTATTATAACTTTGGTGAAGCTCGAATTCCTTTGCCATCAGTAGGTTACCTGAAGGTCTAGGAAAAAAACTGCAGATGCTAGTTAAAATACCTGAAGGTCTGTTCTACCAGGGAATATACAGATAATTAATTCATAAAATTGGAAGCTCTTTTATTATGAAACCATCCGGTCACAGTTGGGAAATTAAAATTTTAAAAAACATCACATATAGTACCTTGATTTCTACTTTATGATCGTTTTGATTCGCAGTGAGGTTGTACACTAACGAGGAGTTAAATCGTCTTTATGAATATCCAACTTAAAATCCAAGTTGATGAAGTAACTATTTATCTAAGTGAACAATTGCCAAGGTCAATTATAATTCAGCAAAACTATTTTCAATCTGATCACAATTCCTTATAAAGAGATCATTTAAAGAAAATTCCTTGGCGAGGTTGGATTTAACGTTACCAAGTATAAAGCACACGAGGTTTATAATGGTATTTCCCAGGGCAGTCAAAGATTATGTCTCAGCAACTCAGTAAGATATAGTTCGCTCTTGAGCATTCAGGTAGGACACAGATACCACTACAAAGTCTTGCTGCATACTATGGATGCTGCTGCTTGATGTCAAAACAGCCAAGGCTGGGATACTTGGTCAAATTTCAAGGAAGAGGAAGGTGGTCACTTAAGTGTCCTCACTTGAGTGCACAGCACTAAAGTATCCCATTGTTCCACAGGTACGGGTCGAGACTATGATTATGTTTTCTGCAAGGTACATTTCAATCATATGAATACTATTCTGACATCCAAGACATTTTAATTAAAATGTCCACCCACAGATTCTATTTGGTTGACATAAAGCAATGCGTTTAGCCAACGGCTTGTGTTACACACCTATGGTATTGATATATTTATTTTCCAAAAGAAATGCAAAAAAAGATAATCCTGTTGATTGCAGTCTTGTAGCTTCACAAGAGCCCGAGAAGGCATGTGTCTTTAAAAATAAGTAGATGTCAGCTTCACTTCTTTCCAGCTTATCTCTTCTGAGCGTTAAATCTCCTTTGTAATTTATTTATTAAGAGTGGGAGCTGGAAGCTGTTCACGTACAGACGTTTATATTTCTGTACAAATGTATCTGGATTAAGCAGTTGCACTTACACAAGGGTGTCGGGTTACACGCTTTTAAAGTTAGTTTCAGTGCAAAATTCCATCCTATTTAATAATTGAATATATTTGGGGGGGGGGGGGTTTCAAAAGATTAATTATCTGCCAAGCTGGGCTTTTTTTAAAGATTGGAATATTATTTCTTTTTCTTATTTGAGAAATGACAGTTCTATTTGTAAGCTACGAGTTTGGGCTGCTGGCAGCATCCTGGAAAGCAAAATACAACCCCAATTATTCTGATGCATCAGTAGTATAAGCTTCATCCTCACCAGGGTTTTCCCATTTGCCACAACATAGCAAGTCACACTGGGGACATGGGGCAGGAAATCTCTTATTTTTTTCCACAGCCAACAAACGACTGAGCCAAAATGAAACCTGGTAGCCAAAGACATGGCACTATAACAATCAGAAGCAAATATGAAACAATGGACTTCCCTGGCGTTTTCTGTTATCCATACTCGGTAACCAGTAATTACAGTAAAGGTTGCTATTAGGTGCTTGGCCACAGTTTTTTGCCCTCTTTGCACCACTGTGATTAAACGTCTAATTTAAACGGCCACAAATATGCAGAATTATTTGGACGAGAAGCCACAAAACAGGGGTTCAGTTGACTCCAAAGGTCTTTCGTACTTGACACTTGTGCTGACCAATATGGTCTCAAAAGGAGCGGGGTGGGGGGGGACTGAGATTGGGGTGAGGTTGATGTTTTCTTTAGTGGCTGAGTTCCACTTTAGTAAGATGGACAATCTCACAGGACCCAGCACCAAAACTAAGTCAGTAAAGGAGCACAATTCTATATCCAATGAAAAATGTAATGCACGTGCCCATTTATAGACCCCTCCATCTGAGTTTATATTTGTTTTTTGATACCCTGAATATTTGTTTAGAACTCACTATTACCTTGAGCCAAAAGGGGAGGTTTCACCCAAAAACATCCATATCGGGTTTGTTTCTGAGGCTTGGCTTCCATGACCAGCCCTACCTGATATCAGATCATTGCATTTATTGGTATCTTGTTTTCTAGGGGAGGAGAAGTAATAAAGTGTAATTCTGAGATTTTTTTGTAAGAAATCTTTATTTCTTGCTTTCATGCTGAAGATAACAGCCTAAAAGATTAAAAGTAATTGAGGAAGATTCAATTTTGTAAGATAAAAATTCTCCATGCCTAAATGTACATGATATAAACATAGTAAAATAAAGAATGCTTGCCATATATTTACCGTATGCATCTAAACTACTGCCTAATTTGTTTTAAAATATACTTTCTCAAACCATTTCTCTCACGGCTGTCTGCTTTGGCTGTATCAAATAGTTGCTTCTAACATTAACAAGATTAAAATAATTCTGCCTTTAAAACCGTGTTTGATGGTTTGACATTGTAAAATAATAATATTGTTGAAATGGAATTACTGTACTTCAAACTCCTGTACAACATAGATTATATTCTATTGTCAAGATGTTTTCATTTTGTGCTCTTGAGTAATCACTGGAGTTAAGTCGTGTGCTTCAATAAAAATGGCCTTTTTCTGATGTAACATTGCCAGTGCAAGTGTTTGCATTTACACCTTTATCCTTACTACTTTGTGTATGTGTGTATGTGTGTGTGTGTGTGTATGTGTGTATGAGTGTGTGTGTATATGTGTATATGTATATATATATATATATAATATAAGGCTCCTCTCTGCTTCGTTTTATTTGACTACTAGAGAATTTAAACAAAGATGTTCTTTAATTACCAAGGGTGACCAGACCAGTCTCTATAATCCACTCACCTTTGTTACTACTTAAAAGATGGCATGAAACATGTGTTTAAAGCTGCAAAAAATGCTTGTCCACTGTACCCACTTAAAGTTTCCTACATCACAAAATTCACAGAATCCAAAGACAAATCCATTTTTATTTTTGCCTTTGAAATACAAATTTTAGCCTAATCCAGAATATTGCAAGAGAAAAACACTTCCCATGACACCAAATTCCTATTTTGTTAATTAAGTAAGCAGTTAGACGTGCCAAAGGACAATACTCACATATTAACTCAATGTAATTTGTGTTTATACAACAAGATACAGGTGAAAGCACTAATTGCAGCAAGTGCTATACAAATTGAAACATTGAGCAGAAGGTAAAGATCAGCTATTTAATGTTCAATTCCTTGATGTTATTGGAACATACGATAAGGGACTGTTGGCACCCTGAGCCTTTTCTGCCATTTGGCAAGATCATGGATAATCTTGTATCGAAACAATTTTCCTAGATTATTGGATATGTTTAATATCCAGATATCTGCAAATCTCTTTCAGAGCTCAATATGAATTTCTCTATCTTTTGGTAACTCACTTGATCTCTTGTTCCCTGGATTAGAATTGTCCTTTTCTACATGTCATCACGTTCTTTTGTTATTTGTGTACACTGGCCTTCTGGGCATGTCACACAGCGTTATCATTTGCAATGCATTACACAGGCATAAACTGATCTTGAGTGAGGAAAAATTCAGTGGACCTGGCTTGTGTTCTGAAGAGTTGCAATAACTGAAAGAATCTCGTTGAAATGTGCAAATTTATTTTAGAATACAGTAGGATGGATGCAGGGAGATGATTCCGCTGGTTCTTGATTCCTGCATGTCAAGATAATGGAAATTGGAGATAGGAAGAACTACAGGTTTACCAGAAAAGACACAAGGTGTTGGAGTAACTCAGCAGGTCGGGCAGCATCTCTGGAGAACATGGATGGGTGATGTTTTGCGTCGGGACCCTTCTTCAGACATTGAGTCTTTTTTGTAAACCAGCAACTATGGTTCCTTGTGTCTTATTTTCATTGTGTTCAATTATTACAGCCTTCATTGTAGATTCCACCATTTTAATTACTGCTGACATTAGGTCGATGTATATGCACAAAGTCATTGGAGAAGAGTAAGGGTTACTTCAAAGAAAACTTGGTAGCTTAGTTGCTTGACCAACCTTATGAGGACATCTAAGACCGAAGGTTCAGCCAATTTAGTCTGGACACACTGAGTGCCACGTAGCCCCATGTTTTCAACATATTGGCTGTTCAAGAACATAGAACTTGAGGGCCACATGTCCACGGCAGCCTGCCTTGTGTTTATTAATCAGTTACAGCACTCTTACCAAATTCTACACTGAATATTGTGCAGCACCTTCAATCCCAGCTGTCACAAAAACACATTTCTTTGAAGATAATGAGATAGGAATGTTAAATTAGCCCACTGGCAAACAACAAACTTGCAGCAACAATGGAATGAGCTCAGAGCAGTCAATACTAACATCTAGTAAATAAACCTCTGGCTTGGTTTAACTTTAATAAGCCCTAATAAAGCTTTACTCAGCAACAAAGTGAAGTCGAAACAGAAGATGGCTGTGCATTAAAACTAGAACCAAAAACTCCATTGTCTGCCTTCTCTGAGTTTGAATGATTACTCTGATTACACTGGACCAGGATTGCAGAGTTAAAAACGAGACATTACAGTAAGTTGCCAGAAATCTGAAGCAGTTCAGGCAGCACCTGAAAGTGAAATGGACGCAAGAGCTTTGCAAAGTCTTTCATTTAATTAGCCAACTACTAAATGCTTCAAGTGTGCACATACTTCAGTAAACAGCAAACCCAGTTCTGGAGTAACTCAACGGGTCAGGCGGCATCTCTATCTCCTCCAGAGATGCTGCCTGACCCGCTGAGTTACTCCAGCACTTTGTGTCTGTTTTTGTATGCCAGCATCTGCAGTTCCTTGCGTTTCCAGTGAACAGCAGTTAGCCAAGCTGTGGTCAGCCCTGAAAAAACTCATCAAGGACATTGTGAGAAATATAAGTCTCCATTTCCAGCTTTCTAAAACCTTTCAATGCAAGGATCTCTCTTAGACCTCAGCATCGATAATTCCGAAACCTGAGAGGAAATTTTAGTTTCCATTTTCCTGATAGTGCTTATTCACAGCTGTTCAAAGGGCTCTGGGCTACATTGTGTGGGATTCCATCCACAGTGAGGCAAAAGCTGATGGGTATTCACATGTCGGCAGTGCGGTTAAGTTGGTGCCCACATTTTGTCGTAACACTCCCCCACTCTTGCGTGTCTTACTTCCAGTAGGTGTCATCTAAGTTGCCTTTTTTCCTCCTGATGGTATAACATGGTTATGCCAGATATCAAATGGGCAACCCTAGAAGTGGTACTGCATCCCCTATTATCTCACAGGCCATTGCGCTGTATACAAGCATGATAAAGAACTTTAAGACAGCCTCAAAACACAATTAAACAAGTAAATATATTAGGATTCAAAATAAAATGAAAGCTTGCCCTTCTAGCTTCCTAATTCAATTGACAGATTTAATATATCATGAAGATGGCATGCTGGCTCAGCTGGCACGAGATAGCCCAGTTGTTAGACAATAGGTGCAGGAGTAGGCCATTCGGCCCTTCGAGCCAGTACCACCATTCAATGTGATCATGGCTATTCATTCTCAATCAGTACCCCATTCCTGCCTTCTCCCCATACCCCCTGACTCCACTATCCTTAAGAGCTCTATCTAGCTCTCTCTTGAATGTATTCAGAGAATTGGCCTTCACTGCCTTCTGAGGCAGAGAATTTACAACTCTCTGACTGAAAAAGTTTTTCCTCATCTCCGTTCTAAATGGCCGACTCCTTATTCTTATAAACTGTGGCCTCTGGTTCTGGACTCCCCCAACATTGGGTACATGTTTCCTGCCTCTAACCTGTCCAACCCCTTAATAATCTTATATGTTTCGATAAGATCCCCTCTCATCCTTCTAAATTCCAGTGTATACAATCCTAGTCGCTCCAGTCTTTCAAGATATGACAGTCCCGCCATTCCGGGAATTAACCTAGTAAACCTACGCTGCACGCCCTCAATAGCAAGAATATCCTTCCTCAAATTTGGAGACCAAAACTGCATACAATACTCCTGGTGCGGTCTCACTAGGGCCCTGTACAACTGCAGAAGGACCACTTTGCTCCTATACTCAACTCCTCTTGTTATGAAGGCCAACATTCCATTGGCTTTATTCACTGCCTGCTGTACCTGCATGCTTCCTTTCAGTGACTGATGCACTAGGACACCCAGATCTCGTTGTACGTCCCCTTTTCCTAACTTGACACCATTCAGATAATAATCTGCCTTCCTATTCTTACCACCAAAGTGGATAACCTCACACTTATCCACATTAAACTGCATCTGCCATGCATCCGCCCACTCACACAACCTGTCCAAGTCACCCTGCAACCTCATAGCATCTTCCTCACAGTTCACACTGCCACCCAGCTTTGTATCATCTGCAAATTTGCTAATGGTACTTTTAATCCCTTCATCCAAATCATTAATATATATTGTAAATAGCTGCGGTCCCAGCACCGAGCCTTGCGGTACCCCACTAGTCACTGCCTGCCATTCAGAAAGGGACCCATTTATCCCCACTCTTTGCTTTCTGTCTGCCAACCAATTTTCTATCCATGTCAGTACCCTACCCCCAATACCATGTGCTCTAATTTTGCCCACTAATCTCCTATGTGGGACTTTGTCGAAGGCTTTCTGAAAGTCAAGGTACACTACATCCACCAGCTCTCCCCTGTCAATTTTCCTTGTTACATCCTCAACAAATTCCAGAAGATTTGTCAAGCATGATTTTCCCTTCGTAAATTCATCCTGACTCGGAACGATCCTGTTACTGCTATCCAAATGCTCTGCCATTTCGTCTTTTATAATTGACTCCAGCATCTTCCCCACCACTGATGTCAGACTAACTGGTCTATAATTCCTCGTTTTCTCTCTCCCTCCTTTCTTAAAAAGTGGGATAACATTAGCTACCCTCCAATCCATAGGAACTGATCCTGAATCTATAGAACATTGGAAAATGATCATCAATGTGTCTACGATTTCTAGAGCCACTTCTTTAAGTACCCTGGGATGCAGACCATCAGGCCCTGGGGATTTATCAGCCATCAGTCCAATCAGTCTACCCAATACCATTTCCTGCCTAATGTGAATTTCCTTCAGTTCCTCCGTCACCCTAGGATCTCTGGCCACTAGAACATCTGACAGGGCTGCTGCCTCACAGGGCCAGAGACTCATGCTCGATCCTAACCCCGGGTGATGTCCGTGTGGAGTTTACATGTTCTCCCTGCAACCATGTGGTTTCCTCACGCTACTACATTTTCCTCCTATAACCCAAAGACCTGCAGGTGTGTTGGTCTCTTTAAAATTGCCCCTAATGTGTAAGGAGTGGATGAGAAAGTGGGATAACATAGAACCAGGACTCGGGGGCTTGAGCTAGGACTCAGGTCCCTGAGCTATCGGGAGGAGGTTGAGCAGACCAAAACTTTATTCCTTGGATCGCAGGAGGCCGAGGGGGTGATCTTACAGAGGTAAGATCATGAGAAGAATAGATAGGGTAAATGCACAGGGTCTTTTACTGGTATATACGTAGGTATATGGAACGAGCTGCTAGAGGAGGTACTTAAGGCAGGTATAATTACAACATTTAAGAAACATTTACACAGGTACATGGATAGGATAGGATAGGTTGAGAGCGACATGGGCCAAATGCAAGCAGGTGCGACTAGTGTAAATGGGGCATGTTGGTCGGCGTGGGCAAGTTGGGCTGAAGGGCCAGTTTTCATGCTGTATGACTCTATGACTATATAACTAATGTGAATGGGTGTTTGGTCGCCAACGTGGAAGGTGGGCCGAAGGGCCTGTTTCCAAGTTGTTTCTCTAAACTAAATACAATTACCTGGACAAGAATTATGCTGATCAGTCATCATTTGCATACGTTCAATTCAGATTTAATTTTAGAAACTTAAATTAATTTGCTCTTCGTGGAATTTGAATTCATGTCCCGGACAACTTGGATCTGGGCCACATGTCCTGCTTTAGTGACTTGGCTTCCACGGCAAGAATCAGCACTGGGTGAAACCAGTCTGAGGTGTCACATTTGACTTCAATTTACTTATCACCAGCAAACAATGTCCCGACAGTCTGGATGCAAATTTTAGGCATCGAAACAGGAGCTTAGTTCTTAAAATTGGTTTACATTAAAGACTAATAAATGTCCAACACCAAGATGAACCAAGCCCTAACAGCTAAAACAGTCATTTCCTGAGCTGGGCTACAGATCAGTAAAATTCAGTTCACTATCAAATTTCTGTATTGACAAATGGGGGGGGAAAAAACTGAACTAATAATTAGGAGCACTTAATTTGTGCTGACACTGGTAATATAAGAATTTAGTGTTTCAGGCCTGCATTCTCATTTCCCTTCCCAATAACTTTTATTTTGGCAAGTTATAGTTCTATCAAATCACATTGGGAAGGTATGCTTGATGACTTGATGAAACAGGATAAGACGTGCACAAGGTTTAGTTTCTGCCATGCCTCCTTGGGATAACACTACTCAAAGGGCAGATATTTCCCAGAGAAAGACACAAATGTTGGAAGTAATACAACGGATCAGGCAGCCTCCCTGGAGAAATAGGATAGGTGACCTTTTGGGTCAGGATCCTTCGTCTGGCTTAATCCCGTGAAGTAAAGTTCATAGGTCATAGGAGCAGAATTAGGCCATTGGGCCCATTGAGTCTGCTTCTGCCATTCAATCATGGCTGAACTGTCTTTCCCTCTCAAACCCATTCTCCTGTGTTTTCCCCTATGACACCCTTACTAATCAAGAATCTGTCAATTTCCACCTCAATAGCACCCAGTGATTTGGCCTCCCCAACCGTCTGTGGCAATGAATTTCATGGATTTACTACTGTGTTCCTTCCTTGCTGAGCAGTCCCAAAGGACATCTGTGCTGGAGATCAGCAGAGAAACATTTATCTGGAAGGTTGGTCCACAAACTCCTCCTCCAGTACTTCATCTGGTACTGACCATGTCCACATCTGTCAATATGTGCTGTTCTGTTTGTTCTGCCTATTTATCTCATGGCCTCTTAAAGGCCTCTCTGTAATTTGCCTTGACTATGCTTTGTGATAATATATTCCTTTCCTGTCTATCAGGTAAAGTAAAGGATTCTCTCCTTGACTGTCAACCATTTTGGCCATTTATTAAAATCCTTTTCACCCCATCCCTTCCAGGAGTTCACAAAAAGAGAACTCAACGTCCCATGTAGAACGTGGCGTCAAGCTGACTTTGCATCAAAGTCAGCTGTTAATCTGATGATCAAGAGTATTGACCAAACATTCAAAACCTAGAGGCCAAAATAAAGTGAAAGCAGGAGCTGACTGGTTCTCAGACGAACACCAAAGATACACAATAACTCAATATCCTCAATAACTTAAAGACACATCACCACACAGCAAAGTCCTTACATCAGTCAGAAAGAACATTTTAAATATCGAATGCAAATGAATGCCCTTTGTTACAGCAATAATTTTTGTGAATTCTTATTTACCATAATTTTGTGCTATAGATTATGATGCAGAGAAGAAAAATATCGACTAGAGTGTGTTTCTCACACAGATTTTGGCAAAATAAACAATTCTTAGTGTTGCTGCTCAGAACAACTGCAGGCAAGAAACTGCAGGCACCAGAGGCTTTTAATTGTTCATTGGGTCTGTCTGATCACAGTAGACATTAAAAGCCTGAGAGTTATGCGGTCAGAGTTACAGAAGGCACATCTGTACAGTGTGGAAAATGACACGTTTTCAGAAAGTTTTCTACCCCCCCCCCCATAAAAAAACCCTCTCCAACTGGCAAAAGATAAAAGCATTAGGTCCAAATGCCAATTTAGGCTGGCATTCAAATATAACTCCAGTTAGGCATCGTACAGTAAAGCATTATGGATGTCTGCCCCTGCACTCAGTCATTTGATCCCAGAAGCTTGGGAGTAATGTCACAATCAGCCAGAACTGTAACATTACATTGGTGATGTTTATTCTGAGGTTTTTGCCTGCATTTTATCTCGATTCTATTCGTTTCAGGAAAAGTATAGAAATATTATCTAATTTAATCATCAACTAACAACAAGCTCACATGCCAAATAAGTAACCGATCTGGCTGATGACAGAGCACAAGGGAGGGGGTGGGGTGTTGTCGCCCTAATGGAGCCTGTCTATTTCTCATTCAGTAACATCAAACTTTCGTACATGTGCTTAACTTTGCATTTTGGCTAATAGTCAGATTCTTCCTCGTAGGTAACAAAGAAAAGTATCATTTATAACCCAGAGATAGTCTGCAAATCCCCACTGCTGGCAGGACATTGTGTCAGACATTAAATTGATTGAAATCCTATTTTAGTTTAGTTTTGTTTAATTTAGAGATACAGCGTGGTAACCGGTAACTGGTCCTTCGGCCCATTCAGTCCACGCCAACCAGCGATCCCCATGCACTAACACTATCCTACACACTCGGCTCATTTACAATTTTTACCGAAGCCAAATGAACCAACAAACTTGTACATCTCGGAGTGTGGGAAGAAATCAGAACACCCAGGGAAAACCCAAGCAGTCAAGGGGAGGACGTACAAACTCCGTACAGGATCGAACCCGGGTCTCTGGTGCCGTAAGGCAGAAGCTCTACCGATGTGCCACCGTGCTTCCTGTCAAGTCAATTTTATTTGTATAGCACATTTAAAAACAACCCACGTTGACCAAAGTGCTGTACATTTGATTAGGTTCCAATAGAAAAATGTCCTGTGTGAGGACACTACTGCTGCAACACTATCTCCAATACCCACGATTTTCTTGACAGCTTGCTGTATTTTACCAGAATGCATACATGGTGAAAGAAAAAGAATCACAACATAAGGCCCAGAAACAAATTCAATTTTTTTTTTCTCATTTGTTTCTGTCCACTTTTGGGACTTTGGTAAAAACAAGCCACGTGCAGTAAGCTTGCAGTTAATTGCAGAATGCAAATAGTCCAGAAACGTTTATGGGTCGGGAGGAACTGCACATCCTGGTTTACACCGAAGTGATTGCAGGAGACAACTGAACACAGCTTCTATCAGCATCTAGAATGCAATATCTTAAAAATTTATTATTTCTTTTGGACCCAAATCTAATCCAGTATTTCTTTTGGATCCAAAACTGAATCAGTTGCAGGGCAATGTGACAAAGAAGATATAACAAGCAAACATCTTGGTTTATGTTGGATGAAATTAATTGTTATTGGCAGATAACGATTTTTTAAATTTTAGTTTGAAGGTGCAGCATAGAAACAGGCCCTTCAGCCCACCTAGTCCAGGCTCCCATTCATTACCCATTCATACATTAGTTCTACGTTATCCAACTTTCTCATCCACTCTCTACACATTAGGGGCAATTTTACAGAGGCCAATTAATCTACAAACCCGCACATCTTTGGGATGTGGGTGGAAACATGAGAACCCGGAAGATACCCACGTGGTTATAGGGAGAAAGTGCAATCTCCACACAGACAACGTCCGAGGTCAGGATCAAACCCAGGTCTCAAACGCAGTGAGGTAGCAGCTCGACCAGTTGCACCATTCCTCTGCCCTAAAACATGTTGTAGCACATTTTGAAGTCATAGGATTCTGGAATGGAATGCACAACTCTGCCATATTGGACTGTTTGCTGATGATGCCTGTAATGGGAGCCACATTATAGCAAGCTGTTTGTAGCTAATCTTTTAATTGATAATAGATAAACCCCTGGAGAAGACGGTGGAAAGCTGATCTTGTGGTGAAAATACACCCACAGTGCTATCAGGAGTTGCAGGGTTTTGATCCATCAATACGAAAGGATGGTAATATATTTCCAAGACAGGATTGTACAAAGTCTATTTAGAAACATAGAAAATAGGTGCTGGAGTAGGCCATTCAGCCCTTCGAGCCAGCACCGCCATTCAATATGTTCATGGCTGATTATCCAAAATCAGTACCCGTTCCTGCTTTTTCCAATATCCCTTGATTCCGTTAGCCATAAGAGCTAAATCTAACTCTCTCTTGAAAACATCCAGTGAATTGTCCTCCACTGCCTTCTGTGGCAGAGAATTCCACAGATTCACAACTCTCTGGGTGAAAAGGTTGTTCCTCATCTCAGTCTTAAATGGTCTATCCCTTATTCTTAAAGTGTGACCCCTGGTTCTGGACTCCCCCAACATGGGGAACATGTTTCCTGCATCTAACCTGTCCAATCTCTTAAGAATTTTATATGTTTCTATAAGATCCCCTCTCATCCTTCTAAATTCCAGTGAATAAAAGCCCAGTCGACCCATTTTTTCCCCTCATATGTCAGTCCCGCCATCCCAGGAATTAACCTGGTGAACCTACACAGCACTCCCTCAATAGCGAGAATGTCCTTCCTCAAATTTCTTAAAGCAGCTGATAGAAAAATCTCTTCATCCCATTCAACTTTAATGGGACCAAAGATTTATTAAAATAATGCGCCACCGGTATTCCTATTAGTTCCTAAGAAAATCTCCCTAATAATAAAGTTAAATTCACAGGGAAGTTCACAGGAAAAAGATTCCACCTGTCCAGCCTTTCCTTATCACAAACAGTTCAGATCCAGCAGCAATAACTTTAGAAATCTCCTCAGCACCCTTTCCAGTTTAATGGCACCCTTCCTATATCAGGGCTACCAGAACCATGCACAGAACTTCAAATGTGGCCTTTCCAACATCTTGTACAGCAGTAGCATGCCAGCCATCTCCTGTACTCAGCACACTCATCGATGATGTGTGGCAAATGCCTTCTACTCCACCTTTGTCGTTACTTTCATGGAATTATGTACCTGCACCTCTAGTTCTCTCTCTGTTGTACAGAGACTTCCTGCTATTTACCAAGCAAGTCCTACCCTGATTTGACCTTACTCCAGCGAGATTATACTGTCAAGTATATCATGTGCAGCCTGAACCCACAACTTTATGACTCAATAATAACATTGTAGATAATAGTTCTTCGACAGGGCTCAAACGGCAAAGACGCTTAGCTCGAGGAAATGTAGTACTGGTGTATATTTTTAGATTTTTAATGCTGTTTCAGAAATCCAAACAAGATCTAAATTCAACATGCTTCTGCACACTTTGCAATCCACAAATTTCCCACTTAACTATCTGTAGTTTAAAGATTAAACAAGTATTATGAAAAATATTCAATTCAATTTAATTCAAGACCTGGGATATAAATGCACAGCTGGTTTGTGAGACAGACATGGCAGACTTGTTTGCTATAAATTCAGACAATCAACATTATGTTCTCCTTGTACCTTCAAGGAAAATAGGCTACAAGAAGTAATTGCGAGTTTATATGATTATCACTGATATATGTCTCAAACAAAAGAGACTTAGGACATAGGGACTTAGGTGTAAAACATGGAAACAGGCCCTTCGGCCCACCAAATCCATGCTGACCAATAATCAACCGTAAACAATGCACTAGGGGCAGTTTTACAAAGGAAACTCTTGCAGTCACAGCGAGAACATGCAAACTCCACCCAGACAGCACCCAAGGTCAGGATCAAACCTGGGACTCTGGAATTGTGAGGCAGCTGCTCTACCAGCTGTGCCATTGTGTTTTCAGATAATAATTAACGGAGGAGCCAGTTAATAATACTCGAGACAGAAAAGGATTCAGAGTAATGGCTACAGTCCAAATTTATGGAGCTTGTGTTTCTTTGTCTCCCGATCCTGTTAGAGACCTCCTGCTGTAGGCACTTAACACCAAGAACACATAGTATGACCAGCAGCCATGCATAGCATGGAAGCCATACAGAGGCAAATAATCTGGGTTAATTTCCTTGTAAATGTGGACAACAATCAACTATCTGAGAGAATTCTGTATCTGAATGTAGTAAGAAGATTGGTCATCTCAACCGGGATAGGCAGAATCTCTGGAGAGAAGGAATGTGTGACGTTTAAGGTCAAGACCCTTCTTCAAACTCGTTGGCTCACTGTAGTCCGTAAGAAGGAACTGCAGATGCTCGTTTAAACCAAAGATGGACACAAAACGCTGGAGTAACTCAGCGGGACAGGCAGCATCTCTGGAGAAAAGGAATAGGGGATGTTTCGGGTCGAGACAGTCGGAAGAAGGGTCTCGACCTGAAACGTCACCTATTCCTTTTCTTCAAGAGTTACTCCAGAATTTTGTGTCTATCTATGGCTCAGTATAGAATGAGAAATAGAACATGATTATGCCATTTTGTCTCAAAGACAGAAAAACTGTGCACATTAATTTTCCCAGTCACAAGTGCGTAGAAAGGAACTGTAGATGCTGGTTTATAATGAAGATTGACACAAAGTGCTGGAATAACTCAGTGGGTTAGGCAGCATCTCTGGAGAAAACGGATGGGTGATGCTTTGGGTCGACACTCCTAATTGCAAGTGTCACTCTATTTTAATTATAACTTAATATATTGGATACTAACTGGTTAGCAGCAAAAACTAAGCTTCCCTGAAACATATTTTTAGTTTAGGTTAGAGATGCAGCACGGAAACAGGCCCTTCGGCCCATCGGGTCCGCATCGACCAGTGATTCCCGCACATTAACACCACCCTGCACCCACTAGGGACAATTTTTACATTTACCAAGCCAATTAACCTACAAACCTGCACGTCTTTGGAGTGTGGGAGGAAACTGAAGATCTCGGAGAAAACCCACGCCATATCTATGCCAAATGACTATTTGGTACAAGAGGAAAGATATTGATGTGAATGAGTCTCTTTGTGTCTGTTGAGGTTTTATTACATATTATTAATAAATAATAAAAATCACCAAGTAAACATTAAACTTTCCCTTTTTTAGGTTTAGGCTTATTGTTGCCACATGTACCAAGATATGGCGAAAAGCTTTCTTTTGCATGCCATCCAAACAGATCAGATACATCATACATAGACACAATCAGTTCAAACTCAAATGGGTGGCATGGTGGTGCATCGCCAGAGACCCGGGTTCGATCCCGGCTACGGGATGCTGTCTGTATGGAGTTTGTACGTTCTCCCCGTGACCGCATGGGTTTTCTCCGAGGTCTTCGGTTTCCTCCCACACTCCAAAGACGTACAGGTTTGTAGGTAAATTGGCTTGGTAAATGTGAAAATTGTCACTAGAGTGTGTAGGATAGTGTTAATATGCAGGGATTGCTTGTGGGCACTGGCCCGGTGGGCCGAAGGGCCCGTTTCCGTGCTGTATCCCTGAACTAAACAACAAAGATAGAGCAAAGGCGAGGACGCAAACTACAAGATATAGTTCTCAGCATTATAGCGCTTCGGTTCCATAGACAAAGTCCAATGTCCTCAATGGGGTGGAGGTGAGGCAGACAACACCCTAGCTTATGGAAGGACCATTCAGAAGCCTGAGTCTGTTCCTGAGTCTGGTGGTGTGCGCTTTCAAGCTGCTGCTGGATAGAAGCAGGGGGAAGGAGGAATGACCACATGCCTTTCGTAGGAAAGTGGTTGATTACAAACTCAGGATGCAATGACAAAAGATTGATCGCATCACCTACATGTTTCATCAGTTCACTCAAACAACTAAGCAGTGTAATGGGAATGATGGGATTTGACAGTTGTTGCTCTCCCTTATTTCTCTCCCAATATTTATTATCCCATTCTATTTATGGGGAAGATTTCATTCATTCCATGTTGTACACGGATGATCAATTTGTGGGTGTTTTTATGAAAGAGCAATATTGAATGCAATGTACCAAGGAACAATGTGTTGTTACAATATCCAAACAGACATGGAAAGAACTAACATTTCCAAAAGGGTACGTCAATAGTTGTTTAAATTAGTGCTTATTCCATGCACCGACAGTATTGCAAAGCACTTCTGTTCTTTAAAAAAGGCATTTAAACTGATGAACAGACGGGTATTTGTTTTTGTTTCTGGCAAAACAAGAATATACATTATTAGTCCAAAGAATGCAGTCCATTTAGCTTGCTCTGCTTATATCTCTCCAACTCAGGAATGTGATGGTTTGATTGTTCGAGATTCAGAACCCATCTATGATTTAGTAATAAAATAAGCAAATGGCTCATAGGCCCTGAAGGATGTCACAGAAAAATGTACCATGTGCATCAGTATTGCATGCATTTAGTCCCGATCAAAGCTCATGACATTCAGTGCATTTCCAGGCGGCATAATGGCATGTTTGTGAACATAATGGTAAAGTCCGCCCTTAAACTCATGTCTATCCACTCCTATTACCCGATGTTGTTAATTAACCTGAACATTTTATGCAATCAATATTAACAATACTTTAACCATTTTGTGCCAGAAGACCCATTTCTCATACCCCGCCAGAGTTTAGTTTAGTTTAGAGATACCCGGGGAAACAGGCCCTTCGGCCCACCGAGTCTGCACCGACCAGCAATCCTCGCACGGTAGCGCAGCGGTAGAGTTGCTGCTTTACAGCGAATGCAGCGCCGGAGACTCAGGTTCGATCCTGACTACGGGTGCTGCACTGTAAGGAGTTTGTACGTTCTCCCCGTGACCTGCGTGGGTTTTCTCCGAGATCTTCGGTTTCCTCCCACACTCCAAAGACGTACAGGTATGTAGGTTAATTGGCTGGGTAAAATGTTAAAAAAAAATTGTCCCTAGTGGGTGTAGGATAGTGTTAATGTACGGGGATCACTGGGCGGCACGGACTTGGAGGGCCGAAAAGGCCTGTTTCCGGCTGTATATATATGATATGATATGATATGATTAACACTATTCAACACACACGAGGGACAATTTTACATTTACACCAAGCCAATTCGCCTGCACACCTGTACGTTTTTGGAATGTGGGAGGAAACCGAAGATCTCAGAGAAACCCACGCAGGTTAACGAGTAGAACGTACTAACTCCGTACAGACAGCATCAGTAGTCAGGATCGAACCCGGGTCTCCAGCACTGTAAGGCAGTAGCTCTACTGCTATGCCACCGTGCCGCCCTAAGAACAAGCTGTGAAAATAACAAGATTGATTTTGTCATGTAATTGAAGGGATGACACAAAGTGCTGAAGTAACTCAGCGGGTCAGACATCACCTCTGGAGAACATGGATAGGTGACATTTCCGGTTGGGACTCTTCTTCACACTGATTGTAGAAGGGGGGGGCGGGGGGGGAGAAAGAAATCTGGAAGAGATGAGGGCCAGGACAAAGCCTGGCAGGTAGCAGATTAGTACAGGTGAGAGGAGTTTGTAACAGGAAGATGGTGGACAAATGCCTGGGATGAAAAGACAGAGTGTGAACAAAAGGATTGAACAGTTGTGAATTGCGCAGATAGAAGAAGGTTTGTAGATAGAAGTAGAGAGGGAGGTGAGACATAGGTGCAAGTCCAGGTGAGGTACAGGGGAGAACGGGGGTGGGGGACGGAAGGAGGGAGTTAGGGGAGAAAGAAGGGAGAGAGGGAGGGTTTTGGAGTTATTTCCTTCACTTTAGGCAGTCATAGGTCTATGAATTCCAGGACTCAGTGGGGATGTCAGAAATTTTCAAGAGGACCATGAGCAAGTTCAGAAGTGAAAGCAGAATTAGGCCATTCAGCACATCAAGTCTACTCAACCACTCAATCATGGCTGATCTATCATTCCCTTTTAACACCATTCTCCTGCCATCTTCCCATAACCCCTGATACCCATACTAATCAAGAATCTATCTACCTCTGCCTTAAAAATATCCATTGACTTTACCACCACAGGCTTCTGTGCCAATGTATTCCACAGATTCACCACCCTCTGACTAAAGGAATTCCTCCTCATCTCCTTCCTGGAGGAAAATCGTATAATTCTGAGGCTCTCCCACTAGTGGAAACATCCTCTCCACATCCACTCTATCCAGGCCTTTCACTATTCATTCAACATCCTTAAATTACCTCTGTAAGATAATCTCTTCCCATGTCAGACCTAAAACAAAATATCTATTTCTGGAGATAGGCACAAAATGCTGGAGTAACTCAGGCAGCATCTCTGGAGAGAAGGAATGGGTGATGTTTAGGGTCAAGACCCTTCTTCAGACAATATTATCTATTTCTGGAGCCAGGTATTGGGGGGGGGGGGGGGGACTTTACAAGGGCAGCATTGCTGGTCTCTTCCCAGTGTCTTGTGGTGCCTGCTCTTTGTAGTCTAGGGTCTGGATAACATAGGAGGGGTCACTTTGAATTTTGTATCTGGAGCAAACTGGTCATAAGCATGCATAAATAGTTTAGAAAGCACCACAGTTCTCAGCAGCAGCCCATTCTCGACTTGCATTTAAATTGTAAGAAAACCAGTGCTTTAAAAAAAAAATGACAGTCTAAATGTTTAATGTCATTATTTTGGTTTCTGCCAACATGGCATGCGTGTTTTTTTTAAAAAAATGGTGGACTTTTAAGACTACAAAGAAAAGCACTGTGGAAAACAAACTCATACTTCAAGCAATCCCACCCATTCACTTTCAAATAAAACCTACGCGAAACAGAACTGCAGAGTTCTTGCCATCTGAACTGTAATCTCCAATCATGTGAACACCATATTTGACTGCAGTCCTGAAGTTATTAACAGCCAGAACAAGCAAGCACATATAAATAAATATTTGCATGCAAATGTGGAGCACAAAATGTGGAGCACCAGCTCTGCCACTGAATTAGATTATGTCTGCTCTGATCGTTACCTCAAAGTGTATGGTGATAGAAACATAGAAAATCGGTGCAGGAGTAGGCCATTCGGCCCTTCGAGCCTGCACCGCCATTCAATATGATCATGGCTGATCATCCAACTCAGTATCCCGTACCTGCCTTCTCTCCATACCCCCTGATCCCTTTAGCCACAAGGGCCACATCTAACTCCCTCTTAAATATAGCCAATGAACTGGCCTCAACTACCCTCTGTGGCAGAGAATTCCACAGATTCACCACACTCTGTGTGAAAAAAAACGTTCTCATCTCGGTCCTAAAAGACTTCCCCCTTATCCTTAAACTGTGACCCCTTGTTCTGGACTTCCCCAACATCGGGAACAATCTTCCCGCATCTAGCCTGTCCAACCCCTTAAGAATTTTGTAAGTTTCTATAAGATCCCCCCTCAATCTTCTAAATTCCAGCGAGTACAAGCCGAGTCTATCCAGTCTTTCTTCATATGAAAGTCCTGCCATCCCAGGAATCAATCTGGTGAACCTTCTCTGCACTCCCTCTATGGCAAGAATGTCTTTCCTCAGATTAGGAGACCAAAACTGTACGCAATACTCCAGGTGTGGTCTCACCAATGCCCTGTACAACTGCAGCAGAACCTCCCTGCTCCCATACTCAAATCCCCTCGCTATGAATGCCAAAATACCATTCGCTTTCTTCACTGCCTGCTGCACCTGCATGCCTACTTTCAATGACTGGTGTACCACGACACCCAGGTCTCGTTGCATCTCCCCTTTTCCTAATCGGCCACCATTCAGATAATAGTCTGCTTTCCTGTTCTTGCCACTCATCTAACCTATCCAAGTCACCTTGCAGCCTCCTAGCATCCTTCTCACAGCTAACACTGCCCCCCAGCTTCGTGTCATCCGCAAACTTGGAGATGTTGCATTCAATTCCCTCGTCCAAATCATTAATATATATTGTAAATAGCTGGGGTCCCAGCACTGAGCCTTGCGGTACCCCACTAGTCACTGCCTGCCATTCTGAAAAGGACCCGTTTATTCCTACTCTTTGCTTCCTGTCTGATCATGGTACCACTGTATTTAGCAGAAGAGCGGCCCATAACCCCCGACCTTCCACTGTGGTTTTTACCAGGCCATCTTCTGTTTCATCTGGGGATCAAAGTGTAAGCACAACGCACAAGTCCCCCAACAACAGGGGAAAACGCAATCTTAAAAAATCAGCCCTTGTCCCGATGGCCAACTGTGTGCCTGAAACAGAACTCGGCAAACATCAAATGTCACTACGTGCCGAGATTCACTTGCCCCTGGTGTTGCGGTGATTGGCCTTGCCCTGTTCCCATGCAGTGCTCCATTCAGCTGCACCTTGCCACGTTATCTGGCTCCAGTGGAAAATCTCATTCAGGAAAACATCCTTGACCTCCAGTCCAAGGGCGGCACGGTGGCGCAGAGGTAGAGTTATAATAATAATAATAATAAACATTTATTTTTTATAGCGCTTTTCCAAATGCTCAAAGACGCTTTACAAAAACAGTCAAGACATAAAAACAAACAGACAAACTATCCTGACGGAGAAGCGGCGAACAAATAGTGCCAGCGTCCTCTCACGTCAGGGTCTGGCAGTAGACAATAAAGAACACAAGACACACAATTACAATTTTTAACACAAACAGCCATCACAGTGATTGCTCCAGGCACACCCTCACTGTGATGGAAGGCAAAGAAAAGTCTTATCTCCTCCTCATTCCTCTCCCGGGCGATGGAAAGTCCCAGGGCCGAGCCGAGCTGGCCGATGAAGGTCCTGAGCCCCCACCGGGCGATGGAAAGTGCCGCGACTGAGCCACGCAGGGCGATGAGGGGCCTGCGAGCGGGTCAATCAAACCTCGCGCTTCGGGGAGGTCGAAGCTGCTACGGCTGGAGCTCCCGAAAGCCGGTCGCCAGCCAGGGACCTGCGAGCTCCCGATGTTGCGGTCTGCAGGGCCCACGGCCGAAGCCTCCGATATGGTAAGTCCAGGCCCTGCGACCGGAGTCTTCAAGGTCGATCCCAGCTGGAGGCCGCCGACTCCACGGTGTTAGGCCGTAGCACGAACGGAGACACAACACGGTAAAGGTCGCATCTCCGTTGAGGAGGAGATTGGAAAAAAAGGTTTCCCCCACCCCCCCACCACCCCCCACATATACAGAGTTAAAAATAAATCAAAAGAAACATTTAAACGATAACAAAGACAAAAACAAAAAAAAGACAGAGAGACTGCCGGTGAGCCGCAGCTGCAGAACGCAGCCACGCCCCCCCCTTACAGCGAATGCAGCGCCGGAGACTCGGGTTCGATCCTGACTACGGGCGCCGTCTGTACGGAGTTCGTACGTTCTCCCCGTGACCTGCGTGGGTTTTCTCCGAGATCTTCGGTTTCCTCCCACACTCCAACGACGTACAGGTATGTAGGTTAATTGACTGGGTAATATGTTAAAAAAAATTGTCCCTAGTGTGCGTAGGATAGTGTTGATGTGCGAGGATCGCTGGGCGGCGCGGACGGTGGGCCAAAGGGCCTGTTTCCGCACTGTATCCCTAAAAAAAAAATCCATCAGGCTGTGGTCAGCACAGAACATCCTGCAGGCCCTGTGGGGAAATGGGCTGGATGGATCCCGTGGGATGGTTTCCCAACCCAACTGTCAAAACCATCCGGCAGAATGTCTCTCATCACTAGAACTCACCGACAAGCACCAGGACCTGGCTTGGCTGGCAGCGAGGGGGACTTTCCCCAGCAGACACTCCCGGCATGGTCAGCCTCTCACCCGCAGCACATGCTGCCCTTGAGACAGCTGTCGTGTGGATGAGACAACTTTTTGTGGGCTATAGATTTACAAAGAAGGCCTGCAACAGGATGCAAGGGTTCTCATCACGGTTTATCCCAAGCAACCATGGCACAGAGAACTGTCTGGTCTACAGGCTCAGCTAGAGGCACACATTCAGGCAAATATCACGTGCTGCTGGAAGACCATCAATGGTGAAAGATGTGCATCAGACTGCCTGAAAGTTGGGCAAGAACCAAAGTGCTGGAAGAGATCAGTGGGTCAGGAGGCATCTGTGGAGGGACTGGACAAACGATGCTTCAGGTTGGGACCCTCCTTCAGTCAGATGAAGTCTGAAAAAGAATACTGGTCTGAAATGTTGTAATTCCTTCCATAGATGCTGTGTAACCCTCCAGCACTTTGTTTTCTCCCCCCCCTCATGATTCTGCAGTTCCTGTGTCTGACTGAAACTTGGTGTGCTATTTCAACAAGATGATTGTCCTCAAGGGTTTGCTGCCCAATGGTACATCTCAAGTTGCAGGAGCACCTGCTAAGGGATGCACTGAGGTTTGGTGCAGCCAATATAAAGAACTTTGTAGGGAATTACTGCAGTCTAAGTTCCTCTGCCACTGGACATTGATGGGCCGGGCCCTGTGTTGAAGTCTCTCAAACACTAGAAGTTTGTATCATCCCTGCAGGCCAGATGAGTGGCAAGGGTGCATTCTACAAAGAAATTGCTAACATTTACAAATGTACAGACTCAATAATGCTACAAAAGCATAAATTGAAATGATGCAGAGTGTGAAAAAATGCACAATTTTGCTTTTCTTGTGTAAACTTGTGATGAATAAAATTTATTTTGATATATAAAAACATTTTGTATTGTCCAAAGAGGCCATTGGTATCAATGGTGCCTTGTACTAGGTTAATTCCCGGAACTACTAGGTTAATTCCCGGAATAGCGGGACTATCATATGTTGAAAGATTGGAGCGACTTGGCTTGTATACACTGGAATTTAGAAGGATGAGAGGAGATCTTATCGAAACGTATAAGATTATTAAGGGGTTGGACACGTTAGAGGCAGGAAATATGTTCCCAATGTTGGGGGAGTCCAGAACAAGGGGCCACAGTTTAAGAATAAGGGGTAAGCCATTTAGAACTGAGATGAGGAAAACCTTTTTCAGTCAGGGAGTTGTGAATCTGTGGAATTCTCTGCCTCAGAAGGCAGTGGAGGCCAATTCTCTGAATGCATTCAAGAGAGAGCTGGATAGAGCTCTTAAGGATAGCGGAGTCAGGGGGTATGGGGAGAAGGCAGGAACGGGGTACTGATTGAGAATGATCAGCCATGATCACATTGAATGGCGGTGCTGGCTCGAGGGGCCAAATGGCCTGCTCCTGCACCTATTGTCTATTGTCTATTGTAGACAATATGTACAAACTTTACAAAGGAATAGACCCCATAACCATACAGAGAGAATAACACTATGCACAGTTTTTGGATTATTTGTGTATATGTTTTATGAATAACATTTAAGTCCAGAATTATTATTTTTTAAACTTAATTCCCAACATCATGTTGAGCTGGGAGGTGATCAACTTGGTGAAAGACACACTTTAATCTGCCCAAAATTTGTTGGCCATCTGATGTGAGATGACTACAAAGTGAATGCTGCCATAAGTCATTTTTATTCTTGCAGACTCGAGGATACAAGCTTAACTTTCATCAGAGGGCAACACAAGGGCAAGACTACATGATTACAAACAAGCCGTCCAGTGTAACAGATACAGGATAAAGGGAATAACGTTTAGTGCAAGATAAAGTCCAGTAAACTCCGATTAAAGATGGACAAAGGATTTCCCATAAGGTAGATGGTAGCTCAGGACCGCTCTCTAGTTGGTGATAGGATGGTTCAATTGCCTGATAACAGCTGGGAAGAAACCGTCCCTGAATCTGGAGGTGTGCGTTTTCACACTTGTGTACCTCTTGCCTGATGGAAGAGGAGAAAAGAGAGAGTATCCAGGTCGAGATTCGTCTTTGATTATGCTGTTGGCCTTGTCAAGGCAGCGTATAATGTGGATGGATTCAATGGAAGGGGGGGCTGGTTTGTGTGATGGTCCGGGCTGCATCCACAATTCTCTGCAATTTCTTGCGGTCTTGGATGGAGTTGCTCCCAAACCATGCTGTGTTGCATCCCGATATAAATACTTTCAGTAGAAGTCGGTGAGAGGACCTTGCTTAGTTAGAATGAGATTAGGATGTGAAGTAAATATGGCTTCTGGCTGTCACGGAAGTGTTAAAGGTTGATCTGTTCAAGTCTTCCCAAAACAAACTCCCATATATATTCTTAAGCACCACTTTGTATAATTATTCTTTCTCCACATGCATAACAATAATGTTCATAAAACTGTGTGGCTGTGCCAGGTACACATTGTTCTTTTGAGCTGTGGTGGTGGTCCAGATCTCATTACATCTGTGGTTTGCAGTGTATTGAACCACAGCACAAATATCTCAACAATGAGCCAGAAATAGCATTGTGCTGGGCTGGGAGAAATTAGGATGTGTTCAACATTTTAAGCACCTGACCAATGATATTTCTGATAGAGGTTTTTCAGTTATACTATGTGACACAGAGTCTATTTGGAAATTAATTAAAAAAGACTTATTCATAGCTTCGAAGGTATTTATTCACAAAATGCTGGAGTAACTCAGCAGGTCAGGCAGCATCTCAGGAGAGAAGGAATGGGTGACGTTTCGAGTCTCGACCCGAAATGTCACCCATTCCTTCTCTCCTGAGATGCTGCCTGACCCGCTGAGTTACTCCAGCATTTTGTGAATAAATACCTTCGATTTGTACCAGCATCTGCAGTTATTTTCTTAGACTATTCATAGCTTCAGTTGCACGCATTTTACCTCAAGACTGACGGCACAGTGGCGTAGCGGTAGCGTTGCTGCCTTACAGCTCCAGAGACCAGGGTTCGATCCCTGACTGTGGGTGCATGAAGTTTGTATGTTCTCCCTGTGACTGTTTGGGTTTCCTCCGGGTGCTCCGGTTTCCTCCCACCCTCCAAAGATGTGAGGGTTTGAAGGTTAATTGGCTTTGGTAAATTGTCCCTAGTGTCTAAGACGGCACGGTAGCGCAGCGGTAGAGTTGCTGCTTTACAGCGAATGCAGCGCCGGAGACTCAGGTTCGATCCTGACTACGGGTGCTGCACTGTAAGGAGTTTGTACGTTCTCCCCGTGACCTGTGTGGGTTTTCTCCGAGATCTTCGGTTTCCTCCCACACTCCAAAGACGTACAGGTATGTAGGTTAATTGGCTGGGTAAATGTAAAAAAAATAAAATTGTCCCTAGTGGGTGTAGGATAGTGTTAATGTACGGGGATCGCTGGGCGGCACGGACTTGGTGGGCCGAAAAGGCCTGTTTCCGGCTGTATATATATGATACGATATGATATGAAGATAGAACCTAGTGTAAGGGATCGCTGGTCGGTGTGGGCTCGGTTGGCCGAAGGACCCATTTCCACTCTGTATCTCTAAATTAAACTAAACTAAACAGCAGCCATAAAGTACAATCTCAGGCTGCTTTATTCAGGTGTTATTTGCTGCTTCATTATATGAAGCCATTATCTCGAATAGTGCAAACCAATGCAGCTTGTAAGCAGTCTGGTCAGTCTGAAGAAGACCGACTAGACCAACTGGAAACATTGCCTATCCATGTTCTCCTTGTGTTTTTTGCTCAAGATTCCAGCCTCTGTGGTTCCTTGCGTTAACAGTCGAGTAAGCCCCTGGTCTGTAAATGTTATTCAGTTTCAATGAACAAAGGTGATAGGATAGCAGACCAAGGTGGTGAACAACACCTGATAAAAATTGTGCAAGGGTAGATATTTGATGAGAGCAGGATTGGGTTGTCAAGTTCTTGAACGTCAAACAGCCTGATGCTCTCATGCTCACAGATACTGGCGTTATTGCAATGTACTGATCACAACAAGAGAACAGGGGACAGTCCAGACCAGAGCCATTGGCGCTTCAATTTTGCTCACACAGTGGTAAAGTCAGTAGCATTCACTTTTATTGAAGCATGAATGGCAAGGCAACTACAGGTGAGGAGCAAATGTGCCTAAATGTGCAAATGTGCCTAACCACTGCTGCCTGAGAAGCACAGCTTCATGCAACGCTTCAGGGAAAGCAGCATTCTTACTGCCTGCTGATCAGCGAAGTGTATTCAATGCTGTAAAATGAGCTGTGTTCGTGCAGTAGCCACAAACTAAATTCACCGCGGGGAATCAAATCCTGCTATTACAAGTACAATTATTCTTTATTCGCATGGGAACTGTTATCTACTGCCATGCAAATTCCTTTATATTGAAAAGTGAGAACTAAACTAGTGCAGTCTTAATTTTATGATATTACTGTAGTTGCTCTTGGAGAATCTACAGGTAGTCATAGAGAGCCACAGAGTCATACAGCATGGAAACAGGCCCTTCATCCCAACTTGCCCACACCGGCCAACATGTCCCAGTTACACTTGCCCCACCAGCCTGGGTTTAGCCTATATCCCTCCAAACCTGTCGTATCCATGTACCTGTCTAACTGTTTCTTAAATAGTCCCTGCCTCAACTACCTCCTCTGGCAGCTTGTTCCATACACCCACCACCCTTTGTGTGAAAAAGTAACCCCTCAGATTCCTATTAAACCTTTTCCCCTTCAACCTATGTCCTCTGATCCTCTACTCAGGGCAGGAGACTCTGTGCATCTACCCGATCTACACCTCTCATGATTTTATACACCTCTATAAGATCAAATGCTCAATGCCAGTTTCAGTGTTAATATATAGTTGTAGATCTCCAAATACAAGGTTTCACAGAACAGTAATTCCAGTTTCCCTCCATAATACCACATGGAGTTCCCTATTGATGTATTGCAAGTTCACCCAGATGTCAGCATGAAGCCCAGCAGATGCAATCTTTGCAGCCATTTCTTAAAATGACACACAGCTCATGATAAAATAACAGAAGCATAGAAAAATAGGTGCAGGAGTAGGCCATTCGGTCCTTCGAGTCAGCACCACCATTCAATACGCTCATGGCTGATCATCTAAAATCAGTACTACTTTCCTGCTTTCTCCCCCATATCCCTTGATTCCTTTAACTTTAAGAACTAAATCTAACTCTCTCTTGAAAACATCCAGTGAATTGGCCTCCACTGCTTTCTGTGGCAGAGAATTCCACAGATTCACAACTCTCTGGGTGAAGAAGTTTTTCCTCATCTCAGTCCAAAATGGCCTACCCCTTACTCGTAAACTGTGACCCATGGTTCTGGACTCCCCCAACATCGGGAACAATTTTTCCTGCATCTAGCCTGTCCTATCCTTTAAGAATTGTAGATGTTTCTGTAAGATCCCCTCTCATTCTTCTAAATTCCAGTGAATACAAGCCCAGTCGACCCATTCTTTCATCACATGTCAGTTCCGCAATCCTGGGAATTAACCTGGTGAACCTACGCTGCACTCCCTCAATAGTAATAATGTCCTTTCTCAAATTAGGAGACCAAAATTGCTCAGGTCTAGTCTCACCAGGGCCCTGTACAACTGCAGAAGGACCTCCTTGCTCCTAAACTCGAATCCGCTCGCAATGAAGGCCAACATGCCATTAGCTTTCCTGCAGGCTTATTTTTAGTGACTGATGTACAAGCACACCCAGGTCTTGTCGCAACTCCCCTTTTCCTAATCTGACACCATTTAGATAATAATCGGCCTTCCTGTTCTTGCCACCAAAGTGGATAACCTCACATTTATCCACATTATACTGCATCTGCCATGCATCTGCCCACTCACCCAACCTATCCAAGCCATCCTGCCCTCATCTTCCTTCCCATCATCATCTATATTTGATTATCTCCCATTACTTTCAATGTGATACCTTCCCTTTCAGCAATCTGAAGGGACCATTCCCTCCTTGACTTTAATTTTCCATCCTATCCCACTTTGACATTCCCCTTGGCCATTTACCTGTTCCATTAAACCCAACCCCAGCTCAAGTAACAGTGTCTCATCCTCTGACAAGGCATGTTGCCTTGAATGTAATGATGAATTTAGCAAGTTCAGATAATCACCTAATCTTTTGAAACAAGTCTCATGTCATTTCTCCTAAATGGTTGATGCCTCTGCCATCTTTCTGCCATCATTGTTATTTGGCAACAAGAGGACAAACAAAAATTTGACATTTCACTTGGACATTCTGCTGGTGCCAAATCTTATGGCTCCCAACACTTTATGAAGAAACTTTGTTTATTAACTCTGCTTTTCCCCAACAATAGGTGCTGCCTGACTCACGACTGAGTATTTACAGCATGCTCTTTTAGTTCTGATTTCTGGTTTCTGTAATGTTTTGTAGTTCGTAGTTCCTGAATTGTTTCCTTTTTTAAAAATCTCATTCTATTCACATTTTTGCCTTTTTTACATCCTTTCCACTGAGATCGGTTGCAATTAACCAGCTTTCACCATCCTCCCTTGGCTGGCACCACCACCCCTTGTGTTATTTGGTCCACCGTATCAGAATTAATGCCATCTGTAACCTGTAACATTAACTTTGCCTTCCTCTGCACAGATGCTGAATGATTGGCCAGGTATTTTCAGCATCTTCTGTTTTATTTTAGATATCCCAGTGTCTGTTCTTTTTGGCTTTACATAGTAAATCATGGAATCATTTTTGCCCTGTACCTTGAATCAAAGACCAGCTGCCACAATAAATTGTCTGCTTTTCACTTGATGTTCCATGTCTAAGTGAGTGAATAGTGGAATTGATACTTGGTTCTGAAGAAACCACAATGAACTACAGATAGCAGCAATCACAAGCCAATTCCCTACTTACCAGCCATCCCTGAGTTCACGTTCCCGATACGACTAACCACCTCAACATCTGCTTGGCCACAACACTAAACTAAAAGCCATAGCAAAATAAACATTTTGAACCAGATTTATAAATAGAATATTGGCCCAGGGCACGTTGCTGCAAACTAATTATCATCATGCCTTTCCTTGTTCCCTTGCAAAGTGCAAGGAGTTAGCTGCATCGTGACTGGCATAATGGTGCTGAGATTCAGTGGACGACACTGCAGATCAACTTGATGATCTTCATTGGCTCTGGATCTCGGAAGCCTGACGTCAAATGCAGCTTCTTGCCCTGAGGATGAGTGTTTAGGGCCAGCTGTCGGATCAGCCCCAGGAAGACTACAAAAGTGCAGCAAGACACGTACAAATGTTGACATCCATAATTTCACCCCTGCAAAGGCCATTCCCCTGAGGCAGGCTCTCAGCAATGCTGCTAATCTGAACCCAGCCGGTTGAACCCGTTTGATCACTGAGTCATAGAGTCATCAAGCACAGAAACAGGCCCTTCGGCCCAACTTGCTCCTTCCGACCAAGCTTTCCCATCTACACTAGTCCACCAGCCCACATTTGGACCATATCCCTCCAAACCTTTTCTGTCCATACACCTGTCCAAATGTCTCTTAAATGTTGTTATGGTATCTTCCTCAACTGCCTCATCCAGCAGCTCATTTCGTATACCCACCACCTCCGTGTGAAAAAGTTGCCCCTGAGATTCCCATTAAATCCTGTCACATAAACTGTATTGGAATCAATGAGCGCAGGTGAAATGTATAATAGGTTTCCCAAGATTTGTCTGCAGGGGACTCGTGAATTTAGACTCCACAATTCCTATTTTTGTCGGTTTTATCCTGATCTCCACATAGAAATAACAAGGTTTCATCATGATCTTGGCTTTCTCTAACTCTACCCAGACTCTTCTGCCCTTAGTTCACATGTATCCAAACCTCATTTTTAATTTACTATTGCCAGTTATGCCTTCAGTTTCTCATTCCATGGAATCCTTTCCTAATTCTTCTAACTCTCCAGAAAAACCAGTGTAGATTACGACCCACTCTACATCAATGGGGTCTGTGTGGAAAGGGTACCCGCTTTCAGGTTCCTGGGTACGCACATCGCAGAGGATCTTACCTGGTCTACCAACACCATCACCACAGTAAAGAAGGCACAGCAGAGACTCCACTTCCTGAGGATCCTCAGGAAGACCAACCTGCAGGAGAAGCTCATGCTGTCCTTCTATCGCTGCTCCATCGAGTGTGTGCTGGCATACTGTATAACCACATGGTATGCCAGCTGCTCAGAAAAGGACAGGAAGGCCCTTCAGAGGGTCATCACGACGGCCCAGAAGATCATCGGCTGCTCACTGCCCTCCCTGGAGCACCTGTTCAGCCTACGCTGCCTCAGTAGAGCAGGCAAAATAATAAAAGATCCATCCCACCCCGGCCACCGTCTGTTTGTTCATTTGCCCTCTGGTCGACGTTTCAGGTCGATCAAATCCCGAACAAACAGACTTAAGAACAGTTTTTACCCCAGGGCCATACGAGAACTGAACACTACCTTTGCACTAGGCAACACCGTTAAAAAATCTTGTACTTAATATAATTGTATTTATGTATTTATTTGTTTTTGCATTTATTGCATATATGTTTGTACGCACCGTCAGGATTGGCTATTTTTTAATTTCGTTGTACTCGTTGCAATGACAATAAATGAATATTATTATTATTATTATTATTATTTTTCCCCCTGCATCTTCCGTAAAACCCATTCGATGTTGGTCTGGCCATTTGAAGAGCCCCTGTGAATTGCAGTCTGATTTTCAATAATAATAATAATATATTCCTTTATTCGTCCCACACCGGGGAAATTTACAATGTTACAGCAGCAAAGTGGATAGCAAGAGATCATTCATTATAAATAAAAGTAAAGACAATGATAAATTATCATCAGTTTACTGTGTATCCTTAACTGTTACTGTTGACTCGTCTGCTGGGAGCAGTGCTGGTTGTGCAGTCTCACAGCAGCGGGAAGGAAGGACCTCCTATATCTCTCCTTCATGCACTTGGGGTGAAGGAGTCTGTCACTGAAGGAGCTGCTCAGTGCAGTGACATGCAAAGGGGGTTAACATTCATCACCATGTTAAAGCATGTGCATGTTTTGTTGCAATGATGTCCAACTCCATCCCCAGATAAGGGCTCAGCATACTTTGAAAGTTAAAATGAGCAGCAGTGTGGCACGGTGGCGCAGCGGTAGAGTTGCTGTCTTGCAGCGCCGGAGACCCGTATTCAATCCTGACTACCGGTGCTGCCTGTATGGAGTTTGTAAGTTCTCCCCGTGACCTGCCTGGGTTTTCTCCGGGATCTCTGGTTTCCTCCTACATTCCAAAGATGTACAGGTTTGTAGGTTAATTGGCTTCGGTAAAAATTGGAAATTAGCATAGAAGCATAGAAAATAGGTGCAGGAGGAGGCCATTCGGCCCTTCGATCCAGCACCACCATTCATTGTGATCATGGCTGATCGTCCCCAATCAATAACCCGTGCCTGCCTTCTCCCCATATCCCTTGATTCCACTAGCCCCTAGAGCTCTATTTAACTCTCTCTTAAATCCATCCAGTGTTTTGGCTCTCACTGCCTTCTGTGGCAGAGAATTCCACAAATTCACAACTATCTGGGTGAAAAAGTTTCTTCTCACCTCAGTTTTAAATAGCCTCCCCTTTATTTTAAGACTGTGGCCCCTGGTTCTGGACTCGCCCAACATTGTTCCTAATGTGGGTACGATAGTGCTAGTGTGCGGGGATTGCTGGTCGGTGGGCCTAGGGGCCTGTATCGCTAAACTAAAAAATCACTTTTTACACACCAGTTATTACTGTGTTTTGTGCCCCTTTCTGAACACAACTAACTTTTTTAGTTTTCTCAATCCTGTGGTCTGAATCAAAGTGACATAGCCCCATTCATGCATGTTGCTTCGTGTTAGAAGTCTGGGAAATGCTTGCCCTCAGATGCAAGACCAATGAAAATAGGTTAGCTATTGAACAACGGCACGGCAAATAGTCTAAGAGCTACCACTCGTTTTGAAGGCAGGTACACATAACTTCTAATATCCTGTCCTTGACTTTTTATCGTCTAGACAAATAATTAAAGCTATATATCCCTCGTCCTTGGCAGCAAGGTGAGAGAGTGCAATGAAACAGCTGCCCCCAAAATAATGGCCACAATACCAGGATAGACAGCATGGAGTCTGCTAGGTTGACAGGTTGGAGACGCATGGGACAAAATGTAATAAGGTCACAGGTCGTTTCGGCAGCGATTACTTCCCGATTACAAGTGAGAATGGAAAAGAATTAACCCTCAGACCCACTACCACATACACACAGAACAATGACTCTTCACATCATTCGTGTGCGCGTGCACACACGTTGTGTCACGGTGGAATCGTGTGGCGGGGAGGGGATTTCTCACTGTAAATAATTAAAACACCAACATTTTCTGCCTAAAAGCTCGAAGGGCCATGCCGCCAAATGTAAGGAAAGCATGACCATCACAGAAGAGATTTGTCTTCAATACCGCTGATCATTATCAGTCTGAGAAAGTAGTCACCGTGACTCTTTGCATAATGACACTGGGCTTCGCTCCACCTCACTGGAAACATATTGGATTCGAGCTGGATGATGTATTCCTGTGGCTAATTTGCTCAGCGCAGGTACAGTGCAAGGAAAACCAGTTACCTTCTATTTGTTGTGGTTGTTAAATGGATAGAATGCAATTCTTGGCTGGAAACAGTGCACCCTTTGGGTAAAAGAAGTGGTTTACCTCAGTAGCTTATAATATGTGTGCACAGATGCCAAATAAATGTGGCTGCGGTTTCTTATCATCATCCAATCTAGACATTGCTATTTTTAATTTGCATAGTGTGTCTAAATAATAGCCAAATTCCCGTGAGTCAGTACTGGTTTATCCTACAGGGTATTTTTCACATGCTGTTTGACATCCTAGCCAAATTTCCCCCCCTCTCTCTCCCTCCCTCCCTCTCTCTTAACCCTTAAAGAGCTTCCACCCCACCATATCCAGGCTACAATAAATCACATATTTCTGATTGCATTCAGCATTTTAACCACCTGAACTAACAACTGGTTCTACAACTTCAAGGTTTTTAATAAAAGTTATTCACGCCGACAGGCATGGAGGAGGAGACAGCTGCAATGGGTCCTTGCAGCAGCTGCAGCTGGGATTGGAAAATGACGCCAAAATGGTGCCTCTTCATATCATCATATCATATATATACAGCGCGGAAACAGGCCCTTTCGGCCCACGCCGCCCAGCGATCCCCGCACATTAACACTATCCTACACACACTAGGGACAATTTTTTACATTTACCCAGTCAAATTAACCTACATACCCGTACGTCTTTGGAGTCTTGCACATGGAGTCAGTCGTGCTCGGAGCATACTGCACAAACGGTATGCAAAAAATGTATTTCACCATACCTGGTACATGCGACAATAGTTTTGTTTAGAGATGCAGTGCGGAAACAGGCCCTTCGGCCCACTGAGTCCGAACCGACCAGCAATCCCAGCACATTAACGCTATCCTGCACACACTAGGGACAATCTATATTTATACCAAGCCAATTAACGTGCAAACATGTACGTCTTTGAAGTGTGGGAGGAAACCGAAGAAAACCCATGTGGTCACGGGGAAAACGTACAAACTCCTTACAGACAGCACCCGTAGTCGGGATCGAACCCAGGTCTCTGGCGCTGCAAGCACTGTATTGCAGCAACTCTACTGCTATGCCACTGTGCCGCCCTCCAATAAAGAAACCATAATTCATAATTCACCATAATTCAATTCACAGAAGATTGAACAATGATTGGATATATGTAAATAATGTAGGGTGCTGTGGGGGTGCTAATACTGTCAGCTGTTTGACAGAGGAATAGAGGAACATATTAGAGTAGTTAATCTGTCAGGTAGTATCAGTTTCAAAAATACTGCCCATCCATAACTTTCCAAGGAAAATTGGGTTCACATGTGGATCAACCGTCTAGCTACTCAATTTAAAATGTCAATTCTACCTTTAAACCCAATGTCTGCTGAAGCCGAGAAAATGGTGCTTTCTGGCGTTCATTTACAATGTGACGTTAATGAGTTTTCATGTTTACTGTCCACCTGAAATATCTGACATTGTGTTTAATTTCTCACAATCAAAATGGGAGTCAGTTACCCCTTATCAAGTTTGCTAGGCTTTAGCCAGAACTGGGAGAATCTGACTGCATCACGAGAGCATCTCGTATAGGCAACAACGAGGAACGGCGTGATGCTTGCTGAAACCCAGGCAGCAGGAGCATGTGGCAAAGGGGTTAATGCTTTGAAGACTCCAGTCACAATTCCGCAATTAAAGTTAAAAGAAAAACCCTGGACAACTTTGGTGGAATGCAGTCCTCCCACTTGTGTACCATGCTAGCAAGATCATGTATAGATACGTGCTTCAATAACATTACTTACCTCTGCTGTTTTGGCTCCAGTCCCGACAGTAGGCGCCAAGGAGAAATTAAAACTTTTATGGAACATCTACTCACCACATTCAGGGGAAGGATTTGGCCCTGTGTATATGGAATGATCAGATGTGGAAATGTATTACACACAATTATTTCATTTATTTGCTCTTAAAAAAGCTCTGAGTTTCAAACAGAAGTCAAGTTCAAGAATGCAGGATCCTGGATAAATTAGTTCTGGGACTGCGATATCCAAAACAGAAAATGTTTGAAATATATGAAAGCAGTTGAAGATTTTTTTTTTAAAGTGCATCCTAACGTATGGGATCGGAGAGATGTTTTGTGTGAAAGGGCTGCGTCACAACTTTACCATTCTGTGTTTGCAAACATTGATTAAACACATCACCCGCAGTTCAACCATTATAATCAAGTGTCTCTCTATTTGAGAAACCATTTCATTTTGTGTTATTATCTGAGCATTAGAGAGAGTGCATGGCATCAGAACCACATCTCTTAAAGGAACTTCACCTAATCCAAGTATGATCAATTCCCCCATTATTATGAATGAAAGTAGAAATGCAAGTGGAATGCTGTAACAATATTACATATTCATAGATTTTTTAATCTATCTGCTGCTTTCCTCATTTATCATGAAGAACCCAATTCTGCACAGGAACACCTAGTGGTGAGAAGAAGCTTCTTAAAGGCGTCAAAGGTTATGAGGAGAAGGCAGGAGAATGGGATTGAGAGGGAAAAACAGATCAGCTATGATTAATAGTTAAGCCTTCGTTGCCAAGTTGCGAGTATTGTTTCTCTACTTTCTCCGTACAACATGACAAAACCAAACCAATGCTGTAAGGCAATGCAATAACTTCAGTGGATCATAATGAACTGGGAACTGGGAAATCGTTGGCAATTGTTTTGATTTTTCAGATGCAACTTTTTGTCTCTGTTACTGCTTCGACCTTGACTTCCGCTCCTGCAACTCACGTGCAGGTCTGAAGAGTTTGCTTAAAACAGTTTTTTTTAAATGGCAGGAGTAGGCTTTCAACTCTGGGGACAGATTGGTCATAGAACAGGACATAGTACAGCACAGGAACAGGCCCTTCGGCCCACAACATCCATGTCAAACATGCCAAGTTAATCTTCTCTTCCTGCACGTGATTCACTCCTTGCATATCCACATGTCGGCTGTGGTGTCAGGGATGACATCGGGTTTGGCAACGAACACACTATTTCTCTCATGTCTTGCTGAATATTGAAGTCTGCACAATTTCTGCTATCTGAATTGCAAACAGCCATTAATCAAAATAAAAATGCTGAAATAACTCAAGCCAGTCAAGCAGCATCTGTGGAGAGAGAAACAAGTTAATGTTTCAGGTTGAAGACCATTCATCAGAACTGAGAAAGAGAGAAAGCTGGTTAGTCTAAGTAACAGAGGTGGTGGGGAGGTCATTACGTGGAGCAAGAGGAATGTGAGCCATTGAATAGACAGTTAAGCTAGACACATGCATATGGAGGGACTGGAGGGATATGGATCATGCAGAGGCAAAAGTGATTAGTTTAACCTGAAGAAGGGTCTCGACCCCGAAACATCACCCATTCCTTCTCTCCAGAGATGCTGACGGTCCCGCTGAGTTACTCCAGCTTTTTGTGTCTATCTTCAGTGTAACCTGGCATCACGTTCAGCATGGGAATTGTGGGATGAAAAACCTGCTCCTGTACTGTGCTGTGTTCCATGTTCTAGATAAGCTCCTTTGTCTTTGCAACGTGTCGTTGGCATTGTGAAGTTTGGGCATTAATGTATGAGGTGGCTTACTAGGACATGCTGAGCAGCCCCGAATAAATAAATACAAAAATAGAGAGAGAGAAATGGACAGAATGTAATAAAACAGAAAGAGAGAGAAAGTTATCTGAAATTGCGGAATTCAGTATTCTCTTTACTTGGCTACATTTTGGGGTTAAAAGAGGTTTGTAGGTTAGTTTAGATAGGCACTTTAGTTTAGTTTGGTTTACTTTCGTTTAGTTTAAACCGATGATAGGCACAAAAACCTGGAGTAACTCAGCGGGACAGGCAGCATCTCTGGAGAGAAAGAATGGGTGACGTTTCGGGTCGAGACCCATTCCTTCTCTCCAAAGATACTGCCTGTCCCGTTCAGTCCAGCTTTGTGTCTATTGGCGATAGATAGGAATGTGCGCTGAGGTTTTACAACTTTTTCGGCGCCAATATTTGGCACCTCGTGTACTGCCAAGGTGAGGTCTGCTACATGATTTTACCAGGTTGTATGCAGAACAAAGCATTTCACTGTACATGTGGCAATAAATTATTATAGTATCACTAATCCTGTCCTACACACTAGGGGGATTTTTTTTTACAGAAGCCAATTAACCTACAAACCTGCATATTTTAAAAATGTGGGAGGAAACCGGAGCACCCGGAGAAAACCCATGTGATCACAGGTAGAACGCACAAACTCCATACAGACAGAGTAGAGTTAGAAATATTCCACATGCAGATGTGGCTACAAACCAAATGAGAGGATCACTCATATTTCAACGATTTTCTAGCTGGGGTTCACCTTCGGTGAATCCTTTTATATTGGGCCACAAGAGGGAGTCATGAGCACTAGAACTGCAGCATCTCTTAAAGGAATCCTTCCCAGAAAAGTTCACACACAAGGCCAGTAAAGGTGGTATGGCCAAATAGGGACCAAAATAGAAATCCGCTGAGGGAAGCAAAAGGCATGGCCCACGGGATGAAAGAGCATTTTGCATTAATGTTTATCGTGCAAGATACGTTTGCCAAAAACATGCAAAAGAAAGATAATGCTGAGGTATTGGAGAAGATTTGTTTTTAAATAGCTAGGAACTGTAATACCAGTACAGATATCCAGTTGGAGATCTGTGGTTGAGTAAAAATATTGCCCACAATCTTTCAAACCTCCTTCGATACTCCCAAGTAGACTGGAGGACTGTGAGTAATGCATTCTCATTCAAGGAAGGGAGTCTATTTACTGTCTAAATAGGTGGCGTGGAAGCTTTCGGAAAAACCCCCAACTTAATTTACTAGAAACCGAATAGCCAATTAGAAAAGCAAGGAAAAATAAAAAGGCGCAAGCTTGATTTCTTCAGCATAGTCCGTGTAGAATGCATACTGTAGTTCTCAACATTATAGCGTATCACCTCCATAAATAAGATGTCAACTTCTTTACATCGGCGAAACCAAACGCATGCTCGGCGATCGCTTCGCTCAACACCTTCGCTCAGTCCGCCTTAACCAACCTGATCTCCCGGTGGCTGAGCACTTCAACTCCCCCTCCCACTCTGACCTTTCTGTCATGGGCCTCCTCCAGTGCCACAGTGAGGCCCACCGGAAATTGGAGGAACAGCACCTCATATTTCGACTGGGCAGCTTGCAGCCCAGTGGTATGAACATTGACTTCTCCAACTTTAGATAGTTCCTCTGTCCCTCTCTTCCCCTCTCCCTTCCCAGTTCTCCCTCTATCTTCCTGTCTTCACCTATATCCTTCCTTTGTCCCGCCCCCCTGACATCAGTCTGAAGAAGGGTCTCGACCCTAAACGTCACCCATTCCTTCTCTCCTGAGATGCTGCCTGACCTGCTGAGTTACTCCAGCATTTTGTGAATAAATACCTTCGATTTGTACCAGCATCTGCAGTTATTTTCTTATGCTCCATAAATAAAGTTCTATGTCCACAGTACGTTAGAGGTGAATCGGACAGTAATCGTTTGATGATACTAAGCAACTTGTCCAAGAAGAATGCACACATTCCTATTGTATCAAGTACAGTAAATATCCCAGTTTTTGAATAAATTTTAAATTTATGCTTAAGGAACGCTGTATGAAGTCGTGATAGCTCGGCCTTTTTTATTGGTTACCAGCTTGTCCCATAAAGAGAATTTCCAATACTTTGCCAAAAACCTTTGCAACCATTTCCTTCCTTGCCCCACTTTAAAAGATATCTGCTCTGTGGTGGGTTTGCTGAGCTCTTCAGTTCTCAAGCTAGTGCCAGGATCACTCTATCACATTGTCCTCCAGTAATCCAGCAGCTTGTTGTATTTGTACATTGGCGGAGGACTGCTGTGAACATTGCAAAACATCCTCAAAAGTAAAATATTAAAATACATGAAACATTGAGGCACACTGAACAATTTTAATTTCCCTCATTATTTCTTTGCTATTAATTTATTCTTCTCAGACAAAAAAATTGCCCCTCGTGTGCGTAGGATGGTGCGTAGGATGTGCTGGCCGGCGCAGACTCAGTGGGCCGAAGGGCCTGTTTCTGCTCCCTATCACTAAACTAAGTTAAACTAAGCTATGATCAGCCATGATCGCATTGAATGGCAGTGCTGGCTCGAAGGGCCGAATGGCCTCCTCCTGCACCTATTGTCTATTGTCTAAGACCTGGCAGAGCTAATGGTTTTCACCATCCTGCACAACAAAAATATAGCGACTGTCATGATTCATTAAATGCAGACTTCCCACTTTGAGTACAGTGCTGAATTCATGGATAGTGAATTTTGAAACTAGATTTAAAACATCCAAATATTGTCATGCAAGGTACATTGAATAAACTGATCTGAAGACTGGTTGGAATACTTTTCATTTGAACATGGAAATTATGCTGTTTTTTTAAATCTGCAAGATAGTCACGCATCACCATTTATTCAGATTAGATATACATTCTCTCAATTAAGTCTTTTACTGCTGACGTGAGATAACTACAGTTCAGGAGCAGAAATTCCTTCTCGACCACAAGTGCAAAACATATGCCTCAGTGGCTTTACCTCATTTAACAACACTCTTTAAATTTAGTTCCATTGAAGTCCATGGAGCCAAACATCGAAAGGGGAATTAAACTTACAGCTGCTTCGAAACGTTTACCTCAAAGTTTTTCACTTAACCGCGACCAAGTAACATGAAGTTTAGGTATGAGGTTTAGACGTAGGTTTACTATTATCACGTGTATCAAGCTTTGTTTTGCTTGTGATCTTACCAAATCAGATAATACTATGCGTAAAAAACATCAAGCCAAACTCAAAGGGAAAGGTGCAGAGTACAGAATATAGTTCTCAGCAGAATAGAGTTCAGAAGCGGTTACAATTATTGCAAAGCTCTACTACTTCCTGTAAACATGGACTGATTTAAAAGACTAGGATAGCAACTGACAATAAAACGATGTGTAGGAAAGAACTGCAGTTTTGGTTTAAATCGAAGATCGGCACAAAATGCAGGCAGCATCTCTGTATGAGAGTCTGAAGAAGGGTCTCGACCCGAAAAGTCGCCCATTCCTTCTCTCCAGAGATGCTGCCTGTCCCGCTGAATTACTCCACCATTTTGTGTCTATCTTTGACAATGACCCAAACTTGTTTAAATTAATTGGGAAAAAGAACATGGTAAAGATGGAATTTTTCCTTATGGGCATCTGGCTAACCCAGTAGAGGCCTCTGTTGTAAATGAGGAACGGTGCTATTTTTAAACTATAAATAGTCCTTTATTAACAGTGCCCCTTTAAAGCTGGGCCCACTCAGCTTACCTTCCTTGACTGCACGCTGAATCCTATTATAAATTGACCGCATCTCTAACTGCTGCTTCCCAATTCTTTTCAAATTGCCATCATCAACACTTCCTTAGAAACTTACCCTCAACCTTTGTTTTCCTTTTACTGCCCTGTTCCCAATCTCTTTTCCAATAATTTGACTGTGCTTTTGAGATCAGTTGACATCATTTTCACAACTGCCTATAATCAAATGTTGCCATTTGGGGTTCCATACTCACCATCGTACTGAAACAATCATGATGAAAGGGATTTTTAGCAAGTGTGACCATGTTCACTGTTTATGAAGATGTTGACAATGGTAACCGTATCCTTATCTTTTAAGTAGAACCTTTTAAATGAAATTAAGTAAAACTCAATGGCCTATTAATCATGCACGACCAGTAGAGTGCATTTTGGGGAAAGGACCAAGTACAGGTGAGCATCACATGTGAGCTGGGTTGCACCCTTTCCGCCTTATGCAGAGACCGTTCCTTCTGCAACTCCCTGGTTAACTCATCCCTTCCCACCCAAACCACCCCCTCCCCAGGTACCTTCCCCTGCAACCGCAGGAGATGCAACACCTGTCCCTATACCTCCTCCCTCGACTCTGTCCAGGGACCCCAACAGTCCTTTCAGGTTAGGCAGAGGTTCACTTGCACCTCCTCCAACCTCATCTACTGTCTCCGTTATTCAAGATGTGGACTCATACATCGGCGAGACGAAAACGTAGACTGGGCGATCGTTTCGCTGAACACCTTCGCTCAGTCTGCCTGGATCTACTTGTTCTCCTGGTCGCCAAACACTGTAATTCCCCTTCCCATTCCCACACTGACCTTTCTGTCCGAGACCACCTCCATTGACAGTGAGGTTAAACGTAAATTGGAGGAACAGCACCTCATATGTTGCTTGGGCAGCTTGCAGCCCAGTGGTATGAATATTGATTCATTGAATATTGACTTCAAGTAACCCCGGCATTCCCTCTCTCTCAATCCCTCCCCCACCCAAGTCGCACCAGCTTCTCGTTCTCACCTAGCAAACAAGGCCTGTTTCCTTTATCATAGTTGCTTTTTTTGCATACCTCTCATTCATTTGTTCTATATCTCTCTACATCACAGTCTATATCTCTCAGTCTGAAGAAGGTTCACGACCCGAAACGTCACCCATACCTTCCCTCCAGAGATGCTGCCTGTCCCGCTGAGATACTCCAGCACCTTGTGTCTTTAATAGTGTTACTGTTTCCCTGGTGAAGTGAAGTGCTGCACGCTTTGGTGTGAGTGCGCTGGTGGAAGATGTGTCTGATGAACCAGATTTTTTATCATCTTTTCTTCATCTTTCTCTCCAGGATTACCTTTGGTGCTACTTTTTTTCTAATCTCTTGCTCATTGTGGCAGTACAGAAACAGGGCCTAAACATGGGTCAACTCCACTTCTCACAGAAGACCCACAGAGAGCTCAGTAGCACTATAAATACACATAAACCTAAGCAATGTTTAGTTTAGTTTAGCGATACAGCGCGGATAATAGGCCCTTCCACGTCCATGCTGACCAGCGATCCTTGTACACTGGAACAACCCTACACTCTGGGGACAATTTACAATCTTTACCAAAGCCAATTAACCTACAAACATGTAGGTCTTTGGAGCATGTGAGGAAACTGGAGCACCCGGGGGAAAACCAACGCGGTCACAGGGAGAATGTACAAACTCCGTACAGGCAGCACCTGTAGTCAGGATCGATCCTGGGTCTCTGGCACTAAGGCAGCAACTCTACTGCTGCGCCACCGTGCCGCCCCATCGGTCTGAAGGTAAAAATTAAATTACCGATCCTTTCAAAACTTGTTCCACATGAATCTTGGTGTCGAGCCATGTGAAGTAGTAAAATTGATTTTAAAAGGTCATGTTTTAAACCTGCTGGCTTACTGGCGTTTTGTTTGCAGCCGATGTGTCAGGTCAAGCAATCAAAGTGAGAAACATACTGGCAATCCATCACTATTAAACCTACCTGATTTCCACAATAGCATTCTCTAATTTATATCTGAAACCAGGCTTGTCCAAGCGGATTTTTAATGTTTTTTTAATATATTCTTTGATGTTGTTGGGGAAAAAAAATATATAGTGAGCAGAAACTAAAATGTTGCTGATTACATGACAGTCAATATTTTGGAATAAGCTCCAAATATTAGATGCTGTCACATTGGAGCAGTTCATAGTCAATGGGTGTAAAGAAATACAGATGGAAACTATTTTACTGGATTCACACAGTTGCTTTTTAATCTCAGTGGAACAGCCTCCCCCTTTGTCGACTTATGCTACAAATGGGAAATAGCAGGAGACTGCACTTTTCACAATAGCTCAGTCAATCATAATTAATGTCAGAGATAATAAATATATAATTCAGCGAGTTGAACTTTAATTACTTCAAGGCATTTCTGCCCTGGATCATAATAGCAAGCTTCATCAACTGCGATGAGATTCAGCTGCCAGTTTAGTGGGCTTGCATTATTGAGTGTTTCAAATTAACTCTGAGACAGCTAGAGGTGTTTGATCTGCCTCGCGTAGGTTGAGCTGAACATTTCTTCCTGCCCATTTCCTTGGTAAATTGGGCAGAGGTGAAATGCAAACCATGCATTAGCAGATAAAGGGTACCCGAAATAGTCAATGTCAAAATCGAGGGACAACACCAAAGACAGCAACAAAGGCTGTAATTATGAAGGGGCTCGATTAGGCCATATTAAGAAAGAAAGCGCTATGTCCAAATAAAAATTAGCCAACATGAAGAAAAAGAATCACAGGATAGGTCTAAGAAATGCTGATCCTTCGACAAGCAGGACTGAATGATCAAACTTTTGACAATTCTGACTTGACATTCAAATGGAGCCTTTAAAAGTTTGGGGATTTCCAAATTGTTCTACAATCAGTAAATCTGCTATTGACGTGTAGTCTCAAGTGTACTACAGGGTAACCATTTTACTAGTCGATCACTGCAGAGTCCCACAAGCAACAAAGTGAAAATGGTCAAGAGTGTGAGACAAAGAGAAAGAGGAAGATATGAGACCAGGGCTAACAGCAACAGTGGTCAGAGATGGGGGTCAGAGGCAGGGGAAGTAGAATTTCCTTGTGATATATTAACACCAGGATAATGCATTGATGTGTACAGCAAATACACTTTTCTGCAGATTTTAATGAATAATCTGGTCAAAGTTCTGTACTTTTCCTTTGCTTTTTGTAATACACAGATTTTACATTAATATTACATTTCAATAATTGTTTTGGTACACAATTGAATTTGATGTCGTTTGGAAGCATGCCTTTGAACTTGAATGCTCCCGAATAAAAGCTGGGCTCAGACAAGCTTGACAGCATTGTGTTCAATTCTTCCAGGCTGGAGAGAATCAGCTCCATTCTGCACAAAGACCAGAGTCTCCTCCGTATGGGGCTAGTCATGCAACCTCTCACGTTGGCTGGTTGTTGCAATCATTTGCAATCTGGTCCTGCAAGAGAGAGGGGAGTGGCGTTGGAGTTGTCTGTCACAGTGTTTTGGTGATGTGGCTATCATTATGAAATAGCTGAGCAAGTGCCAACTTTAAGATGTGGGCGTGAGGTTGGTGGCAGTAGGCAGTTTGTGAGGTTGTGGTTCACGGCATGAATGCTAGGCATGAAAGCTAGTTGGCAGAGGTTGTTGTTGATGGAAGTGGGGGGTGTGGTGCATTCAGAAGTGTCGGAGGCGAGCGGTGCAATTGAAGGAATGTAGCATTTTAAGACCGATCTCCGCCACGCATGGGCGGTTCTTGAACTGTGAGGAGCACTCTCAGACTCTGAGACATGAGACCTGTCATTAACTACCACAGCCATCTTTAGTTTAGTTTAGTTTAGAGATACAGCAGGAAACAGGCCCTTCAGCCCACTGAGTCCATGCCGGCCAGCGATCCCCGCACACTAGCACTTTCCTAGCTACCCTAGGGACATTTTTTTTACATTTATACCAAGCTAATTAGGTTACAAACCTGAATGTCTTTGGAGTGTGGGAGTTTCTTGGAGAAAACACACGCAGGTCACAGGGAGATTGTACAAACCTTCAGCCTGACTTGTCCATGCCAACCAACAAAGACATTCTAGCCTTAGAGGGAGTACAGAGAAGGTTCACCAGATTGATCCCTGGGATGGCAGGACTTTCATATGAAGAAAGACTGGATAGACTAGGCTTATACTCGCTGGAATTTAGAAGACTGAGGGGGGATCTTATTGAAACATATAAAATTCTTAAGGGGTTGGAGTGGCAAGATGCAGGAAGATTGTTCCCGATGTTGGGGAAGACCAGAACCAGGGGTCACAGCTTAAGGATAAGGGGGAAGTCTTTTAGGACCGAGATGAGAAAACATTTCTTCACACAGAGAGTGGCGAGTCTGTGATATCCTCTGTCACAGAAGGTAGTTGAGGCCAGTTCATTGGCTATATTTAAGAGGGAGTTAGATGTGGCCCTTGTGGCTAAAGGGATCAGGGGGTATGGAGAGAAGGCAGGTACAGGTTACTGAGCTGGATGATCAGCCATGATCATATTGAATGGCGGTGCAGGCTCGAAGGGCCGAATGGCCTACTCCTGCACCTATTTTCTATGATTCTATGTTTCTAACATGCCCCATCTACACTCGTTCCACCTGCCTGCAATTGGCCCAGTTCCTTCTAAACCTGTCCTATCCATGGATTAAAGTTCATGTGGAGGTGTGAGGATGCGAACACTGGTGAAGCAACAGACATTATTTATACCCTATACACCCCAAAGCCATATTATAGAATTGGAGAATGGTTTTAGCACAGAAACAAATGACTATTTAGCCTGCCTCATCTATGTTGGCTTCCAGCAGAGCAAAACAACTTTCTCCTTGAAGTGTACGAAAATCGTTGGTGAAAATGTCCCCACGATAATGATCAAATTGGTCTGGAGAAGTTTACCTCAGTGGCATGGAGACCAAAGCTTGCCCATCAGAATGATTTACATTTAGCGAAGTATATTTGAATTGCAGCCAAAGGCCATAATATAGGAAAATGTGGCTGCCAAATTGCAGACAGGATTCCACAAGTAACATTGCCAATAAGACGGACAATGATTCCACAAACAAAATTGCGATAATACTCCTGGGGTAACACCTCATCATTTCCCACCCAAACCAACCCTTCTCCATTGCCAGAGTGAGGCCGCACGCAAACTGGAAGAACAGCACCTCATATTTCGCTTGGGTAGCTTATAACCTAACGGTATGAACATCAAATCCTCCAATCTTAGATAACTACCTACAAACACTCTCCTACCTACCACCCCCCCCCCTTCCCTGTGACCCATCTGGATATGCAACCATTTCTCCTTTATCCCTTCCTCTGCCCCCTTCCAACTATATTCCTTTCTCTGGCTTCACATTTCATTCCCTTTCTTTCCCTATCTAATTCCCCTTTTGTCTTTGCATTTCTGGCCTTTGTTCAAACAGCTGCCAATAAAACCTTCCCTCACCTGGATCCACCCCATTACTTACCAGGGATTTGTCCCACCCCCATCTCCCTTCCAGCTCTCACCCCCTACCTCAGTCTGATGAAGGGTCCCGAGCTGAAACACCACTTATCCATGTTCTCCAGAGATGGGTTACTCCAGCACGTTGTGCCTTTTCTGTTCCAGTATCTACTAATATTGGTCATTCGACAAGAGGAACTGGGATTTGATGATGTTCCTATGACATTGGTGGTCATGGGCTATTTCGGTAGTACTAGTGGTAGGATTGTGAAACATTGTCAAATTAAATGTTATTAATTGCTATGGTGCAAACATTGGCAATACATCGTACACCACAGTGCACTGGCAGTGAAATAATTGAAATTAGGACATTGTGTGTAGGAAAATAACTGCAGATGCTGGTTCAAATTGAAGGTAAACACAAACTGCTGGAGTAACTCAGTGGGTCAGGCAGCATCTTAGGAGAGAAGGGTCTTGACCCAAAATGTCACACATTCCTTCTCTCCCGAGATGCTGCCTGACCTGCTGAGTTACTCCAGCAGTTTGTATCTACCCGAAGTTAGGACACTGGTCAGTCAGATGGCACATTCCTAGTTGGTGTTGAGGTTCGTAACCAGGCACATCCAAGGAAAGTAATGAGTCTTCATGAGCCGATCGCTCAAAATGGCGGAAAGTCACCACAGGTGAGGTGCGACCTGCACACCACCCCGTCTTTGCTCTGCTCTTGCAATCTTCATGCTTATCTTTATTTCCATGCCAGATTGTACATGGTGGAGCCTCGATGAGGATGATACCTCTCAGAATTGAGAACCGAATAGAATGATTACAATGAATCAATTTTGCCTGCACACAATAGTTGTTATGTTTTGAAAGAGAGAGTTAGATTTAGTTCTTAGGGCTAAAGGAATCAAGGGATATGGGGGCAAAAAAAACCAGGAACGGGGTACTGATTTTAGATGATCAGCCATGATCATATTGAATGGCAGTGCTAACTAGAAGGGCCAAATGGCCTACTCCTGCACCTATGTTTCTATGTTTCTATGAAATGTTTTGACTGAAAGGCAGACGTAATTATAATTTTCAGAGAGTAACTGGATAAACCATTGAATTGAATGAGTCACAGAGCTATCTGTAAATAAGGGGGGAAAGAAAGATGAATTTAGTGTCACTCTCAAATAGGAAGTACATGCATAAAGGGTTAAATGGCCTCCCATTGCACTGGAATAATCAATGATGTCGTTCTGGACAGGACGCGGTAAACAGATGTTTTTGGCATAGATCTCAATTGCACGCAGAATGAACAACTCACCTATATCCTCCCCCCCCCCCCCCCCCGCCCGCCACCTCCCTCCCCTTCTCCTCAGCAGATCACTCTTTCAACACGAAGGTATCACAAAATGCTGGAGCAACTCAGCGGGACAGGCAGCATCTCAGGAGAGAAGGAACGGGTGGCGTTTCGTGTCGAGATCCTTCTTCAGTCTGAAGAAGGGTCTCGACCTGAAACGTCATCAATTCCTTCTCTCCCGAGATGCTGCCTGGCCCGCCGAGTTACTCCAGCATTTTGTGAATACCTTCGATTCGAACCAGCATCTGCAGTTATTTTCCTACACCCTTTCAACACTTTGGTTTTGCATCTTAAGTGGATCATTTTCCCATAAATATTTGGCCAAACAACTAAGAGACCAAAAAACCTGGACAAGTTCATAAGACATGGGAGCAGCTCGGTTCACCTCTGCCAATCGATTGTGGCTGACAAGAGGCAACTTTAAGGATCCACGCCCTTTCTTACATTTGGAAGTCTCCAGTGAATTTCTTCTCACAATCCTTCTGCTGCAGTTTTATAGAAAAGTTCTGGATACCAAGTGGACTATTAAGTGGAATAACAAGCACAAATGATCTATTTTTGCATTGGTGTATTTCAATCAAACATTTAGTTTGGCTTCACCAATACATTATATTAGTACAGCTAAATAAGCAAGTATTAAAGAAAGGAATGATTCAGTGGGAAACTATATCCCATTTGGCTATAGACTGCAGAAGTGGAAACAAAAAATATATATAAATGTTTCAGAAAATCTGCAGATTTCGGGTTAAGGAAACTCTTTCTTAACTGTGTATTCACACACGCTTGTAATATTTCTCCAAGATCACATTTCTTACCTGGTTTGGTTTGGCCACAGTTTATTTCACAGCATGTAGGTACCGGAGCACATTAACAGAAGAGTCTGCAGTTTCAGAGCTGGAGACACATTCTGGCTTATTGATTCGCACCTTGCTAAAATTGCATCCATAAAAATGATCTCCTTTATTTGACTTTTGGACGTATTAAAATTAATTTTATTTGATTTGTCACTGCTATAAACGTTGATACACTTTATCATATCTGACTGTCAGAGTGATACAGTGTGGAAACAGGCCCTTCGGCCCAACTTGCCCATATCAGCCAACATGTCTCAACTACAAAAAGCTGGCGTAACTCAACGGGACAGGCAGCATCTCTGGAGAGAAGGAATGGGTGGCCTTTCAGCTCTCCCGATAGCTCAGACCCTCTAGTTCTGGCAACATCCTCGTAAAACGAGTGAATTAAATGGACTGAATTAATAATAATCATTTCAATAAGTCAGCTACCAAAGAAGGAATTTAGTTGCACTATGTACATAGAGGAGGGAATATAACATGGATATATTTCACAGGAAACAGGAAGAATTCAGAACAGATTTATAGTTCTCAATTTAAATTGAATATATAATTTTCTCCTGAGCTTCCAAATTTAAATAACATTAGAGGCTTAGTGGAATATTGGGGAAGAACGCCGACTGGTGTGTGGGCAGGAACTGCATATGTTGCTTCACACCGAAGATAGACACAAAATGCTGGAGTAACTCAGCGGGTCATGCAGCATCTCTGGAGAGAAGGAATGGGTGACACTTCAGACCCAAAATGTCACCTTTTCCTTTTCTCCAAAGTAGACTGGTGGATGGAGCAATTTCCCCAACTCCCTGAGCCCTAGGTTTCCTCACTTTCAAAGACTAAGCGCAGCGGTAGAGTTGCTGCTTTACAGCGAATGCAGCACCGGAGACTCAGGTTCGATCCTGACTACGGGTGCTGCACTGTAAGGAGTTTGTACGTTCTCCCCGTGACCTGCGTGGGTTTTCTCCGAGATCTTCGGTTTCCTCCCACACTCCAAAGACGTACAGGTATGTAGGTTGATTGGCTGGGTAAATGTAAAAATTGTCCCTAGTGGGTGTAGGATAGTGTTAATGTACGGGGATCGCTGGGCGGCACGGACTTGGTGGGCCGAAAAGGCCTGTTTCCGGCTGTATATATATGATATGATATGATAATGTCAATGTGTAACATTGGGAAGAATCATTCCAAAGTCTAAAGTCACGTTTGAAGTCGAAAGTTGGAAAAATTGAAAGTGGTCAGACAAACAGCCTGTGTGGAACATTATCAAGCAAAGTCATAAAAATATTTGCATCAATAGGGATGCGACAATCGGATGCTCCTTCAGAAAGAACAGATTATGGAACTTCTAGTGAAGATAGCTGGGTGGAATGAATAACAAGAAGGTGCATTTCCTCATCTACACTCAGATTCTCCACAGGTTTGTTTTAATTCGGGTGTCAGTTTGTGGCTTTGTGCTGGCATCCTTGGTTCTAAGTAAACAAGGGCTCAACTCCCACTCAAGTACATGCTCTAAGTTGACATTCCAGAGCACAACTAAGAGAATTGTTGGAGATGCACTTTGGTATTTGGAATGATAAATCAAGTCTTTTGGTGCTGTTTAGTTTAGGTTAGTGGTACAACGCACCAAGTTCGCACTGGCCAATCACCCCCGCACATGAACACTGTCCTACACACACTAGGGACAATTTTACATTTATACTAAGCCAAATAACTTGCAAACCTGTACTTCTTTGGAGTGTTGGTGGAAACCGAAGATCTCGGAAAAAACCCACATGGTCACAGAGAGAACGTACAAACTCCATACAGACAATACTGTGTATTAACTCTGTGTATGTGGGGGGGTGGTGGGGGGGTTGGGGGAAACCTTTTTTCTAATCTCTTCCTCAACGGAGATGCGACCTTTACCGTGTCGTATCTCCGTTCGCGCTACGGCCTAACATCGTGGAGTCGGCGGCCTCCAGCTGGGATCGACCTTGAAGACTCCGGTCGCAGGGCCTGGACTTACCATCTCGGAGGCTTCGGCCGTGGGCCGTGCAGACCGCAACATCGGGAGTTCGCAGGTCCCTGGCTGGCGACCGGTTTTTGGGAGCTCCAGCCGTAGCAGCTTCGACCGCCCCGAAGCGCGAGGTACGATCAACCCGCTCGCAGGCCCTTCATCACCCTGCGTGGCTCGGCCGCAGCACTTTCCATCGCCCGGTGGGGGCTCAGGACTTTCATCGGCCTGCTCGGCTCGGCCCTGGGACTTTCCATCGCCCAGTGGGGGCTTAGGACTTTCATCGGCCTGCTCGGCTCGGCCCTGGGACTTTCCATCGCCCGGTGGGGGCTTCAAAAAGTTGGGAGCCTCGATCACCTCGTGGCACCACGGGAGAAGAATGAGGAGGAGATAAGACTTTGCCTTCCATCACAGCGAGGGTGTGCCTGGAGCAATCGCTGTGATGGCTCTTTGTGTAAAAATTGTATCTGTGTGTCCTGTGCTTTTTGTTGTCTACTGCCGGACCCTGACGTGAGAGGACGCTGGCGTTGTTTATTCGCCGCTTTTCCGTTAGGATAGTTTGTCTGTTTGTTTTTATGTTGATTGTTTTTGTAAAGCGCTTTGAGCACCCGATAAGGCGCTATATAAAATAAATGCTTATTATTATTATTATTATTATAATACCCATAGTCGGGATTGAACCTGGGTGTCTGGCACGACAAGCACTGTAACGCAGCAACTCTACTGCTGTGCCACGTCATGTGTGCCACTTCATTTGGAACAGGAGGACAAGCCAGCCCAGGGCAACACCTCAAAGTAGACTGTGTAGGAAGGAACTGCAGATGCTGGTTTAAATCGAAGATAGACACAAAATGCTGGAGCAACTCAGCGGGACAGGCAGCATCTCCGGAGAGAAGGAATGGGTGACGTCACCGATTCCACCTCAAAGTAGATTACTCGGTCACTGCGATGACTTGGTCAAAATTTCACGGTGTGAAAATTGGCTGACACATTCCCCGAGCACTTCAACTCCCCCTCCCATTCCCAGTCTGACCTTTCTGTCATGGGCCTCCTCCAGTGCCATAGTGAGGCCCACCGGAAATTGGAGGAACAGCACCTCATATTTCGCCTGGGCAGCTTGCAACCCAGTGGTATGAACATTGACTTCTCCAACTTTAGATAGTTCCTCTGTCCCTCTCTTCCCCTCCCCCTTCCCAGATCTCCCTCTATCTTCCTGTCTCCACCTATATCCTTCCTTTTTCCCGCCCCCCTGACATCAGTCTGAAAAAGGGTCTCGACCCGAAACGTCGCCCATTCCTTCTTTCCTGAGATGCTGCCTGACCTGCTGAGTTACTCCAGCATTTTGTGAATAAATACCATATTATGACAATCTCTTTACTTTGCTAATTACAAAAACACCTTGCGAGATCATGAAAACTGCTGTGTGAATTTGCCTCGTTTGTCACTAACTATCTTTACAGTATTGGTCTGATTAAAGGCGTGTGGCAGGACTGTCATATTCGCTGCCCAAGTTGCGGTTTCTCAAACAAACAAAAAGCCACGGCAATCCATGATTTTGTATGCTTTAAATCTTTGGCTAGCTTTCACGAAATTGCTGCAAAATATTTCACAATTTTATAGCTCATTAAAACTTAAGTTACTATAAGTAGCTCAGTATTTGAAGCAGATGTCTACTAAGGTGTTGTGTACCACAATACTGTTTTTCCTCGGCAAGTTAAACTGTTAGGGTTACTTGTGATCCCCTTCAAACTATTTTTGTACAATCTGCTGCCATCCTGCACAATGATTAGAAACAAGTTAATGTATTGCACATTTTCATCAAGGAGAAGACTAAAACCAAGTAGTTTCGAAAGTCACACGTCTTCAAGAGTACTTCAGTTGCCAAATGCTTTAGTTCTTAAAGGATTGAAGCATAGATTTCACCAATGCCCAGAATCACAAACCGAACAGAGTTGGGCCATATTGTAGTGCTAATTATTAATGGGGGAAAAAGTGGGAGAGAATCCTATCAGGTCAACTAGTCGTGACATGTATGCTTTCCACTGAAGTTCACAAGCTTGGTAGTTCTCCTGCCCAGACCAGTGATTCACAGTTATGTTCCAATATATTTCCGAGTGACAACGAAAGAATGGCAATGGATGTCCACGTGTGATCTGTGCATGTTTGTGGTACAGTTTGAATGGCATTTGTTATGATCGCCTATCTTGATAGTGAAGGTTGCAGGAATGAGACATGGGATCGGTGTCAAAATAATGCAAGTAATTTGCTGAATGACTTCCCTTGGCAGCATAGTTTATTGGTGGTGAATGGGGAGGAAACAGAGTCCTGTGATAGGGGATTTCATTTATTCCACTCTAAATGTTGTGGAGTTACTCGAGCATAATTGCATCCATCCACCATGGTAGTGAACAATGTATCATGTTCCTCAGGTGCAGCTGCAGCAAGCCTTTGACATGCAAGAAATGCCAAACAGCAGACAAACTGATCTATTGAAATAGACACAAAATACTGGAGTAACTCAGCGGGTCAGGCAGCATCTCCGGAGAAAAGGAATAAGCAGGAGGAATCACAGAGGGGGAGCAGTGAGAGAGGGAGAGAGACACTCCAGCATTTCACCGAATGATACATTGTCTTTCTGCTGACTGGTTAGCACGCAACAAAAATGTCTCACTGTACCTTGATATACGTGACAATAAACTGAACTGAAACTGAACATTTTGTGCCTATCTTCAGTGTAAACCAGCATCTGTAGTTCCTTCCCACACAACCTATTGAAATGGCAGCCCCAGTTAAAATGTTGATGTTCTGGCTCATGATGATATCGCTTAAAATGACAGAGAGAAGCTTGGGTATTTGAATTTTATATAGTGTGAATGTTATTTGACAATCTAAAGTTAAGTATTTTTTAAGGTTAGGCGAGCATAAACAGTTCTATTTTTGGAAGAATTGTAAATGGAGCCAATTTTTCACTCAACAGTTCCATTCCTCGCCCAATATTATTATTATTATATTATATATATACAGCCGGAAACAGGCCTTTTCGGCCCTCCAAGTCCGTGCCGCCCAGCGATCCCCGTACATTAACACTATCCTACACCCACTAGGGACAATTTTTTTTAACATTTTACCCAGCCAATTAACCTACATACCTGTACGTCTTTGGAGTGTGAGAGGAAACCGAAGATCTCGGAGAAAACCCATGCAGGTCACGGGGAGAACGTACAAACTCCTTACAGTGCAGCACCCGTAGTCAGGATCAAACCTGAGTCTCCGGCGCTGCATTCGCTGTAAAGCAGCAACTCTACCGCTGCGCTACCGTGCCGCCCTTATGATGGAGAAGAAATAATTGACAAAGGCGGCTTGACAGAACCTTAGCCCAGAGTACGCTTCTGAGGAACTCCTTTATAAAATTCTGAGATGACAACATTTGTCTTCCTTTGCATCAGATATGACTTCAGCCCTTGAAGTCATTTCCCCAAGGTTCTCACTGATGTCAGTGTTGCCAGGCCCCTTGCTCCTTAGTCATTACTGTTTGGATATCGAGACTTCAACTCTGACCACTCATGTATGATTTAACTCTTGATTAAATAAAGGCTACATTGCAGTTTGGAGCCAAATACTTCTGGCAGGACATAAACTGAGCATTGGCAAACGAGTCATTTGCACCCATTTCTCTCCTTCCCCTCCCCTTCCACCTATATTCCATCCTCCAGCTTCACAATTCGTATCTCTTCTATCCTTATTTCACACCTTTTGTCTTTTCAACTCTGGCCTTTGTCCAATCATCTGCCTACCCCCCCCCCCCCCCCCCCCCCAACACCTGTATCCAGCAATCACTCACCAGGATTTGTCCTACCCCTCCCTTCCAGTTTTTTCAAACCCCACCCCTCCCCATCAATCAGTCTGAAGAAGGGTCCCAACCAAAAACGTCACCTATCTGTGTTCTCCAGAAATACTGTCTGTCTCACCCATTACTCCAGCACGTTGTGTCTTTTTATTTTCCCTGATTCCTGCACATTGGTGCTCCTAAGGCCCTGCCTCTGGAATGCCCCAACAGTCTTTGGCTGCAGTGGAAGTTCATCTCTTGGTAAATTTGTGAGAGTTTTTAAAATGTCACTCAAATGAATCGACTTTAAAAACGATTACAGATTGTTAAGTAATTCTTAAAACATTACTTTACTTAAATGTTTTAATAAGTGTAAGAAAATAACTGCAGATGCTGGTACAAATCGAAGGTGTTTATTTCACAAAATGCTGGAGTAACTCAGCAGGTCAGGCAGCATCTCAGGAGAGAAGGAATGGGTGACGTTTCGGGTCGAGACCCCTTCTTCAGTCTGAAGGAGGGTCTCGACCCGAAACGTCACCCATTCCTTCTCTCCTGAGATGCTGCCTGACCTGCCGAGTTACTCCAGCATTTTGTGAAATAAATGTTTTAATTATTTATTAAAGCAAGCAATAAAATAATGTATTTTTTCTTATTAATCTCAGGGCTGGGAAACCCTATTCAAACAAATTGGGACTGCAATCATTTTTTCTCAGTTTGGCTGGCACAGGCCAGCAGAGGGAGAGCAGGAGAGTGTTCCAACCAGAGTCATCCCATTACACTACATCATCCAGCTCTGAATCTTGACTACCAGGTTAAAGAAAAAGGGAAGGCAGTTCAGTACAGGTCAGTTCAGTTCCGTTTATTGTCACATGTACCGAGATACAGTGAAAAGCTTTTGTTGCCTGCTAACCAGTCAGCAGAAAGACAGTATATGATTACAATCGAGACACCCACAGTGTACAGATACATAATAAGGGCAGATGGACACAAAAAGCTGGAGTAACTCAGCAGGACAGGCAGCATCTCTGGAGAAAAGGAATGGGTGATGTTTCGGGTCGAGACGGTTCGGTTTGGGTCGAGGATATTGAAGTCTCGATATCCAAACATTAATGACTAAGGACTATTAATTGTAATCATGTATTGTCTTTCTGCCGACTGGTTAGCAGGCAAATTCTTTTCACTGTACCTCGGTACACATGACAATAAACTCAACTGAACTGCCCTCCCTGAAATGTCGACCTGAAACGTCACCAATTCCTTCTCTCCAGAGATGATGCAAGTCCCGCTGAGTTATTCCAGCTTTTTGTGCCTATCACCGGTTTAAACCAGCATCTGCAGTTCCTTCCTATACATAAGGGAATACTCTTTCATGCAAGATTATGCCAAAGTCCGATCAAAGACAGTCCGAGAGGTCACTAATGAGGTGGCTGCCCTTTGGTTGTGGTAGGGTGGTTCGGTTGCCTGATAACAGCTGGGAAGCAGACTTGGCCTTCTTGAAGGAGAACAGTCAAAAAAGATCAAGAACTGGAAACTCAAGGAAATGTAATGTTCATGTGTTGGTTAAAACAATTTTATTCTTCTTTACTGGTTAAATGAATAAACCATGATTATTCAAACAAAAATCAATGGCACAGGGACAGGAGGATGCTCAAAGGCACTACATTTGAGAAATGGGACTAACCCATGATGAACTCGGTAATGTGTTATCAGTGTCCGGGTTTCTCCAACATCAGGAGAGGGTTAGGTTTTTCTACCGTTCTTTATGTGCTGTCCATGTCGCTTCATAACCTCTGGTTAGAAGAATCAGAGTTGTACAGCAGAGAAATAGGCCCTTCGGCCCACAATCTCTATATTGACCATTGTGTTTATCTACACTAATCCCATTTGCCTGAATTAATTCTTTATCCCTTTAAGCCTTGTTCATCAAGTACCAGTCAAGGTGTCCCTTACAGTTACAGTTACAACACTTTTATAAACCTCCATCTTCTTCTGATGATATTCTCTTGAAAAAGTTCATCTCTGTATGAAAGTGAAGGGTTTAATTGAACCAGCAATGAACTAGTCCTTCCACCTACTCGTTGATACCCAGGTGCCAGGTGTCTCTAGTAGGACTTGATATTATAAAGGCCCAGGAATGAGTGTTATAGAACCTGCTCCACCAGAAACAACTCTCATGACTGTGCAGCAGCAAATGCACAGTATCTTTCTCCAAGGTATAAAACATTGCACTCTATCCAGAAACAGAATATATGCCTCAGCACGAGCTTTTGAAAGACCATTTATAATTTAACATTTGATTAAGTGTAGCGAGTCAGTGAACAACATGTGCACATCAATGATTCAGCTATCACGCTCTCAGAGTGAGACTTTATTAGTGACCCGGTGGTGCCACTGAAACATTTATTTCCAACGCGTATGGTTGGATTTCTTTGGCTCAAAATTCAATCCCATTTGTTCACAGAGTGCGGCGACGACTCGTCTTACAACTAAACAGAAGGCGGCCATTTGGCCCATCAGATCCAGACCAGCTCCCAGGGGAACAATCACATCAGAAAACGCACACCTCCAGTTTCAGGCACAGTTGCTTCCCAGCTGTTATCAGGCAACCAAATCATCCTACCACAACCAGAGAGTAGTGCTAAAATACTACCTACCTCATTGGCGACCCTTGGACTATCCTTGGTTGGAGTTTGCTGGCTTAACCTTGCACTAAACGTTATTCCCTTATCATGATTGATTAGTAGGACTAGATGTTACAATCCCTAAGGTTTGCACTACAATTGACTGGTGTTGTTCTTGGGGGTGACCACTAGGTGATGCTGCTACCATTCAGACACATCTTCAGTTGTGTACCTCAACGTCACTGGGTGTTTCGGCCTTTTATCACAAGACACCCTCAGTCGAGGCCGGCCCACCGCAGGGTGATCAGACCTGGGTGTGTGTCTTATGGTTAGCCTCTAGATGGTCACGTGGCAGCCCTGACAGCTTACACTGTAATGGCTCGATTGTAATCATGTATTGTCTTCCTGCTGACTGGGTAGCACACGACAAAGGCTTTTCACTGTACCTCAGTACACGTGACAATAAACAAAACAAAAACTAAAAGATCCATTCCCCCTTTTCCCTCGTATCGCTGCAATTCTCTCACACGTGACCATTAATGTTCTTTTTCATTTGTTTTGGAATTAACAGTAACCAATTAACCCATCAACAAAGATTGCCATTTATTGCTGCATGAAAGAGCAGAGAGATGATGACTAGATGGCACCAGAGGGCAGTACCAAGCCCAGCTGCCTCGACGTGTGACACAGTAGAGTTATAGGTTGCATCACAGACTCTTATATTTTCTCGTGCCCTTTCCTGTAATAATCAATTGGCAATAAAAAAGGCACTGCAGATGTTTATTTGGAAGTGAGAAAGAAAAAAACGAGGAAAAAAACCAGGACAAATCGGGGCAGACACCAGATGATCTGAGGCAAGGAGGTTCCCCGATAGGCAGGTTGTTGACTGGAGACCAAGAGGGATAAATGTTCATAAATTGTCAATTCTCAGTCCGCAAAAACATGAAGCGTATTTCACACAAGCAGGCCCTCATGATCCATCTCGTCCATGCCAAGAGGCAATGCTTATCTACACCAATCCCATCGACCTGCATTCGGCTTTGTATCGTAGGTGGACACAAAATGCTGGAGTAACTCAGTGGGACAGGCAGAATCTCTGGAGAGAAGGAATGGGTGACATTTCGGGTCGAGACCCTTCTTCACACTTAGGCTCTGTAGCCTAATCCAAGATCCAATTATCTTTTAAATATTGAATTTCAAGTAAAATACTTTTTAAATATTGTAATTGTACCTGCCTCCATAACCTTTTCTGGTAGCTCATTCCAGATATTCACCAATCTCTAAGTGATACACTTGCCCCTCAGATTGTTTGTGAGCTACTATTTAATTGTGTATAATCTCATTGGTGACTTTTGTATGATATTGCTGGTCGCCAACTCTTATTTCCTGTTACCAGTCTTAAGAAACTTACAAAATTCTTAAGGGGTTGGACAGGCTAAATGCAGGAAGATTGTTCCCGATGTTGGGGAAGTCCAGAACAAGGGGTCACAGTTTAAGGATAAGGGGGAAGTCTTTTAGGACCGAGATGAGAAAGTTTTTTTTCACACAGAGAGTGGCGAATCTGTGGAATTCTCTGCCACAGAAGGTAGTTGAGGCCAGTTCATTGGCTATATTTCAGAGGGAGTTAGATGTGGCCCTTGTGGCTAAAGGGATCAGGGGGTATGGAGAGAAGGCAGGTATGGGATACTGAGTTGGATGATCAGCCATGATCGAAAATAACTGCCGCTGGTTTAATGCAAGACTTCTCTTTGGACCCAGTATTTTCATGTTCTAATATTTATGGTGATAAATTCTGCTGAACAGGAAAGAAGAGCATTCTGAATAAAAATATTTTCCAGTAAGCTTGTATTTTTTTCCTATCAAGATGGCAGTTATTTTTTTGCATTACACAGTTCTTCAGTTGAAGAGAATATCAAGTTCACTCCAAACTCCTTGAGGCAAAAAAACGAATTTATTAGTATCAAAAGCAGTCTCCTGACAAGACCATTTGACATTGGATTGCCAAAGTTCTGCAGAAAGGTTCTTTGAACTTTATAATGTGATTATTATTATTTATTTATTTTTAAACAAGGAGCGACAGTTGTCTAGTGCTTGGCACTAAAGCATCAGTAATTGGCATTCATGAACATAAGAAATAGGAGCAGCAGGAGGAATGTGATGCCCCAGGTCTCATCATGAATGATCCAGTTACTCAAGTCAATCTCCTGCCGCGTAGTTTTATTTATTGTCACGTGTACCGAGGTACAGTGAAAAGCCTTTTGACGCATGCTATCCTGTCAGTGGAAAGACACTCACTCCATGATTACAATCGGGCCGTCCACAGTGAACAGATACAGGATAAAGGGAATAATATATAGTGCAGGATAAACTTTAGTAAACTCTGATTAAAGATAGTCCAAGATGGTCGACCCCCATCTCCCTTTGGTATTCACCACAAACCCCCAGGTAGAGAATTCCAAAGATTCAAAAACATCTAACTTCTCCACACCTCTATCCGATACAGCTCCTTATCCCACTTCCATTCCCTTCCTTATTGTTGCCTCTCCGTGCCAAGGAAACGTGTTCAGTGTCTACTCCATCAACAACTTTCAGATTTAATAGATTTCAATGAGATCTTTCTGCATTTTCAATGAGTCCAGTCCCACCCTTTATATGTCAACCCACTCATTCAAGCAATCAGTCTAGCAAAGGCCCACAGGATTGATTTAAGATGTGTTGATCCTTCCTTGAGATGGAGAACAAAACTAAATATAGTGTAGATAGACACATGTTGGAATAATACAGTGGAACAGGCAACATCTCTGGAGAAAAGGAATAGGTGATATTCTTCAGAGAGGGTTTTGACCCAAAACGTCACCTATTCCTTTTCTCCCGAGATGCTGACCTTGTGTTCTGTATGTGTGGAGTTTGCACGTTCTCCCCGTGACTGTGTAGGTTTCCTCCAGGTGTACTGGTTTCCTCTCACGTCTCAAAGACGTGCAGGTTTGTAAGTTAATTGACCTCTGTAAATTGCCCCTGCCTAGTATGTGGGGAGCGGATGAGAAAGTGAGATAACATTGTACTGGTGTGAATGGGTGATCGATATTTGGTGTGGACTCGGTGGGCCGAAGGGCTTATTTCCACACTGCAACTCTGTAATTAAAGCCCACAATTCCATTGCCTACCATATGCTGTATCTATAAGCTATTTTTTGGGATTTTAAAACCAAGATTCTTTCACGCGCAAAGATAACCAGTCTTTTGACATTTAAAATATTCCATCTCTTTTTTTTTTTCTACCCAAATCAATGACCTCACATTTTAGGTCATTTGCCATGTCCTAAAATGTCCATGTCCATTATGTCCCATTGCTGACTCTTTGCATCCAGTTCACATTCCCCCCCTGGCTCCACAGGGAAGAGATCCAGAAAATCATTGTCAAGCAGGGCATTAGCACAGTGCAGATACTGGGACTGAACAGGGGAGATTGTGTTCAGCTGCAAATAACACCCATAGTGGGACAGTATATATTACGAAAGTCAAGGATGTTGTTGCTTGTCAATGATTTGATCTATGTAAACCACAGCAGTGTTAGCTATAGTAGATATAAGCAAAGCTTTTCTTTAAACAAAAATATGTTCGTACACATATCAATGAAACATCAAGCTACGTTTATAAACAATTCTTTCCATCAGTATAACCAATTTTAATTTTAAGTTGGGGCATTTTAATTTGTAATATAATGACTGACTACCACAGACTGTCTACACAAATAATTACTTTAATTAGAGTCATAGAGTGATACAGTGCGAAAACAGGCCCTTCGATCCAACTTGCCCACACCGGCCAACAATGTCCCAGCTGCACTAGTCCCACCTATCCAAATTTGGTCCATATCGCTCCAAACCTGTCCTATTCATGTACCTGTGTAACTGTTTCTTAAATGTTGGGATAGTCCCTGCCTCAACGACCTCCTCTGGAAGCTTGTTCCATTGACCCACCGCCCTTTGTGTGGAAAAGGTTACCCCTCAGATTCCTATTAAATCCTGTCCCCTTCACCTTAAACCGATGTCCTCTGGTCCTCGATTCACCTTCTATGGGCAAGTGAACGTCCAACTACCCGATCTATTCCTCTCGTGATTTTATACACCTCAATAAGATCACCCCCCAACCTCCTGCACTCCAAGGAATAGAGACCCAGCCTACTCCCTACAGCTCAGACCCTCTAGTCCTGGCAACATCCTCGGAAATCTTCTGTACCCTTTCCAGCTTGACAGCATATTTCCTAAAACATGGTAATTCATTCACTTATGTTCTTCGTTACTTAAGCATAAACATACGTGTCACATTAGAGATGCCGACATCATACTGGTATGCATCATCACAAGTTAAAAAATGGTTATAAGCAGATTTGCTGAAATGTCTCCGGATTACAGGAGGGGGACTTTCAACTTTTAAGTAACGCATATGGACATGTGTCAGGGCTCGTTGGATTGCTAGCTCAGTTCTTTAACCATGATACCACTGCGTTGCCAGATTAACTCAGTGCAAAATATGATGTTGGTGGAAACCAAGCTAGAACAGGTGTAGGCTCAAAACGTGCTTCCATGGGTTAATCACCTGTCAATATCCAGTCGCAAAGAATGGCAATCATTGCAGCTCTTAGAGCTTCAAAGACAATTTTCAAAATTTAGAGAAACAAGGAACAAATGGTTCATAGTCTGAAGGGTCCCAACCTGAAACGTCACCTCACTACGTCCTCCAAAGATACTGCCTGACCCGCTGAATTACTCGAGCAATGCGTGACCATTTCTTCAAAATCTACGTCTCTCTCGGTTCCTACTTTTCTCCACTAGTTGGCAAGGATATTAACATTTTTCAAAGCCACTTTGATGTTATCCTTGAGTTGGACAGTAGCAGTAAATATGGCAATCTTGCCAAGGACCAAGATAGATATACCACACTGTGAGAAATTGAAGCTCGGGTCAGGATCAGGGATAGACAGCTGGGATCAAGTATATCCCTGGAGTAAAGGGGATTGAGACCATACACAGGAAGGAAATCAGGAGGGCAAAAAGGTGCACGAGAGAGCTCCGGCAGAAAAGATGAAAACACATCCAAAGAAGTTGTAAAGGACATTGGTGAGGCTGCACTTGGACTATTGTGTTCAGTTTTGATCACACTGCCATTAGAAAGATGCCACACATCCGTAAAGAATGCAGAGAAGATTTACAAGGATATTGCCAGGACTCAAGGGCCTGAGCTCGAGGGAGAGGGTGGGCAGGATAGGGTTTTACACCTTGGAGAGCAGGAGGCTGAGAGGTGTGATCTGAGAGAGGTGTATAAAATCACGCGGCAAATAGAGAGGGGCAAACGCATGTATGGAACGAGCTGCCAGAGGAAACAGTCGAGGCAGATGTCATAACAACATTTAATAGACATCTGTGCAGGTACATGGATAGGAAAAGTATCGAGGGATATGGACCAAACACAGGAAAATGGAACTAACATAAATGAGGCATCTTGGTCAGCAAGGATGAGCTGGACCAAAGGGCATTTTCCCGTGCTGTTTGACTCCACGACTAGATGGCCTAAAAATAGATTTAGAAACACTAACGAAAGCATCCTATCCTGACGCATCACAGCTTGGTGTGGCAACTGCTCTGCCCAAGGCCGCAAGATGTTGCAGACTTGTGAACACAGCCCAATCCACCACACAAACCACAGCCTCTCCCTCCTAAACCCCCCCCCCCCCCCCCCCCCGTCAACTCCAGCCAAACTTCACGCTGCCTCAGGAAAGCAGCCAACATTGTCAAGGATCATTGACATCCCAGTAATCCTCTCCTGTCCCCTCTCCTATCAGACAGAAGATACCAAAGCTTGAAAGCATGTGCCACCGGATTCAAGAACAGCTTCTTCCCTGCTGTTATCGGACTCTTGAACTGAACTTGCACTTTCATGCTAGAGGATGGTCTTCCAATCTACTGCATCAAGCTCCTTACACTTCTTTTTTGCAGCACTTTCTCTTTAACTGTAATAATATGATTATCAATTCTGTTTATTTTTCTCGTTTGTACTTCTCAATGTACTTATATATGGTATAATTTGCCTGGACCACATGAAAACTAAGTTTTGCACGATATCTCAGTACACATGACCATAATAAATCAATACCAACAGTTTATTTTCCTTGCAGTTTAGAAGAATGAAGGGTGACCTTATTCAAACATATAAATCCTAAGGTGATTTGACAGGATAGCTATTGTGATGTTTTCACTGGTGGGAGAGTCTTGAACAAGGAACATTACTACAAGTTTAGGAACCGGTTATTTAAAACTGAGGTAAGTAGATATTTCTTCCTGTCAAGAACGGCAAATCTCTGAAATCCTCTGCCTTGATCGATGGTGGAAGCTGGATTATTTAAAGTTGAGGTGGATACATACTTGATAGATCGAGGAATAGGGGGTTATAGAGAAATGGCACAGAGGAGTTGAGACCATCATCGATCTGGTATGATCTTATCAAATGGTGAGGCAGGTTGGCCTATACCTGTTCCATAGAAACATAGAAAACAGATGCAGGAGGAGGCCATTTGGCCTTGAGCCAGCATCGCTATTCATTGTGATCATGGCTGATCATCCACAATCAGTAACCCATGCCTGCCTTCTCCGCACATCCTTTAATTCCGCTAGCCCCTAGAGCTCTATCTAACACTTAAATTTATCCAGTGAATTGGCCTTTACTGCCTTCTGTGGCAGAGAATTCCACAAATTCACAACTCTCTGGGTGAAAAAGTTTCTCATCTCAGTTTTAAATGGCCTCCCCGTTATTCTTAGACTGTGGCCCCTGGTTCTGGATTACCCCAACATTGGGAACATTTTTCTTGCATCTTGTTTGCCCAGTCCTTTTATAAATTTCTATAAGATCCCCTCTCGTATTCAATAGATTGATAGTTGTTGACTAGTGGCGGCGCTGCACAGCAGCTGCGGCTCACATGCAGTCCCTTTGTCTTTTTTGTTGTTTTTTGTCTTATGTGTAGTGTTTTTTTGTGTGTTTTTTTTTTTGGCTGTGTATGTGTGGGGGGGGTGGGGGGGCGGGGGGGGTGGGGGGGGTGTGGGGGGGTGTGGGGGGGGTGTGGGGGGTTGTGGGGGGGTGTGGGGGAAACCTTTCTTTTTTAGGTCTCTTCCTCGCGGCGCGGAGCGCGGCTCGGCCGCGGGGCCTTCCATCGCCCGGCGCGGCTCGGCCGCGGGACTTAGCTGCGCACGGTACGGCCGCGGGGTCTTCCATCGCCCGGCTCGGCCGCGGGATGTTTCAGCGCCCGGTGCGACTCGGCCGCGGGGACTTCCATCCCCTTGCGGGGACTGTGCGGGTCGGTCGGGGACGAGCTGTCTGTCCGTGAGCGTGGGGAAGAGAGCGGAAGTTTTTTGTTACCTCCATCACAGTGAGGGGGTGTTTGGAGTCACTGTGATAGATGTTTGTGTTGGGGTCATGTGTCTTGTGTTCTTTTTTTGTGTGACTGCTGGTAACGTAATTTTATTCGGTACCTCGGTACCGAATGACAAATAAAAGCTCTGTATCTCTGTCCTTCCAGTGAATACAAGCCTAGTCTTACCAATCTTTCCTCATATGACAGTCCCACCATCCCGGAGATTAACCTCGTGAACCTACACTGCACTGCATTAATAGCAAGGAAGAGCTTCCTCAAATTAGGAGACCAAAACTGCACACAATACTCCAGATGTGGTCTCACCACGGCCCTATACAACTGCAGAAGGACATCTTTACTCCTATACTCAAATCTTCTCATTATGAAGGCCAACATGCCATTAGCTTTCTTCACTACCTGCTGTACCTGAATGTTTACTTTCAGTGACTGGTGTACAAGGACACCCAGGTCTCGCTGCACTTCCCTTTTACCTAATCTGACACCATTGAGATAATAATCTGCCTCCTTGTTTTTGCTGCCAAAGTGGATAATCTCACATTTATCTACATCATACTGCATCTGCCAACTCACTCAACCTGTCAAGTCATCCTGCAACCTCCTAGCAGCCTCTTCGCAGTTCACACTGCCACCCATCTTTGGATCATCTGCAAATTTGATAGTGTTACTTTTAATACCATCATCCAAATCATTAATATATATTGTAAATAGTCGCTGCCCCAGCACCGAGCTTTGCAGCGCTCCACTCGCCACTGCCTGCCATTCTGAAAAGGACCCGTTTATTCCGACTCCTTGCTTCTTGTCTGCCAACCAATTCTCTATCCATGTCAAGTCCCCCTTTTAAATACATCAATTGGTCTCACAACCTCTTCTGACTGTTGGCAAGTAATCTGAAATGGGCTCTCTATGATCAATGGTAAATTTAAACCACAACTACGGCACAGTAGCGCAGCGGTAGAGTTGCTGCTTTACAGCGAATGCAGCGCCGGAGACTCAGGTTCGATCCTGACTACGGGTGCTGCACTGTAAGGAGTTTGTACGTTCTCCCCGTGACCTGCGTGGGTTTTCTCCGAGATCTTCGGTTTCCTCCCACACTCCAAAGACGTACAGGTATGTAGGTTAATTGGCTGGGTAAATGTAAAAATTGTCCCTAGTGGGTGTAGGATAGTGTTAATGTATGGGGATCACTGGGCGGCACGGACTTGGTGGGCCGAAAAGACCTGTTTCCGGCTGTATACATATGATATGATATGATATGATATGATATGATATGATATGATAAAGTGGGGATCAGTCATGATCAACAGAACAAGTTGAAAGGTAAACTCTGCACCCAGTACATTAACTTTTCAATAAGGAGAGTGATTTGGCCACATACCCCAGTGAAAGCTGGGACAAATGGGGAAGGAATGTGCCCCTGTAAATAACTAGGATTGGAAAGTAATGCTGTTCTGCTTTAACCAAAGCATAATCAGTCAACATAAAGCTAGCATTTCAGTATGGGCTTTAGAATTGCCATTAGCATGAGAAATGCCCGTATTTTCAGCAGTAGATACTTTCTCCAACCCATTCATTAAACTGCAGAATAGGAGAGCTGTTCTCCATCTCCTCAGGGATTCTCTCAACTCCCTCACTTTTCTATGGCTGGTTGTTTATAATCTTGCTGTGCAAAGCAAGGATGGGTTTCTGTAGTATTCACAAAATGCCAGAGTAACTCGGCAGGTCAGGCAGCATCTCGGGAGAGAAGGAATGGGTGACGTTTTGGGTCGAGATCCTTCTTCAGTCTGAAGAAGGGTCTCGACCCGAAACGTCACCCATTCCTTCTCTCCCGAGATGCTGCCTGACCTGCTGAGTTACTCCAGCATTTTGTGAATAAATCGATTTGTACCAGCATCTGCAGTTATTTTCTTATACTACTGGTTTTCTGTAGTGTTCGTCCCACCTGCATGAAGAACTGTGAACCACCTTCAGTACAGTGGTGGTACACTGCCATCTGGTGGCCCACAGCAGGTCATGCAGTGAAGAAGGTCTCCCTTAATGTAGTAAAATGGAGACACAAGAGGTTGGAATGTGCAACAAAGATTGAATGGCTGGCGATGCTCAGACAATCGAGCAGCATTTGTGCAGGCAAAGGTGCACTGATGCAGGGTCGTGTCCCAAAGCGATAGCTATCCTTTTGCTTCTGCAGATGCTGCTAGACCTGTTGAGTTACTCCAATACTTTTACTCTTACACTTGGAGTGGAGGAAACTTTGCTTCGCTTGGTTCTGTGAGCCCCGGATGACTGATGAATCCAGATGTTACAACTGGTTCCTGATGGGCAGGTGGGTGATTTGTTTCTATTGTCATCAACTCGTTCCACTCTTTGCAAATGGCCTCCATGCTCCTGGTGTAGAGTGACTCGAGGTTTTGTGTCTTCCCTGCTCTCTTTCGCCACTTTAAGCAAACACTCAGTGGCGCATGTGAAGTCTAAAGCCATCGAGGCCTCGCCCCCTCGCCCTTCTCCCCCCCCCCATGCTTCTGCATTTGGCTCCAGGTAAGTCTGAGTGATAATACTTCACAATACTTAATCCATAAGTAACTTAATCCATAAGTACAGTTGGATCTGCTGGGTACTTACTGCACTTTCAGCATTTACATTCATATGTCTCTGCATTGTGCAAATAATTAAGTTGCACATTGGCAGAAGGGTGAGGAGAGGAGAGGAGAGGGCCAAATTTGACCTGACAAATGTCATTCCTTTCAGAGCTATGGGGAACAATTGCACAGCAGAATTGCAGGATAAGAACAAGTGCTACAGTGGAAGCTGATGTAATAGAAAATTAAGTCAAGTAACTTGTTCCACCCGATATCTGAGACGTATTAAACCAATCGGCAGCCTAATTAAATATTGCCTGGATATTTAATATATTCTCTTAAAGGGTTAAACAATTTTCAAAATGGGGAGAGGATTCAGAAATGTAAAGGGACTTGGGAGTGCTCATGCAGGGTTCACAAAAGGTTAGTTTGCAGGCTAAATCAGTGGTAAGGAAGGCAAAAGCAATGTTCATTTCAAGAGATAGAAACATAGAAAATAGGTGCAGAAGGTGGCCATCTGGCCCTTCGAGCCAGCACCGCAATTCATTGTGATCATGGCTGATCATCCACAATCAGTGTTTGCCTTCTCCCCATATCCCTTGATTCCACTAGCCCCTCACGCTCTATCTAACTCTTTTAAATTCATCCAGTGAATTAGCCTCCATTGCCTTCCGTGGCAGAGAATTCCACAAATTCACAACTCTGGGTGAAAAAGTTTCTTCTCACCTCAGTTTTAAAATGGCCTCCCCTTTATTCCTAGACTGTGAACCCCGGTTCTGGACTCCCCCAACATTGGGAACATTTTCCCAGCATCTAGGTTGTCTAGTCCTTTTATGATTTTATACGTCTCTATAAGATCCCCTCTCATCCTTCTAAACTCCAGTGAATACAAGTCCAGTCTTACCAATCTTTTATGGCGAGTCCGGAAACTTGTTCTTTGTTGAAGAAGTTTATTGCGACAGCAATATTCGATTACAAAGTTTCTTTAACAAGATAACGGACAACCATTAAAACTCACTGTCTTCTTCGAAGACGTCTCCTAACTGACTCTTTTCGGGCGCCAAAAGCGCACATGACAACGCTGTCCAATCAGCGATGTCGCTCTCTGGACCAATCCCTACGGTCGCGCCCACACGTGACCTTGCTGGCCAATCTGAGGGTTCGACGACTAGGACCACTCTCTATGGTCGCTACATGACCCCCCCAGAACCCGAGGTACGGAACCTAGCAGGGAGCCAGATTTCGCGACCAGCACGAGTAAGGAGAGGGGCAGCCTGAACCACAGGAGCAGGGGATTCCGGTCTTGGTGGAACTGCCGGAGCGGGGGGTCCTGGACTGATCGGAACTGCCGGAGGCCGGCCTCTCCTAGGTGGTTGGCTGACCAGGACTGGGCGGTCCGGATCCAAATGCGCAGGTTTAAGCCTGGACACTGAGACGAGCTCACTCCTGCCGCCCACGTCTAAGGTGAAGGTGACCGTCCCCTTACGCAAAACTCGGAACGGCCCTTCATAGACCCTCTGCAACGGGGAACGATGGGAATCCTTTCGCAAAAATACAAACTCACAGTCCTTCAGGGAAGGCGGTTCGTGTACCATGGGACACCCATGACGTGAAGTCGGAACTGGGGCCAGGGAACCCACACGTGCCCGGAGCGATGCTAAGACTGATGGGACTGGAGGCAGCTGGCCAGAGGGGTCCGGAAGCAAATCCCCGGGCACTCTAAGTGGCGAGCCATATACTAGCTCCGCGGACGAAGCACCGAGATCCTGCTTAGGAGCAGTCCGAATGCCCAGAAGGACCCAGGGGAGTTGGTCCACCCAGTCCGGGCCTTCTAGCCTCGCACTGAGGGCCGCCTTGAGTTGACGGTGGAACCTCTCTACAAGCCCATTTGCCTGGGGGTGGTACGCTGTAGTGTGTTGTAACCGGGAACCGTACAGCTCTGCGAGCGTGGCCCAGAGGGTCGAAGTCAACTGTGGCCCCCTGTCGGTGGTAATAACCGCCGGAACCCCGAAACGTGCTACCCAATGGAGGGCCAAAGTCCTGGCACAAGAGGCAGCAGAGGTATCGGACAATGGGAAAGCCTCTGGCCACCGGGTGAACCGATCCACCACCGTGAGGAGATGGGTGTAGCCCCGGGAGGAAGGCAAGGGCCCAACTAAATCCACGTGAATGTGGAAAAAACGGACCGCTGGGACCTCGAACTCCCGTACGGGGGGCTGGACATGGCGCTGGACTTTAGCGGTCTGGCAGGGAACGCAGGAACGGGCCCAAACAGCTACCTGTTTACGCAGGCCATGCCAGACAAACCGAGCGGCTACTAAAGCAGAGGTGGAGCGGATGGACGGGTGCGCCAGCCTGTGAATGGCATCAAACACCCGGCGCTGAAGGGTGGGCGGCACTACCGGCCTGGGACGGGGAAGGGAAACATCACACCAGACTTTTATGCCTTCCGACCCGTAGGCTACCTGAGCCAACTTCAACCCCGAAGTGGTGGACTGGTATGCCGAGGCGGTATCCGCCAGAAGTTGTGCTTCCGCAAGCTCCTGGGGATCCACCTCGCAGTCCACCGCCGAAATGGGGGAACAAGCAGGCCTAGACAGGGCGTCAGCAATGGCATTAAGCTTACCCACGACATGACGGACATCGGTGGTAAATTCGGAGATGGCAGTCAGGTGCCGCTGCTGGCGGGCCGACCATGGGTCGGACAATTTGGAAAATGCAAAAGTTAATGGTTTATGGTCCGTAAAGGCCACAAATGGGCGGCCTTCAAGGAAATACCTGAAATGACGAACAGCTAAATAGAGAGCCAGAAGCTCTCAGTCAAATGCGCTATACTTCAGCTCAGCCGAATTTAGTTGCCGGCTGAAAAACGCTAAAGGCTGCCAACGGCCACCGACCTGCTGCTCCAGAACCCCGCCCACCGCCACGTCAGACGCATCAACCGTCAGGGCCGTGGGGGCGGAGGGGCTCGGGTGGACCAACATGGTGGCGTCTGCCAAAGCTGCCTTAGCTGCTGCAAAAGCCAACTCTGCGGCCGGGGACCATATCAACTCTACAACGCAAGGCATTGGAAAAGCGGGCGCATGACTCGCGCAGCTGCCGGGAAGAACCTATGGTAGAAGTTAACCATGCCTACAAACTCCTGCAGCCCTTTCACTGTGGTGGGCCTAGGAAATGCCCGGATAGCCTCCACCTTCTCGGGCAAAGGGGTGGCGCCGGCAGGGGTGATTCTGTGCCCTAAAAAAATTGAGAGAAGGGAGGCCGAATTGACACTTGGAGGGTTGGATAATGAGCCCGTGGTCTTGGAGCCGCTGGAATACAGTCCGCAAGTGGACCTGGTGTTCCTGCACTGAGGGGCTGGCGACCAGGATGTCGTCTAAATAAATAAACACAAAGGGTAAACCCCGACCCACACGGTCCATCAGTCGCTGGAAAGCCTGTGCCGCGTTCTTTAAACCGAAAGGCATGCGCAACCATTCGAACAACCCGAACGGAGTGATCGTGGCAGTTTTTGGTATGTCCTTCGGCCGCACAGGAATCTGGTGGTATCCTCGTACCAAGTCGATCTTGGAAAACACCACCGCACCTTCCAGCCCAGACGAGAAGTCCTGCAGGTGCGGTATGGGGTAGCGATCAGCCGTAGTGACAGCATTGAGACGCCGATAATCGCCACATGGTCTCCACCCCCCAGATGCCTTGGAGACCATATGCAACGGCGAGGCCCACGGGCTGTCAGACTGACGGACAATGCCCATTTCCTCCATCTTCCTAAATTCCGCCCGCGCCACCACCAGTTTGTCGGGCGGTAACCTCCGGGCCCGAGCGAAAACGGGAGGGCCCTCGGTGCGGATGTGGTGGACCACGTCGTGCTTGGCCGAAGGGGTGTCAAAACGTTGGATGAGCAGCTCTGGAAACTCCGCCAGGACCTCAGCATACGAGTCAGGGGCCGCGACGACGGCCTGGACAGTAGGGCTGGGCGGGGAGGCGATTGTCGGAGCGACGGGCTCCTCGCTGGCGGAGGGTCGGAGGTCGTTACCGCAGACATCGGGGACCAGTGAAAAGGCCCAGAGAAAATCTGCGCCTAGGATCGCTTGTCTGACGTCTGCTATAATGAATGGCCATTCGTACGTGCGGAGGCCTAAAACAAGTGACATCTTCCGTGTACCGAACGTGCGGATGGGGCTGCCATTAACCGCGATGAGGGTAGGACCTGTCTTACCCGATCTGGTCTCAAGGTCGGTCGGCGGCACTATACTGACAATGGCTCCCGTGTCCACCAAAAATTCTGTGTCCGTGAATCGGTCTCGGACGTAGAGGCGTCGGTTCTGGCCAATCGCAACTGCCCCTATGTACGATCGGCCGAGGCATTTCCCGCGAAAGTACAAGGTGAGCGGCAGTTGCAGGATTCTCCACCCCATCGTAGATGGTAGTAGCACCAGCCGCGCTTGTGCGGATCCTTTTGGCGGGCTTTTGGAGGACTGGCGGGAGACGCGGCGCCATCTTGATGTCGCTGTGGCGTGGTCACTGATGTCGAGACCTTGTTGATCAAACCGCTTCCTTTCGATTTGGACGCCATGAGCGCATCAGCTTTTTCTGCATATGCTTCTGGGTCCTTAAAAGAACAATCCATGAGCATAAGTCTGACATCTTCGGGAAGCTTCTCTCGGAATGCCTGCTCGAACATGAGGCAATCCGTATGTTCACCGGCTAGCATCATCATCTCGGCCATGAGAACGGACGGCAGCCGATCTCCGAGATCCGGTAGGTGCAGAAGTTTTTTAGCTCGGTCATGCCTATGGAACCCGAAGGTTCGTAGTAACAGTGCCTTCATGGCCTCGTACTTGTCTTCCGCAGGAGGGTTGACGATGAACCGCATCACGCGTGTGGTCACCAATATGGCGAGTCCGGAAACTTGTTCTTTGTTGAAGAAGTTTATTGCGACAGCAATATTCGATTACAAAGTTTCTTTAACAAGATAACGGACAACCATTAAAACTCACTGTCTTCTTCGAAGACGTCTCCTAACTGACTCTTTTCGGGCGCCAAAAGCGCACATGACAACGCTGTCCAATCAGCGATGTCGCTCTCTGGACCAATCCCTACGGTCGCGCCCACACGTGACCTTGCTGGCCAATCTGAGGGTTCGACGACTAGGACCACTCTCTATGGTCGCTACACTTTCCTCATTTGACAGTCCCTCCATCCCAGGGATTAAAAGATAGAGAGAAAAAGCTGGAATAACTCGCTGGGACATGCAGCATTCTGAGGTGTCAGGCAGTGGCATCCTCCTGTGACATCTTATTCCAAATCCTTGTCCTTGCCAATAGTGCACTACCCACATTTCACTCCAGCATGATTTGCAACCTCATTTGTCTGAAAGATAACAGTTCTTATTTACTCAAAGAGCAAGCAGCCTTTACTAGTCCGAACCTGAAACATTATCTATCCGTGTTGTGCAGCGATACAGCCCGAGCTGCTGAGTTACTCCAGCACTTTGTGATTTTCTCCACAGATTGTTGGTGACAGCTCCACTGACTGAAGGAGGCAGGAGTTGACCAGAAAGAGTGTCAGGGGTTATGGGGAGAAGACAGGAGAATGGGGTTGGGAGGGAAAGATAGATCAGTCATGATTGAACGGCAGAGTCGACTTGATGGGCCGAATGGACTAATTCAGCTCCTAGAATTTGTGAACCTGTGGAGTTACTCAGGCACTCCATGTCGGCCTGATACAAGGTTATTGAAGAGACCATTGGTCAAACTGTGGTTGTTAGCTTTACGGAGATCCTCGACGTCAGTCTCACACATTGTGCTTGGGTTCTCATAGAAACATAGAAAATAGGTGCAGGAGTAGGCCATTCGGCCCTTCGAGCCTGCACCACCATTCAATATGATCATGGCTGATCATCCAACTCAGTATCCTGTACCTGCCTTCTCTCCATACACCCTGATCCCTTTAGCCACAGGGGCCACATCTAACTCCCTCTTAAATATAGCCAATGAACTGGCCTCAACTACCTTCTACGGCAGAGAATTCCACAGATTCACCACTCTCTGTGTGAAAAAAAACTTTCTCATCTCGGTCCTAAAAGACTTCCCCCTTATCCTTAAACTGTGACCTGTGTCTCTGTGCCTGAAGTTCAAGGTCATGGTCACCCTCACTCTCCCATCCCTGGAGTCTTGCCAGGCCTTTGCAGTCAACCTCTTGTTTGGGTTGATATGCTTTTTTGATAGTTTTAAAATGTAGTAAATCAATTTTTATGCAAGTTTAAAATAATCAATGCATTCTGTGAATATTTATGTTCATTTTTCCTATTGAATCCGCAATGTTCTGGACAACATTGACTATTTCTTCCAAAATAAACATAGACGGCGAGTCAAAAGCCAATTTGTCCACTTCTCATTCATTGCACTCATTTTTCTTTCAAATCTGAATTCTGCTCTTCGATTCGTTTCGTACAGGCTGTTTGAAAAGCAAGATCTTGTTTGGAGATTTATTAAATGTTTGTAGAAAAAAGTGACAAGTACTACAAAAGTTATAGACCAAACATGCAATTTTATTGAAAGGTGATCAGAAGTGATTTATTCACTAACGGGTTAGAGTCAGATTTGTGGGGCACACAAACAGACCCCTCGACCCATCTAGACCCTTCATAACAAGAGGAGTTGAGTATAGGAGCAAAGAGGTCCTTCTGCAGTTGTACAGGGCCCTAGTGAGACCGCACCTGGAGTACTGTGTGCAGTTTTGGTCTCCAAATTTGAGGGAGGATATTCTTGCTATTGAGGGCGTGCAGCGTAGGTTTACTAGGTTAATTCCCGGAATGGCGGGACTGTCATATGATGAAAGACTGGAGCGGCTAGGCTTGTATACACTGGAATTTAGAAGGATGAGAGGAGATCTTATTGAAACGTATAAGATTATTAAGGGGTTGAACACGTTAGAGGCAGGAAACATGTTCCCAATGTTGGGGGAGTCCAGAACAAGGGGCCACAGTTTAAGAATAAGGGGTAGGCCATTTAGAACTGAGATGAGGAAAGACTTTTTCAGTCAGAGAGTTGTGAGTCTGTGGAATTCTCTGCCTCAGAAGGCAGTGGAGGCCAATTCTCTGAATGCATTCAAGAGAGAGCTAGATAGAGCTCTTAAGGATAGCGGAGTCAGGGGGTATGGGGAGAAGGCAGGAACGGGGTACTGATTGAGAATGATCACATTGAATGGCGGTGCTGGCTCGAAGGGCTGAATGGCCTCCTCCTGCACCTATTGTCTATAGACCATGCTGACATTTTTTGATTTCCAATAAACCCAAATACCTGCAATTGGACCACATCCTTCTTGGCATTGCCTATTCTGTCTAAAAGTCTCTTAAATATAGTAGTTTAGTTTAGAGATACAGCACAGAAACACTGTAATTGTATCTGATGTCACCACTGCCCCTGACAGCGCATTGCAGATATCAGCCACTTTATGCGTAGAAAATCTTCCCCCAAGATCCCCTTTAAATCTCCTACCGTTCGTCCAAAGATGTTTAGGAAAGATGTTGTCAAGCTGGAAAGGGTACAGAGTAGATCTACAAGGATGTTGCCAAGACTAGAGCCTCTGAGCTCTTGGGTGAGGTTGAGTAGGCTAGGACTCTATTCCCTGGAGCGCAAGAGGATGAGGGGTGATCTTATAGAGGTGTATAAAATCATGAGAGGAATAGATCGAGTAGATTCACAAAGTCTCCTACTCAGAATAGGAGAATCGAGGACCAGAGGACAAACGTTTACGGTGAAGGGGAAAAGACTTAATAGGAACCTGAGCAGTAACTTTTTCACACAGAGGCTGATGGGTGTATGGAACAAGCTGCCAGAGGAGACAGTTGAGGCTGGGATTATCCCAATGTTTAGGAAGCAGTTAGACAGGTACATAGATGGGACAGGTTTGGAGGGTATTTTAATTTAGTTTAGAGATACAGTGTGGAATCAGGCCCTTTAGGCCCACCGGCTCCGTGCAAACCAGCGATCCCCGCACGTTGACACTATCCTATACCCACTAGGGACAAATTTTCACTTTTTTTTTACCAAGCCAATTAATCTACATACAGCCAATTAACTTGCATACCTGCACGTCTTGGGAGGAAACTTAAGATCTCGGAGAAAACCCATGCAGGTCACGAGGAGAACGTACACACTCCGTACAGACAGCACCCGTAGTCAGGATTGAACCCGGGTCTCCGGCGCTGCATTCGCTGTAAGGCAGCAATTCTACCGCTACGCCACCGTGCCGTTCCTATATGGATATGGACGAAACGCAGGCAGGTGTGATTGGTGCAGCTGGGACGTTGGCTGGTGTGGACAAGTTGGGCGCAAGGGCTTGTTTCAACACTATATCACTATGGCTCTATGACTAAGACAATGCCCTACCATGGGCATGTTCTGAATCCATGCTAGACAGATCATAGAAAACATCCCCCGATTCAACTGTTTTCCAAGCAATGACTCTTGAACGAGAATATTGACACAAGGATGTTGTCAAAAAAGAACAAAGATTTTTTTACAAGGATTTTCCCAGGGTTTGAGGGCTTGAGCTGTAGGGAGAGGTTGGGCAGGCTGGAACTTTATTCTTTGGAGCAGAGGAGGGGTGATCTTATAGAGATGAATAAAATCATGAGGGGAATAGACTGTGTAGATGCACAAAGTCTTTTACCCAGAGTAGGGGAATCAAGAGCCAGAGGACATGGGTTTAAGTTGAGAGAGGAAATATTTAATATGAACCTGAGGGGCAACTTTTTCAACACAGAGGACGGTGGGTAGAAAGAATGAGCTGCCGTAGGAAATAGTTGTGACAGATACTATAACAACATTTAAAAGACATTTGGACAGGTACATGGACAGGGAGGGATTGAGGCCAAACTCGGGCAGGTGGGATTAGTGCAGATGGGGCAACTTGGTCAACATGGGCAAGTTGGGCCAAAAGGCCTGTTTCTGTGTTGTGCGGCTCTATAACTAAACTGCTGCTTCAGGCCTTAATATGCTATTGCACAGAATACCACAAGGTGTCAGTGTTGATTAGCAATGGGGCAGGAATGTGACAGGCTTACTTTTGAATTCAAACTGAAGGTAATAAATGCATGAAATTGGGCTACAGTCCTTATTCACGGTTTACCAGAGAGGCAGCTATGTACTTGAAGAGCATAAGTGAAAACTGAACATATTGGTGCCAAACTCCAAACTAACTTGGAGCCCTTCATCGTATCTGCAAGGGACCTCCTGCCCATATTAGGTGGCTACCATGAGTGCCAGAAAAAAATGACCAGAGCCAGTGTTAGAATGGGGATTGTGATGTATATGTAATGTAAATGCCAGTGCCCCCTTGAGGCCAAGAGCAGAAGCTGGCCAATGGGCTTGGGCCTTGTGACTGAGGTCAGGTGACCTTCTAGAATTTTCCTGGTGAAGGATCAGTAATAAAATCTTCTTACAAGATGTCGGGCATATATTCATTGTGCTAGCCACAACAGGGTCTTACAGAGGACATTACAGGCATTTTTCAGCCATCCTTGTCCATGATTTTGTCCTCAGGTCAGTTCAGTTTATTGTTATGTGTACCGAGGTACAGTGAAAAGCTTTTGCTCTGATGAGACACAAGAACAACATTGTGCATGCCCATGAAAAATAAAACTTGGCAGATGCTTGAAATCTGAAATAAAACAGAAAATACCTGAAATGTTACCTCTGTTCTTTCCCCATAGATGCTGCATGACCTGCTCAGAATCTTTACTTGATTCTGCTTTTATTTTGCTTTGTCTCTCCCAGGTAAGCATGGACAATCACTTGGCACCATTATAAAAAAAATGCAGGGTTGTTGTGGCTGTTTTACTATCCACCATTTATCCTTCAGTTATACAGAAGATCTGGAGATTTATCTCATCGCTAGACACAAAAGGCTGGAGTAACTCAGCCGGTCAGGCAGCATCTCCGGAGAAAGTGGACAGGTGACGTTTCAGGTCAGGACCCTTCTTCAACCCCACTGATTTAGTCCAGCAGTTTGTGTCTATCTTTAGTATACACCAGCATCTGCAGTTCCTTTTTATTACATTCATGTTGTTGATTGAAAGAAAATACTGTATGCGTAAGGCATGCCACATTTCTTACATCACAATGAGTCAGAGGTACTTCATCAAGTCTCCTTTGTTCTATTTTGTTTCCAGATCAGCAGATATTGTTGGTTACATTTTCCACTGCTTTGAACTTGTCGACAGACAGACAAGACCTCATCAGTTGGTTCTTAAAGACAACACTGTCAACATTCTGCCAATGATCGGAAGGTCAGATGGTCATAGGGAACAGGAGTAGAATTAGGCCATTCGGCCCATCAAGTCTACGCCATTCAATCATGGCTGATCTATCCCTCCCTCCTAACCCCATTCTCCTGCCTTCTCCCCATAACCTCGGACACCTGTACTCATCAATAATCTATCTATCTCTATTGTTCACTTCATCGTGGCTGCCTCTGGAATCCTGAAGACAGAGGGTGACCCTAGTTTTACTGATAGGGCCCTCAATATAATGTTGAATAATAACACACACACACACTCACATGAGGAATATCCCCTCTTCAAGGTGTCACAGCAAAAAGGATTTCCAAAGCTGGGTTTCACAAATATGGTTGAGAATATCGATTAGTTTGGGGATGCAGTGTGGAAACGGGTCCTTTGGTCCATATGGAACATCCATCACCCACTCGTTACTTCCATTGCATCCTACATGCTATGGGCACTTTACAGAAGCCAATTAACCTACAAGACAGCACTGTCTTTGGAATATGGGAGAAAACCAGAGCACCTGGAGAAAAACCTACAGGGCCACAGGGAGAATGTACAGACAGCGCCCATAGTCAGGATCGAAGCTGGGTCTCTGGGGCTGCAAGGTAGCAGCTCTACCCCTGCGCCACTGCCCAGAAACTTAAATGGTTTTGATAATGAGTTAGAACATGCATGGACACATTTTCAATGGGCGCATAAGGCATCCATTCTAGTAAGATATGTACAATGTACAGCGAGGCCTTGATGGCCTCCCAAAATCTCTTGTGGTCAAACATGCCTCCCCAATGCATAAAGGCATAAGCTACCATGGAATGCTCAGCAGATAGCCAACTGTTGCTGGTGTGCGTTTCAACATTCTCAATACTCTAGGCTGGGTTACTGTCTTTGCAACTCACAATGGAAAGCTGCAGAATTCAATAATTAGCCAATGTTTAGTGTAGTCTATCATATCAGAATTGTGAGATGTTTCAGTTGCTTCACTGGGCGGTGTTTCCTTTGAAACAATTATGAAGTGTCAAGGATGAAAGATATAATGAAGCGTGTAGGTTATTGGGTGTGTACACACCTTCCTAAATTGTGTGTACTTGTGGTGTGACCTCTGATAGTTTGTTGTATTAGTCATTACAGTTATATTTCATATTTCATATTTCAGATACAGCGCGGAAACAGGCCTTTTCGGCCCACCAAGTCCGCACCGCCCAGTGATCCCCGCACACTAACACTATCCTACACCCACTAGGGACAATTTTTACATTTACCCAGTCAATTAACCTACATACCTGTACGTCTTTGGAGTGTGGGAGGAAACCGAAGATCTCGGAGAAAACCCACGCAGGTCACGGGGAGAACGTACAAACTCCTTACAGTACAGCACCCGTAGTCAGGATCGAACCCGAGTCTCCGGCGCTGCATTCGCTGTAAAGCAGCAACTCTACCGCTGCGCTACCGTGCCGCCCTTATGGTTAGTATGGTTCAAGTTGCATAGGGATGTATGGTTAGAAGACATAACATTGTGGCTTGTCTAACTAAAGGGCATTGTGAAAGATTGTACAAATGCTCTGAGGAGGAATAAAGGTAAAGAAAAAAATATCAATTTAGACAAGAGCATCAGATAAAAGTCTGATATCCAGGAGAGGAAATTAATTTAGTATGGAACATCCATATTACATTGTGAAGCTATTTTGGATGTGTATTGAATAGAGCAGCAGCAAATCTCCCAAATATCCAGGTGACAGTTTGATACTCATGAACACTAATGCCAAATACAGTGATATCCCGTAGAGATACAGTGGGCTCTCTGTGGCTCAGCGGTAGAGTTGCTGCCTTACAGTGCCAGAGACCCGGGTTCGATCCTGACCATGGGTGCTTGTCTGTACAGAGTTTGTATGTTCTTCCAATGACCTGCGTGGATTTTCGCCGGGATCTCCAGTTTCCCCCCAAACTCCAAAGACGTACAGGTCTGTGGGTTTATTCGGCTTGGTGTAACTGTAAATTGCCCCTAGTGTGTGTAGGATAGTGTTAGTGGGCGGGGATCACTGCTCAGTACAGACTCGGTGGGCCATTGGAGCCTGTTTCCACGCTGTATCTCTAAACTAAACAGAAGTTCCCTTGGTGATTTGTGGGGCTGCTTTATTACCATTTCATCGCTTCCTTGACCGGAAGCAAGTTCAATGGAAATGAGTGGCTTCCTTCCCCATTTCTTTTCAGGGTGCGAGCTTCTTCTGAGTGCTCAGGTTTCATCCCATACTCCAAAGATTTACAGATTGGTAGGTTCAATGATCACTCTAAATTCCCACTGGTTTGTTGGTGAAGCAGTTGAAACTAGGGGGGGAGGGGAGAGGTTGATAGGAAGCAGGGAGAAAATGGATTAGATTTAGTGTAATCAGGATCACTTTGAAAAAAATGTCCTGACCCAAAATATCGCCTACCCACATCATCCAGAGACACTGCCTGGCCCACTGTGTTACCTCAGCTCTTCGAGGATTAGTGTAAAAATGGGTGCTTACATTGTCAGAATGGATTGAGTGGGCTGAAGGGCCCTTTTCAGTGTTGTGGGCTGAAGGGCCCTTTTCCGTGTAGGAAGGAACTACAGATGCTGGTTTAAACCAAAGATAGGCACAAAATGCTGGAGTAACTCAGTGGGACAGGCAACATCTCTGGAGAGAAGGAATGGGTGACGTTTTGAGTCCCTTCTTCAGACTCCGTGTTACATCTCCCACTGACTCTATGACTCAATGTGTCTCGCTGTATATTTTCTACGACTAAGTACTGACTTCAATCCTTCCCCACACTCTGCCACCCTCAATGTTGTAAGATTGTTTTGTTCTCTTCAGGTCTAAAGGTTCATTAACTATCCAAAAGACAAATGTCTTTTCTGGATCTTTGCACAGAGCCTTTCCATATTGAAATAAAGAAGCTGTTCCCACTAGCTCCTTCATTCCAAGCGAACACAGAGTACCAGAGCCCTGTACACACGTTAATGCACTTCACAGAAGCTTCCACACTGCTCATTACAGCTGAAAAAATGTATCCCAAGTGCAAGGAAATCCTGCCCTTTGTTCTGTCTTTTTACACGGACAGACCTAACAAATGACCAAAATCCTTTTCTTCCATGGCCTCCCACATCCTGTTTTGCTTTCCATCAGGCAGACAATGTAAACAAACTGATATAAATGCAATTATCACTTATGTCTGGATAATCAAAAGGAACTATGTTAAAATAATGAGCTTGACACAAACTAAGAGTAGAGAGGATTTCCTCAGCAGAGAATGGAATGAAACTCAGGGGACTGAAGGTGTCACTTCTAATAAATTACCAAATCTTTCAAAATATGAAGGGGAAACAGAGAGCTCGGGTATTACTTTACTGGTGCACCTTCAATTTTTTTAGAGGATCATTTGAGAGCATTGGGAGCAAGTGGAGAAATTGCAGGTAGCACTTAGTCCACAAGGGGGCACCTGGGAATGGATTGCCTAATCTCATTTAATGGGATATCTATTGGAACTGGAACTGTCAACATTGCACAAGTGCTTGGCCTTAGTTTTATTTTTAGTTTAGTTTAGAGAAATAGGTCCTTTGACCCACTGAGTCCACACCGACACTTACACGATCCTACATACACTAGGTACAATTTAGAAACATAGAAACATAGAAAATAGGTACAGGAGTAGGCCATTAGGCCCTTCGAGCCTGCACCGCCGTTCAATATGATCATGGCTGATCATCCAGCTCAGTAACCTGTACCTGCCTTCTCTCCATACCCCCTGATCCCTTTAGCCATAAGGGCCACATCTAACTCCCTCTTAAATATAGCCAATGAACTGGCCTCAACTACCTTCTGCGGCAGAGAATTCCACAGACTCACCACTCTCTGTGTGAAGAAATGTTTTCTCATCTCGGTCCTAAAAGACTTCCCCCTTATCCTTAAGCTGTGACCCCTGGTTCTGGACTTCCCCAACATCGGGAACAATCTTCCCGCATCTAGCCTCTCCAACCCCTTAAGAATTTTATATGTTTCTATAAGATCCCCCCTCAGTCTTCTAAATTCCAGCAAGTATAAGCCCAGTCTATCAAGTCTTTCTTCATATGAAAGTCCTGCCATCCCAGGGATCAATCTGGTGAACCTTCTCTGTACTCCCTCTAAGGCTACATTTATACCAAGCCAATTTGCCTACGTCTTTGGAATGTGGGAGGAAACCGGAGCACCCGGGGAGAGCACACGCGGTCACAGGGAGAACGTACAAACTCCGTGTAGACAGCACCGGTTGTCAGGATCGAACCCGGGTCTCTGCCGCTGAAAGGCAGCAACACTACCGCTGCGCCACCGTGCCAACCAACACAAGCTAACTTTCTTGATTTGGCATATTATCTCATTCTTGGGATCTTATTTTTTTTTTATTAGTGGGATTCTATTTAGCTGGGGGAAATATTTTCACCCTTTTGTTGTACGAATTGAAGTGATCCCATGCTTTGTCATCACCATCAGATTCTCTGATGTAACTGGCGTGGGATTCGCCTGCCACTTTTCCTTGCCCGTCACTTTGATAATTATGAGACTTTTCTTTCAGGTCCAAACTCAATTCCGCGCACAAGTACACATTTCTTCACGGCTCTACACTTCGGCTCACACCTCAAATCCGATGCAATTTATTGTGAACTTCTCAGACTCATCGGAGTACATACGCAGTTACGTAGACACCCAACATCCGTGGCAACTTTATCACTTTGGGGTGCTTCTGATTCTTCACCAAAATTCCAAAGAATCTTTGATTCTTTGCAACACACATTGCCGTGACATGTATTCTGCTGGTGGACCAGCTCAGGGATAATGTCAGAGATGTCTCTAATGTTACCTGATGGAAATGGTAATTTAACTTCTACGATGTTAAGGAGAGTGCGAGAGAAAGGGTGGCCTGGTGGCGCAGTGGTAGAGTTGCTGCCTTACAGCACTTGCAGCGCCAGAGACTCAGGTTCAATTCCGGCTGCGGGTGTTGTCTGTACAGAGTTTGCACGTTCTCCCCGTGACCGACTGCGTGGGTTTCCTCAGAGATCTTCAGTTTCCTCCCACACTCCAAAGACGTAAATTGTCCCCAGTGCATCTATGGTAATGTTAATGTGCGGGTCGGTGCGGACTCGGTGGGCTGAAGAGCCTGTTTCCACGCATGTATCTCTAAACTAAAACTAAAGAATCTCCCAATTTAGAATTATCCAGTGTAAGAAGGGAATATGTTAAAAGCTCAATTTTACTGGAGCCATGATACGATCGAGTTATTACTTCAAAATCATCTGCTTGGTTTAATATTAGTTACAATCTATGTAGAATTTGATTTTTTAGAATTAATCATTCAGAATATTTACTGTGATATTCTGTTTCTGCACATTAAACATGTTCACTTCTCTCATCATCGCTTCACTGACTATTATATTAAAAAACTTATCGTATTAAAAAAAATCCAGAAGTTGAAAGGCATTTTGCATACGTAGTATCACATAGATGTCTCAACTCATTGCTCATGGTGCAAGGTCCTTCATGGAGCCAGGACAATAATGCTGTCTTGAGACTGCAGCGGCATATCTAAGGTTCATTCGTATTGCCTGGAATCTGTCCAGGAAATGGAATGTAATCTATTGCCGCCACCCATTCCCTCCCAAGAAACATAATCGGAGGTTTCTTTGCTTAGTTTACTGATGTCGTCATATTAATCAGCATTCCCTCTAATTTGGTATTTTGGTAGATCACTGGTATGGAATTTGTAGGGATGGTCTCCAAACTCCCTACAATTCCAAATGCATAAATGACCTACTTTATAACAGTAAATTAAAGAGCAGTAATAAAATATTTTAAGAAAATCTCCTACATTTGATGAGAACATAGAACAGTACAGCAAAGGCCTCGTCAGCCCAAAAAATGCTTGTGCCAAACATGATGCCAAGGCCAACTCTTATCATTCTGCATATTCTTTTGAAAGTGAGATTCTTGATATCAAAGTAAGAGCTTGAAGAGTGGTATATTATGCAGCTTATAATTTTTCAAGAATGTAGGTTCTTCTGCAGAGGTCCTTCTGCAGTTGTACAGAGCCCTAGTGAGACCTCACCTGGAGTACTGTGTGCAGTTTTGGTCTCCAAATTTGAGGGAGGATATTCTTGCTATTGAGGGCGTGCAGCGTAGGTTTACTAGGTTAATTCCCGGAATGGCAGGACTGTCATATGTTGAAAGACTGGAGCGACTAGGCTTGTATACACTGGAATTTAGAAGGACGAGAGGAGATCTTATCGAAACGTATAAGATTATTAAGGGGTTGGACACGTTAGAGGCAGGAAACATGTTCCCAATGTTGGGGGAGTCCAGAACAAGGGGCCAGTTTAAGAATAAGGGGGGAGGCCATTTAGAACGGAGATGAGGAAAAACTTTTTCAGTCAGAGAGTTGTGAATCTGTGGAATTCTCTGCCTCAGAAGGCAGTGGAGGCCAATTCTCTGAATGCATTCAAGAGAGAGCTACATAGAGCTCTTAAGGATAGCAGAGTCAGGGGGTATGGGGAGAAGGCAGGAACGGGGTACTGATTGAGAATGATCAGCCATGATCACATTGAATGGCGGTGCTGGCTCAAAGGGCCGAATGGCCTCCTCCTGCACCTATTGTCTATTGTCAATAGGAAACAAAATCCTAACAGACTGTAAAAGGACAGATTTACTGGAGTAATATAGCAGGAAAGAAATTTACTTTATAGTGTCGTTGGATTAGTGATCTGCAAGCTTGCAGGCGAAGTGGAAATTTGTGCAGGTTGACGCCACTCAACCGCTGCAATCACATCAGACGGTGCTGGGAAAAGGGGCAATATTTGGCATATCGTGTTTAATGTGAAGGACTGTTATTGACTTGGACAGTACTAAAGTCCCGCACACCTGCACCATATAAGAAAAAGAGCCAATATCTCTGAAAGAAGTAATAAATATTTAATATAGAAGTAAAGAATAAATAATATTTAAAATTTCATAACCAAGAGCCTTTTTGGAAGTGTGCATGTTGCTGGACTAAGTTCGTGCGATTCTCCATTACAAAATGACAGATACCACATTGACCTTGGACAACATTCAGGAAACTGTAGCCAGTTTTGATGCCCTCACAGGTCGATGATGTTGACGTTTATGGAAAATATTCTGATGGCCAAAGGAACAAATTCAAGCTTGACATAATTTGGATACCCAGACATGCTTAAAGAACTGAATTGGTGCAAGTGGACACTGTAAAGGAATAGATTTCACACACAAAGAAAGTTAATGGCAAATGACTGATCATACAATTATATCACACAAAAGGAAGAAAAATATACGGTTTCCCCTGTCACGAAGAAAAGAATACACATGGAATACTGAATCAGCTTGTTGATAAGCGTTGATTACAGTTTATCTTCAAGTGTGTCGTGTCTGTCCTCGGGTGACAGTGGAGGTCGCATCATTCAGAAGGCAGGGTGTTATTTTAATACAGAGAGATTGCAAATGAGTGAAGTACCAGGGGCTCGAGGTGTTCTGTGCATGAATCACAATAAGGCAGATGCAGTGTGTTGTTAAGATGGCAAACAGCATACTGGCCTTTATTACAAGGGCGATTGGAATTTAGAAACAGAAGAATTATGTACAATTATATGGAAAAAAATGTGATATAACATTTACAATTATATACAATTATATGGAAAAAAATGTGATATAACAAAAGGATCTTCCAGAATCTCGTTTTGTGTCCGTATAAGTAAAGGCAGACAAATAAAAACGGAAGATAGACACAATGCTGGAGTAATTCAGCGGGACAGGCAGCAGCTCTGGATTGAAGGAATGGGTGATGTTTCTGGTCGAGACCTGAAACGTCACCCATTCCTTCTCTCCAGGGATGCAGCCTGTCCTGCTGAGTTACTCCAACTGCATCTGCAGTTCCTTCCTGCACAAAATAAAAACATAATTAATCCATCTACATTTTGCAAAGAGTTCTTGTGCCTTTTTGTGGAGGGAAGACGATACTTTTACTATTATTTGTAAAATAGCTGTTGGTCTTTCTGATCTCAGAATCGGGGATCATCAAAATATGCATGTTTACCACTGAAAGAACAGACAGAATTTGAACGGCTGGTGCAATCTATGGAAAGTTATGATAATCAGGACATTCAGTCAGCAAGCCTGCCTGAAACTCGACTAAGTAACTGAACAGACATGAATTTGACAAGGCTAGGATATGCTGTCCTGAAGTGTCCATCACGTAGTTTTAATTATTATTCCAATGTTCTGCACAATTATAAATCATTTATATCCTTCAGCCAAGAATTCCTGATGAATTTTAGCTGATCCAAAAGCCTACTGTATGTTATATAGTTATTGTCCACTGCATTTCCCAAAATAATAATTCCTACATTCATGTTATGGCGGTACCAGTTGTCTCACTCACCTGAAAGTTACATTGAATAGATTCCAATTAAAATTTCAACTGTCATCGGTGTGCAATTCAAATTAAGTGCGAACACAATTTTGTGCAAAAAAATACACCTCCTAATATGCTTTAGAATCATTTGACTTACATAATTTACATTCAAAACTCCGCTGCCCGTCTACTCACACACACCTCGATCCGTGACCATCTCACCCCCGTCCTTTATAAACTCCACTGGCTCCCCATCCCCCAGAGAATCCAGTACAAAATCCTCCTCATAACCTACAAAGCCCTCCATAACCTGGCCCCATCCTACCTGACCGACCTCCTCCACAGGCACACTCCCACCTGCACCCTGCCGCTGCCAATCTCCTAACCCCCCACATCCGGACTAAACTCAGATCCTGGGGGGACAGGGCTTTCTCCATCGCTGCTCCCACCCTATGGAACTCACTACCCCAAACCGTTAGAGACTCCCCCACACTCACCACATTCAAAACATCGCTGAAGTCTCACCTGTTCAGTACTGCCTTCAACCACTGAAGGTCACCTCACCTTCTGTCTCCTTTCTCTGTTCATTTATTTATTTACTTATTTATCTATTTATTCATTTCCCTATGTTCTCAAAATCTCTGTAAAGCGTCTTTGAGTATATGAAAAGCGCTATATAAATAAAATGTATTATTATTATTATTATTATAATTATTCATTTAAAATAAATCTAACTGATCATTTGAAACAGATGATTTGTGAAGACATTTCCTTCATAGAACACAGAACAGTACAACGCAGGATTTGCCCCTTCGGCCCATAATGTTTGTGCCGAACATGATGCCAAGTTAAAGGTATACCTTAACGTGAACCATACCTTTTTTATTCCCTGCACTGCCATATGCCTATCTAAAACCCTCTTTAACACCGCTATCAAACTACCTCCACCTCCACCTCCACCACCACTCCAGGCAGTGTGTTCCACACCACCACTATTCTGCCTAAACAAAACTCCCCCTTTCTCACTCTGTGGCTATGCCTTCTAGTGTTCAACATTGCCACCCTGGGAAAAAGGTTCTGACAGTCTACCCAATTTATGCCTCTTACAATTTTATATATTTCTATCAAGTCTCCCTTCAACCGACGTTCCAGAGAAAACAAACCAAGTCTATCCAACCTCTACCTGTACCTGAAACTCACTAATCCAGGCAGCATTCTGGTAAGCCTACTCAGCACCCTCTCCAAATCCTCCATATCTTCCCTGTAAAGTGGCAACCAGAACTTCACACAATACTCCAAAAGCGACCTAACCAAAGTTCTATAGAGCTGCATTTTGACTTCCTGACTCTTGTACTTAATACCCCAGCCATGAAGCCAAGCAGACTACTAATGTTCTCTGTCACCCTATTCACCTGTGCTGCCACCTTCAGTGAGCTATGAACTTTGACTCCAAAATCCCTCTGCACATCAATGCTGTTAAGGTCTTTCCATTAACGGTATTCTCTCTTTTTACATTCAACCTCCCAATGTGCAACACCTCACACTTCCTCAGATTAAACTCCATCTGCCATTTCCCCGCCCATTGCTGTAGTTGATCTATATCCTGTGGTTTCCTGTCTGCAACTCCTCCAATTTTTAGTCATCAGCAAACTGACTCACCAACCCATCTACATTTACGTCCAACTCATTTATATATATCTTATTGCCATCTCCCTGGTGAATACAGATGCAAAGTACTCATTTAGTCCCTCACCTACATCCTCAAACTCCAAGCATAGATACCCTCCTTTATCCTTGAACAGTCCTACCTTCTCCCTGGTCACTCTTTTGCTTTTAACGTACAGATAAAAGCCTTAGGATTTTCCTTAATCCAGCTCGCCAATGACAATGCGTGGTCCCTTTTGGCCCTTCTAATCGCCCATCTTTCCTACTTACTTTATATTCCTCTAATGCCGTCTTCTTAGACTTTCTTCCTGACTAAATTTATAACCTCCATGGTCGTCCATAGTTCCCTTACCTTTGTCATCCTTATCTCCTCATTGGAACGTGCTGATCCTGCACTTCAAGCAGATGGCCTTTAAACAACTCCCATATGTCATCTGTACATTTACACAATAGAAACTGCTCCCAAATTACCCTCTTTCGCTGCTGCCTAATGACATTATAATCTGCCTTGCCCCAATTAGGTACCTTCCCCCAACATCCAGACCTGTCCCGATTTAAAACAATGGACTGCTTGTTTCTGCCTGTCTGCATTGATCCTTGTTAATCCTGTGTTAAATTTCCTTTAATTACATACACAAGGTTATCAATTGCATATTATAGAAAACACAGATGTGCTTATGGAATTTACTTTTTTTTTGCTGCATACACGGGATTGGAAGAAGTTTGCAATGTTATTGCAACTTTTGGTACAGAAAAGTTGTAAGTTTCAAAGCCATGCAATAGACCTTGAAAATCAATGATGAATAGAGAAGATGCTGATGAAATGGGAGGTCAGGTCCTCCAATTGCTTTTTGCTGGGTAGTGCTGGCATAAAACATATCACCACATTTTTCTGGCCCATTAGCCCCTTTGCCAATTGTTATTTTGACTATACAGATGCTACAGGAACCACATATTGAATGTGAAAATATATGTTTTATTTTTTTTTTTAAACAATTGCCAGCAGTACACTTAGGAAAGAACTGCAGATGCTGGTTTAAATCAAAGGTAGACACAAAATGCTGGAACAACTCAGCAGGCCCGACAGCATCTCTGGAGAGAAGGAATGGGTGACGTTTCGGGTCGAGACCTTTCTCCAGACTGATGAAGGGTCTCGACCCGAAACGTCACCCATTCCTTCTCTCCCGAGATGCTGCCTGTCCCGCTGAGTTCTCCAGCATTTTGTGTCTGCCAGCAGTACACTCAGGGCCGTCTTAACGCATGGGCCTGATGGACACTTGCCCGGGGGCCCACGAGCATAGGGGCCCCATGCTGATCTGTGTATGTTAAGTGACTTGCAATAAATAAATACTACTTTAAAAATGTAGGTTCAATAAGTGCTTTTTTCGCAACATTTTCGGTTACTAAGTGCTTCTCACAGCGATCTGCAAGTGCTTTTCGCAACAATGTAGCACCCCAAGTCCATCGTTAAGTGCTTTTCGGTAAGTGCTTTTCGCCGGCACAACGGGGGGGGCTGGTAGGGAAAGGGGGGTGGGGGAGAGTAACGGTAGGGGCCCCAGTACACTGCTTTGCCCCGGGGGCCCATAATGCTGTAAAAACGGCCCTGAGTACACTGGTGTGTTCTGCAAAATATGTTCAACATACAGGAGGATGCAAGCATATTGTACAACAGGGATTGAAACATGGGTAGGCCAGAGTGAAAAATATCCCAATTTATATATAGTCTCCAGCATTTGAAAACATAAAACTTATCTTCCAATGAACACTTCCAAATGATAAAGTCCAAATCTGCTTCATAATCTATGCTGAAATGCATTTTCATTCACTTTCTTTAGTTAAGCAATTATTCAATAATACCAGTGCTGAAGGTAAAATCTTCTTCGTCATCCAAACTTTAAAAAGCATAAACCAATTTTAGAAAGACTTGGCAAATACGCTGCTTTCAGTATGTCCGACTGGTCAATTGTTGAGAAAGAAGTGTTCCTTTATGAATCAAGTCTGACAATCGCGGCACGGTAGCGCAGCGGTAGAGTTGCTGCTTTACAGCGAATGCAGCACCGGAGACTCAGGTTCGATCCTGACTACGGGTGCTGCATTGTAAGGAGTTTGTACGTTCTCCCCGTGACCTGCGTGGGTTTTCTCCGAGATCTTCGGTTTCCTCCCACACTCCAAAGACGTACAGGTATGTAGGTTAATTGGCTGGGTATATGTAAAAATTATCCCTAGTGGGTGTAGGATAGTGTTAATGTACGGGGATCACTGGGTGGCACGGACTTGGAGGGCCGAAAAGGCCTGTTTCCGGCTGTATATATATGATGATATGATAATCTCAGGCTAGCTTTGACTTGAAACAGAATATATTTGATTTGAGAGAGGGCATATTTGCTAACTTAGTTTCAGTGCTAGACATTAATTCCCAACAATTCTTATCAGCCAGAAGTCATTATTAATCTACAGCCATGCAAATTTATAAAGCACTTTAAATGTGGGTTGCCTCAACCCACAATTTGTCCAATACCATTTGTGGTATTGAATTGCATTAGTGGAGTGATGTTTTCTAAATCATTCACTTTGAAAACTTAAAATGGAAACCTCAAATAGGTGCTTTATTATGAAATCTTCCAATCCATTCCAACACGACTAATACAACGTGCACCAACACAAGACTTGTGTGCCCCTTGACAGTTTACAGGCATGCATGTTATCCTCAGAAAACATGACAATAATTCTTGTGAAGCATTACTTTGATACAACCTGATCAATGTTCATGTCATTGCTGTGTGAACTAATTTCTGCCGGTTAAAAAAAAGCCTTAAAAGTGAACATAAGCATTACATTAAATATGCATAATTATTTCCAAAAGAATACAATGCATGATCGTAATACAAGGTAAATTAACATGGCAAAATTATTTTCAAATTATTCATATCATGCACAGTTTGAAGGGGCGTAGCAACAGAGGATTAATACGAGTATCCCTTGAATGTCTACGACTTCCTTTCCACCAAGTGCTTTCGAGGCTGTGCACAAATTTAACATTTCACATAATTACAATGATAATTATTTCAGAATTAACTTGTCAGCATGCATTTGGCAATCAGTGTTCAGATCTGAACATTGACAAACACGTTAGTGATTTGTTTCAAATACAGTTCCATGTGACTTAGTTTAACTTGCATTTTTAAACCATCACCTTAAACAATAGAATAGAATTTTGCAGTCCAGAATTATGGTAGTCATTCAACTCTCCTGAGCGCAAGAACAAAAATCTTGATTTACATCTTTATTTACTCATTAGCAAAAAAACAAATGTCAAAAAAGCAAATGAAGGACAAGATATCCGAGCATCCGAATCTTTTGAAGAGATGATCACAGCTTTCTCTAGAAGTTTTTCCTACTGCTATTACATTTTGTAACAGCCTACATGTTGTTTCAGTTTTTCACAAATTGAAAAATATATACATTTAAAATTGGTTTTTTTAAAAAATGAAGCGGGTAACACATTTGCCCAAACCCGAAGTACTGTTTGGCATCTATCCCCTAATGGATAAAGTTAGACGTAACACCTTCTCTTTGTGTCTTACACTGGGTCTGAAGAATCTCTTTCCATTGTCCTCTGCTACTTATCAACTGCCTTGCTGCTAAACTCTGTAAGAGATTACAATCTTTTACAAATGCTAACTTAGTCTTTTTACATATTCCTATTTCAAATTAAAGCAACAGCCAATTGACATTGGGCCTAATAATATTAAAAGCTGGTGGCACTTTAGTGTACAGCCCTCTCGTATAATAAAACAAAGTTCAGAGATTGCCACAATTGGCAAACAGTTCAAATGTCAAGATGATAGTCTTTTAGGTTTAGAATAGAGCCCCTTCTCTGAAATGGATACTCTGTATGGTATATAACATAATGGTGTGCCATTATCATTAGAAATGAACTCTTGAAGTAAAGCCAATCACCAAACTTATTGTGGAATCCAAAGGCATGTAAACTTGGATTAATCCAAATTTGTATTTCATTATTGAGATTTAAAAACACTATCTTTCAAAATGCAAATGCACATTTAATTTTGTCGTCTATGTTGGGGTTTTAATGTTTCATCATTCAACCAAACATACCATTTTGAAATCCTTATGTTGTGCCAGATCCTAAATATACCATTGAGTGATTTCTACTCATATATTTAGACATCACCCGATTGCTTTTTTGATCTCATCATTAATAAGCAGTCATGAAAAAGTAACATGGCATTAGGGGCCGCAAGCTAAACTAATGTTCTTGTTGTTTAAAATCGAACCTTAATTTCCTTGAATTTCCGTGCCTTTAAACTGGAGCCCCATTTAGTTCATACTTACTGGTCGTGATTCAGCTTCGATCCAAGTTTATAACAAGCCTAACAGCTTGGTGGTATCCTAATATTTGAGGAAGTATCTCGTCTTTGCTTCTTCTCAATTATTATCAGTCTTAATCCCTATACTTGTAATACGGTTGGAGAATACAATATTGTTTTTCATTCTACTGAACATTATTTTCATAAAGTAAATTTACTGATTTATTTTTGTTTGTCTTGGCTGGAACTATGTGGGAAATGCTAAGTCTAAATATCCTATATGCTCACACCTACAAGCAAACATTTGTTAAATATGATGAGTAAAAAGAAAAACATTGAAATAGTTTCAGGAGGACGTTCGCCTCTCAGTAAATTAGGGTAAAATACAATGAGCAATGAAGTTCTACAAACTCTACAAGATCACATGTTAAAGCAAATATTAACTCATCAATTCAAAAGGAAAGGAAACTACTCCTATTTACCACAGAAGAGAGCTGGAGGGATTTTTTAAAATTCAGTAGAATGGTTGATTACAATCACCATATGCAATTCCTTCACAGAGCAAACTCCCAGTGAAAGTATCTACTTTCCCTCCCAGCCAACAGAGCTAATGTTTACATAGTTACTTCATATCAGCTCAGAACTAAAATGATCCAAAGAAGAGAGCCTTACTTCTTCATGAGTGCTCTGCAAGCATTTGTACAGAGCACGAATCACATTTAATCCAATTATTTGCAATAATACACCCTGCGTAAACATAGCCAGACTTGTGTAGGGATTAACAAACCGACATCTGCATTGAAGCCAACTATTGATGTTTATAAAAGGCCAGAACCAATAGTTCATGGGATATTTTTTGAAACGTGAGAAAGTTGAACCAAAATGCTACAAAACCACATGAACAGATGTACAACATCCAGTTATCAAATGTAAATGACTTTTAGACAATGAAAGCAAATTCACCACATACTTCATGCCAATAGCTCTTCCTGTGACTTTATTTTTTTAATACTCACAGATCATTGCAAATATTTCTGAAACAAAACATTTGTTACCTTGTGACACTAACAAGTCAATGTTCAGCATTTCAGTTTAAAACAGATGCAAATTTCCTCATCCCTGCATGTGATGCAACAGTGACCTACAAGCCTACCTCACCTGTACAACATCAATCGATTGATCAATCAATAACTATCTGTTCAACACTCTAGTTTAAAGAGACAGTGATATTTTTCAAGGTGAATTGGACAGTTTAAATGGTTTACAACTGGGGAATGCACATTAACAGTGGTGCACCACAATATATATTTTTAAAAAGCAACCACATTACAAGCATATCATTTTGCATAATAAAATGGAGTGTTGAATGAAATTATCATGGTGAGAATTATTCCATTTTACAAAATACAAGCAATTGTACATCATATAAAATCTGAAAAATTAGTTTACTGAAACATGGAGATATGCCAAAACAAATATAATTATCTATATGTGCTTGCTTACCAGCAGTTGCAGATAAATTCAGCTTGAACCATTGCACTTTGTCACCACATGAGAAATTCCCCCTGTTTGTTTGCTTTCTGACCTATTTGATGATTTCGGGTGGGAGGGGGAGGGGGAGGGGGAGGGGGAGGGGGAGGGGGAGGGGGAGGGGGAGGGGGAGGGGGAGGGGGAGGGGAAACTATCAGGTGAGACCCATTGTTTAATTGACTGCATGATTCTTTGCAGATTTATTCACTAGGAAATTCATCTCACAGGAACAGCTTTATTTGGGAAATCTATCCACAATGCAGTAACTCTGATATCAAGGGAAAATAAAATATATTACTGCCGTTAAATGAGATAATGCAGTTGTACAGTTATCACCAACAGGAAATGTTCTGATCTGTGTAGTTACAGAAGAAAAGCTGCTGTCTGTTTTCTACTGCTTGTTATTTCAGCAAAATGTATTTTCTTCAGTGTTCTCCAATGTGCCAAGTAGATGAAATACACTGAGTTTTGCAGTGCAACATTTTAGTTTAGTTTAGACTTACAGCGTGGAAACAGGCCATTCGGCCCACCAAGTCCACGCTGATCATCAATCACCCATTCCCACTAGTTCTGTGTCATCCCACTTTTGCATCCTACACACTTGCGGCAATTTACAGAAGCCAATTAACCTACAAACCTGCACGTCTTTGGAATATGGGAGGAAACCAGAGCACCTGGAGGAAACCTACGTGGTCACAAACTCGGTACATGTAGCACCCGTGGTCAGCATCGAACCCGGGCACTGTGAGAAAGCAGTTCTACCACCTGTGCCACTGAGCTGCCCCAGTTCTGTACATAAACTGGGAAAAAATGATCTGGCATTTTAAATGACTAACATTTGTGTTCAAGAATATGAAAGTTTTGCAATAAAAATAATGTGGTGTAACTCCATTACTAATGCATTTCGTATAGTGTTATTTTATAATGCTGCAACAATCGCCTTGGCCGTTTTGAGTAATTTTGTTTACATTCGTGTTTAAAGTCAGTCGCCACTGGGATGGGAATAATATGGTATCAAGTGGAACTTGTTTATAGGTTGGAAAATGACAGCTTGGTGTTTATCATCCATAATCACAAATCATAAATCAACACAAGTCACCCTGAAACAATTTCAGATGAAACCTATCTTTACAGATTACAACTTCATCCCTAAGTGCCCATTAGTTAAACGGCCTGTAAGTTGTAAAGTACAAGGAATTACTTTAGCAATGAGATCGTCAACAATGGAAGAGTTCTCTCATTTTATTCTGAAAATCAGTCATAAACTTCATGTATTTCACACGTGCAGTGGTGCAGGTCATTTTGCTGAGGGTAAGGGAGAAAGAAAATATGGCAAAGAAATGCACGAACAACTTGAATGTTTCTTGCAAGATATCCCTGACCTGCACATTCTGTGAAGTAGCAGAGCCCACGGTGGAGAGGGAGCCTGGTGGAACTTCCAAATTTGTCCATCTCCCATGAGAATATCCAAAATACAAATCGCATCAGCTGTTTTTGTACAGTAAAAGGAAAGATATCTCCTCCCAAGCTGAGGTTATTCATTTGATTTACCTGCATGGATTCAAATAAACCAATCTCTTTTGAAATTACATGAAGACATGGACATAGAAATCCAGTTGTTTTTTTTTTTTAAACTCGAGTGCCCCTTTAAGACTAACTTTCACTTCACAAAACCTTACAAAAAAATCCTATAAACTCCAAAGTTGCATGGCCCACACCGCCACTCGTGACTGTGTTTTACTTCAAAGTTGATTTCATTCCATTTCTGATTTACCTGGCCCTTACAGCAACTATATGATTCCATGTAAACGGATTCCTCGGTTCATTTGTCAAAATATCAGTCAGACTGAAGAAGAGAAAAAAAACATCAAAACAGTTATGAATGAAATTTAATAGTAGGACAAGTGAAACTATTTTACTCATGATTAGTCAATCAATCACAAACTTGAGGATTGTTGCAGCATTGTAGATATATTAATAAAAGAAATCCATAGAATACTGTTATAATATTTTGTGACTTTATGTGTATATCCTTCATAATACCTACGCCAGGGCTTTCAAGGTTAGTTGCTTCATTAAAGGTGATTACACCTAGGCATTTGTGGTAACTGCTGTGATCGTAACCAGTTAGGCACTGCAATCTGTTAATTTTTGAGGCCTAGATTGGTCTGTAATATCTACATTTAAATGTGGTCAATATTGACTGTAAGATAAACAAAGTCATTTTGCTATTTTTGACATAGCTGATAGAATGACCATTCACAGTGCAAGGTCTTACAGGCACAGCTTCCTATAATAACAATGTTACGCAGAAAATCGACTCCTTGGGTATCAATCACCATATTGTTATGATCACCTGAGCAATCGCTGGCTTGCCTGGCAGAACTTTGAAAGCCCTTCCTAAAATACGTATATATAAAAAAAATGTAAAAACTGAGATACCTGAAGTTATAATCCAATAAAAGATATAAAATTATATCTGACAACTTGCCATACCATGCAATAAAAGGAAAGCATTGTCTATTAACAAAAGCTTTTCTGTTAGTCGGTGCTTGTGCTGGCCCTCCTGTTCATCACTTGCTGAGGCGTTTTGCTACATCCGCGTAAGCGATTTCAATTTCTTTGTCTCCAGGGCAGGTGTTTGTGAATTCATCCCTGGTGTATGCGTTCTGCAGGTACCGCCAAATTCCCGTCATGGACTTTGGAATGTCAAAGTTCCGATATTTCTTTGTTACAACCTAAAAAGGAAAAAAAAACTTTGCATTGACATATTGCCTTGTCATGGATTGCAGGTATTCTAAATCCTTACGTAAAACGTACAACAGTACAGCACAACCCTTGAGCTCACGGTGTCCACGCCAAACATGATACTGTAGCGACCATAGAGAGTGGTCCTAGATGTCGAACCCTCAGATTGGCCGGCAAGGTCACGTGTGGGTGCGACCGTAAGGATTGGTCCAGGGAGTGAGACCGCTGATTGGACAGCGTCGTCACGTGTGGTTTTGGCGCCCAAAGGAGTTAGTTGAGAGACTCCTTCGAAGAGAACAGTTAGTTTTAATGGTTGTCTGTCATCTCGTTATGTAAACTTTGTGATCGAATATTGCTGTCGCAATAAACTTCTTCAACAAAGAACGAGCCTCCAGACTCGCCATATTGGTGACCCCGACGTGATCCAGCCGATCACCTACCATGAGTGAACAAGACGCCTCGTTTTTGGCTTCTATGCCCGGCGCACCGGAGCTAAGCGCGGTCAGCGTTCACCTTCCAATCTTGGTTTGTCCATACCGAAGCCCAGTTTCACTTAAGAAACATCTCGGCAGACGCGCTCTACCGCCGGAGACGACCGCACGGGTAATGCGGTTCATCGTCAACCCTCCCGCAGAAGACAAGTACGAGGCCATGAAGGCACTGTTATTACGAACCTTCGGATTCAGTAGGCATGACCGAGCTAAGAGGCTTATGCACCTACCGGATCTCGGAGATCGGCTGCCGTCCGTTCTCATGGCTGAAATGTTAGTGCTAGCAGGTGAACACACGGAGTGCCTCATGTTCGAGCTTGCATTCCGAGAGAAGCTTCCCGAAGATGTCAAACTCATGCTCACGGATTGTTCTTTTAAGGACCCCGTGGCATATGCAGAAAAAGCCGATGCGCTCATGGCGTCCAAATCGAAAGAAAGAGGTTCAATCAACAAGGTCTCGACATCAGCGGCCGCGCCACAGCGGCATAAAGATGGCGCCGAGTCTCCCGCCAATTCTCCAAAAGCCCGCCAAAAGGATCCGCACAAGCGCGGCTGGTGCTATTACCATCTACGATGGGGTGGAGAATCCCGCAACTGCCGCTCACCTTGTACCTTCTCGGGAAATGCCTCGGCCGATCGTACATAGAGGCGGTTGTGATTGGCCAGAACCGACGCCTCTACGTCCGAGACCGATTCACGGACACAGAATGTTTGGTTGACACAGGAGCCATAGTCAGTATCGTACCGCCGACCGACCTCGAGACCAGATCGGGTAAGACAGGTCCTACCCTCATCGCGGTTAACGGCAGCCCCATCCGCACGTATGGTACACGGACAATGTCCCTGGCTTTAGGCATCCGCACGTACGAATGGCCATTCATTATCGCGGACGTCAGCCAGGCGATCCTAGGCGCAGATTTCCTCTGGGCCTTTTCACTAGTCCCCGATATCCGCGGTAACGACCTTCGACCATCCGCCAGCAGCGATGAGCCCGCCGCTCCGCCGACCGCCACCCCTCCCAGCCCAACTGTCCAGGCCGTCGTCGCAGCCCCTGACCGGTATGCTGAGGTCCTGGCGGAGTTTCCAGAGCTGCTCGTCCAACGGTTCGACGCCCCTTCGGCCAGGCAAGGCGTGGTCCACCACATCCGCACCAAGGGCCCCCCCCGTTTTCGCTCGGGCCCGGAGATTACCGCCCGACAAGCTGGTGGTGGCGCGGGCAGAATTCAGGAAGATGGAGGAAATGGGCATTGTCCGTCAGTCCGACAGCCCGTGGGCCTCGCCGTTGCATATGGTCTCCAAAGCATCTGGGGGGTGGAGACCATGCGCCGATTACCGGCGCCTCAATGCCATCACCACGGCCGACCGCTACCCCATACCGCACCTCCAGGACTTCTCGTCTGGGCTGGAAGGTGCCGCAGTGTTCTCCAAGATCGATTTGGTGCGGGGCTACCACCAGATCCCTGTGCGTCCGGAAGACATACCAAAAACTACCACGATCACTCAGTTCGGGTTGTTCGAATGGTTGCACATGCCTTTCGGTTTAAAGAACGCGGCACAGGCCTTCCAGCGACTCATGGACCCTGTTGGTCGAGTTTGCCTTTTGTGTTCATTTATTTAGATGATATCCTGGTCGCCAGCCCCTCAGTGCAGGAACACCGGGCCCACTTGCGGACTGTATTCCAGCGGCTCCTCATCCAACCCTTCAAGTGTCAATTTGGCCTCCCTTCTCTCGATATCTTAGGGCACAGAATCACCCCTGCCGCGCCACCCCTTTGTCCGAGAAGGTGGAGGCTATCCGTGCATTCCCGTGGCCCACCACAGTGAAGGGTCAGCAAGAGTTCGTGGGCATGGTGAATTTCTACCATAGGTTCGTCCCGGCAGCAGCACGGGTCATGCGCCCTCTCTTCCAGTGCCTCGCGGGTAAACCTGTAGAGTTGGTATGGTCCTCGGCCGCGGAGTCGGCCTTTGCAGCAGCTAAGGCGGCTTTGGCAGATGCCACCATGCTGAGCCCCTCCGCCCCCACGGCCCTGACGGTCGATGCGTCTGACGTGGCGGTGGGAGGGGTTTTGGAACAGCAGGTCAGTGGCCTTTGGCAGCCCTTGGCGTTTTTCAGCCGGCAACTGAGTTCGGCTGAGCTGAAATATAGCGCCTTTGACCGAGAGTTTCTGGCTCTCTACTTAGCTGTCCGTCACTTTAGGTATTTCCTAGAAGGCCGCCCGTTTGTGGCCTTTACGGACCATAAACCGTTAACATTTGCTTTTTCCAAATTGTCCGACCCATGGTCGGCCTGCCAGCAGCGGCACCTGACTGCCATCAATGAGTTTACCACCGATGTCCGTCATGTCGCGGGTAAGCTTAATCCCGTTGCTGACGCCCTGTCTAGGCCTGCTGTTTCCCCCATTTCAGCGGTGGACTGCGAGGTGGATCCCCAGGAGCTTGCGGAGGCACAGCTCCTGGCGGGCACCGCCTCGGCATGCCAGTCCGCCACTTCAGGGTTGAAGTTGGCTCAGGTGGCCTGCGGGCCGGCGGCACAAAAGTCTGGTGTGATGTTTCCCTTCCCCGTCCCAGGCCGGTGGTGCCGCCCTCCCTTCAGCGCCGGGTGTTTGATGCCATTCACGGGCTGGCGCACCCGTCCATCCACTCCACCTCTGCCTTAGTAGCCGCTCGGTTTGTGTGGCATGGCCTGCGAAAGCAGGTAGCTGCTTGGGCCCGTTCCTGCGTTCCCTGCCAGACCGCTAAAGTTCAACGCCATGTCCAGCCCCCGGTACAAGAGTTTGCGGTCCCAGCGGTCCACTTTTTCCATATTCACGTGGATTTAGTCGGACCTTTACCTTCCTCCCGGGGCTACACCCATCTACTCACGGTAGTGGATCGGTTCACCCGGTGGCCGAAGGCTTTCCCATTGTCAGATACCTCCGCTGCCTCCATTGGGTGGCCCGTTTCGGGGTCCCGTCTTTTATCACCACCGACAGGGGGCCACAGTTCACCTCTACCCTCTGGGCCACGCTGGCAGAGCTGTACGGCTCCTGGTTGCAACATACCACGGCGTACCACCTTCAGGCTAATGGGCTCGTGGAGAGGTTCCACCGACAACTCAAGGCGTCCCTCAGTGCGAGGCTGGAGGGCCCAGACTGGGTAGACCAACTTCCCTGGGTCCTTTTGGGCATCCGGACCGCTCCTAAGCAGGATCTCGGTGCTTCGTCCGCGGAACTAGTATATGGCTCGCCACTTCGAGTGCCCGGAGATTTGCTGCCGGAGTCCTCTGGTCAGCTGCTTTCAGTTCCGTCGGTTTTAGCATCACTCCGGGCACGCGTGGGTTCCCTGGCTCCGGTTCCGGCTTCGCGTCATGGGTGTCTCATGGTGCACGAACCACCTGCCTTGAAGGACTGTGAGTTTGTATTTCTGCGTAAGGATGCCCATCGTTCCCCGTTGCAGAGGGTCTATGAAGGGCCGTTCCGGGTTTTGCGTAAGGGGACGGTCACCTTCACCTTAGACGTGGGCGGCAGGAGTGAGCTCGTCTCGGTGTCCAGGCTTAAACCTGCGCACTTGGATCCGGACAGCCCTGTCCTGGTCGGCCAACCGCCTCAGCGAGGCCGTCCTCCTGCGGTTCCACCTGGTCCAGGACCCCCCACTCCTGTGGTTCCGGCAGCCCCTCTCCTTACTCGTTCTGGTCGCGAAAACCCGGCTCCCTGCTAGGTTCCGTACCTCGGGTTCTGGGGGGGGTCATGTAGCGACCATAGAGAGTGGTCCTAGATGTCGAACCCTCAGATTGGTCAGCAAGGTCACGTGTGGGTGCGACTTAAGGATTGGTCCAGGGAGTGAGACCGCTGATTGGACAGCGTCGTCACGTGCGGTTTTGGCGCCCAAAGGAGTTAGTTGAGAGACTCCTTCGAAGAGAACAGTTAGTGTTAATGGTTGTCTGTCATCTCGTTATGTAAACTTTGTGATCGAATATTACTGTCGCAATAAACTTCTTCAACAAAGAACGAGCCTCCAGACTCGCCATAATACGTTCCTAAGACAGAGGAGCAGAATTAGGCCTTTCGATCCATTGAATGTGCTCCACCATTCAATCGTGGCTGATCAATCTTTCCCTCTCGCAACCCCATTCTCCTGTCTTCTCCCCGTAATATTTGATGCCATCCCTAATCAAGAACCTGCTAATCTCTGCTTTAAAAGTATCCAAAGACTTGACCTCCACAGCTTTCCGATGCCAGGTTAACCTAATCCTCTCTGCCCGCACGTGATCCATATCCCTCCAATCCCTGCATGTCCATGTTTTCAAGAGAGGGTTAGATTTAGCTCTTAGGGCTGAGGGAATCAAGGGATATGGGAAAAAGCCGGAACGGGGTCCTGATTTTGGATGATCAGCCAGTATGTTTATACTGAAAAATGTCCTGAAAAAACAAATGATTGTGATTTCAGTTGCAATAAACCCATGGATAGTAGGTGAACATTCAACTTTTTGAAGCGATGTCAGTTTTTGATAGAGGAAGTGGTCACAAGTTCACAAGGTATATGAGTAGAATCCGGCCATTCGGCCCATCGAGTCTACTCCGCCATTCAATCACAGCTGATCTCAGCCTCCTAATCCCATTTTCCTGCCTTCTCCCCATAACCCTTGACACCCGTTCTAATCAAGAATTTGTCTATCTCTGCCTTAAAAACATCTGCTGACTTGGCCTCCACCGCATTCTGTGGCAAAGAATTCCACAGATTCTCCGCCCTCTGACTAAAGAAATTTCTCATCTCCTTCCTAAAGGAACGTCCTTTAATTCTGAGGCTATGACCACTAGTCCTAGACTCTCCCACTAGTGGAAACATCCTCCCCACATCCACTCTATCCAAGCCTTTCACTATTCTGTATGTTTCAATGAGGTGGGCCCAGTGCCGACAAACGTTCATCATAGTTTAACCTACTCATTCCTGGGATCATTCTTGTAAACCAGTTGTTGTTAATGTGGCTTTGACAAGTAAATGCATTGCCTCTTTTAGCTGGTGCATGCTGCAGTTACTCCACACCGGCAGTAGAACAAATTGCTTAGTTATAATTGAATGCCAAGTAAGCATTCTCTGTTCTGGGTATTGCCAAGTTTTAAGAGCATTTAATTGCCATTTGTACTGGGACCAAAACAATGATTTTGTTTTTAACTTGCTGCAGCTTTAAGGCACATCAAGGGCAACAACACAACAAATAAATATACGATAAATTATCAGCTATTCTCAATAAAGCTGACCATTACAGTGCAGGCCAAGGTACAAAGTGCAACCTTAATACTGATAAGACTTTTGAAGGTGGAAACAAGGAAATTCAGATGCTGATGTGAAGGTGGAAACAAGGAAATGCAGATGCTGATGTACAAAAAAAAGACACAAAATGTTGGAGTAACTCAACAGGTCCGGCAGCATCTCTGGAGAACTTGGATCCAGGGAGAACATGGATCCAGCGATGCTGCCTGACCCGCTGAGTTATTCCAGGAATTTGTGCCTTTTTAAAAGATTTTTGAATGTTCTTCAAACTAAGATCATCTAGGTTTTGGTGCATATTCCATTTTACACCTCAATTGTGCTTTGTAGATGGGGGCAAAGTCAGGAGGCACATAACTCAGCACCAGATACCCAGCCTCAAACATGCCCTTGCAGCCATCATAAGTTTGTGGCCTAGACAGTTACATTTTGGTCAATGGTGATCCCCAAGTTGTGGACCACAGGGCATTCAGCGATGGTAAAGTCAACAAATGTTAAGCAATTATGAAGGCAAATGATTAGTTAATATTTAATGCAAGGGAGTCACAGTGCAAGGGTAAAACAATTATGCACTGTTTGGTAAGACCCATCTAGAGTACAGAGTACAATTTTGTTCTCATCGCCTAATGGAACATACGTTTGGTTTGGAGGTGATGAAACAAAGGTTGGAGATTGAGTAGATAATCTCTGGAGTGTTGAGGACAGATTGATTTAAACTGAGTCTAGCTCTTGTCAGAGTAGACAGATTACAGGCAGTTTCACTTTATTTGGAGAATCTAGATTTCGGCCATAGATTTCGGCAATATTATGAATGGAGAAAATTCTCCATTCATAATATTCTGGATCTTTGTGATTCTCCAGCCCAAAGGTCTGTGGATGTCAGTCATTAAGGAAATGCAAGACAGTAACATTTGGACTTTATGAACATCAAAGAGTACAAGGACAGGAAGAAAAAGTAGAGTTTAATTTATATCAAGGTTCAGCCAATATCATGCTGAATAGTAGAATTGACTTAAAGGACTACCTACTGATATAATATTCTTTGTTTAAACTTCTTTCAACTTGAATTAATGCTTAACTCTGCCACAGAAGGCAGTGGAGGCCAATTCACTGGATGTTTTCAAGAGAGAGTTAGATTTAGCTCTTAGGGCTAATGGAATCAAGGGATATGGGGAAAAAGCAGGAACGGGGTACTGATTTTGGATGATCAGCCATGATCATATTGAATGGCAGTGCTGGCTCCAAGAGCCGAATAGCCTACTCCTGCACCTGTTTTCTATGTTTCCATGTTTCTAACTGGCCAAACAAATGTTTAACAGCTGCAAATTTTGGTCTTTGATTTTGTCTCCATTTTCTTCTCTCTTCATCAACACAAACTGACCTGCAGCTCATCGATCCAACTTCCTCTGTCTGCGTTCTCACCCTCTAACTGCCCCATTAAACTATCGACATGTATTGAAAACATTTACAACTTATCCCCATAACAAACCTGGGATCATCCTATCAATGGCATTCCCTTTGTCCTATTCAGAACTCCTTCATCTTCTTTACAATTCCCAACCAGCTCTTTTTTTTTCCTCTTTCACAAATCAGTTTAGCTTTCTAAATATGGTGACCAGCTGAGTCTTCCAAGCATTTTGGTTTTGCTTTTGTTTCGGTTATTGAGCATCAGCATTTTGATTATTTTTCCCTCACCTGGTGTTGCCTGCTCACCTCCAATGGTGACGCGCAGCCTGTAAGTGCAAAGCCAAAAGAATCCTCTCGCAATAGAATCAGGGTCCAATATCGTGCTTGGGGGGAGGTGAACAGGAAACCAATTGTGACCCACCTGGCGAAACCTGCCAGGGTCAAACAACAAAGACAGTTTTCTGCCAGGCCCAGATCTTGGTCCAGAAAATGAGAAAGAGATATGTTCCTTGTTAAATTTATTTTATGTTATGTGTGTGCAAGAGCAGTGGTGCCAAGTCCTATTGCAGTCCTAAAGTTAAATACAAAAATGTGGCCAAAGTGTACTGCCAAAGCCATTTGCCAGGTTGTGTGTTAGGTTGACTGGTCCTTTCTTCAAAGGTCCAGATGTTTCTGCTTGTTTGGATTTGCACACAATGAAAAACAATTCATCGTACCTTGACAATGTGAAGCTTGGGGAGCAGATTGCAGTCTGCTAGTGTCATCTCATTTCCATCCAGGAACTTGCGGCTGGAGGCCTTGACGTCCTCCATGCTGTCAGCATCTATCTCTTCTGGAAGGGCTGTGTTCAGATACTCATCCAACTTCTGCACGGTTTTGAGCAAGCCTTTCTCCAGAGCTGAAAAAAAACAAACAAATGCGGTGCATTCCAACTAAACATATGCAACTAATAGATTTTTAAAAAAGACTCGTTCAGTTGCACAAAGTGGAAGCAAAACGTTCGGCCCATACCCGCACCAAAACCTATTCCACACTAATCATTGATCACATGTTTGCACTAATTCCATTTCATTCTCCCCATATTACCATCAATTTCCTCAGATTCTACCATTCACCACACATTAGGGACAATTTATAGTGGCCAATTAGTGTACCAAGAATCACACATTTTTGGATATGGGAGTAAACCAGGGCACTCCGAGAAAACCCACGCTCCACATGGTCACAGGAAGAATGTTCTAACACCCCGAAGTCAAGATTGATCCCAGGACGCTGGAGCGGTGATGCACCAGCTCCGTCAGAGACCCAGCACGATAGCGCAACAGGTCGCATGGTGGCGCAGCGGTAGAGTTGCTGTCTTAGAGCGCCAGAGACCCAGGTTCGATCCTGACTACGGGCTCTGTCTGTACTGAGTTTGTACATTCTCCCCGTGACCGAGGTAGGAATATGGGGTTGAGTTTACATTCAGATCAGCCATGATCTTACTAAATAATGTAGCAAGTACCTGTGGGGGGGGGGGGGGTGGATGACTCCTGCTCCTTATTTGCATGTTTGCATGACGATCATATGTAAAAATAACAGGGTGCCGCAGTGATTATCTGCAACGTTGTGTCTGAATACTGCTACAGCACCAAAAGCTCCCCAATAAAGAATGAAAAAATGCTCCTGGTGTACAACCTCGCCCTTCATTACACAGCTCATCACGTTACCCTCCTGCAATGCCTCTCCTTCACTATCCTGTTCATTAAAACTATTGCAGGAGGCTCCACTCTTACACTATTGCAATTGGTGCATTTTCAATCACCTCCAGCTGAATCACCGCTACCGGCACAGTGGCGCAGAGGTAGAGTTGCTGCCTTACAGCGAATGCAGCGCCGGAGACTCAGGTTCGATCCTGACTACGGGCGCCGTCTGTACGGAGTTTGTACGTTCTCCCCGTGACCTGCGTGGGTTTTCTCCGAGATCTTCAGTTTCCTCCCACACTCCAAAGACGTACAGGTATGTAGGCTAATTGACTGGGTAAATGTAAAAATTGTCCCTAGTGTGTGTAGGATAGTGTTAGTGTGCGGGGATCGCTGGGCGGCGCGGACCCGGTGGGCCGAAGGGCCTGTTTCCGCGCTGTATCTCTAAATCTAAAAAATCTAAAAAAATCTAAAACCTTTGGGGAGCTCTTCAGTTTTGGCACACTGCCAATGCGTTTTCAACCTTGCTTCTCTTAAGGACTTTGAGACCCTTCCTCCATTGTAAATGCACAATATTAATTAAAGTTATTGATGAAAATAACGCAGACTGAAATTCAGGCTATCGTCGACAGAAATGGAGAAAATATTACACATGTACATTAAGGCAAGCATATCCATAGTTGAAAATATTAATTGCACCCGGCAGATTTTAACAAATCGAGTTTATCAAAATCTTTTCCACTGTCTGCAGTGGTAGAGTTGCTGCCTTACAGCGCCAGAGACCCGGGTTCGATCCTGACTACGGGTCATATCTGTACGGAGCGTGTACGTTCCCCCTGAGACCGCGTGGGTTTTCTCCTGATGCTCCCACACTCCAAAGGCGAACAGGTTTGTAGTTTAATTGGCTTTGGTAAAAGTGTAAAGTAACCCTAGTGTTTTGGATAGCATCAGTATGCAGGATGTTCGCTGGTCGACACGAACTGCAGTGTTTCCACGCTGTAATTCTAAAGTCTATGTTCAGTACATAACTAGCTACCAGAGTGCTTCACCTCCAATTCCTTTCATCAACGGATGAAATCAGTCATAATATTAAATCTGATTTACATTCTTCCCTGGCATTCTACCATGACTGGTTTTATGAAGACAAATGCTAAACTTGAACACTGTGTAACCTGATGGCATTATTCTAGGGACCCAGAGCAATACAACATTTAAAGAGGTGTGTGTGTGTGTGTGTGTGTGTGTGTGTGTGTGTGTGTGTGTGTGTGTGTGTGTGTGTGAAAAATGGAAAACATATTGCATTGGCTGTTTGCATTCAATCCAGATTCAATGTCAGGGTGAGGTTTCAGCACAAACAGGGTAAGATGCTGGAATTGACTAAAAGATGTAAGATTGGTCAACTCATCACTGAGATTGCTCTTGATCGTTTAGCGAACTGAATGCTCCACACTTATTATAATCATGCAAAAGAATCTCTTTTATACTGCTGACATCGGTGAACTTATCCTGTCAAGCATTATTACTGGGCTATTTTAAGCCAGGTTCCATAGAGATTACATCCAAGGCATTCATCATGATGGTGGTGAAACATATTTCATTCAAATATTAATTTGCTGCTTTGTCTGGTGCAGTTCTTATTGATTGAATATCATGGTGTGCAGAAATGATAAAATATGGAATATGACCTTGAAAACTACTTGCTTAAGTGCAGTGTGAAATGATAATGTATAGGCATTTTGCAGACAAGCATAATCTTTGAATGATCAAAAGCAAGATGATTTTTCTCACTCCCACTATCCAGCGATGAATGCAGGGAGAGGTGGGAGTCAGCCTAAACCTGCAGATTTTGGTCTAATATAAAAAATATGTTCACCGATGCCTTAGCAATGTAAGATTTGAGTTCAAAGTTACAATTTAATTTATCAAAATCTGGTGAGGTGATCTCAGTCCACCAGATGCTTAGGTCTGACTTAGGTCAGATGCTTAGGTCAGGACTCCAAAGACGTACAGGTATGTAGGTTAATTGGCTGGGCAAATGTGAAGAAAAAAAAATTGTCCCTAGTGTGTGTAGGATAGTGTTAATGTGCGGGGATCGCTGGGCGGCGCGGACCCGGTGGGCCGAAGGGCCTGTTTCCGCGCTGTATCTCTAAATCTAAAAATCTAAATTATTAAAGAGTAAATATCTTTAAACATGAGGATACATTCTTTATGTTATTTGTGGAGTCCTCCAAGAGTAAAGAAGGACCAGAAGCTTATTTGAAAGCACTTAATCATGGTCCCTTCATTTGTTCTGTCCATTTTATTCTGGCTAATAGTTTTCTTACAACCCGGTTTCCCAACCCCTTCTTCAAAGATTGAACTGCAACTTGGCTGGATACAAGGTAGTCCCAAATATACTCTACAAAGAGGACAACATTAATATGCAAACAATATGCTCGATAGGACCCACACACTCATTACAGCAAAAGTGAATCCTCATCAAGAATACATTCGGCCAGTTTACTGAAAGAATATGTTCTGTGCTTCCAATTCAGAATATATTATATTCTGAAGATAAACACAAAATGCTGAAATAACCCAACGGGTCAGGCAGCATCTCTGGAGAAAATGGATAGGTGATGTTTCGGGTCGGGACCCTTTTTCAGACTGAAGAAGGGTCCCAACCCAAAATGTCACCTATCCATTTTCTCCAGAGATGCTGCTTGACCCGCTGAGATATTCTAGCATTATGTTTCTAACTTTGGTATAAACCAGCATCTGCAGTTCCTTTTTATTACATGATGTATTATATCCTGAATTGGGCGCAGTACTTGAAGGATTACTATTGATATTCTAACAAACAGTTTACCTTCATTAGCTTCTGGCTTGGAGTTTTTGATGTACGCTGAGAATTTTGCAAAGATATCATTCCCGGCTGTGTTGGATTCTGGGTGTTTTGTGCCGAGCTTCAAGTACCTAGGAACAAAACGAATATTGAATAAGAAATTTAAAAACAGAACCATTTTACTGTTGTGGGATGGATTTAATCCACAATAACTTTCATTGTTGGTGTAGCAGATGGTATTACCACTCCATAGTTCCAGTGGCCCAGGTTCTATCCTGACCTCGAATGCTATCTTTGTCGAGTTTGTGCGTTCTTCCTCTGACCATAGGAGTTTACCCCAGATCCTCCTGTTTCCTCCTATGTTTTAAAGTCATGCTGGTTGTATTGTTATTTGGTTTCCCTTGCAGTAAAGGGCCTTGCAGTAGGTGGACTGGAGAAATCGGAGCATTACAAAAATAAAATTCAATACTGTGCAATAAAACGAAATAACAGTGTAAAGACCAAGAACCTGGTCAAAGGCTAGATATTCAAGAAGGAGAAGTAACCATGTAGAGTTCTGGTGAGGGAAATGTAGAATTCAGGGTGTCCACATACGCACCAGTGGTCAATGTCAAGATGAACAAGAGGGCAGAATTAGAGGAGTGGGGTCACTTTGAAGGGGTTCAAGGCTGGAGAAGGCTATGGATCTGCAAGACCACTGAGGAATGTGAAAGCAATGGAGAAAATGTTAAAATTAAGGTCTTGAGTAATCAGGAACCACTTTGGTCAGCAAGAGGATGAGCGGTAAGTGAATGAAACTTAATCCGATTTAGTAAAGTAATCAATTGGATTGGACTGGTGACAATGAACCCATTTTACAACTTGCATGACAACCATATAGTTTAGTAGACCATCAGGGAAACCATTTGTATTTTCTGTCTAGAAGGTGGACTGATAACATGTTTAAAACAAGGAAAGCTGCAATAATGAATATCTACACATTCACAGAATGTTCCATTCTCACAAAACAATAATGTTTAATTGTGCAACATCACCACATGTGCACGACCTATCTATTCAGTAAGATTGCTTTTGAATTACATTCCTTAATATTCAGCACTATAAACCACAGAGCCACAATTCTTATTTCTTTCCACTATTAATATTTCACACCATTGATTGAATGACGGAAGGGACTGCGGAATAGCAAGTGTCGTTAAGTCTCCTGGGTAAATTACATGAAATAAACATGCAATTACATCTGAAATAAAAGCTGACAATGCTGGAAACCCAACAGGTCAGACAGCATCTGTGGAAAGAGAAGCAAAATTAATTTATTAACAAATCCTGACCTGCTGAGTTCACCAAGCAGTTTGTTTTTTGCTGCAGATTACAACATTTGATGGGTGATGAGACATTATCTTATATTTTTGCCTTTCTGCTAATTCTGTGTATTTCAGTTTTTATTTTAGATTTCCAGAATCTGCACTATCCGACTTTTGGATGGAGCACCATGTAACGTTCTTGTTCTGCTGTAGGGTACTGACTGCCACATCGCTTTGATCAGTATAAAGCAAATTTCACAAAGGGTTGCTGCTCCTATTCTTACATGTAGTTAATATGCATGGAGCTCTTGGCCTTCTTCCAAGTAGCTGTGCATCCTTCAAAGCAGGTACTAGCTTACAACCCAGCGGTATGAATATTGATTTCTCCAACTTCAAGTAACCCATGCATCCCCTCTCTCCCACCCTAGTCGTCGTACTAGTTTACTGTCGTCCTGTTGAGTTCCTCTGTCTGTGTAACTCGTTATCACCTTTCCCACAGCCAACACTGGCCTATTGTGTGCCCCACGTTTTCTTGATTATCAATGCTTTTTGCATATCTTCCATTCATTTAGAACGGAGATGAGGAAAAACCTTTTCAGTCAGAGAGTTGTAAATCTGTGGAATCCTCTCCCTCAGAAGGCAGTGGAGGCCAATTCTCTGAATGCATTCAAGAGAGAGCTTGATAGAGCTCTTAAGGATAGCGGAGTCAGGGGGTATGGGGAGAAGGCAGGAACGGGGTACTGATTGAGAATGATCAGCCATGATCACATTGAATGGTGGAGCTGACTCAAAGGGCCGAATGGCCTACTCCTGCACCTATTGTTTATTGTCATTTCTCCTAAGTACCATCCATATCTTTCGTTTCCCTTTCCCCTGACTCTTAATCTGAAGAAGGGTCTCGACACGAAACGTCACCTATTCCTTTTTTCCAGAGATGCTGCCTGACCCACTGAGTTACTCCAGCCTTTTGTGTCTGTCTTCGGTTTAAACCAGCATCTGCAGTTCCTCCCTACACTAGTTTAGTTTAGTTTAGAATTACAGCATGGAAACAGGCCCTTCGGCCCACCGAGTCCGCACCGACCAACAAACACCCGTACACTAGCTCCATCCCCTACACTAGTGACAATTTACAGAAGCCAATTAGCCTATAAACCTGTACCTCTTTGTAATACAGGAGGAAACTGGAGCACCCAGAGAAAGCCTATGTGGTCACAGGGAGAACTTGGAGATTACCACATGCAGTGGGCATGGGGACAATAGTTAAAAAATGCATTATGTGCATCCCTGAAGGAACAAAAGTGATTGCTTTTCATAACCTTGTGATATGCAAACAAAGTGTCAGTAAGCTTTTCTCTCCACTGTCAAAAGTTAGTTTGAGATTCAGAACTTAAATTGCTTGTAACATATTATCATATCATATCATATATATACAGCCGGAAACAGGCCTTTTTGGCCCTCCAAGTCCGTGCCGCCCAGTGATCCCCGTACATTAACACTATCCTACACCCACTAGGGACAATTTTTTACATTTACCCAGCCAATTAACCTACATACCTGTACGTCTTTGGAGTGTGGGAGGAAACCGAAGATCTCGGAGAAAACCCACGCAGGTCACGGGGAGAACGTACAAACTCCTTACAGTACAGCACCCGTAGTCAGGATCGAACCTGAGTCTCCGGCGCTGCATTCGCTGTAAAGCAGCAACTCTACCGCTGCGCTACCGTGCCGCCCGATTTTTATTGACCTGTACCCCAAATAGTTTAGTAAATTTAATGATGAGATGTTGTGACCTATAGGCCAGGTTGATCACAGGATTAATTCCTGTTTGTCCCAGAAAGATGGTCTTGGCTTGAATACTCTGCTAGCTGTCACAAGGTGTGTGAAGTACTAATCCAGAATTCCAACTCCGGTCTCAAGAAAACAGATTGGAAACGTCAGCCATTCAGTCCTTCAATATATACCGCAGAATATCTTATGAGGCCTCTATCAGATCTGACCTATTTTACATACTTATAAAAAAATGGCTCACATCCATTTCCCGGATGTGAAAGCTGTTGGAAGCACATCCGGAAACTCCTTCAAAAATGCTGACCATATTTTTAACAGGAGGATTATAGTGGCACATTATTCATTCTGCTGCTACACACACACCATCTGTTTCTGATAGGTTTGCATACTGCAGCTTTACTGATATTAATATTGCAGATTCAGTGCCTGCATCAACAAGATCATCACCATTGAGAATGCTCTCAAAAATGTAATCACCTGAGAATGAAATTCAAAAACACAATGGCTCAAAGGCTTAAGAAGATTGCATGAGGCTGTGTGACTGAAATCTTCCAATTCAGCATGAAGAGTCTAAAAATAGGAAAATCCTGCTGCGCTTTTTACCTTAGAATGAATTGCAAGCTCTTTGCAAAAATCAATCGAAGTTTCCAAATTTAATTCACATTGAACTTCCGTAGATGTCTCTGTTAAGACATCTTCCTGACAATACCATCCACACCCCAACCCCTCCTCCCCAAGCAGCAATAGGAGTTGGATTAGGGATTTAAACCCAACTGTATACGTTGTCTTCTGATAAATATAATTCTGTAATTTTGAAAGTAATATGACTCAGCTGCAACAATGTACATCTCCAAATCTAGGGATGACTTGATAAAGTGCAGTTGCTTTGAGAAATTCTAAACTATTTAGATCATTTAGTTCAGTTGAGTTTAGAGAGACTGCGTAGAAACAGGCCCTTCGGCCCACCGAGTTCATGCCGACCAGCGATCCCTATACACCTGCATTGTCCCATACACGATGGACAATGAACCATCTTTACCGAAGCCAATTAACCTACAAACCCGTACGTCTTTAGAGTGTGAGAGGAAACCAGAGCACCTGGGGAATACCACCCGGTCATGGGGAGAACGTACAAACTCCGTACAGACAGCACCTTAGTCAGGATCGAACCCAGGTTTCTGGTGCTGTAAGGCAGCAACTTTACCTCTGTGCCACCGTGCTGCCCCTTTCTTAGGAGTTTGACAAGTCTACGCAGAAGGAAAATAATTATTCAGCAAACGTTTCTTCCAATAAATCAGAATCATATCTGAAAATGGTTGATAAAAGAAATCTGCAGGGAGTGTTCATTTTACTGCTGGGCTCCCACTGAGATTTCCATGTGACTGACTAACCATGATGTGAATGTCCTTCAATCAGAAAGCTTAACCAAGTGGGATCAGGACTCATAATACAAGTGGAAAATAACAAATCCGCAAAGAAACTGAATCAGTCAGACTGATAGACACAAGAAGCTGGAGTAACTCAGTGCCTGTGATCAGGCAGCATCTCGAGAGAAAAGGAATAGGTGACATTTCGGGTCGAGGCCCTTCTTCAGTCAGAGTCAGGGGAAAGGGAAACGAGAGATATAGACGGTGACATGGAGAGATATAGAACAAATGAATATGCAAAGACATGCAAAAAGTAACGATGAACAAGGATAGGTGGAACCCACAATGGTCCATTGTTGGCTGTGGGCCGGGTGATAGCAAGTTACACATAAGAATTTCCTTGGCATTTCCAACTTGTATCTTCAAGATGGAGAATACAATGGGCCCCTGACCAGGCATTCCTAATCACTCACACTACTAACACAGTTCCATAAATCACTGCACTGACTGAGCTTCAAAACAGGGAATGACCTTTTGCTGATTTAAAATTTTCCCTGCGATGAAATATGAAAGGTGAAAGGGAGAGCCCGACTTTAAAATAATCAACAATGCTTATCTCTTTAAGAAGTGAAGCGTCCAAAGCTTATTTAATATTTTCTATCAGATAATACAAACAAAGAAAAATCAGCCCTGAGGTTACTCCAGGGACAATTCAGATTCCCAAGACCCTCTGGAAAAAACTATAGATCTTCCACAGTGGAAGCCTACAACTCTAAATTGACTCAGATTTAATGAGTTGGTGGCCAGACTGTAGTGAATGCAGCGAATCTCAGGAATTCTCTGCCACAAAGGGTTACACAGGCTTGAACAGTAAAGGAGAGGTAGATAAATATTTTGAAAGATCAGGAAATTAATGGCTTTGGGGAAGTACACAGAAGGAGAGTTGTGGCCTGGGACAGCTCAGCCACAATGACATTAGAAACATAGAAAGTAGGTGCAGGAGTAGGCCATTCGGTCCTTCGAGCCAGTTGACCATCCAGAATAAGTATCCTGTTCCTGCTTTTTCCCCGATATCTCTTGATTCCATTAGCCCTTAGAGCTATATCTAACTCTCTCTTGAATACATCCAGAGAATTGGCCTCCACTGCCTTCTGTGGCAGAAAATTCCATAGATTCACAACTCTCTGGGTGAAAAAGTTTTTCCTCATCTCAGTCTTAAATGGCCTACCCCTTATTCGTAAACTGTGACCCTTGGTTCCGGACTCCCCCAACATCGGGAACATTTTTCCTGCACCTAGCCTGTCCAATCCCTGAAGAATTTTAATATGTTTCTATAAGATCCCGTCTCGTCCTTCTAAATTCCAGTGAATATAAGCCCAGTCGATCCATTCTTTCATCATATGTCAGTCCCGCCATCCCGGGAATTAACCTGGTATTAACATTGAATGGTGAGACAGGCTGGGGGGGACCAGATGGCTCACTCCTGCTGCAACGTTCTTGTGTGTTCTTGGCAAACTGCAGGTGGAAGCAGACATGTCCTGCAATGGGCTGCAATCAGCTAGACTATTGCATTCCCTGACCTTGAGTTTAAGCAGACTCATTCTTGGACACACTCCACTGGGACCATGGCTGGTTGATGTTTACCATCTTTAAATCATTGGTATTTTCCCTGAAGTGAAATGATAAAAAATACAACTGCCGCGCTGAGAGTGCGATACACCCTCTCCACAAATCTAAAAACAATTTAAGATTAGCACCAATGAATATCCCAGGCAAACAACATCACTTCCATCCAACTTCTGGAAACATTTATAAACAATGTTTAAAATAATCAAGTAGCAACTTTATTTACTCATCCGATAAGAAAAAAAAACTTACAACAATTAAACCAAGATGCTGATAAACAAAATATCCAATATTTCCACTTCTGCACTCAATTATTGGTTAAATGGGTCTGTTTTTTTTTTGTTTTTTTCATGACCAACATTTCAGTGGATACATTAACAAAGAGATTCATCTTGTGAATCATTTTGCACTTACATTTATGCTCAGCCTATTTTTGTGGATTTGACAGAGATAGCACCATGCGGAGATCCCACTGGAGGTGAACTTTAGACTTTACTTCAGAGACAAAGCGTGAAAACAGGCCCTTTGGCCCACCGAGTCTGCGCCGACCAGCGATCCCCATCCACTGGCACTATCCTACACACTGGGGACAATTTACAATTTTACCGAAGCCAATTAACCTACAAACCTGCACGTTCTTGGAGCGTGGGAGGAAACCGGAGAACCCAGAGAAAACCCTTGCGGTCATGGGGAGAACGTCCAAACTTCGTACAGACAGCACCCATAGTCAGGATCGAACCTGGGTCTCTGGCGCTGTAGGGCAGCAACTCTACCGCTGCACCTCTGCGCCAAAATGCACAAAAGTACATGAAGACATATTACTGTAATCAAATTTTTCAAATCAAGTTACATAATTATGATCGTAGCTCCCAGTCCAGCCCCAGAGGATGCTGAATCTCCAGGGATATTTCATTTCAATTAAGCTTGCAGGCAGAAGTTACGTAAATGTAGTTCCTGTTCCTCTTAAAGTGTATTTTATTGCTCAAATGGCTGTGGCATCATCCATCTGCATGGCACGGTGGTGCAGCGGTAATTTTCTTGGTTCTTGGTCCTCCAAAATATTCCAAATGGAATTTAAACTGGAGATGGAAGAATATGGACTTAAGCAAGAAGGGCTTCTTGGAGAAGAGCTGCCTTAAATTTAGTTGCATCTGGTTGAATAACTATAGTAGGAAGAAGACTATTCCACGCTTTAATTATGCGAGGGAAGAATGAATTGCTGTACACATCAGTCTTGGCAGCTGGTGTCTCAAATTGAATCAAATGCCCTCGTCTACTCCTGATAGGTTTGGGTTTGGTGTAGATGTGGTCATCTATGTCGAGCTGACCATTTAACATTTTGTAAAAACAGGTCAAACGGTGGGCTTTACGTCTGTCTTGGAGAGTGTTCCACCCCAATGAATTTAGAAGTTCGGTAACACTCGCTTCTCTCCCATAGGTATTTGTAACAAAACGAGCTGCCTGTCTTTGGACACGTTCGATGGAAGATTTTTTAAAATTTGTGTATGGATCCCATGCTGCAACTGCGTAGTCCAAATATGGTCTAACAAGGGTGAAGTATAACTTCTCCTTGATAGAAGTTGAACAATGCTGCCTGACAGCGCTTATAGTGGCCGAAGTTCGGGTTCGCTCCTGGCTACAGGTGCGTGTCTGTACGGAGTTTGTACTTTCTCCCCGTGACCTGCGTGGGTTTTCTCCGAGAACTTCAGTTTCCTCCCACACTCCAAAGATGTACAGGTTTGTAGGTTAATTAACTTGGTATAAATGTAAAAATTGTCCCTAATGTAGGATAGTGTTAATGTGCAGGGATCGCTGATCGGTGCGGGCTCGGTTGGCCGAAGGGCCAGTTTCCATGCTGTATCTCTAAACTAAAAACTAAAACATGGCAGATACCACAAAAATGTTAGCTGCTGTTGCAATCACGAGGAGAGGTATTGAAGCTGGGAAATAATTCAGTTGCAGACAATAGACAATAGACAATAGGTGCAGGAGGAGGCCATTCGGCCCTTCGAGCCAGCACCGCCATTCAATGTGATCATGGCTGATCATTCTCAATCAGTACCCCGTTCCTGCCTTCTCCCCATACCCCCTGACTTCGCTATCCTTAAGAGCTCTATCTAGCTCTCTCTTGAATGCATTCAGAGAATTGGCCTCCACTGCCTTCTGAGGCAGAGAATTCCACAGATTCACAACTCTCTGACTGAAAAGGTTTTTCCTCATCTCAGTTCTAAATGGCCTACCCCTTATTCTTAAACTGTGGCAGGTTTGCTGTCAGCTAATGCTGGCATTTGGCTGTAAGCCCCTGCATCAGCACTGCTTTGAGACCTGCTCCTGTGGTGACTCTGGCTCACAAAAGCCCAATTGAGAACACACAGTATAAACAATTTAGAAATACAGATCAGGTTTTGGCAGATTCAAGGCAATCTGACCTCTGAGTGCCACGTATGAATAGGATGGAAGTTCCAGAATCCCGTGGCATTGAGGGTTCCTTTGATAACCTTTCCTGCAACTAATAAAACAACTAATTTTGTATTTGAAAAATTGACCAAAGCAAAGATATATTTGCTTCGTAAAGCAAAGATACATGTTGCAGTTGTATAAGACGTTGGGGAGACCGCATTTAGAATATTGTGTTCAGTTCTGGGCGCCATGTTATTGGGAAAGATACTGTCAAGCTTGAAAGGGTTCAGAAAAGATTTGTGAGGATTTTGCCAGGACCAGAGGGTGTGAGCTATAGGGAGAGCTTGGGTCTCTACTCTATAGGGAGAGCTTGGGTCTCTACTCCATGGAGCGCAGGAGGATGAGGGGTGATCTTCTAGAGGTGTACAAAATCATGAGAGGAATAGATCGGGTAGATGCACAGTGTCTCTTGATCAGAGTAGGGGAATCGAAGACCAGAGGGCATAGGTTCAAAGTGAAGGGGAAAAGATTTAACAGGAATCCGAGGGGTAACTTTTTCGCACAATGGGCGGTGGGTGTATGGAACAAACTGCCAGAGGAGGTAGTTGAGGCTGGGACTATCCCATCGTTTAAGAAACAATTAGACAGGTACATGGATAGGACAGGTTTGGAGGGATATGGACCAAGTGCAGGCAAGTGGGACTAGTGTAGCTGGGCCGGTGTGGGCAGGTTGGGCCGAAGAGCCTGTTTCCACACAGTATCACTCTATGACTCTATATCTGAACCCAACAGTGCACATACACTGCATCTTGCAAATGTTTTGCCTAATGCTGCTTATTAGCAGTCAGACACTTAATTCTTCACTTTCGTTCCTGATTATCATAATTTGCCTCACTAATATCTCAACACATGCAATGCCAGCAAACAAATGAGCACAAATAATAAGTCACACAATGAAAAATGGGCCAGGGAAGCTCAGTGGGCCAGGCTGCATCACTTTGGCTCCTTGCATTCTCACATGGAGCGAGCTCAATTAGAATCAAGAAAGTCCATCAGCTTTTCCCAACCAGGTCCTTTACCATCTTGTGTTGGAAGGAACTTCAGATGCAGGTTTACACCGAAGATAAACACAAAACGCTGGAGTAACTCAGCGGGTCAGGCAGCATCTCTGGAAAACAGGAATAAGTGATGTTTCGGGTCGAGACCATTCTCTAGGAAGGAACTGCAGATGCTGGTTCGACCTGAAATGTCCAGAACAGTCTCGACCCGAACCATCACTATTCCTTTACTCCAGGGATGCTGCCTGATCCACTGAGTTTCTCCAGCATTTTGTGTCTACCCTTTACCCACAAAACAGATCATAAGCTGAAGAAGAGTCTGAAAAAGGGTCTCGACCCGAAACGTCACCCATTCCTGCTCTCCCGAGATGCTGCCTGACCTGCTGAGTTACTCCAGCATTTTGCGAATAAACCCATTCCTTCTCTCCAGAGATGCTGCCTGACCCACTGAGTTACTCCAGCTTTTTGTGTCTATCATAAGCTACCGACAGGTTTAGCATGGACCAAATTAGCTACTGCGACTGTGATAAGCATCATGGATTCAAAGATGAGTTACACCCCAACTATAAAATGACAGTACAGTCAGGTGCAGGAGTTCATTACACATTATCTTACTGCTCCTTCACTAAAATAGTGTCTCTGTCAGTCCGAACATGATGTTCTCTTTGAATCTAGTTCTGCGTTCAAAACACAATCCAGTGTACAGGAGAGTTATAATGTGCTGGCTCCTTTCCAAATGTAAATAGTTTTAGTTTTAGTTTATATTTATAGTTCTTAGGGATACAACGTGAAAACAGGCCCTTCAGCCCACCGCGTCCACACCGACCAGCGATCCCCACACACTATCCAGAACACTCGGGTCAATTTACAATTAACCTACAAACCTGAACGTCTTTGGAGTGTGGGAGGAAACCGGAGCACCCGGAGAAAACACACTGGGGGCAATTTACAATTTCACCCGAAGTCAACTAACCTTAACAGAGAGCCAAATAAGTCAGAGAACACACAAACTCCAAACAGACAGCGCCCATAGTCAGGATTGAACCCGGGTCTCTGGCGCGGTAAAGCAGCAACTCTGCCGTTGTGCCAACATGCTGCCTCTCTTAGTTTGCTGTCTTTCAGTTAAACTGCAGCCTTTTTGGTTGATGTTTCACAGTACCTTTGCAAAGACGTAACACATAAAAAGGAACTTGCACAGGAGTTAACAAGTAGTCCACAGCACAATGAGGACTACACAACAGATTCTCGACGTGAATTCAAAGTCCAATATTCTTACATTTTTAGAAACAAGGACTTAGAAGTCTGAAGAAGGGCCCCGACCCAATACGTCACCTATCCATTTCTCAAGGGATGCTGCCTGACCCACTGAATCACGCCAGCACTTTGCGTGATGCAACTTTTTTTTCCTTTCCATTGATTCAAGCAGACGGCACATTTATGAGTGACAAATGGTGGACTGTCACGGCCAAAAGGCCTACAAGGTGGAAGAGTGCTGCCAAGCATTTATGAAATATTAAAGCGATAACAAATTTGGATTTACTTTCAAATTTCAACATTGACAGTTCACTTTCAAAAAAACAGTCCGACTTTTCTGCAAATATTTCAAACAGCTCAGAAAATGATATATGTTTAAACTGATGATAACATTTTGCTCTATGATGCCCTTTCACCCCGAGATCATTAATTCAAGATCGACCCAGTCTGGAACAGTTGTGGTTTCCTTTGCTGGTGTGTGTGGGAAATTAAATAGTGTGCCGAGAGTTGGCGTTACAGTGGCGCAGCGGTAGAGTTGCTGCCTTATAGCGCTTGCAGTGCCAGAGACCCAGGTTTGATCCCCACTACAGGTGCTGTCTGTACGGAGTTTGCACGTTCTCCCCGTGACCTGCGTGGGTTTTCTCCGAAATGTTTGGTTTCCTCCCACACTCCAAAGGTTTGCAGGTTAATTGGCTTCGGTAAAATTGTAAATTGTCCCTCGTGTTCAGGATAGTGTGCGGGGGTCGCTGGTCAGTGTGGGTTCGGTGGGCCGAAGGACCTATTTCTGCGCGGTGTCTCCAAACTGACTAAAAAGTATACCTGTGACTCACATCTCAAAACAAGCTGCAACAAACAGAGAGACGTGCAAACATTGTTGGAGCTGTATCCATTCTTATACCTTAATTCATTCCCGGGGTGTGGGCTTTGCAGGCAGAACGGGCGTTTAATTTGCCATACCCAGCTAGTGGTTAACTAATGCCGACCTTGAGGAGTGGGTGTACCGACAATGGTGCCAGGCATGGAGTTCCAAGATTTTAACCTCGTGAGGGTGAGGACAAGGAGATTTATTTCCAAGTCAGGATGCTGTGTGTGCTTTGGAGAACAATGGTCCAGGTGGCAGTGCTCCAAATTCCATCCAAAAATGCACCTTACAAGTGTCAAAATATTTCTACCGGAGTCCATCACCCTTGCTGATCCATCTGATTGTGTCACTGCATTGGGGCAAACTATAGCGCATGGTTTTATTCCAGCAGTTTCAGCCAAATGAACTTTATCACTTTATCACATTCCAAGTGTAACTTCGACATATTCCAGCACCACTCTCCTCTTTGGGAAAGAACACTTTTAATTGCTTGTTCTCTGCAGAACCAGCACAAATTCCATTCCCAACACAGAACACAGACTCCCCAACTCAGGATATGTGGCGCTTAATTGGTGTCATAGTGATGTGTGTCACAATGACCAAACCTCATTAACCTGATCAAAAAAGATCTCGCTACGGTGGCTAAAACGTTTCTTTCTCCCCGAAGAATTCTAATTCCACCATAAATCATGACGTTGAAATTTTAGGTACAGATTTCCAAATGCTGTTCAAAATCTCACTGTAGGAATTCTGTCATCTCCCTCTCTTTCCTCTTTGGTTAAAACAGCTTCAAATCCCATGATTACAGGGGCTCCAGGCACAAAGGGTCACCAGTGTCAAGCAGAAAATATGTTTCAATTAACTGTTCGGGTGCCAAAAGCCCGACAGAGCAACCTTTACCAGTCCTCTCATCCATTCAAGTATCTGAAGAAAGAAGGAATGTTTAGTGGGAGGCTGTAAGTTTGGCAGAGATCTCTAGTGGAAACAAGGGCTTATATTCCAGCATTTTTGAACTTTGATCCCTATTTCTGGCATTCACAGTCCAAAGTTACGAGGTTGCCAGAGATTGCTGGAGAAAGTGCGGGGCTGGGCAGAATAGAGAAACCCGACCCAAAACTGTTGCAGTGAAAATTAGTGATTGCTCTGTGAGCCTGCAGAGTTTGTTTTCAAATACACAGGATTTGATGTTAAAATCCAAAGTGCCAACTCTCAACTTGCTCCCTGTGGTGATGGGAGGCTTAAGCATTCACCTACGCTCCACCGATGTTGGGAAAGGCTGGGCGGACACGTCATTGGGGTTATCAAGTGGGCTCCTACTTTCATCGACGTTTCGCTGACTGGGCCCACGACGTCTCTAGTCGGCTCAGCGGTGCGTTCTGGCATCCCAGGACCACCCGCCTCTGCATCTGCCTAGCCGGCTTATTTGGGAGACCAGATGGGGTCTTTCCTCTTCAGCCAGAGCCACTGGCTACTCCGCTCTAGCACCCCTGATGTTTCCTTGATGACCTGTCGTAGGGCTTGTCCGCTGATCCCCAGGTCCTTCATCAGTCTTACAGTTGATGTTACCACGAAGCCCCGACATCCAACTTCTACCGGGCAGATCTTTGCTCTCCTGCCCCGCTGTTCTGCAGACTCATTGGGCAAAATGGTCTCAGTCTATGTTGTAGGCCAATATGGAAAAGGGCACAGGGTGAATGTGAAAAAAAATAGACACAAAATGCTGGAGTAAAACAGCGGGACAGGCAGCATCCCTGGAAAGCAGGAATGGGTGACGTTTCGGGTCAAGACCCTTCTTCCGACTGATGTCAGGGTAGTGGGCGGTACAGAGATAAAATGGAGTCGGAGACAGTAAGACTGGTCGGAGAACAGGGAAGGGGGAGCGGATGGAGAGAGAGGGAAAGCAAGGACTACTTGAAGTTAGAGAAGACAATGTTCATACCGCTGGTGTGTAAGCTCCCCACGCGAAATGTGAGGTGCTGCTCCTCCAATTTGCGCTGGGCCTCGCTCTGACAATGGAGGAGGCCCAGGACTAAAAGGTCAGTGTGGGAATGGGAGGGGGAGTTAAAGTATTGAGCAACTGGTGAAAAAAAGATCTATGTTGGAGAAGAAAGACACACACAGAGGAGGGAAGCAAAGCAGGAACACAGAAACTCAGGAAGGAAATAAATGAAAAATAACAATGAGCTGACAAAATATTTAATCGCAGGCAGGACAGTTGCTTTTAATGGTTAAAATTGATAAAGACGCGAATGTCGGCCAACAGGACCGCAAAAAGTGGATGAGACATATAACAGGAAAAACACAAGTGATAGATATGCATTCTGAACCCGTAAATCAGGACAAAGGTCACGTTCTCCCAAAGGCTATGTAATAATCAGGGGTAGACCATCTCCACGAGAAATCTTCCATTTCAGGTCTTTTCTTCTGCTCCAGTACAAAGTAAATTGAATCTAAAAACAGAGCTAAACATAACGCCAAGCTAGTGCCAACATTTTGCAAGTTAAATTTGACGTCTGCCCAGAAGTAGCAGCACCAATGTCTCAGAGTAACAGCCCATTCCTTCAGTAATGAATCATCTAGTGCTTGGGTGGGGAAGGGTGGTGAGATCAGGCCTCAGATAATGATTGAGACCGCAGCAGTATGATATAATTGTACAATGGTCTTCTCTAAGGGTGGTTACCTTGTTGTGGTGGCGAAGCTTGCGTGTGTCTAAGATTCTGAAAGCTAAATTGGCTGGAGATATGATCCTGGCAGGCTCACCCATGACAGAGCATGACCCAAAAAAAGACCTCAATGACAGAAGAATGTAGAAAAAAACAAACCGCTTTACAAAGAAGGACACAAAGTGCTGGAGCAACAGCGGGTGATGCAGCATCTCTGGAGAATGTGGATAAGTAACATTTCTTCAGACTGAAGAAGGGTCCCAACCCGAAATGTCACCTCTCCATGTTCTCCAGAGATGCAGCCTGACGCGTTGAGTTAGTCCGTAGTTGTGTCTCTTTTTGCCTCAATGGTGGAACAGGCAGAGGATAGTTGCTAGCCAGCAGGTGGAGCACCACCACAGCTGAGAGGGCAGGGCGGAAGAAGGCTGCAGTCGGGAGAGACTCCCAACAGTTGTTGAGTTCATGGCTCTTGGATCTGGGTCTGTCTCTGCCAAGGACAGTATGGTGGCTGTCTGTGCACCAGTCTCTCCATGTCGCACACAATGATCTATCTGGAGGTTAAAATCTGCGTCTCCAGGATCAGTCTCTTCAGCCATCGCAAGACCCTCAGAAGAGACCCAGCAGGACGACATTCATACCTGACGTCGAGTGGTTTTTGATGATGAGACATATAACAGGAAAAACACAGAACAGCTTGTACTGGAGCCTACCAGGGAGAAGGCAATTCTGGATTTAGTGTTGTGTAATGATCCTGATCTGATAAGGGGACTAGAGGTAAAAGAGCCATTAGGAGGCAGTGATCACAACATGATAAGTTTTACTCTGCAAATGGAAAGGCAGAAGGGAAAATCGGAAGTGTCGGTATTACAGTATAGCAAAGGGGATTACAGAGGCATGAGGCGGGAGCTGGCCAAAATTGATTGGAAGGAGGCCCTAGCAGGGAAGACGGTAGAACAGCAATGGCAGGTATTCCTGGGATTAATGCAGAGGTTGCAGGATCAATTTATTCCAAAGAGGTGGAAAGACTCTAAGGGGAATAAGAGACACCTGTGGCTGACAAGGGAAGTCAGGGACAGCATAAAAATTAAGGAGAGGAAGTATAACATAGCAAAGAAGAGTGGGAAGACAGAGGATTGGGACTCTTTTAAAGAGCAACAAAAGTTAACTAAAAAGGCAATACGGGGAGAAAAGATGAGGTACGAGGGTAAACTAGCCAATAATATAAAGGAGGATAGCAAAAGTTTTTTTAGGTACGTGAAGAGGAAAAAATAGTCAAGGCAAATGTGGGTCCCTTGAAGACAGAAGCAGGGGAATTTATTATGGGGAACAAAGAAATGGCAGACGAGTTAAACCGTTACTTTGGATCTGTCTTCACTGAGGAAGATACACACAATCTCCCAAATGTTCTAGGGGCCGGAGAACCTAGGGTGATGGAGGAACTGAAGGAAATCCACATTAGGCAGGAAATGGTTTTGGGTAGACTGATGGGACTGAAGGCTGATAAATCCCCAGGGCCTGATGGTCTGCATCCCAGAGTACTTAAGGAGGTGGCTCTAGAAATAGTGGAAGCATTGGAGATCATTTTTCAATGTTCTGTAGATTCAGGATCAGTTCCTGTGGATTGGAGGATAGCAAATGTTATCCCACTTTTTAAGAAAGGAGGGAGAGAGAAAACGGGTAATTATAGACCAGTTAGTCTGACATCAGTGGTGGGGAAGATGCTGGAGTCAATTATAAAAGACGAAATTGCTGAGCATTTGGATAGCAGTAACGGGATCACTCCGAGTCAGCATGGATTTACGAAGGGGAAATCATGCTTGACAAATCTACTGGAATTTTTTGAGGATGTAACTAGGAAAATTGACAAGGGAGAGTCAGTGGATGTGGTGTACCTCGACTTTCAGAAAGCCTTCGACAAGGTCCCACATAGGAGATTAGTGGGCAAAATTAGGGCACATGGTATTGGGGGTAGGGTGCTGACATGGATAGAAAATTGATTGACAGACAGAAAACAAAGAGTGGGGATAAATGGGTCCCAGTGGGGTACCGCAAGGTTCGGTGCTGGGACCCCAGCTATTTACGATATACATTAATGACTTAGACGAAGGGATTAAAAGTACCATTAGCAAATTTGCAGATGATACTAAGTTGGGGGGTAGTGTGAATTGTGAGGAAGATGCAATAAGGCTGCAGGGTGACTTGGACAGGTTGTGTGAGTGGGCGGATACATGGCAGATGCAGTTTAATGTAGATAAGTGTGAGGTTATTCACTTTGGAAGTAAGAATAGAAAGGCAGATTATTATCTGAATGGTGTCAAGTTAGGAGGAGGGGGAGTACAACGAGATCTGGGTGTCCTAGTGCATCAGTCAATGAAAGGAAGCATGCAGGTACAGCAGGCAGTGAAGAAAGCCAATGGAATGTTGGCCTTCGTAACAAGAGGAGTTGAGTATAGGAGCAAAGAGGTCCTTCTACAGTTGTACCGGGCCCTGGTGAGACCGTACCTGGAGTACTGTGTGCAGTTTTGGTCTCCAAATTTGAGGAAGGATATTCTTGCTATGGAGGGCGTGCAGCGTAGGTTCACTAGGTTAATTCCCGGAATGGCGGGACTGTCGTATGTTGAAAGGCTGGAGCGATTGGGCTTGTATACACTGGAATTTAGAAGGATGAGGGGGGATCTTATTGAAACATATAAGATAATTAGGGGATTGGACACATTAGAGGCAGATAACATGTTCCCAATGTTGGGGGAGTCCAGAACAAGGGGCCACAGTTTAAGAATAAGGGGTAGGCCATTTAGAACGGAGATGAGGAAGAACTTTTTCAGTCAGAGGGTGGTGAAGGTGTGGAATTCTCTGCCTCAGAAGGCAGTGGAGGCCAGTTCGTTGGATGCTTTCAAGAGAGAGCTGGATAGAGCTCTTAAGGATAGCGGAGTGAGGGGGTATGGGGAGAAGGCAGGAACGGGGTACTGATTGAGAGTGATCAGCCATGATCGCATTGAATGGCGGTGCTGGCTCGAAGGGCTGAATGGCCTACTCCTGCACCTATTGTCTATTGTCTATTGTCAAGCGATAGATATGCATTCTGATCCCGTAAATCAGGACAAAGGTCACATTCTCCCCAAGGCTATGTAATAATCAGGGGTAGACCTTCTCCACGAGAAATCTTCCATTTCAGGTCTTTTCTTCTGCTCCAGTACAAAGTAAATTGAATCTAAAAACAGAGCTAAACATAACGCCAAGCCATACAAAAGGGTCTTTCCTATCAGTAGGATTGGGTCAAATGAAAAAGCCAACTCCAATAGGTCGTCTCAGAGCCTCGTTATAAAAAGATTGCACGTACTTACATCTCTGTTACAGATTGTCGTTTTGTGACCAAATTTTCTAGGGACATTCTGCTGCCTGTGTGCAATCGAAAATCACCTACCCTCACATTTTAACCTTGAAACTGCTCACATGGCACAATTTGGACAAAAATGAAACACTTATGTTTTGAAAAGTTAACAAAGGGTTTGCTGATGTAGATAAATAAAAATAAATGTCTCCACTGGCTGGTAAGTCGATACATAGAGGGTGAAACTGGAGTTGAAATCATGATCAACAATCTGTTCTGATGAAAGATCATCAATTTGAAACATTAATTTTGTTCCTCTCCCCACAGATGCCACCTGACATGCCGATCATGTTCAGGGTTTTCCTTTTAAAAATATTTATAATTTCCATCATCTACAGTTATTTACTTTTAAAATTCTCAATCTTGTTTTCAAATGCAAATGTTGACAATTTACTCAACCTGCAATTCAATGGTTCCTCGGTTGTTAAGCATGTCTTCTAACTGTTTAGGCTCTAACCTGGTGATATCTGGACCTCAGGACCATTAGGTGCCAACCTCTAGAATTCCCTCCCAACACGTCTCCACCTCTTACACAAACTGTCAAATCTAACTCTTTGACTGGGGCTATTTATCCTCAAATCTCCTTGTTCTGCTGAGTATCGATTTTTGGTTGGCAACACTCCAGCGCAGAACACAGAGCAGAGATAGATAGATTCTTGATTAGTACGGGTGTCAGGGGTTATGGGGAGAAGGCAGGAGAATGGGGGTAGGGGGGAGAGATGGATCAGCCATGATTGAATGGCAGAGTAGACTTGATGGGCCAGATGGCCTCATTCTGCTCCCATCACGTATGACCTTATGAACACAAGATGTTTCGCTCTATTGGCGTATCTATGTATATGACCATTTTTGCCTTCATGGAAGATCAGCCAAGAGTTTGTCTTCTCCTCGCTATGGTCATCAGATCCAGATTTTACAGTAGGCTAATTTTGCTGCCATTTTTTAGGTGGTCATATACTCACTGCATTAGTAAAAAGGAACAACCTGGAGATATAACCTATCCAAAACCTATTTAAACTCATACAGTCATACAGCATGGAAAGAGGTCCTTCAGCCCAACTCATTCATGCCAACTAAGATGCTCCATCTAAGCTAGACCCATTTGCCCATGTTTGGCCCTTAACCCTGCATACCTTTCCTACCCATGTACCTGTTCAAGTGTCTTTTACGAGCTGTTGAAGTACGTGCCTCAACTACCTCCTCTGACAGCTCGTTCCCTATGCCCTCCACTGCAATTGGTGTTATTGGTAAATGTAAAACTTCTACCAGTTGCCCAGAGTGGTTGATCAAAATTTGTTCAGGGACTTTAATAGCTTAGGATTGAAATGTAACTAGCTGAAAATTGAAGCTAGGTCATGCATTGCAAGATTTGTCCTACATACACAAATGATATTTACATTATAAGTACCGACAGAATAAGGATAAAGAAGGTAGTGTTCAAGAAAGATATCAAAGCATCTGCCTTATCAACCATTTCCCAATCCAGGCCAGATATTTTGCATAAATAAGAACACATAGAACCATAGAAAATAGGTGCAGGAGTAGGCCATTCAGCCCTTCGAGCCGAAAGTTATGCATGAATGATAAGCATTTAGCAAATGACTTATAACATAAGTAACAATCATGAATATGTTTTAACTTGACTAGACAAATATCAAAATGACTTGAATGTTAGGAATTTTACGAAATCAGCTCTTATCAGTCTCCCTGGTCTTCCAAATAGTATAAATGCAAGAAAGGATATACATTGCCCCCCTCCCCCTGTGCACACCCAATTCTTCCACACCCCACCCCCCCCCCCCCACCCATCCACATTACTCCTTTCCCCTCCTTGAAATATTCATCTCCCATCCTTGAGCTCATCTTTTCTCTAATGCCCATCTTTCTCCTTCCCTATCTCTTTCCACCCATATCCCTCCTTCCAGCTTTACATTTCACTCCTCTGCTCTCCTTATATGGATGCCCTTAGGTCATCTTTTAACCTGCAGCCTTTCTCACTTATTCCACCCATTTGTCAACCAAAGTCCATTTACTTGTATCCACCTTGCACTTTCCAGTCTTTGTTCCGTCCCCACCTCTCTTGTCCTTCCTATCAGTGTAAAGAAGCCCCCCTAGCAGAAGTGTCCACGTCGCGGGGCTGGAAACTGGAAGTGTCCTGAGCTAATTCTGCTACCACCGTCGTCTACAAGTGAGGCTCCCACTGATTTTCGCCGGAAGCTTGCACCCTTTTCAGGACGGACGATGATAGTGATGCCTGATCTGCTGATTTCCTCCAGCACTGTGTTTTACACAGGCATATTACTTTCGTTTTGTTTGCTGTTACAAATCAATCTGGACTCTTTTGAACGTAGAGGGTATTAAAATGTTCTGCTACCTCGTTTAAATGCTTTTCCACCAGTCACAATGGGAGGCACAGCTACACAGGTCACTGGTGCTGTGAGGCATAGGTACGAACCACAGCACCACCACCCGGCCCCACTGTTATTTCCTGCTTGATTAATATCTTCCATTTAATAACAATCATGAGACCTGTTGTATTATCTACCCTGAGATTTGCAGCTGGATTAGGCGATGCAAAATTGCAGCCATTCATTTTTGTTACAAGTCCTGATCTCCCAGTTTCAGGTTGACATGGCCATTCAGAAACCACCAGGGCTAAATATAGTGACTGGAAAGTCTGGACTGCTGAGTTGCACCTGATTTTTATTGAGTGTTTATTTTGTGCTTAAATTGAGTGGAGTTTGATCGCTGATGTCAAGTCCTGCAACAAATTGGAACAGAAATCCAGGCACAGGCTGCCCAACCAACTCTTCTGTGCTAAATAGTGGCTTCACAGTGGATGGAGCTTTTGTGAAGATGTACAAATTAAACTCTCACCCACTATTGGAAGAACAAAGTCATATTCAAAATAAGTTTATCGTGATTTCAGTCTGAAGAACGGCACCGACCTGAAACGCCACCTGTCCATGTTCTCCAGGGATGTTGGGGAAGTCCAGAACAAGGGGTCACAGTTTAAGGATAAGGGGGAAGTCTATTAGGACCGAGATGAGAAAGTTTTTTTTCACACAGAGAATGGTGAATCTGTGGAACTCTCTGCCACAGAAGGTAGTTGAGGCCAGTTCATTGGCTATATTTAAGAGGGAGTTAGATGTGGCCCTTGTGGCTAAAGGGATCAGGGGGTATGGAGAGAAGGCAGGTACGGGATACTGAGTTGGATGATCAGCCATGATCATATTGAATGGCGGTGCAGGCTCGAAGGGCCGAATGGCCTACTCCTGCACCTATTTTCTATGTTTCTATGCTGCCTGACCTGTTGAGTCACTCCAGCACTGTGTGTCTTTTAATAGTCATCGAGTCATTGAGTCTCACAGCGTGGAAACAGGCCCTTAGTGATGCAACATTTTCTTTTTCTTTCCATTGATTCAAGCAGACAGCACATTTATAAGTAACAAATGGTGGAATGTCAAGGTCAAAGGGCCTACAAGGTGGAACATTGCTGCCAAGCATTTGTGAAAGATTAAAGTAATAACGAATTTGGATTTACTTTCAAATTTCAACATTGGACAGTTCACTTTCAAAGTAACAGTTTGGAGAGTCAACAAGCACCACTTTGCCACAAAAAAGGTTCAAACAGCTCAGAAAATGAAATATGTTGCAGTTGAAGATAAAATGTGTTCAATGTTGCCCTCTCACCCCCAGATCTTCCATTCAAGTTTGACCTAGTCTGGAACAGTTGTGTGCGTGTGGAAAATCAAATAAGCTTGTGACAGTCTGCAGGAGAGGGAGACCGGCAAACATTGCTGGCGTTGAGGATAATTGTGAGAACGGTTCTGTACTGCATCTAATCCATAATCAATAATGTGCTCGTTTCCTTGTGGGACATGGTTCGACTTCTAATGTAATCTGCCTTCATTACGAGGACCACAGAATCCACTCCAAATTAATTCAAAGCTCAAATACAAAAGTGACTGCTGCATTTGCAGTGCTGTGTTTCACTGTCAGAAACATGGGACAGGTTGTGTGGGGCAGGGTCGAGGTTTCTTTTCCCCATATGCCGCCACACGTGATGCATTCTGGAGAGGAATTGCAGTGCAAGAAAATGACAGGAAAACAAACAGCCTGCCTACTCCTCTAACAGTGTGCATATTATGGCGGCACGGTGGCACAGCGGTAGAGTTACAGCGCCAGAGACCCTGGTTCGATCCTGACTACGGGTACGGTCAGTACAGAGTTTATACATTCTCCCCGTGACCATGTGGGTTTTCCCCTGATACTCCGATTTAACTCCCACACTCCAAAGACGTACAGGTTTGAAGGTTAATTTGGCTTCTGTAGATTGTAAATTGTCCCTAGTGTGTAGGATAGTGTTAGGGTGCAGGGATTGCTGGTCGGCGCGGGCTCAGTTGGCTGAAGGGCTTGCTTCTACACTGTATCTCTAAACTAAACTAAACTAAACTAAACATATATTAATTACCCTGATCAAACAGAGGACAGAGGAAACATAGAAACATAGAAACCAAGTGCAGGAGTAGACCATTCGGCCCTTCGAGCCAGCACTGCCATTCAATATAATCATGGCTGATCATCCCAAATCAGTACCCCATTCCTGCTTTCTCCCCATATCCCATGATTCCGTTAGCCCTAAGAGCTATATCTAACTCTCTCTTGAATGTATCCAGTGAATTGGCCTCCACTGCCTTCTGCGGCAGAGAATTCCACAGATTCACAGCTCTCTGGGTGAAAAAGCTTTTCCTCATCTCAGTCCAAAATGGCCTACCCCTTATTCTTAAACTGTGACCCCTGGTTCTGGACTCCCCCAAAATCGGGAACATTTTTCAGCATCTAGCCTGTCCAATCCCGTAATAATTTTATATCCACTCTCATCCCTCTAAATTCCAGTAAATATAAGCCCACGATGATGTAGCCTACCCATACTACAAGTGAACGCTGAGTTACTCCAGCAGTTTGTGTCTATCTTTGGTATAAACCAGCATCTGCAGTTCAATTTCATTACTGCAAGTGAACCTTTTGCCCATCTCCATTCAAACCAGAAGTGAATGCTTTGGGATCTTGATGCAGTTTTCCGGCACTTCAGCACATCACTTATTTGTGTTTAAATGTTTAAATTATTTAATGTTTAAATCGTCCACGCTTCACAAAAGTGTATCAGGTTACGAGGATACCCCATCTCATGTTAGGTGGAGCTGGATTCCATACTACAAGCTTATCATTATTTTTCATGATTCATTATAGTTGAGAAAGATTATACATTTTCAGTGGTGTAAAAACAAGATCCACAAATAATTACAAGACATTCCCTATCAGAGTTTTTAATGTAGAGAACTTGGCTTTGATCCTTAGGGAAGGTTTAATTGAGGCATGGAACATCAAAGGTCTAGACGGGATATAAACAAGAAGGATTTAAGTCCATTAATAGAAAGGTCAAAAACCAAAGGATAAAGATTTAATGGCTGAAGTTTTTGCAGGTGGATGGAATGTGAAATAAGGTGGTGAAATAAGGAGCTACTGCCTTACAGCACTAGAGACTCGGGTTTGATCCTGACTGCAGGTACTTGGCTGTATTGAGTTTGTACGTTCTCCCCGTGACCTGCATGGGCTTTCTCCGAGATCTTCAGTTTCCTCCCACACTCCAAAGGCGAACAGGTTTGTCGGTTAATTGGCTTGGTATAAATGTTTTTAATAATTGTCCCTTGTCTGTAGGATAGTGTTAGTGTGCAGACTCAGTGGGCCGAAGGGCCTGTTTCCACGCTGTATCTCTAAACTAAAAGCAAAATCCGTCCTAAGAGAGGTGTGGGGCTGGAAGAGTGGAGAAGCACCAACCCTTATCCGGGCATGAGCTCATGAGGTGATATGATTGTTAAAACAAGATTTAACAACAGAGATATCAAATACAGAAACAGTTTTTACTTTTTGTTCTGCAAGAACACATGTTTAAGGTATCCTTTGGTGCCAGAAAATTAATGGTCCATTTTGATCCATTAATAATCCATATTATTAATCTGGAAATAGCAGATATGAGTGCACTTACAGTAATGTGGTTGGAATTTCTCCATTGAAATTTTTAAGTAAACTAGACCAAGTGGACCCGTTGGGGCCAAACCTCTCCTGCCTTGGTGCACCTCCCCCCCCCCCCCCACTCCAACCCCCTCAACCCCCCTGATCCTCCCTTCTCCCACCCCCTCCCTCTCTCCCTCCCCTCTCTCTCCCTAGGAGATAGATTTAAACTTTAAAATGTGAATAAAGTAAAAACTATAACACCTATTTCAATGAAACTTCGTCCATTAGCACCAAGGGGATGACGGTGAGTAAGGTGGGCCTAAAATTGTCACACTATCGTGTACCGCTTTGGCTGTAGTTCAGGAACAAACAAACAAACAAGAGTTTTCGTATATAGATGCACCAATTCCACATTTCCCTTGGCAGACGTGCTTCATGGGAGTCGGTCTGAGAGCGCCTTGGAAAATCCCAATCCCATTTCTCAATCATGCCGTCTTCAAACACAATTTAAACCACACTTTCTAGATTGGCGAACAGTTATGCATATTACGCAGGTTTCGAACACTCGGCTGATATATAGACACAACAGAAATCATTACAATGCGGTTTTAACATGGAGCAGCTCAAAGTAAAATTAATTCCCCCTTTGAAGCTCTAGTGATACGTTATTTAGTTCCGTGTAGCTCCCATACATCAAAAAATCTATTTATAGCCCTTTCCGAATTAAAGTTCATTTTATTAGATATAGATTGAACTTAAGTCACACTCATTATTTTATTGCAATTTAAAATCTCTTCAACTGCATTATAAAAGAGTGGTTCAGAAAAGATTTTACATTTGCAGGATTCTGCTTTGAACTTTAGATGATTACTATCATATTGTTTTTTTGAAGACCTGCAGAAGGATGTGTGTAAACATTCTTAGCAATAAGCAATAACATCATCCAGATCATCCTCGTGAAACAATGCAGCTAATCTGATTGTGTTTCTATCTCACATTGCCTTTGTTGGTAGTTGTGCTCCTAATTGACTGAACTCCACTGCTCAGTCCATCTCAACCAACCTGATCTCAATCTGACCTTTCTGTCCTGGGCCTCCTCCATTGTCAGAGTGAGGCCCAGCGCAAATAGGAGGAACAGCACCACCTATTTCGCTTTGGCAGTTTACACCCCAGCAGTATGAATAATATATAAGAAAATAATTGCAGATGCTGGTACAAATCGATTTATTCACAAAATGCTGGAGTAACTCAGCAGGTCAGGCAGCATCTCGGGAGAGAAGGAATGGGTGACGTTTCGGGTCGAGACCCTTCTTCAGACTGAACATTGTATGTTCACCCCAGTAGTATGAACATTGACTTCTCTAACTTCAGGTAGTCCCTGCTTTCCCTCTCTATCCCCTCCCCCTTCCCAGTTCTCCCACTAGTCTTCCTGTCTACGACTACATTCTATCTTTGTCCCGCCCCCTCCCCTGACATCAGTCTGAAGAAGGGTCTCGACCCGAAACGTCACCCATTCCTTCTCTCCTGAGGTGCTGCCTGACCACTGAGTTACTCCAGCATTTTGTGTCTACCTCATTATCCAATGGATCGACTGGGCTTATAATGGATCGACTGGGCTTATATTCACTGGAATTTAGAAGGATCAGAGGGGATCTTATAGAAACATATACAATTCTTCAGGGATTGGACAGGCTAGATGCAGGAAAAATGTTCCGATGTTGGGGAAGTCCAGAAGCAGGGGTCACAGTGTAAGAATAAGGGATAGGCCATTTAGGACTGAGATGAGGAAAACCTTTTTCAAATGGGTCCCTGTTGTTGTATTTACCTTTGCATCTGCGTATCACCCATTCTTGAGGTTTCCTACCACAGTCATTTCACAAAGTGGACTAACGTAAGTAGTCAACAATTAGAAGCCCCCCTCCCACCCCCCTCAAAGAAGAGCTCCATCCATGGATTGTGTTGGTGGTCTCCTCTCCAGTTGTGCTGGTGGAGGGCCATTTCCACTGCTTCTGAGTCTCTCTGATGATCACAGATATTTAGAGGTAGTGGAAATCTATTCAAATAAATTAAAAATTAAAAGCATAAAATCTTAAGGATATTTAATGTAACAATTGATCTGGTGTCTTGACCACATTTCTCGCTACGTTATTAAGATGTGCTTTAACGGAAGCGGGGGTGAGCAGAGAGGGAGACTTGTTGGCATATGGGAAACCTGGAAGAATCTTCTTCCCTCAGATCCTGTCAAATTTAACAGCAGGACATGATTAGTATTTCTATGTCTCTGTTTTATATTTCTTTGAAACCCATTATTCCCCTTCCAACTGTCTGGTTGGATTGACCTATTGCATTGCATGCTTTGATTTAAATGAAGCAAGATTAAATGCATCAGGTTAGGCAGTCTGCCATGCTACAGTAGCGCAAGATATACTTTGTTCAGATTTTATCCCCTTTCCTTCATAAATATATGCTGGTGTTATGCCTGGAGACTACTCTAACATCTTTGGTTTTTCAACCAAGTTCCCACAAATCTGAAAGTGCTGGAATCCTGTTTTTTTCTTCTCTCTCCTCCCTCACCCATTTCTCCCACTATCGTCCCCTTCCCTTCCCCCATCCCTTCCAACGACAACCCTCCCTCTGGCTTTACATTTCACCCCTCTTCTCTCCTTATCTGACACACCTTTGTCTCCATGTCTCTTTTTATCTCCTTGCTCCCTTTTTGTTATCCCTTTGTCTCTCTTTCATCTCGAGCTGTTGTCACCTGCTGATCAAAACCTCCTAAATTGTATCCACTTATCACTTGCTAAGCTTTGTCCCACACCCCACCTCTTCTCCAACTTTCTCCCCCTACTACAATGAGTCTGAAGAAGGGTCTCGACCTGAAACGCCATCTATCCATTTCCTCCAAAGATGTTGCCTGACCCGTTGAATCACTCCAGCATTTTTGTTCTCTGCAACATTCCAGCATCTGCAGTTCCTGTGTCTCTGTGCTTCCTTCCATAAGTCTGGTTTGATTCTACATAGTGAGAGACCGCAGCCACTAACATCACTAGAGTTGTGTTTCCACTCGGATCATTTGCTAGATAAAAACTAGGTTACACCACAGAATGCCCAAATAGGATTAAGATAAAACCTGGATGTGATGCCATCCATCATGGAATAGCCTGCAAATACTAATGATCCAGGCTCACAACTGACCATTCGAGTCAGGAACCAGAGGTTTGTCTGCAATTCTGAGTTTGAGTTTAGTTTATAGTCACGTGTACCGAGGTACAGTGAAAAGCTTTTGCTGCGTGCCAACCAGTCAGAGGAAAGACACTACATGATTACAATCGAGCCATCTAGATTGTACAGGTACATGATAAAGGGAATAATGTGAAAAATGTTTAGTGCAATATGAAGCCAGTAAAGTCTGTTCAAAGATCGCCCAAGGGTCTCCAATGAGGTCGGTAGTCGTTTGGGACTGTTCTCTAGTTGTTGGCAGGGTGGTTCAGTTGCCTGAAATTACTTCCATTGAAGATCAACAATTACAGGAGATGAGGTCAGAGAAATGGGTGAGAAACATTGTTAAAAATACTTTTGTTTCTTTGGCAAACTGATAGATTTTTGGAACAGTCTGAAGGTGGGAATTTGACCGACTTTAGCATTTTGTTTCCATAAATACAAATGGGCCAATTTAAATGCTTATATTAAACCTTTCAGCTGTAGCACGAATCTCAAGAAACAGTAATCAATGATTGAAGATGGGGATGACCAAGAAGGTTGGAGATGGAGACTGCGGTGCTGCAAACACAACCATCAATGTAGAACGTGAGCTAGCGAGAACTTCACAGAACTGGATAATGGATAGGACAGGTTTGGAGAGATAGGAGCCAAAAGTGAGAAGATGGGACTAGTATAGCTTGGCCTGTGTGGACAAGTTGGGCTGAAGGGCCTGTTTCCACGCTGCATCACTCAATGACTCTACGGGTCTAACTGAGAGTAATGAATTTTCTTCAAGAATATGCTCCCTATTCTTTTTCAAGTAATGGATCTTTCCCACAAGCCAATAGAATAGCTACCTAGAATAAATGATAATTTATAATATACGTATTTGTTGTGACGTTACATGTGATATGCCTGTGAAGCTGCAGCAAGAAAAAGAATTTTGTTGTGTCGGTCCCAATGCATATGGCAATTTAACATTCTTGACTTTCTTTTGCCTCTTCAATGGATTGCTTCCCATGTCAATTAAAGTAAGGCACGTTTCAGCAGAAAATGCCAAGTCAGTCAGGTAATGGACAACCAATACTCTTTGCAGATCCACATTTTCCCTGCAGCAGAGGCTGAATAAAGTTCAAACATTTTTTTTATTTTTAAGCATTGAGTATTGGTGTGCTAGGACAGTGCATTTGATGGCACTGGGCCTGTACTCGCGGGAGTTTAGAAGAATAAGGGGGGACCTCATTGAAACGTACCAAATAGTGAAAGGCTTGTATAGAGTGGATGTGGAGAGGATGTTTCCACTAGTGGGACAGTCTAGGACTAGAGGTCATAGCCTCAAAATTAAAGGAATTTACTTTAGGAAGGAGATGAGGAGTAATTTCTTTACTCTGAAGATGGCGAATCTGTGAAATTCTTTGCCACAGAAGGCTGTGGAATCCAAGTCAATGGATATTTTTCAGGCAGAGATAGATAGATTCTTGATTTGTACAGGTGTCAGGGGTTATGGGGAGAAGGCAGGAGAATGGGGTTAGGAGGGAGGGATAGATCAGCCATGATTGAATGGCGGAATAGACTTGATGGGCCAAATGGCCTAATTCTGCTCCTGTCACTTATGAACTATATGATCCAATTTGATTTCAGGTCAATTTTAATGAAAATTATAAACAAAGTCCTATACAGCCCTTCAATGCTGACTATCAATTCTACGCTGACTATCAATCAGCCATCTACCGTAAACCTACGCTAATCCTATCTTTTTGTTTTACGTCCCTGATTTCATCCCTCATTTAAACATTGGAAGCAATTTAGTGAAGTCAATTAACCTACCAACACACACTTTGCTGGAGGAAACTGGAGCCCCCACAACAAACCCACGTGGTCACAGGGAGAATAATTGTATGTCTCCACGCTGATAGCATCAGAGGTCAGGACTGAACCCAGACCACTGGAGCTGTGAGGACCCTTACGAGCTCTGCCACAGGGACACCACACACTGGTTGCTCAACAAAAGTGGCTTCTGCAAATTCTCGAAGTTTTAAAGTAATTTCATTGCTGTGGAATTGACTAATTCCATTTGGCTTGCTGCAGTAAATCACCTTACATGCACTGTGTGTGCTGTGCATTATTCTGCATGATGCTGCAGTTGACTTCTGCAAATCTGGGAAATGCTGTCTTGCGTTCTTGTGCAGACACTTACTTGGGTGGAGCCAGGACGTCCTCAAGGAATTCTTCGATCTTATTAACATCGGTTTTCACCTCTCCGTTGAAGGTTATAAATGGTGGGTGAGTTCCAGGAGCCAGGTTTTGCAGATCAGCTGGTTTCCTGTTAATTTAGAAAGCAAGAGAGTGTCATCAATTAACATCAGCAGAATAATTAAACATCCCCCTTCAAAGGTAGGGCACAAGCTGCTGACACTGCAGGATTGCAGCTCAGTGCAGACTGTGAGGATGGTTCCATCTGCATTGCACTGCGCCCTGATGATGTCTGAATCACCGGGCGAGATACATCTCCTGATCTATTGTTTGAAGCCTGCCTGCCTTCCTGGTCAGTTCCCTCCACTGCCAGCACCCTCCTGCCCTTCCACAGACTGGCATCCAGTCAAAGCAGAAAGCCCAATAAACCGGGAATCACAAAGGAAAAATGGAAACGCAGAACAGAAAGGTGCTGGCACATAATTAAACAAACTAAATGAGGCCAGCAGATATTCACACAAAGACAATCTGATACTGACTGATGAACTGAAAGAATAGAGATGAAGGGGAGGGGGGGGGGATGAAGGGGAGGGGGGGAGAGAGAGAGAGGGGGAGAAAGAGAGGAGGAGAGAGAGAGAAAGAGAGGGGGGAGAGAGAGGGGGGGGAGAGAGAGAGAGAGAGAGAGAGAGAGAGAGAGAGAGAGAGAGAGAGAGAGAGAGAGAGAGAGAGAGAGAGAGAGAGAGAGAGAGAGAGAGAGAGAGAGAGGAGAGAGAGGAGAGAAAGAAAAGAGAGAAAAGAGAGAAAAGAGAAAAGAGAGAAAAGAGAGAAAAGAGAGAAAAAAGAGAAAAAAGAGAAAAAAGAGAAAGAGCATGTCATTATTTAGAAGAATGCAATGATTGACAAAGAGGCAAATCGGAGTTTTGGTAACATGCACGATTGCCAACTTTTCCTACCAATATTTTCCTGGGACTGAAATGCTCTTGAGGGTTGGTTTTCCTCATTCCACCCACGACCACAGTCCACCTGCCCCCCTCCCGCCACCCCCTGACCAGGGCTTTCAGCTGAAATCAATAATTGCCTTCCAATCCCTGAATTTCACTGCATGGTCGCAACAATATAAGCATCGTGGTGCTAACATTAAAGCTCAGGCTTAGAGGCAGAAACCTCCAAATCCACCACTTACAATCAGCCAATATCTTTAGCACTTAGTGCTTCTATGTGAACACAAAGAGAGAAAGGGCGACAAAGGTCTCGAGGAGAAGGCAGGAGAATGGGATGAAAGTGTAAAATAGATCAGCCATGATCGAATGGTGGTGCAGAATCAATGGGTCAAATGGGCCTAATTTTGCACATGGTCCTGTAAAGAATTGGCCTCAACTGTGATGCCCTTAATAGATCAAAGGCCTCTCGCCATTTGGATTTACACACTAACTCCCGCAAGGAAACATCACCACAAACAATACCTTTTAAGTTAACTCCAGGTATGGATGGAAAGATGGACAAGTAATTGCTTGTTGGAAAACAGATGCATGAAACAAAGAGCTAAATAACGAAATGCAATTAAAAGTAAAAATTAAATGTCATGATTTGTAACTCTTGACATATTAAGGACCTTAATCAACGCCCAAATTCTAGTTTTCTAAATCAAAGTCAAAATGCTGGCAAGAGATTTGAATATGGGTATTTAAGACGTGCATGTGAATTGAAATTCTTACAATTAACCTTTTGCTGTTTTGTACCAGGTTCAGAGCAGTGCTTTAAGGGCCATAGGTTTGCTGTTAACTGGATAGGGGGGGGGAAATGACTGTAATTGTATTTAACATGTGCACTGTAATGTTCTTTTGGTATTAATCCTTGATGGGATTAATTGGGAGACCTCTACACGGTTCAAAGAAAGTCTTTGAAAAGTAGCTTGGCTTCTTAAAAACTTTGGCACGCATTTCAAAAAAAAATTCAAAACAACATATTAACAGTCAGGTATCAAGACAGTTTACTGTCAAATATTAAAACAGCAAAAAGCCCTGACATAAATCAGCAACAATAATTCAAGACCACTGACATTAAAGAAAGGTCACGACTGAGTAAATACAGTGGAAAAATTGACATTGTGATCAATCCTGACATTTACTTAAAAGCCAATAAATTCAGCAAAAAATGACATAAACAGCAGAAAGTTTCAATGTACATCCAATGGAAAAATTAAGTGAATATTCACTACCTGGAGGTTTGGGGAAAATGCAGCACCGAGCTCCTGCCTTCACTTTAATACCAACACACCAACACCAAATTGTTCAATGCATTCTTATTGCAAGAGCATATGGAAAGGCCATGTGGAGTTGGTGCTTAAAGTAATGGGTCATTTATTAAAGCTGGTGTGCACCAGGAGGCCAGTCAAAGCTGATGTCCTGAGCGCGACTTTGGTACAGCTTTTACATCTGACAAGAATACACAGAAACCTGATTAACAGTGAAACTAGGTCTGGATTACAGAGTGGAGGTTAGAGAAATGAGGTAACAAACTCGATCTTGATGACAGAATAAAATGATTATCCACAACTCTAATTTAGTTGACAGTAGCTCCAATTGTTTGTTACAACAATGGGTGCAAGCTATAACATAATGAATGAAGTTCCTGAAAGTTGGGGGTCATCACTGCTGCATTCCATGTCTCTACTTTTCGGTATTGTCTGTGGCTCCCTATCACCACATTAGCACAATCCATATCTCTAATTACTAGTTATTAGCCCTCACTATTCTTAGTGGAATAAATGGTGGAATTATTTATTAAGAGGTAACATAAAGATATTTAAACGTCATAAGACAATCAAAACGGAATTTATGAAAGGGAAATTGTGTTTGGGAAATTTGCCAAAGTACATTGAGGACATAACAAACAAGATGGACAAAGTGGAGCCAGTAGCTGTAATGCATTTGGATTTCCAGAATACTTTGATAAGATGCCACATATGATAGTAGAACTCATGGGGATGACGGTGATACACTGGCATGGATCGGGGAGCAGCCAACTAACGAGGAACAGTTGGATTCGCTGTCGGCGCAAGGATCTGCAGATGCTGGAACTTTGAGCAAAGAACACGAAGTACGAGAGTACGTCAGCGGGTCAAGCAGCATCTCTGGAGAACATGATGAAGCAATGTTTCGTGTCGAGACCTTTATTCAGAATTGGGCTAATTGGCTCATTTGTGGAATGATCAGCCATGATCACATTGAATGGTGGTGCTGATACTCCTGCACCTATTGTCTATTTGCTGTCAGTATCTAATAGTTACCATAGGGATTGTTTCTGGGGTCTCAACTATTTCTGATTTATAACTTGGATGAAGGAACCAATTTGACTATAACATTTTTTTTTTACCATACAAAGATGGGTGGGTCAGTAACTTGTGAGGAAGACAGAGTGCCTGAAAATTAGTATAATTAGAACTTAAGACAGTGCAGTACAGGACCTGGCTCTTTGGCCCACAATGTCTACACGGAACACGATGGCAAATTACACTAATCCTTCTCCCTGCACATGATCTCTTTATCGTGTATCTGTACACAGTGAATGGCTCGATTGTAATCATGTATTGTCTTTCAGCTGACGAGTTAGTACGCAACATCAAGGTTTTCACTGTACACGTCACAATAAACTAAACTAAAAATAAATCACCAAGATCTCAGTCAGTGGTGAAAATTATTTCAAATTTATGCACAAGGATGGTAACTAAGGGTTCACTGCGTATCAATCAAAATACACAGTATAGATTGCAAGCAAAGCAGCGATGAATTGAGTGAAGTTCTTAGTTCTGATCCAAAGTTAACAGGTCAGTTTGTAAATTGAGACTGTTGGCCAAAGAATTGAACACTAATGACTTAACAATTGGAGTTATCATGAGGACACGTGGGTACTCATTAAATATCTTTTACAAAATCATGGGATAATGGATTGTTGTTTTATCATTATTACCCCCTTAACTTTATAGAGAAAATTATCTTTGAAACTCTTGTTAAGTAAGAAATTAAGAACCAGTCTTTAATCAAAACAGATATGCCACACTAGAACATTGGAGATGCTAACATATAGAAGAGAATAAATTAACAACTGTAAAAATGTATTAATTTGCAAGCACTAGAATCTGGTAGGATTATAATTGCACCAGAAATACATCAACAAGAGACAGAAAGAAGGAACATCTAACCTATATACTTGGTCCAAACTGGAAAGTTATTGGCTTGAGAAATCCTTGTCAGAATATCAAATAACACCTTCCTAAATTATGACCAGGGGTGCCACAAACTCATGTTATCTCTCAATTACATCAGAACTATGTTACAAATCAGAGATCAAAAGGGAATGGAAATTAAGATCGTTGCCAGTTCCACACACTGATGCTAAAGATTGGAAAAAACAGCTGTTGCATGCATATAGGCAACTCAGTGCAAAGTAGTTCTTTGAATAAATCTAATTGGAAATATCAAACGCTGGAGGACACAGCTTTAAGGTGAGAGGTACAATGTTTCAAAGGAGATGTTTGGGGCAAGTTTGTTTTTACACAGAGAGTGGTGGGTGCCTGGAACACACTGCCAGGGTGGTATTGGAGACATGAGAGTGGAATTTAAGACATTTCTGGATAGACACCTGCATATGCAGGGAATGGAGGGGGGGGGGGGGGGGGGGGGGGGGAATGTGGGTCATATGCAGGCAGAGGAGATTACTTTAACTTGGCATCATTTTCAGCACAAACATCGTAGGCCTAAGGTCCTGTGTTGTACTGTTCTATGTTCTATGTAATGGTTATTGTCACTTTTAAACTGAATTATTTGAAACACAAATAACCTAAGAATTATTATCTAATACGGATAGCATTGGGGGGGGAGGTTAAAGAACAACGGCAATTCAGACAACCTTGGCCAAAAATTATCACTACTCAGTCCACAGCCCAGAAACGATCTACATTCTTGGCCAGCCTGCAGTTCCCCAGGGCTACACAGCTTTCACTGCAAACACTTAACATTACAGAAATGTGTCTGGGAATTCAACTACATATTAAAACAATTATTTCAGTCCTCCTGCTTAAAAGGTATTTTGAGTTCATGATTACATTTTTTTTTTAACTGCAGATGCTGAAATTAAAACAAAAAAAAATGCTGGAAAAGTCAGGCAGCATCTGTGGAAAGAGAAACAGAGTTAATGTTTCAGATTGAAGACCTTTCACCATCTCTGACTAAAGGTTTTCAACCTGAAACATTAGTTCCGTTTCTTTCCCTAGATGTTGCCTGACTGGCTGAGTGTTTCAACATTTTCCGTTTTTATTTTGGCTTCTTAATTGCGAATTTAACTAACCGTGTTTGTAAAATCTTTCAGCACAAGAGGAAGGAAAGTATGGAGCTAGTCCCATCGTTGTTTTCCTGAAATAGAAGCATGTAGCTGGCTTAAACGTTGCTCCCAGCTGTGGTTAAAAGTCACCCAAGAACAATCTGTAAGATTGCTACAACTTTGAGATTGTGTTTTGTCCTCCCATCACACTGACAACAGCAGCTGGTGAGTTTATAAAACCAAACACAATCTTCTGTTTTCTGCTGCTGTACAGTTTTACCAGTTTGATTTGAATCTTGAACAGCTGTCTTACCAACTGCACCGTAGCATTTGGTAAATGACCGTACCACGTGATGGGAGGCTAATTCCGATGTGCATGTAATTCATACCGAAGAAAAAGTACCAGCTCGCAAGGTTTTGTAGTTTACGGCCATAACACCTTTACTATACGAGCCTTCAAATATCCTCAGCTCAAAAGCCAACACAAACACTAAATTCAAATGATCAACAAACGCTCCAGAGAGATTTAGACAATGTTTCAGAAACATTATGGCAGATACATGATAGGATAGGTTTAGAGGGATATGGGCCAAACGCAGGCAGGTGGGACTAGTGTATATGGGACATGTCGGTCGGCGTGGGAAAATTGGGCCGAAGGACCTGTTTCCACACTGTATGACTCTATGACTGATATTCTTGAGGTGATAGGCACATTCGATATTCATCATGCAAAAGCTTTTCCCACTCGGAAATCCTAAACTGAAACTTGTCATCCTCTGTGCACCTCTGTACCATGTAGTGAAATGTAATACGAGATATGAACTGAGTTTGCATTAAACATTCATAAGAAAATAATTCTGATGAAACCTCAGATGTGTTTGCAGGTGTCTCCGGTGTAGATTTACCAATTTATTAGCGGCTTCAACAATTATCCAAATTACCTTTGCTGCCAGCTATACAAAGAACTCGGTTAGACGTTCACATTGCAATTGAATTCTTGACAAAAAAATCACCATAATTTGGCACAGATTGATATCTGACATTGCAAATAAGGCAGAATAGCAAATGTAAGATTTCAGATAAGTAGCTAAAGAAATAGTTCTTGGATTGATTTTAATGGTTCAAAATTCCACAGATTTATGGAAGCATCCATTAGATTGGAAAATAGTGAATGTAATTTCTTTGTTCAAAGTACATGGAAGACCGTGCGGGGTGGTGAAATGAGAGTGGACAATATTAATATTCAAGGTCAGTTTGAGATTAAGGAGGTGGTGTTGTGGCTCTTGAAGAGCATTAATGTGGTAAATTCCCACGGCATAATGGGATCTTTTCCAGATTCATAAGGTCATAAGTGATAGGAGCAGAACTGGGCCATTCGGCCCATCAAGTCTACTCCACCATTCATTCATGGCTGATCAATCTGTCTCTCCTAACCCCATTCTCCTGCCCTTCTCCCCATAACCCCTGACACCCGTACTAATCAAGAATCTATCTATCTCTACCTTAAAAATATCCATTGACTTGGTCTCCACAGCCTTCTGTGGTAAAGAATTCCACAGAATCACCACCGTTCATAAGACAACCCACCCACCACAAGGTTATTGAGTGAGGCAAGAGAGGAGATTGCAGAAGCCTTGATGAAGATCTTTGCAACTTTCCAAGCCACAGGCGAGATCCCGGTAGGCAGAGGGATGATGTTGTTGCTTTGTTTAAAGGCCGGGGAGTCTCACGTCTGTGATCGAGAAGCTATTGATGATACAATTGGAGATATTGGAGATGTGTGGACCGAAGGGCCTATGTTTTAAAAACAGAGGGTGACAGAAAAATAGAAAACGATAGGCCAGTTAGCTTAACATCTCTCTAATGTAACATTTTTGAAGATACTGTTAAAGAAATTACAGCAGTAGACAGATACATTTTTAGATAATCAGGCACTGCAAGCATGGTTTTACGAATGGTAAATCGTGTTGTACTGAGTTATTCAAGTTCCTTGAAGGAGTAATGTATGCTGAGGATGAAGAGGAACCAGCGATGATCACAGGAGGCAATTGATAAGATGCTACTTCAAAGGCTCAAAGGGAAAATAAATGTGATGGTGGCGGAGGAGGTCACCTGTAAGCATTGATGAAAGATCTGATGGCTAACAGGGAGGTAGGTTGTAAAGGTAGCACAAGAAGATTGCTAAAGGGTGTGGATAGGTTAAATGAAAGGGCAAAGATCTGGCAAGAAGGATTTTGCAGGAAAATGCAAAATTGGCCATTTTGGCAAGATAAATAAAAAAGTACTGTCTAAACAGCAAATGATTACGAAGCTGAATTGCAGAGAGATTTGTGTATCCTAGCGGATGATGCACAAAAGGCTAGCACGCAGGCCAGTAAGCAGTTGGAAAAGCTAACAGAATGTTATTGTTTATTGTGAGGCAAATTCAATATAAAAGTCGGGTGGTTCTGGTTCAGTTGTACAGAGCAATGGCAAGACCAAATTTGGAGTATTGTGTAGACTATCACCTCTATTTGATCAAGAGGGTTAATGAGTTGGAAACCATTGAGAGACGGTTTACTTGGCTTATACCTGGAGTGGGTGGGTTGTCTTATGAAGAAAGCTTGGACCGAATAGGCTTGTGCCTGCTGGGGTTTAGAAAAATGAAGGACAAATTACTTGAAACATTTAAAATTCAGTTTGGTCTTGACAGGATGGAATTGGAGATTTAGATCAGGGCAGGGTGTGTGCGTGTGTGTTAGGGTGGGGTCATTGTTAATGAATAAAAATAAAGGATTGCCCAATAAGGCAGAGACGTGGTCATTTCCTCCCTTGCAGCGAGTGATGAGACTCCCTCAGAGGTGGTGAACACAAAGTCTTTGAATATTTCTTACAGAAGAATTAGATACATTTGTGATAAGCAAGGGAGTGAAAACTAACAGGGAGGAGGCAGGAATGCAGTGGTGAGTCACAGTCATATCATTCATGCAGCCTACACCTTCCCCAAATGCACATCTTGCATATTTGTGCATTAGTGCCACAAGACATGTCCGTGGGAAGCCTTGCTCTGCTGTGTCTTGTTACAAATATCTTGAGATTTATCAACGCTGACACTGAGTTACAGCTAGAAACACATCCATACCAGACCAGAGAATCCTAGATCACAATAAAAACAAATGATTACCAAATTATACGTGTGGATAAGATAGTACATAATAGCATGACGCTGTCATTATACGAAGCTTTCAAACTTTCATTGTGGAAAGTGCTAAACAGATGCCCACTCTAATGGCAGTTCCTATTTTAGTTCACTCAATGATTACATTTTCCAGTGTACAGATGGTGTAATATGGTCTCTCTAACATATCTTACCGGCCTGACACTTGAATTGTATCGTCATTTTTTCCGCAGTGTTTGGATTAAATTTCCCAACGCAATTGTATGTATACAGTAAAATGAAACTGAAAATTACCATCACTGTTCATTGTTAACCCATCAGAACCTCTCCAAATTGCTTTGCCCCACTTGTTAGAAAGACTTGAATTGTTGGCATTTAGTGAAGTTGAGCATTGGAAAATGTGGCCGTTTTTATTAGTGTTATAAATAACAGAGTGCCTGATCACAACAGGAAATATAAAAAGAGTGGTTACATGGTCAATTATTAAATTTGGGTTTTCAGGGGGAATTTAAAAGGAGGAAGTGATGGTGATTTTTTGGGGGGATAGGAAATTAAAAGTAAGCAGTCTGGGGAATAGCTCTGTCTTAGCTCAGAATTCAGTCAGTATAGAAGGCTTGGGTGTTGACAGAACTAACATTTTCTCGACAGTCAGAATCTTTTTAAGACAGTCTGAACCTTTTCTAGACAGTTAGAATCTTTTTGTTTTGACAACCCTTTTTTTAGACACTCTGACCCTTTTTCTTGGGATGGAGAAATCAAATACTGGAGGGTTTAGCATAAGGTGAGAGATTCAACGTTGAAAGGAGTTGTGCAGGACAGAGGGTGTTGAATGCCTGGAACACGCTGCTAGGGTCAATGGTTTCGCCAGTTACAATAATGTTGAGCACAGACATTATGGGCCAAAGGACCTGTTCTTGTGCTGCACTGTTCTATGTTCTATGTTCGAATATAGCCAATTTATGAAGTTAGGATGCAATGAAGCAGTGATATAACAATGAGGTGCAGAATAGTGCAACAGGTCCAAACATAAATATTTTAAGCACGGGTTCTGTGATTCCATTGATAACGCTCTTACCTGAATCAAGAAATCTTAGTCACAATCTGAGCTGACACATGATTTATATGTAGGCAGTTGTAAATAAACGCTAAACCTACCCTTTCAGATGGATGTTCAAGATTGATATTAGCAATTTGGATGTGAATGTATGAGGTGCATTTTGTAAGCTTACAGTCGACATTAAAAATTGGTAGTTTTGTTCATAGTGAGGATTGTAGTCTTCTGCCACTGATCAAAATTGATCAGTCCGTAAAATTGACCGAGAGACAGTAGATTGAATCATAAACACCCACGAGGAGATGATAAACCCAATGAATAATAGAGGCCCCAGGAAGTAGTGATCAACAGAGGAATTCTGGAATGCCTGGCCAAAAGCAGATAGACAAGGCAATTACCAAGGCAGACAGGATATTTTCCTCCTTCAGCTGGGACAAGGAATATAAGCACAGGGAGGTTATGGTACGACCATATCAATTATTTTTAGGCCACGGCTAGAGGACTGTGTGTAGTTGTGGTTAGTACATTACAAAACAAATACGTGCATGCACTGAGGGGAGATCAGAGTGAGATGTAGACACGTTTGAAAGAGTAGAGAATGAGAAATGTGAGGAGAAGGATGAGAGGAGATCTTATCGAAACGGATAAGATTATTAAGGGGTTGGACACGTTAGAGGCAGGAAACATGTTCCCAATGTTGGGGGAGTCCAGAACAAGGGGCCACAGTATAAGAATAAGGGGTAGGCCATTTAGAACTGAGATGAGGAAAAACTTTTTCAGTCAGAGAGTTGTGAATCTGTGGAATTCTCTGCCTCAGAAGGCAGTGGAGGCCAATTCTCTGAATGCATTCAAGAGAGAGCTAGATAGGGCTCTTAAGGACAGCGGAGTCAGGGGGTATGGAGAGAAGGCAGGAACGGGGTACTGATTGAGAATGATCAGCCATGATCACATTGAATGGCGGTGCTGGCTCGAAGGACCGAATGCCCTCCTCCTGCACCTATTGTCTATTGTGTCCTCTTAGCAGCGGTGTCCTTGACTAGAGGGCATGGTTTCTTGTAAAGGAGAGGAGAGTTGGAGAGGAATTTCTTTCACCCGAGTCTGCCTGCAAGGGTGGTACATGCAGGTACTCTCACAATGCTTACAAAGTATTTAGATGACCCATTGGAATGTCCTGGCATAGAATGCTACAAGCTGAGTGCGGGGAAATGGGATGGACATGATGGGCTGAAGGGGTTCACAAGTGATAGGAGCAGAGTTAGGCCAATCGGCCCATCGCGTCTATTCCGCCATTCAATCTGGGCTGATTTATCTTTCCCTCTCAACTCCATTCTCATGCCTTCTCCCCATAACCCCTGACAACCGTACTAATCAAGAATCCTTCGATATCTGCCTTAAAAATATCCATTGACGGCCTCCATGGCCCTCTGTGGCAATGAATTCCACAGATCCACCACCATCAGACTAAAGAAATTCTTCCTTATCTCGTTCCTAAAGGAATATCCTTTAATTCTGAGGCTATGACCTCTCATCCTAGACTCTCCCCACGTGGAAACATCCTCTCCACATCCACTCTATCCAGGTCAATGCCGTAATGTCTTCATGATTTCTTGGGAAAGTTACTTGATGGAATTCCAGCTCTATGTCCATGTAGGTTTGACCACCCTGCTTGTGTGTTCACACACACAGTGTAAGGCCACTGATGCCTTCACATTGAAATGATCTGCCAGCCCACTTTGTTTCAGCTCCAATGGAGAAAAAAAAATCAGCTCTGGATGTGGAAATATCAGGGAAATCGCCCTCTGGCTTTTGTCAGAACATTTTGTGGGAGAGAATCAAACTGATTGGATTAAATAGTAAAAACTGGGTTCAGCCAACTTTGGGCCTCATTTTGTTTACATCAGATATTTTCTATGTTTGGAAAGGCTACATTCCTCCACTAAGGAATCTGTCCACAAGATTCAATTTCCTTATTCATGGAAATAAAAGTAAGATATTGAAGGGGAAAAAAATGTCAAAAACTCCAAGGTATTTTTTTTAAAAACACAATTCAATCGCCCCCATTGTGCTACAGACCAAAGGAAGGCTGATAGAATTGACCACAATCAGAATATAGTGAGGATTTGAACACTTGACCCAAAATTTGCTGAATGGACCGTGGTCACTGAGGGAAAATTTGATGTGTTTTTTATGTGAAAGAATTTGAGGCTACAGATGGACTCAGTACTTGCACAAAGCTCTCCACTACAGAGCTGTGAGACTGGTATGAATGAGCTTTCTGTCTTGCCTGTGCAAAGACCAAAAGGTGGAATGTGTAATCTGATTTTGTGGCTGCTGCATCACGTATAATTTCCACCAAAGATTAACATGTGCAGAGTTCGTATGGGGGGGACTTTCAAAACCAGGAACCGGAATCTGCTTCGTCTCTAGTTCAATATTGAATCAGGACTGGATTCAGTCTCCAGAAACTCTCAGGTCAGCACGGCGGCTCAGCGGTAGAGTTGCTGCCTTACAGCACCAGAGATCCGGGTTTGATACCGACTACGGGTGCTGTGTCTGTACGGAGTTTGTACGTTCTCCCCGTGACCTGCGTGGGGTTTCTCCGTGATCTTCGGTTTCCTTCCACGCTCCAAAGACATACAGGTTTATATGTTTATTGGCTTGGTATAAATGTAAATTGTCCCTAGTGTGTGTAGGATAGTGTTAATGTGCGGGGATCGCTGGTCGGTGCGGATTCAGAGGGCCTGTTTCCACACTGTATCTCCAAACTAAACCAAATTAAACTCAGTGATGTTGCTGCACTCTTTTAATGAAAAACTTAATATAACGGTGCCAATGTTATTCAAATTTATACAGGGCACTTCTGCAGATCTGTTCTCTTGTGCCAATTAGAGACATGGTTCAGAATGCTTCTATGTCTATATTTATTGTGGAAGTTTCAAATATAATGTTATAAGAACACAGATTACCTATAAACTAGTAAAATTCATTTAAAATCAGCCATGAGAAGGGATTACTTTATCCAAATGATATAATAACCTGCTGGGCAGGTGGGAGTGATGCAGGTCCCCAACGTAGAAGTGCAAAACATAAAACATCTGTAGGTGGAGGAAGTCAGATTTTGAAATGGCTCCAACCAGGTCCTGCAGAAGTTCTAAATTCGAATTGATTCGAAATCCCTGCACCTCCACTGGAACTAGTGTACGGGTGATAGTTAGTGGGTGCGGACTCGGTGGGCCAAAGAGCCTGTTTCCAAGCTGTATCTCTAAACTAGACAACTAAACTGTGGATAGAAATGGGTGGTAAACATTTGGGATGAGACCCTTCATCTCGACGAAGGGCTCTCAACCCAGAATGTCAGCTGACCATTCTCTTCCACAGTTGCTCCCTGAACCTCTGAATCACAGCATTTCCAGGGAGAGAGACAACATTTACAAAAGGGTCCCGGTCCAAAACATCACCTACCCATTCCCTTACAGATGCTGCCTGACCTGCTGAGTTACTCCAACACTTTACATTTAAAGAGGGTACCCACTTCAAATGTTAGCCAAATGAATGGCCCTGCATGAAAAACAAAATAGTCCTTCTTGAAAAATTGGAAAATCTTCCTTGCAATGTGGATATAAAACTCATTAAGTTCATCGCATTAATATTAAACGGTTTAAAACACCACATCTCCCAAAACTGCAACTTTTACCGCAAAGAAAAATATTATGAACCTTGGAAACACCATCACCTGCAGATTCCTCTCCAAGTCATACACCATCCTGACTTGGAAATAAAACAATTGTCCTTCATCATCTATAGGTCTAAATCCTGAAATTTCCTCTTTCAATACTGCTCTGAGTAGACCATCACCAAAGGTTCAAGTGGGTTGTGGCACAGCCTTCTCAAGTACAATTAGGGATGGGCAGTAATTCGTGGCATTGCCAGCAACACCCAGATCCTTAAACAAAACTGGCTTGTACACAGTGGAGGATAACAATGCACCTCTTCTCAAATACAGGAGGTCAAGAGGCTGAGCACCTCAACTCCCCCTCCCACTCCCATTCAGACCTTTCTGTCATGGGCCTCCTCCAGTGCCATAGTGAGGCCCACCGGAAATTGGAGGACCAGCACCTCATATTTCGCTTGGCCAACTTTAGATAGTTCCTCTGTCCCTCTCTCCCCCCCCCCTTCCCAGTTCTCCCTCTATCTTCCTGTCTCCACCTATATCCTTCCTTTGTCCCGCCCCCCTGACATCAGTCTGAAGAAGGATCTTGACCCGAAACGTCATCCATTCCTTCTCTCCTGAGATGCTGCCTGACCTGCTGAGTTACTCCAGCATTTTGTGAATAAGAGGAAAAGGGATGTCATATACCTGCCAATGTTAGTAAGCACTTTGGGTATTGAATCAACTCCTTTTGGGTGGATATTCCTAACACAGCTCCTTTGCCAAGATGCCATCTTGCAACAAGCACGTAAATTATCCTTTCTGGGCAAGATCTCAATTTGGGGCACTCTTCACATACACCCCAACCCCAACCCCCAGTCACTTTTTTATGATGCTGACTACACTTCACCCTGAAGTGATAGAAGTGATAGGTAGTTCATAGCAGGGATTTCCTCAACCTTCATTATTATTAAGCTGTGGTGTTTAGTTTAGCTCAGATATACAGCATGGAAACAGACCCTTTGGCTCACTGGGTCCACGCCGACCTATTCACTCGTTTTATGTTATCCCACATTCACATCCTACACACTAGGGCAACTCACAGAAGCCAATTAACCTACAACCTGCCCGTCTTTGGAATGTGGAAGGAAACCAGAGGGCCTGGAGAAATTCCACGCAATCAAAGGAGACCATACAAACTCAGCACAGATAGCACCGGAAGTCAGGATCGAACCAGGATCTAAAGTCTAGAGATACAGTGCGGAAACATGCCCCTTGGCCCACCGTGTCCGCGCCGACCAGCGATCACCACGTACACTAACCCTATCCTACACACTAGGGATAATTTACAATTTTAACCAAAAGCAATTATCCTACAAAATTGTACATCTTTGGAGTGTGGGACAAAACCGGAGAACCCGGAGAAAATCCATGTGGTCACAGGAAGAACGTACAAACTCCATACAGACAGTACCCGTAGTCTGGATGAAACCTAGGTCTCTGATGCTCTAAGGCAGCAACTCTACCGCTGCGCCCCTGAGCCGTGCTCTACTGCTGTGCCACTGCCCTGTTGTTTTTACAAACTACTGCTTTGTTCAACATTGAATGGTTTTGTCCAACATGAGAAGCAAGTTCCATGCCAAATGGGTTCTACTTGATAAGTTGCCGTTTACTTTTTCCCCCTTTGCAGTCTAATATTCAGAATAGAACTGTGCTTCTTAAATTAGGTTTGGTGGTAGCAGTAATTGAAAGGAGGTTCATGGTTCTTGGTCCTCCAAAATATTCCAAATGGAATTTAAACTGGAGGTGGAAGTAACAGAAGTCACGGAAGTAAAAGACTTCATGCAAGGGTAATTTATAGCTGCTCTATTTTTGTCCTGGTATCAGTGGAGATAAGGGAAGTGGAACAAAGCTCCTAGGAATTCTCCAAACATCCTCCCGCACCACGGCATGATAAAACTCAAATTGACTCATCTATAAAGGCAGCAAAGGAAAAACTGCAGATGCTGGAAATCTGCAGTAAAACCAGGAAAGGGTACAAAGCTCATCAGGTCAGGGATAACAAGTCAGTCAGTTCAAGGGATATCAGGAATGGCCGTTTAGTGCTTTGTCAGCAAAATCTGAAATTATGCTCATAATTAAAAATTACCTCTATAAAACCAAAATTGCTTCTCACAGAACGATGAGACCACTTCAGACGTTAGAGATACAGCGTGGAAACAGGCCTTTCGACCTACCAAGTCCACGCCAACCAGCGATCACCCCATACACTGTCATCATACTGATCTCCTTGATACTGTCCCCATAATGCTCTTCCTAATACCATCCCCACTATCCTACACACGAGGGACAATTTACAATTTTTACTAAAGTAATTAACCTACAAACCTGTACATCTTTGGAGTGTGGGAGGAAACTAGACCACCCAGAGGAAGTCCACATGGTCACAGGGAGAACGTAAAAACTACATACAGACAGCACCCATAGTCAGGATCTAACCCATATCTCTGGCACTGTAAGGCATCAACTCTACCGCTGTGCCGCCCTAAACAAGCTGTGCAAAATACCGAGCGCTTCCACGTTTTCTGTAAGGGCTTTACAATCAATAACGTGTACTCACGGTGTTTCTGCATTTTATAAGTGTACACTCAGTGATACTGTATCCTAGAGCAGCAAACATCAGTTTATATTTCACTGTGTGCAATTAATGAGCTGATTTTGGCCTTCGCCCAACTAACAGTTGCTCAGAGACTCATTGCAGGTGTGTAAGTGAAGGCTTCCAGTCATTTGGCATCTGCGTGAATTTGTGAGCAGTGCAGAAGGTAGAAAGCAAAGATACTAGAGGAACAAGATGGACCACTCCGTTGAAATCGCCTATACCGTAGTACGCAAAGGAGCTATTTTGGAAGGCAAAACCCATCGTTCGCTATGCCTCTCGCAATGTAATCAGTGTTTTGGGGGGAACAGTATGTGTGATTATACCATTAAAATGCAAAATATATCTCATCTATCAATTCACAGATGTTTGTTATTTTTCTTTTAAAATGTTTCTGCAAGTTTCTGCCTACTAAAATGGCGCCTTGGGTCGAGTGGTCTATCTTGTTCCTCTAGTATCTTTGGTAGAAAGGTTCTTCAACCAGAATGCAGAACCCTCGCTGATACATAGACCATAAAAAAACTAATTATGATAAGCAGAACAGATAAACGGTATGTAAATCATGCTGAAGCAAAATAAAGATTGGGCCAAACAATTGAAATTATGGGAGCAAAATATTAAATAGAAAAAACAAACGCAAAGTACTTTTAAAAAAATATTAGTCATACTTGTAATTAAATGTACTCAGCCCAATATATTTTTCAGTAGAATCTCCAATTACTCCACTGTTAATATTCTGTTACACCTGTTTTTACGTGCTCTAACTTCCTTACGCAGCTTTACAATAGGCAATAAACACAGTTCACACACGATTTCTGTATCAATTCCTTTCATGAAGGCTACACATCATTAATGTAAAGGAACAAGAAGTACAGATGGAAATTTCCAACAGTCTTACTTATGTTGAAAGACTGGAGCGACTAGGCTTGTATACACTGAAATTTAGAAGGATGAGAGGAGGTCTTATCGAAACATAAAAGATTATTAAGGGGTTGGACACGTTAGAGGCAGGAAACATGTTCCCAATGTTGGGGGAGTCCAGAACCAGGGGGCACAGTTTAAGAATAAGGGGTAGGCCATTTAGAACGGAGATGAGGAAAAACTTTTTCAGTCAGAGAGTTGTAAATCTGTGGAATTCTCTGCCTCAGAAGGCAGTGGAGGCCAATTCTCTGAATGCATTCAAGAGAGAGCTGGATAGAGCTCTTAAGGATAGCGGAGTCAAGGGGTATGGGGAGAAGACAGGAACGGGGTACTGATTGAGAATGATCAGCCATGATCACATTGAATGGTGGTGCTGGCTCGAAGGGCCGAATGGCCTACTCCTGCACCTATTGTCTATTGTCTATAACCCTGCACATGCCAACACTGGAAGCTGCTGCACAGAGCGGCACAGTGGCGCAGCGGGTAGAGCTGCTGCCTCGCAGTATCAACCAGACAGCTTCGATTCCGCCTCAGGTGCTGTCTGTGTGGAGTTTGCACACTCTCACTGTGACCACGTGGGTTTTCTCTGGGTGCTCCAATTTCCTCCCACATCCCATAAAACATGCGTTTTTGCAGGTAAGTTGGCAGCTGTAAATTTGCCCCAGTGTGGAGGGATTGGATGCGAAAGTGGGCTAACTTAGAACCAGTGTGTACGGGTGATCGATGGTCAGTGTGGAGTCAGTGGGCTGAAGGGCCTGTTTCCCTGCTATATCTTTCAATTCAACTCATTGCTGTTAAATTAAGCAGTGAGTTCTGCACCTACCATCATTGGAACCATAAAATGTCGGCTGTAAACTGTATTTTCAGTGACATTTATTTGATATAATTGGGGGAATTTTTCACCTGTGTAAAGTTGAATATTGAGGATGATTCAGATTGGCTTATTCTGCACTATATAATTTGAAATGTTGCGTCCAGCAGAATAAATGTACTACAAAGTTCAGGTCATAATCTCGCACACTGGAAGAATTTGCTTCAAGTGAATTAGATTAATCTACAGCAATGCCGATTCGCAAATCCATATTACAAGCCCATGGCCATAAAACAAACGCTTACCTCTTGAGATCAACTGTTGTGACATTGAAGACCACGCCCTTCAGCCACAAGATCATGAAGAGTCGTTGAGAGAAGGGGCAGTTACCAATGCTTTCTCCATCACTTCCAGCCTGCAGCAAATTAAACACAAGAAAGCATTCATCAGTACTGCAGAACTGTAGGGTGTAGCCCTAGAGCTATTGCCTTACAGCGCCAGAGATCCGGGTTCGATCCTGGTGCTTGTCTGCACGGAGTTTGTACGATCTCCCCGTGACAGAGATCTTTGGTTTCTCCCCACACTCCAAAGACATACAGGTTTGTAGGTTAATTGACTTGATATAATTGTATAAATGTAAAATTGTCCCCAGTGTGTGTAGGCCAGTGTTAATGTGTGGGGATCGCTGGTCCGTGCGGACTCGGTGGGCCGAAGGGCCTGTTTCCATGCTGTATCTTGAAACTAAACAAGTCAATTTCCTGATGAGCTTATAAAATGCCAGGAAAACGTGTCACCAATGAAGAATATTTTATTCCTTCCTCACTATTCTTGTTATATCTTTCCTAACAACCTTTTTTCTTGACTAAACTTTAGGAATCAAGATATTTCTGGCAAGGTGAACATTTAACGCACATCCCTAAATGCCCTGAAGAAAATGATGGTTGGCAGGCTTCACAGTCTTTCTGGTGAGGATACTTGGACAATGCAGTTGAGGAGGCAATTAGACCCAGAGATGGTGTAGGGACATTGATATTTTCCATGATGGGGTATGACTTAGAGAAGTACTGGCAATGGTGATGGTCCCAATGCAATAAAAAAAATCCTTGCCTTTCTTTGTGCTAGTGATCGGAGTTTTGAGAGGTGCTGTAGAGTACCTCATGTGAGCAACTGCAGCACACTGTGTGGATAGTACACATTCTGGCCACTTGGCACCAGTGGTGAAGGAATTGATTGTGGATGGGGTATCAATCAAACCAATTGATAGACACAAAATGCTAGAGTAACTCAGGCAGCATCTCTGGAGAGAAGGAAGTCCCTGCAAAATCTCGTTACTGTTAATTGAGTTTCTGAGTAACTTCGTCATCTGGGAATGTTAAAAATGTGCCAAAGACACACTTGACAGGTCAGCTTTGGCTGGCCTCCTGTTTAATAAACTGCCCGTTACTTCAAACACCAATTCCCAATCAAGCCAGTTGCTTTGTCCTGGATGATGTGGAACTTCTTGAATGTTGTTGGAGCAGTCTTATCCAGGCACATGGAAAATATTCACTCTAACCTTTGGAAATATTTGGGGAATCAGTAAATGGGTTGTTAGATGCAGGATACCATGAAGCACCTGGGGATAGACAGATACACACAGAGCATCTGGTCCATATTTGTGCCTCGCTTTGTGTGGCTCGTCCTGTTGAATTTCAACAATGACTCCCCAGGAAGGTGATGGCTGGAAACGTGCTCATCAGGAGAATGAATGGTATTCTACAAATGCAACCCTTCAGTTCTTATCATCAACGTGTATTTTTCTGGCACCCACAAGTGCTGTGCAGGATGGAACTGCAGATGCTGGTTTAAACCGAAGATAGACACAAAATGCTGGAGTAACTCAGCGGGACAGGCAGCATCTCTGGAGAGAAGGACATTTCGGGTCGAGACCCTTATTCAGACTGTGTGTATCTGTCCATCCCCAGGTGCTTCATGGTATTGTTATCAAATTTGAATTGACATTGAGACATAAGGAAATTGGTCAAACCATAGCTGCAGATTATAATTACTGCCACGTGTGGCGGCAGGCAGTAGATAGGTCTGCAGGTGAACTTTTGTAACGTTGTGGGCGCCAAAACATGGCGGCACTTGTGTACTGCCTGGGACAGGTCTGCTATATGATTTTACCAGGGGTCGTATGCATAACAAAGCATTTCACTGTACCTAGGAACATGTGACAATAAGGTATCATTGAATTATTGAATCACTCTTGATCCACAAGTAAAAAAGAAATGTAATAGACTCATAGTGTCATCCAGAATGGAAACAGCCCCTTCGGCCCAACTTGCCCATGCCGAACATGATAACCCATCTATACTAGTCCCAGCTGATAAGAGTAATTGGAACAAACTATTTCAGAAGTTTTCTAATAGAATAATAGAAAGTTTTTAAAAAGCTGTGCTCCTCCAATTGTGCTGCAAAAAATGTCAGATAGTTGTGGATTTTACTTAAATTGTTAGCAAGCAATCCATCTTCTAACTTTAACGTATGATCAGGCATCCATGTGGAGACTTCCCTGAAGACATGTTGGGAATCAGCTGTTATCAACTCCTTCTAATATTGGCTTTCCACGCTGGGAAGCACAATGTGAAAGCTGCTGAACCTTGATTGATGCTCTCACTGAATCTTTGCTGACACCGAAGAGTGCTGTCATGATACTCCATTGCAGAAATTGACTACAACTCCAGGCATGACCAGACTTAGAAGCCTGGGTGTAAGGGAATGTGCAATACGGGGAAATGGTGATGGGACAATAAACAATGGCAAAGTCCTCTTTTTAGACTTAATGCTTAGAAATGTTAAGTTCAATTCAAAAAGCTTAGGAAAGAATGTAATTTATTATAAAAGTTAAAGAACCAGAAATGGACGTGTTCACTCTTAATTATTAATACATAGTAGGAAGTCACTCTTTTATCCATTGAAGTTCTTGCTTTGGATTACATTGTGCATCATCTTTATAAGGTTCAATGAACATGACTCACTTCTGATGTTATTTTGTTAGAGTCATGGAGACATACAGCATAGAAACAGACTCTTTGGCACATGCCATCATAGTTCTATACCTGACTTGTACAGTTGTGACATGATGATCTAACACCAGTACACAAAGCCCTGATCAATGAAGATAAATAGGCCCGAGGCCCTCTTTGCCATCCCATCTACCTGTGTTGTGCTTTCATGGGCTTACAATCTGTTCTACCACGCTCTGCAGGACCCTACCATTTACTGAGTAAGTCCTGCCCTGGTTTATCTTATCAAAATGCAACACCTTGCAATTGTCCGACTTAAATTCCACCTGCCATTCCTTGGGCGACTTCCCATTTCCTCTAGATCCTGTCCCCAGATAGTTCCACTGTTGTTACATTTCCTACACTAAAGAAATATCAAATGTTGAACTATTTAGTTAACATGGCAGCTGAACAAAAATCTAAACATTTACAACTTCCAAGGATAGCTTTGGACCTCAAAGTTTTACATGTCAGCCTTGAGAGCATAATCAAGGACGATTCTCACCCCGGTCACTCCCTCTTCTCCCCTCTCCCACCAGGCAAGAAATACAGAGGTTTGAAAACGCGCACTTCCAGATTCAGCGACAGTTTCTTCACAACTGTTATCAGGCAACTGAACCATCCTATCACCAACGAGAGAGTAGTCCTGACCTTCCATCTACCTAATTGGAGACCATTGGATTATATTTTATTGGTCTTTACTGGATTTTATGTCACACTAATCGTTACTCCTTGTATCCCGTATCTGAACACTATGAGCAGTTTGATTGTAATTGTGTATGGTCTTTTCACTGACTGGATAGCACGCAAAAAGCTTTTCACTGTACCTCAGTCCACGTGACAATAATAAACTAAAGCAAAACGTTTTACAGTCTATTGATGTCGTATTTTTACAGATGCTTTTACATCAACTCAACTTAAGACAGGTACAAAATATATTCCTGTTCAAGGCCAAAAGATAATACATTTTAAATAGGACAAGTATGTCTTGAGTTGGTCTGCCATTTTAGTCTCAAGTAGAAGGAAGTGGGAATATTACATTCTAATTGCATAAAGTATATCTCTAAACATTTATCCCTTTTGAATCCAAGTCATTGTTAACACTAAGACTCTCTAATTTTGCTTTTGAATCTGAGCCTTTAAATTCAGCTAATTGGTGAATAATCATCCAGTGGGTCACAATCCGCTGGTGTCAGTTCAGCAAACACATTCCCAGTCTTGCTCATCACTGCACTAGAGTTCTGCTCACAAGTACCTCAGGCATTTTTATTTATCGATGTGAAGAATGAAATATTTTATTTCATATACCAGTCTGGAAAACAGCAAATGTCTACAACTGAACAAATTGTGAATTGCTATAAAACGGCCTCATTACAATCAATGGCTCTGCCATTTAGTGTGCACATTTTTGCTTGGCTTGTGTACCCCAAGAAACTATCAACTAAGCAGAAAAGCAAACTCCCATAGATTCTCGCAATGTAAAATAAAAGTAAAAAATGCTGCAAACATTCAGCATGCCAGGCAGCATCTGTGGAGGGCGAAAGGCTATGGTCTTTGATTAGATCTTTTCATAAATACAAATCTCCTGATGAAAGGTTCTTGATCTGAAACATTAACTATCTTCCTCTATCCACGGATGCTGTCCAAATCGTTATGTATTTCTGCCATTTTATGTTTATATTTAATGATTGACTCAGAGAAACATTACAGGATGGAAAGAAAATCACATGAGAACAGAAACCAGACTTAAAAGCCACTTGAATCATCCATTAACAGCTCACTATATGAGCAATGCATGGTCACCTTTTCTGGGTTTCCATCTCTAAATGTATACAATAGCCATTCTTAAAGCATCTTGGGGAAGGTGCCAAGAATCTCTAAATGAAACTGGTCGATTCTTGGTGCTAGCTTTTGAAATGAGAAAGTGACTTTGGTGCACAATTGGTAGCACTGCTATAAATCACAGGGAACAAAGCCCAGGGAAGTGTCATATGAAACTGTGGACTTAACCCTATGAACGCTGAATCATTCTTAACCCTCAACAATGTTGCAGGCAGCTCTAGGCAGCTGTGTGTTGGAAGCTTGACGCCGTCAAAAGGACAGCAAATAGTTTTAACATGGTGTCTCTGTTTGGAGTATATTTGCTGTTTGCTGTGCTCTTAGCGTGAGCTTTAATCTCAAATTATGATTAGAGGCCAGAAGACTCCCAATTAGTTATCTACAGAGAACAAGCTCGCAGATGGCGAGCACATTGTTTGTATTGTACTGTGAAATCAAGCTGCTCAAGACCAAAGGGGCCAGAGAATGTCAAAATCAGTGTTCTACAATCTTTCCCTTACTGTGCATATTTACGATTCTGTATTTCGTAATTAGCTGGGGGAGGGGGGGGGGTCTAAGACTTAAGGATTCTACCAGAATAGCACAGGAGCTCAGCTGAAGCAACTTGGAAGTTATGAACACAGTCCATTTTTCAATCCATTCTGTTACCCTGCCCCTTGACCCACACACTATGACCTTTGTCAAGGGCCTTCATTGAAACCTTTTGAAAGTCAATGAGAAACACATCCATCACTTTATTCCTCTCCGCTCTTCCAGTCAGTGCAATTATATTGTCAACAGAATGTCCGTGGCAAGATCTCAGGATTGAGAAGCTGCTGGGGTTTGTACAGAGAACACAAGGGAAACAGACCTTTGGTCTGAAATCTCAATGGCATTTAAACCTTGGGGTCACGAACATCAATTTTAAAGAGTTAGACATGATATCCAGCAGCAAACAAGGACATTCAAGGGCTCCAACAGCATGCCGTTGTTTTTCTTGCATTACATATGGATAGACAAAGGCCTGGAGAGAGTGAATGTGGAGAGAATGTTTCCACTAGTGGCTACGAGAGTCTACGAGCCATAGACTCAGAATAAAAGGATACGAGGAGGAATTGCTTTAGTCAGAGGGTGGTGAATCTGTGAAATTCATTGCCACAGACAGCAGTGGGGGCCAAAGCAATGGATATATTTAAAGCAGAGATTGATAGATTCTTGATAAGAAAGGGTGTCAGGGGTTATGGGAAGAAGTCAGGAGAATGGGGTTGAGAGGGAAAGACAAATCAGTCATGATTCAATGGCGGAGCAGACTTGGTGGGCCAAATGGCCTAGTTCTGCTCCTAGAAACTTTGAAGTTATGAAATATCAAGCATCAGAAGAAGGGTCCCGACCGGAAAACTTTGCCTATCTATGATCTCTAAAAATTTGTGTCCTATTGCTAATAGGAAACTTGCTTCGTCTTTGTTTCTTTGCTCACTCACGGTCATCGTCAAAAATCACTGCACCAATTTGTTTACATATATTTGCACTAAGAGAATAGGAAGTATAATATTTAACTATTCCTTGAACTTATTTTGCACTCAAGAGAAGAACTATTTGAGGAAACATTTGTCCCTATAACAATATCAATCCAATTATCTGAAGATGAGTAAACGAATGAAGATGGATAGAGAAACAAAGACCAACTAACCGTGATAGTTTAAGAAAATAACTGCAGATGCTGGTACAAATCGATTTATTCACAAAATGCTGGAGTAACTCAGCAGGTCAGGCAGCATCTCGGGAGAGAAAGAATGGGTGACGTTTCGGGTCGAGACCCTTCTTCAGACTGAAGGGTCTCGACCCGAAACGTCACCCATTCCTTCTCTCCTGAGATGCTGCCCGACCTGCTGAGTTACTCCAGCATTTTGTGAATTAACTGTGATAGTTATTTAGCGGGGGGTCTCAGGGTCTACCTTGCAAGATAGGTAAAGGCATTATAATCAAGCCCTTGAATGTCTTCATTTACTTTTCAGGAGCAGGTATTCCGTTAAGGGGTTAATGTGAATACTGTGTCTGATGTAAGTAGCAGAAGCATCCTGATCCTTTAAAATTCTTGGGGTCAAATTGTAAGACAATTGTGTAAACAGACCAGAGTGCAAGCTCACCAGAAACTGCCTCTGTCAATGAAGTCCTTAGTTTTTTAAACTTTTGTTCAGAAAAGCCATAACTATTTTAAAAAATATAAATGTTGTCCTATAGATCATCTCCTTCACGGTTGCGTGATAGGTCTTGGCAACGGTGATTGTGAGCAGGTATTTTGAAGGACTCATCTAGTCCGAAAATCCCAGAAGGACGTGTTTTTAAAAAATGACTTCACATCTTGTGCAGGACACAAGACACAAAGGCGCAGCTGGTAGAGCTGCTGCTTCACAGCACCAGAGACCTGGGTTCAATCCTGACCTGGCTTTGATGATGGTGGGCGATTTAAAAAAAACAGTTTTTAACCTTGAATCATTTCTCTTTAATCCTCTCTCACCTACGAACCGTGAAAAAATATTTCTAATCTGTTCATTCTCACCAAGACCAGAGATACAGATTTCCTTCTGTTGTCACATCCAACACTGTGTCACATCCAACACTTTTACAGATGGGTGGCTCAGTGGCACAACTGCTTCGGTCCTGACCTTGGGTGCTGTCTGCATGGAGTTTGCATGTTCCCCCTGTCTGAAGAAGGGTCGCAACCTGAAATGTCACCCATTCCTTCTCTCCAAGATGCTGCCTGTCCCGCTGAGTTGCTCCAACATTTTGTGTCTGTCTCCCTGTGACTACGTGGGTTTCCTCTGGGTGCTCCAACTTCCTCCCACATCCCATAGGCGTGCGAGTTTGTGGGTTAATTGGCCTCTGTAAAATTGAGCCTAATGTGCAGGGAGAGGATAAGAAAGTGGGATAGCATAAAACTACTGTGAACCAGTGATCGATGATCGCCTATGGATTCGGTGGGCTGAAGGGCCAGAGGACATGTTTCCATGCCTGTTTTTTGTAAACTACACTAAGGCTAAAAGTCACATTCATGAGAAAATGTAACGGCTGTTCTGAACATTATTTATCATATTATTACACAATATTTTCTCTTTAAATCTTTCACCATCTTGAAGCAATGTATCATTAGCATCGTGTGTCTAGACCAATACCAGGCACGTGCTAATGACCCAAGCAGTCATAAGTTCATAACTTCATAGGTTATAGGAGCACAATTAGGCCATTCAGCCCATAGTCTACTCTGCCATTCAATCATGGCTGATCTATCTTTCCCTCTCAACCCCATTCTCCTGCCTTCTTACCCATAACGCCTGACACCCGTACTAATCCAGAATCTATCAATCTCCATTTAATGTGAACTTTGCCAATGAGAGCCATTGCCTATTCTTTTATTGAAACAGTACCGAATAAAATCAAATCTGCCAAACACATGAAGCCAACAAGGATCACTGTGTGAGGAGCAGTCATTTTCTCTCCTGCCACAACACAGGACCAGTGAGGATAAACAGCGACCTTATCGCCAACCAGGCAGAGAGGTAAGTGGTCCGGTTTTAGTGACAAATTAAAGTGAATTATTTCTTGTCCCAAACCAGCCTTGGGGCATAATTAAAAGCTGTGCATGGGAACGAGGCTTCCTTCAGACAAGCAGTTCTCCTTGCTGTCGACTGTTCCTGGGAATATGGAGGAAAGCCATAGACTCTCATTCCTACCTTCCTACCTCCGATTTCAGACAAAGCTTCACTAAGTAGGCACGTGGCACTGGTTCAAAACACACAACATTAGTTTAACTTGAAAATAGCATTTCTCCAAGACAACATGGCACAGAATATGAATCAGAGCCTTAAGTCCATTCATATTGTACGCCTAGGCAAAATAATTTACACACCCAATGCATTCTGGAGATGGTAGTGTACCAAGAAACTCCAGCTGTAAAAAAAATGGTTCACAACAACCAAGTTTATTAATCACCATCCATCTCCTCCGAGGGTGTTTGGAGACAGCGCATCCTGTTAACCCCTACATCACCAAATATTTTCTTGTAGCTCGTGTGCCAACACGCAGAATATATTTACTAAAGTTTCAAGTTGACCAAACATTTTTTGTTTGGGAAAGGGGTAGAGCAAGATAGTTTCAACAGGATCCATGCCATCACAAATGGCATGAAAAAACATGGCTTGGCATATACTACACGTGAAAGAATAACATTATGCTGTTTCACCCACATTATCACACAACACGCTAAGCTAACATGAAATGTTGCCAAGATTTTAAAAAAATAGGGCCTACTCACTGAAATCAAGGTGAAAATCAGTCATTGTTGCCTAAGTTATTCACTTTAATGATGTGATAAAGCCAAATTATGTTCCTTTTTAATATTTTAGTGGTTGCATGCATTAATGCAGAGAGTGAATTTGTTGATATCCAATGCTGATAAAGTTCAGTCAAATTTTACAGCCGACAGAAAGTATTAATTAAAGCCATTCTTGAAAAACACATGTGCGTTCCTGGTCAATGTTTTTAAACAGAATACTCCCTTTGAGAATTTTCCAAGTATTTAGAGTTAAGTGGAGAGAGAAAGTTTAACAACGCCAGCAGCAGTTGTACTGAGAATTGACCATTTACATTAAGAAACTGTCGGTGCCCGCGGTTTTCTGTGTGGGAAGAATCAAGGCTAAACTCATGGAAAGGGTGGGGGGGATGGGGGGGGGGGAAGGGTGGGGGGGATGGGGGGATGGGGGAAGGGTGGGGGGGATGTGGGGGTGGGGGAAGGGTGGGGGGGATGGGGGGGGTGGGGGGGATGGGGGGGGTGGGGGAAGGGTGGGGGGAATGGGGGGGTGGGGGAAGGGTGGGGGGGATGGGGGGGGTGGGGGAAGGGTGGGGGGGGTGGGGGGGATGGGGGGGGTGGGGGAAGGGTGGGGGGATGGGGGGGATGGGGGGGTGGGGGAAGGGTGGGGGGATGGGGGGGGTGGGGGGGATGGGGGGTGGGGGAAGGGTGGGGGGGGTGGGGGAAGGGTGGGGGGGATGGGGGGGGTGGGGGATGGGGGGGGTGGGGGAAGGGTGGGGGGGATGGGGGGGTGGGGGAAGGGTGGGGGGGATGGGGGGGGTGGGGGAAGGGTGGGGGGGATGGGGGGGTGGGGGAAGGGTGGGGGGGATGGGGGGGGTGGGGGAAGGGTGGGGGGGGATGGGGGGGTGGGGGAAGGGTGGGGGGGATGGGGGGGTGGGGGAAGGGTGGGGGGGATGGGGGGGGTGGGGGGAGGGTGGGGGGGATGGGGGGGGTGGGGGAAGGGTGGGGGGTGGGGTGACTAATGAAACACACCCAAATGCATGAAAAACCAACTGAACAAAGAGCCACTGAAAGGACCAGGATATTTGGTGCACGATGCTTAGCAGCATATTTAAGCAATAAGCAAAGAGTTTCTGGAGAATTGATCTTTTCTCTTCAGAGGAACCAATGGCTCTCCGATACAGAATATCACCTTTCATTTCACCTGAGCTTCCACAGTCTGACTGTAATCAGAAAATGTTAACTACTCCGAAAAGAAGCACAAATATCAGGGTGATACTAAATGTTCCCATTGTAAAGATTATAAATGTTCCCATTTAGTATCACCAAGATTTGGAGCTTTTGTTAATAATGGCTGCATTTACTGCTCAGAGGGGAGGTGGCACCACTTTGGTGATGAGCACCGTTTGCTCATAAACGCCTGCAACCTGATTGCACTTGTAGTAGATTGGATAATCTTGTTTCAATCATGCAGCAGAGGTAACACTGATCATGTATCTGAAGAAGGGTATCGACCTGAAATGTCACCTGTTCCTTTTCCCCAGAGATGCTGTCAAGCCCGCTGATTGACTCCAGCTTTTTGTGTCTGTCTAATAATCATGTGTAACTGGACCACTTAAGTCTGGAGGACTGTGTCCATGATCAGACGGGAATGATTGTGTTTTGCATCTCATATTTTGCATGGAGAACATGCAGCATCAGTACAATCTGCCTTATTTTTATTATAGCTACCTCCCGATACATTCCTTTAATGGCTGAAGGACTTAAACCTCGACCAATTCCTTTGGCTAACATGGTGCGAATAATGCACATTTGAATGTCATTAAACATCAACCACCAAGGGTTATACTCGAGTAAAACCAACATTGTGAATGAGTCAACAAACCACCATTTTAGTCACTTCAAATTCCATGGGTCAGCAAATATAGTGAGCTGGAGATACCCAAGAGCAGAGGGGAGTGGTACCAGGACTATTTTCCCCAGACTTCAATTCCACTGTGGAACTGTGTTCTGCACTAATTGCCAAAAACATATTGACAAGAGCGTAGGGTCATAGAGTCGTAGAATGATACAGCATGGAAACAGACCCTTCAACCCAACTTGCTCACACAATCCGACCAACATGTTCCAGCTATACTAGTCCCACCTGCCTGCGTTTGGCCCATGTCCCTCCAAACCTGTCCTATCCAAGTACCTGTCTAACCGTTTCTTAAATGTTGGGGTAGTCCCTGCCTGAACTTCCTCTTCTGGCAGCTTGTTCCATACACCCACCACCCTTTGTGTGAAAAGGTTACCCCTCAGATTCTGATTAAATCTTTTCCCCTTCACCTTAAACCTCTGTCCACTACTTGTCCTCGATTTGCCTACTATGGGCAAGAGACGCTGTGCATCTACCCGATCAATTCCTCTCGTGATTTTATACACTTCTATAAGATCACTCCTCATCTGTCTGTGCTCCTGAATAATACAGTATAGATTTATCACAATCATTCTAAACTCCAAGAGTCAAACCACAAATTTAAATTGAAGTGCTTCAGATATTAAGGTCTGGTGGGTTTCCTTTGGTTGGGAAGTTTAAGACTGGGGGCCTAGTCTAAAAATTACAGCCAGAACTTTCACGAGTGAGATTCACAAAAATATTGGACTCGTTTCTGTAAAATCCAGGCATGATCAGTTGTTAATTTAAGTGCGTGATTGATAGATTGGTAGATTTTTGTTTGCTAAAAAGTTATTAAAGGATTCAAGGAAAATATTGAAAAGTTTGGTCACATATCTTCCGGGTGGCATGGTGGCGTAGCGGTAGAGCTACTGCTTTACAACGCCAGACACCCGCGTTCAATCCTGGCAACGGGTGCTTATCGGTACAGAGTTTGTACGTTCTCCCCGTGACCTGCGTGGGTTTTCTCCGAGATCTTCGGTTTCCTCCCACACTCCAAAGACGTACAGGTTTGTAGGTTAATTGGCTTAAATTGTCCCCAGTGTGTGGAGGGTAGCGTTAATGTGCAGGGATCACTGGTCGGTGCAGAATCGGTGGGCCGAAGGGCCTGTTTCCACGTTGTATCTCCAAACTAAAAAAAATAATTTAAACTATAAAAAAGATCTGCCTGGAACTGACTGAGTGGTGGAATAGCCACAGGAGACTAAATAGCCCGGTCCTGGTTTTTATGTTCTTATATTTCCTGTGCTTCCTGTGAGAGTCACAACTCACTTTGCCTCTTACTCGGTTTAGCTGGAGCACTGATTTACAAGTGTCAGGTGAAACTATTTTGTGTCAACAGGAAACGTGTTCTGTCAAAATGTAAAACAAAATAGGAAGAGGAAGTACAATGTCTAAGATGGCTGGATGGGGAGAAAAAGGGGGGGAGGAGAAACAAATGTTATGATCAAAAGAACTTTAAAATTATTGTAAATTATTTAATTTATACTGAAACAGTTAATGGCCGAGCATAAATAATTTTATCAAGTAACTATTAACTTGTCCTTGAGTGGTGCTGAAAGAGTTAGCTTAGAAGGTGTGGGATAACTGGCAGAAAAGATTATTAATACCTAGTGCCAGATATATGACTATGTGGTGGCATAGAAGGAACATGCTCAGACTGTAGTGAGTGCCAGTTTTCCCGTGTACTGCCAGCTCTCAGACTCTCCACAGATGCCTTAATTAATCCCGCCCGATTCATCAGAAACGGTGATTGTTTTGATTTCTGATTTTTCTTTCCTTTCTTGGTCAGGCTTAAGCAATGCACTGCAGATGTGTAACGTTTTTCTAAAGTCAAAACCACAATTTCCTGGGAATGATTGACTCAGTCAGACAGACAAAAGCCGGTCACATTGTAGTTTCATTTTCTGACTCGATATACATGCCACGTTTAGTCATAGAGTCACACAGCATGGAATCAGGCCCTTCTGCATAACTTGCCCAAGCCGACCAAGAATCCCCATCTGCACTAGTCTCGCCTGCCTGCATTTGGCCCATATCCCAAATCTTTCCTATCCATGTACAACTATTGACCTGCAGAAAGATACATGATAATACTGCACCATGTGCACAATGAGAAAGTGCTGTTTTACTCATGGATTAGAATGAATTCATTGCAAGTTCCTGTGTGTGGGCATATATATACACACACACATTAACATACACGAGGGAACTTGCAATGAAATAAATTCTAATCCATGAGCGAAACAGCACTTTCACATAGCGCACATGATAGTATCATTGTGCATCGCTCTGCAGATCAATAGATATGTATGGATAGGAAAGATTTAGAGGGATATGGGCCAAACGCATGGGACCTAACCCCACTATCCACCATTCACTCCTCCTACTACCTGGCCAACATAGCTGCAAGTGTGCTTCATTGACAAAATGCACAGCAGGCTACTGAAAAGCACTGTGGCAGCAAGTACCTAGAAACATCACCACCTGCAGACTCCTTTCCAAGTCACGCTCCTTCCTGACTTGTAACTAAATTGCTGGTTATTTTCACCAGCTCTAGAGTTTGCAACTCCCTACCCAAGAGTAGTTTGGAAGCATCTTCGCCAGAAGGACTGCAGGGTTTCAAGAGGAAGCTCACCACTAGCTTCTCGAGGGCATTGTGAAGTGAGTAACACAGGCCAGCATTACCCATTCCCAAAATGAATGAGGTAAATATGGAAATGAATTAGGTGAATATGGTATGGCTCTATTTAAATTATAAACAGGTGCTAGTTGGAAGCTAGTTCCTTTTCCTGAAGGGAGGGGAAAAAACAGTTAAATGCTGGTGACTGGAAGTCTCATGATAATCAATCCCTTTCACCGGGAATGATGTGGAAACCTATAAATTGCTCATTAAACACGGAGTATTGAAATGCTGTCATTATGCACAAAGGGTTTCTCTGTCATAGTCAGTTGGAGACTGACGCTCTGTTTTAAAAAAATCCTGTCACTACCTGGAACCACAGAAATGCATATCATTCACAAATAAACCTTGGTAGAGTGTAGCACATGATGTAATGGGAAGAACAAAATAGCGTCCATTCAAAATCTCAAAATCATTAGAAGACCAAACTCAATCCTTCATTCATGTGTGATTTAAACATGATAACACAGTGGGTTACATTAAAATAGCTGCTTTATACTACAAATGGTTCCTCACAAAATAAATGGCACTGAATTCACAAAATGAACAGACTCTTTGTAACGCTGGTATAAAGTTTGGTCCAGGGGTGAAGTTTGGATTTGTTACTTGAAAACATTTGTCATTTTCATCTCAGTAATCTAACCTGCCCCAACTCAGCTGAAACCCTTATCTATCATATTTTTGTTCCTCACCTTTATTCTCGCTCAGTCCTGGCTAACCACCTGTGAACTGTTGAGATCATCCAAATCATTTCAGCCCCCGCATAACACGCACCAAGTCTTGTTCGCGCATCCCTCTTGTTGACTGACCTCCATCTCGAAATTTGAAATTCTCGTCCTTATTTTCAAATCCCTCCATTGTTTTGCCCATTTCTGCCTCTCTCATCTCTTTCAATCACATAATCCTACAAGATATTTGCTGTCTAATTCTGGCTCCTTGCTCAGCTTTGAATTTAGTTGCTCCAGTGTTGGCAGCTGTGTGCTCAGCTGCCGAGAGCCTAAGCTCTAGAATTCCCTCCCTAAATCACTTATCCTCTCTTTCCCACTCTGAGACTCAAAAGCTACTCCTTCGCTCAGAGAGTCTTTATTTCACCCACCGAAGGTGCACCACTAGAAAATATCAGGTAGAAACAAAGAATTGCATCTGCTGATTTATACCAAAGATAGACCCAAGATGCTGGAGTAGCTCAGCGGGTCAGGCTGCACCTCTGGAGAAAAAGGATGTGACGTTTCGGGTCGGGATTCTTCTCCAGAGATGCTGCCTGACCTGCTGAGTTACTCCAGCACTTTGTGTCCAATTAACCACAAAATATCAGTTTGCTTTTCAACAATACTTCATTATTGGAGCTGCCTCTTAATCTGTATATCTACTCTTCTTCATAAAAATAAGGCCTCAATAATGCACTCCACACCTGCACTCCAAAATTGAGGTGTCCACCTTTCTAGGTCCAGAAATATGCCATTTACTGACATCAGATGCATATCGTACAGCTCTCTATCCCAGATTAGTGCATCACTAATTTATATTTTTCGCCCCATGACATCGACGATTTTCCTGTGCTATTTTCTGTATATTTTAATCTAACAGCAGTGTACAGCAGGAAAGTAGAGGTTCACTATTACTTCGCATGGCTTCATACATGTTAAGATATTTGCCATTCAGTAAAAGTTCAGCATATCATGTTTTGAAATCACAAATCAACAATTTGTCTGATATAATTTATCGGATTAACCCAGCAATATTTGGCACTGAAACATGCAGTTGCCCGGGGATTGGCCAAGGCAAATTAACAAAGCTTTCCAGTACATAATCAACTGCATAGGTTCATAAGTTATAAGAGCAGAATTAGGCCACTCTGCACCTCAAGTCTACTCCGCCATTCAATCATGGCTGATCTATCTCTCCCTCATAACTCCATTCTCCTGCCTTCTCCCCATAACCCCTGACACCCATACTAATCAAAAATCTGTCAATCTCCTACTTCGAAATATCCATTGACAACCTCCACTGCTGTCTGTGGCAATGAATTGCACAGATTCACCAATCTCTGACTAAATAAATTCCTAAAGGTACGTCCTTTAATTCTGAGGCAAGGGCCTCTGGTCCTAGACACTCCCACTATAGACAATAGACAATAGGTGCAGGAGAGGCCATTCGGCCCTTCGAGCCAGCACCGTCATTCAATATGATCATGGCTGATCATTCTCAATCAGTACCCCGTTCCTGCCTTCTCCCAATACCCCCATATCACTAGTGGAAACATCCTCTCCACATCCACTCTATCCAGGCCTTTAAATATTCGCTAAGTAAATTATTCATACTCTGCTGTTTGTCCTCTTTTTTCCCCACAATATATCCAAGGAATATTAATGGTTTCTAAGAGTGGAGAATCTGGGGACTTGCAACAAGTTCCAGAACCAAGATAACAAATTTATGTCATTAATCATCAAAGGAAGTGCTCATTTATTGGGGATATTCAGGGAAAAAAATGCGGTCAATGTGATAATCCACTATAACACTCCCAGCTTTAAGGCACTACTACAGTTGATGCCATCAATGACTGTCACAGGATAGCCATCTCTCATCACCGGGCCAAACGAAGAGAAAGTGAATTTAAAAATTCCCTCACACTGTTCCACTTTAGGAGCTTTAGGATCTATACTTTTAAACAAGCATAGATTAAGGTGTGTTTTTTAGGTATAGCATGCAGAAATTCCTGAAATGTTACATGGTAACAAACTTTTTTCTTAAATAAAAGAAATATTTTTTACTTTTGGTTTACTGCTTCTGCGCTGGTGGTAGATTAAATTTAGAGTTACACAGCATGGAAATATGCCCTTTGGCCCAATTTGTCCTTATTAACCAAGATGCCCCAGACAAGCTCGCCCGATTTGCCCGTGTTTGGCCCAAACCTTTCCTATCCACGGACCTATCCAAAGGTCTGCCTCAACCACTTCTTCTGGCAGCTCACTCCATGTAGCCACCACCCTCCGAGTGAAAAGGTTGCCCATTAGTTGCTATTAAATCGTGCCCCTCTCATCTTGAATCTAGGACATTTAGTCTTTGAGTTTCCCTACCTTGGATAAAAGACACTGTGCACTCACCCTATCTATTCCCCTCATCATTTTTTACAACTCTATACGATCTGGTAAGTTCTGGTCGCCAAATTATAGGAAGGATGTTGACAAAATGGAGAGGGTACAGAGGAGATTTACTAGAATGTTGCCTGGGTTTCAGCACTTAAGCTACAGAGAGATGTTGAACAGGTTGGGTCTTTATTCTTTGGAGCGTAGAAGGTTGAGGGGGGACTTGATAGAGGTTTTTAAAATTTTAAGAGGGACGGACAGAGTTGACGTGGGTAGGCTTTTCCCTTTGAGAGTGGGGAAGATTCCAACAAGGGGACATAGCTTCAGAATTGAGGGACAAAAGTTTAGGGGTAACATGAGGGGTAACTTCTTTACTCAGAGGGTAGTGGCTGTATGGAATGGGCTTCCGGTGGAAGTGGTAGAGGCAGGCTCGATTTTATTATTTAAGAGTAAATTGGATAGGTATATGGATAAGAGGGGATTGGAGGGTTATGGTCTGAGAGCAGGTAGATGAGACTAGGTCAGAGAGAGTGGTCAGCATGGACTGGTAGGGCCGAACGGGCCTGTTTCCATGCTGTAGTTGTTATATGGTTATATGGTTATATGATCACCCTCTACTTCCTGCATTCCAAGGAATAAAGTCCTAGCCTGCCCAACCTCTCCCTGTACCTCAGCCCCTCAATTCCTGGCAACATCCTAGTAAATCTTCTTTGCACTCTTTCCAGCTTAATAACACACCTCCTATAACAGGGTGGCAAAAATGGAACATAGTTCTCCAAATGTGTCTTTACCAACATCTTGTACAACTGTAGCATAACGTCCCAACTTCTATTTCAGATTCTACGTTGATTTTTCAGAATTAAGAAATGCTACAAAACTCAAGCTACAATCCTATATCTCACTTCACACAGGCTGATCGTAGTTCGAAACAGATAGCATCTCTATTCTGAGGCAAAGCTCCAAATGGTCAATTTGTACAAAAATAAGACCCCTGCAAATAGCTTTTACAAACATTCTGAGAACTAATCTTTACTGATCCTCCCATTTCAATTTTTTTTAAATGTAGGGTAGGCAATGGCTATCAAGAATATTATGATACAAACATTTTCTTGCACTATTTTCTTCATTGTACTATTTTTATAGAGACAGGGTAAAGCATAAATTAAAATAATGGCAATAATATGGTAGGAGTGTTTTAAACGGGTTGACAAACAGTTTTTTTCCATTCTCAGGAAGTTCAATGTCTCAAATATTAGGAAAACAAAATTGAAAAAGCTACAGAAAAACATTATTTAAATTATAATTTGAAAGAAATGAAGTAAAACCTCTTGTATATTCTATTAATATTGGAGTGTAAGTTCCCCACAGAAAAACAATTCTTGGGCTTCACCTCTTGGAGTCACAAGTAAAGATTAATCTTTGGCTTTTGTTGGTTGTCAATGCTTGCCTCTCTCATCCTGTTCCACAGTCAGTGGGAGCCATCAGTAGAGAACATAGAGATAGTATTCTGGTCTAGATGAAGGGTCTCAACTTGAAACGTCTACTGTCCCTTTGCCCTCCACAGATGCTGCCTGACCAGCCGAGTTCCTCCAGCTGCTCTCCATGTTTTGTGCCTAAGGAATACATCATCTGTTTGGTGTCAGTAATCACAATTTTTTTTTGCCCCCCTGGGCTTGTTTAGATGGGAATGTCACTCTCTGAAGTAGTAGTAATATGCACCACAATTCGGAAATCCAAAATACTCCTACGTTTTATATCATTTGCAATTTACCAACCAACAATATATCCAAGCTCGAAAATAAATAAAACCATTGGCCTGTGCTTAGACTGGGTCTTTTAATTGACATTGATTGACTTACCATACAACTTGAGTCAATGGTAAGATATGGGTGACCCACTAAATGAGCTCAGCTGAGGAGTGAATCTAATGTGGTTAACTCAATTAAGAGTCTGAGGAAAAGAAAATTAAATTGGTTCACTGGAAATCTTATTGTTCCTGAGCCAGTCATTAGTCTCTGCACATGAACTCTTGAGTAAAAATAATATAATATGGGGTTTAAAATAGAATATCCCTCGGCAGGGAACAGAAAACCCATAACTCACACTGAGGTGATTGTTGTCTCTGTTCAAAGTTATTTTTGCAGTGTTAAAAATAGCACACAGACTGCTGAATTATGAAAGGCTTTTGCTGTGTTTCATAACCAGTCTGCTAAGCTAAGGTGTGGTGCAGAACATTGAAGTGGAGCGTGCAATTGTGGAGCTACCCATATTTTGCCATTACCAACTCAGTTGTTGACCTCAAAACAGCAAATGTATTAAATGGGATTTTGTTAAAACGTCAAGTGGAAACCTCTTGCCACGAGCAGTGAATTTCAGAAGGCTGAATAATCCTCCAATGTGAAATCCTTTCCCACTTATTTTCCGATAAGTTTGAAGGTCATTTCCAGATTTTGCAAAGTGGTCGTTACCTTTTGTATAATTAACAATTTTCAGATCTGCAAGTCAGTAAGACAGCCACTGAAGATCACAAACTAATCAGAGACACAGGAAACGTGCAGATGCTGGTTTACAAAATAAAGTCACAAAGTGCTGGAGTAACACAGCGGGTCAGGCAGCATCTCCAGACGATATAGATAGGCGATGATTCGGTTCGGGACCCTTCTTCAGACTCAACCAATGGACCCAATCCAATCATATTTTTCCCTGGTTTATGCTGGAGTAAACTTTCCCTCTCCCCTGACCCTCAGTCTGAAGAAGGATCTCGACCAGAAACGTCACCTATTCCTTTTCCCCAGAGATGCTGTCTGACCCGCAGAGTTACTCCAGCATTTTGTGTCCGTCTCCCGCTTATCATTCACGTTTATCCACCGCTTTTGAGAACGGGCATCTACGAGTCTGACAGCAGATATCCGACCCACTGAATGGAGAATATTTTCCACCTTGTCAAGCTGAAAATCTGGGATCATTTGCCCATTAAAATAAGAGGGTGCAGCGTGGCTTGTGGTCACCGTAGGGTCCGCCCAGAGGGGAACAGATTGGTTTTGAGCTCTGAGCAAATTAAAGGAAAAGGTTAGAACCAAAAATAGCTTTTTTGAAAACCCAAATGGGACAGAAATAGGAATTTATTTATTTCTGGCACAGTAAAATAATGTTGCCTTTAGCACCCATGCCAAATCAGTTACCCATCAAAAATAAAGAAATCAGGAAATTGGTCAAAAGGACTTATTTGAAACAGCATTCAAGTGTTCTACGTTCAGAAAGAAACACCAATAACACAACCTGTGTGGTTCCCAACATAATCAATGCTCCTCCATTCAGCATTGTTGCCGACTTCATGTTACACCACAGTCAAAGAACAGCAGCCATTAATCAGAGACACTCCCCATGGCAACCAGACAGCAACACCGCGCGTATTATGGCTGCCCTTGAAGAGAAGGACGCAAGGGGATAGAGGAAGAGAACTCACAGATTCTCAGAAAGGGGGTTTGGAGTAATCACTAATATGATACATCCCAGGAGGAGGTTCACTGCACTAGAAACCCAGAGACCCATTGGGATCAATGCAAAGAAGGACTAGTAGGAGATGGCTAGAATCTTCTCCGCCGAATACCCGCACTGTGAGGCAATGCCACAAGAAACTTCATGGCTTCATAAATATGTCAAGATGAGCTGTGCAACACAAAAAATACTGTCCAATTTTTTTTAACACCTTTTCAGCACATATACCTACATTCCATCTTCTTTCTACACCCACCTCATCTTCATTCAATCACTGCTAGTCTGCTCCTTTCACCTATCCCGCCCCATCCCACTCACAGATGTCCCGCCAAATATTGGGTGATGAAGGGGTTATCCAACACCTTTCAACTCATCCTTTTCAGCTAAACCTGCACTGATTTGGAGAAAAACTTGGCAGTTTATACGTGCAACTATATTTCATTCCACATATCGCCTGCCAGCTCTTGCCACACTGGGTGGTGACACAGTGGAGCAGCGGTAGAGTTGCTGCCTTACAGCACCAGAGACCTGGGTTTGATCCTGACTAAGGGTGCTGTACGTTCTCCCTGTGACCTTGTGGGTATTCCCCGGGTGCTCCAGCTTCCTCCAACACTCCAAAGATGTGCAGGTTTGTCGGCTAACTGGCTTGGTATAATTGTAAATTGGCACTCGTGTGTCGCATAGTGCTCATGTACGGGGATCGCTGATCGGTGTGGACTACGTGGTTCCACACTCTACCTCTAAACTAAACTAAACCTGCAACTCCGCCAACTTCGTCTTTTGCATTTGATGCTCTCAATGTGGTCTCCTCCACATCGGTGACACCAACACAGACTAGGCAACCTCTTTGCTGAGCTCCGGTGCAAACCAAAGGAACGGCAAAATGCAAACAAAAGGAACAGCACCTCATAGCCTACCTTGGCAGCCCTGAACATGATGACATATAGGTTGATTTCTCCAATTTTAAGTAAACTGATCCCTCTCTGTCCCTTTCTCTTGCCTTCTGATCTACCCATATCTTCTTACGCATACTCTACTTTCCAATACACCCTCCCAACCCCCAATCACCCAGTTTCTTTCTCTACCCCCTCCCACACATCCTTCCTACGTGTCCTCTATCCCCTACGTGCACTGTTCCCATCCAATACCATCCTTTATTTTGTTCCACTTGTCCTTTCTTATCAGATTTCATAACCTGCATTCTTTGTTGTCTCCATTTATCACCTCCCAGTTTCTGTTGTTATCTCCGCTGCTTTTCCCCCCATTTGACTCTATCGAACAATCAACCCCTTTCATCTGGATTCACATCACTTGCCAGCTCTTCCCCCAGCCTTCTACCTGACCTCTTTGTACAGACTATCTCCCCTCTGATCTTTCAATTCCAGATGAAAGGTCTCGACCCAAAACCTTGACTATCTATCTCCCTCCACAGACACTGCCCAACCCACTGGGTTTCTCCAGAAAATCGTCTCTTTTCTTTCACTCCCGATTCCTGCATCTGCAGTCTCGTGTGTCTTCTGTTTCACCTTGGCAGGGGGTGAAGAGGGGCCGGCCTTTTTCCTTCCCTAGAACATCGGGACCTGCTGCAGGTAGTGCCGAGGGAGGAGCAGAGGAGCAAGGAGAATGACAACGATGAAGACTGCAGTCGTTCACAGGACCCGACATCCCACTGTGGCTGGCAGCATGAGAGATGAGCAGAATACTGCAGAACGATGCACATCATTGGGAGCTACACTAGTCCATGTTCAAGTCATTGATATGCCTCTTCTCAAGGACACCACTAACTACAGCCTCACGTGCAACATATGCAACTGCAGCCGACAACTGTTACTACAAAGCACTCCTTTCCAAGCTCAGAATGAAGCTAGTCCATTGAAGGCAAGAGCTTGTTACAGGTCCTAAAGGCCATCCATGCAAACTCAGAGGGAAGGAAAGCCATCTTCCAGCAGCAAAGCATTAGTCACAGAGAGAGTAATGCAACATAACATTGGGATATCAATATTAACCCCTTTGGCTGAGAAAAGGCTACGGTATGCAACTTCTGAGACAAATTTCACAACATAGTCAAGGACGTTTCTCACCCCAGTCATTCTTTCCTCTCCCCTCTCCCCTCTGGTAGAAGATACATAAACTTGAAGGCACCACATTCAGGAACAGCTTCTTCCCTGCTATTATCAGACAACGTAATGGTCCACCCATTAGCTACGGTGTATTTCCAATCTTCCAACCTGCCTCATTGTGGACCTCTCTGTAACTGCAACACTATAATGCTGTAACACTATATCCTGCACTCTGATATTTTTCTCTTTGCACCACCTGTCGTAGCTGTGCATGGCGTGATTCTACTCATGCACAGTAGGATTTGACTGGTTAGCATGCAAACAAAACTTTCCACTGTACCTCAGTACATGTGACATTAATAAACAAATACACATTGACTTATTTCAATGCAATAAATCAACACAAGTTTAGAGGTGTTCATATCTGAAGCATATAATGTGCAGAGAATATATCACAGTAGTATGGCAGCAGCTGACAAAACTACCAACTTAATGATGCCTCACCTTGACATATTCCTCATGTAATGTGAGACATATGAACATGTTTAAGAAAAACCTTAATTGCTTCCAGACAGTGAGTGATGTTTCCCCATTAAAAGTGATAGTTTCACTTCAGCAGAACAGATGACCATAAAATACATTTGATTTAAGCCATCGCTGCCATGATATTCTGCAAATGACGAACGTCTGACCTCCAAATTGATGTTGATTTCCATCTCACAATACTTCTTCCATCTTGGTTCTGTTTTGTCAAACCCGTAATTGCACGTTCCCAGAGAACAAGTCCTACATGAGGGTAAAATTGCATTGTCAAATGAAACATGGGTTTTGATGTTGTGCTCCATCGGAGGCTCCGTCCTTCCTCCTCTTTACACAACAGGAGTAGTTGAGACAGTGTTGGTCTGTGCAGAAAATCATGCACAAATATCAATCGCATACAATTCCTGAGAACTGGTACTTCCACTGCCGAGACTTCACCTGATCTGCTCACCTGTGTACCTGGAAATGGTCAATGATTATAATGGCGAGCCTCATCGAGTCCCATGAGGAGGTTATCATTGCTTAATGAGTGTGGACTCCAGAGGTTCGAAAGCTGAACCGCCCCCTACCCATCTTGCCAATATGAGCTGTATATAGTGAGTGCATTACTAAGCCTCATCGGCAATAACACACGTAGAAGCAAAGAACTGCAGATGCTGGTTTATACCAGAGATAGACAAAAGGTGCTGGAGCAACTCTGCAAGTCAGGCAGCATCTCTGAAGGAAAAGGATAGGTGACGATTTGGGTCGGGTCCCGACCTGAAACGTTACATATTCTTTTCCTCCAGAGCTGCTGCCTGACCCGCTGAGTTACTGCAGTGCCTTGTGTCTATCTTTGGCTATAACACTGACAGGTCACCAATGATGCTGAGCAGCCGACCAAAGAGTTTAAACTCTCAACCGATTATTACTCGTGCACAGTTAAGTTGGTACAAAGTGGGTTTTTTTTGTACAAAGGTTATTATTGATAAAGGCAACTGCCACACATCAGGAAATACAGAGATATTGTTTCAAGGCATTAAGTAATTGAATTCATTTATGTGTTATCAGCACTGTCAGACCTGCACAGCAGGATGTAAAGGGATTTTATGCATCATTTGGGCTCTCTCATCTGACTTTTGGCATCCAATGTTGGTGTTAAGGATCAGAGGATGGAGAGGATCATGTGGTTTGCTTTGAAGAACATTCCTTGGCAGGCTCCCCATGAAAGGCAGCTTTCTGTCACCTACAGCCCATGCAGGTAGCATTTCCGTCTACCACTTATCTGGATTAATCTGATGTTCATCGAGGACTTCTCCCTCACCACCATCCCTGCCAGAGCTGAGGGAATTTCAGGCTCTGGGTCCATGACAGGAGTACATGAATGAATTGGAACAACACAGTGAACTGATCAAAACGAGGTAGCATTTCCATTGTTGTGCGATTCAAATTTGTTTGGGTTTTATTGTGACTTTCAGGTAACCCTCAATTGCTCCATGGACGATGAATAATATCCTTTCCTGTGGTGTAGGATCTTTATCCTGAATTGGTAGGACCGAAGAATGAATTCAAAGGGAATTCACCAATTCATCCTCGAATGCCTATGTGATTGCTTAACCGGTATTCTGATATAAACACAGAGAGTGCCATACACCCCATAGGTCTCGGAGGAAGGTTGCCCACAGAAGCATACTGTCAGATTGCACATCAGCTTGGTTTGGAAACAACTCTGCTTAAGACAGCAAGAACGTTGTGCAGAGAGTAGTAGATATAGCCCAGTCCATCACACAGACTAGACTTCCCACCATTGATGCCACCAACACACAATGCTGCCTCGAAAAAGCAGCCAACATAATCAGACTTGTCCCACCTTGGTCATTCCTTCTTCTCCCTGCTCCCGTCGGGCAGAAGATTTGAAAATGCACACCATCAGACTCAGGAGCAGATTCTCCCCCTTTGTTATCGGTCATCAGAAGGGTCCTCCCATGAGCTGGTGTACTGTCCAATTCACCTCTACCCATTGCGGACATTGGACGTTGTCTCGGGAACCAGTGCACCATAATGCTGAGATCTATATTCTGCACTCTGTACCTTTCCCTTTGCTCTGTTGATTGTACTTGAGTTCAGCCTGATTGTGTTTATGCACAGTATTATCTGATTTGGTTGAATAGCACGCAAAGCATCGAACATGACAATAACAAACCTGAACCAAAACCCAGAACACGGAGATGCAAAATTGATGCAGTAGGTTCCAATATTAAAACAGGTATAGTAGTATATGTTGTGTGGCCTAACAGGTTTAGATAAAAATACTAAAACCTTTCCACCACAGGCATAAGTGATCTGCAATTCAGGGCTGTATCAAATGGAGTGATATAAATATATTGTTGCAGAAGTGGAGGAAGTGTATTAGCATGTTTGAGTTTAGCTTATTGTCACGTGTACAGAGGTAGAGCGAAAAGCTTTTGTTGCTTGCTAACCAGTCAACGGAAAGAAAATACATGATTAGAATTGAGTCATCCACAGTGTGAAGATACACGATATGGGGAATAACGTGAATAGTGTTTAGTGCAAGATGAGGTCAGTAAAGTCCGGTCAAAGATAATCCGAGGGTCTCCATTGAGGTCGATAGTAGTTCAGGACTGCTCTCTAGTTGTTGATAGGATGATGCAGTTGGCTGATAACAACTGGGAAGAAACTGCCCCTGAATCTGGAAGATTCCAAGAGAACTTACTTTTACATAGAGAACAAAGAGTTGGAGCATAAGAAAATAACTGCAGACGCTGGTACAAATCGATTTATTCACAAAATGCTGGAGTAACTCAGCAGGTCGGGCAGCATCTCGGGAGAGAAGGAATGGGTGACGTTTCGGGTCGAGACCCTTCTTCAGAGTTGGAGCAAATGGGTCCTTTTCATTTTGGAGGGAGGTAACTCATGGAGTACCACAGTGATCGGTTCATGGCCATGTGTGTAACATGAAATAGGCATGAATGAAGCAAATTCATGCAAGACAGATCAGGTCTCGTTCTGAACCATGGACCCACAGAATTTCAGCTGGACTGTGTGGATTACTGCCCTCCATGACAGGTGCACTCCTGCAACAATGTTGATGCAACAAAGACCGAGGGGACATCCGTGTCCGGCTCAACTGAATCCTGGAAAGTGTGAGAAAGGCAGTTGGAACAACGCTGGCATCGTGACAAATGCTCAAAGGGAAAGAGATGCAGGGGTGCATAATAAGGGCTGAGTGCTGGGTCCCTCAAACCAGGGCTGTCTTAACGCATGGGCCTGATGGGCAATTGCCTGGGGGCCCACGAGCATAGGGGCCCCATGCTGATCTGTGTATGTTAAGTGACTTGCAATAAATAAATACTACTTTAAAAATGTAGGTTCAATAAGTGCTTTTTTCGCAACATTTTCGGTCACTAAGTGCTTCTCACAGCGATCTGTAAGTGCTTTTCGCAACAATGTAGCACCCTAAGTCCATCGCTAAGTGCTTTTCGGTAAGTGCTTTTCGCCGGCACAACAGGGGGGGGCTGGTAGGGAAAGGGGGGTGGGGGAGAGTAACGGTAGGGGCCCCAGTACACTGCTTTGCCCGGGGGCCCATAATGCTGTAAAAACGGCCCTGCCTCAAACAGGTCAGAGACTAGAAAATAACAGGGTAGCAATGGGAGGGGGAGTTAAAGTGTTTAGCAACCGGGAGATCAGGTAGGTGTAGGCGGACGGATCGCCGAGCCTGTGCTTGGTCTCGCAAATATATAGGAGTTACTTGAGAGGTACTGGAAAGTCACTGGAGAGTATTCTGAGGGATAGGATATATACACATTTAGATGGACAAGGGCTGATTAGGGATAGTCAGCATGATTTTGTGCTTGGGAGGTTGTGTCTCACAAATCTAATTGAGTTTTTTGATGATATGACCATGGATATTAACAACAGTCTCATCCTTGATTCATTGAGCACCAGAAACCAGGCAAAAGTAAAATAAGGTGGCAATATTTGTGTTGTATATTTGTAATTACACTGTGAATGCATAATCAATGCAAATGTGATTTGATTAGCATAACTTCCTATACCGTAGAAACAGCTGTAAAGGGAAAGAAACAACATTCAAACTAATCAAAGGTATTTATTCACAAAATGCTGGAGTAACTCAGCAGGTCAGGCAGCATCTCGGGAGAGAAGGAATGGGTGACGTTTCGGGTCGAGACCCTTCTTCAGTCTGAAGAAGGGTCTCGACCCGAAACGTCACCCATTCCTTCTCTCCCGAGATGCTGCCTGACCTGCTGAGTTACTCCAGCATTTTGTGAATAAATACCTTCGATTTGTACCAGCATCTGCAGTTATCTTCTTATTCAAACTAATCATTTTGACTCACTATGCAAAGCTGAAATAGATAAATAAAGCATTGCATTCTGAATGCTCCAAAAGAAAAGGTTTGCTAGATATCAACCAATCTGACAATATAATCCATGGAATCCAAAGCAGGAACAAAACCTTTGAATGAATGGATAAGTTTATTGGCCAAGTATGTGCATATACAAGGAATGTGCCTTGGTGCTCCGCTCACAAATGACAACACAAACATACATTTAACAATTAAGAATAAAGCATAAACACATTCAAAGAATAAGGATACAACATCATGGTCTAAACATGCGGGTGAAAATAAACCAGAGCAAAAAAGAGACCACAGACTTTGGTTATTGAGTAGAACTATCACTTGTGGGGAAAAGCTCAGTGTTCATAAATATGATGCATTGGCCGAGGAGTGAGAACTACATAACTACAACGTGCAAAAGGAAACAGCTTGAGATTGACTTCATGTTTTCAATCACCCCATTTACAATACAATGCTGAACCTAGATGAAACACCCCATTTTGACTACAGCTGGAGTTCAATAGTCAATAGTCGTTTATTTGTCACATACACATAAATGTGTAGTAAAATGAAACATTACCCGCAGTTAAACAATAAGACCAATAAGATTAATCAATAAAAATGCAATAACACATACAATCACAACTAACACCAAACAAAAAGAAACATCCATCACAGTGAGTCTCCTCCAGTCCCTCCTCACTGTGATGGAAGGCCAAAAATGTCTTTTTCTCTCCCCTGCCGTCTTGTCCCGCGGTCAGGCTGTTGGAGTTGCCACGTCGGGGCGGTCGGGGCTCCCGATATTGAAGCCCCCGCTGGCGGTGAAAGGTCCACGGCCTATTTCAGGCCGCGCCGGACGGTGAAAGGTCCGTGGCGGGCCGACCCAAGCCCCGCGATTCGGGGCGGGCGAACACGCTGCCTCTGCCGCTGCCGGAGCTCCCGATGTCGGCCCCCATCCAGGGACCTGCGGGCTTCCGACGTCCACACGGCCCGCACCGGAGCCTCCAGAGACGAGTCGCAGCCGTTCCCGCAGCATTCGCAGGCAGCCAGCGCCGCAGGTGGTGAGTCCGGGCCGCGGGCTCTACGAACCAGAGCCCCAGGTGGTCCCAGGTGCATGGCCGGTGGTAGGCCGCAACGGGAACGGAGACACGACACAGAAACAAAGGTCACGTCTCCGTTCGGGAGAGATAATGTTACAGTTCCCGTTCCCTCCCACCCCCCCCCCCCCCCCAAAACATAACATACAACACTACATCATATTAAAACTACAATTCAGACAAAAACAACAAAAAACACAAAAGACAGACGGACTGCAGGCAAGCCGCAGCTGCGACGGCAGCGCTGGCTCCTCCCCCTATCATGTATCATGTTCAAGGTGTGGGAAGGAACTGCAGATGCTGGATTAAACCGAAGATCGGCACAAAAAGCTGGAGTAACTCAGCAGGTCAGACAGTCTCGACCCGAAACGTCACCTCTTCCTTTTCTCCAGGGATGTTGTCTGACCCGCTGAGTTACTCCGGCTTTTTGTCTCATGTTCGACCATGGACACCAGGATGCAGTTGCAAAGGGTGAACAAGAGATTTGCCGAACTGCTCTTGAGAATGCGTGGATGACAGTTATGAAGATGGACCAAAGAGGGTGGGGTTGTTTCTTAAAGGAAGAAAACTTCAAAATAATGGAAATACTCAGCAGCTGGCATGGGATCTGCGGAGAGAGCAACCGATTTAACGTCTCAGGCCGATCGACATCAATTCTGATCAAAAGTCAGTGACCAGAAATGTAGACCATTTCTCTCTCCCAACACAGTGACTGAACATTTTATTTCAGCACCTGTAGGGTTTTGCTTTACACATATTAAGAGGAGATTTGAAAGACACGTTTAAAGCAATGCGAGCCCTGTGGAGCACGAGTTAACTCAATATAAAATTCAACAACTCATTTCACTTCCTCTCTCTAGAAGTGGCGACACGGTGGTGCAGCGGTAGAGTTGCTGCCTTACAGCGAATGCAGCGCCGGAGACTCAGGTTCGATCCTGACTACGGGCGCCGTCTGTACGGAGTTTGTACGTTCTCCCCGTGACCGGCGTGGGTTTTCTCCGAGATCTTCGGCTTCCTCCTGCACTCCAAAGACGTACAGGTATGTAGGTTAATTGGCTGTGCAAATGTAAAAAGAATTGTCCCTAGTGTGTGTAGGTAGGATAGTGTTAATGTGCGGGGATCGCTGGGCGGCGCGGACCCGGTGGGCCGAAGGGCCTGTTTCTGTGCTGTATCTCTAAATCTAAAAAAAATCTTTTATTTCAGATATCAGTTATCCATCTGCGATTTCCCTGTTTTTTTCTCTGCTGTGCTTCACAGCCTGGCCCATCGGGAGCGTCCTACAGCCCTTCATTTCAAAATTATTATTCTCATTTGTCTGTATTCCCAATCTCTAATTTCCTTTATTTCATACCTAATCTTCATTTCCCCCCTCGCTTGCTGCCCTCTTATACACCAGTCCATAAAACTGCAGTACGTACGGTGCCAAAACAGCACACACCAATACAACTAGCTAGACCATTTCCTCAGTTTTATTTCCATTGCTTATGTCCCACTTTATGATTTTGGAAAGCTAGTCACCCTGGGTAATAAACATTAGTCGTCTTCCAAAAATAGGTAGACACAAAGTGCTGGAGTAACTAAACATTACTCCATCACAGTGAGGAGGGGACTGGAGGAGACTCACTGTGATGGATGTTTCTTTTTTTGTTTTGTTTTTGTGTTGGTTGTGGTTGTGTAATTGCTTATTTTATTGCTCTTATTGTTGGACTGTGGGTGACGAAATCTCGTCCAAAAGACTTGTTTTTTTGGATGACAAATAAAGGTAATTCTGAATTCTGATTCTGAAACGGGTCAGGCAGCATCTCTGGAGGAAAAGGATAGGTGACGTTTCGGGCCAGCACGCTTCTCCTGACCTGAAACACCACCTATCCTTTTCCTCCAGAGATGCTGCCTGACCCGTTGAGTTACTCCAGCACTTTGTGTCTATCTTTGGTATAAATAAGCATCTGTAGTTCTTAGTTTCTTCCAAAAATACATCTTTGGCTTCCCATGCACTAAAGTGTTGTGAATGAACTGTAATGTTAACATGAGTACTATAGGGTTAGAGTTAGAGGTTAGTTTATTGTCACATGTACCGAGGTACAGTGAGTAGCTTTTGTTGCATGCTAACATCAGTGGAAAGACAATACATGTTTACAATCGAGCCATCCATAATGTACAGATACATGATAAAGGGAATAACGTGAATAACCTTTAGTGCAAGATAAAGTCCAGTAAAGTCCGATTAAAGATAGTCCGAGCCGAGGGTCTCCAATGAGGTGGATAGTAGCTCAGGTCCGTCCGCTCTCTAGTTGGTGATAGGATGGTTCAGTTGCCGGATAACAGTTGGGGAAGAAACTGTCCCTGAATCTGGAGGTGAGCATTTTCACACTTCTATGCAAGGATGGATCTCTAAATACTATACATCAAGCCCTATGCAAAATGCTACTTATTGAACACCAGTAAACCCGCAAGTCCTCTGAACCAAAACATTCTCATTCATCAACTAATCAGGGAGGCAAAGCTGCAAGATTTGAAGGCAGTACACTAGTTTACAAGGTGCAAAACAGGTACCTAAATGATCATTTTGGTGGGCAGGGTGCTTTTGGATGAAGCCAGGAATCCAAAGCCTGCAATACAAAAGTAAACAAGGGGCCACGTGCCTGTCTGTGCCACGCGAATCAAACCACCTTTGCCTTTTACACTGTCTGCCTTCTTCCATTGCCATTTAGTTTCATTTTGTTTAGAGATACTGCGTGGAAATAGGCCCTTCGGCCCACCGAGTCCACATCGACCAGTGATCCCCGCACATCAACACAAGCCTACACACACTATGAACAATTTACACTTATACCAAGTACAGAAACCCAAGCCAATTAACCTACAAACATGTACGTCTTTGGAGTGTGGGATGAAATTGAAGATCTCGGAGAAAATCCACGCGGTCACGGCGAGAACGTACAAACTCCGTACAGACAGCACCCGTAGTCGCGATCAAAACCCAGGTCTCTGGCGCTGCAAGCACTGTAAGGCAGCGGCTCTATCGCTGCTCCACCGTGCCACCTATTCAGGACAAAATGTCCCTTTCCAAACGCCTTTTAATACCTGTTCAGGACAAAACTGCTGTTTGGGGAAAGAGTTCCACAGATATAAGAGAAACTGCAAAACTTCCTCAGGTTAAATGCAGGCATTTTTTTTAATCAATGATTAGTCCTCTGCCCCAACAACGCCAGTCACACCTGCCTGTGCAGGTGTGCAGTTTTGGTCTCCAAATTTGAGGAAGGATATTCTTGCTATGGAGGGCGTGCAGCGTAGGTTCACTAGGTTAATTCCCGGAATGTCGGGATTGTCATATGTTGAAAGGCTGGAGCGATTGGGCTTGTATACACTGGAATTTAGAAGGATGAGGGGGGATCTTATTGAAACATATAAGAAAATTAGGGGATTGGACACATTAGAGGCAGATAACATGTTCCCAATGTTGGGGGAGTCCAGAACAAGGGGCCACAGTTTAAGAATAAGGGGTAGGCCATTTAGAACGGAGATGAGGAAGAACTTTTTCAGTCAGAGAGTGGTGAAGGTGTGGAATTCTCTGCCTCAGAAGGCAGTGGAGGCCAGTTCGTTGGATGCTTTCAAGAGAGAACTGGATAGAGCTCTTAAGGATAGCGGAGTGAGGGGGTATGGGGAGAAGGCAGGAACGGGGTACTGATTGAGAGTGATCAGCCATGATCGCATTGAATGGCGGTGCTGGCTCGAAGGGCTGAATGGCCTACTCCTGCACCTATTGTCTATTGTCTATTGTCTATTGTCTATTGAATGGCGGTGCTGGCTCAAAGGGCCGAATGGCCTCCTCCTGCACCTATTGTCTATATCTTGGCATGTACACCTGAACTCCAATCATTATAAATGATAACCAAATGGTCTAAAGCTATTGATACTATTGATCCAAGCTGACTGGCTATGGAACAGGAGAAAAGCACACTGTTGGAAGAGCTCAGTGGGTCAAGCAGCATCTGTGGGGGCAGAGGACTAATCAATGTTTCGGATCGATTTGCTGGATCAGAACTCCTGATCCGCTCAGAATTAGAAGTTACATTGCCACTCAGTATTTTGAATTCCAGACCAAAATATTAATTTATTTCTTTGCACAATAAAATTAAAATCTAATTGATCCAGTCCACAAGATGTTCTGAATACATCTTAACTATTCTGATTACCAGTCACTAATAACCAGAATATTCCTTACTGTGCTGACATCAGAACAATATTTCACCTGAGATCTCCGTATACGGTGTGATCGCCGACCAGCGTGGACTCGGTGAACCGAAGGGACTGTTTCCATGCTGTATCTCTAAAGACTTGCTTTTATTTATTCTGTTCTTTTTATAAAGCCGAACCTTTTTGAGAACAAAGTCATTTCGCTCCCAAGATTGTGTTTAAAAAAAAATTATTTTGCTTTTTTCTGATAATCCAAATCGTGGGCATTCTGCGTAGATCGCCAATATCAGAATGATGTTTAGTTTTTACTTAACATTAGTCTCAGAATGCTCGTTAGATTAAAAGTAATGGTTAGACTAAGATGTTTGTAGTTCTCAGGACTTAGAGTCACACAACACACAGCTTAACTTGTCCCTGCTGATGTCGATGCCCTATCTACGCTAGTCCCACCTTGCCTGCATTTGGTTCATATCCCTCTAAACACTATCCTATGCATTGGGAACAATTTACAATTTTACTGAAGCCAATTAATCTACAAACCTGTGCATCTTGGAAGTGTGGGAAGAAACCAAAGCACCCAGAGAAAAACTCATGCGGATACAGGTAGAATGTACAAACTCCATACAGACAGCACTCATTGTCAGGATCGCCCAAGGCAGCAACTTTACTGCTGCGTCACTATGCTGCTCTTCCTGCACTTCATTAACCAAATGTAACCAAATTTAATCTTGACTGGTGTTAATAACTGAGCTGACACAGCCATCGGGGGTAAAGAACTTCAAAGATTCGTAGTCCAAATAATGCCTCCCAGCTCTGAATATACAACCTTTCAGCATCTACTTTGCCAATTATCTATCAGTAATAAAACTGCGAATTACACTGTAAGTTACTTTGTGCACTGGGAATCCCAATGAGATTCCTCACATAATTTTGCATGGTTAAGTTCTCTAATTATTTTTATTGAACATTATTATCATAGCGAAGTACAGATTAAGTGTGAAACTCAGTTATTAATTTCATTACTGAAAATAACCAAAGTGCATGCTCCAAATGTTTTAACATTTAAGAGGTTTTTCTTTCTAGATGAAGGCACCAGTGCTTTAAAGGAAATCATCATAATAATGTGCTCGGTATTACAGGTCAGAGTCATCAATACTGTTTCAACTTAACGCACCAGCTTTATTTTATAGACCAACAGCAACAAAAGATGTGTGTTTTAAAAGTGGCTATTGTAATAGACACAAACCAGACCCAAGCTACCAATTTGTACAATGTCGCATTTTAAAGTCATTTTTAAAAAAAATCAAAAAGTCAAATAATGTGGTTATTGGCGCAAAGTTCAACCACGCACTGGAAATGTTTCTGGAAAGTCTGAAAAGATCTTCCTTTAATTTCTGTACGGAAATAACTGCAGATGCCGGTTCAAATTAAAGGGAGACACAAAATGCTGGAGTAACTCACTATGACATGGGCCTCCTCCATTGTCACAGTGAGGCCCAGCACAAATTGGAGGAACAGCATCTCATATTTCGCTTGGGCAGTTTACACATGAGCGGTATCAACATTGACTTCTCCAACTTCAGATAGTTCCTCAGTCCCTCTCTTTCCCCTCCCTCTTCCCAGTTCTCCTGTCTCCCACTACATCCTATCTTTGTCCCACCCCCTCCCCTGACATCAGTCTGAAGAAGGGTCTCGACCCTTCCTTCTCTCCTGAGATGCTGCCTGACCCATTGAGTTACTCCAGCAATTTGTGTCTACCTTCCTCTATTTTCTGATTGCACTTCCAGTACCACCAAAAATGATACAATTTAATATTCGATTCTGCATGTTATGGGACTTTGTATTAGCAAAATATGCTACATTTATGAGTAAGTGAACAAAAATGCTATCATCTCAGGGGAAAAGACTGCAGGCAATCAAATAACCCTTCAGGTTAAAAGATACAAGGGGTAGTTTTGAGATTATGTGGCTAGCTGGAGTTTGAGGAATTGAGTGCTGAAGCACTCTGCCATAAATGTAACTCTGTACCCAACTAATGTTTCCAACAAGCAGAACATTGAACTGGGAGCACAGAATTAGCAGAGAGATAATGAGGCAGGAGCTACAACAACATTTAAAAGACGTTTGGACAGGTACAAGGATAGGATAGGTTTAGAGGGTTATGAGCCAAATACAGGCAAGGTGGGAGTAGCGTAGATAGGGCATCTACATCAGCAGTGACAAGTTCAACCGAAGGCCCCAGAGCAGAAGTGTCCACGTCGCGGGGCTGGAAACTGGAAGTGTCCTGAGCTCATTCTGCTACCACCATCATCTATTGAACAAGTGATGGCTCCCACTGATTGTTGCCGGAAGCTTGCGCCCTTTTCAGGATGAACGATGACAGCGATGTCAACATTTGAAACATAGATAATGGACACGAAAGAAGAATTTAAGCTGAAAGGCTCTTTGCTGTGTGACCCTAGTCCTGAGAACTACAAACATTGTGAAGCTTTGCATTGTCTACACAGCACCAAAGAACAGATAACTGCTTATTTGGTATATCCTTTCTATTGGATTCAGATTTATATTTTGTGTAGATATGGTTTGCTGTTAAACTTCTTCCTTCTTCCAATGCAGTGAGACTTCATGAGGTGTGAAGTCAATGTGGATGAACTTCAGCCTCTTTCCCTTTCACCAGTAAAACAATGTAGTCCTCTTGGGTCAGGGCATTCACAGCTTCCATGGTGGCATCTGACAAGTTGTGTGTAATTCATAGAGTGCACATATCTGATTTTGTTTGACAAGTCTGTGGAACAGCACTCCTTAGTTTGACATCGGTCTTCAGATGCTTAAGATGAAGAATTTGCGAGTTGGCAGAGCTGGGAACAACTTCTCCTTGCCCAGATCTTGTGTCATTGAGTGTCTGATGTTGAGTGTCTGTCTGCACGCTTTCAAAGATAGACACACAGTGCTGGAGTAACTCTGCGGGTCAGGGGCCACCTCTGGAGAGAAAGGATAGGTGACTTTTCGGGACTGAAATGTCACCTATCCTTTTTCTCCAGAGATGCTGCCTGACCCGTTGAGGTACTCCAGCACTTTGTGTCTCCGCTTGGTTTAAACCAGCATCTGCAGTTATTTGTCTCCAATTATTTTTAGATGTAGATTTAGAGATACAGCGCGGAAACAGGCCCTTCGGCCCACCGAGTCCGTGCCGCCCAGCGATCCCCGCACATTAACACTATCCTACACACACTAGGGACAATTTTTACATTTACCCAGTCAATTAACCTACATACCTGTACGTCTTTGGAGTGTGGGAGGAAACCGAAGATCTCGGAGAAAACCCACGCAGGTCACGGGGAGAACGTACAAACCCCGTACAGACGGAGCCCGTAGTCAGGATCGAACCTGAGTCTCCGGCGCTGCATTCGCTGTAAGGCAGCAACTCTACCGCTGCGCCACCGTGCAACACATCTGCTTTGATACAACAGGATGGCTTGCTGGGCATGGCAAGAACTGTTGAGAGTCAACCACACTGCTATATTAGTCTAGAGTAGCAGGCAGGCCAGACAGGGCAATGATGGACATGCTCCTTGCCAGAAAAACATTAATGAACTAGATGAGACTTTATGGCAGTCTGGTGCTTTCATTCTCATTTACTGAGATTACTTTTCTTAATTTCCAAATTATTTAATTAATTTAATTTAAATCCCCTGACTGCCATGATGGAACTTAATTATGCATTACATGTAAATATTGATGAGTTAATTCTTTTTCTTAAAATAATTACCATCACAAATAATTAAGGAAATTAATCAGATGAAAATTGTTATTTCCTATTGACTGAATATGGAGTGATAGAGCTGGTTATTGTCCTATAGCATCAGTGTGTACAGGCAGTTTAGACACTACTTTGGCATTGGGCTTGGCTTTCTTGGTTGAGCCCTTATCCTGATGTTATAGCTCAAGTACTTTGCGTTTTAACAGTAATTTATCATTTTAAAAACTTCTTTATGTGGCACCTTTTAATCAAAAGGCAGGCGTTGAAACATTGAGAAAGATAATCTGCTTTTTGTCCAGAAAATAAACCTCTCTAAGTCATCAAAGAAATATGACCTGCTGCTAAATGCATGAAAGGTTTGCGGCGGGCTGTGTGGGAGATGGAGTTGTGAAATTGTGACTTAGGTTCCTCTCTGCCAAGTTTCAGAACTTCAAAAAGGAATAGCGTTTGCGCCCGTGGCCTTGTTTCCCTGTTGCAAGATGTTATTTTCTTCGTTTTGGGTGGGAGCATAGTTGTTTTGGATAGTTTGCTATGGGATGGAGCCAAGGGTGTTCATCCCAAGGACTGAGCCACAGCTGAGGGGTTCTTCAATCTGTTCCTTCCAGCCTGTTCCAAGTGCCTCTGTAACCTTGATAAGCCCTTTAGTATTCCTGGGTCTCTCTGGGATGCACCCTTGGATGTTTGAGCCATGGATGGCTTTGAATGCATTGGAGATCCATAAGTGTAGAGTTTATTGCTGACTTACAGTGCTCTTTCCACTCATCATCTGTACTTCGGTCGTGTGTGTTTTGTTCACCCTTGGCATACGGATGCCTGTAGATGTGGAATTTTATCCCACGAGTTATGGGTGAGTTTACAATCCAAGAACGCCCCATGTTTACTGTGAATTAGCTCTTGGCCATTGGCTTCAAAGCAATCATGGTGTTTTCTGGTAGAGAAACCAAAATTAATTTCAAGGCTGCTACTTATGTTTGATTCCAAGGCAGTTCTGATGCTCCGATTATTCTGTGTCCCCTGTTGTTTGGGTCCAGTCTTTGAAGCACTTCCTTTAAAGGGACCACGAGGCCGTCAGCATTGATTGTCCAACAGCAGTACGTCCTGAGCTGGGGAGGATGTGTTGATGATGGTAGTGCATGTTAGCATGGGCTGAAGGAACTTGACACATTGACTCATCCTATCCAGTGCGTTAATGACAAGGTAAACTAATTATTTCTTGAAGGTAACATTTACGCAATGAAGACAGTGCTTTGGTTCTGGTTTGTCCTTCCAAAAGCTGCGCCATTGCCTTGCTCTTAGACCTGGACACCACCATCAATTACTCCCCCCTTCCTGCCAGGCCTACTGCTGTGAACCTCAGTCAGGGTGCCACTTGGGGATTGCATGGAAAGAAGAGTACCCATACAGTTAGGGGGCGAGGTGACAGGATGCACCAGAGAAGGGGAGGACTATCAGGAATGGAGGGAGCGGGTCCAAGGGAGGGTTGGAGCAGGTTAGGAGATGAGGGGGACACGGTAAGGGAGGAGATTCAGGTCAGAAAAGTGAAACAGTGGTGGACGTCCAGACGTTGGTGTGTGAGTGGGGAGACAAAGTGGTGGCAATGAGCAAGGCCACCTGTGACTGTGTGTGTGTGGGTATGCGTGAATATGTGTATGCGTGTACACATGTATGCGTGTGTGTGTCGGGATCAGCGTCTATATCTGTGCGGGATGTGCACATCTGTGTCTGTGCGAATGTGAGAATGTGTGTGCGTTTGCGCATACACGTACATCAGTGTCTGCATATCATGGGGTTGATGTATGCGAGTGTGTGTGTGCATGTGTGCGTGTGTGTGCATGTGTGCGTGTGTGTGTGTGTGTGCGCGCGTGTGGGTGTGCATGTGTGTGCGCATGTGTGTGTGTGTGTGTGTTTGTGTGCGTGTCAGTGTGCAGGCATGTGAATCAGTGTCTGTGCATTTGTGCGAGTGTGCTCATGTACACAAACCATTGTCCACTCCATGTGACAACTGGTGTGAAATGGCTTCCCCCCTGTTTAAGGAAGTCCAGGGTCTACGGTGCCAGGGTCACAGTGGGCAGCTCCACCAGTGACAGACTTGGATGTCACTGTTGCCATTGCCCAAGATGTCAGAGATTTTGCTCCCTGAAGCATCCTTAGCTTCTGGATGCGCACAGCTTGATAGTCCTCTCCCTCCCTGCTGCAATCACTTGGTGTCCATGCTCCTGCCTGTCAGAGATAAGCTAACACAACACGGGATCGATTCAAACCTCAGATCTTTGGGGCCGAGGAGCTCAGCTGCTCCCTGCTGAAAAGTGCTAAGCCAGCAGTGAATATCTCCTCCGAATACCTTGAAGAGAAAATAGAGATTACATCGCAGTGCAATATCACAGTGTGGATACCTTCTAACTATTATTGAAAGCCAGTGCGTGAACATTTTAAACTGAACAGAACGGGGTGTAATCTAATGAGCAACAGACACCTGCCCACTGACCTGCCACAACCAAGACCATCCACTGAATCACAAAAGCACAGCTTCAACTAATCTCGTTAAACAAAGGCACCAGATCTTTTGAACTAATAATGCACGTCCACCTAGTAACACGCAGGGAGACATGTGTACACATCCACACAATGAGTCACAATTGTTGATGCTTTTTCAATTACCAGCTATTTGAATGATTAAATATTTGCTTCAGGATGCATGGATATCACACCCTCACACCATCAATTAGAGCACCTGAGATAAAGAGCTGCAAATGCCCTGTCATCATAGCAAAGCCTTTAAAACAGCACGCCGGGTTTGTCTGCACAGACACGGACAATGGAGCAATCAATGACAATAATCTCCCACCACCAGAGATCACAAGAAGGAAATGATTTTTCTAATGCAAATAAAAATGAAGATGAAAACAAAAAAAACATACTTCAATGAGCCTTCCACTGCATCAAAACTCAAAAGGATAAACAAGGGATCAACAATGGGTGACACAGTGAAAGAGCTCATAAGGTCATCAGGAATAGGAGTAGAATTAGGCCATTCGGCCCATCAAGTCTACTCCGCCATTCAATCATGGCTGATCGATCTCGCTAACCCCATTCTCCTGCCTTCTCCCCATTACCTCTGACACCAGTACTAATCAAGAAAGCCCTAACAGCTGTGTCACAGCTCTAGCGACCCAGTTCAATCCTCACCTCTGGGTCTTATACTCAGTTAGTACAAATCTGTAAGGGGTTTGCACATCCCCCCTGTGACTGTGTGGGTTGTAGGTTTCCTCTAGATTCTCGTTTCCTCCCATACCCCAGACACATTCAGCTTGATACGTCAAATGGCCACTGTAAATTGGCCCTCAAGTGTGGATGAATGGTTGGATGTGGGGAAGTTGGCAGGAATGGGGGGAGGGTAGGTTACAGGGCAAATTAATTGGGGAATGTAATTGCTCTGCGAGCTGCCATAGACTTGACAAATCGAATAGCCTCCTCCTATGTTGAAAGGCAATGTGGAGATAAAAACTTGAACTGCAAGCTTTGCCGTTCAACTCCCAGGGCTGTCCAGAGTTAACTCATTGAGTAATCGTAGGACTTTCGTTGGTTTTCACTCCCTCGTTAACCAGACTAAAATGGCCAGGTTGTGAGAGCTATTTGCTAGGAAACAATTCATGACAGAAGTGTGTTTGGACATGAGGTGATGAGAAGAACAAAGGGCTCAACAATGATTCACGGCATAATTATAGCCGCTTCGAGCCTGTATCTGCTTACTTGGGCAATAACAGTGTTCATGTAACCAAGAGGTGTTGAGGAGCTGACATTGGAGGGGGTCTGGAGGAGGTTTATAAGAATGATCCCAGGGATTTGGGCAACGTATAACCAGTGTTTGATGGCTCTGGGCCTATATTCACTGGAGTTTAGAAGGATGAGGGGAGATCTCATTGAAATTTACCGAATAATGGAAGGCCTGGATAGAGTGGATGTGGAGAGGACGTTTCAACTAGTGGGAGAGTCCAAGACCAGAGAGCACAGCCCCAGAATTAAAGGATGTACCTTCAGAAAGGGGATGAGGAAGAATTTCTTTATCCAGAGGGTGGTGAATCTGTGGTATTCATTGCCACAAACGGCTGTGGAGGCCGTCTTCGGATATTTTTAAAGCGGAGAATGACAGGTTCTTGATTAGTAAGGGTTACAGGGAAATGACAGGGGAATGGGGTTGAGAGGGAATAGACAATAGGTGTAGGAGTAGGCCATTCGGCCCTTTGAGCCAGGACCTCCATTCAATGTGATCATGGCTGATCATTCACAATCAGTACCCCGTTCCTGCCCTCTCCCCATACCCCCTGACTCCGCTATCATTAAGAGCTCTATCTAACTCAGATAGATCAGCCATGAATGAATGAATTGCAGAGTAGACTCGATGGGCTGAATGACCTAACTTTGCTCCTATGACTTATGAACACAAACTTATGAAAGAATAAGGTTGTATTTCCTGACCTTTCTATTCTATACCTTCCAGTAACATCCCTCTCCGAGCTATAAAAGTTATTTTGCTTGCGCATAGGTTAATTGGTTTCAAAAAGCTGAACAATAAAAGCCTTCTGGATCATGCCCAGAGCAATATCTAAGTCATTGTCACCAGGTCAGCTTGAAATGAATTTCCACTAGAATAAAATCAGCTGCTAGTCACTTACAAATGAGCCAAACACAATCTCGTTTCTGGCACTGAATGAACACAGGTGGGGTTTCTGGGCATACCAGACAGAACTCACGTGAGACCGCGGCACCACTGTAAATTAGAGTCCACACATATCGCACACATCCCAAGAGATGCTGGTGAAAAGAAAGGCCATATTGCTCCGACACAAACAACACAAACATCAGCAAATGTGATGATAATCAGGCTGAACAGAGGCAGCAAAACTTTTCTTGACATCGCCTTTTATAATTTTGGCCTCAAATGAAGACACCACATCATTCACCGATGGCTTTAAATTTAACTCTTGCATTTATGAACACCTCATTTTCACTCTCACCTTCTACCCCTCAGAATAAGAGGCAGATAATCAACACAAAAAAAAACAGGTGCTGGAAATCTGAAGTAAATATGCAGAAAATAACAGGGAAAAAATCGTCATGGCAGCCGGCATCTGTGGAAAGTAAAGTTATCATTTGATGAAGGGTGTCAGACCCAAAACATTGACTGTTTCTCTTTCCACAGATACTGACTGACCTGCTGGGTTTTTCCAGCATTTTCTGTTTTTTTATGTAAGAGAAAGGATCAACAGCTCCAGACTTCACCTGACTTTACTGCAGGTATTAACGTTTTGTGGTCCATTAATGATTTAACCATCACCCACTTCACACTCTAGATCTGAGAAGTGATGGGATTAGCAGTGAAATAGTACCGAGTACTTTTAAAGTAATTAGATGCTTCAGAAGGTGACTGACTACCAACGTCACTGTTAAACACCTCTCCCTTTGGGCACTGAATTGCATCAATGTGTCATCCATTTTGTAATCAATATTTTATTGAAAGAACTTACTGACTTTAAAAAAAAATGATTGGAATACATAAATGTCACAAGAATGGAAATTGATCTCCAAAAGAGCTCGTTCCAAATGTGTTTTATTTCCTTATGCCAATTGAAAAACATCACGCATTACTAAAGAGTTAAGGTTTAAACGCTGTCACATAATGCAGCTAGAATTTTCTTCAGCCATAAATGACAAGATTATTAAATTGCCATCTGTTTTAAATCTGCTTCCAAAAAAAGGTTGAATTCATAAGCACGGGTGATGTCGTTTTAAATTAAGCTGGTTAACCTCAGAGCAGTCAGTAGCACAGTTTCTCGTTATATCCCACTTGAAAGAGGCGCCCATTTTTGCAACGTGTGTAAAGGTTTACGCCCAAATATTTCAACATACACCAGGAAACCTAAAATATGCCAGTTTATCTTGGCTTGCGTGCAGTTTCCAACAGGCAGTGCCTTCTTTAAGCTGTGTTGCTACAGATGGAAACTTGGAAGCAGGGGCACTTTTTATGGCAATCGAGACACCATAGTTAAAGTGAAGGTTTAAATTCTGGGTGAGTTACTCCAGCATTTTGTGATACCTTGTAATGCTTTCAGAATTAGAAGCGATGTATTCCACAAATTTTCGTAAATTTGGTCATACACGTGACTAAGAACGGCCCAGTGGTAATGCAGAAACCTGGAAGCCAGTTTGTACTCAGCTGGATCCATAAAGAACAACCTGACAATGATCAGATCATCTATTTGAATGGTGATTACTGCAGGAGAGATACTGGGCAGGAAACCTGGGGAAACATAGTGCAATAAAGTATCTTCTACTCTGCTGAGAGAAAAGATGTGATGCCATCTGACATTAACAGAAACGGTAGTGTAACTAAGATGATACTGGCACACACCCTTCAACAACTTCTACAGATGTGCCAGTGAAAGCTTTTCCATTGGGATGCTTCACCGCATGGTTTGGGAACAGCTCCATCCAAGATCACAAGAAATTGCAGAGAGATGTTGACATAGCCCAGATCATCACGTAAAGCAACCTCGCTTCCATGGACCCCCATCTACATATCTGTCTCGGCAAGGCCACCAGCATAATCAAGGACCAGTCTCACCCCGGACACACCTTCTTTTACTCCTCTCCCATCAGGCAAGAGGTAGAGAAGTGTGAAAATGCACACCTCCAGACTCAGGGACAGTTTCTTCCCAGCTGTTATCAGACAACAGAACCATCCTCTCACCAATCATGGAGCTGTCCTGACCTCCCATCTACCTCATTGGAGACCTTCGAACTATCTTTAATCGGAATTTATCTTGCACTACGATGAGTAAGTTAACCTATGATGAGCTAATGCTGGCACTGGCCTGTACTCACTGGAGTTTAGTAGAATGAGGTAAGACCTCATCAATACAGAATTGTGAAAGGCTTGGATAGAGTGGAAGTGGGGAGGATATTTCCACTAGTGGGAGAGTCTAGGACTAGAGGTCATAGCCTCAGAATTAAAGCACATTCTTTTAGCAGGATGAGGAGAAATTTCTTTAGTCAGAGGGTGGTGAATCTGTGGAATTCTTTGCCACAGAAGGCTGTGGAGGCCAAGTCAGTGGATATTTTTGAGGGAGAGGCAGATGGATTCTTAATTAGTACAGGTATCAGAGGTTATGGGGAGAAAGCAGGAGAATGGGGTTAGGAGGGATAGATAGATCAGCCATGATTGAATGGCAGAGTAGACAATGGGCTGAATGGCCTGATTCTACTCCTATCCCTTATGACATGACTAAATGTTATACCCTTTATCCTGTACCTGTACACTGTGGACAGCTTAATGACATATAGGCCTTTCACTGACTAGATAGTACACGACAAAACGGTTTCCATTGAACCCTGGTACATGTGACAATAATAAAGTAAATTAGAGTGCAAGAAAAGAGCACATCAGCAAAAGTGCATTGTGTCACCATATAGGAGAGCAAATCTTCTTCTCTAAAACCAATATCTTCAGGTGAGATGGGAAAGATTTAATAGGAAACTGAAGGGCAGCTTTTTCCATGCAAAGGGTGGTGGGGATATGGAATGAGCTGCCAGAGGAAGTAGTTGAGGCAGGTACCATAATAAAATGTTAAGGACATTCGGACATGTACATGGGTAGGAAAGGTTTAGAGTAGGGTTGCCAACTGTCTCACTCCCAAATAAGGGACAAAAAGTGACGTCACCGCCCGGGCCCCACGTGACCTCACCCAGCCAGTGGCCACGTGCTCCCGCTCCACCAATGGCAGCTGCCCGGGTCGGGAGACGGGTTGCTACGCAACCTCCGTTAGGCGAACACACACGGCCCCGCTCCCCGAACATACTCCGTTAGCCGACACTGTCTGGGCCTATAGCGGCCCCCGGGCCTACAGCGCCCCCCTGGCCTACAGTGTCCGGGCCTACAACGCCCTCCGGGCCAAATACAGGACAAGGGCGGTCCCATATGTAAACCAATTTAGGGTGGTCCCATACGTAAACCAATTTAGCCCAATATACGGGATGTCCCGGCTAATATGGGACAGTTGTCAACCCTAGTTTAGAGGGCCAAATGTAGGCAGTGGGACTAATGTAGATGAGCATCTTGGAGCAAGTTGGGCTGAAGGGGCTGTTTCTGTGCTGTATGACCCTATGACTATCTTCAGTAGAATTCAGCATCTTTCAAGCAGCTTCTCTTTAGCAATTGGTTTTTCTAAAAACCATCATGATACTAGGATAGAAAAAATGGTGTGGATTTTCTGCTTACTGTATACGTTCAATCAAGTTTTAATAGATTATTCTCCCAGATGCAGACATACTGCCTCGGCTCTCCGATCAATAAAGACGATTTAAGCCGTGCTATCTGTAGTGTATTTGTAAAACCAAGTCTAATGTCTTGAATATAAATCATAGATTTCTTTACAAAGATTGACGTTGACCCTGCTGTTCTGAATTAGAGGGCACCAAAGATATAAGAAGCTAAATTTCAGACTTCCTGACTGAATGGATTCAGTTAGCTTGATGAAAAAAACTGCAGTGTTTTATTGATGTTTAAATACCAAGCTTCTGCTACTGTACTTTGAAATGCAAATTTTCATCCTGGTGTGAATCTATACAACAGTTTGGAAAGTTTTTAGTGAATGCTCATATATTTAGTGCTTGCATTGTTGATAACATTCCTTTTAATGAACAGGATTTCTGCAATCTATGTCAGAAATGCTTAAGATTCTTAATTGGCGTGAATAAGAAATGTGATACTTTATTGGAATTGATCATAGAGTCACAGGTCATCTTTATTTTAGCTCCTTGCATATTGTTAAATGTAAATAGTGGGCTTAACCTGCCCGCCGCCCCCCCCCCCCCACCCGAGAAATAAACAGAACCTAACACCCAAAGAGAAGCCAATTTAATGTACCCTTATGTTCATACTCCACACATTTTCTTCTCAACTACAATAAAACTTCACAAAGAAATACTTCATCAAAAAGAGTGTGGGAATTGATCAGCAGAGTTGCTGCCACACATCGCCAGAGACACGGAGTCGATCCCGATTACGGGTGCTGTCTGTACAGAGTTTGTAAGTTCTCCCTGTGACCGCGAGGGTTTCCTCCCCCATTCCAAGGATGTACAGATGTATAGGTTAATTGGCTTCTGTAAATTGTCCCTAGTGCTAAGGTGTACAGGTGATTGTTGGTCGGAACCGACTCGGTGGCCCAAAGGGCCTGTTTCTACACTGGAGCTCGAAAACTAAACAAAAAACTAAGTTCAGCAAACAGGCCAAAGAACCGAGCAGGTTTTTGACAGCAGGGAGGAAGCAGAAAAAGGCAAAGATCCGGCGAAGGTCCCACAAGGTGAATGGATGGATCATTCTTGTCCCTTCCCTACAATTTCAGGAAGAAGAATTCACCATCATCTGGTCTTTGCTTTCTTAGAGCAAAACCTTTGATAGTCAAGAGATGGCGTAGAAACAGTGTCACGCCAGGACTGCCTTAAACTGTTGACCCTCACGAAGAAATCACTGATCTCAGCAACATAGGATCTCAGGGGCTTTGAAGACACTGATGAGAATCTAGAAACCAATTTGCGAGAAGTATGCTTTGGTGATGGCTTCATTGGGGTTAGTGCTGAAAAACTGGGAAAGCTATGGAGGTGGAAAAATGGGTTTTGAAGTAGAATACAGAGTTCAGTTTGAGGCCATGCAGTGTACAGACAAGCTAGGAAGAAGCTTGAGCAGCTGGATGTTATGCAGTGTACAGACAAGCTAGGAAGAAGCTTGAGCAGCTGGATGTCATTACGACTGAGAGACAAATAAGTGCTGGTCGGAGCCAAGGTTGCTGGCTGTAGCTTTTCCTCTATACAAAGTTAACCTGGTTCATTTGGTGGTATTTTGCCTGTGTCAAAAGATTGAAAGTCTGGGTCCCATTACAGATTTCATACTGTCCAATTTGATATGTTTGTTCAGAAGCTCAGCAGTTTTGAGGGCGATGCCATTTATTAAATGTAAAGGGCCTGTGTGTCCACTCAAATGGATTCAACCAGGTCCATGACACCAGTCAAAATGTTCTCCTGTCCAGGCCAGTAATTCCACGGCAGACATCCTGGCTCCCAACATCTTCCCCAAATTCCCATCTATTGTACAGATTTGGTTATTCATTTATTTGCTGAACGTGGGGTCGTCATAGAACATAGAAAAAAATACAGAAGATAGGCACAAATCACTGGCCTAACTCAGCAGGCCAGGCAGCATCACTGGAGAAAAAGGATGGGTGACGTTTCGGGTCGGAACCCATCTTCAGGCTTCAGACCACACAGACAGCAACCAGTCTGAAGAAGGGTTCCGACCCAAAACATAACCCATACTTTTTCGCCAGGGATGCTGTCTGACCTGCTGAGTTACTCCAACACTTTGTGTCTGTCATCGGTATAAACCAGCATCTGCAGTTCCTTGCTACACATAGAAAAGTACAGCACAGCAACAGACCCTTCAGCCCACAATGTCTATGCCAATCTCGTCTCCTGCCCGATCTTCCTGTCAACACTTTTTCCGCAACTTTGCACTACAATCGCCTGAATTTGCCCATATGCTGAATTTGCACTCTCTCACTCTCTCTCTCTCTCTTTTTTTTCTTTTTTTTTGAAGAGCCCAAACAACTATTTATTCAAGCAAATACAAGTGAAACTATCAACTATCAATAAAGTAACAATACTCTCTCTCTCTATATAATATATATATATATATATATAACATATATACACATATACATATACATATATATATAATGTATATTTTTATCACAAACACAGTATACATATATATATATATATATATATATATATATATATATATATATATATATATACTGTGTTTGTGATAAAAATCAATATACTGTTAGAAACCCAAAACCAAAACTGAAAATGTTGGAAATACTCAGGAGATCAGGCAGCATCTGTGGAAAGAGGGAGGGAGAGCAAATGTCTCAGGTCAAAGTTCCTTCATCAGAATTGGTGAAAAATCTTTGACCAAAAACATGCAATGTGTTTGCTTTCCACAGATGCTGCCTGATCTCTAGTTTAGTTTAGAGATGCAGCATGAAACAGGTTATTCAGCCCACCGAGTCCACACCAACCATCGATCACACATACACTACTTCTGTATTATCCCACTTTCATATCTTACACACTAGGGGCAATATACAGAAGCTGATTAAACTACAAACCTGCAGGTATTTGGAATGTGGGAGGAGACCTGAAGGAAACCCAAGCAGTCACAGGTAGAAGGTGCAAACTCCACACAGACAGCACCCAAGATCAGGATCAAACCCGGGTCTCTGGCACTGTGTGGCAGCAGTTCTACCGCTGCGCCAATCTGTGGAGCGTTTCCAATATTTTTTGTAATTATATCGATTCTGAAGATTTTCAATAATTGCAATCTCACTGGCAAGCCCAAATGATGCATTGCTAATGCTCAGAAATACATATTTTCAAAAAATAGTGGACAGAAACAAAGAGCAAACGTGCAAAACGAAGCAAACTTCCCTTCCCTTGCCATCCCTGGTGTTAGAACGATATCTGAAATGTCTAGTTCGCCCCATATAAGCTGAGATCTGGCCTCCATAGACTCTATGACTCAGTTCAATGTCCAGACGCTGTGCTTAATCATTCTAGTGTTTCAGTAAGATGCCTGTTGCCCGGGCAAATTACTTCCCAGAAAACATGACAAAGAGCTGCTGGACATACATGGTTAAGTTCTTCCAAAATACAAATTTTTAAAAAACTAATGTAACACCGGCCAAATGCTTTACCGTTCTATCATGCCGATCCATAAATGATAGCGATAGTTGCTTGTGAGCAATGCATTTAATCTCAATGTTTATAAACCCCACCCAAAGAATTTTCACATGCTATATTGATATTAACATAATTCTTTGATAGCACAATGAAATCTGAAATCACAGCTGTGTGTACAATAGTGAGTGACTGCGATCAGAGCATTTTCTGAAGGCTGAGTTAATGATTTTATGCATGTTCAAAAAGTGGTTTCATTTATTTAACGTTATCAGCCCGAAGGGTACATCTCCTATCGATCTCAGCTGACCAGAGAGAGTTGAGGGAAAAGCGCCAATTCTAATCAACCAGGTGCAAGTTTAGTGCCACAGTCCATCTGCAAAACCACTTCTTGAAGAAAACAAGTTCCATAGCAGCTACTTGGATCACTCTCTCAAAACAATGATTATTTTTCAGCACAACTTCCACACAAAGAGCAACGATTCTGTGGTAACAGTCCCGTATAACTGGTGAGCGATGATTTGGCTGACAGCCACTGAATAAAATTCATTTAAAATGTTTACTGACCCACAACTCATTCACACGAGCTTGAGAATATCGCACGGGCATAAATAACAAAGCAAGGCAGCAGTGCAAAACACACCAACAACAACAAAAAAAAGATTGTGTCAAATTCCTAACTGCTTTGGAACAAATGATGCAGCCCGGATTTTTGAGCAGAAAATCAATCATCTGGAGTGAGTCGTTCTGCACTATAATAATTCTGTCTCGTCCAAATATAAAGTAAATTGCGAGGGTTTTTTTTTTTTTTTTAAAGGCAATAAACGGCAGAGTGAAGAGGTTTCCAGACAGCTGTCTGCAGGCTGCTTCTGGAATAAAGAGTCAGATTCTGGCAGATCCTACCTTAACAAACAACTCTATCAAAGGATCCTTGTGTCCGTCCACTCCATTCAGTGGGGTTGAGTGAGCCATGTTGAAGCAACTTCGAGTTCTCTTCAATAGCCTGCTGCCTCTGACTTTCTGCCCAAGTTTGCAATCTTGCTCCTTTTTTTTCCCCCCTCCCTCTGTCTCGATTCAAAGCAACTGCAGCGGACTACACTCCAGTAATAAAAGAGATTCGCTTTTGCGTTTCTGAGCCTGTTCAGTGTTGTTCAGAATCTGTCTGTCTTTAGTAATTCGACCCTCTCTCTCCCTCCCCTCCCTCTCCTCCTCCTCCTCCTCCTTCTGAGTTCAGATGGTTTCTTTCGCCACGTCCTGGGAATCTGGGTGGTGAAGTCCAGCGTTGTGCAGTTTCCTATGCTCGCTCTACATGGTCATTGTGTCAGCACTAACTCGCTAAGAGGGAGGAAAAAAAAACCCAGCTGGAATATTTAAAGCTGGTGATGTCATGCGGCACAGGGAAGGAAAGAAAGAACAGGGCAGGCCTTTGGAGAGCGTCAAAGCACAAAGCATGAGCAGTGAACAAATCAGATAGGGCTGGACCACAAAGTATGCATGAGTCTGGTCTGCTTCTAAACTTATCCGTTGTAATTCCTCTTCAGCTGATTCAATGATTAGAGGAAAAGGGGTCAAGGAAGCTGGTGAAATCCCATATACTTCTGAACAGAAACTTTAATCTCTCACCATTACATCTATATATTATATTAATATATTACCAAAACTATCATCTTGTGCGTATATATATATATTTTAGTACGTGCCCGAAATACAGCCAACACGGTACACGATAGTGCAACAGTTTTACGCCCACCCTACCAGGTCTCAATTGATCAAGTTTTGTTACATTTTAAAAACAATTAACTTAATAAACTTTAATAAATGCGCCCCCCCCCCCCCCGCTGGGTGGACCGGCGCCTGTCCCGGCGTGCCCCGCGCCTGTCCTTCCTCCCGTGGTGCAGCGCGGCGGCAGAGCGTCAGACAAGATGGTTGCACCCAACGGGGGCTGCCGCGCCCGCAGGAGAGGTTTGCACCCAACGGGTCCACGCCCGTCTAGTATTTTATAAATTAATTACCAGGTTAACAGTTTAACCCAGAAACAACAGAATTTCCTCTCTAGATTCTTGCATTCTTTCTCTTTCCTATTCTATGAAGCACCGTAGAAGGTCGGCATGGTGGCGCAGCTAGTAGAGCTGCTGCCTCACAAACGCCAGAGACTCTGGTTCGATCCCAACCTCTGGTTCTGTCTGTATGGAGTTTGCACGTTGTCCTGTGTGGGCTGCCTCCGGGAGTTCTGGTTTTCTTCCACATGTCAAAGACTTGCAGGTTTATAAGTTAGTTGGCCTCAGTGAAATTTCTCAAGTGTGTAGGGAGCAGGCGAGAAAGTGGGATTTTAGATTTAGAGATACAGCACGGAAACAGGCCCTTCGGCCAACCGGGTCCGCGCCGCCGGACATAGGTTTAAGGTGAGGGAAGAAAGATTTAATTGGAACTGAGGGACAACTGTTTTTTTTGCACTAAAGAGTGGTAGGTGTATGGAACAACCTGCCGGAGGAAGGAGTTGAGGTAGGTACTAGCAAAACAACAAACATTTAGACAGTTACATGGATAGGATAGATTAGGGGGGATATGGGGCAACGCAAGCAGGTGGGACTAGTGTAGATGGGGCATGTTGGGTGGCATGGGCAAGTTGGGCTGAAGGGCCTGTTTCCACGCTGTATGAGACACTATGAAGCTATGACTTTACATTTCACTCCACCACTCTTCTCGTCGTCTGACACCCTTTGACTCCTTTTCACCTCTAGCCTTCGTCACTTACCCCTTCATACCCCTTCTCGCCCATCATACCCCTTCATACCCCTTCTCAACTGTATCCACCTATCACTTGCTGGGCTTTGTCCCACCCCCGCCTCTCCATTCCAGCTTTCCGCCTCTGACTCCAATCAACCAGTTTCCTCCCCAGTCCTGCCTGACCTGTTGAGTTCCTCCACCACTTTGTGTTTCATCACAAAGATATTGCTTGAGCTATTCAATTTTGTTTTTGTAAATGGGGTGATCTACATACTTATAATTGTAGAGAATTTATTTTTAAAATAAATTTAAAGATGATGCATAAATTGGTCCTTTTCTAATTAGAATGGTCCTTTTTCAAATTTACATTTGAAGGACCAGAGACCAAAGCCTAACAATAAAAGGATGTATCTTTGGAAAGGAGACGAGGAGGGATTTCTTTAGTCAGAGGGTGGTAAATCTGTGGAACTCATTGCCACAGAAGGCTGTGGAGGCCAAGTCAATGGATCTTTTTAAGCCGGAGATTGATAGATTTGTGATTAGTACGGGTGTCAGGGGTTATGGGGAGAAGGCAGGAGACTGGGGGTTGAGAGGGAAAGATAGATCGATCGTGATTGAATCATGGCAGAGGAGTCCAGATGTGCCGAATGGCTTGATTCTGCTTCTAGATGTTATGAACTTATAGAGAAGCTATAATGTGGCATTGCTATTTGATTCAGCTGTGGGCTGCACAACAGCACTGCAGAATGAATGGGCTTGTGGCAATGCTCCTACAACATCAAACCCACCTCCAAAATGGTAAGTACTTCCCTGTGTAGCACAGACCTGGCCCTGGTTCCCACTGTTAAACAAGTTAGATATGGTCTTTGTGTCTGGTGCAATTTGGCACAGTTAATCATGCACTTTGTAGGGGCTTCACTTTGCATCTTAAATTTAGTTTTAGGTCTCAGGGTCCTCCATGAGGGCAAGTAATTAAAAAGAGCTTCATTCAGACACCAGTGACACTCTAGTTAGAAAAACATTCAGCAGCGACTCTCAAAAATTAAAAGCTAAGCATGTTCTCTTGAGTGTTGTAATATTTTATATTTTCCAATACAATTTATTTTTCTTATCTGTGTGCCTTACTGGTTTATTTTCTACACACACACATATTGATTACTGCATCTCTTCTCCACGATCAGTCGCTAAATGGTTCAACAATGTATTTCAGTTCCTTGTGCGACATGCCCACATCTTTTTATACTGAGGTCTGGAATTCCAAGCAGTGACGCCACTAGGAAACAAAGTTGTATACATTGTTAAAATATGATGTTTGTGAACTTCATCTTTAAAAATAAAGGCCAGTGGGAACCAGAGCTGGTTCTTTGGTGCACGCAAAAGTAAACAGCAATCCTGAGGTGGGCAGAGTAACATAGGCCCATTTAATCTTCAGTGCTACTAGACAGTCCAGAGCTGAATTTAATAGTAGTTTAGTTTAGTTTAGTTTACCTTAGTTTAGTTTAGAGATACAGCACGGAAACAGGCTCTTTGGCCCACTGAGTCCGTGTCGACCAGCGATCCCCGCACACTAACACTATCCTACACACACTAGGGACAATTTACAATTTTACCACATGAATTAGCCGACAAACCTGTACATCTTTGGAGTGTGGGAGGAAACTGGAGCACCCAGAGAAAACCCATGCAGGTCACGGGGAGAATGTACAAACTCCAAACAGACAGCACCTGTAGTCAGGATCGAACCCGGGTCTCTGGTGCTGTGAGGCAGCAACTCTACCGCTGTGCCACTGCGCCACACTAATGTCACATTATAGCAGCTATTTAACACCGCTAACATCTCCAAGGTTCATTGCAGAAGAAGAGTCAGTCATGTATTAACACAGAGGGGAGGAGGAAACATTACAACAAGCAATTCAACTTTTGTCAAAGAGGTAAGTTTAAAATCTTGAAGAGAGATGGAGCAGAGAGAAGTTTGGGGATAGAATTCAGGCACCAGGTGGCTGCAGGAAGAGCTGCCAGTGTGGAGGGCAGGAAGTGGGGATGCACAGGAAGTTAAATATGGAAGAGTGCCAAGTTCTCAGAAGTGGAGAGCTGGGATGGGACACTGCCAGTGTGAAACATGAACGTAATGTGGACAGCTTGCAAATTAATACGTTTGTGGAATGGCTCCCAGAACAGACCATGGACAATGGGCGAATGGAGCTTCACCTGAGTTTTTATGAGGTGACAAAGTTGAGGATAAGGTTCGGATTTTGAAAGGTGGGAAGAAGACAGTCATCCAGGAGGGCATTGCAGTCCAGAGAGGGCATCAGCACACAGCGTGTATTGTATCTTTCACCATGCAGCATCCTGTATCAATGCAATGAAAACTTATTTCTTGCTTATTGAAAAATAGCCATGTGGGCATTGCAGTCACTGCTTCTCAACATTAGAACATTGTCAAAGACACTTTCATTGATATTTATTCCAAGCAACAGTTTTAAGGGTACATGGAGAGGAAAGGTTTAGAGGGTTCTGGGGAGAAGGCAGGAGAATGAGGTTAGGAGGGAGAGATAGATCAGCCATGATTGAATGGTGGAGTAGATTTGATGGGCCAAATGGCCTAATTCTACTCCTATCACTTATGACCTTATGATTATGATGAAATGCACTACAATTTAATGATTTTTAGGGATCATGCCCTATGCGATAGGTTTGTGCATGGATTGGTTAATGAATGAGTTCACTTAAAATTGCTCCGTATGCAAAAGCTGAGATAAGATCACATAAATAGCTCTGTCTATAAAAGTAGCAACCAAAATTGTGAGAGAATTTCAACATAAATTACTTCAGTCCACTGTCAGAGAACTATTGCTGAGCTGGATGATCAGCCATGATCATATTGAATGGCGGTGCAGGCTCGAAGGGCCGAATGGCCTACTCCTGCACCTATATTCTATGTTTCTATGTTTCTATAACAGCGAAGTCCAAAGATACAAAGTATGTTGGGAAGGAACTGCAGGTGCCTGTTTGCACTGAAGATAGATACAAAATGCTGGAGGAAAGAAGAAGGGTCTCGACCCGATACGTCACCTATTCCTTTTCTCCAGAGAAGCTGCCTGACCCGCTGAGTTACTCCAGCATTTTGTGCCTATCGCCAAAGAAACAAAACTGAGTGCAAATCCTATTGGCAAGACTTGTTCAGCCAATTGTCACCATTGGAATAGTTATTTGCCTTGTGTGTTGTCAGTTTTGAACAGCCATATATTTTATTTGCCAAAAGAAGGGTCACATTTCAGCAACCTGCAGATCCAAGACAGAGATAATCAATGAAAGCGTGTTCAGTGGAAACTCAAAAACAACAACAGAAAGAAACATTTCATCTTCCGAAAGCTCATTCTGACAATGAGGAAATTGGATTGTACAGTATCCGTGTCACAACTTGTAAGGGCAGCAAGCAGACGTTTGAGTATAGATCTTTAACAACCAGAATGACAACGTGCAAATTGATACTGCCAGACTATTTGATAAGGTCTCAACCTGGTTAGACGGAAAGAAATGGCAAACAGAAAAACTGCTGTCACGAGGTTTTAAGGACCTTCACGCAAATTTCATTTCGGTGTTTAGCATAATATTCAACGAATAAAGCAACCATCATTGTAGCTAACTTTAATACCAACTAGGAAAGGACTGGTTGAAACAATTTAAGCCAAATTGGAAAAATATTTTCAGCACTGATGTTCAAAGATGCACGTAGTAACGGGTATGATGACATGTTCAAAGACTGCTCCACTGACATAGGATATGATGTACACATCAGACCAGACACAAAGCCACTCTTCTGCAAGCCCAGGCTAATCCTGTCTGCTTTAAAGAGTCGGCTTGAGTAGGAATTTTGATAAGCTGCAATAAAATCGTGTGCTTTGAAATGCTGCCTAGAAGGAGTAGACCACCCAACTATAGGTATGTCGAAGACAGACAAACGTATCGTGGATATAGAGCTGTATCTCTAAATTAAACTAAAGACCACAATGAATGAAACCATAATTGACCGATCACAACCGATGCTCATTTCACATGCTATGTATGCAGAGAAGATTGGGTATTCATAAAATCTGAGTTCAGTTTAGAGATACATTGCAGAAACAGGCCCTTTGGCCCCTCGAGTCCGTGCCGACCTGCGATCCCCGCACATTAACACTATCCTACACACCAGAGGCAATTTTTACATTTATACCAAGCCAATTGACCAACAATCCTGTACGTCTTTGGAGTGTGGGAGGAAACCGAAGTTCTCGGAGAAAACCCACGCAGGTCATGGGGAGAACGTACAAACTCCGTACAGTCAAGCACCCATAGCCATGATCGAACCCGGGTCTCTGGCGCTTTTAGCGCTGTAAGGCAGCAGCTCTACAGCTGCACCACCGCGTCGCCCTATGTTCACCGTCCCAGCTCAATGAAAGGTGGAAGTACCACTCCATCAACATGCACAAAGGGGTCAGACATGCTCACGATTACCATTCAAAGTCACGTCCTTACCCAAGATCTTCCAAACAATGATGAATAAGGTCTTGTAAGAAATGAATCATTGTTAGTGCAATCAAGATGATCTGATAATCAGGCGATTATATGAGCACAATGAGGTGTAATGATGAAATAAATACATGCTTTGTAAACAGAAGGTGTGCGCCTTGATTTAAAGCTTGATGTCAGTGTCCTACAGCCAGTGAAAGAAAAAATAGATGTCTTCACCAAGGTGCCAAAATCTAAAAATGTTTCAGACCAATGATTGTTTCTCACCATGATGCAATATTTCTCACCATTCCATCTAGATCTTGTAACCATCCCGTGACATGTGAAAAAGGATTGAAATCACTCTGGAGCAAAGAGTAAAACGATGCATGAAGATGCAACCTTCATGAAAAAGATTCTGAAAGGATGCAATCTAGCATATTTGTTCATTATGATACTATGCACAAGTTGAACCTGTCAGGTTAAGACCAACTATGGTGGAGATGCAGTGTATGCTCTCTAATGGGTGTTGGGCATAAGAAACCTACCACTATCTCTTCTTGTACTCTTACAAGGAGCAAGAACGTATCAGAAAGGAATGGTGCTAGCAATTGGGGAAATCCCATCTGTTTTTACCAGACAGCTCCTTGATCACAGCAGCAGTATATACACTGCAACTAGGAACATTAGATGCCAAATCAGCGAAGCTTTTCACAGCAGCGTTCAGAGTGCAAATATGGAAAGCCCCACACTAGAAGTACTGAATAATTGAGTACAGAAGCTTTAAGCTGCAGCTGTAGCAGTAGCTCTGTCGCTGCAACCAAACTCTCACGTTGGAAGTGAAAATGTTAACAACATGTTCAATAAAGATTAGGTTAGTTTCGAGATACAGCGCAGAAACAGGCCCTTTGACCCATCGAGTCCAGCAATCCCCGCACATTAATGCTGCCCTACACACGAGGAACAATTTACATTTATACCAAGCCAATTAACTTACAAACCTGTACGTCTTTGGAGTGTGGGAGGAAACCAAAGGTTTCGGAGAAAACCCATGCAGGTGACAGGGAGAACATGCAACTCTGTACAGGCAGCACCCGTAGTCAGGATCGATCCCGGGTCTCTGGCGCTGTAAGGCAGCAACTCTACCGCTGTGCCACCGTGCAGTTGATATAGAAATCGTGGTAACTACGTCAGAAATTGCAGACAAAACCCAGAGATCCGGTATTGAACAAAGGTCTATTTCACTGGAGTATAGACAACGAACTGAAACTTGTCTAAAATGATTGCAATAAGTTATCAAGTGCATAAAGTGAGATCATGAAAAAAAATATTTTAACCAATCTTCATAGGATATATGGAGACACTGGGAACTGCAGATGCTTGTTACAAATAAAATAGCACAAAGTACTGAAGTAACTCAGTGGGTCATAGAGTCATAAAGTGATACAGTGTGGAAACAGGCCCTTCGGCCCAACTTCTCCACACTGGCCAACAATTCCCAGCTACACTCGTCCCACTTGCCTGAGCTTGGTCCATATCCCTCCAAACCTGCCCTATCCATGTACCTGTCGAACTGCTTCTTAAATGATGAGATAGTCCCAGCCTCAACTACCTCCTCTGGCAGCTTGCACCATACACCCACCATCCTTTGTGTGAAAAAGTTACCCCTCGGATTCCTGTTAAATCTTTTGCCCTTCACCTTGAACCTATGTCCTCTGGTCCTCCATTCCCCCACTCTGGGCAAGAGACTCTGTGCATTTACCCGATCTATTCCTCTCATAATTCTACAAGATCTTCCCTCATCCTCCTAAGCTCCATGGAATAGAGACCCAGCCAACTCAACCTCTCCCTACAGCTCACACCCTCTAGTCCTGGCAACATCCGCGTAAATCTTTTCTGAATCAAGCTTGACAATATCTTTCCTATATCATGGTGCCCAGAACTGAACACAATATTCTAAATGCGGTCTCACCAACCTCTTATACAACTGCAACATGACCTCCCAACTTCTATACTCAATACTTTGACTGATGAAGGCCAAAGTGCCAAAAGCTTTTTTGACCACCTTATCCACCTGCGACTCGACCTTCAAGGAACCATGCACCTGTACTCCTAGATCCCTCTGCTTTACAATGCTACCCAGATGCCTCCCATTTACAGTAACAGGCCCAGCACTGAAACCTGAGGCACACCGGTATTACAGGCCTCCAGTCCAAGAAGCAACCTTCTACCATCACCCTCTGCTTCCTTTCCTGGAGCCAATTTGCTGTCCATTCAGCCATCTCTCCTTGGTTCCCATGCGATCTAACCTTCCAGAGCAGCCTACCATGCGGAACCTTGTCGAACGCCTTACAGAAATCCATGTAAACAACATCTACAGCTCTTCCCTCATCGACCTTTTTGGTCACGTCTTCAAATAAATCTATCAGATTTGACAGACGCGACCTTCCACGTACAAAACCATGCTGAATATTCCCAATCAGCCCTTGTCCATCCAAATGCCTGTATAACCTATCACTCAGAAGACTCTCTAGTAACTTTTCAACTACAGATGTTAAGCTCACTGGCCTTTTGTTCCCAGCATTTTCCCTGCAGCCCTTCTTGAAAGGAGGCACAACCTTTGCCACCCTCCAGTCTTCTGGCACCTCTCCTGTATTTAAGGACGACTCGTAAATTTCAACCAGGGTTCCTGCAATTTTCTCTCTAGTTTCCCGCAATGCCCTCGGATAAATCTGATCAGGCCCTGGAGATTTGTCTACCTTCACACACGACAGTACGTTCAGTACTTCTTCGACGGTAACACTGACTGCTCTCAAGACACTTCCATTGACAGCCCCAAGTTCCTCCTTCCTCTTGTATTTCTCCTCAGTAAACACAGATGTATTTCCTGACCCCTTTTTGCCCTTCTGATCTCCTTTTTCAGTTTACTCCTTAGTTCCCGAAACTCCTCCAGGGATGCACTTGATCCCAGCTGCCAATACCTGTCCCATGCATCCTTCTTGTTTTTGTCGAACGCCTCAATTTCCCTCGTCAGCCAAGCTTCCTTACGTTTGCCTGCTTTGCCCTCCCCTCTAACGGGGCCATACATATCCTGAGCTGTCATCAGCACAATTTTAAAAACATCCCACTTGGCCGATGTTCCCTTCCCATCTAATAAGCTGCTCCAGTCAACTTCAGCGAGACCTTCTCTCATCCCCTCAAAGTTGGCCTTACCCCAGTTGAGCATTTTAACACGTGGACCCTTTCCGTCCCTATCCATAACTATCTTAAACCTAATCAAACTGTGGTCAATGGTCCACACATACTTCTTTAACTTGCCCTTCCCAATTTCCCAATACTAGATCCAGTGTTGCCCTCTCATGTGTGGGGGCCTCCACATACTGCTTAAGGAAACTCTCCTGAACACTTTTGAAGAATTGCACCCCATTTAAACCCTTCACACTATGATTTTCCCAGTCTATATTGGGAAAGTTAAAATCCCCTACGACCACAACCGTATTTGACCTGCAGCTGTCTGCAATCTCCTGGCACATTTGTTCTTCTAATTCCCGTTGACTATTCGGGGGTCTGCAATACACCCCCAACAAGGTGATTATCCCTTTTTTGTTCCTTTTTTGGTCAGCCAGCATCTCTGGAGAACATGATGAAGTAAATGAAACATTGCCTATCCATGTTCTCCAGAGATGCTGCCTGACCCACTGTGTTACGCCAGCACTTTGTGTCTTTTTTTCATAGAAAAATAACAAAAGTAATCAGTAAAAATGTAATTGAAAGAACATTATTAAAATCTTTTGTAATCATAACCATGGCTTATTGGACCATTTCAGGGTCGACAGCAAGTTTTTGTGAAGTTCCTGACACTGGTTGTCATTCAGATTAATTGAAGTGAGCCACACAAGTCCAAGCATCGCAAATGAACATACTCTAGATGAGACAGAAAAAGCTGGAGTAACTCAGCGGGTCAAGCAGCATCTCTGGTGAAAAGGAATAGGTGACGTTTCAGGTCAGGACCCATCTTCAGACCGAGAGTCAGGGGAAAGGGTGTCATTTCCCTTTCCCCCGAGTCCTATTCCTTTTCTCCAGAGATGCTGTCTGACCCGCTGAGTTAGCCCAGCTTTTTGTGTCTATCTTCGGTTTAAACCATCATCTGCTGTTCCATCCTATACATACTCTAGATGAGTTGAGGTCTGTGTATACATGTCACGGCTTACATGATCAACCCATTTCTGAAAATGGGCCTGTTTCAATCTACCTGCGTTACCTACGTTTTGAAATCAATGGCATCAAAACCTATTCTCATTTCTTCTTATCTTCTGTCCAAATGAATCAGCTGATAAATCGAATCAAGTGTTGTATATCTGAATTTCTTGAAGTGCAGAACTCCACATATTCACATATACCACAGAGAATATGACTAGAAGACACTTAAGGAGGTTGGAACACACCCGAAACGTTACCCATTCCTTCTCTCCTGAGATGCTGCCTGACCCGTTGAGTTACTCCAGCATTTTGTGCCTACCTTTAATTTTGTCTTCTGCTGTTCAATGAAAGCAGTTGAGTCAAAGTTGTTAAGGAGGGCCACAGTTTGAAGCCAAACTATTGAATGTAGGACCACCAAGCAAGTCAAGCTCATGAGTGGGATTTGTGTCATTTAGTCATGACGCTGTGTTCCAATTGAATCCACTGAAGGTTTCAAGTTGTGGAGAACCAAATTCAAGCAAATCTGACAAAAGTCCAAAACTGTCATTGATTTTAGATCCAAAACCAACCAATATAGAAGTGGAAATCAAAAAACTGCAAATGTTGGAAATCTCAAATAAAAACTGAAGGTGCTGGAAAGAAAAGCGCAAACAACGCTAAAATCTTCAATTTTCTATTTTAAAATTTGGCCTGACGTTGCACTTTCTACTTTTAAAAGAATGCTTAGAGTCATACAGTGTGGAAACATGTCCCATCTGCACTAATCCCACTTGCCTGTGTTTGGCCCATATCCCCCTAAACCTGTCCTGTCCATGTATCTGTCTAATTGCTTCTTAAACGTCACGATAGTGCCATCCTCAACTACTTCCTCCGGCAGCTCGTTCCACACACCCACCACCCTTTGTGTGAAAAAGTTACCCCTCAGATTCCTGTTAAATCTTTCCCCCTTCACCTGAAACCTGTGTCCTCTGGTTCTCGATTCCCCTACTCTGGGCAAGAGACTCTGTGCACCTACTCCGATCTATTCCTCATGATTTTATACACCTCAAAAAGATCACTTGATTAGTACAGGTGTCAGGGGTTATGGGGAGAAGGCAGGAGAATGGGGTTAGGAGGGAGCGATAGATCAGCCATGATTGAATGGTGGAGTAGACTTGATGGGCCGAATGGCCTAATTCTGCTCCTATCACTTATGACCTTAAGAGCCTTCATCCTCCTGCACTCCAGGGAATAGAATCCCATCCTACTCAACCACCCTCTACAGCTCAGCCTCTCGAGTCCTGGCCACAGCTTTCTGGCATTAATGTTCTTACCATAGATTATATCAAACCACAACTCTGTGACTGCTACCATCATTAATCACTATCTTCCACAATGAAATCTAACCTTATATTGTTACATCATATCATCCCGAGTCCGTCCCAGGCTCAATTTCATCAAGATCACGTATCACGCGTTGCACTTGGCTGCATCAAGTGGTGCTTCGTACCACTTGTTAGGTATCAATACCTTCATTTTCATAGACCTCATCGACCTGATGGCAAACTGCCAAGCAATTTCAGAAGACAAGGAACCGCAGGTGAGAACGTAATGTTAGGAATGTACCTCGAGAAAATATCCAAGTCTTGTGCAAAGGTTTTTTCCACTCTCGCCCAGAGTTCCAAAATGTAAAAGTGATTTCAGTAATTAGCAGAGTTGCAACATTATAAAACGTAAGCACAGAAGGTGAGGAGAGAGAAAGTAGTCCATAGCAACCGTCAGGCTCTGCAGAACACTAACCACAATCCTACCTCAGCAACAATCTACTACAGACTTTGTTTTGGTTGCACTACGTCTTTTTGTTTTGAACTATCACGGTCTGGTTACCTCATATTACTGCTTATTAGTTTAGTTTCGTTTAGAGCTACAGCGTGGAAACAGGCCCTTCGGCCCACACCGACCAGCGATCCCCGCACACTAACACATACTGTTATCCTACACATACTGGGGACGATTTACACATATACCAACCCGATTAACCAGCTAGCCTGGATGTCTTTGGAGTGAGGGGGGGAAACCAAAGACCTCGGAGAATCTCCCACGTGATCACGGGGAGAACGTACAAACTTCATACAGACAGCACCCAGATCGAACCCAGGTCTCTGGCACTGTAAGCGCTGTAAGGCAGCAACTCTACCACTGGCCCTTATTGTATTATTAGTTTATGGCGAGTCTGGAGGCTCGTTCTTTGTTAAAGAAGTTTATTGCGACAGCAACATTCGATTACAAAGTATAACGAACGAGATTACCGACAACCATTAATTCTAACTGTTCACTTCGAAGAACTCTCCTAACTAACTGGTTTTGGGCGCCAAAACCACACGTGACGTCGCTGTCCAATCAGCGGGCTCAACTACCTGGACCAATCCCTACGGTCGCACCCACACGTGACCTTGCTGGCCAATCTGAGGGTTCGACTCCCAGGACCAATCTCTATGGTCGCTACATGACCCCCTCCAGAACCCGAGGTACGGAACCTAGCAGGGAGCCGGATTTCACGACCAGAACGAGGATGGGGAGGGGCTGCCGGAACCACAGGAGCAGGGGGTCCCAGATCGGGTGGAACTGCAGGAGGACGGCCCCGCCGAGGCGGTTGACCAACCAGGACAGGGCTGTCCGGATCCAAGTGTGCAGGTTTGAGCCTGGACACCGAGACGAGCTCACTCCTGCCGCCCACATCCAAGGTGAAGGTGACCGTCCCTTTACGCAACACGCGGAACGGGCCTTCATAGACCCTCTGCAACGGGGAACGATGGGCATCCTTACGCAGAAACACAAACTCACAGTCCTTCAAGGCAGGCGGTTCATGCACCATGAAACACCCATGACGCGAAGTAGGAACCGGAGCCAGGGAACCCACTCGCGCCCGGAGTGATGCCAAAACCGACAGAACCGAGGGTTGCTGACCAGAGGACTCCGGCAGGAAATCCCTGGGCACTCGAAGTGGCGAGCCATATACCAGTTCCGCGACATGAGGCTCCCGATCTCTTTCCTTACACCATTTAATCCTTGTCATTGAACTGACCGGCAACAGTGGTGTCAATGGGAACGTCAAGATCGAGTCAGCACTGTACTGTGTCAGATAGGCACGGGTGTACTACAACTAGAATTAGCACCCTGCAGAGATACCTTTTACTCTGGGCATCCTCTCAGGTGGTAGAAAATGCCTTCGGGGGCGCGGACTCGGTGGGCCGAATGGCCTGTTTCCGCGCTGTATCTCTAAAAATCACCCGGTATCAGGGAGGCTCGAACGTGTGGAGCGCTTGCGGCTGAGCAAACCCCCTGCTCAGCCAGCAGCACTTGTTGGACCCAGGCGCCGTAATCCTTCCCGGGGGCCGGTCCCGTACAACCTGAGCTGCCTGCATTTCCCTCTCCTATACGGATTCCTCCTCCGCCGTCTGCACTTCCTCGCCCTCGTCCACTGTTCGGACACTAATTGGCGGTCGGTGTTGCCTTTCTGTCGTGAGAGGACCCCCCAGTGGGGGTCCCTCTACGCAGGGATTCTCCCCCTCTACATCGGGGACCTAGGATGGAGGGTACTGCACCAAGAAGTCCCGTGCAATGTTTCTCTCCCGCTTCACAGACTCACCAGCCGCCTGCCACTTGTGCGGGCTGGAAGAATGTGTTCCACGTGTACATGGAGTGTGTGAGTCTGTGTACCACGTGTACATGGAGTGTGTGAGTCTGTGTACCACGTGTACATGGAGTGTGTGAGTCTGTGCACCACGTGTACATGGAGTGTGTGAGTCTGTGCACCACGTGTACATGGAGTGTGTGAGTCTGTGTACCACATGTACATGGAGTGTGTGAGTCTGTGTTCCACGTGTACATGGAGTGTGTGAGGTTGCAGCCCCTGTTTCAATACCTGAAGGGGCTGCTCCTTGCATTCTGGGTGCACTTCACACCCACCGTCCTCATCTTTGGACACCCTGTGCTTCGGGGAGAGGGTAGGGCTGAAGATGTCCTGGTTGGCTTGCTCCTGGGCCTGGCCAAGCTGGCCATCTGCGAGTCACAGCACCAGATGGAAGAGGGCCAGGCAGCACCTCTGGAGAGAAGGAATGGGTGATGTTTCGGGTCGAGACGTCACCCATTCCTTCTCTCCAGAGGTGCTGCCTGTCCCGCTGAGTCACTCCAACATTTTGTGTCTCTATTGCATTACATTTGCTATGTATTAAAGCCTAACAAGACACTTTTTTTTTTTCATCAGGGATTTTACAAAATAGGAATAAATTAGATCTTGTATATTTGAATTCAATGCCTGTACCAGGAACGCATTTAACTGAAAGCAGCATTAAAGAACCAGATTAAAGGGAATACCGTTATCAAATATTTGCTTGTTCTACATTTTTGCATTTGCCCTGCAATGTCATTCAGCTGTTTGATTTTATTTTGTTCTTGTTCTGGCATAATCGCCAAAGCAATAAATGTTTCTCTGCATCTCGTTCTCTCGAGGCGATTGACAAAGCCACTTCTCAGTTCAGTACCAATCTTATTAAAACAGCTCTCTCTCTCTCTCACTCTCTCTCGCCCTGCAGTGTGCTGAGGTAATACAACACAAGCAATTATAATGCAACAGCTTGCAAGAAACCAAGAGGTTCCTTTATTCTCCCAAACACCACATTGCCTGGCAACTCACTAACCAAGTCTGAAATGAATGCAATGCATGCTAATAATCATTAATTTTTAAGGAGTAGCATAAATTTAAAATAAAGACCCAGGCACATCCCAAAGACAATTCAAGGAATCTTCTCCTCCCAATGATTCAATTGTAAAATATTTTGCATTTCTGACTAGTTATTTTGTTAAACATTTTGTCAATGAATAGAGACAGAATCAATTTAAGGCCCATCTGTTTTACCATGGTACCATAGTACTATCTTTTTTTCAAACATGCTGAGGATATTCTTCGTGACAGCTAAGTCATGCTGTTGGTTCTGAACAGTAAAGTTCTTTCATCTAAAGGGTGGCACGGTGGTGCAGCGGTAGAGTTGCTGCCTTACAGCGCTTGCAGCGCCAGAGACCCAGGTTCGATCCCGACTACGGGTGCTGTCTGTACAGAGTTTGTACATTCTCCCCGTGACCGCCTGGTTTTTCTCAGAAATCTTCGGTTTCCTCCCACGCTCCAAAGTTTGTATAGATATGTAGGTTAATTGACTGGATTAAAAAAAATTTTTTTTTAATTGTCCCTAGTGTGTGTAGGATAGTGTTAGTGTGCGGGGATCACTGGGCGGCGCAGACTCGGTGGGCCGAAGGGCCTGTTTCCACGCTGTATCTCTAAATCTAAAAAATCTATAAAAAAACTAAAAATGTGAAAAATTGCTCCAGATTTCAACATTTGCAGTTTCTTGTGTCTCCATAGTTTTAGAGATTCTTTTTGAATCTGAACAAGATTTTGACTCCTCGTTATCCCTCAACCTCCAGGACAAAGACCAGCCAAGATGCACTCATCTCAGATGAAGATTTATTATCATCCAATACAACGTTCAACTCTCTTAGCCCCAGCGGTATGAACATTGACTTCTCTAACTTCAAGTAACCCTTGCTTTCCCTCTCTCTCTCCCTCCCTCCCCTTCCCAGTTCTACGACCAGTCTGACTGTCTCCGACTACATTATATCTCTGTTTGCTTTGCTGTTATGTTCTCCCAGCTAACAATGATCTATTCCACATTTCCCTTGATCTCCAATCCCTTTGTCCTATTTTCACACCTTACACTTCCTTATCTGTGTTTCTCCCTCTCCCCTGACATCAGTCCCAAAACATCACCCATTCCTTCTCTCCAGAGTTGCTGCCTGTCCCGTTGAGTTACTCCAGCATTTTGTGTCTATCTTCTACTCTCTTAGATACATGTTCTACTTATAAAGCAATCCCCTTGGCTCTACCTGGGTTTGACTTGACTGTATTAATATATATTATTATCTGATCTGATTGGATAGCAAAGCTTTTCACTGTATCTCGATACACGAGACAATAAGAAACATAAACCTATAAAGCAGCCATCACATGGACAAACCACTACCTATAGGTTGCACACCATGCTGACTTTTTTTTTAGCTTAGTTTAGTGTAGAGATACAGCGCGGAAACAGGCCCTTCTGCCCACTAATTCCGCATCGACCAGCGATCCCCGCACACTATCACACTAATAAAGCCAATTAACCGACAAACCTGTACGTCTTTGGTGTGTGGGAGGAATAAGGAGCTCCCGGAGAAAACCAACGCAGGTCACGGGGAGAACATACAAACTCCGTTCAGACAAAGCCTGTAGTCAGGATCGAACCTGGGTCTCTGGTGCTGTAAGGCAGCAGCTCTACCACTGCGCCGCCATGCCGCCCTTTTATAAATGTATCACGGGTCCTTCATCACTGCTGGCCCTAAATCCTGGAACTCCTCCCCCAATAGTTCTGTGGTAGCACCTCCATCAGGTGGAAAGCAGTACTTCGGAACAAAATCTATAGGATTTAGCATGTTGTGGGCAGATTCAGCACTAAAAACAATTAGGCGCCAGGCTGGCTTGTTTGCATTATCCAGCCGCAGCCCTCAACCTCAGGTTTAGAATAGTTTTCACAAATTCCACTCAGTGGCCAATTCATTCACTGCTGTTAAATGTCGATGGCACTTTATATATTAAGCCACAGCAGGCTGTTAGATTCGAATCAGAAATTGTTATTGCAGTAATTCAAAGATTAGGTTTACCTGAATATTAGAATGTTTTCTTCCTTCAATCTTCAACAATTTCCCTCAATTTCCAACAAATGTTCCCTCGACTTCTTGCTTTCAATATAAATTCATTCCTCACTGGGTAAAAGGGTTAGAAAGGCATGTTATTCTCCACTGCCTTATCAAAAAGCCTCTTCTCGCAAAGAAGAGGATAATCACAAGACTGTTTGGCCATTTTGGTAGTTCATCAGGATCACAAATAACCTACTTCCATTTCAGTTTTGTGGGTTCTGAGGTGGCTGATCAGGACAATTTTGGGACCACATAATCTTCCACGGATCAGGCAGGAGGTGGCTGATAGGATGGGTGGATGGATAGTTTGCAAGTTAGTGGTATGATCAATCAACAACAGGAACCCTGGCTGCATTCTGTCTCCTTAATCCGGGGGACCAGTTTAAGAGTAGTACAGACAGAGGAGTGTGCTGAAGAGTCTACACCAGCTGTAATAACTGCAAGGAACCATGTATTTAATTAGTATATTATCCCATGGCCATTAGAAACAGCATCAACAAACATGCAGCAGCATTTTATATGAATACCATCTGGAAAGTCAGGGCATTCATTCCTCCCCTCATTGTGACACTCTCTGGCAAACAGAGGTAGGTTTATATTTGGAATCGAGGAGAGAAAGTGGGGGAGAGGGAAGGGGGGGGGTGGCTGGAGAAGAGACGGGGGTGGAGGGAAGAGAGCAGAGGGATGAGAGAGAGTGGAGGGAGGAGAGCGAGGGAAGGAGGAGCGAGGGGAGGAGGATAAAGGGCAGGAGGAGAGGGTTAGGAGAGAGAGAGGGGAGGAGGCAAGAGAGGGGGATAGGAGAGGGTGGTACAGAGGGGGTTAAGACAAAGGGGTGGAGCGAGGGTGGTGGAGCGGAGGGGTGGAGCACGGAGAGGAGATGGGGATGAGAAGGGGGTAAGAGAGGGGAGATGGAGCAGGGGGAGGAGAGGGGGGTGGAGCGGGGGAGGCGAGTGGGGGAGGAGGAGATGGGGTAGGAGACAGGGGGTAGGAAACGGGGGGGGTGAGAGAGGGGGGGAAGAAAGAGGGGACGAGAGATAGGCAAGGGAAGAGAAAGGGGAAGAGATTTATTTGCATTGGAAGGAATTCCAGTCCAGAGATCTCACCCAACACGGCAATATCATTATTTACCAGAAACCATCTGAAATACAGGTAAACCTCACAACTTCACACCTTTTTTGTACAGCATCCTCCTGTCACCTGTTGGCCAACAGTTACCATCAAAGCCAAGCTGCTTGAATATCTGAACTCCAGGAAACAATTTCACAAATAAATTTAATGACAACACTAAATTTCAAAATCATCAATGATTACCCATACAGGGTAATGGACTGGCTGTGAGTTTTTTTTTGCTGTGTCGGAGCTACAGCATGAAGTCATTGAGTTTACTGGGCTTCAGAAACTATTGGCAAAGTGCACCAGTGATCTGTTTAGATTTCACTTGCAATCTCTGGTTGTTTAGAATTTTTGCAGAGCAAACAGCCAGCAATTAAATAAAATCTTTAATACAAAATACTGCTCCCATTTGTGAAATGGTTGCAGGAAACAGTGAAATTGGTGATCTAAGGGTATGGATAAAACATTTTTAGTATGGTTTAAAAAAAAGGTTAAAATAAATTGTATTGAGTAAAATGCAAAGCAAAGTGAAATAAAAGAACAGTGAATGGAAAAGCCAGGGATTAAACGATAAGTGCAAGTAAATGTTTTAATTATTTTTGAGTTATTGATTCCATTACCATATAACACATGAAGATTTTTTTAAAAGTCATGGCTTGTGGATTTTGTTGTCAAGGCCAATGTTGGATTCCCATCCAGAGATGCCCCTGGGAAAGTGCAATGAGCCACCATTTTCAATCCACTGTAACTTGTGATGTGTGGATGCTCCCATGATGCATTTGGGCATTTGTTTGGGAGTTCCGAGATCCCAGTCTTTAGGCTTTAGAGATACAGCGTGGAAACAGGTCCTTCGGGCCATTGAGTCCGCGCCAACCAGCGATCCCTGTTCAGGAACACTACCCTACCACACTAGGGACGGTGGCACAGCGGTAGAGTTGCTGCCTCACGGAGCAGAGACCCGGGTTCAATCCTGACTACAGATGCTGCCTGTATGGAATTTGCACGTTTCTCCCCATGACCATTTTCTCCGGGTGCTCCGGTTTCCTCCCACATTCCAAAGACGTGCGGGTTTGTAGGTTAATCGACTTCGGTAAACAAAAATTGAAAATTGGCCCCTCGTGTGTAGGTTGGTGCTAGTGAACGGAGATCGCTGGTCGGCAAGGACTCGATAGGCTGATGGGCATGTTTCCGCACTGTGTCTCTAAAACTAAAACTAAATTTACATTTACCGAAGTCAATTAACCTACAAACCTTTATGCCTTTGGAGTGTGGGAAGAAACCAGAGCACCCAGAGAAAACCCACACGGTCCACGCGGTCCCCACAGGGAAAATGTACAAATTCTGCAAGACAGCACCCATGGTCAGGATCGAAGCCGGGTCTCTGGCACTGTCAGGCAGCAACTCTACCACTGCTGCCACTGTGTCACCAATCACGAAGAATGAACGGTGGTATATTTCTTAGTTGGCTGTGAGGCCTGGAAGAGTACTTCGAGGTGATGCTGCTCCCTTGTGCCTGCTTCTCTGAGCCTTGTATGCAGTGATGTGATGGTCCCTCCAAACCACTGCGATCGATGTACCTCTCGAAGGTATTTATTCACAAAATGCTGGAGTAACTCAGCAGGTCAGGCAGCATCTCAGGAGAGAAGGAATGGGTGACATTTCGGGTCGAGACCCTTCAAGGGTCTCGACCCGAAACGTCACCCATTCCTTCTCTCCTGAGATGCTGCCTGACCAGCTGAGTTACTCCAGCATTTTGTGAATAAATATCTTCGATTTGTACCAGCATCTGCAGTTATTTTCTTACACTACTTGATGTACCTCTCCAAGTCGTTTTTAACTGTCACAATTGTACCCACCTGTCCTATGTACTATGGCAGCTCAACCCTTCTACGAGCATTAAAATGACACCGGGGTTTTACCTAAGTACAAAACATTTTCATACTAATTTGCCTGGATAGTTATTTTGGTGTGCTCAGGAAATGCCAAATTAGCTGTAGCTAAACTAAAAATCTTAACGTCGGGACATCCTTGCTTTAAAGGAACCATTTTCATAATTTACCCACTGGAAAAAAATGTTAAAACCTGACCTGTGCAATTAACATGCTCAGACAGACAGGCAGCAATATAATTTGCAGGCTTATGACTAGGAAATGGGTCGGCACTGTTAAAGACATCTTTCCATAGTAGCTTCCCTCAATAGTTGGTGGGGGAAGGAAGGGGGGAGGGGTTTTGCAAATAGCACATTAGTTTCTCAGGCAGACCGCCCTCCTCTTTGAACACAGAGCAGAGCAGGCCAAACTCATCCCATGGTCACAGGTAGCCCTCATCTCCAGCATTTTGTGTCTACGGTCAACTGCAGCACTGGGTCACGGGTCAACCAATTTCCTGATTATTAAGCAGATAATACGGCCCCATAGCAGAAGCGTCCACGTCGTGGGGCTGGAAACTGGAAGTGTCCTGAGCTGATTCTGCTACCACCATCATCTATTGCAACAAGTGATGGCTCCCACTGATTGTCGCCAGAAGCTTGCGCCCTTTTCAGGACGGACGATGGCAGCGATGTCAACATTTGAAACATGGATGATGGACTCGAAAGAAGAAGAAGAAGTAGAAGCAGAAGCAGATAATGCATGCTATGAACACTGATCGCAGCAGTCCATGCTTAAAATATCATAGGGCAAGTGACATTGGTGCTCGGGTCAATCATGGCAGAGTAGGCTTGGCCCAGTTTCTCAACGGGTTGTGCTTCATCGCCAATGTGCACAAGCATTGAATCACAAAGCCTAATTTGCATGTCACACGCTATTTCACAGACTCTATGCTTAGTTTCGAGGTACAGCTTAGATTAGAGACACAGCGCAGAAACAGGCCCTTTGGCCCACCGAGTCCGCGCCGAACCAGCGATCGCCGCACACTAACTCTATCCTACACACACTAGGGACAATTTACAATTTTTACCGAAGCCAATTAACCTACAAACCTGTACGTCTTTGGAGTGTGGGTGGAAACCGGTGCTCCCGGGAGAAAACCACGCAGGTCACGGGGAGAAAGTGCAAACTCCGTACAGATAGGATAAATATAAGAAAATAACTGCAGATGCTGGTACAACTCAAAGGTATTTATTCACAAAATGCTGGAGTAACTCAGCAGGTCAGGCAGCATCTCAGGAGAGAAGGAATGGGTGGATCGAACCGGGGTCTCTGGTGCTGAAATGCCTTGGAGAAATTTGAAGGAAAGGGCCAGAAGAATAAATCACAGTGGGAACTCAGTGTCATGATAAATCCTAAATCGCCATTAACCAAACACAGATTGGAGCGAGAAAAACATACCTGTGATAGAGACCCTAGGTTTAACTACGCCTTAGACATATTGTTGACATATCCAAACAGTACAAGTTGCTGTCAACCAATGCGGTCTCCTATAAGAAAGTCGTAAAGTATGGAGAGCACGGAACTTACTTAATATGCATCAACTGTACTCCGCAGAAACAAGATCCATATGGCACACAGACATTTCCTGCTTGGTGTTTACTATAACTGTTAAACTGCTTAAAGCCACGACTTCTTGTGAACCTTTGACTACTTCCTTCATGGGGCTAATATAACTCTAAGAAACCATTTTGTTGCTGAAGCTGTGCTGCTCTATGATATTAAGATATCAACATCCAGCTGGTAATGCTGGTGCTTTATGCAGTTCAAGTGCAACATTAAGGGTGACTTCTGCCTGAGTGTGAGGTAGCAACAGCAATCATGTGCAAACTCAAGAATTCAGACGAGAACCTTGCAGACGTGACAACCTTCCTCCTCTCCTGAGTTTGCTGCCCGTCCCGCTGAATTGCTCCAGCATTTTGTGGCTATCTTTTTGAAAAGATGGATGCATCCGCGGCACAAAATCCCCATCAGGTTATTTACTTGCATTCTGTGCGGCCACAGAGACTGCCAAGAATAGATGAATATCGACAAAAGTGATGAAAAATTTCCTCGGAGAACTTTGAGATAATTGAGACCAGAGGTTTTCACCCACAGGTGGTGAAGACAGGTGGAAATAGGCAGCTATTCCTGCTGATAAAAAAATACAATGAGTTGAAAGCTCAAATCGAATACATTGGTGTATGAAATCTCCCCTCCCATTTCATCACATCTAATGCAGATTCCCGTACCTTGTATTTGTCTGAAGAAGGGTCTCGACCTAAAACGTCACCCATTCCTTCTCTCCGGAGAGATTCCTTCTCGCCTGTCCCATGGAGTTACTCCAGGTTTTTGCATCTATCCTAGTATTTTTAATTTTTTTAATTAAATTGTAATTTATTGTAATTGTGATTTTTATTGTAATTTTTTCCTGTTTTGCCTCAACACATAATATTTGCCAATCCCATCCCAGATAACCTGAAGACCTGCCACTTGATCATTTTAAAATAGAATTTTTGAATAGACCAATATTCATATGCCAAATGTTTCACAGAATGCTGGAGTAACTCAGCAGGTCAGGCAGCATCTCAGGAGAGAAAGAATGGGTGACGTTTCGGGTCGAGACCCTTCTTCAGACTGATGTCAGGGGGGCGGGACAAAGGAAGGATATAGGTGGAGACAGGAAGATAGAGGGAGAACTGGGAAGGGGGAGGGGAAGGGAGGGACAGAGGAACTATCTAAAGTTGGAGAAGTCAATTTTCATACGGCAATATGAATTATTTTATAGCAAATATTAACAGTTTTGTTTCCAATGCTAAGATCTAGTAACTTTCCATTCCTACTTCAGTAGAAATCATCTTGGAAAATGTTTATTTCACAAAATTCTGGAGTAACTCAGCAGGTCAGGCAGCATCTCAGGAGAGAAAGAATGGGTGACGTTTCGGGTCGAGACCCTTCTTCAGACTGATGTCAGGGGGGCGGGACAAAGGAAGGATATAGGTGGAGACAGGAAGATAGAGGGAGAACTGGGAAGGGGGAGGGGAAGAGAGGGACAGAGGAACTATCTAAAGTTGAGGTCAATGTTCATACCGCTGGGCTGCAAGCTGCCCAAGCGAAATATGAGGTGCTGTTCCTCCAATTTCCGGTGGGCCTCACTATGGCACTGGAGGAGGCCCATGACAGAAAGGTCAGACTGGGAGTGGGAGGGGTTGAAGTGCTCAGCCACCGGGAGATCAGGTTGGTTAAGGCAGACTGAGCGAAGGTGTTGAGCGAAACGATCGCCGAGCCTCCGTTTGGTTTCGCAGATGTAAAGAAGTTGACATCTAGAGCAGCGGATGCAATAGAGGAGGTTGGAGGTGATGCTGAGATGCTGCCTGACCTGCTGAGTTACTCCAGCATTTTGTGAAATAAATACCTTCGATTTGTACCAGCATCTGCAGTTATTTTCTTACATCTTGGAAAATGTGATTGGTCTATTTTACAGGCAGACTTTATTTATTGCAAAAGATTATTCGCATTTATTTTGCATTTTTATATATTCATTCTTATCAGATCATTGGACTCACAATGACCTATTGTACCTTTTCAAGAAGACATAGAAATAGATTCTATCTTTAACATAATAATATTGAAATTAAGTTCTAATGGAATGAAATGGCAGTGGAATTGGTGGACTTTAAGTAATGAAATGTCAGTTTCACTTATACATAAGTTTAATACAAGCAGTACCATATTTCTAGTACGATTGAATCATGTTGGGTAAATAGAGCAAAATTAATTCTTGAAAAAATTGCCATATTCTTAATGGCGCTCAGCTGATGTTTAGATTTAGTAGCAGAGATGCACGTATCAGACCACAATTCAATACAAATTCTGTGGCTGAGATGGATAAATTAGACTCTAATTCAACACGTTCAAAGAGTAGATACGATGGTGGCATTGAAGAGGCTTTTGGATAGGCAGATGAATATGCAGGCAAAGGAGGGGTATGACGTGCAGACTGAAGACGTTAGTTTAATTTGGTGTCATGTTCAGCACAGACATCGTGGCTGAAGGACCTGCTCCTGTGTTGTGCTGTTTTAAGCTCTATGTTCTCGATAGTAAATAAATAGTTTTAAATTGGTACAATAAGCATTCAAGGTGCTAAAGATTCATGTTAACTTCATGATTAATCAAAGGATTTGTATTGTTTTCTGAATTGTAACATAGGAACTGTTATGCCCATATCACCACATACTGTATATTGGGCCGTGGTTTAGATAGTCCAATGTGCAGCCCAAGTCAGAGGTTGTGGCTTCGAATCCCGATTAATAGATCAGAATACAAAAAACCTAAACGGATGCGATACTACAATACTATTAGAGAGCTGCCATGTAAAAAGTGCTGCCCTTCAACTGATATATTAAACAGATGTGCAGGAAGGAAATGCAGATACTGGTTTAGACTGAAGATAGACTGAAGAAGGGTTCCGACTAAAAACATCACCTATTCCTTTACTCCAGAAATGCTGCCTGACCCGCTGAGTTACTCCAGCATTTTGTGTCTATATTAAAGCAGATGGCCTGATTACTTGCTTAGAAAATGCATAAAAGATCCTACAAAACTATTTTGAAGTGGAATGGGTACAAATGATGTCAAGCTGACTCAGTTTATCAAAACACCCCCAAAACTGACTCAAAACATCCCCAATCTTTAAGACAATATTTATACCTCAGCCAATACCCCAAAACAGACTTTCAAATTTTGATATCGCTGTTTATAGGAGCTTGTTATCTTCTTCCCTGCAGATTCACAAAATTAGTCTTCTTCTTCTTGCTTATGGCATGCACAGCCTAAAGTTGTAGGTCAAGGGTAGACATCCAGGCCAGGGCAGCATCAGTTGCTGGGTGGATGGCCTTGATGCCACCAGGGAAAAGCCTCAGTGAGCAGCCATTCACGATGTGTGGGATGGTCTGGTCTGGATATCCGCAGTCGCAAGCAGGGCTGTCTGTAAAATTAGTAAAATGACCACTATTCTCTCTTCTGCTACTTTGACTGAAACATAGAAACATAGGTGCAGGAGTAGGCCATTCGGCCCTTCGAGCCTGCACCGCCATTCAATATGATCATGGCTGATCATCCAACTCAGTATCCCATACCTGCCTTCTCTCCATACCCCCTGATCCCTTTAGCCACAAGGGCCACATCTAACTCCCTCTTAAATATAGCCAATGAACTGGCCTCAACTACCTTCTGTGGCAGAGAATTCCACAGATTCACCACTCTCTGTGTGAAAAAAAAACCTTCTCATCTCAGTCCTAAAAGACTTCCCCCTTATCCTTAAACTGTGACCCCTTGTTCTGGACTTCCCCAACATCGGGAACAATCTTCCTGCATCTAGCCTGTCCAACCCCTTAAGAATTTTGTAAGTTTCTATAAGATCCCCCCTCAATCTTCTAAATTCCAGCGAGTACAAGCCGAGTCTATCCAGTCTTTCTTCATATGAAAGTCCTGCCATCCCAGGAATCAATCTGGTGAACCTTCTCTGTACTCCGAAATGTGATTGGGATGTCACAAGGACATGAAAGACAATTTAATTTGTACTTCTTCATAAGGTGTGAACATCACTGGCAAGGCCAGCATGTGCTGTTGGTCTCTATTTGCCCATTACGTGAGGTGAAATATTGGTGAGTTTAGGATTATTACTAGACCAGACCGATCAACAACTAGAGAGCGGTCCTGAGCTACTATCTACCTCATTGGAGACCCTCGGTCCATCTTTAATCAGACTTTTCTGCACTTTATCTTGCACTAAACGTTATTCCCTTTATCATGTATTTTTACAATGTGGACGGCTCGATTGTAATCATGTATAGTCTTTTCGCTGACTGGTTAGCATACAACAAATGCTTTTCACTGTACCTCGATAGGCGTGACATTAAATTTCCCTGATTCAATAGTGGGAATTGAACTTATTTCTCAAGATCAGTGGTCTGGGCCTCTGAAAAGCTTAGCCACCATGTTACCACACCCTTTGAGAGTTTAATAGTCCTACAGCGCCTGCAAATGTAAATGTTTCTTTTCCAAAGGAAAGCCGTCTGAGAAACATTGTACTCCGTTGGTACTTTGACTACTTGGGTTGGCAATAAATGCTCCCATCTCCACCTGCTGAAGTCGTACGGTCAAATCGTTGTTGAATTAAGCAGCCTACTTCAGCAGTTCATGAACAGGAAGCTGGCTTCCCTTTCCCTTGAAGCGGAGGAGCATTGTACATGAAGGCACCTATAATCTTGTCATGTACAAGGAATTTCCAGCCCTCCATCAGCACAGCTGCAATATGTGCCCTGAAAAATGAATCACAGGAAATACTGCTCTAATGGCAAACCAGTGAGCATTCACTGCCACAATTATGTAGATCAACGTCTGCTTGTCTGGCAGCTTGCCTTTGTCCTTGATAATATTTTTTTCCCCATCCGCATTTGTAGAAGGACAAGGATCAAAGGACTGGCTGCACCTTATGTATCCAGAGTTACGGTGATCAATAGAACAGAGCGATATAACGGAGCTCAGTAGAATAGACTAGTAGACAAGTTTGTGTAAGAAAATAACTGCAGATGCTGGTACAAATTGAAGGTATTTATTCGCAAAATGCTGGAGTAACTCAGCAGGTCAGGCAGCATCTCAGGAGAGAAGGAATGGGCACCGTTTCGGGTCGAGACCCTTCTTCAGACTGATGTCAGGGGGGCGGGACAAAGGAAGGATATAGGTGGAGACAGGAAGACAGTGGGAGATCTGGGAAGGGGGAGGGGAAGAGAGGAACAGAGGAACTATCTAAAGTTGGAGAAGTCAATGTTCATACCATTGGGCTGCAAGCTGCCCAGGCAAAATGTGAGGTGCTGTTCCTCCAATTTCCAGTGGGACTCACTATGGCACTGGAGGAGGCCCATTACACAGAAAGGTCAGACTGGGAATGGGAGGGGCAGTTGAAATGCTCAGCCACCGGGAGATCAGATTGGTTAACGCGGACTGAGCGCAGGTGTTGAGCGAAGCGATCGCCGAGCCTGCGTTTGGTTTCGCCGATGTAAATAAGTTGACATCTGGAGCAGCGGATGCAATAGATGAGGTTGGAGGAGGTGCAGGTGACCCTCTGTCTCACCTGGAAAGACTGTTTGGGTCCTTGGATGGAGTTGAGGGGGGAGGTAAAGGGACAGGTGTTGCATCTCGTGTGGTTGCAGGGGAAAGTGCTCGGGGATGGGGTGGTTTGGGTAGGAAGGGACGAGTGGACCAGGGAGTTACGGAGGGAACGGTCTCTGCAGAACGCAGAAAGGGGAGGGGGGGATGGGAAGATATGGCCAGTAGACAAGTTTAGTCACTAGATGCTGTTAGATACAACGGCGGTGATTTTGTACATAGAATATAGAACAGTGCAGTACAGTAACAGACTGTTCAGCCCCCAATTTCAAGATAAGCATGACTCCTCTACCTGCACTTGATCCATATCCCTCCATTCCCTGCTTACCCGTGTCTCTGGTGTTGTAAGGCCGCAACTCTACTGCTATGCCGCTACCTTCTGCAATAAAATAACCTCCGGAAAATCTGCTCAGACTCCATTCCTTTTCTTCAACATCTGACGGGGATCTCAGCAGACAGTGACACCACAACGTGCTACACACTGCGGCCAATACAACAACTCTACACTCATTCAAACTGTCAACTTAAATGTTTTTCTATCGCGGTTCCTCCCCTTTCTAATAATGGGTGACTCTTGGGCCTAGCTAACTGGTCTGCTGACTTGTCAATGTATTTCCAGAGGCAGCAGCAGGGCAGAAGGATGGCAGCTGTGTGTTAGTGTCAGGATGTCGTGCCAGCATTGCCTTTTAATGTCTACCAGCCACAACCCAGATAGGCCGCCATCCACCAGTCCACACTCACTGCTGTGGAACAGCCCGGCCTCGCCCTGCTTCAGGCCCGCTGTACAACGGGAGAGAACATCTGATAATTATGGAGGCGATGGGTTCCGGAGAGAAATTCCTTTAACCTGCACCTTCTCCTGATCTTTGTTGTCCAAACATCTTGTTTATCAACCCCATGGTCGGCTCAGCAGTGAGCAGCCAGGCAAGCTAAAAGCCTGAGTTCCAGAAGTAGGAGAATTCATGATTACAATCCAAACTAGAACAAGGCCTCCTTACATGTGATTCTGTAGCTCTTTCAAAATGAAGTGTGTGTGTGTTTCTATGTGTGTCTGTGTGTCCGTGTATCCATGGGTCCGTGTGTGTGTGTGTCCGAGTGTGTATCCGTGTGTCCATGTGTGTCTCTGTGTGTGTCCGCATGTGTCTTTGTGTGTGTTCGCGTGTGTCTGTGTGTGTCTCTGTGTGTGTCCATGTGTGTGTCTCTGTGTGTGTCCGCGTGTGTGTGTCCGTGTGTGTGTGTGTGTCTGTGTGTGTCCATTTGTGTGTGCCTGTGTGTGTCCGCATGTGTCTTTGTGTGGGTTCGCGTGTGTATCAGTGTGTCCGCTTGTGTGTGTCCGCGTGTGTGTGTCCGTGTTGTCCGTGTAGGGTAGGGAAAGAGGTGACCATGGAAGAATTTGAAAACAATGGTGAGAATTTTAAATCACTTTGGTTGACAAGAAGCCATTAAATGTCAGCACACACAGGGGTGAAGGGTCAACTGACCCTAGTTCTCGTTAGGAAACTGAAAGGTGAAGGGGTGTGTGTGTGTCCGTGTGTGTGTGTCCGTCTGTGTGTCTCTGTGTGTGTCCGCGTGTGTGTGTCAGTGTGTGTGTCAGTGTATGTGTCTGTGTGTGTCCATGTGTGTGTGTGTGTCTGTCAGTCAGATAGATTATGAGAGGAATATATAGGGTAAATGCACAGAATCTTTTACCCAGAGAAGGGGAATCAAGAACCACAAGGCATAGGTTTCAGGTGAGGTGGGGGGGGACCTGGGAACCTGAGGGGCAACTTTTCTACACAAAGGGTAGTAGGTATATGGAACGAGCTGCCAGATGAGGAGAAGGAACACATGGCTGTCTTTAACTCATAAACTGTGACCATCGAGCTACCTGCTTTCCACATCTCTCCCATTCCTCCATGCACCTAGACATAGTTCCCATTGAATCACACGCACCAGGCCCATATTTACTTTTCCCACCCTATGCATTCCTTCCACCCTTCGAACCCGGGTCTCTGGCACTGTAAGCGCTGTAAGGCAGCAACTCTACCGCTGTGCCACCCATGAATATTTTTAAAAGGGCATCTGGCTCCAAACAATCTACCCTCCAAAACTCTGAGGTCATCCAAGACTCTGCTTTCAGTGTCCTAACGAGAACTAGGGTCAGTTGACCCTTCACCCCTGTGTGTGCTGACATTTAATGGCTTCTTGTCGACCAAAGTGATTTAAAAATTCTCACCAGTTTTCAAATTCTTCCATGGTCACCTCTATCCCTACCCTTTTGCCTTACAAGAGTGCTGAGTTCTTTCCCTGAGTATCCCCAATAATAATCCTTCCAACTATGTCAAATATGCATCCAGGTTTCCCTTGATAAAACACTCTCATCTCTCTAGTTCTTCCTCCTTTTCAGACCTTTCTTAAATCTACCTTTTGGACCAAGCTGTTTTGATCTGCTGTAATATCTCCTCAGGTGGCGGTGCAAATTTTTGTTTGCCAGTACTACTTTTTACCTAACTGGGGATATTTAACTGTGTTAAAGATGCTAACATGAATACACTTTATCATTGTATAATTCAAATCAGGCCAAAAAATGTTGTTAGTATAAACTTTGAAAAGCGGTTGAGAAAACATAAGCAAAGGTTTAAACTTATTTTTGCCTCTCCTGGTTAGGTTGAACATTTTTGAATCAAAGTCATAGAACTATACATCATGGAAACAGGCCATTCGGCCCAACTCACTGTACCAGGAATCAGTAGGTTAAATCCCAGGAATGAGTAGGTCAACCTTTAATGAGCGTTTGTCGGCACTGGGCCTGTACTCGCTGGAGTTTAGAAGAATGAGGGGGTCCTCATTGAAACATACAGAATAGTGAAAGGCTTGGATAGAGTGGATGTGGAGAGGATGTTTCCACTAGTGGGAGAGTCTAGGACTGGAGGTCCTCGCCTCAGAATTAAAGGACGTTCTTTTCGGAAGGAGATGAGGAAAAAAATCTTTAGTCATAGGGTGGTGAACCTGTGGAATTCTTTGCCACAGAAGGCTGTAGAGGCCAAGTCAGTGGATAGTTTTAAGGCAGAGATAGATACATTTTTGATTAGTACATTTGTCAGAGGCAAGAGAATGGGGTTAGGAGGGAGAGATAGATCAGCCATGATTGAATGGCGGCATGGACTTGATGGGCTGAATGGTCTAATTCTACTCGAAAGCAAGTATGCAGATACTTCAAATACTTGAAAGCAAGCATGCAGGTGCAGCAGGCAGTGAAGAAAGCGAATGGTATGTTGGCATTCATAGCAAGAGGATTTGAGTTTAGGAGCAGGGAGGTTCTGCTGCAGTTGTACAGGGCCTTGGTGAGACCGCACCTGGAGTATTGTGTGCAGTTTTGGTCTCCTAACCTGAGGAAAGACGTTCTTGCCTTAGAGGGAGTACAGAGAAGGTTCACCAGATTGATCCCTGGGATGGCGGGACTTTCATATGAGGAAAGACTGGATAGACTGGGCTTGTACTCGCTGGAATTTAGAAGACTGAGGGGGGATCTTATAGAAACATATAAAATTCTTAAGGGGTTGGAGAGGCTAGATGCGGAAAGATTGTTCCCGATGTTGGGGGAGTCCAGAACCAGGGTCACAGCTTAAGGATAAGGGGGAAATCTTTTAGGACCGAGATGAGAAAACATTTCTTCACACAGAGTGGTGAGTCTGTGGAATTCTCTGCCACAGAAGGTAGTTGAGGCCAGTTCATTGGCTATATTTAAGAGGGAGTTAGATGTGGCCCTTGTGGCTAAAGGGATCAGGGGGTATGGAGAGAAGGCAGGTACAGGCTACTGAGCTGGATGATCAGCCATGATCATATTGAATGGCGGTGCAGGCTCGAAGGGCCGAATGGCCTACTCCTGCACCTATTTTCTATGTTTCTTACTCCTATCACTTAAGACCTTATGATCGACCATGTTGCCCCACCAAGTGAGTCCACTTGCCTGTGAATAATCAATATTCGTTCAAACCCTTTCTACTCACGTACCCGGTCCAAGTGCCTTTCAAAAGTCATAACTGTATCCAGCTCTAACACTTTCTCTGATGGCTCATTGGATGAGGTATTAAAACTTTGCCCCGTCAGATCCCTTTTAAATCTTTCCCCTCTCACCTTAGTTGTCATGTAAATGGCTCTCATTAAGTAGCCTCTTGCCTTGATGTGAATGCCCCAGCCTGCTGCACTTTCCCTTTTTGGCATAAACTTTAACAGCTGCTCAGCTGCCCCACCTGATCAAAGTCAAGTGGCCTTCGGCTGGCCGACACAGTAATGGATCAAACACCTTCACTTCACTGCAGCTGTAGAAACAGCTCACTTTCACCAATTTAGTTAAAAAAATCATCTGTGGCAGAAGCAGGGCAGAACCACTGTTGATAAATTGCATGGTGTCAAAGTATTAATCTTTGTTTAGATTGCCGCATTTCCTTCAAACAATGGGGAGGGAAATTTTACTGTCAGTATCAACAGGCTTGGTGCCACAAGTCTCCAAATGTCTCAAATTGGCCGCAAATTGGTTTATTGGAATGTGACCTTAAGTCATCATGACCATCTGTGGAGTTTCCCCGCACAAATCTGAGGATATTGCCCTCAAAATACTCAGTATAGACAGCTATATTGCCACATCAATTTCAGTTTCTTATAATTCATAAAATTGTTAGATCCAGTGCCAATGTTAATAAATTGTGCATTAGCCTTTAATTTAATTTAATTTAATGAAGACATTGCATGACAGTATTTCTGTCAAAATCTAGGAAAAATATTTTAATGCATTGACATGAAAGCTGTAAGATCATAAAAATTAAAGTGGAATCAGGTCTGGCAAGCAATCAAAGCCACCCCACCTTTGTCTTTAAACCTAAAGTTTCTTAGTTAAATTTATCAATGATAAGGACAATAACAAGGACAAGCCAGGGTTCAAAATATCATCAGGTTGTTTGAAAGTTGCCACAAAGACCTCCTTGTAAAATCATCATTGAAAAAATACTTCAGTGAGAAATGAATTGATGCAGAAATTCAGCAGGTCAAGCAGCATCTGTGGAGGAATGAAGAAGGGTCCCGACCCTAAAGATCATCTGTCCTTTTCCCTCCACAGATGCTGCCTGAACTGCAAGGTTTCTCCAGCAGTTTGGTTTTTGTTCAAGATTCCAGTATCTGCAGTCTATTTACAGATACAGTGTGGAAATAGGCCCTTCGGCTCACCGAGTCCATGCTGACAATCGATCACCCCATACACTCACACTATCCTACACACTAGGGATAATTTACAATTTTACCGAAGCCAATTAAACTCCAAACCTGTACGTCTTTGGCGTGTGGGAGGAAACCGGAGCACCTGGATAAAACCCACGCAGTCACAGGGAGAACGTACAAACTCCATGCAGACAACACCCGTAGTCAGGATCGAACCCTGGTCTCTGGCCTTGGAAGGCAGCAGCTCTAGCGCTATGCCACTGTGCTGTCCTATTGTGTGTTCAAAGTGAAACTTTTCCTCTTGACCAAAGATTTGTACCACTTCATTTCATTTATAAAACATAACTTTACCTCAGAAAATAACACACGCCCTGACTAAAGTAACTTCTGCCACGTGCTTTGTAAATGGCAGCACGGTGGCGTAGCAGTAGAGCTACTGCCTTCCAGTGCCAGAGACCCGGGTTTGATCTTAACTACGGGTGCTGTCTGTATGGAGTTAGTACGTTCGCCCCGTGATCTGTGTGGGTTTTCTCCGGGAGCTCCAGTTTCCTCCAACACTCCAAAGACATACAGGTTTGTAGGTTAATTGGCTTGGTATAAATGTAAATTGTCCCTAGTGTGTGTAGAATAGTGTTAGTGTACGGGGATCATTGGTCGGTGCTGACTCAGTGGGCTGAAGGGCTTGTTTTCGCACTGTAACTCTAAACTAAGCTAAACTAAATTAAATGGCATTGGCTGGTTAATAAATAGAATTTAATGCAGTATTCACTTTTTCACTCTTATAGCCTCAACATTTTTGCAGTTGGGAATTCAAGTTTCCGGCCCAAGGCGATAGTCATTGAGAAACAGGTCCTTAGGCCCACTGAGTCTCTATCAACCATAGCCCAGAATCATTACATTAATAATTGTGACTCACCAGTCAAAATGTTATTGACTATTAATGGTCGGTGATTGACCTCCCTCATACGACCATTGCTTGGCAGTTACATGGCACACATGGTGCAAAACTTTTATCAGTCCACATTTGTATGTTGTCTAGGTCAAGTTATATGCAGACATGCTGTACTTTATTTCCTGGGGAATTACAAATAGGACTGATTGTGAAATCATCAGCAACAGCCCTTGCTTTTCAAGCAATGAAAATAAATAAACAAGAATCAAAAGTTAACCAAATTTAAATCTTCCTCACTCCTGATCTGCTCGTAATTCCTTAGGACTTTTAAGTAGGAACTTTCCTAACTGTTCAGTCTTTGTATACATCCTGTACAATCGTTGCATTTTTGTTCTTATCTATGATTGTGCTTATCTATAATATGGATTGTGAGCAAAACAAAGAATTTCAAATTACAAAGAATTTCTCACTTCAATAGGATTGAACGTTGTATGTATGTTGTTGCATGATTTAAGCTTCATGTGGCCGAATCTGGGTTGTTTAAACAATAATCGGTGGGGTCAGGAGTTATGGGGAGAAGGCAGAAGAATGGAGTTGAAAGGGAAAGATAGATCAGCTATGATTGAATGGCTGAGTAGGCGATGGGCCGAATGGCCTAGTTCTGCTCCTATAATTTGTGAACTGATGAATTTATAATAAGCAGATCTTTTAGAAATGCCTGCACTGTCTCAACATAGTTATGTGTGTTGTATAGCTATGAATGCTCCACCCTAGAACTTTTTAGCAGGTAGGGTTCATCTGACTTTCTTCTTAAAACAATCTTTCTCTTAAGAGCAGTGAAAAGTAGATATTTTCCTCAAATACATTTAAATGGCCAAAACCTTGTGATTCAAAATCACTTTTGTTCTCACAAATACTCCTGCCAAACAAATAGTCTCAAAGGATGATCAATATTGAACAGACTTAATTGTGCCTTTTCTGCAGAACTAATTGATCCCTTTCACTCCTTGATCAATGTGTGATTGCAGAAAACTGCATTTGTCCAAACAGCAATCACATGCGCTGCAGAGCAGACACTAATTGCTTTGCACACCACACAGGTGAGAACATTAATTAGTATTTTGCTATGCAAGAACAACGCTCGTAGGTAATTTGTAGAAACTTGGTGAGTCTGTAATTTCTCATACTTAGGGGGCAACCATTTGACCCATCTAGTCCATAGACAATAGGTGCAGGAGTAGGCCATTCAGCCCTTCGAGCCAGCACCACCATTCAAGCTCATGGAGCATATCTATTCTCCCTTATGAATTCCCTCTGTAACTCAGCACTGTGGCGTAGCGGTAGAGCTACTGCCTTACAGCATCAGAGACCCGGGTTCGATTCCGACTATGGGTGCTGTCTGTACGGAGTTTATACGTTCTTCCCATGACCACGTGGGTTTTCTCCGAGATCTTCAGCTTCCTCCTACACTCCAAAGACGGACAGGTTTGTAGGGTAATTGGCTTGGTATAAATGTGAAAATTGTCCCTCGTGTGTGTAGGATAGTGTTGGTGTGCGGGGATCGCTGGTTGATGCGGACTCAGTGGGCCGAAGGGCCTGTTTCCACGCTGTATCTCTAAACTAAACTAAACAAAACTCCACATGGAATATTCAAACAGTTCTGGTCTCCAAGGTGTAGAAAGGATTGAGACACAATCGACAAGACTCAAAAGGATTTACTCAAACTATAACCTAATTGAAAGAAAGATTGAACGTATATTTGTTTCTGGCAAAAATACCAAAGACAGGAGCTTTATTTTCTGAAATGGAGTCTGCAGAGTGAAATGGAGTACATGGGACAATGCATTATATATATCATCTAAGCTGAATAGCAGTGACAATGAATCGCAGTTCAATGCCTGCACTCTAATAAATCCAAGGGGAAATTCAGGAATAACTTCTTTACCCAGAGAGAGATTAGAATGTGGAACTTGTGAGCACAGAAAGTAGATTAAACAGATACGGTCGATGCATTCAGAGGGGAAATAACCACATAAAAGGAGAAAGTAAAAGGTGGACATGTCCATAGAATACAAGCTTTGTAATGCCTGTAATAAATGTACGTTGATGCCTTTTGAAAATGGGTTGGGTGATTTCTCTGCCTTGTTCAAAATTTGCCAGTCGCAAACAATGTTAATAATAAACTTGCCATAATCTAGGTAAAGTAATAAAATAAATGATTTAATATGTAGATATCCTCCAGTCACCCACCAGCCTGCCATTTTACTTTGGCTCCCAGTATTCCAAAGTTTAATGTTCAGACTGCTTCATCACCCATAATCTCCTCTAGTCTTATTACAACATCACCTTCCCACCCTTTCCAACACAGCTTCTCTGGCTGGCTAGAACTGAAACCTATGCCTTGCCATTTGCATTTGCATTTGAACGTTTCATGTCCCATGGGTTGGAATTGTAGTTTTGTTCAGTTTAGTTTAGCGCGGAAACAGGCCCTTTGGCCCACCGAGTCCACACCAACTAGCTATACCCGCACATTAACACTACACTAGCAACAATTTATAGTTACACCAAGCTAATTAACCCACAAACCTGTATGGCTGGAGTGTGGGAGGAAACCGGTGATCTCGACGAAAACCCATGTGGTCACGGGGAGAAAGTACAAACTCCGTACAGATAGCCCCCGTAGTCGGGATCGAACCCGGGTCTCCGGTGCTGTAAGGCAGCAACTCTACCGCTGCGCCATCATGCCACCCTAAAGCAGCATTTCTCCCACCAACATCCATCCCACCCTCTTTTTTTAAAGAGGACGTTTTTAAGCCTACATCATTGAAAAAATCTTGGGTTACATGCTCTGGTTTTTTTATACCTTGGTTTTATTTAATCAGTCTAAAGCTTCTTGAGGTGCTATTTCTGGTGCTAAATGAATGCAAGATGATGCTGCTTCGATAAATCAACCATGGATGGCATATTAATTGAATAACAGGTTTGAGCAGTCATTTGGTCCCAAATAAAGATCACAGAACAATATTTTCATCCTGAACGTAATATAGTACCTGCTTAATGCAATGTACTTATCCATGCAATCCAATTTGTTCCATTTAACTAATGATCATTCTGTCCACGTGAATACTAAATAATTTATGTAAATCTTTGACGTTTTTTTTAGATTTGTTTGTTTGATCAATCAGCTACAAAAAAAATTTAGCTATTAATTTTGAACAGGAACATTAAATTAATGCAAGACTTGAATTGAAAGCTCTAGTTTCAGATGTAATGTGAACCATTTAATTATGTATCAGACAGGCAAAATAAATGGTCATATATATGGGGCATTTACTTACTTATTCTGCAAATATGCATTTATACGAAGGTCATAGAGTCATAGAGTGGGGAACCAGGCCCTTCGGTCCAACTCGCCCACACCGGCCAACATGTCCCAGCTACACTAGTCCCACCTGCCCGTGTTTGGCCCGTATCCCTCCAAACCTGTCCTGTCCATGTAGTTGTCTAACTGTTTCTTAAACGTTGGGATGGTCCCTGCCTCAATTATCTCCTCTGGCAGCACGTTCCATGCACTCACCACCCTTTGTGTGAAGGTTAAGAAGAGCTTTTCTTGTAATTTAAAACATGTACCTAGGAAAAGGATATTCTGGTTGAAGAGTCAATGACAAGGGCATTTCAAACCAAGAGAGCAAAGTCTGGAAAGGGAAAAAGGGATTTTGGGGGCAGCTGCTCAGGAGATATCTTCATTCTTCATGTTGAAGGACGTGGATGTATGAATAAGGACACAAAATGCAGGAGTAACTCAGCGGGTCAGGCAGCAGCCCTGAAGAACGTGGACAGGTGACGTGTCAGGTCAGGACTCTTCTTCAGACCGTTTGCAGGGATGGGGGAAAATAATGTTAGAAGAGTGGAGGGACAAGACAAATGCTGGCAGGTCAAGGATATGGATTGTTTTGCAACATGAAGCAATTTGCTGCAGGAAGGATCATTTCATCTCCAGAAGGAAACATTATAAGTTTTAAGTAGAAAGGAATATTAGACAATGGATACATACACCTCAGGCTACATCAGCTCAAAGGATCAGGTGAATTCCACAAATGCTAAAAAAACAACACAATTTCAAGTGTCTGGAAAAACCAACATTGCCCTTCACCCTAACAGAAAATGCATGCATTCAATTTGATAGAATTACATTTGATAAAATCGTTTCACTTATTTACATTGACAAACCATGTATGAAATATACCATGATCGATCAGGCTATTGGAAACATGGAAATTCTGATTTAACACCATTTTGACCAGCACCATTTGGGGAAGTTAAGTACTATCTCTACTGTGCTGGTAAGAATTTACTCCTTACATAGAGGTTTATCAAAACAAACTTGGATTGTCAGTCAGCCCAGAAAACTTTTAGTAACAACGGGACCCAATGGGTCGTCTAGTTATTAGCTAATATTATCACTGATGTAGCTCCAATCCTGAGTAAGAACCTAATTTGAGTCATTGGAAAGTGAATTCAACAATATTAGTCCTGAAAAAGTTTCAAGGTAGGAATGGAATTCAGCAAGGAAATCAGAGTAATGACAAGGGTAAAGACTTGTTCTTGAAACCTGATAGAAAATGATAATGTTAAGTATTATATAAATCTTATCTAGTGTCATACTGCCCTCTAATGGAGAAGTGATGTCCATGGCTTTAGACCTTTGTCGTGGAGCAGAATTATTTAAACACTTTATTTGGTCCCATTTCAGAGAGGTTTTCCTCTTCCAGGCTCGACCCATCGTTCTACATTGCAACCATAAACGATGAATAACATTCATTTTTATGACTGCATTTTGATCTTACTCCACTGAGGAGGCCGTGTCCCCACTCAGTTCCAAGTTAGATGTAGAGGTCCTTCATACACTCAGGTCAGAATAGTTTAGTTTAGCTTAATGTCACATGTACCAAGGTAGAGTGAAAAGCTTTTTATTGCGTGCTAACCAGTCAGCGGAAAGACTGCACATGATTACAATTAACACCATCTACAGTGTAGAGAGTGGAGTGATCCAAAAGATAATGCGGCACTATCTGAAAGAAAAAAAGGTGGAATTATTCTCAGTGTAACAGCCAGTATTTATTTTCAATCAGCATTAATAAAATACATATTATGATTATTATATATTGTTGTTATATATTCCAGTCACGTATGCTCCTTTGCAATAGCTAGCAAAAGGAGAGTAACTGGATTACAAAATTGCAGATTGGATTCGGTATTTTAGTTTAAAAAAAAATCCAACTTAAATAAAATGCTCAAAATACATTCCTAGCCAGAATAAATAGAAAACATTGGCTAGTTAATTTATTTTAACGAAGTGCAAATTGGATGGATTTCATTTTGATTGCACCATATTACGAAGCTGTGCAGATTTACGAATGCATTTTATCTCAAAGCATATGCGATGCTGTGCACTGGAAATGAAGACTTTCCATCTCAACACACTAGGGCATTAAGCCAAAGGTGAAAATGTACCCTTGAAAATGGATCTTTATTTGTGTAGTAGCAGGTTTTTTTTTACCATAAGGTCGCTTCCTCACTTAGAACAGATTTCGTACCTTCAGCTTGGCCTTTCATGGACTTTCAATATTATGTGGACATTAAACCAATTTTTTTTAATAGCCTGCAAGGAGAAATATCAGACGGGCTGGGAAGATTTTTTGAAGAAAGGCCTGCTCACTGCAATCACAATTTGCTCCAATTTAACCAGCCATTGCCTCGGGCTGCCTACTGATCGGTCACACTGACATAAAAGATTACATTTTCCAAAATAGACAAAATAGGTCTGATAATCTCCATTCAATTTACTAACCTGGGAATCTTGCTCAGTTCAAAGCCAGGCACTTGAGCCTCATTGTTGTTCCAAGTGGGTACAATGATACTCTGTTTTCTGTGATCTTGATGCTTTACTGCTTTCAATAAGATCCCCTGGGCAGTGTGGATCAAAGGATATTTTTTTTGTCAAATACAAAGCAGGAGATGTCATGCATGTATCAGTTGTGAGCCTCAATTGCTGGGGAGGGGTGAGGGATTAAAATTACATTTTTAGTGTGGGTAGGCACAAAATGCTGGAGTAACTCAGCGGGTCAGGCAGCATCTCAGGAGCGAAGGAATGGGTGACGTTTCGGGTCGAGACCCTTCTTCAGACTGATGTCAGGGGAGGGGGCGGGACAAAGATAGGATGTAGTGGGAGACAGGATGACAGTGGGAGAACTGGGAAGGGGAGGGGAAAGAGAGGAACAGAGGAACTATCTGAGTATAAGAAGATAACTGCAGATGCTGGTACAAATCGAAGGTATTTATTCACAAAATGCTGGAGTAACTCAGCAGGTCAGGCAGCATCTCGGGAGAGAAGGAATGGGTGACGTTTCGGCAGGGGGGCGGGACAAAGGAAGGATATAGGTGGAGACAGGAAGAACTGGGAAGGGGGAGGGACAGAGGAACTATCTAAAGTTGGAGAAGTCGATGTTCATACCTCTGGGCTGCAAACTGCCCAGGCGAAATATGAGGTGCTGTTCCTCCAATTTCCGGTGGGCCTCACTATGGCACTGGAGGAGGCCCATGACAGAAAGGTCAGACTGGGAATGGGAGGGGGAGTTGAAGTACTCGGCCACCGGGAGATCAGTTTGGTTAATGCGGACCGAGCGTAGGTGTTCAGTGAAGCGATCGCCGAGCCTGCACTTGGTTTCGCCGATGTAAATAAGTTGACATCTAGAGCAGCGGATGCAATAGATGAGGTTGGAGGAGGTGCAGGTGAACCTTTGTCTCACCTGGAAAGACTGTTTGGGTCCTTGGATTTAGTTGAGGGGGGAGGTAAAGGGACAGGTGTTGCATCTCGTGCGGTTGCAGGGGAAAGTGCCCGGGGTTGGGGTGGTTTGGGTAGGAAGGGACGAGTGGACCAGGGAGTTACGGAGGGAACGGTCTCTGCGGAACGCAGAGAGGGGAGGGGATGGGAAGATATGGCCAGTGGTGGGGTCCCGTTGTAGGTGACGGAAATGTTGGTGGATTATTTGTTGGATCCGCTGGCTAGTGGGGTGGAAGGTGAGAACGAGGGGGATTCTGTCCTTGTTGCGAGTGGGGGGAGGGGGAGCAAGAGCGGAGCTGCGGGATGTAGAAGAGACCCTAATGAGAGCCTCATCTATAATGGAGGAGGGGAAGCCCCGTTTCCTGAAGAACGAGGACATCTCTGAAGCCCTAGTGTGAAACACCACATCCCGGGCGCAGATGCGGTGTAGACAGAGGAATTGGGAGTAGGGGATAGACTTTTTGCAGGGGACCGGGTGGGAAGAAGTGTAGTCCAGATAGCTGTGCGAGTCAGTGGGTTTATAGTAAATGTCCGTCACTAAACTGTCTCCTGTGATGGAGATGGTGAGGTACAGAAACGGGAGGGAGATGTCGGAGATAGTCCAGGTATATTTAAGGGCAGGATGGAAATTGGAGGTGAAGTGTATGAAGTTAGTGAGTTCTGCATGGGTACAAGAGGTAGCACCAATGCAGTCGTCGATGTAGCGGAGGTAGAGTTCGGGGATGGGGCCGGTGTACGCCCGGAACAGGGATTGTTCGACGTACCCGACAAAGAGGCAGGCGTAGCTAGGGCCCATGCGAGTGCACATAGCTACGCCTCTGGTTTGGAGGAAGTGGGAGGAATCAAAGGAGAAGTTGTTGAAGTTGGAGAATTCAATGTTCATACCACTCAGGTGTAAACTGCGCAATCGAAATATGAGATGCTGTTCCTCCAATTTGCGCTGGGCCTCACTATGACAATGGAGGAGGCCCAGGACAGAAACAGCCTCAATTGAGGTCAAAATTGTGCAATGATCCTGCAACAGCAGTCGACACAAGCCTTTATCAATGAATAGAAATCAAAGATGGAATATAGTGTAACAAAGAGTGGAGTCATGCATTTTGGCAGTAGGAATAATGGCGTAAACTATTTTCTAACTAGGGAGAGAATCCAGAAATCGGAGGTGCAAAGGGACTTGGTAGTGCTGGTGCAGGATTCTCAAAAAGTTAATTTGCAAGTCGAATCGGTAGTAAGGAAGGCAAATGCAATGCTAGCATTTATTTCAAGAGGACTAGAATACATAAGCGGGGATGTAATGCTTGGGCTCTATAAAGCGCTGGTCAGGCCGCATTTGGTTTATTGTGAGCAATATTGGGCACCATTTCTAAGGAAGGATTTTCTGGCTCAGGAGAGGGTCCAGAGGAGGTTTACAGGAATGATCCCAGGAATGAGTGGGATAACATATGATGAGCTTTTGACGGCACTGGGCCTGTACTCGCTGGAGTTTAGAAGGATGAGGGGGGACCTCATTGAAACATCGAATAGTGAAAGGCTTGGATAGAGTGGATGTGGAGAGGATGTTTCCACTAGTGGGAGAGTCTAGGACTAGAGGTCATAGCCTCAGAATTAAAGGACATTCCTTTAAGGAGATGAGGAGGAATTTCTTTAGTTAGAAGGTGATGAATCTGTGGAATTCTTTGCCATAGAAGGCTGTAGAGGCCAAGTCAATAGATGCAGTATTTTTAAGGCAGAGATAGATAGATTCTTGATTAGTATGGGTTTCAGGGGATATGGGGAAAAGGCAGGAGAATGTGGTTAGGAGGGAGAAATAGATCAGCCATGATTGAATGGCAGAATGGACCTGATGGGCCGAATGGTTTAATCCTGTTCCTGTCACTTATGACCTTAAAGACAATTAGGGTGGAAACAGGCAGTGATAGAATTAAGGTGAAGATGGCTGACTTTCTGCTCTTCTTTTCCACTGTATTTAATGCAGCCTGGATTTGGGCATTCAGGGATGTCAACCAATCAGTCTCAACAATCACTGCAAACCCTAATTCTGGTTGAGACCTTGATGTTATTTAGCTCTTATTTCCATATTTCATTATGACTGAAGAGGAAGCCATTTTGACCCAATAAATCAATGCCAACTTCTGAAGAAGGGTCTCAACCAAAAACATCACCCATTCCTTCTCTCCAGAGATGCTGCCTGTCCCGCTGAGTTACTCCAGCATTTTGTGTCTATCTCCATGACAATCCCATTCCCCAACTAATTTTTCCTGTAACTTATGCTACCATTTTCCACAACTCCTCTCCTCCTCCTCGATTTTATCTCCCACCTACCCACTTGGGGCAATTTGCCATGGCCAATTAACCGACCAAATCACACATCATTGGGAAATGGGAGAAACCTATGCTATAATAGGGAGGGTGTGTTTAAATGCTAGACAGACAGCACTGGAGACCAGGAATGAAGCCGAGTGGATGAAACGTTGTGCTTGTGCAATTTAACAGCCAGTGTTGGGTAAGTATTGCATGCAGCTTTGCAATACTTTTTTGGAGCCAAGATGAACAAAGTGTGCTCCCAAAGTCTTGCACCCTCATCTGAGTGATAATTCCTTTAGTTTAGAGATATAGCATGGAAACAGGCCCTTCGGCCCAGAGTCCGTGCCGACCAGCAATCACCGCACATTAACACTACCCTACACCCACCAGGGACAATTTACACTTATACCAAGCCAATTAACCTACAAACCTGTACGTCTTTGGAGTGTGGGAGGAAACCGAAGATCTTGGAGAAAACCCATGCGGTTACGGGGAGAACATACAAACTCCGTACACAGTAACCGTAGTCGGGATTGAACCCAGGTCTCCAGCAACTCTACCACTGCACCAACGTGCTGCCCTCTGAAAACCCAATAGTCTCTAAACCCTATAGATAAACTGCAGTGGAAAGCAGTGAAAGTCGGAACTTCACAGATCACCACATCAAGGTAGTCACCCAGCCTGCCATGTAGCATGGTTGCCTGGTACATACTGCTGGTCAGCTTCCTGTCAGTTTAAATTAATTGCAAACTAGCTAAAAACTTCTATAAAAATCTCAAAATATTTCAAGTGCATGAACTGAAGGGATGCAGGAAGTCTCTTGAGGAATATCCTAGCACGGAGGCGCAGTGACAGAGTTGCTGTCTTACAGTGTCAGAGACTCAGGTTCGATCCTGACTACGGGTGTTGTCTGTGTGGAGTTTACACATTCTCCCTGTGATCTCATGGGCTTTCCCTGGATGCTCTGGTTTCCTCCCACATTCCAAAGACATGCAGGTTTGTAGGTTAATTGGTTTCTGCAAGTTGTCCCTAGTGCATCTGATAGAAGTGGTGTACGTGTAATCATTGGCTGGCGTGGACTCAATGGGTCAAAGGGCCCGTTTCCATGCTGTGTTTCTAAACTAAGCATAAAAGCATAGTACTATTCAGATATTGCCTTGAAAAGAAGCATTAAATGGAGACCAGATGAAAAAGAAATATCCATCTATGGATTAGGTGAGGCACATTTTTAAATCCTGTAACATAAATTAACTTTTTAGTTTCTTTATGAATCGAGATAACAAAATATTCAACCATCAATTTTTAATAATCTTGTTATATAACAGATCTCTATTCACAGCTATACTGCACGATTGAACTGCATATTTATAACACTTCAATCCTTTTGTCTCACACTTTTTCCATCATCTCTGACCTTTATCCAATTATCAAAATGCCCCCTCGCCTATGTTCACCTATTACCTGCCACGCTTTGTCCTGCCTCTCCTCTCTTCTAACTTTTGTCCCCCTCCCAACCCCCCTCCATCAGTCTGAAAAACTACCCAGTCCCATCCAAAATGGAACCTGTTCATGTTCTCCGCCTGATCTGTTGAGTTACTCCAGCATTCTGTGCCTTTAGGTCGTAAGGAATAGTAGAATTAAGCCATTCGGCCCATCAAGTCTACTCCACCATTCAATCATGGCTGATCTATCTCTCCCTCCTAACCCCATTCTCCTGCCTTCTCCCCGTAGTCTCTGACACCCGTACTGATCAACAATCTATTGATCTCTGCCGTAAAAATATCCAGATTTGACCTCCACAGCGTTCTGTGGCAAAGAATTCCACAGATTCACCACCCTGACTAAAGAAATTTCTCCTCGTCTTTGATTTGTAAACCATCATTTGCAGTTCCTTCTCCTTCTTTCGTATGTCAACAACAATCAAAAGTGGCAATTGGTGCTTCAGAGTACCGTAGTTGATGCTTTGCTGCAAATGTTGCCAGTTCCGTAGAACTACCCAGGGTGGACGACGACGATGTAAAGCAGCTCCCACCCCTGCAGTTCCTTGTTTTTGCATGATTGAAGGCTGACCGGCAGGAAGAATCCTAGACCCATGTCCTGGAGTAAACTATGTACGGCACGGTGGCGCAGCGGTAGAGTTGCTGCCTTACAGCAAATGCAGCGCCTGAGACGCAGGTTCGATCCCGACTACGGGTGCCGTCTGTACGGAGTTTGTACGTTCTCCCCGTGACTTGCGTGGGTTTTCTCCGAGATCTTCGATTTCCTCCCACACTCCAAAGACTTACAGGTATGTAAGTTGATTGACTGGGTAAAATGTAAAAATTGTCCCTAGTGTGTGTAGGATAGTGTTAATGTGCGGGGATCGCTGGGCGGCGCGGATTCGGTGGGCCGAAGGGCCTGTTTCCGCGCTGTATCTCTAAATCTAAAAAATCTAAATCTAAAACCCAAATATGGTTTCAAATATTGGTTAATGGGCCCACAGCAATAATGAGCAGGGAATCAGAGGTTGTGTTACTGGACTACTAAGTAAAAAGTCCTATTTTCTGAAAAGTCTCAGACTTAAATTCAATCACAGCAGCGGGGGATTTAAGTTCAACTAAATAAACCATAAAGGTACAAAGTACTCAAAACAAGAATAATGATCAGGAAATTGTTTTAATCATAGAAACCTATCTGGATTATACAGAATTAGGGGTGGTCAATATGTGTATCAATTACTATGATGGCTGCATCCCACAAACACAGAAAAAATGAGGTCAAACATATAGAATTGATTTCCAAACAATGAAAGCAGAATCCTACCTCCAAATTGAATTAGCTCCTGCAAAATTAAGGTCAGTGCAATAGAATCTGATAGACAATTAGAATCAACAAGAGCAATTGTATAACTAGATAGATATGCAGCAATGGGAAAAATAATCAACTTTGCAATGGTTGAAGCACAGGATAGATACTTTTTTTTATTAATGAGGACAGAAAGGGAATTGCGATGAAAAATAGGAATGGTTCAGTCGTACTTTTAATCTAACTTCATTCAATAATTTATTACTACCAAGAACGAAAGGGGTGAATCTGAAAAATAACGAGAAAACAAAAATTGAATTGCATCCAAGATGCAAGTTCCAAGCTAATGCGACTATTATAAAATATTAAAAGGTACAGAAGACTTATTGACCAAAAAACCCCATTGTGCGGTCAGTGGGCACGGCCTTAATCTCTCTCATATCACCAGTGACGGCTCGGGTTACAGCAAAGCTGGTGGAAGTTGGTGTGACAGAAATAAAGGGGGCGAACATAAAAGGCTGAGAGAAGAAATTACTGAGTGATCAGGAGAATTATGGAGATGCTGGCTGCAATCTTAGTTATAGAGAAAGTGCTGAAGGACTGGAAAATGTTTAAAAGTTATACTATGGTACTCTGATCTTCAAACGATCAGAGCAAAAGGCACAAGACCATTAAAAAAAAATTAGTTACAGCGCATTAACTGGCACCATCAGCAATTTCCCTATTTCCAAAACCTTCTGGAATACAGAATTCCAGAAATTGACCACCCAATGTGAGAAGTTCCTAAGTGCCTCACTTTCAAATGGTCACCCCTAATTTTGTAACGATGTTACTTTGTTTAAGGTTCCTCCACTCGTGGAAACGTCTTGACATCGACCTTCTCATCTTCCCCAAGGATCACCTGCGGTTAAATAACATCACCCCTTATTCGTCTGAACTCCAAAATACGGATCTAATTTCTTTAGCTACACGTGATGGGACACAGAATTATCACAGAAATTATACCAATGAATCTCTTTTGAACTGCCTCCAATGCCTGTAAATCCTTTCTTAGAAATAGGGACAGACCGGGACACATGTTCAGGTCTCACCAATACCCTTGGATAATTGTAAGAATACTTCACTATTTCTAAATTCCAACCCTCTTACAAATTGAGTAATGGACAATTTGCCTTGCTAATAACTTGCTGCACCAGACCTCTACCACTTTGCAATTCATGCAGAACACCTCGTACTTCAAAGCACCTTGTACTTTGCTCACCTGCAATCATTCTCCATTTATATAATGGTCTGTCTTTAGATTCCTCACACCAAAGTGCGTGACCTCCGCGTTCCCATGTTAAACTCCATTTGCTAATTCTTTTTGTCTACTTGCTGTCTAACCATGTCCTGTTGCAGTCAAAATTTCCTTATCACGCAATGCTCTCAATTTTCATGCCACCGCCAAAAATGGATACCTTACCTCTGCCCCCTTCATCAGGTAACTCATATAAATTGTAAATAATTAATGAAGAGGACAGCAGTGGCAGAGGTAGAGTAGCTGCCTTACTGCGCTGGAGACCTGGGTTTGATCCTGATTACGGGCTGGAGTTTGTATGTTCTCCCTGTGACCGCGTGGGTTTTATCTGGGTGTTCCGGTTTGCACCCACATTCCAAAGACTGGCAGGTTTTGTTGGTTAATTGGTTTCTGTAAATTGTCTTTAGTGTGTAGGATGTAACTAGTGTACAGGTGATAGCTGGCTGGCAGGCCAAAGGGCAGGTTTCCATGCTGTATCTCTAAACAGACAAAAACTGACCCTTGAGGCATCCCATTAGGTATATCCTTCCAGCCTGAAAAGGCCCTGCTTATTCTGAATTTGTCTTCTGTGCGATAACCAGTCCTCAATACATGCAGACACACTTTTCCCAATTTCATGAGCTCTAATTTTATGCACCAGCCTTTTGTGGTGCCTTGCCAAATGAGGATCAGGTTCATAAAATATGTGGAAAATAACTGATACATGCCTCAGCCACATTCCATGGCCATCATGATATAAAGAAAATTAACATTTGAAAACTATTTCTAACTTTAAAAAGTTACAAAAATGTAAATGCTTGAAACAGTTTTTGAAATAATCTACAATAATACATGTATTTGTTCCTTGCACCTTTTAACCTTTTAAAATAAATCTGAAAGCTGTCCACGTGCTGGGTCCAAACTGGAAGATAGTTTATGCGCATCCCCCCAAGGTGATGCAGATTTACTACAGGTTCAGGCCCCATTGGAGAACTCATCTACTTCACTGAACGCATTACTTCAGTCAGTTGACCAGAGTTGAGAGTTTCACTTCCAAGTGGAAATCCTGCACTTCATGAAAATTGTGCAGGGAACTGCAAACATTTCTCCACAAAATTTGAGTGAAGAGCCAGGAATACATCCCTGCTTGGTCCTCTTTGAGATCCTTTATGTCCACTGAGATGCAAAGCCTTAGTTTAATGCCTCACCCGAGAAAAAGAAGAGACCTCTGATAAAGAGTACTCTCAGTATCACACTGCCCAGATTTCTATGTATACAGTGCCCTCTATGTTTGGGATAAAGACCCATCATTTATTTATTTGCCTCTGTATTCCACAATAATAAAGGCCATTTTTATACATTTTGGTTTCACCATGTAGAAATTACGGCTGTGCTTATGCATAGTGTCCCCCCCCATTTCCAGGCACCATAATGTTTGGAACACAATAATGTCATGTAAATGAAGTAGTCATGTTTAATATTTTGTTGTATATCCTTTGCATGTAATGACTGCTTGAAGTCTGCAGTTCACTGACATCACCAGTTGCTGGGTGCCTTCTCTGCTAGGCCTGTGTTGCAGCCATCTTTAGCTTATGCTTGTTTTGGGGACTAGTCCCCTTCAAATTTCTCTTCAGCATATAAAAGGCATGCTCAATTGGGTTCAGATCGGGTAATTGATTGGCCACAAGAATTGACCATTTTTTAGCATTGGAAAAACTCCTTTGTTGCTTTAGCAGTATGCTTCGGATCATTGTCTTGCTGTAGAATGAACTGCTGGCCAATGAGTTTTTAGCATTTGTTTGAACTTGAGCAGATAGGATGTGTCTGTACACTTCGGAATTCATGATGCCACTACCATTTGCAATTGCATCATCAATAAAGATAAGTGAGCCAGTACCTTCAGCTCAATGACCATACATGCCCAGGCCATAACACCACCACCACTGTGTTTCGCAGACGAGGTGGTATGCTTTGGATCTTGGGCAGTTCCATCTCTCCTCCGTACTTGGCTCTTACCATCACTCTTGATATGTTAATCTTCGTCTCATCTGTCCACAATACCTTTTTTCCAGAACTGTGGTTGCTCTTTTAAGTACTTCTTGGCAAACTGTAACCTGGCCATCCTATTTTTGTGGCTAACTATTGGTTTGCATCTTGCAGTGTCACGTCTGTATTTCTGTTCATGAAGTCTTCTGTGGACAGTGGTCATTGATAAATCCACACCTGACTCCTGAAGTGTTTCTGATCTGTCAGACAGGTGTTTGAGGATTTTTCTTTATTATAGAGAGAATTCTTGTCATCAGCTGTGGAGGTCTTCCTTTGCCTGCCAGTCCCTTTGCGATTAGTAAGCTCACCAGTGCTCTTTCTTCTTAATGATGTTCCAAACAGTTGATTATGGTAAGCCTAAGGTTTGGCTGATGTCTCTAACAGTTTTATTCTTGTTTCTCAGTCTCATTATGGCTTCTTTGAATTTCATTGGCACAACTTTGGTCCTCATGTTGATAAACAGCAATAAAAGTTTCCAAATGTGATGGAAAGACTGGAGGAAAGACTAGGTGCTGAGAGTTCTATTGTACCTGCATTAAGGAGGCAATTAAACACACGTGAGCAATTACAAACACCCGTGAAGCCATGCATCCCAAACATTATGGTGCCCTGAAATGTGGGGACTATGTATAAACACAGCTAATTTCTACATGGTGAAACCAAAATGTATAAAAATGGCCTTTAATAAAATCTGACAAATGTGCACTTTAACCACATGGGATTTTTTTCCATCACAAATCTCAAATTGTGGAGTACAGAGGCAAATAAATAAATGATGGGTCTTTGTCCCAAACATTATGGAGCGCACTGTATAAACACAGCTGTAATTTCTACATGGTGAAACCAAAATGTATAAAAATGGCCTTTATTAAAATCTGACAATGTGCACTTTAACCACATATGGTTTTTTCTATTACAAATCGCAAATTGTGGAGTACAGAAGCAAATAAATAAATGATGGGTCTTTGTCCCAAACATTGCGGAGGGCACTGTAAGTGTATGGAAGAGAGTTTGAATCTGTATCTTTGATTTAAGAGGCAAATACACTACCAACTGAACTACAGCAACACACGAGTTTAATCAGAAAACATTTCTCATTTTGGACCTTGCTGTAAGTTTTACAGCATACAATGCTCTGGTTTAATTCAAGGCTTTCATGCAGCAAACCTGTAAACAGCAAAGTCATTACCATGTTAACTCGCAAATGGCACCAAAATATATTTTGTTAACGAATTTTTGTAATTTAGCATTTACGTTTCAAAATTTCCCCTCTTTCTTTAATTGAAAATGGGTCTATCCTAACACAGTAGTCATAATACCGCATAGAATCAGGCCCTTTGTACAACATGTCCATGCTGTCTGTGATGCCCATCTAGGAGAATCACCATTTGATGGCATTGGACCCATATTTCTCTGCTCCTTTCTTTTGCAAGAACCTGTGCAAATGCCATCTAAACATATAGCTCGTATAGATATTAAGGCTTTTAAATACCCTGGTCCCATTTCCTCAGCTGCACCCAATTTTGACCAAAATAGTAATACAATTTATTACAAAAGGTGTGTGCATCGGTCGGTAAAAACCACAATTATTCATGAAAACAAAAGGCCTATCAGAGGGAAGAAAATTTGAATTTAGAAATTTAATTTCCATTTATTACTTCAGCTTTTTTACAGCTTTATAATTCAACGTTTATAAAAAAACAAAACCCTTTAAGTCAAAAGATGACAAATTCAAAATAGTCATTACAGATTTGTTAAGCTCCCACAAAAGAACAGCATCTAAACAAGTTTTACTCTGAGAACAACCGTAACAGTAGAAGACACTAACAGCTTGGTTGAAACCAACCTGTTACACAAAGCAAAATACAATCCAAAGCTACTGTCAACCAGGAATTCTTAATCCTTCAGATCCTGGTAGTACCATCCTCTTCCTATAACAATTTTGATTTTTAAAAAAGAGACTTCCAGTGTTCTAGATACAGCACATTTTCACGTGAAGCTCTTTGTAAAGAATGTTGTGGACAATCAAACGGCTCAAATAAAACTCAAACTCTGCAGAAACTACACAACAGATCGTATTAGTGGATTAAACACAAAGGATTTGTACACTTACATAAACAATGTCACAAAATACCATTACATAATGATAGCCAAGACAAATACTGCAAACAGATTTTTAAAAATTAATTTTCACTGTTCAGTCATAAAGATATAAATTTAGTCAATTCAGTGCAAATCTAGCATGGTTTGTGGCTGCAACCATAAGACCGATTCGCCCCAAATTCACTTAATTTATTCTACTTAAATGTTATTTTATGAAATCAGATGCACATAATGGACTTATCATTCTTCAGCAGACCATTTAGAAAGGAGTTGGAATATTTTGGACCAAAGACATGCCTCAAATGCCTGTTCTCAAGAGCAGTCTATCTCATGGCCAGCTGACAGAGACCATGATTCTTAATGGCGGAAATAAAACACCTCTCTTCTTCAAAGTGCTGTGTCTTATGTCCAGATGCTAAAGAATGAATCTCACCCGAGAAGAGGAGCAACTTTACAGCAACAAATTGAGACCAAAAGGCTTCCCAAATAATATTGCATTTAAAGATGTAGCTGTGAAAAATCAAAGCCAAAAATTTTTGGCCTGTGATAAAACACAAAATAATTAATATGGTTTACCTATATGAAAAATAATTCTAGCGTAGTTAAGTGGCAATGTCAGTGTTCATGAGTGGTATGGAGCCATCTTAATGCACTGGTGTCATTACAACAGCCATTTTTAAAATGTACAAAGCCCTTGTGCCTAATCCATTCAGTCTGCTTAAGTTAGTTTATTTCAGTACTCTCCCTCATGATGTTGGTGAGGCTTGAGCTTTTCTCATTGAACGCAGAGCCTTCTCTCGCAGATGCTTTTCTAGATCATCTAGGTTTTCTTCTTCACTTTCTGATTCCTGTAATTAATCAGATTAATAATGAGAAAAACTTCACAATGTCTTTTTTAACCATTAAAAAGTTTCCTCAGTTTTAATCTGAATAAAAGATTCTACAATATCTAAATTTATCAGGCAGGTACAGCTGCAGTTACTTGAATATCATTTTTTAAGACTTGTACTGAAAGGAAACCTGCTTCATAGCCCATCAAGTTCATACCCACTATCAAACATCTATCTGTACTAACTCTAGAATAATTCAGTTTTTTCCCCCCCACAACCATCAATCCTCCCAGATTCTATCACTCGTCTATACCCTGGAGGCCAATTAACCTACAAACCCGCATGTCTTTGGGATGTGGAAGTAAACTGAAGTGCCTGGGGAAATCCCATGCAGTCACTGTAAGTTCGCAAACTATCTGAAATCAGAGGGGGAGATTGAAGCTTTGCAGCAGCAGCAATACAAGCTGTGCCGCTCCAAATACATCTATAAATATACTTTGCAGAAAATTAATATCCCTACTCAATAAAATTTTGATAAAAATCACATCGAACAAAATTAACCGGACTCTCATTTCTTACCATGTGCCTAAGCTCCTCTTGCTTGTCTTATTTTCAAATCAGATTTTGCAATTTCTCAAATCTTAACCTGTTATTGTTACCACCCATAATCTGCAATACAAAGGCATCAATCTATGATTCTCTTCGACCCATTGGTCACCACAGAATAATGATCAGACAAGCAGTAAGACTAAAAATGAGCAAAATCCTCAAAAAGGTATCCATTATTAAGATATACACCAGAGCAGTAAATTATGCCGTCTACAGTGTTTATGGGCAGAAAACCCACAATTTTAGTTCTTTTTTTCATCAATGGTTTTAATTCATCTTTAGACACAATCTCACCTTTGTGGGTTCTGAAGCTTCTGGCTGAGGTGACTTTGCTGGAGCTTCTGCAGGTTCAACCTTTTCTTCCACAGCTGCAGCTGGTGCCACGGCAGCCTTTTCTTTCTTATGCTTCTTGTGTTTCTTGTGTTTTTTGTCCTTCTTGTGTTTCTTGTCCTTCTTCTTCTTCTTCTTCTTCCCTCCAGCTTCTTGATCAGAGACCTTGAAGGCAAAAGGCAGCATTACCTCAACGCTACTCTACATATATTTCTTCTGCACTTAGAATTTCAATTTTAAATGACCGACAATATAGCTTCAAGGCATAATTTATTTTATCACCAACATAAATATTTAAAACAAAGAGGAGACACAAGGAATTGCTGATGCTGGAATCTTGAGTAAAACACAGAATGCTGGAGCAACTCAGTGGGTCAGGCAACATCTCTGGAGGATATCAATAGTAATATTTTTTTAGTCTGAAGAAAGGTCCCGACCCAAAAGATCACCTATGCATGATCTCGAGATGCTGCCTGACCCGCTAAGTTACTCCAGCACTTTGTGTTTTATTTAAAACAAAGGCAGTTTCAGAACAGCATGACAGCATGTTAAGAATACAACTTTAACATATTGAATATCCTTGTGTTCTAGAAGCAGTTAGAAATTAACTTTTGACACAAAACAAAGCTCTAATATATCTACATATTCACAAATATTTATAACATAGTGAGATAAAGTTACATGTGTGCTTTGCAAGACCGATATTGGTAGCATTCCCAGTGAAAGATAATCAGCAGGAAGAAAATTAAAGATGGGCACGATAGAAATTTCAATGAGGGAGGATTACAATCAGAAATTATAGTGTCATTCAAATGAATGTGAATAACTCTTGTATCACTGTCGAAAAATAATCAAAGCTGTTCAACAAAAATTTATTCAAACCAATAACATCATTTTTCTATTGAAAAAGGACTTATATCATCATATCATATATATACAGCCGGAAACAGGCCTTTTCGGCCCACCAAGTCCGTGCCGCCCAGCGATCCCCGTACATTAACACTATCCTACACCCACTAGGGACAATTTTTACATTTACCCAGTCAATTAACCTACATACCTGTACGTCTTTGGAGTGTGGGAGGAAACCGAAGATCTCGGAGAAAACCCACGCAGGTCACGGGGAGAACGTACAAACTCCTTACAGTGCAGCGCCCGTAGTCAGGATCGAACCTGAGTCTCCGGCGCTGCATTCGCTGTAAAGCAGCAACTCTACCGCTGCGCTACCGTGCCGCCCTTCCGTGGAACTTGTTTCATTACAAGCAAATAATCTTTCAATTTCAGGAACATTGTTCATAAAACCATACAATCAATGAAACCAAAGTGGGAACTTAAAAATGTTATGGAACAGAATGCTGAAATTTAACAATATTATTACCTTGAGAGGAGATGGGCTAACTGAAGCACTCTTTGGCTTTTTAACTGGTGGTGGTGGAAGGACAGGTGTTGGTGACCGACTAGCAGATTGTGATCTGGAGACTGAAGCCACTGGCCTTTTTTTGGGAGCAGGCTCAGGGGATCGAGATGCAGATCTGGATGATGTAGCCCTTCGCACAACTTGTAGATTTGGCGAGACCCTGTGAAATTCATAAATGCAATTATAGAAGCATTGAAACTTATCCTCCGCAACAATAATTATTCTGCAACATAAAATTCTAACTGAAATTTAAATAGTGTTATGAGGTGACATTTATTAAATGCTCTAATTATTAGAATCAATTGCAAATTAACAATCTATTGGGGAAAAAATGAAGTTACCATTTCAGTTGCAGAACACTAGCAGCTAAAATACATGAGTAAGCTAATTTTTCTTACATTTACGTGGAAGGTTTATTATTATAACCAATGAGGTACTGTAAAAAGCTTTGTTTTGCATTCTATGCAACAGATCTGATAATACTATACATAAATACAATCACTTCAAACTCAAGTACAATACATACAGCAAAAGGGAGGATAAAAAATGCAGAATATAGTTCTACAAAACAAAGCTTCGAATTGGAAGTTACAGCATAAAACTGGAAAAATCATAAACATCAAAGTGAGAATGTACTTTACTCATGTAAATGTAATCAAAATTAAAACCATTCAGATAGAATTCAAATACTTTCACAATGTAAATCTGAATTCATAATTAATTAACATTGCACAACGTTCTTACTTTTTAGGTTTCTTCGGTTCTGGTGTTCGTGAAACACGCCGGATTGGCCTATTACTTGGGGATGGGGACATATGACGGCGCTGTGGTGGTGGTGGTGACATTGATACTCTTCGTGCTGGTGGTGGACTCACAGATCCACGTATTGGCCTGGGTCTTGGAGATGGTGAGTGGCGTTTGTGTGGTGGCGGTGAGCGAACATCTCTGTTGGATCTAGTAGGTGGTGATCCTCTCCGACGCCGGGAAGAGGGAGAGGGAGAACTACGTCGCTTTGGTGCTGGTGACGGAGATGCCCGCCTCCTGGGTGGTGGTGATGGAGTATACCTCCTCTGAATTGGGGGTGAATAGCGTCTGGGTGAGGCTGAACGTCGACGTGGTGGTGGAGATGGCGATCTAAAAGCAAATCAAAGAGAAAACCAAATGAGCAATTATTCAAAGAATTGTCACGATTGCAGCACGCTAAATTAATGTGGTTCTCATGATTCTTTCATTTTAATCAATTGGTTCTATTAGGTGCAAACCATAACTTTGATTCTATTAAGTGCATAAAATTTGAAATAAATGGCCATAGAAATAAACAATAATTCACGACATGATAGAAATATAATTTTAGAGATATATTCTTCAGAAATTAAGCAGCCATGGCATTTCAAGGAGTTTGAGATCAAATTAGAAAGATAACAGCTCTGATCCTTGACTAACAAAACTCAGATTGGACGACAGTAGACACACAAATAGTGTCTGCACAAGGCAAGGGAATAAAAAAGATTGTAATTCTGATTACAATTATCCTATTGCAAAGAATGCATATTTAAATAAAATGACATTCCTAATTAAGGTTAAACAGAAGCCCGTCAAAGTTTGTGATATTAGGGTGGGAAATGAAGAAAATCAAAAAAGAGTAATTTTACAGAGGAAGGGGAGTTCATGTAGCAGAGGATGCTATTAGAACAGGGCTCCACTAAAACACACAGTAATACATCCTGACAATATTACTCTAAAGTCAAAACATAATGTTAGTTTCCCAATGCACTTCAAACTTTTAAAAAACATTACTATTTCTGTACAATTAAACTTAAAAGCCTCCAAGATCCCTTTATTTTTTCAGCACCTTATTTATTGTGCCTATCTTGTGCTTTATATAGCATATGTGGTACAGCAATATTGCAAAGATTTGGAATGGATTGATAAAGCCTCAAAATGGGATTGCAATTTTCATATAACCTAATACAACAAAATCCAGTTACAAATATTCCCACTCTTTGTGAAAGCCAAAGGAAATGGTGTATTCAATCAATTATGAACTCCTGCTCCATTGCAAAATTATCAATATGTCAATGTGGCTCTGGACAAGATATTCAATTACAAATATAACAACAATTAAGATAGGACATACAGTTTACAGGAAAACCGGTGAACAGAAGGCTCATTGTAATCGCAGCAAAATGTACTTTTCAGGAAACTTGCAAAAACAAATTACAGCTTAATTCATTAAAAAAGGACAGCACTATATATTGGGGACATTTCTAGAAAGGGATTATCAATGGCAAAATTATATCTGGTTTAACCACACCTGTGACTGTTTCATAAATGGTGATATAATATTTTTCGTATCCGAGTACATTTGAATTTGATCTCTGAACAATGTGGGCTATATGCATAATTAATATCTGTACATATTGGAACGACAAAGAATAAAAGCACACGAATGATAAATTAATTTTGCCTACTTTTATCATGAATTTCACCTTTGTCCCCAAATAATGCAACAGGATAGCAAGGTGTACTAACCTGCGTCTTAGCGGAGACGGTGATCTACGCCTTCTCGGGGGACTTGGGGTCCGCCGGCGTCTCGGCGGTGGTGATGGGCTTCTCCTCCTCCTATATACCATACAGCAGCATGTGAGCATTTACTACGGCAGCAGCACAAATTAAATAACTGTAGATCCCTCACTGACCCACTAACTTCCATCGCAAAAGTGTAAAACCTGTTTTAGCCAAAACAAATGGATCCATCGATTCATGTTGCTTTGTAAAGATTTTTGAAAAGGATGTTTCGTTTTACACAATAACCACTAAATGATTTTTAATTAGCCAATAAAATCCAGGTTCTAGTACACTTTTTCAGATATTTTGAAGGAAATGACAACCAAACTTAATTTTACTGTTAATTTTAATTTTTCGATCTATTAATATGTATAAAAACACAAGATTTGGGATGCAATTCAAATTTGGATGCATCAAAAACTCTGTGATGTACAATTTCTAACCCGAAATAGGTCATTTTACCCAGGACTTGGATTATTCAGGTCTGCACAATGTTCACTGACCAACCATTTGAGATGCTACAGTAACCTCTGCACATTTAGGCAAGGAAGCTCTTTAAAGGATCATCCCTTTAACAGTTACTTGTATAATCAGGCTTAATATGTCAATCGATTCAGGTGGCTATTTCCACAAAAGGAATTTTACTCCAAAAGTCAAAGCCTTTAAAAATAAAAGGAACATTGCCTTTAAATACATATAGATCAAGTATAAATCTTTCGGACAGTATTAGCACAAAGTTAAGGGCATTAAACGTGATTAGAACTGCTACTATTTAAAGAACATACAATGTTTAGCAAATAAAAAAAATTGAGATTCACTTGCATTTATTTTTTAAATTATAAAGGTAAATCGTTTGTGTATTCAAAAGGTTAAAAGATCACAAATTTTAGTAATTATACAGAAAGGGGATGAATTTTGTTTTAAACTTTTATGTCACCAAATAAAATAAAGCAATCTGTTTGGCTGGCCATCAAAACTAAATTGTAAAATTCATGTTGAAACTGAGCAATGGCCGCAGAATAAAGAACATCACCATTAACATTGTTATTTTATTCATTACTGTATAATTCATGAGTTATGCATAGCTCACACCAACAAAAATACTGTCCGTCACCACGAGATCCCAAATACAGTGAAAACCACGTGTTTTGTGTCAAATTTAATGACTAAATCACCTATTTATACAAAAACAGAAAATGCTGACATCACACCACAGGTCAAGCTGCATCCATCCCAGCTTGTCCTGTTGTATTTTCTGTATTTGCTTTCAATTTACAACATCTGCATTTTTTTTGCTCCATCTTCCCATAAGAATGCTTTCCATTGCTTCCTAAACTATATCAATGTGCCAAAACTGAAAGCATTGTTCTGAACTGAACATTCACAACAATAATTCTACTCCCCTAAATGAAACATTCAAGTGTAAAAAATCAGACTGGTAACAGCTATTCTTTACTGTGGTTTACACAGCACTCAATAGAATGAACCTGTCTAACTCACGAAAAACAATTATTACTTGAGATCGTGGACATGCAGATCTGAAAATATTTTGTTGGTTGTACAATTTTAATAACACATATCTAATCCAAACTAGAAAATTAGCTTTTTGCACAATTTTTGCAATATATATCTGAAGCTGAAGTCCTGAGCAATGACCATTATTTTTATCACATTAAAAGTTGTTAAATCTGATAATTTTGGTACAAGTGGGTTGCACTGTATTTACACTCCCCAAATATTTGTAGCATTAATTTAAAAAATCAGATAATCCACATTGAATTAGTATTTTAAAAATTTGGTTTAAAGTTCCTATTTGCAAATTTTTTAATGAAATTAATTTGAAACATTGATCCAGAAAATTGAGTACTCGCTAAAATTCCTGGTCAGTTAAAAATTTGGTACAATTACTTTGGCATTCCAGTGAAGTTACAACCTTCCTGTTTAGTCTCATATGCAATGTGATCGTTTGACTAATTAGTAGTTGGGTTGGGGTTACTAATTAAAGGAACCTCAAACAAGCTAATGTTTTCAGTGATCAGACAGCAACTCATTTTTTAACCAACCTTTTCGCCACTGGGAAGTGCCACATCTTTCCAAGCGGCATCCTGATAGCAAGAGAAAACAAAACCAAGCTGTGTTTTTCCACAGATTAACCTCTAACGGAAGTATCTTAAACCAATATGTTATACACAGTACCAATCTGGTGGGTAAAGATTTTAATTTATAACTACAATGCAATTTTTATAATAATCCCACACGCTCCCATTTTCTAGATTATAGACCCTGGGGGTCAACCAGGTAGAGCAGTAGACCTAATTTATCTCCCCTCTGATCCTGGACAGGGAATATGGCAAAAAAAAGGCCAATCTAGTGTGTAACACTCAACCAGAACAGCACGATCAATAATAAAAATCATTTAATTACTCTTGGCTTTTGAACAACATTTAGTACCAATTCAGTTCTTCAGACGAGTGATCTACCAAAAGGATACCAAAACTTGTAAAGATAATATTTCCTTTCACAACATTTTCATTTATTACCCTCTTCGAGTTTTGGAGTTTTTCCAATTTACAAAATTAATTTAATGTAATTAAGGGCAGCATGGTGGCGTAGTGGTAGAGCTACTGCCTTATAATGCCGGAGACCCGGGTTCTATCCTGACTAGGGATGCTTGTCTGCATGGAATTTGTATGCTCTCCCCGTTACCTGTGTGGGTTTCTCAGAGATCTTCAGTTTCTTCCCACACTCCAAAGACATACAGGTTTGTAGGTTAATTGGCTTGGTATAAATATAAAATTGTCCCCAGTGTGTGTGGGGTAGTGTTAAAAGCGGGGCTCACTGGTCCAGACATGGGCCTTTCATTCCAATTTTGTGCTACTGATCTGGGCAGCATTCATGATCCATTCTATGAATCCTCCTATATGCCTACCACTTGTATGTCATAATGATTACCGACAGTCAGGCCTGGGAAATCAAAGTAGCTTGGGTGTGCAACTGCAACAGACAAAGTGTATGTTTCGGTTGGTGGATGGGTTACCTTTGAAGTGGGCTAATAATGTATCCAGGATATTTAACTTCTTGGGTGCTTTTGCAGTTAGGTCTCATTGCCCATAATTAATTCAATGTCTTGGGGGTCTGAACTACATGGTAGTCTAAGAGCCTAACTGTTTCTTGCTGCCTTCTTTGGTAAGTCACTGCTACTGGAGCATCGTGACACACCTAACATTATAATGGAGGAGTTTGGTATATTGGATGAAAGGTATGATTCTTGGTCAGGCTGTTGATAGAATTCTAAACAATATATTAAATCTCTTTTCTGACTAATGCAACTGAGTTGTTTGCTATTGACGATCTGGAGTAAACACAGACCAGAGCAAGTAAAGACAACAGCTTCCTTCCCTAATGGACATCAATTTGGGAGGCAAACGTTGCTTTAATAACGCTAGCTTTTTAAAATATTACAAACTAATTGAATTTAAATTTGCAGTCTGCCCTGGAAGAGTTGAATTAATCATCTTTAGTCAAGACAACTGGGAACACTAGTTCAGAAATATATTCAATTCACTACCCTGTCTCAGAATTATAAAGTGATACTGTGGGGATTTACATATTGAGAGAATGCAGGAACTATTGTCCATCTTGGACAGCACAAAAACACCTCCTCACTCCATTAGATTTTTACCTTTTTATGAGGGGGGAAAAATCAAATCTTGTAGCTAAAGTGTAGGAGGTCAAATACTCAAATAAGTCTTTAGTCACTTAAAAAAGTAGATCTTAGATAAGCAATTATTTAAGTCAGTTAAAAAAGACAGAGTAAGACCACAATATGCTACTTATTGCAGAATGTCATGTCACCTAAGACTTGTATTTAAGGACCATATATTATACAAGAAGTCTTATTGAGACAGACACCCTCATAGATGTCGGGTCAAGGTGGAGTCCTTAAAATTCAATTACATTTTTTCCCAGAATAATAAATCTAAAAGTTATGTACAAAAATGCGACAACAATAGTTACGTGCATCTTACCTTGGCGAAAAGTCCTTGTGCCTTTTTCGCATAGCAGGGGAAGGAGACATACTCCGTGACAAGGAACGACGGCGCCTTCTTCGAACTTCGCCATTCTTTGCAGTTGAACGTTTTGGTGCTTCATCTTCAGATGAGGAAGATGATCCGGACTCTGTGCAAGACAATATTCACTGAATTAAATGAATCCGCACTCTAAAGATCATATGCTTCGAGTGAATTAACCAAAAAATGCAAACATCAAAATAATAAAGCTGTTAACAGTATGTTTATAGATAAAAGCGTCCATCAGAAAGAAAGTTTCATGAAACGTATCTGTATCATTTCAACAGTTCTGCGGCACTTCAATTTCTTTCCCAATTATGTTTAATATAAATAACCACAAACTCACTAAGGAATGTAATTTTTAATGCTGTACATCTCATTGAAAACAACTTGGTCGTACTAATAAGCCTGAAATGTGTGTAATATTGCTTTAGATTACAAAACAGAGTTCAAAAAAAGGTTTTGTGGCTCATATCCAATACTTAAAATAACATGAGTTAGAAGAACATTGCTTATATTTGGGCTTGTGTTTGTTTCCCGTTAGTTAAAAGTCAACAAATGCCAAATTATTTTTTCTCATTAACAATGGCCAGCAGCATTGTTGACAACAGGTGGTGACAAAGGCTAGAAGACTAAAAGTTTAGGTAAATATTTGGCAGCATGTTATCATACTGGAGAAATTGAAAATTTTAGTTGCATTTTATCCAGACAAAAAAAATACACACCAAGTGGTTTTGCTCTGTGCAAAACTGAGCATTCCAGTTACTATTATTGCTCTAGTTTGGTTTTTATGATTGCAAGAACATCAATATTTTAATTCAAAGACAGACCTATAGAGGAACTTCAAACAACTTTCCTAATGATGGCAATGTGCATTGATGTGCAGTGTGCATCTTGAACAAATGTTGCAAATATTCTTGTGGACTTGCATTCAACGATAATTCTAATAGAATGATTAAAAAGTACTGAAGACAAATATAAATATTACTTTTTTTCTATTAAAGAAATCAGTTATTTTCAAGTACATAAGTACCTCTAATGTTACACAATATTACTGCTTCTACTGCTCAATACACGTACAGTGCCTTCCATAATGTTTGGGACAAAGACCATCATTTATTTATTTTCCTCTGTACTCCACAATTTGAGATTTGCAATAGAAAAAAAAAATCACACGTGGTTAAAGTACACACTGTCAGATTTTATTAAAGGCCATTTTTATACATTTTCATATCATATCATATCATATATCTACAGCCGGAAACAGGCCTTTTCGGCCCTCCAAGTCCGTGCCGCCCAGTGATCCCCGTACATTAACACTATCCTACACACACTAGGGACAATTTTTACATTTACCCAGCCAATTAACCTACATACCTGTACGTCTTTGGAGTGTGGGAGGAAACCGAAGATCTCGGAGAAAACCCACGCAGGTCACGGGGAGAACGTACAAACTCCTTACAGTGCAGCACCCGTAGTCAGGATCGAACCTGTGTCTCCGGCGCTGCATTCGCTGTAAAGCAGCAACTCTACCGCTGCGCTACCGTGCCGCCCATTGGTTTCACCATGTAGAAATCACAGCAGTGTTTATACATAGTCCCCCCATTTCAGGGTACCATAATGTTTGGGACACAGCAATATCATGTAAATGAAAGTAGTCATGTTTAGTATTTTGTTGCCTATCCTTTGCATGCAATGACTGCCTGAAGTCTGTGATTCATAGACACCAGCAGTTGCTGGGTGTCTTCTCTGTTGATGCTGTGCCAGGCCTGTATTGCAGCCATCTTTGACTTAAGCTTGTTTTGGGGGCTAGTCCCCTTCAGCATATAAAAGGCATGCTCAATTGGGTTCAGATCGGATGATTGACTTGGCCACTCAAGAATTGACTATTTTTAACCTTTGTTGCTTCAGCAGTATGTTTGGGATCATTGCTGTAGAATGAACCGCCTGTCAGTGAGTTTTGAAGCATTTGTTTGAACTTGAGCAGATAGGACATGTCTATACACTTCAGAATTCATTATGCTACCATCATCAGTTGTATCATCAATGAAGATAAGTGAGTCAGTACCTTCAGCAGCTATACATGCCCAAGCCATAACACCCCCATCACTGTGTTTCACAGATGAGGTGGTATGCTTTGGATCTTGGGCAGTTCCTTCTCTCCTCCATACTTTGCTCTTGCCATCACTCTAATATAATGCGCACTTTAACCACATGTGATTTTATCTATTACAAATCTCAAATTGTGGAGTAGAGGCAAATAAAGAAATGATGGGTCTTTGTCCCAAACATTGTGGAGGACACTGTAGGTCAGGTGCCACGTTCAAAAATGTAAACATGAACCAACATTAAAGACTGGCTTGTCCTACCAGAAGTGGTTTGCTGGTTCTGTTTGCGATACTGGCGTCTTTGTTGCACGGATTCTACTCCTGCAGCTTTGCCTCCTTTATCATCTTCTGCAACAATGAAAAAAATTAATAACTGCATTCCAAACTTAGTCAAGATCACTCCCCTCTAATATATACACTTTCATCTTGGGTTGGGAAAGACACTACAGCTATGTCAGCACTGTGGCCAGAAGGATTCTCTCATTGGATTTCAGAACAAAATAAACTGAAAATATGGAACACTTCGCAGAGATTTTTAAAATTATTTTTTAAATGCTTCAGTAACGACCTTTCGGAGACCAAGAAGGGTCTCGACCCGAAACGCCAACCATTCCTTCTCTCCAGTGATGCTGCCTGTCCCGCTGTTACTCCAGCTTTTTGTGTCTAATTTTGGTTTAAACCGGCATCTGCAGTTCCTTCTCACACGTCTTTTTTACTCATCCAGTCTAATTAGGTGCAACTCTCGTGCTACAACAATGTGGTTGGCTTTAACTACTCTCTAAAGTGGCCTGTAAGTGATCTATTATACCAAGCCAATAGAACAGAATAAAACTGACTGGAAACTAGAGCAAAAAACAAATGCTGGAGGAACAGAGTGGGTTAATCAGCAACTGTCTAAGCAAGGGATAGTTAACATGTGGGTCAAGATAATTCATCAGGACTGAGACGCCAGAGGGATGATGAACTGCAAAGGATGCAGAAAGGAGTCACGAGGGCGTGAGCAACCAGAGATCTAACTGACAAGGAGAGACTGGATAGGCTGGGATTTTTTTCCTTGGAGCATAGGAGGTTGTTGGTGGTGGTGAAGAGGGGCTCAGAGGAATATAAAATCATGACATTTTTGATAAGGTGGATGGTCAGTCATTTTGCCAGGGTAGGGGATTCTAAAGCTAGGCTTAAGACAAGAGGGACATCTTATTTAACCAAAGCTGGTGGGTAAATGGAATGAGCTGCCAGAAGAAACTGCAGGGAAAAAAACAATAACAACACTTAAAAGACATGTGGATGGGTACATGGAAAGAAAACGTTTAGGGGGCTAAACACAGGTAAATGGAATTGGCTCAGATAGACATCTTGGCAGCATGAACAAAAACAGCACTAAAAAAATTCTACATCCTCCAGCACCAAGTAGGCAATAGATGTCTCAAGTATCAGAACTGTAATCACTGGAAGAAATCAAAACAAACTTTAAAATGCATTGTTGGTGTAATGCTGCTTGTCAGAAGCCGACATGTGATATTTTGGATCTCTTCTTCATTTTTAAAGACCAGGGGAGTTATGGCAGAACTAACCTGAATCTGATGGTTCTGATCTTCTTGGTTTAGGAGGAGAAACGGATTCATGCTTCACACTACCTTTCCGCTTTGGTGCTGTAAGAAAATAATTTAAATAGCTTAGTTAGACTGCAGATTAAACTGAGCATCTTTTTGTCACCCTATCCATTCATTTAACCTTTGTTGCACAGCATTTCCTGGACACCACAAAGATAAAGAGGACTGTAGTTCTCAGTTAAACTTCGTCAGGGATTACAATGTGGTACCCTCATGGGACCATATCTAATATTTTGATGCTATTAAAAGAAGCCACGATAGAAAATATCAATATGTTCATGGCTTCCATCTCTTAAGAACAGTATCGATTAAAGTTTTCTGAGACAGTGCACAACTAACAGTGAACACATTAGCCTCAGGAAAATAATTTAGCCATTAACAAGCTAGGATACTGCATTTCAAACGAACTAGCCGGTGCAATCAGATCAAGTAATCTCCCAGAGAATTGGGATTCACTGAAGTATAGCTAGAAATATTCTAATTAACGTTATCGGCATGTTTACTTGAATGAAACTAACCTGGTCTAGCAGGAGAAACAGAGGTGTAACCTTTCCTTGAACGATTCACGTGTGGAGAAGACAAACGCGGCCCTTTATGAGCGGGACTTGTCGCAGTCACAGGTGATCGATGTCGTCTCCTCGGAGGGCTAGCAGGAGATGGAGAAGATCGGCGAGGTTTGCGGGGAGGACTGATTGATATGCGTTTGGTCTTCTTTGGAGGTGACCTTGATCTGGAAGAGGAAGAGGAACTACTGCCCGAGGATGAAACTGAGGGAGATCGACGCCTATGAGAATCAAGTTGAAACAACTGTAAAATTGCTCACTCTCCCCTACTCCAGCATTGAAAATCAGCAAGATATCAAATTAATTCCCATAGCTGTTTAGAAATAAAGATTGATCAATGCAATGACAATAAAAACTTACATAAATATGCTACATCAGTTTATCAAGAAAATGTCATCACATAAAATGAACAATTATTAACTAAAACAAAGAAACCTCCAAGGAAATTATTGCCCAAGTTTTCTCCCTTCTGCAGAAATTCACAGCACATCCCAGGTCAGTCACACTTCTTCAAACAAACTGAAGGGAAGTATATTCTTGCCCCACAGAGCTTCCTTTACACTATGTTTTACTGAGGTGAAAATATCCAGAACTTCCAATTTCCTGAAGCTCATTTTGCCATTCTCCTGACAATTAATGACAGCAAAATTCAAAATCTTCAGCAAATCAGTTCAACCTTCAACTGCACCATTTTTTCCCACAAAGCAACATTACAGGAATTCCATATTTCAATATTTAAGTGAAAGATCAAATGTTTCTTTAACATTATTTAAATCAGTAAACATCATAAAATTATACATTCAAGTAGAAAACGAACATGGCTATTTTGGCAGTAGTTATAACTAGTTTACAGGGTGTAAACTCTAAAAAGTGCCCGTGAAATTTTTTTGAGAAAATTATTTGAACATTTTAGAATCATTAGGATAATGAAAACTAAAAAGTGGAAATTGGTTAATTTATAAAGTTAAATGAACATTCTTAGTTGGACAATACAATTAGTGCGATTTGTGTAACAAAAATGGTGATGTGATAAAGGAGTTGAAATAACTGTTAGGAACCTTTTTCAAAAGCATTAAATATTCTAAAAGCAAAAGCATTAAATATTTAATTAGACAATTATCTTCAATAATTATATTTGACAGAAAAGCAAACATTTAGTTACTTCTTCAGTCTGAAGAAGGGTCCTGACCCAAAACATCACCCATTCTCTCTCTAGAGATGCTGCCTGCCCCACTGAGTTACTCCAGCTTTTTGTGTCTATCTTCAGTTGAAACCAGCATCTGCAGTTTCTTCCTACACATATAGAGTTACCTTCAATGAACTAGGAACACATACAAGGGGAAATTCTGCTGATACTGGATACTGTTCCTATTTGAACTGCCAGCATTCAGCCATTTAAACTTCTGACTTCCACATCAAGACTTATTGAGAAATAAATGACAGCTCTTTGGGGATCCTGGGTGTAGTTATGAAATTGCCACTCATTTCTAAATCAGGCAAAACCACGTACAGAATCACAATGGAGTTTCTAGGGTTGAAGAAGGGATACATTCATTTTTAATTGTTTTATTTAGTTTATTATTTCCATGCTATTAATTAATTTAAATTATTTATATATAATTTATATTCGTTTTGAAGTGTATCTGAATGCCAGGTAATTTTAATTACAATCCTCAGATAACAATTACAGAACTCAGCTACAGCTTTGTCTCCAACACAAAATCTGACAAGATCACTCCAAACTATTCCGACTGAGGCCCAGCAACCAATGAGGCATTGCACTCTATCTCAACCAGCTACAAGAGTGCAAATATGTGGGGATTACTCACCTTGCAGCCAGATTCTACACAGTAATCTTATTATTTTTAATTCTTAACCATGTTAAAGCTGAAGGTATACCTTCTTATAGGCGATCTACTCCTTCTGTGCCTGGAAGGAGGCGGAGGTGGTGGCAAACGCCTTGGTGGACTCCTCCGTCGTGGTGGAGACCTCCGTCGGGGACTGGGCCGTCTTCGAGGTGAATAGGACCTGAAATGGCACAATTTTGGATAACAATTGGAAATGATAGTGATTTATTTTGAAGACAAAAAGGGAAAAAACATAGGTTAAATGATTTACCTTGACCGGGACCTAGGACGCCTCCTCGGCCGGGAATGAGAACGTGAACGGGACCTAGACTTTGATTTTGACCGCGAACGCGAGCGATGACGATTTCTTTCCTTTCTTTCCTTCTCTTTTTTAATAGGTTGATCTAGTAAAGTTTCTTTAACTTCTGGTGTTGAGGGTTTGATTTCCTTCAGAATATCACTAAAGAAAAAAGGGGAAATGTTACATTTTTCTTTGAAGTCAACGACTGCATATGATGGCAGAATTACATCAATAATTGTCATTGCATTAAATAGGAAAGTTGAGAAACTTCAGTGCAATCGAAGAGCCACAACTCACAACTTCAGTGGATATTTTTACGGCATACAGATTCTTGATTAGTACAGGTGTCAGAGGTTATGGGGAGAAGGCAGGAGAATGGGGTTAGGAGGGAGAGATAGATCAGCCATGATTGAATGGGGAGAAGACTTAATGGGCCTAATTCTACTCCCTAGACCTATGACAACTCCACGTATCACCATCTTGCAAATTACACTTAGAGACCAGAAAGTAAGAGTAAATGAAAACAGATCAGGCACATCTAGATTGTAGATGTTAATATTTTACATCAGTATACTTTTATCAGAACAAGTGAAACTCAATTAGCTGTTCGGATTCCAGTGCAAACCACAAGAGAGGTGAAAAATAAGAGTGACCAGGATCCTTTGAGCCTCGGGTTTCATGGCCGTGCACTCATTAAGTGTGACAGGGCCGATGGGCAAGTGCCATGTTGGGGGGAGACCTAGTGTTTGCTCTGCATGAAAAGATGCTTGTTACTTTAGATGAGGACGGTGATGATGGGATCAAGTGGAAGAGAGTTGTACAAGTAGGACAAGAGGTTCACGGTGGTGATCAGGGATAGTAATGACAAGGTGATTAACTGTTCTCTTTCATCACAACGGAGTCACAAAAGTAATGTTGCCCACCCAAAGTCAGCGTTAAAAACATTCCCTGGTAACTTAAACAGAACTTGAACTACAATTAGATGATTCCGCTGCTCTAGCAAACAATAAAAATAAGGAACAGCACTTTGCTGAGACAATTTAAAGGCCAGAATCCAAAATAAAAATAGAACTTCACAAATAATCTCTCTATTATTAGCTGACCTAGATACAAATTAGAATGGAAACTAAGACGGTAAATTCATGGCAGCGAGTTGTTTGGGATGTAGGAATTCTAATCGACAGGACACAAGCACAAGCACTGTGAAAAGAAGAGACAGTGTTGGCACAGGCTCCCCTAATCTTGAACCGGTGAACTAAATAAAGAGAACACGGTGCTTTAAACTAATTGGGGGATTCAGAAATGAATAAATTCAAAAAAGCCAGTCACAGAGCGAGTTAACGTAGCCAGTATAGAGCAGGATAAGTCTGAGGCCAATGGTTAAACATCAAGTTCAACCATTTGTTTAAGGCGACATCAAGAAATAATAATTAAACTAGAAACATATCACCAAAATATGCAAAATACACTCAATACGGGCATGTGAGTGAGGTTAAAAAAAGGAAAAGAGCCGAGTGCTTGCGCGAGGCATACAACGGGGTCAAAAAACGTTTTTTTGTGGAAATTTACTCACAAAATTACCAGTTTCAAGCCTCTTTCAGTGCATTTCAAAGTATACAGACATGACAAAATAATGTGAATATGTCCCTGCACACTAATAACATTTTGATATCAATTCGCACATTAATTGATAATCAGCCTAAAAAGGTGGTAACTGGCTTTTCTGCAGTGTTTTATATTTTAACCCTGTCTTAATTTAGTTATATAATCTTGCACATAAATTTAATATTTACTCATTATAGTTCAATCACTGATTTTCTGGCATTCTTGGTTCCAGAGCTTTGCTGGTTTATCCAGCAGGCCAAGGAAGTCGGCTATGGGGATAGATTTGCCTGCTCCAGCTGGGCTGGAGTTCCAGAGCCCCGGCCACAGGTTGCAAATTCAACCCACTGATCGGCCGTGGAAGTCCCGATGAGGTCGAGATTGGCTACCTTGCCCAGCCTATGTGCCACATTTTCGGTTAGACTTCCAGGGCGCACGGGGGAATATCTCACGGAACCCCTAGCAACCTCTAGTGTTCATTACAAGTCTGTACATCGTTAATTTTTTTCCTTTCTTTTTTTCGACCTGATTTCTCAAGTTTATTTGGCAAAGTGAAAAATGCGGAAATCATGCAAAAAGCACGGAAAATGGATTTTAAAAACGTGTAAATCCGCAGAAAATTCACATGCCTGTCAATAAAACAGATGTTAATAGCACGGGTATTGACTAGTTGCAGAGTGGGCAATGTCAGGCTGAACTTTTGGAGATATCAAGGAGCATGAATGACAGTTTTACAAAAGTATTAACAAGGCTCCACATACCTAAATGATCAGAAAAGTTTAACTGCAAAGAATCAAAAGAAAATGGCAAACTGGATTAAAAAAATTGGTCTCCATGGCAAAAACCAAAGATCATTGCCTTTCAACACCCAAAAGGTTGTTTGCAGTGGTATTCCGTGAGCTCAAGTCCTAGGTCCATGACATATAGGATGGTTTAAGACTTGAATACAGGGTACATGAGTACATTTAATTCAGTTTGGCTCCCTCTGAACTCTTCAGTTATAACAAATCTATGCTCTTTATTGAAGTAATGAAACATAAATAAAAATAGTGGTTAACCTTGTTGATGTTGCTTCTGGTGCAGGGGATTCTTTTCTTTCTTTTAGTGAGAGATCTGGCTCAAGTGATATTTGTTCAGGCTTCTTGACCGTAGATACTGGTGAAGCACTTCTACTCCCACTTCTGTTCCTACGATGAGGAGACCTAGATGGAGAACGCTTTCTCTCCCTTCTTGCTGGAGATCGCCTCCTGGGAGATGAGGATCTTGATTTCCGCCTGTAAGAGTTAACACCAGCTTAGAAAGACAGCAACATTTGGCGCAAAAAACATGATTAAAATCCTTCTGGTGAAGTAAAATTCTGCAATTATTGTGGTGTTTGATTTAAGTAGATAATACCAGTAAAAAAATGTCAAACTTTTGAAGATTTAAAAAAACGACACCATCTTTAAAGCCATTGCATAAAAGATTTCCAATTCACTTGTTAATGATTCAACAATTTTCATAATTCTTTTAAAGGGTTCAAACATGTCTGAACACTCGCACGTAATGGAACTGCCCAGATCAGGATGTACTGGGATCTGACAAGATGGCTGTTCAGAAATTTTAAAAAAAGGAAATGCTTGAAATATTCAGTATTTTTGGAAAGAGAAACAGAGGTCTGAGTCATTTCAGCAGCTCTGCCACACAGTTCCAGACCTTAAAACAGGTCCGCCACAGATGCTTCTTGACCTGTTTCTTTTTACTATTTACGATATACATTAATGACTTAGATGAAGGGATTAAAAGTACCATTAGCAAATTTGCAGATGATACTAAGCTGGGGGGTAGTGTGAATTGTGAGGAAGATGCAATAAGGCTGCAGGGTGACTTGGACCGGTTGTGTGAGTGGGCGGATACATGGTAGATGCAGTTTAATGTAGATAAGTGTGAGGTTATTCACTTTGGAAGTAAGAATAGAAAGGCAGATTATTATCTGAATGGAGTCAAGTTAGGAAGAGGGGATGTTCAACGAGATCTGGGTGTCCTAGTGCATCAGTCACTGAAAGGAAGCATGCAGGTACAGCAGGCAGTGAAGAAAGCCAATGGAATGTTGGCCTTCATAACAAGAGGAGTTGAGTATAGGAGCAAAGAGGTCCTTCTACAGTTGTACCGGGCCCTGGTGAGACCGCACCTGGAGTACTGTGTACAGTTTTGGTCTCCAAATTTGAGGAAGGATATTCTTGCTATTGAGGGCGTGCAGCGTAGGTTCACTAGGTTAATTCCCGAAATGGCGGGACTGTCGTATGTTGAAAGGCTGGAGCAATTAGGCTTGTATACACTGGAATTTAGGATGAGGGGGGATCTTATTGAAACATATAAGATAATTAGGGGATTGGACACATTAGAGGCAGGAAACATGTCCCCAATGTTGGGGGAGTCCAGAACAAGGAGCCACAGTTTACGAATAAGGGGTAGGCCACTTAGAACGGAGATGTGGAAGAACTTTTTCAGTCAGAGAGTGGTGAAGGTGTGGAATTCTCTGCCTCAGAAGGCAGTGGAGGCCAGTTCGTTGGATGCTTTCAAGAGAGAGCTGGATAGAGCTCTTAAGGATAGCGGAGTGAGGGGGTATGGGGAGAAGGCAGGAACGGGGTACTGATTGAGAGTGATCAGCCATGATCGCATTGAATGGCGGTGCTGGCTCGAAGGGCTGAATGGCCTACTCCTGCACCTATTGTCTATTGTTTCGTGTTCTGACATTACCTGGTTTTATTTAAGATTTCTAGCAGCTGCACATACTTTTGATTTTAATTTAACTTGACAGCTCAGGGTTGGACTACAAAACCAGAAGATTTACTGATGAGCAGCTTTTAAAAACAAATTGGGAAAAAAGGTAAAAAGTGAAATGCTCAATCCTTGCTATCTGTCGACCTGCTACCAGAAACGCATACTTGTATTGTAAGCCACAATCCCAATTTTATCAAAGAAATCTCTAAATATGTGCACAATGAGAAATCGATCATTTTCTATATGTATGTAGTTTCCTAGCCATTCATGTAACTTGTAACTGGCCACTGCGAGAACAATCTCTGTTTAGAGCTGCATTTTATGATTTCATTGTTTCTAAGCATTTATAAATCACTTAGTTAGCTCATTTCATTGCCTTTCAATATTGACATGTTTTAGAATGTTTATTATTAATGCATGCCGATAATTTTAGAAAATTATATAACACTTATATTTAGGGTGAGGATGGAATACAGAAGAGCAGGCCTAAGCGGCATGCACAAATGATATTATTTGTGGGAAGTCCATGCAGGTAATTAAGTGTTAGAACTTGAATATCAACACATAGGTAAAGAAACAGAATAATTTGCGGAATATTAAAGCATAAGACAGCAACAATTGAATAACAACAGAGAATCATACTAGAATTGTAAAAGATTATCATGAAATAAAAGATTTTGTAGACTACAAACAATTGCAATTGATACCAACATATTTACATACGGACCCACTACTGATTTTCTGGCGACTGATGGATAACATTACTAGAGCGCACTTGAAATCACCTCCGGAAGTTCCCCTAAAATGTGGCACCTAGGCCGGGTGAGGCGGCCAACAGCGGGTCAAATTCCCCCCCTGTGGCTGGGGCTCTGGAACCAAGGCCCGGCCAAAGCTGACAGATCCATTTTCATAGCCGACTTTGGAGGCCGATATTGCGGCCCGGTATCACGGCCCCAGGTGGGCCATTCCGGTACCGCTCGTTCCTCGCAGAGGTCGTGACCTCTGTTGATCTGGCAAACAAGCATAGCTCAGCAACCTTGGGTGCTGGAATATCGATGATAGACCTGTATTAAATTTGAAGTTTCTTAATATGCACATTGTCCCATACTTAAATTCTGCAACTTGGTAATTTTGGTTACATAGACAATGTTAATGTTTGCGAATGGTAAGATGGGGAGAGGAGGTAGCCATGTAATTATCTAGCATGGCATAAACACTACAAAAATCTGACACTAAGAACAGGTGATGTGCACAAATCCTCCCAGAGCAGTAGTTGAAAAGAAACAATAAACTGTATTAATAGGGGGAAAATGGTAAACAGAAATCCAGCCACTACATTGAACTGTAACCCAATATGTAGATTCGTAATAACCTCTTTGGACTTCTGGAGCGGTCCCTCTTTTCTCTGTTTTCTTTGTCTTCTTTATCCTTTTTTTCCTTCTCTTCGTCTTGTTTCTTCATGATAGCCAGCTTTTCCTGTTCAATCTGCAATAATAAACAGCATCAATGTGTTCTATAACAATTGTTTCACAATGTTATTTCATCTACATGCTAGAATTCCAATAATTAAAGAAAAATTACTTAATTAAAAACTGAACAAATGATTCCAACCCAAATTTGCCCCAATTAAACCCCAATATAGGCCAGAGGATTTATATTACAAATTATCCAACTCATGCCAAGCCCAGATTGCAGTGCTAAACTCAATCTCCAATTACTTGGTTTCCAAGAATTCCAAGGATATTGTTGCACTGGAACTATTGCAGCATGCATCTTTCCAACAATGGATAACTCCAGCAGATTTATCAATTGCAGTCTGTCCATGGATTTAATTCATAAAGCCAATTTTACACCTAGCACCTGTTCAATCCGGCATATTTCAATATTTTGCATTGGGGCCAGCAATTGCAGCCCAGGAAGGGGGAAATGATTGCCACTCCAGACTCCACCAGCCTACACCTCACTGTAGGTTTTGTTCACAGGAGCCACATTCCCAGCTACTCATGTAACCCGTCCAGCCAGCTCCCCTTTCTGTTCCCTCCGAGTCAAGCAACACGCATTTACAAACAATGGTTGGGGCATGGCCAAGCATCACCACGGCCCTCAAATAGGTAAAATTGTCACCCAACCCAAGCCCTGGTCAATCCATGCCACCACTTCTAACTGGTTGCTCTAAGACATTCACAACTTGGCATTTATATCTTGCAGTGCACATATCACCCTGACCATCCTGTGATAGTTATCCAATTGACCATTGAATCTGCACCTTGACCCTGTGGGTCAATGAGTGGATGGAAACAGTGCAGGGACACATCAATGCCATACTCAGATGCTTGGAACATTTTGATCCAGTGGGAGAAACTAACAGGGGGAAAGTGGATTTAAAATAAAAACAGACCTGAAATTGAGTCTACATTCCCACTGTTATTTTAAATCCACTCCCCCCCCCAAGAGAATCAATTTCCCCCCCCGAGATTTTACAATTAACTCAAATGGCGGAGTACCTTTAAAAAAAATAATCTGCTTATCATTATTGAATTCTAAGACAAGGACCTCAATTGGACTAGGGTCAGATGGCCACATTCTCATGCAGCAAATGGCCTCACATGCCAAAAAAAAAATACACAATCAACAAAGCGAAATACATCAGGAAACAGTTAAGAGATAGGCATCTAAATCAGCGCTCAAGCTAAATTATACACAAATCAAGTTCAATAGAGTTGCATATAATCACAAAAACTATACAGAACTACTTTTATCCACAAATACAAAGGACAAATCCCATCACAAAGTCTACACAAATGATCTCACCCGAGGATATCAATTGTATCACAAATATGTTACCTGTCGCTGCTTGATTTCTTCTTTCTTCTGTTCCAGAAAAGCAGAAGGGATTCCTGCAATGTTTTCCTGGGCACTCAACAGCAATGGCCACAACTCTCCCATGAACATTCTTGCATTCTTTCCATTCAAGAACCCGGTTAAGTTAATCTGCATCAGCTTTGCATCTGGGTTCTGCAACAGACACAAGATTATATGGAAGGTTATATGGAAAAATCAAAAAGCAATTCACCCTACTTCTTTCAAACTACCTCAATATTCTAAAGACAAACTTGACAGTGGCAATACTTTAGATGATGGTAAAATTACGTTAATAGTTTTTCTATCTATGCTGTGCATCATCAATGCGATTTCCCTGAACTATCAGCCTATATAAACTGGCTGAATGTCAGCTTTGTCTTAAGATTTCTTTCAATATGAACAATCCATTTAAATCCCATTTACGAGGCCAGACTGCCTCTCACTATTTCTGACGATAGCCAATGGGCATTCTGGAGTTTTATGAACGGATACTGCACATAGGTTGCCGGAGCAACGAGGTCCAGTAAAAAAAGCACACAAACGTGTCAGAACACCACAAATCATGTACAGAGTCCTGAGGTCTTCAACTTCTTCTGGTCGACTCCTGAACCCAAAGTTCCAAGTCCCCTGTAGAGAAAGATGTTCCCTTGGGTTGCTTCCGACTCCCTACTGCAACTCAATCACCTTGAGTATAATGTTATATCATTTATCTAAATTGTAAGAGACGAACAAGCAATAATGAGTAAACAGCCACATAAAAGAAAAATGAACAGTTTATATTCAACTTTGGCTTAAACTGTTTAAATAGACTTGCCTTGATACTCCATGAAAGAACTGTCCTACCTCTCCAGATCTGAGTCTTATATTATATATCTAATAACATGCAAATTCCTAAACTAGGTACAATGTAGCAATTCAATGAACTATATAAAACATGAACACTAGCATTCCACTGATTGTAATCCAAAATCTTGGCCAGTGCATACCTAAACCATTGTGTAGTATATGGCCACTAACAGTAATCTATAATCATATTAAAATAATGAATTTCAATCTGATCTTGGGAGCGCTATTAGTTTAATTGACTGTGGTTATAGTAATGCAATTATCTAAATTTAACTACTTCGTAGATACAGGGTGCAAATGTAACCCAGGTCTGCTAATATGAACTACCATGGATTAAAGAATTTATATATTTGAGAAATATTCCAGAGAAATATTGATTGTTTGTACTTTATTCAAATCCAACTACTAGTACATAGAATACACACTGCTCTTTAGAATGTTTTCCAAGAATATATTAATTAGTGATAAGATCCATGTTTATTTAGTTGCAATTAAATTTGAACCTTCTGGAGTTTTGAACGACCTCAGAGAGTTGCAAGTAAAACCGTACACAGCTGCTATGAATGTTGCAGATCAACATCAAGATCTGAAGCATTTCTTATTTCCTTGCTTGCAAATTGTTTTCATCCTATTGCAATGATGGGCATATGTGTGTGGGACAGGAATAGGGGGCAGGGTGCAAGCAGAATGGCGTGGGCTGCAAGCTTTCCACGTACACCAACATTGTCAGGTGTTGATCAGTTATTAAGATGTACACTTCAAGCACAGCAAAAAGGACACTTTTACTTAATTTGTCCCCAAGATGAACATCTCACTTCCATATAACATTCTGCCTAGTAATATAGATGTTCTTTTGTTGTACATTGATCAAAAAAGCCTGAACATTTCTTCTTGGACAAACTGGATCAGACACATGATGTTGAGGATACATTTCAGTCACATGAAAATAGAATCTCAGGCCTACACAAATTCCATATACACCATTTGTCGTTCCACATCAAACATGACTTTCCTTCTATATCATTTCTAGGCAATCTTCCCCAAAATGAAAGACAGTCTCATTATCCCTTGGTTGCAGTGGCGAGTTGAAGTTTTGAGTAGATTTAAAAAAAATAAAACAATTAGCCCTCCAAAAATATTCCAACATCTTGATTTTTAGTTGAAAGTTTCAAGAAAACAATTTTTTTGAACATTGATCATTAATAAGCCTAAAGATTCACTATTAAGCCATTTCCAATATTCAGATTACAAAAACAATTTTTATCTGTAATGGCACATTTTTCCTCATCTAATCTGGCTACTGTTTTGCTTTCCACTTGTTACTTCTGAGCAGTGTAAAGTTTTGTCCGAGTGCTCTTCATTGAATGGCATGAGGATTTTCGTCTGGTCACTTTACACAACTCACCTCCAAACACACACTGCATCATCAAGGGAGGAGGGTCAGAGCGACATTGGAATTCACTTTGCTGTGACCTAACAAGGTGATGGTGCTATACTTCAGACGGAATAACATCCATTTTGGTTCAGGCCTTTTAAATCATAAATCACACGATCATTAGAAAAATGCTGTCAAAGGCGCTTATTATACAATAAAACAAGAACACATACATGATGGATTTTCTTTTTGTTACCTGAGGGCTAACTGATGGGTCATTCAATAATTTGAACCGTTTCACAAAAGTATATTAAGCACTCACAAGAGTGAACACTCAACTTTGTTTAAGCAAATTCATTCGGCATTTAAAAGCAATCCATCAACATTCATTTTTAAGTTTCATTTCAGGGAAGGAAAATCAGATAATGTAATCTAAACTAGCTAAATATATCTTCTAAAATCTAGAAACTACACACCAATTAAACTGACAATCATCAAATCCCATTTTGGAATCCAAATCGATTTCCAAATAGAGCACACTTAAAATACGGAGTCCAGAAAAACAAAAATCTCAATGTACCCTTGTGAAAATAGTGAAAAGTGCTGAATGGTCCACAAAGAATCTTGCCACATTTAAAGCTATCCTTGCAGCTTTTTAAACCATGTTTTACTGTCAACATTAACTGTGCAGAAAACAAGTAGAACTGACTTTACAAAAAATCTTTTCACCAAAAGACCAGGTGAAAAACCACATCACAATAACTTTTCAAATACTCTTTTCTCTTTCCAATTATTACCTTCTCCTCAAGATGGTTGAAGATGAACTCAATAACAACATCATCCTCGAACCCAAGCATTTCTGTCACTCTCTGGGTAATCCATGGCTTGATCACCTCCAAGTTCACTTTATTCATATCCACCTGAAATAATAATTTTTTTTAAAATTACATTAAAATTGAACACTGAATTGTTACTCTAATGCAACTAATTAGAATCTATAAACGGCAAGAGAACCATTGATCACATAGACAAGATGATACAAAGCCAGTACGGGTTGTACAGGATTACTAATGACTCGCTAGAGATGTTCATGGGAATGCAGATAGATGCAATACAACTGACTCATAATAAGGGAGCATATAGAAATGGAGAGAGCCTACTTCTCCAAATAAGGAACTTGCTGGGAGGTAGAAGATAGTAAATGTGGTTGAATGTGGCTATCCTGACATCAGTACAGATATTTCTGTTGTAATGTGGGTTTCCATAACATCAAATGGATGTAAATTCATTGATGAATTAGGGAACAATATTTGAGTTGCATAGATTGAATTAGTTATAACAGGTATTTATTTCACAAAATGATGGAGAAACTCAGCAGGTCAGGCAGCATCTCAGGAGAGAAGGAATGGGTGACGTTTCGGGTCGAGACCCTTCTTCAGACCGATGTCAGGGGGGCGGGACAAAGGAAGGATATAGGTGGATGACCCGAAACGTCACCCATTCCTTCTCTCCTGAGATGCTGCCTGGCCTGCTGAGTTACTCCAGCATTTTGTGAAATAAATACCTTCGATTTGTACCAGCATCTGCACTAGTTATAACAGGTTCTCATTTGGGAACTGGAAAACACTTTACAAGTTGCTTTGGTGTTTGACAAGCAAAAAACTGCCCTAGAAGCAAAATCATCTTGGAAAAAAAATGTTTCTATGTAACCTCCCCGCAGTCATCGGGCATCATTATCTAAGAACACAATCGATTAGTTTCACCATAGCTGGTTATTAAAATTGACACGCAATTACTTCTATTGACCCTCTATTATATTATATATATTATAGCAATTATACCCTATGAAACAATGTACCATAAGGCCTTCAGTATTTTAGTAAAAATAAACTTATAGTTATTAAAAAGATGTTTAATTTTAAAAATTCAGTGCGGAAAATATCTTTGTTATTATGAGGATGAAACTTGCTGCCCTCCTTTTCCCCATTGACACAACTGTTTTTGTAACTAGATTTTTTAATAATGTGAGATTTCTTAGGAACATGACTATCACTTTATAGCAGAACTACCTGCATCATGATCTCTGATTTTCATTCACATTGCTTTCTCTTCCTTCAAAGTTTGATATCACAAAGTGGTGCAGCAAGCAGTCTCGCAAAGTTAAATGATATAGTGAATAGTTTTAACAGTAGTTGAAAATTGTGGATGAGCATTCAAAGATAAGAAACTGGGCAAAGCTGTGGCAGGTAGTATTTTCGTTTATGTGTAGGAAAGAACTGCAGATGCTGGTTTAAATCGAAGGTAGACGCAAAATGCTGGAGTAACAGCGGGTCAGGCAGCATCTCTGGAGCGGAGGAATGGAGAGAAGAATGGGTGACGTTTTGGGTCGGGACCCTTCTTCAGGCTGATATCAGGGGAGGAAGTGGGACAAAGATAGAATGTAGTCGGAGACAGTAAGACTAGTGGGAGAACTGGGAAGGGGGAGGGGATGGAGAGCAAGGGCTATCTGAAATTAGGGAAGTCAATGTTCAGTATTTTAGTTTAGAGATACAGCACGGAAACAGGCCCTTCGGCCCACCGAGTCCGCACCGACCAGCGATCCCTGCACATTAATATTATTCTACACACACTAGAGACAATTTACATTTATACCTACCAAACCAATTAACCTACAAACACGTAACTAAACTAAAAAAAAAAATGCTTGCTGATTTGTAGTAGGAATGGTTAAATTAAAGTTTGGTTGAAATGGTCTCGTTCCAATTCATAAATTCAATTAGATCAAATTTGGTTAAGGCCGATTCTTCATGAGGCTTGGTTAATGCTAAAAATAGGTAGTATTCTAAGCAAGGAAAATGCCACGACATTCACCTTTGAAACAATGGAACAAGAGCAATCACCTAGCCCCTTATGCTTGTTCTGGCATTCATTGGATGCCAAAAGGAGGGAAGATTATAATACGTTATTGCCTTCCATCACAGTGCACTGCGGTGGATGTTTATGTTAATTTTTAAGTAGTTGTGTGTCTTGCTGCATTTTTGGTGTGACTGTATGGCAATTCAAATTCCTTGTATGTTCTTATATACTTGGCTAATAAATTCTTTGTACCTTGTATAAAAATCAATTGATCTGCAATTGAACTCTAGATGCACTCGTCAAATATCTCTTGACATCCGTGGTCAAAATTAACAACTTGCCCAGCACAAAATCTCATCTGCAAAAGCTGGTTTCAAAATTATATCATGCTTTACAACAGAAGGGTTTTATATCAGATATATCCAAGGACATTGGTGGGAAACCCTAAAGGAAATTGGGGGAGCCCTGGTTGAAATCTACGAGTCGTCCTTATATACAGGAGAGGTACCGGAAGACTGGAGGGTGGCAAATGTTGTGCCTCTTTTCAAGAAGGGCTGCAGGGAAATACTGGGAACTATAGGCCGGTGAGTTGAACATCTGTAGTTGGGAAGATATTAGAGAGTATTCTGAGGGATAGGTTATACAGGCATTAAGAGGACAAGGGCTGATTAGGGATAGTCAGCATGGTTTTGAACATGGGAGTCTCACAAATCTGATTTGTGTTTTGAAGACGGGGCCATAAAAAGGTCGATGAGGGCAGAGCTGTACATGTTGTAGACATGGATTTCAGTAAGGCATTTGACAAGGTTCCGCAAGATAGGCTGCTCTGGAAGGTTAGATTGCATGGGATCCGAGGAGAGATAGCTGAATGGACAGCAAATTGGCTCCATGGAAGGAAGCAGAGGGCGATGGTGGAAAGTTGTTTCACGGACTGGAGGCCTGTAACTAGTGATGTGCCTCAGCGTTCAGTGTTGGACCCGTTACTATTTGTCATCTACATCAATGGTTTGGACGAGAACATACAGGGCAAGATTCGCAAGTTTGCTGATGATACAAAAGTGGGTGGTTTTGCAGATAATGAAGATGGTTGTGAAAGATTGCAGCAGGATCTGGATCGATTGGCCAAGTGGGATGAGGAATGGTTGATGGAATTGAATGCAGAGAAGTGTGAGGTGTTGCATTTTTGGGACATCTACAAGGGCAGGACCGACACAGTGAATAGCATGCCTCTGGGGAGTGTTATAGAGCAGAGGGATCTAGGAGTGCAGGTGCATGGTTCTTTGAAGGTCAAGTCGCAGGTAGATAAGGTGGTCAAAAAGGCTTTTGGCACGTTGGCCGTCATCAGTCAGAGTATAGAAGTTGGGAAGTCATGTTGCAGTTGTATAAGATGTTGGTGAGACCACATTTAGAATATTGTGTTCAGTTCTGGGCACCATGTTATAGGAAAGATAATGTCTAGCTTGAAAGGGTATAGAGATGATTTACGAGGATGTTGCCAGGACTAGAGGGTATGTGCTATAGGGAGAGGTTGATTAGGCTGGGATTCATTGGAGCACAGGAGGATGAGGGGTAATCTTATAGAGGTGAACAAAATCAGGTAGATGCACAGAGTCTCTTGCTCAAAGTAGCGGAATTGAGGACCAGAGGACATAGGTTCAGGGTGAAGGGGAAAAGATTTAATGGGAATCTGAGGGGTAACCTTTTCACACAAAGGGTGGTGGGTGCATGGAACAAGCTGCCAGATAAGGTAGTCGACGCTGGGACTATCCCAACGTTTAAGAAACAGTTAGCCAGGTACATGGATAGGACAGGTTTGGAGGGGTATGGACCAAGCGCAGGCAGGTGAAACTAGTGTAGCTGGGACATGTTGGCTGGTGTGGGCAAGTTGGGCCGAAGAGCCTGTTTCCACACTTTACCACTATGACTTCATAAATTCACTCCTGAAAAATCCAATTCAAATATTTAAAATTGGAGGGTAGCCAATGTTATCCCACTTTTTAAGTTAGTCTGACATCAGTGGCGGGGAAGATGCTGGAGTCAATTATAAAAGACGAAATTGCGGATCATTTGGATAGCAGTAACAGGATCGTTCCGAGTCAGCATGGATTTACGAAGGGGAAATCATGCTTGACTAATCTTCTGGAATTTTTTGAGGATGTAACTAGGAAAATTGACAGGGGAGAGCCGGTGGATGTGGTGTACCTCGACTTTCAGAAAGCCTTCGACAAGGTCCCACATAGGAGATTAGTGGGCAAAGTTAGAGCACATGGTATTGGGGGTAAGGCGAAACCAAGCGCAGGCTCGGCGATCGCTTCGCTGAACACCTGCGCTCGGTCCGCATTAACGCAACTGATCGCCCGGTGGCCCAGCACTTTAACTCCCCCTCCCATTCCCAGTCTGACCTCTCTGTCATGGGCCTCTCCTCCAGTGCCAGTGAGGCCCGCCGGAAATTGGAGGAGCAGCACCTCATATTTCGCCTGGGCAGTTTGCGGCCCTTTGGTATGAACGTCGACTTCTCCAACTTCAGATAGCTCCTCTGTCCCTCCCTTCCCCTCCTCCTTCCCAGATCTCCCTCTATCTTCCTGTCTCCACCTATATCCTTCCTTTGTCCCACCCCCGACATCAGTCTGAAGAAGGGTCTCGACCCGAAACGTCACCCATTCCTTCTCTCCCGAGATGCTGCCTGACCTGCTGAGTTACTCCAGCATTTTGTGAATAAATCGATTTGTACCAGCATCTGCAGTTATTTTCTTATAGTATTGGGGGTAAGGTACTGACATGGATAGAATGAAACCAAAGAGTGGGATAAATGGGTCCCTTTCAGAATGGCAGGCAGTGACTAGTGGGGTACCGCAAGGCTCGGTGCTGGGACCGCAGTTATTTACAATATACATTCATGACTTGGATGAAGGGATTAAAAGTACCATTAGCAAATTTGCAGATGATACAAAGCTGGGTGACAGTGTGAACTGTGAGGAAGATGCTATGAGGTTGCAGGGTGACTTGGACAGGTTGTGTGAGTGGGCGGATGCATGGCAGATGCAGTTTAATGTGGATAAGTGTGAGGTTATCCACTTTGGTGGTAAGAATAGGAAGGCAGATTATTAACTGAATGGTGTCAAGTTAGGAAAAGGGGACGTACGAGATCTGGGTGTCCTAGTGCATCAGTCACTGAAAGAAAGCATACAGGTACAGCAGGCAGTGAAGAAAGCCAATGGAATGTTGGCCTTCATAACAAGAGGAGTTGAGTATAGGAGTAAAGAGGTCCTTCTGCAGTTGTACAGGGCCCTAGTGAGACCACACCTGGAGTACTGTGTGCAGTTTTGGTCTCCAAATTTGAGGAAGGATATTCTTGCTATTGAGGGCGTGCAGCGTAGGGTTACTAGGTTAATTCCCGGAATGGCGGGACTGTCATATGTTGAAAGACTGGAGCGACTCGGCTTGTATCCACTGGAATTTAGAAGGATGAGAGGGGATCTTATCGAAACATGTAAGATTATTAAGGGATTGGACACGTTAGAGGCAGGAAACATGTTCCCAATGTTGGGGGAGTCCAGAACCAGAGGCCACAGTTTAAGAATAAAGGGGTAGGCCATTTAAAACGGAGACGAGGAAAAACTTTTTCACTCTGAGAGTTGTAAATCTGTGGAATTCTCTGCCTCAGAAGGCAGTGGAGGCCAATTCTCCGAATGCATTCAAGAGAGAGCTGGATAGAGCTCTTAAGGATAGCGGAGTCAGGGGGTATGGGGAGAAGGCAGGAATGGGGTACTGATTGAGAATGATCAGCCATGATCACATTGAATGGTGGTGCTGGCTCGAAGGGCTGAATGGCCTACTCCTGCACCTATTGTCTATTATGCCACATAGATATATATTACGCTATGATAATCCAGTTACATTCTTTGGGATGTTTTAAAGTGTTAAAGATACTCAATGAATCAAAGCTATTCCTGCAATGAACTTGAAAGACAATACCTTTTTTTCAAGACATTCTGCAAATTTCAACTGTTTTAGAAGTTTCTTCTGTTTGTTGCTGAATCGATTGTCTTGTTCTGCACTGGTTCCCTATAAAAATAGAAAATAGAAAGTGGTTTACAGCATGACAATTAAGTTTAATTTACTTTTGAAAGCTTAATTACAACTCAATTCTTCAATTTACTGTTTTGCCAGTATCAGACTTGCCTAATTATTTTTAATTCATATTGGGAGAAAAATGAGCTTTGGAATGACAAACCAAACCAATTAAATACAAATGTTATCATTGTACAGTGTAGGAACTGCAACAGCCGATTTGCATACAACATATTTGCACATTTAGATGATTATCAAATAACCTTCCTTAGTAAACACTAAGCAAGGCAAAGTATTGGCCAGGAAAATGGTTCTTCAAAATTGCACCACCGGGTAACCAAAAAAACCAGCAAAGAATCCAAAGTGAACATTGGTTTAATTTGAATTCCAAAGGTGCTGCTTCAAAGCGCAACAATTCATCAGTACTGCTATGGCGTGTCGCCAACAATTTTGGACACATTTATTGATCTAAATCCCATTTTAAAGATAGCTCAGAGCAAAAATCTTCAGACTGAGGAAGGACCCTGGACCAAAATGTAATATACCCATTATGCTCCGCAGATGCTGCCTGACCCGAGGCTAGTACAAAATACCCTCTTAAAACACTAGTGATTGGTAACATCAATCAACTGTGGTCTATTAAAAAAGAACTGTTTCAACTTCACCAGGTTTGACAATTCTGAATCACCCTCATTCTCCTCTCTCCTTTTAATTGTCAAACCTCATCCATTAAACACACTCAGTTCAGATATTCTCTTAAGTCTCAGAACTGTTTCCATATAATTTTTACCAGTTCCAACATGCACAAGATGTTTCATCCCAGAAAGATCTGGTCCATCAGGTACACCCTATATGTTACTGGATCATAAAATAACAGAGAAACAGGTTCTAACTAGTGCATGGCCATTGGTGTAACTTCCCAAAATTTACCTCTCTACTCTAAAATAGAACTATTATACAAATGGCCACTGCCAATAAAATCTTAAAATTCTATGGCACTCTCAATAGAAGAAAATCGCTGTCAGTTTTCTAACTAATGAAATCCCCAATTAATGGCTGGGAGACCCATGTCCATACTAAATTCCTAAATATTGAAATAACATTCTGTCACCAGTGCCATGCAATCAATATGTGATTTTTTTTTACTCTAGCAATATTTTAAAAAGCTGAACGATCTGATTAACAAATAACAAAGCCTTTCATGCATGTCAAAGAAAAAAATGGGAGACTAAATTTAACAAAATGTCCCATTATGTTTGTCATGTATAATTACATAAAACCAGCAGAAAATCAAACTTAAATAGAATGAGAATGACCAGCCATGATCACATTGAATGGCGGTGCTGGCTCGAAGGGCCGAACGGCCTACTCCTGCACCTATTGTCTATTGTCTATTAAATACTGATGTTTCAGTGTGTCAAAGTATTACTTCAACAGTTATTGGCTATGAAGTTTTTTCCCCAAGGACTAAAATAAGTGTCAAGACTAAAATAGGTTAGAAGAAAAATGTAAATAGGTGTACATTGCATTGACATGAAACTAAGCTCAAGGAGTTTATAATTTATAAACATGCAACAGTGATTCTTAAAAGACTGAAAAAGTTAACCAGAAAGACCAATTGATATTTTATGGAGAGAAAAATGGAACCACGTTTTTGACCAAATACCTGCCCCCGAAGGCTATATTTGCTCTCCTCTGTAACAAAATCAAATTCCATTCACAACAATAACTATTTTTACAACTCCTGGCTCTTTCATTCTAATCTTCATAAGCTTCAGATGATCCAAAACTCTTTTGACTTCACCAGTTGTATTCACCCAAAACACATGCTGGCTGTCCTACAATGACTCAATGACTCTATACAGTATATAAATGCCCTCAATAATGTTTGGGACACAGCAATATCATGTAAATGAAAGTAGTCATGTTTAGTATTTTGTTGCATATCCTTTGCATGCAATGACTGCTTGAAGTCCGCGATTCATGGACATCACCAGTTGCTCTGCGGACAGTGGTCATTGACAAATGCACACCTGACTCCTGAAGAGTGTTTCTAATCGGTCGGACAGGTGTTTGGGGATTTTTCTTTATTATAGAGAGAATTCTTCTGTCATCAGTTGTGGACAACTTTAGTCCTCATGTTGATAAACAGCAATAAGTTTCCAAAGGTGATGGAAAAATTGGAGGAAAGACTAGGTGCTGAGAGCTCTGTTATACCTGCATTAAGGAGACATTTAAACACACCTGAGCAATTACAAATACCTGTGAAGCCAGGTGTCCCAAACATTATGGTGCCCTGAAATAGGGAGACTATGTATCAACACAGCTGTAATTTCTGCATGGTGAAACCAAAATGTATAAAAATACCCTTTAATAAAATCTAACAATGTACACTTTAACCACATGTGATTTTATCTATTATAAATCTCAAATTGTGGAGTACAGAGGCAAATAAATAAATGATGGGTCTTTGTCCCAAACATTATGTAGGAACAAACTGTTGCTGGTAAATCAATTGAATGGGAATCTATTATTATTATATTATTAAAACTCTCATCTTGTTTGTTCCGTATGTTTGTGCCGTAGATATTTCTGTGTTCTGTTGTTTCGTTATGCCCATCTCATACACAAAAACAGTACACGGCCGCACAATTTTAGGCCCATCTTACCCACAATTGTCCTGGGGAGTGTTTAACACAAGTTTCATTCAAATTGGTCTTATATTTTTAAAGTTAGAGATTTTAAAGTAAAAAAATGACCATATTAAACCGATTGCTTGCCATGTTCAGCGAATGACACCACAATGGGACCTGCCCGAGTGACGGCCAATAAGGGGGGGGGGGGGGGGGGGGGGGGGGGGGGCAGGGAGTCACGGCCAATTGGGGGGGTGGGGCTAACTTTAACAGATGCCCTCCCCCCCACACCCCTGTAGGACCGGCGCTCGTCCCGGCCACCAGAGGGTCCAACTAGATGGTTGTCGCCTCGATTCCCTGCCGATCAGCGCTGCACGCACGGAGCACAGGTAAGTGGCTTTTCCATGTCCCCCCTCGCCTGCCCACGGGGGACACTCCCCGCCCGGCAACGGGTCGCCGGGCCCACAGGATCGTCAGTTGCAGGAGGGTTCCTGGCCCACAGGAGAAACGGGACCGAAGTCAGTGGCTTCTCCCTGTCCCCCCTCGCCCGCGGCTCCGAGGGACGCTCCGTCTGCCAACGGGTCCACGGATCGGTAGGGTTGCTGGGTTTGGCACAGCCCCGGAGGACACTCCCCACCCGCCAACGCTCCCGCCTGCTAACGGGTGCACGGATCGGTAGGGTTGCTGGGCCTGGCACGCCCCCCCCCCCCCACTCAATCGCCCCTTATCCCTCCCCACTCCCCCCCCCCCCCCCCCCCCTCATCCACTCCATCTCACCTCAACCCCCCTCCCTCAGCCATAACCACAGGACCGCCCACAGCAGAGATTTGCACCCAATGGGTGCACACCCGTCTAGTGGGAAACTATAAGGATCAAGAAGTCAAATTAGCAGCCCAGAAAATAATTATTTCAAGTTAAAAAGTACAAGACTATTTCATTCACAAGGAGAGCTGCAAGAAATCATGTTGACAATGCAATATATACATTTTTAATAAATGTTCTACAAAACAGAAAAGCACATGGAAATCAGGGAAATACAATAACATGCAGACAAAAATCAGGATAGGATAGGGCTACAATCTTGCATAAATAAATACTCCACAGTTGAGCCAAATATCCTCCTTTCCTGGAGTCTGCTCAACGAAAGGGCACTTACAGTAGATCCTGAAGTAATCAGATCATGCCACAGTGGGAGATTAAGATTTCAAATATTGCAATTTGAAAAACTGCCACTGGTCAAATCAGTAGTATCCTTTTATATGACATTCACAGAATACATGTACAAATTCAAAACACGGAGAACATAATTACTGTCTGTGCTTTACTCTATGAACTGAAAACAACAAACCCGCCAAGTACACAGTGTAACCGTAGGCACTGATTGCAAACAGAAAAGCGATACACATAAATTCAGATACTGACATTGAACCCTGCAGTATGCTGATGAAAATTGAAGCATAAGAAACATCAAAGACTATGAACCACAGTAAAGTTAAACTGGAACTCTTCAATAATTTATCCAATAAGCTATTAATTTGCTTGTAATCTTCGATGGCAAAGGTAAACAAGCAGTTTCTATTCAATATGGGGACATCATGGAGTGGCCAGCATTTAATGTTGTCTTTAAATTTGGCCCTCTTCAACAATTGCAGGGTTTATGTGGAAGTAAATCCAATACTGCCTATGATATAGAATATTTGGGATTTTGACCAAGAGACAAACAAGATGGATATATTTCCAGCTGAGCCCAGCACATCGTGCACCTGTTGCCCTTTTCAGTTTTTAGGAGGTGAAGTCAAGACTTTCCTAATTGCTAAGGCACATTGTGTAGTCAGAAAGCGTTGCGACTTGTATTGGAGAGAGCATACTCTTAAGAAAGAATGCCAATCAAGGAGGATTCTTTGCCCTAAATACTGTCAATATCAGCAAGTATTGTTAGAGCTGAACTGGACTTTTAAAAAGTATTTAATTGCCTTTTGAACGTGCAGACGGCAAATTAAGTTTGAGGGTCAGGTTCTGAGTCATTGAATCACAGCCTCTGAATTGTTCTAAACGCCAGTGTTTATGTACCCACTCCAATTAAGTTTCTATTCAATGGCAAATACAATTTAATTGATGGATGATTCAGCAATGGAAATGTCTTTAAATGTCAAATGAAGGTAGTTAACAAACTATTGTTGAAGCTGGTCATTATTCTCTCTTCATGCACAGTATGAATATTACCCTTTATCCAAGGAGTTCCAAATGTCACTAAACATTATGCAATTTGTCGATATCTCATTTCTGAATTTATAGCGGCAGGTTATTGCTGTAGTTGGAGGTGATTGGTTTTAGTATACTGGCTTGAGAAAGTTCTGCAGCCTCCAACAATATAATTATTTCTTTCAGCAAGGACAGGTTCCAGCACTGATAGATACATTTGATCCCAGGTTATTTTAGTTTGCCAAGATTAGTTTATTACATTTTTGAACAATGGTGTCAACATGTAGACGTAATTATTTTCATTTCATCTTTGGAATTCAGCATAAATTTAGACCAAAGACTTCAATGAGGTTGGTAGGATAGCGAGCAAGTTACACTGCTACCTGGTATCACAGTTAATTGCCGCTTCCATCATTTGCTGCAGACTAAGAATAAACTAGTGCACACTGAGTGGCCACATTTTATCTTTTTGTGGAAAGAACATATCTGAGCAATTTGCCACATCAGGGAAACCTCAGGGTTGTAACTATTCTGGAAAAGCCTTGCTTGGCTTTGTTCTAAAATCATCAATAATAGGCTGTCATTATTAACACCTATACGCTTCATTATGATCAAGTCTTTAACCTATTTTTTTAGAAAATGTTGACTAAATTGAAGTAGTCTATGACCATCTTCTATATGAAGATCGGTCCCAACCCAAAACGTTATCTATGCATGCCCTCCACGGATGCTGCCCAACCCACTGAGTTATCCCAGCACTTATTATTTGTAAACCAACACTTGCAGTTCATCTGTCAGTGGGCAAAATTATTGAGCAGTCTTGATTCCAATTACTTCTGCCTACGCCAATGATGTTAAGCACAATTACCAATAATTTAGCAAGAAATAACAACTTAACCAGCAAAATTAATAATGCTTTGGATAGATAGACCTTAACTGTTCGTGCTCTTTATTATATAGGAGTTACATATACATGCCAAATGTCAAAATTGTGCTCTATCCACCTTAATTTGCCCCAAAAAGATTACTCACTTCCTAAAATGTAATTTCAATTTTTAGTACCCCCTGTGTTTTATCAATTATCTGCTTTCCCAATCAATTTAAAATTTGGATCCATATTCACCCTATTGAACCATCATTACCGTGCCTTCATTATGAGCAATAATCATAAATAGATGCAAAATGCCACCGGTCAATCCTACACACAGATGTCATCCAAGATCAATGTATACTTTGATAGAAAACAATTTTCTGATAAAGATTATAGACAGACTCAATGTCTCTACACAGTCAAACATATACAATATTCCAATTAAAATAATTAGATGTAATTATTTACGTTTATGTAAGTTTATGCAAGTACATATTGAATCATCACAGAAAATAAAGTCATAACAGTTAAAATAAATTGTGGTTATGAATAAAAACAATAAATATAAATAGCAATGCAAAATCGATAGACCGATATGTTTACAAGCTGCATTGAGTATATAGTACTACAAATCAGCCAAACTATAAACATAAAGCTATTATAGTGGTGGAATTAAATGTTTGCTTAAAAATGTTTTTGAACAGATTTAATTTTAAAACTAAAATAAAAAATTGACAGCAAAAAATAGTACTGCACTATTTAGAATCACCAAATATGGTCTTTGAACTTAGCATATAACTTAGCATAGAACTTAACAAGCCAACCATATTTTCAGGGCATTTCACCAAAGATTTAATCCATACATTAGATTGTATTGGAAACAAATATACCACCAAAAGCGGAATTCAACACATTCCATGTAATCTTATAATCCTCATTATCTTTTCACTACTATTGCACTACTGCACTAGTTCACCTTGAAAGTAGTGCACTTGGATGAAAATATCTATTCTGAATACACTATATTATAATGGATACCTTATGATAATTGATGATTTGTAATCTGATTGTTGGAAGAAGATAAAGGAATTCAGATTCATTAGAAACCAGACAAACCGCAAACTATCCATTGAATTTTAATGCAGCACTAAAATTAAATTTTGAAAATAATAATGACTTAAAATCCACAACGTCATGAAAATAATAATTTAAAACAATTACAGGCAGTAATCTTATGTAGATAGGAGTGAATTAAATGCTGCATTACAGCCTTAAAATTCTATGAACATTCATAAGCTGCTCAAGTTCATTCTTGGAATTTTAATCAATAGGCCATACAACAAACAGTGAACAAATCAAAGATTCAAGAGTTAATAGGTACTGAATGGTGCAACATCAACCAGTCACTTAAGATTTCTGTAGTGTCAGCCCAGGTCTTTGCTACAGCGAGAACAGTAGACACCACCGTAAATAGGTCAAGATTCACATGTTGTGACGTTAAATCGAAACTGGAGAAAATAAAAAAAACTGTCCTGACTTTAGCTACTGGACACGTGAAAGAAATACATCTGGAGGTAATGGGAATTGGCAAAATACTAAATGGTTATGATGTTCTGCGAACATTACTTTGAAGAGGTCTAGATTATCAACTACCTCCAGCCTGCTGGATGATCTCAATGAGATCACTGCTGATCTATCTCACAATACCCGCCTTTGTCCCATATACCTTAGCACGCGTTTAGCTATAATCGATCAATTTACTTCACAAATGACCAAGCAAAGAGTTCCAAACTTTGCAGTGTTTCTTAATTTCCCTACACTTCTGGAGCTCTCACTCTCATTGTTATATTGTGAAAAATTAATTCAATTCCTTCACTAAATTTATTACTTCCATCTAAGCTGTTTGCAATGCCAATATATGCCATCCTTGGCAATCTTGAATGTGTAGTTTTCTATTAATTCATCTGAATTATAAATAGGAATAATTATATGAACAAGCAGCCCACAAAACTAACCAGTACAATATCTCTGTTACTCTTACCACGTGGCCTATTGCACCAATAGTGTGTTCAACTTAATGCATATTAATAGCTGAGAGGGACTTTATAAACTATCTCATAGAAGTCAAATTAAATAACATCCTTAGCATTCTTCACTCCAGTACTTTAATGACTTCTTAACCTATTGGACTCTGAACAGCTGTAATTTGCCTAGTGCCTATCCTTAATGATGTGCTTTGGTAATGATGCGACAATAGATACAAGAACGAATGGTGTATTATTACATGGTTTAGTCCGCTCGACATTCTTAAATAGAGGAGCGGCAGGCACTATTTTCCAATCTTAAATGGTTCGCAAATCAAGAGAACTTTGAAATATTATAGTCAGGATATATGGAATATTCACACTATTTCTTTTGAAAATTACCTGTCCCTGGGGATCTGTAACTCATTAACGGCACTATCTATATTATTGTTTTCATGTCAGCTTCCCTGGCACCTACTGTCTGGAAACTACTACAATTAATGATATTAAATAACTTTTCAGCATGTCTGTTATTTCCGCATTTCTTTCAAATAATATGAATCAGTAGTTTTTAAAAGGCTCATATTCATTTCTCATATCCAATTCCTCGCAATGTAGCTAAAATGTTATCTTTGAGGTTTGTTTTTTAAAAATCTGGACTTAAAGATATGCATCCATTGTTTACAACTTCATAATGGGATCCAGGCAAAATGCTTTGATTGAGTTAATGGGGGGAAAAAACCAAATCAATGCAGGGCAACTTAGAACAGAATTTAAGAGCCTCAGTGTTTCACATCACTTTCAATAGAATATTATTAAATTGATGACTCGCAATGCTGAACAAATCCAATTTACTGAATGGACCACACTTAAAATAATTTGTTGATGACACAAAAGATAATTGCTTAAAATAAAGCAACGTGACTGATCAGCCTCAAGGGGATAAACCATTGCAGAATAGAAATGTCACCTTCAGAGATTAAAATAACGTGGGGGGCCTCCTCATAGGTTTCTTATCAAGCCATTCATTACCAATTACTCCCAGTGGCTTGTTTTCAAACACTTATTTGTTACTTCTAGAGACAAAGATCTATCATTGGCTTTCACCTGTTTCTTCTATGCTGGCGTTGCATAACTCTTTTGTGGAAAAGTCAGACTGACTTTCCAAATCGCCCAAGAGCCACTCATGCCATCACAAAAACATCCCAAGAGGTTCTCGGTCTGGCACTCTGACCCATTCCTTCTATCCAGATACTGCCTGTCCCGCTGAGTTACTCCAGCATTTTATGTCTATCTTCGGGTACACTAGCATCAGCAGTTCGTCACTACACACTCTGACCCCTTATGAATACTTCATAAAAACATTTTCACCAAGGCGACCCTATTCTCCACATGACCTTTACTGATAAAAAGTCAGATTCCGGATGTACAGGTTGGGGAGGGCAAGGCATGAAGTGCTTGCTGCTCACCATCCTGCAGGCCATATATTATGCTTCACTGTAACCAACAAGGATGGGGTAACTTCTATATATAATCTCTTGACCCCAATCTCACATTTTTACCATTTCCTCGGACTTGGCATGATACAGGAAATAATCGAATTCCAATTTAAATTCAGATAAACAAGGGCAAAATGTGTGCCGTGCTCTTTAATCCCTGCCGCAAACCGCCTGCTCATTACCCATCTCTTCAAGCTACCTCATACTTGACTGATCTGCACAACCCTGTATTCTGCTCAACCCAGTCAAATTTTGTTTTCCATTGCTACGCAAACACAAAGGCAATTGGCTTCTACAGTCAAGTAGCTCATCACCAATATTACTGTAATCACTGTTGACCAGAAACTCGTTTAAGGTTCTGTAATCAGCGTTAATGTTTATGAATTATATATATTTGAGTGTTTATATATTTAGTAGGGAGTGACATAATCGGGGGAAAAATTGCACGCATCTCGCATATTTCATGACCTGAGGCAATCCCAAGGCACAATGGCATATGGTGCAGCAGTTACGAGGTACTACCTCACAGCTCCAGGGACACCAACGTTGATCCTGCTGTCTCTCTCCATAAACATGCAGGTTTCCTTCCACATTCCAAGACCATGATAAATTAAACATTCTCTGCAAAATGTGTCAAATATAGATAAAATGCAAAAAAACTAAAGGTGAGATGATGGGCACGAGAGAATGTTGCAGATATGTTAATAGAGAGGAAAAATTGGATTATTGGGATTGTTTGCCTTCTGTCAGCCAGCATGGTCCTGAAAGCCTCTCCCGGTGATGTTTCCAGCCTGCATTGACTGTTACTTCCATGTACATCGCCCATATACATAATGATCTTATAAATCTGTTCCAATAATGTTGATAGTTGGATAAATATCGATCAGGACATAGAACTCCAACTGTTTACTTCACCGATAAGGGCAGATCAAACCTAGGTTTCACATCTCAACTCAAACTCAACATAATCTTCATTTGAGGATTTCCCTACTCTCTGAACTGGGCCTTCAACCATTACCTGATTCACCAGATAGCCCACAACAAATTTGCGATAATATAAATTATGCACTATCTGTTCCCAGTTGAATTCTTTAAGACCTGTTATCATTCTGCTGAATCTTTCTTGGGGGCTCTTGTAAAGTAAATGTATTCTTCTAGTTCCCCAAACTAAATAACACTCCAGAAAGTGAGCACGGGCAAAATTCAATCATCATTTCCTCACTTTCTGAAATACAAGCAATTCCTTTGAAATAAAAAACAAAATGTTATCAACCTATCCGATTACATTTTGTTTATTAACTATTCACATCTGGATTCAATATTGCCAGAGTTTACCTGATGTGTCTCCCATGTTCCATTCTCTCAACTTAATCCATCTGAAACCCAGTTCTCAGTCCATTAATAAGTTTAAATGCCATTCACCTATTCATGCAGTTCCTCCAAATCCGCACGTGTTCTGCAACACTACTGGAAATTCTCCTTGCTTAAATCAGACTCTTTCTCACTTAAATTTTACAACATTACAATCCTCTCTAAAGTTAGATTGTCCAAGCTTTGGATCCATCTCCCTAAAGCGGTTGTTTTTTGCTGGATACCCATGAAAAGCTTGTCGTCGTCTTATTTCTACATTTATGTAACCATACCCCAATCAAAATACACAGAAAATTACATAATAGCCAAGCACCAAATTGGAGTATAGCGTTCAACTTTGGTACCCGTTATAGGAAACATATTATTATGCTGAAATGGATGCAGAGAATTACCTTGATGTTGTCAGGCTTCGAGGGTCTGAGCTATAGGGAGACGTTGAGCAGGCTAGGACTTTATTCCTTGGAGTACAGAAGGACGAGGGGTGATCTTAGAGAGGTGTACAAGATCATAAAGGGAATAGATAAGCTAAATGCACAGTCCTTTAGCAAGAGTAAGGGAATGAAGAACCAGAGGGCATAGGTTTATGGTAAGAAGGAAAAGATAGGAATCTGAGGGCATTTTTTTTAACAGAGGGTGGTGGGTATATGAAACGAGCTGTCAAGAGTAGCTAGTTGAGGCAGGGTAATATCACAATATTTAAAAGACATTTGGGCAGGTACATAGATAGGAAAGGTTGAGAAGGATATGGGCCAAAGGTAGGCAGATGGAACTAGTTGTAGATGGGCATCTTGGTTGGCATGGGCAGGTTGGGCCAAAGGGCCTGTTTCCATGCTGTATGACCCACCATGCTGGGTTTGGCCCAGCTGCATCGTGGATTGCCGACATAGACTTTATCAGTAAGCCTACAGATTCAAGGCAAATTCTTATTTTTAATGATGTGACACGAGAGGAAGTTAAGCTGCATGTAAATTTCAGCCTGTAAGCCAAAAACAGTCTTGCATTCTGAATTATTTTTATTCCAATTTACATGAAGTATAAGTTCAGCGTACCTATAATTTACAGAACTAAAGTTTGGGTTTTACAATTCATAAAATAGTAGCCTCGGAACACAGGCAAGGCTAAGAATGTGTTTTTTTTTAAATCGTCCCGAGTAACAAAACATATTTTCCAAAGTCTCAATGTGAATTACAAAGTTGTAACTAACTCCCTGTTATCTTTTAAAATTGTACAATATCCAACGTTTATACCCAATTTTCAATTGGTCGTGAGATATATTTGGTTGAACGGGTTTAATATTTTTAATCCAAATACAATAAACGTGTGATGCTTTTTGCGAGAACTGAAGTGTGCACGCTGTAAAAGGTAACTTGGCCAATTTCCTCGTATCTAACCGCGCCGGCCTGTTTTGCAACCACGCCGTTAAGGTTAATATTAGGGCCTACAGATTCTAAAACACTTCAACCATTCGGAAAACATAAGGGAAATTGCCAAACGTCGAAAACGAATCTCGTGAAATTGAAGCCTATGCTTTGGGGACATTTGCTTTGCCTGCTCGCAGGCTTCTATCGCGGCCTTAGCCGCTGCCTAGTACTGCCGCACTGGAGCTAATTGTTTGGGAAAATAAAATTATATCCGTTTGGAATTTAAACTCGGCATGTGCCACACACTTGGATTTAGGCTACATGAACATACATTGTGTTAAACAGACGTGCAAATGGAGCCGGATTAAACAAAGTCTCATTTCCCCAGCACGCACGGTGCCCCGAACCCTGCCGCCATTTTCAGCGCCGCACGATTACTGAGGCCGTATCTGTGTGCTCGGGTTAAAAACAAACACTGTTTTATGCGGTTAAAACACTGCAGCAGACCCGCAGAACCGACAAGATGGTTCAGCTGCTACTGGAAGCGACGATCAAGAGAGCGGTGCTCGGTTCGGACACTCTGCTTGGCCACTGCGTTACTTACACGGAAAAACCCCGCGTCCATCTTGATCGTCTGTGGAGGGACTGCCGGATCAGACAGCCGCTCACTTCCGCTCTACCCGACTCATCACAACGGTACTTCCGCTTCACGGAAACGCCCGATGCGTGACGGAAATAGCCGAGGCGTCGGCTCGCTGGCGACCAAAAACAACAGAGGAGCAAGAAAAGACCACTTGACTCTAAAAAACCGGAGTCGTCATAGGTACATTTCAACGCCATTTTAGTAAGCAGATTCAGTGTGCTAGACTGGGCAGTGTTCACAACTCGCTGCGATTTCTTCGTATATAAAATGTTTGCAAACAATTATTTTAGTTCAACTTCTTGGACAGTTGACATTTATAACTATTTCTTGAAGAGTTGCTGCTTCGTGATCTTTAAACTTTGGATGTTACTGATTGAATATTTGCACCAGAGATCCACTCTGTCTGTATCAGGCCAATTGATCACATTTAATGAACTGTTCTTCTTTGCTTTCTCTGTTCATTTTAATTTCACCTCCACGAGCGGTATCTCTTTTTGTTTTATTCTAAAAAGTGATGGAAGCAGAGATTAAGCATTTGGAAACAATAGAACTCTACTGTATCCAAAATATAATTGAAAAGACATTTAACTGTATACTTAGAGCCAAGAAAATTTGAATTGGTGAATTGATTAGTTAAAAACCCTTGACAGCCACTAAAATGACCAATGCTGCCTGACGGTGGTACAGTAGCATGAATCCACTTCAAATAGACACAGTGGTGGAGTAAATCACTGGGTCAGGCAGCATCTCTGGAGAAAAAGGATGGGTGATGTTTCAGGTTGGGATACTTCTTCAGACAAGGTGAAGAGCTGATCTTTTCATTGATTAGCTGATATGCGAAACAGTGCAACCCTGTATATCTCGCACACAAAATGATGTAAATCTTACCATGAATGACAGAAATTAAAAGTGTTATCCTTGTTTATGAAGTTCAATTTTGAATGATTTAAAATTGAGGGGGTTGGTGTAATATACTGCTAACCCACAAATGTATCATTATGAGATATTCACATTTGAAAAATCCATAAATCACAAACCAAAACAAGAAGGTGCCTATGTTATTTGACCAACTTATCGGTTGAATTGAAATATTAAATTTTTACAGGTTGTAGGGTAGTGGGTAAGGATCATGTTAATGCATATAACTCATTTTTCACAAAAGTGAGGGGTACCATCCCCCTCAATTATATGTTAAATTTAAAACTAAACTATGGTAGCAATGTACATTATTCATGTCTAAAGCTAGCACTTCTGTATCAGTGTAGGTATGTATACATCACATTTTATTACACTAGTATGGAATGGAAAAAAATCTTGACGTGTTCAAAGTTATTTTATTCACAATATTAGGATTTCTGGAAATAAGTTTGATTGCGAATGTGTATGGGTAGGCCCTAATGAAATGTATGTGAGAGAACAGTGATCATGATAGGGAGAACCATGTGCTGAGAAGTGTGTACATGACTGATTATATATATATATGTATATAGAGATAGAGAAAGAGACAGAGAGAGATTGAAAGAAAAAGGTTGCTAAACAAATAATTAGAGGAAATCACAAGAAGGAAACTATATATATATATATATATGCGTGTGTGTGTGTGTGTGTGTATATATATATATATACACACACATGTATATAAACCATAAAGGTCACATCGCCTTTATGGTTTATGTACATCATGTGAAAAATAAGATGAAGAGAGAAATAGAGCGATGCTTTAAATCAAAGTTGCTTCTGATCCATGAGAAGGAACTTTGATATCTATTTATCTCTATCTTGCCTCTCACACACAAACACAAATTCACAATGCATTCGGAAAGTATTCAGACCCCTTCACTTTTTCCACATTTTGTTACGTAACAGCCTTATTTTAAAATGGATTAAATTATTTTTATTTTATCATCAATCTACTCACAATTCCCCATAATAAAAAAGTGAAAACAGGTGTTTAGAAAATTTTGTAAAGTAATAAAAAAGAAATAACTGAAATATTACTCAGTACTTTGTTGATGTGCCTTTTGCAGCAATTACAGCCTCAAGTCTTCTTGGGTATGATGCTACAAGCTTGGCACACCTGTATTTGGGTAATTTCTCCCATTATTCTCTGCAGGTCCTCTCAAGCTCTGTCAGGTTGGATGGGGAGCATCGACGCACAGCTATTTTCAGGTCCCTCCAGAGATGTTCGATCGGGTTCAAGTCCGGGCTCTGGCTGGGCCACTCAAGGACATTCACAGACTGGTCACGATGCCATCCCTGCATTGTCTTGGCTGTGTGCTTAGGTCATTGTTGTGTTGGAAGGTGAACCTCCGCCCCAGTCTGAGGTCCAGAACGCTCTGAAGCAGGTTTTCATCAAGGATCTCTCTTTACTTTGTTCCGTTCATCTTTCCCTCGATCCTGACTAGTCTCAGTTCCTGCCGCTGAAAAACATCCTCACAGCATGATGCTGCCACCACCATACTTCACCGTAGTTATGGTATTGGCCAGGTGATGAGTGGTGACGCTTGGCATTCAGGCTAAAGAGTTCAATCTTGGTTTCATCAGACCAGAGAATCTTGTTTCTCATGGTCTGAGAGTCCTTTAGGTGCCTTTTGGCAAACTCCAAGCAGGCTGTCATGTGCCTTTTACTGAAGAGTGGCTTCCATCTGACCACTCTACCATAAAGGCCTGATTGTTGGAGTGCTGCAGATATTGTTGTCCTTCTGGAAGGTTGTCCCATCTTCACAGAGTAACTCTGGAGCTCTTTCAGAGTGACCATCGGGTTCTTGATCACAACCCTGACCAAGGCCCTTCTCCCCCGATTGCTCAGTTTCGCCAGGCAGCCAGCTCTATGAAGAGTCCTGGTGGTTCCAAAGTTCTTCCATTTAAGAATGAAGGAGGCACAATCCTGTCCCGGAGGTCTATGGACAATTCCTTCTTCATGGCTTGGTTTTAGCTCTGACATGCACTGTCAACTGTGGGACCTTATATAGACAGGTGCGTGCCTTTCCAAATCATGTCCAATCAATTTAATTTACCACTGGTGGACTCCAATCAAGTTGTAGAAACATCTCAAGGATAATCAATGGAAACAGGATGAACCTAAGCTCAATTTTGAGTGTCATAGCAAAGGGTCTGAATACTTATGTAAATGTGATATTTCAGTTATTTCTTTTTAATTACTTTGCAAAAATTTCTAAACACCTGTTTTCACTTCTTCATTCTGGGGTATTGTGTGTAGATTGATGATTTAAAAAAAATGATCAAGTAGAATGGCCCTATCTTTTCTCAGTGATGGAAAAATTTCAATTAGGTGAGAATTTTTGTTCATGGGTGAAACTTTTATATACATCCCCAACAGCTAGAATATTAACTAATCAAATGCTGTCATCCAAATTACATTTATTTAGGGGTTGTAGACAAGGATGCCCACTATCCCCGCTTCTATTTGCCCTCGTTATAGAACCACTTGCTGAGAGTATTAGATCAAATTCAGATATTCATGGCTATAACACTAAACATACAACCAATAAAATTTCTTTATACGCGGATGATGTACATTACAAAGCCAGAAATTAGCATTCCGAATTTATTAAATCTCATAACTCAATTTGGTTCATTTTCAGGTTATAGAATTAACTGGTACAAAAGTGAAATTATGCCAATAATGGAGCACAATCCGGCCATACTTCAACAATTTCCTTTTAAAATTGCCTATGAAAAGTTTAAATATCTTGGAATTTACGTGACTAGGAAATATACTTCTTTATTTAAATTAAATTTTCCTCCTTTACTCACTAAATTACACAGAAATATCCAATTTTGGAAAACACTTCCTATATCATTAGTTGGTCGTAGTAATGCTATAAAGATGATCTTTCTCCCACAGCTACTATACTTATTTCAAGCAATTCCGATCTATCTTCCAAAAAAGTTTTTTTTAAAAATTGATTCAATTGTTACTAATTTTATTTGGGACTACAAGACTCATAGAATAAATAAAACTAACTTCTTATTTTATTATTGGGCGGTTAATATTAAAAATATAACCTGCTGGTTGGATGACACTGATCAACAACCGGATTGGTTAAAGATGGAGAAAGAGGATTGTTTACCATTTGATATTGGTGCGATCCTCTTAGCTCCAATAAATTTAAATAAAAAAACATATGGAGGTAATCCCATTATACACAGTGTTATCCGTACCTGGAAACAATTAAATCTTACTTTAAAACTGAGTAAATTATCTGCTTTCCTCCCTATTGCGAATAACCCTTCTTTTAAACCGTCTGTCTTAGATAGAGGATTTGCTCAATGGAAAAGTTATGGAATTAAAAGGGTGGGAGATCTTTATCATAAGGGAACTTTTCTTTCTTTTCAGGATTTACAGCAGAAGTACGGATTACATGTTAATAATTATTTTAGATATTTACAACTTAGAGATTATGTAAAATTACACATGCAAGAATATAAGTTTAGAGGTCCAGAAACTCTTGATGTATGCCTGAATCGACATTATAATTCAAATAAATTAATATCCTTTATTTATAATACTCTCCTAGATACTGACATTCCGTCATCAGAATCTTATAGATGAGCATGGGAGGACGAATTGAATCAACCCATAATGCAAGATATATGGGATGAAAGTTTACAACATATACACCAATGTTCATTAAATACTAGACATTCCTTAATACAATTTAAAATAATACATAGATTACATTATTCGAAGACGAAATTAAATAGGATTTTTCCTAGTATCTCTCCTATTTGTGATAAATGTCAATTTCAAGAAGCTAATTTAACTCATATTTTCGTAACTTGCATAAAAATGCAAAATTTCTGGTTGGAGATTTTAAAAATAGTTTCTAAAGTTATCAACAAGCAATTGGATATGGATCCAAAATTAATTATATTAGGATTATCAGAACATACTACAAACTTTACAACAAGTCTGGTACATTTTCTTGATTACAGTTTAATAACTGCGAAAAAATTAATACTTAAATTTTGGAAAAAAACAATAACCCCCAAAATTAAAATGTGGACTACGGAAATGACAGAGACCCTGCATTTGGAAAAAATAAGATTTGCCTTAATTGACAAACCTGAGTTATTTTTAAAAATATGGTCTCCATGGTACGGGTGCTGCACTGTAAGGAGTTTGTACGTTCTCCCCGTGACCTGCGTGGGTTTTCTCCGAGATCTTCGGTTTCCTCCCACACTCCAAAGACGTACAGGTATGTAGGTTAATTGGCTGGGTAAATGTAAAAATTGTCCCTAGTGTGTGTAGGATAGTGTTAGTGTACGGGGATCCCTGGGCGGCACGGACTTGGTGGGCCGAAAAGGCCTGTTTCCGGCTGTATATATATGATATGATATGATATTGAATTTTTTGAAAAGTAAATGGGTTTGGCACAGGACTAAAATAAAAATTTTAAATTAAAAGTTGAAACTTGAGTTTAGGGTTGGATGTACAACTGTAGTTATTGTCTCCCGGATCTACCCCCTTTAATTATTATAGTTATATATATTTTTTAATTTTCTTATTCTCTCTTTCCAATAGTTTATAGGTTTTTTTTCTTTCTTCTTTATTTTTTATTTTCTCTCTTTAAAATTTTTTAAATTGAAGCTATGTAAGAACTTTGTAACAATTTTGTCTTTTATTTCTATTTGTACATATGCTTTAAAATTTTTTTTTTAAATAAATAAATAAATAAATAAATAAATAAATTTTTAATCAATTTTAAAATAAGGCTGTGACGTAACAAAAAAGGGAAAAGTGAAGGGTCTGAATACTTTCTGAATTCACTGTATATATGTGTATATATATATATATATACACATATATACAGTGCATATATGTGTATATGTATATACACATATATACAGTGCATTCAAAAATTAAAAAATTCTGGGTAAATATTTTTAGCATAATATCTAAAGTAACCAGCACACAATTGGACCCAGATCCAAAATTAATTATACTCGGAATATTAGAATTAAATCAAACATTTAGAACAATACAAAGAAACTTTATGGATTATAGTTTAATAACGGGAAAAAAATTAATTCTAAAATTTTGGAAAGGCCCTACGGTCCCCACAATCAAAATGTGGATTATAGAAATGACGGAGACCTTAAACGTGGAAAGAATCAGATTTTCCCTGTTGGACAAACAGGAATTATTCATTGGAATATGGTCTCCTTTTATTGATTACTTAAAGGGTCAGAATGGTTCGGCACAGGAACCTGACTAGCACTCGGACTAAAGAATGGATGAAATGCTATACTTTGAAATGTACGTATATATCTCGAATGAAGTTTTTGTTATTTTAATAAATTTTTCCATTCTTCTTTAACTAACTTTTTCCTTATCTTTATAATTTGTTTTTGTTTTTGTTTTTATTTTGCTTCTCTCTCTTTTCTTTCTTTACTTCATCTATTTCTTTAGTTCTATCTAGTTTAAAAAAAAAAAAGGGGGCAAAAGGTATTGGAGACAATATAATAATAATTGACAATATTATCAATTTAAAAATGTATGACTGTAAAGATGTACCTATCTCCAATAAAAAATTTATCTCAAAAAAAAAAAAAAGAAAGTATGCACTGAAAGTATGCACATTATATATATATATATATAATGTTAAATTTGTGCAGAGTGTGTATTTGAGCAATACAAGGGAAACTGCACAAAAGAGGGGACTGGGGAGGAAAGATGGGAGGGAAATGGGCAGAAACAGTAAGAAATAATAAAATCAGAGAAATTAAGCAGGGGGAAAACATTTAGAAATAAAAATATGTTTGCTGGCTATGTTGAATACTCCATGTTCCAAATGTACCCCAATTCCCCAATTCTTTCTCTCCTCCATCAACAACAATTTGGGACTGGATCCTGCACCCGTGCAGAACTCGTTGATTTCATCAACTTTAATAATAAATTCCAAACCTGTCTTCAAATTTACATGACTATCACTGTCAACCCTCTCCCCTTTCTCAGCGCCTCTGGCTCCATCACAGGGATCTACTACTGACATCTACTACAAGCCTATGAACTCCCACAGTTACCTTGACCACAACTCCTCGCACATGTTTTTGCAAGGATGCCATTTCTCACTCTCTTTTTCGCCACCTTCACCATATCTGCTTCCAAGGTGAGACTTTCCATTCTAGGACATCCAAGATGTCCTCTTTCATTGGAGCATCTGGTAGATTGGGTGTTTAGGAATACACCTTTAGATTATAAGAGGTCCATTCAATAGTCTGATAACAAAGGGGAAGAACATATTCTTGTATCCGATGGTATGTGCTTTCAAGTTTTTGTATCTTCTGGCCGTTGGGACACTAAATCCATTAGATCCCCTTCCCTTCCATGCTGCTCACCTCTTCCATCCCTCTATCACAACCCCTCAGTTCCATTCTTTACCTTTTCCGATCAGATTCTAGAATCTGCAGTCATTTTTATCCACTTATCACCTTCCAATCTCTACCGTTTCTATCTCCACCATTCCTTCCCCCACCTGACTCTTATCTTTACTAATCAAACCCTCCTCACCTATATCTACCTATTGCATTAACATTGAGCCATGTAGACATAGATACAGTTAAAAAGAACAGTTTTAAGGTCCATATTACATGAAGGCGAAGTAAATAATAGAATTCCAGAGCTTAGAGCTGAGGCAATTATAGGCAACTTATTTAGATAATTCAACGTTTGTTGTTTAACTGCATATTGACTGTAGGAGAAGAAGCTGTCTAGAAGACTAACGGCTGATAGAGAGTTGTAGTGGCAACTTTCCTTCCCACTGAAGTCCTCGCCGCTTGCCACCTTCACAGAGGACTGGAGTGATCGTTCTTGACACAAACAACAACAGAGAGATCTTCACAATGTTTCAGTCGTTTATTGAAGTAGTGATACAAACAGATTAGTATTTCTCCCGTCATAGGTCTGTTAAGAATTGTATCTCGCCACAGCTTCTCAGCGTCTGACGCATCATGTCTCTGCATTGCCAATTATACTCCTAATTCTGGCTCCTCCCAATCCATATATGCCCATTACGCCCATATATGTATTCATCTCACGACAACCCCCAAGTGTCCAAAAATAATACAACAAGATAATTCCTGGAATGGCGGGACTGTCATATGTTGAAAGACTGGAGCGACTGGGCTTGTATACACTGGAATTCAGAAGGATGAGAGGGGATCTTATTGAAACATATAAGATTATTAAGGGATTGGACATGCTAGAGGCAGGAAACATGTTCCCAATGTTGAAGGAGTCCAAAACAAGGGGTCACAGTTTAAGAATAAGGGGTAGGCCATTTAGAACGGAGATGAGGAAAAACATTTTCACTCAGAGAGTTGTAAATCTGTGGAATTCTCTGCCTCAGAAGGCAGTGGAGGCCAATTCTCTGGATGCTTTCCAGAGAGAGTTAGATAGGGCTCTTAATGACAGCGGAGTCAGGGGGTATGGGAAGAGGGCAGGAACGGGGTACTGATGGTGGATGATCAGCCATGATCACATTGAATGGCGGTGCTGGCTCAAAGGGCCGAATGGCCTACTCCTGCACCTATTGTCTATAAGATACAGAATAATATAATATGCTAACTTATTCCAACAATTTATTAAAATGAGGACCAATTTGAGACAGCCGAATAATGACCAGTGTCCAAAGGATACTGAAAGATATCGGACTCAATGTTGGGCAAGCACATTTCTCAACTTTTCTGGCAGCTACCTGAAACTGTTTTTAGCCACTTACAAATGTAAATGAAGGCTTTTACACACTTCCAAGTCCACATTTGGTGAATCACAGGCAGTGGGACTCTTGATTGCTGTGTATAGGACTTTAATGGTAAATTTTCAATTAAAATACTTTAAAAAAAGTTATTGGCTAGCCAGGAAGAATAGGAGCCCTACTATATTTGGAATAAGGACTTAAATAAGCAATGAACCCGAATAGTCTATAAAAGTAACAGGCAAAAATGTAAGGAAACCGAGAAACAATTGAACAACTTGTGCTGAAGCCTTTAGTCAACAGATAAAAATTGCACAGAATCTGTACAGTAATTATCTATCTAGTAGAATAGAATAGAATAGAATAGAATTCCTTTATTGTCGTTGCAACGGGTACAACGAAATTAAAAATAGCAATCCTGACAGTGCGTAACACGAAAAGTAAAACACTATATGCAATAAATGCAAAAAACAAATAAATACAAATGTATTAAATACAAAAGTTTTAACAGTGTGACCTAGTGCAGAAAGTAGTGTTCAGTTCTCGTATGGCCCTGGGGTAAAAACTGTTCTTGAGCCTGTTTGTTCGGGATTTGATCGACCTGAAACGTCGACCAGAGGGCAGAAGAACAAACAGACGGTGGCCGGGGTGGGATGGGTCTTTTATTATTTTGCCTGCTCTGCTGAGGCAGCGTAGGCTGAACAGGTGCTCCAGGGAGGGCAGTGAGCAGCCGATGATCTTCTGTGCCGTCGTGATGACCCTCTGAAGGGCCTTCCTGTCCTTTTCTGAGCAGCTGGCATACCATGTGGTTATACAGTATGCCAGCACACTCTCGATGGAGCAGCGATAGAAGGACATCATGAGCTTCTCCTGCAGGTTGGTCTTCCTGAGGATCCTCAGGAAGTGGAGTCTCTGCTGTGCCTTCTTCACTGTGGTAATGGTGTTGGTAGACCAGGTAAGATCCTCTGCGATGTGCGTACCCAGGAACCTGAAAGCGGGTACCCTTTCCACACAGACCCCATTGATGTAGAGTGGGTCGTGTTCTGCACTGGTTTTCCTGTAGTCTATTATAAGTTCCTTTGTTTTGGAGGAGTTCAGGACAAGATTGTTCACTGAACACCATGCTGCCAGCCTTTGGATTTCATCCCTGTAGGCTGTCTCATCTCCTCCTGAGATGAGTCCAACTACAGTCGTGTCATCGTGTCATCCGCGAACTTGATGGCAAGTAGATAAACAGTAGCAGCAAACAGTAGTTTGCATTTATCTTTACAGATGCTGCATTGCAGGCTAGGTTGTTTGCTCTGTTGGACTACAATGCAGCTTTCAACTCAGATATACTATGTTCCATATTCATTTTTTTCAGGTGCGTGTGTAGGTTTTCAAAAAACTAGAGGAGGACAGATTGCAAATTAGTATCCAGAAAGCCTCAAGTGATGCTTGAATATTCCAACCCCATGAAATTAAAACAAAGGTCACTGCTCTAATAAAATGTCACAATATGACTATGATTCTAATAGAAATGCATTGAAGCATATAAAAATTGATATGCATTGCTAGTCGAACAACAACCTATAGCCGCAGGTATATTAGTGATCTCAGAGCTTTGCCAGCAGGTCCTGAAGTTTAACCTATCAGCTAGGCAGAGTACGAGGTAAGGGAATAACCAGTTACTGCACTTACTGCACATCTCCACATAACTAAAGGGGGCAGAAGAGGTTTACCAGAATTCTGCCTGGATTGGAAGGTATTGACTATAAGGAGAGGTTGGACAAACTTGGATTGTTTTCCCTGTAGCTTTGGAGGTTGATGGGATACATAGAGTGATACAGTGTGGAAACAGGCTCTCAGCCCAACTTGCCCACCCCGGCCAACATGTCCCAGCTACACTAGTCCCACCTGCCTGCACTTGGTCCATATCCCTCCAAACTTGTCCAATCCATGTACCTGTCTAACTGTTTCTTAAACGTTGGGATAGTCCCAGCCCCAACTTCTATACACCCACCACCCTTTGAGTGAAAAAGTTACCCCTCAGATTCCTATTAAATCTTTTCCCGTTCACCTTGAACCTATGCCCTCTGGTCCTCGACTCCCCTACTCTGGGCAAGAGATTCAGTGCATATACCCGATCTATTCCTCTCATGATTTTATACACCTCTATAAGATCATGCACCTCTATAAGAGACATGATAAAAGTATACAAATTTATCAACGACTAAAGGGCGTATCTCTAAGGTCAGAGGAGGAAAGCTTCAAGGACATTAGCAGGGCAATATTTATTTGCACAGAGGCTGGTGGGTGCCTGGAATGAGTTGCCATGGATGGTGGTGGAAGTAGATATGACAGTAGCATTTAAGAGGCTTTCAGATAAATACATGGAATGAAGGAAAATGGATCGCGACCAGGCAGAGGAGAAGAGACTAACTTGGCATGATATTCGGCACAGACATTGTGGCCGAAAGGCTTGTTACTGTGCTGTACCGTTCCATATTCTATCTTTTTGGAAGAATAATTTAGACATTTGCAAAATATTTACAACAGGAGCACCAATCATTTCATTTCCACTGTTAATACCATATAACCATATAACAACTACAGCATGGAAACAGGCCTGTCCGGCCCTACCAGTCCACGCCGACCATTCTCCCTGACCTAGTCTCATCTACCTGCACTCAGACCATAACCCTCTAATCCTCTCTTATCCATATACCTATCCAATTTACTCTTAAATAATAAAATCGAGCCAGCCTCCACCACTTCCACCGGAAGCCCATTCCATACAGCCACCACCCTCTGAGTAAAGAAGTTACCCCTCATGTTACCCCTAAACTTTTGTTCCTCAATTCTGAAGCTATGTCCCCTTGTTGGAATCTTCCCCACTCTCAAAGGGAAAAGCCTACCCACATCAACTCTGTCCGTCCCTCTCAAAATTTTAAAAACCTCTATCAAGTCCCCCCTCAACCTTCTACGCTCCAAAGAATAAAGACCCAACCTGTTCAACCTCTCTCTGTAGCCTAAGTGTTGAAACCCAGGCAACATTCTAGTAAATCTCCTCTGTACCCTCTCCATTTTGTCGACATCCTTCCTATAATTTGGCGACCAGAACTGCACACCATACTCCAGATTCGGCCTCACCAATGCCCTGTACAATTTTAACATTACATCCCAACTTGTATACTCGATGCTCTGATTTATAAAGGCAAGCATACCAAACGCCTTCTTCACCACCCTATCCACATGAGATTCCACCTTCAGGGAACAATGCACAGTTATTCCCAGATCCCTCTGTTCCACTGCATTCCTCAATTCCCTACCATTTACCCTGTACGTCCTATTTTGATTTGTCCTACCAAAATGCAGCACCTCACACTTATCAGCATTAAACTCCATCTGCCATCTTTCAGCCCACCGTTCCAAAAGGCCCAAGTCTCTCTGTAGACTTTGAAACTCTACTTCATTATTAACTACACCACCTATCTTAGTATCATCTGCATATTTACTAATCCAATTTGCCACACCATCATCCAGATCATTAATGTAAATGACAAACAACAGTGGACCCAACACAGATCCTTGGGGTACTCCACTAGACACTGGCCTCCAACCTGACATACAATTGTCAACCATTACCCTCTGGTATCTCCCATTCAGCCATTGTTGAATCCATCTTGCAACCTCACTATTAATACCCAACGATTTAACCTTCTTAATCAACCTTCCATGTGGAACCTTGTCAAATGCCTTACTGAAGTCCATATAGACAACATCCACAGCCTTGCCCTTATCAATTTCCCTGGTAACCTCTTCAAAAAATTCAAGAAGATTAGTCAAACATGACCTTCCAGGCACAAATCCATGTTGACTGTTTCTAATCAGGCCTTGTTTATCCAAATAATTATATATATTGTCCCTAAGTATCTTTTCCATTAATTTTCCCACCACAGACGTCAAACTAACAGGTCTATAATTGCTAGGTTTACTTTTAGAACCTTTTTTAAATAAAGGCACAACATGCGCAATGCGCCAATCTTCCGGCACCATCCCCGTTTCTAATGACGTTTGAAATATTTCCGCATTCGTAACAGTACAATTGAGAAAAGGTGAGGCCAGACAGTGGAAATTATGGTTTTGTGTAATAAGGATAACATGCATTGTTGAAGGAATTTGATCTCCATAATTAAATAGGCAAAACAAATATGTTTGTGAGTGTGGATGATGAATTCTCAGATACGATGTGGAAAGTTTTCTATATCAGTATGCTGCAGTTCGCATACCGTCCGAACAGGTCCACGGATGATGCAGTCTCCCAGGTTCTGCACACCGCTCTCTCTCATCTGGACAGCCAGGGGGGCTATGTGAGGATGCTGTTCATTGACTTTAGTTCAGCATTCAACACAATAGTCCCCAGCAGACTGGTTGAGAAGCTGCTGGAACTGGGGCTTAGCACCCCTCTGTGTGCCTGGGTCCTGGACTTTCTCACCGCCAGGCCCCAAGTGGTCAGGATGGGGGAACACACATCTAGCTCCCTCACCCTGAACATAGGATCCCCCCAGGGTTGTGTCCTTAGCCCCCTACTGTACTCCCTGTACACACATGACTGTGCGGCCAGGTTCAGCTCAAACTCCATCATCACGTTTGCTGATGACACTGTGGTGGTGGACCGGATCTCCAACAACGATGAGAAGGCCTACCGGGAGGAGGTGGCTGATCTGGCACTCTGGTGTCAGGACAATAGCCTCCTCTTGAATGTCACTAAAATGAAGGAGCTGATTGTGGACTTCTGAAGGGCTAAACATCCAAGGACATACACGCCACTGGAGATAAATGGGTCTACTGTGGACAGGGTGAGCAGTTTTAAATACTTGGGAGTCCGCATCACAGAGGATCTGACATGGGCAACGCACATTGCCGCACTGGTGGGTAAGGCAAAGCAGCGCCTTTACCACCTTAGACAGTTGAGGAAATTCAGAGTGTCTCTGAGGATCCTTCATTGCTTCTACTCTGGGGCTGTAGAGAGCATCCTGTCCAGCAACATTACAGTCTGGTTTGGGAACAGCTCTGCCCAGGACAGGATGGCCCTGCAGAGAGTAGTGCGTGCGGCAGAACGCACCATGGGAACTACACTCGTCCCCCTGCAGGACCTATACATCAGGAGGTGCAGATCCAGAGCAAGCAAGATCATGAGGGACCCCTGCCACCCCAGCAACGGACTGTTCCAGATGCTACGATCAGGCAAACGCCTCCGCTGTCACGCTGTGAAAACGGAGAGGATGAGACGGAGTTTCTTCCCACAGGCCATCAGGACTGTCAACTTTTATAACTCCAGAGACTAAATTTTTGTCTACACCATAGTAACTTATTAACTTTATTTATATGCTGTAACTGTAATTCTTTTTTGTGCACAATCCGCAGGCATTGCCACTTTCATTTCACTGCACATCGTGTATGTGTATGTGACAAATAAACTTGACTTGACTTGACTAGGGCAAGATCTTGAGACAGAAATGTCAGCAGATGTTGGAATCTTGAACAAACAATAGCTCCTGGAGCTAGGCCCACTGAGTTCTTCCAGCAGTTTGTTTTTTTCACTGTTTTAGATCTGATCTTGCACGATGAGATAGGTTCAATTATTTTACTCCTCAAAACTTTCATCCTACCAGCCTCCGCGTCCAGCACAACATCCTTTGTCACTTCTGCTGCTGCAACCGGATCCCACTGCCAGCCACACCTTCCCCTCCCCATCCCCTGCTGTTCTCTGCAGGGATCCCTCTGTTTGTGATTCCTTGGTTCACTCAACCCACCCCATCCCCTGGTACCTTCCCTTGCAACTATAGGGGGTACAACACTTGTTCTTACAACTCATCCCTCATTACTATTCGCGGGAGTAAAACAGCCCTTTCACATTAAAGACCTGCACCTATTCCGACTTTATCTGCTGCATTTGAAGCTCTTAATGGGGCCTTCGCTCCATCGGCAAGCCAAGGCATAGGCGAGACAACCATTTTGCAGAGCTCCTGTGCTCCTTCAGCAACGACCATTTTGATCTCTCGGTTAAATGACATTTCAACTCACCTTCCCATTTGCACACTAACTTGTCTGTCCTCAGCCTTCTCCCCTGCTGGGAGCACCCCAAACAAACTAGAACACCCTGACCATAAGACATAGGTGCAGAATTAGGTCATACCCGTGTCGCCTTCCCCCCCCGTCCCCCCCCCCGTCCCCCGTCCCCCGTCCCCCCACAGCAGCTCATTCCAGTATTCTAGTGCTGAACAAATAGCACAATAGCACAAATGTACCCAGTCTGGAATCTGCAGATGTGGCCAAGGATGACTTCTACTTTGTTCTGGAAACCTGACTGTCAAATCTAGAATTAGAGGTCATAATTGTGGAGTAAGGTGCTGGTTGTTTTGGTCTGAGGTAAGGAGGACTTTCGTTCCTGAAAGATGTTTAAATCTTTGAAATGCTCTCCCTTCAAAATCTGTAGACAGAGACAGAGACAGAGAAGCATTTCTTGGCACAAAGGTAAAGCAAGTAACATGGGGATCGTGCAGAAAGATGGACTACAACATCAGCCATGACATTGAATGGCAGAGTTGGCTGACAGAGCTGAATACTCCTATTCATTTTGCTCAGACTTCAACAAACTTTACATGAAGGCTGTACAAATTAGTTAGTTAAAATATCACTGTTACCTGCCCATTTTGGCACCACACCACAAATACAACATTAGTAGTTATGTAGTTAAAACAGGTCCAAAATTCTGCCAATCACTTTACACACCAGCTATTGATAACTACATCTATATACTAAAACTCTCGTTTGTTTGTTCCTGAACTACATCCAAAACGGTACAAGACTGCGCGACAATTTTAGGCCCACCTTACTCACCGTCATCCCTTTGGTGCTAATGGAAGAAGTTTCATTGAAATCGGTGTTATATTTTTAAAGTTATTCACATTTTAAAGTTTAAATCTATCTCCTAGGGAGGGAAGGGGAGGGAGGGAGGAAGGGGGTGGAGGGAGGATAAGGGGGGTTGAGGAGATGGAGTGTGGGGGAGGGGGAGGGGATGGGGAGGGGAAGGGGATGGGGAGGGGAAGGGGAGGGGAAGGGGAGGGGAGGGGTGGGAGGAGGGAGGGGGCGAGGGGAGGGGGGGAGGAGAGGGTGCTGCACCAATGCAGGAGTGGTTTGGGCCCAACGGGTCCACTTGGTCTAGTAATACTATAAAATTGAGAACTAGAATCATAGAGTTTTACAGTACAGAACAGGCCTGTCATTTCACCATATCCACATCAATCGTTATGCCCACCTGCACTAATCCAATTTCATCAGCACCCTACCATTTACTGCACATGTCCTACCTCTTTTTAACTTCCTGACATGCATTATCTCACACGTCAGCAATACATTCTATCTGCCAACCCTCTGTTCAAATTTCCATCTGATCTGTACGCGGTTGTACCCTTGAACAAACGTCCTCACTACCCAACTTTTGTTTCATCCACAAACTTAGTCATCATACCTCCTACATTCACATTCACGTCATTAATATATACTAGACCGTGGACCCGTTGGGCCCAAACCTCTCCTGCATTGGCGCAGCACCCTCTCCTCCCCCCTCCCCTTTCCTCCTGAAGATGCAAAAATGTCTGCCAAGGCTCCAGTTGTCTCTTCCCTCATTTCACACAGCAACCTGGGATAAGTCTTAGAGAAGACTCACCACCTGAAACAGGAGAGAGCTGGAAGCATTCAGCACCATTTGTGAAAAGATAAACAGAGTTAATATTTCAGTTGCAAGACCCTGCACCTGAACGAATACAACATAGGTTAATGTCTACAGTACTGCAGTTCTGTACACTGCGGCACATTGACTAGCCGATCCCCACTAGGGGGCAGTACAGAATAACTTTAACAGGCAGTATATTAGCCTGAAGTTTGAAATGAGACCCAATTTCTCTGAAAAACAAGTGGGGACAGACTTATCGTAAAGATCACAATTTTTTGTGACATGTCCCCCTTGAATTTGTGGCCTCGTGCACTGTGGAGTGACATCTAGCAAGGCAAAGTATTTTCCTGAGGCCCACCTAGTCACACAGCTTGGAAACAGGCCTTTTGGCCCAACTTTCCCACAACAACCAACATGTCCCATCTACACTATTCCCACCTGCCTGCATTTGGCCCATATCCTTCTAAACGTACGATCCATGTACCTGTCTAAAAGCCTCTTAAACGTTGCGATAATACCTGCCTCAACTACCTCTTCCAGTGGCTCGTTCCATACACACACCACCCTTTGTGTAAAAACAGTTGCCCCTCAGGTTCCTATTAAATCTTCCCTTTACACCTCACCTTAAAAATATGTCCTCTGGTTCTCGATTCCCCTACTGTGGGTACGGGATTTCTACCATTGCCACTCGTACAAAGGTGGACTACCAATGAAGCCTTCTTCCGTGTGACTGAATGGGGACTCTCAGCTGATCACTAACCAGTGTTCAGGACTTGAGTCACAAGCTCCTATGGCACTCCCACCAAAACCTTCCACCAAAACCTCGATCTTTCTCAAAAAGACAGTCAACTTACAGGCAGCATAGGAAGTAACTAAGAAGACTGATAAAAGGTACGGTGGTAGATGCTGCCTCAGAGCTCTAGAGACCCGGGTTTGACCCTGACCTCAAGAACGGATGCTGTCTGTGTGGAGTTTGCATGCTCTACCTGTGGTAGAGGTACCATGGGTTTGCTCCGAGTACTCTGGTATCGGATGATTTCTTGAGGAAGATTGGGGTTGGTGAGGGGTTTTGGTGGAGCCCCTTAGGAGCTTGTTACTCAAGCCTGCAGCAACAGTAAATGACCAACTCAAGAGTCCCCTTTCAAAGGCGTCTAGGTTTGTAGTGATGAATCATCATTAGATACGGGTGAGGTGCTGGAAGACTGGCTGTATGGTTTAGTAGAACTCTCATAATTCTATTATTATCTTCCAAGATTGACCACTGATTACTGTGGTCTCCAGGATATTGGAGGCACTGCAGACGAAACAGTAGAGTTGTGAGATGCAGGGGTAGCACTACTATTGTTTGTTTTTTGAGTATGTGTGTATATACGTGTGTGTGTATATATGTGTGTGTGTGTGTATATGTGTATCGAAAACACTGAACTTTTTTTCTCTCTCGTTTATCATATTATTTTACAGTGTACGATGTTCACATATTCTTTTGTGTTGCAGCAAGTAAGAATTTCATTGTTCTATCTGGGACATATGGCAATAAAACTCTCTTGACATGGCATTGGGTTGTGTCCAATTTTCTCACACTTGACCATGACTTGTAGGTGAAAGAATGGTAGGTTATGCCATTCATGAAGAGCTTGCAGCTTCAACAGAGAGCACCTAGGCATTATCTGAGTGCAGCTACCATATTCAGTTTTAGTTTACTTTAGAAATACAGCGTGGAAACAGCCCCATCAGCCCACGCCAACTACTGACTAGTTCTATGTTTCTATTCACACTAGTTCTATGTTTTCTCACTTTCCCATCCACTCCCTACACTCCGGGGACAATTTGCAGAGGCCTATTAACCTACAGACCAGCATGGAAACCGGAGCACCCAGAGGAAACCCACATGGTCACGAAGAGACGGTGCAAAGTCCACACAGACAATAATGCAAAGTCCACACAGGGTGTCTGGCGCTGTGAGGCAGCAGCTCTACCAGATGTCCCACATGTGTCGGCCCATGCCTTCCTGAAGGCTAATATGGTTTTCTTTGCAATTAAATACACTGCCACCTGCAAAATGAAAAAAAAAATCTATATCCGTCGACTTAATGGACCTAATAATGATATCCTCGAACATCTGTAATCAATATTTGAGGCGGTCAAAACCAATCTTTAAACTTTAAAGATACAGTGCGGAAATAGGTTCTTTGGCCCACCGCGTCTGCGCAGACCAGCGATCCCTGTATGGGAGCACTATCCTACACACTAGGGACAATTTACAATTTTACCAAAATCAATTAACAATAGACAATAGGTACAAGAGTAGGCCATTTGGCCCTTCGAGCCACCACCAACATTCAATGTGATCATGGCTGATCATTCTCAATCAGTACCCCATTCCTGCCTTCTCCTCATACCCCCTGACTCCATCCTTAAGAGCTCTATCTAGCTCTCTCTTGAATGCATTCAGAGAATTGGCCTCCACTGCCTTCTGAGGCAGAGAATTCCACAGATTTACAACTTTCTGACTGAAAAAGTTTTTCCTCATCTCCGTTTCAAATGGCCTACCCCTTATTCTTAAATTGTGGCCCCTGGTTCTGGACTCCCCCAACATTGGGAACATGTTTCCTGCCTCTAACGTGTCCAACCCCTTAATAATCTTATATGTTTTGATAAGATCCCCTCTCATCCTTCTAAATTCCAGTGTATACAAGCCGAGTCGCTCCAGTCTTTCAACATATGACAGTCCCGCCATTCCGGGAACAAACCTGTATGTTTTTGGAATGTGGGAGGAAACTGTAGCACCCAGGGAAAACCCAAGCGGTCACAGGGAGAACGTACAAACTCTGTACTGACAACACCCGTAGTCAGGATTGAACCTGGGTCTCTGCCACTGTAAGGCAGCAACTCTACCGCTGCGCAACTGTGCAACCTTATTAAATCCTTATTAAACATGCCATTAAGAAAATTATAAAGTTTCATTTTATGGTTTGTGCTTCCAAATGTTTAGACAATGTGACAGCAAGTAGAACAAAAACCATTTAGTGAGGCAAGGCCATATACACATTGCTAAATTGTTTTACTTTGTAATTATTGACCTTGAAATTGTATCGCCTCACACAATGAATGGCTTTGAACACAATGTGACTATATTTTTTTAAACTGGTGTGTGCCTGAATATTTGCCTGGAACCCTTGCCCACTATTGTCACATCAATCATTTTTAGATTATATATTTTGCATTCATGTTTACAGTCATTATTTCACACGGTCATATATTTAAATTATTAGTGCAATTCACCTTTGTGATCGCCGACTGCCGTTGGTTGGTCACCCACCCACTGCTGGATGTCACAGCTCTTTTCAAACTGACTCACGACTGTCAGCGCCGTGAGAAAAGACTAGGTCTACACCAGTAGCTCTCTGTGGATATCTTTCATCTCCACCAGTGGTAATGTCTTGCTTTCCTCCTAACTACAAAGGCACAGTCGTTGAATAACAAAATAGAACTGCACTAAGATGTAGAACATAAACTGCTGGAGTAACTCAGCGGGTCAGGCATCATCTCTCTGGAGATTGACACAAAAGTGCTGGAGTCACTCTGCAGGCCAGGCTGCATTTCTGGAGATAGACGCAGGGCGCTGGAGTAAAGGGCCTGTCCCACTTTAGGCGATTTTAAGGCAACTGCTGGCGACGAGGCTGTCGCCGACAGTTCGCCGGGGTGTCGCGGGCATGATCGTGAGGAGTCTTCCAAAGATCGTCGTGGATCTCGGCGCGTCGCTGAGAAATCAAACGGTTTGAAATCTCTCGGCGACAGCTGGCTTGTCGCCAGGTATCGTAGCTTGTTGCGGTCGCTGTCGCATGCTGTCCCCAGGTTTGATAGGTTCTCTTACGATGCATTTAGAAGCACATAATATTAAAATAAGTAAAAATTTCAAAATACCATAAAATGCTTGTGTTTAACGAATTTATTCACCATCAGGACATTTGACAGGTAGATTGGAGGCGGCAGTTTGACGGTCAGGTAAGCGTGGAAATTTTTGCGATGTTTTTGGCCTCAGCCATTACATTTAAAGTGGGCTCCCAATCCAGATATTCAACCCAGAAACCAGATATGCATCTCCCTTGCATTTTCAAAGAATGCCCACACACATTTCACAAAAATCCACTGAACCACTTAAAAAAAATTTTTTTTTTAATACAGCTATTAGTAAACTGGAAGTAAATCCGGTTTATTCCTTGTTACAGTGAAGCTTGGTTTTTAAGTAACCCATACAAGGTGTTATAGTTCAAAACTCTCAAGTACTTACTGACTTGTCAGTGATTTCAGCGAAAACCAGGACGCTGGAGAAGCATTGACAGCGTGGGAATTTTCACGATGTTTCAGAAGACGGTATAATCTCGACCCGACTCGGCATTGTCGTGGTCATTGTCATCGGGTAAAAGAAAAGTTTGGCGATCTGCTATGACTTTGACAGTCGCTGGCAGTCGCCCAAAAAATCGCCTGAGTGGGACAGGCCCTTACTCAGCAGGTCAGGCAGCATCTCCGGTGATAGGGACAAAATGTTGGAGTAACTCACCGGGTCTGGCAGCATCTTGGAGGTCAAGGAAAGGCTACATTTCAGGTTGGGACTCTTCTTCAGGCTGATTGCAGTAGGGGAGAGAATGCTGGAAAAGAGACAGGGGCAGGACAAAACCTGGCAAATGATAGCATGCAAAGTGCTGGATTAACTCAGCAAGTCGGGCAGCATCTCTGGTGGACATGGATAGGTGACGTTTTGGGTCAGGACCCTTCTTCAGATTCACAGATAGGTGACCCTTTTTCAGACAGTGATAGATGGATACAGGCAAGGGGATTTTTTTTGATTGATAGATGAGTTACTCCAACACTCTGTGTTCAATGCAGGTTTGCAGCATCTGCAGTTCCTGGTGTCTGCACGAAGACGTAAACAGTACCAACTAATTCATGAGTAAAGGCAGTTTTGTACATTTATTGTGAACAATACAAGTTAGCAGGTTACATATTTGACATTCAGATTCAGCAATTTATCAACAGTCAAATATGTGCCATTACAAAATTATTTTTGCTTCCTGCCAAAATGAAGTAACTTGATCTTTCTATGTATTCTTTTAAATGTAAACAACAAACATTCCCTTCACAACTTCAGGTTAAATTCTAATGTTTTTAATATCATATTTGCTATAACAAATGATTGTTACATCTTATCAGCAAGTTAGATGTGAATTTAAATGAACAATTTTACAGCTTCTACCTGTAATTGTTTTTCCATAAGGTTCTCTCTTCAGCCAAGAACCAGCTTCAAAGTTTTACAAGCACTGTGTTCTGTTTGAGAATGCCTCAGGCTAATCCTGCCATTTTAGGCTTCATTACCCTCAACGCAGAAGGCCCTACATATATATATGAAGGCTTCTCCTGATCGGTCACATAAAAAAATAAAATCAAGAAAACTCTACAATCAATCATATTGGTCATCATTACCAGACTGTTCTAATGTTACATATGCATTTACAAGAAACAATAAATTAAAAAAATAATTATTCGACACAGAATATGCTCCTCAAGTTCATTATGTTAGAATGACTGCTTTCATTTCATTTGGCCGTAGATTGCCCACTGGTTTCTTTCATTCCCAGCATACATGAACTACTCTCAGAAACATTTTGCCAGGAAAGAAAAAAAATAATAATTAACTGCAGAAATAATGAAACTTGTAACTTCAACATTTAAAGATTGAAGCTTAAATTGAAGTTGAAAAAGAAAAGTCAATGTTTCCATGAAATATTGATGCTCTGTGCTTGGGCTTTACAGCCAAGCAGTCAGGCTTGTGAAACCCACAATTACAAATGGTTTACACAAGTTTTTTACATTAAATGTTTTGACAGGAAATTATTCAATGGCAGGACTGTTTGCAATTCTCGGTTGTGGATCGTAACAGCAGGAATTTTACCGTAAATACATCTCCCAAAACAGAGTACAAAATCTGAGTTGGGCAAATAATCTAATAACAGTAAAATAACACATGGTTTCAAGGGTTAAAGTGGAAGAGTAACCATTGTCTATAACTTAACAGGATAAAACCAGCACGGATTTAGAAAGATCCTATTCTGACAAATACCATAATTTCTTTGAGGACATTTCAGATCAAGTATTCTATTGATATTGCTTAGCTCCATCTTCAGAAAACATTAAAAGAAACTTCATGTAGAATTTTTCTAAACAAACTAAAAGTTTTAAGATTGCAGATAAAACAAAAGGCCTGAATTAGAAGGAAAAAATATGAAAGGATTAGAAGTCAATTGGAAGTCGCCAAAATCTTGTGTACCTATTAGGTTAAACTATCCAATTGCCATCGACAACTGGAACCATGTTACATTTGAGGACAACAAAATCACTGATAAATGTTTACATGTTTGAGGGGGAGAGCAGCGAGGAAGATTTAACACTGATGAATGTGAAGTATTGCACGTAATCAAACAGTTAAAGTCACAGGTATAAAATAATGAAGCTAAGTTGGCAGAAGGAATATTAAACTGGAACCTAGCAGAAATAGCTGTGATGTCACTGGTAAAACTTAAATGCCACTTTTGATGTGCAACCAAAAGAGCAAATCAACTATTGAATGGTTTAAAAATGATGTGCCTACCATTCCACGAAGGTTTCTTTTCAAGACTTCTCAATGTTAACAAACACAGAGTCATAGAGTCAGAGTGATACAGTGTGGAAACAGGCCCTTTGGTCCAACTTGCCCACATCGGCCAACATGTCCAAGCTACACTAGTCCCACCTGCTCGCGTTTGGTCCATATCCCTCCAAACCTATCCTATCCATGTACCTGTCCAACTGTTTCTTAGATGTTTGGGTTGTTCCTGCATCAAGCGCTAAATACATTGATGTGCATCTGTGAAGTACTACCAGGTGTTTGGAATAATTTTACCAAGTAGTAGAACATTTGCAACATTATTGGGGTTTTCAAAGAAAGAGTTAAAAGCTACAATACGAGGATGAAAAGGATCGGTTCCAAAGGGCCCCAAATGGCATTTCTTTGAGTTGAGTTTTCACATGTTCTGTATTCAAGTCCTGCGAGGAATAGCAATAATCTTCTCTACTTAAAGGAGAAACATTGAGCCTTTAAACAGTTTTTTTGATGGGGTTTGTGAACCCGAGAATCAATGTCATTCTCATTGAACTTTCTGCAGTCAGAAAAGTAAAGTGCAGCCTGAAGACTTGTGATCTCAGCGGTAGGTCAGGTCGGCAGTAACAGCAGTACATTTATCCCACATCTCTGTGGTCCAAAGATTTCAGGTGTGTAAAAGTACATTTCTGTCCACGTGCCATTAGGAGTCCTGTTAATATTTCCTTTCCAGCGGGATATTTGATGAAACCGAGACCAGCGACGTTGGTCGACTCACAGGTATGTTGGTCTGCAGAGCTGGGAGTGAGTGCTGCTTTGATGTTTTTGGTGCCAGGTCTCTTTTCAACCGATTTTGCCTGCGGGAAAAAATTGAATGTTAGTGTGGGTTTGGCATAACTTTGATATATAAACTTTTAACAGTTTTCTGATTTAAAAAATAGAACAACAAAATGTAAGAAGAGGCGGCACAGCGATGCAGCAGTAGAGTAGTTGCCTTACAGCGCGAGCGAGAGACCTAGGTTTGATCCTTACTTAGGGGGCATCTCAGGAGAGAAGGAATGGGTGATGTTTCGGGTCGAGACCCTTCTTCAGACTGAAGATGGGTCTCGACCGGAAACATCACCCATTCCTTCTCTCCTGAGATGCTGCCTGACCTGCTGAGTTACTCCAGCATTTTGTGAAATAAATACCTTCGATTCGTACCAGCATCTGCAGTTATTTTCTTACTTAGGGGGCTGTCTGTACAGAGTTTGTAAATTTGCCCTGTGACTGCATGGGTTTTTCTCCGGGTCCTCCAGTTACCTCCATACTCCAAAGACGTCCAGGTTTGTAGGTTATTTTCGATTTATTCACAAAATGCTGGAGTAACTCAGCAGGTCAGGCAGCATCTCGGGAGAGAAGGAATGGGTGACGTTTCGGGTCGAGACCCTTCTTCAGTCTGAAGAAGGGTCTCGACCCGAAACGTCACCCATTCCTTCTCTCCCGAGATGCTACCTGACCAGCTGAGTTACTCCAGCATTTTGTGAATAAATCGATTTGTACCAGCATCTGCAGTTATTTTCTTATACTACAGGTTTGTAGGTTAGTTGGCTTCAGCAAAATAAATGTAAATTGACCCTATAGTGCAGGATTGTGCTAGTGTACAGGGTGATCGCTGGTCGGCGTGGGCTCGGTAGGCCGAAGGGCCAGTTTCCATGCTGTATTTCTAAAGTTTAAAGTAAAGAGAAACACTTCTACTGCACAAACACAACAGCCTCAGCTGACTCCACGATATATCAACTACACTCACACATGACAATCATGTTGTTATTTTGCGACGACTTCACATTATTATAAAAAAAACATCATTTTGAATAGTGCCTTTGTCTCTGCTTATTCCCACTCCACTCACACAGTTTTACTCATATTTCATATCCTGGTGTTCTGCCTACTCCCCTGCCTACAGTTTTGGCACAATATTGGTTTTCCTTCGTCCATCCCTTTTCAGGAAAAAATGGTAATGCACAAAATATTCTAAAACCAATATTTAATATACTTTTAATAATCCTCTGCTCTTGTTAGAAATGGTCAGAACAAGATTGGATTGTCCTTTCCAGGGACGGCTGCAGCCATAATATAGTCCGAGCCAATGATTCATGACTAACAAAAGTACTATTCATTACAAACAATGGAAGCAATTGACATACAAAAATTATGTGCATAAAATCAAACTCAGTCACTTGCAACAGTGTGGTCATCTGCATGATTGACGGGGAAAATGGCCATAATATTTTCATATCACATATAAATTCCTTTAAAAAATCTGCATAAGATATAAGTAACTCTAAACTTCCCTTTCCGAGTCTTCAATTCAGTTAGTATAAGAAAATAACTGCGGATGCTGGTACAAATCGATTTATTCACAAAATGCTGCAGTAACTCAGCAGGTCAGGCAGCATCTCGGGAGAGAAGGAATGGGTGACGTTTCGGGTCGAGACCCTTCAATTCAGTTATCCTCTAGTTCCACAAGTTCACAAGTTATAGGAGTAGAATTAGGCCGTTCGGCCCATCGAGTGCACTCTACCCATTCAATGATGGCTGATCTCTGCCTCCTCATCCCATTTTCCTGCCTTCTCCCCATAACCCTTGACACCCGTTCTAATCAAGAATTTGTCCATCTCTGCCTTAAAAATATCCGCTGACTTGGCTCTGTGACTTGATGTGACTCTGTGACAATGAGTTCCACAAATGAGTTCCCTTTGGATGTTTCTTTTGTTTTGTGTTAGTTTATGATTGTATGTGTTATTGCATTTTTATTGATTATTCTTATTGGTCTTATTGTTGAACTGCGGGTAATGTTTCATTTCACTACACATTTATGTGTATGTGACAAATAAACGACTATTGACTATTGACTTGGTGAAAATGGATACATGTTGCTGATTCTTTGCTTCTCCAGTTCTAAATTGCACAGTTGATTGCACTGTTACCAAAAACAAAATCACTTGAGTCAACAGACTGTATTGACCCAAAGCTAGCGTGCAATTTTCAGCGTGCATGTTCCAGGTTGTGTTTCCCTGTGGTACCAGAGGAGTGCCCCACACCTATCCCTTCACCGGATGATGATGGCCAGCATGCGAGGAGCTTGGCATGCTCACCTAAGAGCCGGCGAGTAGTTAAATTGTTGGGCGGGAGTCAAGGACGGACATTTCACATGTAGGTGCACTTAAATGGGAACTTTAGTTTCCCCGTGTAACAGGTTTGACGTGACTAGCGATTTCTATATTCACGGCATTTAAATGAATTACAAACAATAATTCCTCATTTCTCATTTACCTGTTGTAGTGTTTTAAAAGGAACAGCACCAAGGTGAAAATCACTATTATTCCGATTACAATTACAGCGACAATCGCACCAGAACCTGGAAAACAAAAAATAAATAAATAAATTTGTAGCAAGCTTCCTGCCCACATTAACTTGCCCATGTCAGAAGTGGGGGCATTTGGACTTAATGCTTCTGGCATCAGTTTCATTCACTCTAGTTACACTGTCATTAATAATAATTGTCTTTACAAACCTGTTACTTCACTTAAAACTTATGCAGGCAATTGATTTAGTTTTAACTCAATAAAAACTGATGATTCATATGCATGGTTTTTTTCTATGATTCAGTGGAGATAGGTGAAGGCTATAACTACTTCTATCCTTCACTTCAAGAAACGACAACCTTTCTTTCCACTGAAAGGGATTATGAAGTGGCGAATTTTGAAAGAAAACTGAAAATACATAATGACTTAAGTTCACAGAAATAAATATGAGATATGGTATCACGAATGGCTCTTCTGGAAGAAATTCCATACCGTTTTGGGCATTTCATGGGCAAGGAGCTAACCAGAAAGGGATGAGGAGACATTTATATCACCTCAAGTCCATAGTTGGCTATGGACTTAAGATGACTGGCAAAGGCATCAGGAATGGAGACACCAGAAGGGTGGCACGGCGGCATTGCTGCCTTACAGCGCCAGAGACCCGTATTCGATCCTGACAACGGGTGCTGTCTGTGAAGAGGTTGTACGTTCTCCACGTAACCATGTGGGTTTTCTCTGAATTTTTGGTTTCCTCACACACTCCAAAGACATACAGGTTTGTAGGTTAATTGGCTTGGTAAGTTGTCAGCGCAGACTCGATGGGCCAAAGGGCCTGGTTTGGCTCTGTATCTCTAAACTCTAAACTCTAAAAGGGAGATGGGGAGACATTTTTACTCAGCGAGTTCTCACAACTGGGAACGCACAACAATGTCTTTCAAAAGTAAAATGAAATTATTAAACACAGCTGAAGAAATTTGGGGAAAAGTGCAGAGGAATCAATGAATGGAATAGCTCTGATAGAGAGCTGCCACAAACATGGTGGGCCAAACTCTCTTCTGCACTGAGAGATTCAATTCTTCATTAATTCTCTGTTTAATTCTCATGATTAAATACATGACAATATCACTGAGGCACGGGTTGTTCATGCTCTAAATCGTCTGTCCATTCTCTCCACAGATGCTGCCTGTCCAGTGAATTTCTCCAACACTTTGTGTTTAGCTCAAGATTCCAGCATCTGCAGTTTCTTATGTCTGCAATTCACAAACTTCTTTGCACAAGTGTAGATCAGATTTTTCATTCTTCAGATTGGACTTGGTGTATTTCAAATATGGCATCAACAGATCTCACGATGAGAAACCATTGAAAATGAAAGGATGCAATTTGTAGTCATGTCCCTGACTGATCACCCACTGGATAAAGCCTATTCAACAACTCTTGCCGCAAGCATCCTCTGCTTCGCCCGCATTATGCCACAGGGCACATTCTGTAGATAGACACAAGGGGCTGGAGTAACTCAGCGGGTCTGTCAGCATCTCTGGAGAAAAAGTGATGGGTGACGTTTCGGGTCAGGACCCTTGTTCAGACTGACGTTTCGGGTCGGAACTCAACCAGCATCTCTCAGTTCTTTGTTTCTATATTCGGGCACATTCTGTATTTGGTCTTGGTTTTGAATTTGGAGGAAAAATATATATATTAATGCAGGAAAAAAGAACTTTCAATTAAGTGGTAATCCGCACGACCTGAGTCAACACAATAATAGATCTTGTTAGAGTGACTAAGCCACACGTAGACGCATCCTGACATGGTGAACATCAGATAACAAACTTGTTTTGAAGATAAGATAATAGCAGAAAGTCAGTTTGTCGTCTAACTCTTGATAACAAGGTTATTTATAGACCAAAGTGATTGTAGCCAGATACATTCAGTAATGAGAGCCTTGTTGTGAACTTTCTCATCTCATTGATCATTCTGTATTGTGGCTTTTATTCTTGAACGCACTTAATTTTCAACGTTTTATTTTGCGCAGTCCATCACGCAAAGCAGCCTCCCTCCCCCAGCGATTCCGTCTACAATTCCCACTGCCTCGGGAAAACAGGCAGTACAGTCAGGCACCTCTCAAGCCTCCGTCATTCCCTCTTCCCTCCTCTTCTGCTGAACACCAGGTACAAATATGGTCTAAAGCATGTACCACCACATTCAAGAACATCTTCCCCATTGTTCAACACACCTCTCATAAGTGAAGGACGTTATTCCCAGTTTTCCAATCTACCTGGTTGCGGCACCTGCACTTTTTCATATGAACTTTCTCTGTAGCTGTTCACCAGATTGATTCCTGCGATGGCAGGACTTTCATATGAAGAAAGACTGGAGAGACTCGGCTTGTACTCGCTGGAATTTAGAAGATTGAGGGGGGATCTTATAGAAACTTACAAAATTCTTAAGGGGTTGGTGAGGCTAGATGCAGGGAGATTGTTCCCGATGTTGGGGAAGTCCAGAACAAGGGGTCACAGTTTAAGGATAAGGGGGAAGTCTTTTAGGACCGAGATGAGAACGTTTTTTTTTCACACAGAGAGTGGTGAATCTGTGTAATCCTCTGCCACAGAAGGTAGTTGAGACCAGTTCATTGGCTATATTTAAGAGAGAGTTAGATGTGGCCCTTGTGGCTAAAGGGATCAGGGGGTATGGAGAGAAGGCAGGTACGGGATACTGAGATGGATGATCGGTGCAGGCTCGAAGGGCCGAATGGCCTACTCCTGCACCTATTTTCTATGTTTCTATGTTTCTATGTAACACTATGTCCTGCACACTGGATCTTCCCCTATTGTACTTGAGCTTGACCCGATTGTATTTATGTACAGTATATGTTCCCAATGCTGGGGGAGTCCAGAACCAGGGGCCACACAGTCTTAGAATAAAGGGGAGGCCATTTAAAACTGAGGTGAGAGGGAACCTTTTCACCCAGAGAGTTGTGAATTTGTGGAATTCTCTGCCACAGAGGGCAGTGGAGGCCAAATCACTGGATGAATTTAAGAGAGAGTTAGATACTCTGGGGGGCTAGTGGAATCAAGGGATATGGGGAGAAGTTTGGCACAGGTTACTGATTGTGGATGATCAGCCATGATCACAATGAATGGCGGTGCTGGCTCGAAGGGCCGAATGGCCTCCTCCTGCACCTATTTTCTATGTTTCTATATCTAATCTGTTTGGATAGCATGCAAAACAAAGCTTTTCACTATACTTTGGTACACGTGACAGTAATAAACCTAAACCTATCTGGATATCCTGACTGTTCTTATCAAACTTTGATCTTAAATCTAAACAAAGCAATCTCCTTAAGATGGGAGATAAATTGGACTACCACAGGTTAGTAAACTACATTAAAATGTATAACAGTAAACATGCCCTGGTTAACATTTACAGAATAAACACGGTCTATGTAAAAGGCAAAAAAATAACACAAGAAAGTGAAATAGCAGGGGTTATTGAGAGAAGTTAAACACAGAATTAGATCAATGGAAAGGCTCATTGCCAATAAAAGCAGTCTGAGGAATGGGAACATTTCAAAATTCAGCAAAGGAGGACTTAGACCTTGAAAAGGAAGGAGAAAGAGCAGACTACTACTGCTTCTAGCTTTATATTTGTTAAACCACTTGGCGTTTTTTGGGAGGGAAGTCAAGTATTTCTTCCTGGTTCTAATTACAATGGACCTCGGGGCGAAATATGACTGGAATACTCATTGCCTACATTAACAATGATGACTTAGCAATGTGGAACCACAATCAGCATGGAAAAAAACAAAAAGGCTTGGGGGTGAAACGCAGCGTAAACATGGTGGGAGAAGAATCTGAGTATTACACCCTTCGACTCGTCAAAGGTAAGAGGTGATAGTCACAAAATGCTGGAGTAACTCAGCGGGACAGGCAGCGTCTCTGGAGAGAAAGAATCGGTGACATTTCGGGTTGAGACACTTCTTTGGGTCTCGAACCAAAACGTCACCCATTCCTTCTCTCCAGAGTTGCTGCCTGTCCTGCTGAGTTACCCCAGCATTTTGCGTCTATCCTCGGTTTAAACCAGCATCTGCGGTTCCTTCCTACGCAGAGGTAAGGGGCGGTTTCTCTTGGTTTGCGGAACAATACATTTAAACAACTCTTGAATACCGATGTATATAATCCCCTCAGCTTTTCACAGCTTTTTGCAGCCTCTGATTTTTTTGACCTATGGAGATTTGTTTCCCATTCACAGAGAGGATTTTCTTTCAAATTAAAGGTGCACCTCATTCCTTCCACGGATATAGTTTCTGGGAATTCAGTGACAATTACCACAGAATGAACAGCTCATTTATTCAGGTAAAACAGCCTCGTTGACTTTGAAGGCTTTTTTTGTTAAGAAATTGGCACTCAAACAAGATCTACTGCATCTATTATTTCTCTTGGATATGTTTATGTTTTCTCTCACCCTCCCTCAGCTTCCCTTGTGTTCTCCTACAGACGCTCATATGTAGGTGCTAAACCTTTTGTTAAAATCCATTTACGGGGAGATGGATTACATTGGCAAGGCAAGCATTCATTGACCAACCCTGATGCCTATGAGGGGGGGAAGGGGGTCGCAGTGAGTTGTGTTCTTGAACTGCATTGTTTAGAGATAGAGATACAGTGTGGAAACAGGCCCTTCGGCCCACCGAGTCCGCGCCGACCATCAATCCCTGCATATTAACACTTTACATTTATACCAAGCCAATTAACCTACAAACCTGTACGTCTTTGGATTGTGGGAGAAAACCCACGTGGTCACCGGTAGAACGTAGAAACTGTGTACAGACAGCACCCGTAGTCGGAATTTAACCCGGGCCTCTGGCGCTGTAAGGGAGCAATTCTACCGCTGAGCCCATCGTGAAGGTACTTAGAGCTGCCGGTGTACAGGGAATTGCAGTGACAATGAAGGAACAACAATAACAATCCAAGTCAGTATAACGTGTGGCTTGGACTGGAACCCAGAGACAATGATGTTCCCATATACATGTCACTCTTGTCCTTCAGAGTTTGGGGTCACTGATTCGGGGGGTGCTGCTGAAAAGTAGAATAATGCTTGGGGTAGAGTTCCATAATCGTCATGTCACCAATACATTGCTTTTGTTCCTGAGAGGATAGTTCAGGCCGCAGGCATTGGTGGACAGCCTTAACTGAATTCATGCACATTCTGGTCAGGACCATTATTAGTAGAAAGTAGAAAAGAATGTTCTCGTTATTTTATTGATATTCCTGTTACTTAAACCTCTGGGTGGATATGTGTAGGAAGGCACTGCAGATACTGCTTTATACTGAAGATAGACACAAAATGCTGGAGTAACTCAGTGGGGCAGGCAGCATCTCTAGGGAGAGGAGATCAATGACGTTTCGGGTCGAGACCCTTCTTCAGGCAAGGGTCTCGAGCCGAAAACGTCACCCATTCCTTCTCTCCAGAGATGCTGGCTATCCTGCTGAGTTACTACAGCATTTTGTGTCTATCCCTGAGTGGATATGTTGGTCTGGAAGCTGTGCAGTGTAGATTTATTCAAAGTGAAACTGGGGTTAAACGTACTACATCGTAAGGGCAGGTGCATCAAGAAATGGTGGTTCCATCAACTAGTTGAACCTCCCTTGAATTCAGAACATTATGTCACTATTATGAAGGCATTGAAGATGATGAAAGTTTTTGATTAGTACAGATGTCAGAGGTTAATGGGAGAAGGCAGGAGAATGGGGTTAGGAGGGAGAGATAGATCAGCCATGATTGAATGGCAGAGGAGACTTGATGGGCCAAATGACCTAATTCTATTCCTATTCCTGATCACCTAATGATCTTATTTAATTTGATAGAAACAAATAAACTATTTGTTGGGTGGGATAACCTGAATAAGTAGGTTATTTAAATTGAAAGTAGGTCATTCAAAGTGGAGTTAGAATATGTCCCTTTGCATAAAAGATTTACGACTTGCTCCCGCAAGAGAACATCAAAGTCAAATGAGATTTCCAAAACTGCAATTAATATACTTTGTTAAGTAAAGCCACTGAGCGATATAAAAACAAGTGATGTGAAACTGACAATGGAAGATTGCAGACAGTGGAAGACTATAATAGGATTGACATAGTAAGGGATTTTAACCTTCCCAATATAGACCGGGACTGCCGTGATGCCAAGGATTGGAACTTGTCAAATTGTGATCAGTAAAATGTCCTCCGGCAACAAGGGAGGGCAAAGCTTGACCTACTTTTAGGGAGCTGGGCAGGACAAATGCCTGAAGTGCTAGCAGGTGTGCCTTTTGAGACCAGCAGCCACAATTTTATTAATTTTTAAATATCCATTTTAAAAGTTAAGGACAGGACTGGTTCACAAGTTAAAGTTCCAAATTAGGGCAAGGTCAAATTTGATAGTATTAGTCATAGGAACTTGCAAAAGTTGGTTTTAGTAGGTTATTTGTAGGCAAAAAGACATCCGGAGAGTGTGTTGCTTTTACGGTGTGGCGCCAAGGTATGCTTGCTCCCATTAGAGAGAACGACAAGGCAGGTAGGAGTACGGGACCCTCGGTGATGAGAGAAATCGAGGCGCTGGTCAGGCAGCTGTATTACTGTAAGTGTACAGGAGATTGAAAAGCTTACTTAAGAAAGAAACCAGGAGGGCAAAGAGAGGCCATATGGTGGGCCTGGCAGATAAGAGGTGAAGCCAAGGTGAGTTTAGAAGTATATTAAGAGAAAAATGAAATAGAGTATAGGGCTCCTAAAACCAAAAATGGACATCTTTGTGTGGACTCGCAGGAGATAGACAAGATCCTCAAAGACTATTTTTACTGCGGAGAAACACATAAAGACTAGGGAACTTTGAAAAGTTAATGGTGATGCCTTGAGGAGAGTCCTTAATATGGTCGAGGGGTTGTTGGATGTTCTATAATGTATGAAGGCAGATGAATCTCCCAGAAATGATCAGGCATATCCAACAACACTAGCAAGCGAGAGAAGAGTCCTGGCTGAGACATGTGAATCATTGGTAGACACGGGCAAGGTGCCAGAAAACTGGAGGGTGATTAATGTATGCTTCTATTTGAGTAAAGGCTGCAATCATGGGAACGATAGACCATTCACCTAACATCTGTGGTAGGAAAGATACTGCAGAGGTTTCTGAGGGCAAAGATGGACATGCATTTGGATGGACAAAAATTGATTAGGGATAATGAGCATGGTTTTGTGCCTCACGCATTTGACTGAGTTTTCTGAAGAAGTAACCGAGAAGATGGTTGAGGGCGAGACCATTTAGGTGGTCTATATGGACTATAGCATGGCCTTTGATAAGGACAGGTACCTGGATAGGAAAATCTCTGAGGTATATGGGTCAAACAGAGGCAAATGAGACTAGCTTGAATATTGACTATTGACTATATAGCTTGAATGAGGCATCTTGGTCAGCATGGGCAAGTTGGGCCATTGGACCTGTTTCAGTACTGTACGACTATAACTCTGACTCTATAACATAGACCAACCTTGAACCACATAAAAAGAATATCACAGCATTAGGGCTAACTGGCCTGCAGTAGTCAGTAATGGCCACTTTGGCTGTGATGACACCCCATTGCACAAAACGTCTGGTTTGCCTTGTCTAGTTCAACACCAGTAGAGCATCGAATCACTTAATAAGTTTCACTTTTAAGCCAAAGATAGACACAAAATGCTGGAGTAACTTAACGGCATGTCTGGAGAGAAATAATGGGTGATGATTCGGGTCGAGACCCTTCTTCGGTCACCTTTATGCCATGTGGTCTTACCTCCTGCTTCCCACTACCTCATGCTCCCCACCCACTAAATGGTGTAAAAGTGCAATTCAAGTCCCAACTAATTCCACAATGTCGATTACAAAAGCTAACATTCTGTGCTGCATAGTCATCTAACACCAATTTATCATGGGAAACATTAAAATTGAATGAATTATCCTTACTCTGGTACAGCATCTCTTGGGGCGATCTTGTTGTTAATGTTGTGTTCAAATTTACATCTGTTGTAGCACTGGTGTCCATAATGAGGCCTGGAACCAAGGGTTACAAAAAGAGCAAAATCAGTTTATAGAGAAGGAGTTACATTTTTAAATGTAACAACAAGCTACAGGGAATTAGGCGACAAGTAAACTGCCAAGTTCAGGTGACATGAATAAGTGCAATGATAAAATGACTAAAAAAGATTGCACTCAAAACTAGGGATAGTCCTCTTGGACATCTGTTAATCTCCATCTGGTAATCTAATCAGCTATTCCAGGTGAGACAGACTCACCTGCACCTCAACCAACCTCTTATTAGTCTAAGTAAAATATTATCTTATGTGGCAGCACAGTGGTAGAGTTGCTGCATTACAGCGCCAGAGATCTGAGTTCGATCCTGACAATGATGCTGTCTGTACGGAGTTTGTATGTTCACCCTGTGACTGCATGAGTTTTCTCCAAGTGCTCCGGTTTTCTCCCACAACCCAAAGACGTGCAGGTTTCTAGGTTAATTAGCTTCTGTAAATTTCCCTAGCATATAGGATAGTAAGTGCAGGCAATTGTTGGTCTGCACGGACTCGGTGGGCCAAAGGGCCTGTTTCAACCCTGTATCTCTAAACTAAATTAAACCAGAGTAGTTTTTGCATGACTACTCGGGTAAATAAGGTCATATAGGTTCAGGCATAAAGATCAACATGCTCCCAGCTAATCAATATTGAGGTGGGCCGATAGTCATCTTAGGACTGGATTAATGCAATGACAGATCAGAAAGTCACAGTGAATTGTCAAGGTGATCGTGTTGAGTAGCAAAATAGATAATGCAATCGATCAGGCTCAAATTTGCTTCTCCCAGTAAGGAAAGGTATTGAAAGAAAACCCATCCAAGCAATACTGGTATCAAAAACATGATGTATAAGAATTCATTCTGTTTTGCTGGAACTTAATTCTGAATAAAATGTCTTCCAAGTGCAGCTTTGTGCAATTGTTTCATTGTATCAGAGAAAAGAAATCAGGTCTGCTGATCAGATTTGCCAAATCATCTTAGGTTTGCGATGGGTGGCAGTTGCATTCCTGCATAACAAGTTTCTCCATTCCAGCTATTTAAAAATCGATCAGCATTTCCTCATACATACCTTTTGATTCTACTTATTTACACCCAGTACACCCACAAAGTAATACAGGATGGCGATGACAAAGGCAAATTATGCAACAGAAGAGCTGAGAACCAAAACACTGATGCAATTGAGAAAGGAGTCTTTAATCACAGGGTGATATGAACATCAAACGTTTCTCGTGGTTTGGCTAAGATGATCTCTATCACTCTATCACTCTTTTGTTCAAGAACGCAAGACTTTTGTAGAACTTGAAAACACTGAAATCTCAACTGTTTCTCTTCCCCCTGGAGCTGCCTGAGCTGCTGAGTATTTCTAGATTTCCAGGTTCTGCAGTTCTTTGAATTTCAGATGGGGAAGGATGATTGTTGCAAAGTCTGTCCAGAACACTATTAATGCAGGTGCCATTAACCAGTAACAGTGTCCTTAAAATGCACCATTATTTTGATTTACACCATTTTCACAGGTAGTGCTGATTCTCAGTACCATTGGTTTTACAATAGACAATAGACAATAGGTGCAGAAGTAGGCCATTCAGCCCTTCGAGCCAGCACCGCCATTCAATGCGATCATGGCTGATCACTCTCAATCAGTACCCCGTTCCTGCCTTCTCCCCATACCCCCTCACTCCGCTATCCTTAAGAGCTCTATCCAGCTCTCTCTTGAAAGCATCCAACGAACTGGCCTCCACTGCCTTCTGAGGCAGAGAATTCCACACCTTCACCACTCTCTGACTGAAAAAGTTCTTCCTCATCTCCGTTCTAAATGGCCTACCCCTTATTCTTAAACTGTTTTGGTATATGATTATCACACGTACTAAGGTGCAGTGGAAAGCTTTGATTGCATGCTACCCAGTCACGTCACATGAGTACAATGAGTACAGGCTGTGCCAAGAGAAAAATACCAGAGTGCAGAATATAGTGTTACAGCATTATAGTATTCCTGTTATGGAAAAAGTGCAAATAAAACAATTACACTCTGCACAGGGAGGTAGGTTGGGAGATTGGGGCTACAACTTTAGCTCATTAATGGTGGAGAAGTGAAGTGCATATTCCACAAAACTGGTCTTAGGCACATGCCACTTTAATTCTCAATCCCACTCCTATTCTTACCAGTCTGCCTGTGGCCCTCCCCACTGCCATGAATTCTTGATCTACCAATCTACCTCATGTGACCCTTGCACTTTTTTCTCTCTGCACTTACTCTGTTGCTGAAACGTATTTTGCACTCTGTATATTTTCTCTTTTGCAATATAACATATAACAATATAACATATAACAACTACAGCATGGAAACAGGCCTGTCCGGCCCTACCAGTCCACGCCGACCATTCTCCCTGACCTAGTCTCATCTACCTGCACTCAGACCATAACCCTCCAATCCCCTCCTATCCATATACCTATCCAATTTACTCTTAAATAATAAAATCGAGCCAGCCTCTGATGTACTCATATATGGCATGATTTGCCTAAATAGCACGCAAAACAATTTTCTCACTGCACCTCGGTATACTTGATCACAATAAACCAATACAATGTTTTGGGCAGTACGCGACCAAAAGCTTTTCACTGTACATCGGTACATGTGACAATAAATAAACTAAAGTGAAAATGCCTCACTTACTGTCAATAGCCATGCTCCTTATCACTTAATCTATCTTAACCAATCTCCCTATAATATCTTGTCCTACATTACTGTCCAACTCTGCTTTCTAAACTGACACCCATCCACTGAGGAAGAATCCCTGACTGAAACATTTAGTTTCTAAATCCATAAATGCTGCCTGACTGGGTGAATTCTTCGAGCATTTCCATTTTTTGAGTTGAGTTTATTGTCACGTGTACCGAGGTACAGTGAAAAGCTTTTAGTCGCGTGTTACCCAGTCTGTGGAAAGACTATACATGATTACAATCACGCCGTTCAGTGTGTGTCGATGCAGGATAAAGGAAAAAATGTATAGTGCAAGGTAAAGTCTAGTAAAATCCAATTAAAGATAGTCCAAAGGTCTCCAATGAGATAGATGATAGCTCTAGCTCAGGGTAGCTCTCGACTTGTCGATAAAATGGTTCAGTTGTTTGATGACAGCTGGGAAGAAACTGAACCTAGAGGTATGCGTTTTCCCACTTTTATATCTCTGTGTCCTTGAGTATTTGTGTGCTCCCTTTATTTACTGTACATTTATAACAATATTAAGAAAATTTGAGGAAGGATATTCTTGCTATTGAGGGCATGCAGCGTAGGTTTACTAGGTTAATTCCCGGAATGGCGGGACTATCATATGTTGAAAGACTGGAGCGACTAGGCTTGTTTACACTGGAATTTAGAAGGATGAGAGGAGATCTTATCGAAACGTATAAGATTATTAAGGGGTTGGACACGTTAGAGGCAGGAAACATGTTCCCAATGTTGGGGGAGTCCAGAACAAGGGGCCACAGTTTAAGAATAAGGGGTAGGCCATTTAGAACAGAGATGAGGAAAAACTTTTTCAGTCAGAGAGTTGTGAATCTGTGGAATTCTCTGCCTCAGAAGGCAGTGGAGGCCAATTCTCTGAATGCATTCAAGAGAGAGCTGGATAGAGCTCTTAAGGATAGCGGAGTCAGGGGGTATGGGGAGAAGGCAGGAACGGGGTACTGATTGAGAATGATCAGCCGTGATCACATTGAATGGCGGTGCTGGCTCGAAGGGCCGAATGGCATCCTCCTGCACCTATTGTCTATTGTCGATAAAAATTGAACTGACAAGTATTTGGTTTGTTAGCTCACTCCTTCCAACAGATGAGTATGGACACTCCCTGATTTACACAATAGGCGACTTATGTAAACTCGCACCTGCGCAAACAATACTCAGTACCAATTGCAATCATGGCAGTTTGTAATTTACACAACACTGTACGATCACTCAAGTTCACAATGGAAACAAACCAACAATGGCGGCGTGCTTACCCAGAAGGCCATGCGCGCAGAAAGTACCCCAGCAGTGAGTGATCCCGACTAACGTAAAATCTGACTTGCGTTGGGGTTCATGAAACGTATCCCTTACAATCATTCAATGATAGTTTATTGTCACATGTACCTAGGGACAGTGAAGTTCTTTGTTTTACCATGGGTTGGGGAGTGCCTGGGGATATAATCTCTGCAGCTATCGTGTCTAGATTACGTAAATATGGTAGAAACATTGGCAGAAAGCTACATTTTCCATCCAATTAACAAAGGCATTTAGGCTAGCAATCCAACGTTAATAATGCCGCTGTTACTCAATCCAGCCAATAGGCAATTTAGACCAAGAACTACTTGAACAATGTACCCAAAACTATTTCATCACATTATAACTTTAAATTGCCAAATCATCCAAATAACTAGTCTTTGCACGGTTGGGCCAGTTTGATCTTAAACCACTTGAAAGTATATTCCAGATTTTACAGGGCACAGCAAGCAATATAAACATAGAAAATAGGTGCAGGAGTAGGCCACTCGGCCCTTCGAGCCAGCCCCCCCATTCAATACGATCATGGCTGATCATCCAAAATCAGTACCCAGATCCTGTTCTTTCCCCCATATCCCCTGATTCTGTTAGCCCCAAGAACTAAATCTACACATAATTCAGCTCAAATAAAATTACACTTACTTCAGTCCAAATTGGCAATTTCACTCAAAGTGAACAGAAGTAGTTGATACCAGAGCGAAAATGTTACTAATAAAAATGACTTTTTTTAATCATTGCATGTGGCTATGCTGTTCTTGTTTTAAATGTATTTAGTGATAAAAATATAAGTGGAAAAGTATTCCATTTTTCTGACGGGTAATGACCATTTCGCCAGAGCTAGATCACTCTTGAACCACAGCTTCCTCTCATGAAAGGATTGACTGTATTCATGTATTGTCTTTTCTTTGACTGCATAGCACACAAACAAAAGCTTTTCACTGTACCTCACTCAGTACAGGTGACAATAATAAACTACGTTTTGTGCACCTCCACTGTCAGAGTGAGGCACACGCAAATTGGAGGAACTGCGGCTCTCATTTCACCTGGGCTTACAACCCAACGGTATGGACGTTGATTTCTCTAATTTCAAGTAACGCCTGCATTCCCTCCCCGCCACTCACTTTCCCCTCCCCCACCTAATCGTCCGACCAGTTCCACTGCCCGCATCCTGCAACCCCTTGTCATCACACCTTCCCCAGCCAACAATGTGCCATTATGGGCTCTGCCCTTCCTGAGGTTATCTGTTGCCAACCCCGATTTGTTCTGGCCTTTTCTCGCCTATACTTTATCCCCCCCCTCCCTCTACTTTCAGTCTGAAGAAGGGTTCTAACCCAAAACGTCACCTATTCTTTTACTCCAGAGATGCTGCCTGACCTGCTGAGTTACTCCAGCATTTTGTGTCGATCTTTGGTATGAACCAGCATCTGCAGCAGCTTCCAATGATCCTGATGACTGTTGCTCTGCTTGGAGGAGCAAACTCATCATCGACATAAGTCACGGGCGAGAATAATATAATAATAATATATTCCTTTATTTGTCCCACACCGGGGAAATTTGCAGTGTTACAGCAGCAAAGTGGATAGCAAGAGACATTCATTATAAATAAAAATAAAGATAAGGATAATTGTCATCATTTACTGTGTTTTTCCTTTACTGTTACCACAATCATCCACACTCTTCCTTGTCCACATGACTCAGCTAATTACTGGATAAACTTGCTGAACCAGCAGCAACTATTGTAAATAAAATTGTTTTTTAAACAGGAAGGTAACCAAATATTAGGTATGCTAATGAGGCCGTAAGAAAGACCACAGCAGGAATTCAATCGGCTCCAATGGATGGAGGGTCACAAAGACAAGCTGGTGAATAAATAAAAGTCACTGCATGTGTCGGGATTTCCTGATGACCCTTTCGCTGAGTGCATTTCAAATTGAATTGGTGAATTCATTCACAAGGGCTTCTTCTTTCACCACTGGCGATAGATTTTTGCCAGCAGGCTACAGGTTTTTATTAAGAGTCAGGAAACTAAGGCAGGTAGTGGACTTAAAATCCTGATAAGTTGCAAATGTCTGAAGGGCTACGAGCAGTAGGGGGAGTGGGGGGGGAGGATAAGGGGGGTTGAGGGGGATGGAGTGGAGGGGGGAAGCGGAGGGGAAAGGGGGTGGAGGGAGGGAGAAGGGGAAAGGAAGGGGAGAGGGGAGAAGGGAGGGGGGAGGAGGGGGGGTGGGGGGGAGGGGGAAAGAGGGCAGGAGGAGGGAGAGGGAGAAGGGAGTGGGGTCAGGGGGAGTGGGGAGGGGGGAGTGGGGGAGAGGGAAGGGGAGAGGAGAGGATGCTGCACCAATGCAAGAGAGGTTTGGGCCCAACGGGTCCACTTGGTCTAGTGTGAAATAAAACCATAGGCTGCTACTGAATAAAGGTCCTGACCCAAATCGTCACCTATACCATGTCCTCCAGAGATGCTGCATGACCCGTTGATTTACTCCAGCACTGGGGTTTTTTTTTAAACCAGAAATATGCAGTTCCTTGTGTTTATAAAATTTCATGGATGACTTAATTTAACCATAATCCAATGGACTAATTAATGCAAACCCAGCTGTGTAAAATCAATCTGCAAAATCTGAATGCACCCAAGTGCCTATTTATGGGCACCAACTCCCCTGAAAGGTCCGGAGGTCTGCGTGTAAATGGACACAGTGTTGTAAAGTGGATGTGACATTAATGACTGTTGGCACACCTATTATTGAATGCCTGCCGGAGGTGTACAAAGCAGCCAGATCACAACCTCAATCGATAGAAACCATAACTCGTCAGTGACTTTGCCACTTTAGAGCTCAGTGCTTCAGCTAATGATGCCTCCCACAAAACCGAACATGATCTGTGGGAGAAAGGATTCCCAGCACTGCCATTTTAAAGTGACCACTCACCAGTTACAGCATATAGTGGCTGTTTGCATTTTAGACTTTAGACTTCAGATACAGTGGGAAACAGGCCCTTCGGCCCACCGGAACCGTGCCGACCAGCGATGGATGAATGAATCTCCCATTCACACTAGTTCTATGTTATCCCACTTTCTCATTCACTCCTTGCACGCGAGGAGCTATTTATAGAGGCCAATTAACCTACAAACCCCCGCATATCTTTTGAGAGGTGGGAGGTAACCTTGACTGTTTGCGTGACTGTTCTGTTAGATTTGCACAAACAGAATTTTATCCTCAGTTTCCAATTTACGAACTTGTTGGGTTTGTACATTAACTGCTCATTAAGCTCATCAGAAAAGTTAAGTCCCTTTTCAACAGTGGTTGTTACTGCCACATGAATCAACTTTCCTCACACTGACTAACCAGGAACTCCTTGCAGTCAATTGTTAGTGACTTTAAAAATCCTCTCACATTTTCGTTCTGCGTTTTTCTCTCTTTGTCAACATGATCATTCTTTTCCCATCTTTATTTATTGTTTTCTCCTTGATTGTATTCTAACTTACTCTCCATCATTTCATGATGTTGTTCTCAGTTCTTGCTTTAAAGTATTCCCCTTCTGGCCAAACAATGCGCTTAAAGTACAATAAGCCTTTGCCACTTATCAGAAGCGCTTCCAGAAGGTATACAGCAAAGCATATTAAGCTGAGGGGCATGGGGAAATGACTCCTTATAATGTTCCTTATGGCAAAAATAGACAAACTTACAGAATTAAGTCAAGTTAACATGGTCAAGTTGAGTGTATTGTCACATGCACATCAGAGGCAAATGAACTCAGACAAGATGCAAACACATAACTTATACACGAATTGCCCCTTAAATTACAAGTTTGTTCTACAAGACAGTGAAAAGAAACAGACTGCAGAAAAACAAGATTTTTGTACAAAAATACACAATTAGAAACAAGTCCATGGAAGTGCAAGAGCTGGTCTATAGTGTTAGGTTGTATAGGTCGTTTCAAGAACCTGATGCCTGTAGGTACGTAACTGTTCCTGAACCTGGTAGGATGTGACTACAGGCTTCTATACCTCCTGGCTGATAGTAGCAGGAAGCAGAGGGCATTGCCCATTTGATGGAAATCCTTGATGATGGACACTCAGCCGCCTTCAGGCAGATTCTCACGTAGATGGTTTCAATGGAAGAGAGGGCTGTGCCCATGATCAAACGGGGAGAGTTCTTCACTCTCTGCAGCCACTTACATTCCTGTGCATCAGAATTGTTAGACCAGGACGTGATACAACCAGTCAGGATACTCTCTACAGTGCATCTGGAGAAAGTGCCAAGAGTATTCAGTGGCATGCTGAACGTCTGAGAAAGTAAATGCCTTCTTCATAATTACATCCAAGCGCTAGGTCTAGAACAAGTCATCTGAGACATTACCGCCAAGGAATTTGAAGCTGCTAACTCACTCCATTACCAACCCGCCAAGCCTGAAGAAGGGTCCCGACTCGAAACGTCACCTATTCCGTTTCTTCACAGATGCTGCCTGACCCGCTGAGTTACTCCAGCATTTTGTGTCTATCTTCGGTGTAAACCAGCATCTGCAGTTCCTTCCCACACAATGCAAACTAACGAGTGGTCACAGCCAGACTGATTCTCATTCTCATTTACTCTGGGGCAGCTCTCCTTCATTCTGTTTAGTAATGTCACTATTCAAGGGGATGGTTGTTGCAGTATCTATGACAACATACCAGAGGATTAATCACAATTGACTTCTTTCACAACCAAGATGCTTTACAGCTGGTTTTTATTTGAAGGGGCGCGTTATCTAGCCAAATGTTTAATTTCCTGTTTGCTCATATAATGGTAAGGTACACTGCACGCTGATTGCATTTTAAAACCTGTCGTCATTCAGTCTATCTCATGATATTACATTGGAAGTGACCATCAGATGATACATTCCCACCAACCATCCTTTATAGGTTACCATGCAGATGTTGACAACATTATAACGTATTTGAGCCGAACATTTCAAGGTAGACGGACATGTCAAAATTCATAATAATAATATAATAATAATAATAATATGCCTTTATTGTCATTGTACGAACAGTACAATGAAATTAGAAGTGCTACATCTGAAATAGTGCGACAGTGCAAATCTTCCAAAGACAATCGCACAAACATAGGAACCAACACAATAAGTACCATAAGTAGTACAATAATAGAAATGATTATGGTTAAGACATTGATTATTAGTATTCTGGGCTTTTTCTTTCTTTGGACTAAATCTCTGCAGAATATTTCAAAGAGAGCTTCTTAGTGTTCACTATCACTCAGGTATTTTCCATTCAAAGCTTTCAACCTTTACTCTGTTAATTTAGCAAGTTTTCTTTACAGATAAGGCTGTGGCTGAAAAAGCCAGCATACTGGAATACATAAGATAGACAGTTCAAATAATCTCTAACATGAAGGGAAGCACTTACCCCGCTACATAATGAGGATGTTTATATAATTGGTTAGGCAAACAAGCCCTTGTTTACATTAACGACATCAAGGTAGAGTGTGCGGTTTATTTACATCCTGGTTTTGTAGCTATGGCACGAATACATCACAATTCAGTGTCAGGGCCCATCATTGAGGTAGGTGGAATAAAGCATATTGGCCGTAGCACAGAGTCTCACATTTCTTCAGCATGGGATGAATAGTGGACCATTCAAGAGTGTCAAAGACACTTGGTTTAAGGATAGTTGCTGACACTAATGAAAATGGCACTAATGGACGCTGGGAGTGTCCCAAGAGTTTTTACACCATTCTTGTTTTGTATATCTATTTTACTCTGAATAAAGTTTATTTTCATTAAAAAATATTCACCAAATGCTCATCCAGCAGCGTTATCATGTTCTTCGTTACTTAAGGACTTAGTTTCATGTTAACTTTTACTGGGAGAAAAATCAATAAAAAGTGGCAGGAAATATCAAAGTCAAAGGATCAAAACAGCACAAAACAAGACCATTCAGCCCATCAACCTTGTACTGGTTCGCTGAAAGAATAATCCAAATAGTCTATTACCTAATTCTTTCCCTGGAGCCCCAAGACTTATTTCCTCCTTCAAGAGCCTTTCCTTTAAACCCTGTTCCCATCCTAATAATGATTTTTAAATCTTGTTAATTTATTTAAAAAGATAAGCAGCAACAAATTCATGCAGAATTATTCCTGTATAAGCTAATCTTCAGCCTAGAACATAATATTCTGTCTGTACATGAGCTTAAAACCTAACGATCATCATCGAATTTGCTGAAAGTTTCATTTAGTTTGGAGATCCATCATGGAAACAGGCCTTACTGCCCACCCAGTCCACGCTAACCATCGATCAGGCGTTCACACTACTTCTAGGTTATCCCATTTTCTTATCCACTCCCTGCACACCAGGGGCAATTTACAGAGGCCAATTAATCTAGCATCCCTTTGGGATGGTGGAAGAAACCAGAGCACTCGGAAGAAACCCACATGATCACAGGGAGAACATTGAAACTCCACACAGATAGGACCCAAGGTCAGGATCCAACTCGGGTTTTTGGTATTGTGAGGCAGCACCTCTACATTTGGAAACTAGAACAAGGAGAAGCACAGTTGCCGTGCAACGAAACATCACCACTTCATATCTCAACAGAATAACAAGAACATTCACATCCTGGCATGACATAATGGATACACTTTCTACGTTCTTGGTTAAGCAAACAAGCCCTTATTTACATTGATGGCATCATGGCAGAGTGTGCGGTTTATTTACATCCTGCTTTTGTGGTTCTGGCATGAATATATCTAAAATCAGTGTCAGGGCCCATGGTGGATGGAGATGGAATAAAGTATATTAGTCACAGCACGAAGTCTCACATTTCTTCAGCATGGGCATACAATGGTAGGCTTGAAGTGCAGTCGTATCTTTTCATCAACATGTTAAACTTTTGACTTATGGTTTGTCCTTAATAAATGTGAGGAGACAATATGATAATATTTTAGCCCTGCAGAAAACACACGATGGAACAGCTTGGGCCACTAATGAATCAAAATCAAAAACAAAGACTAAATTCACGACACACATACAGAACACTTCTTTGCAAAAGCTAAATGATAGTTTAAATTCAAGTTAAATTGGCTCCCTTCTCAATGTATGGGTAGTTATAAATGAACAATCTGAACTTATATTTATATTCGGGTATTACTTTCACAAATATGTCCCTATCTAGTAAGTTCGATGAGGCATCTACAGATCCACAATTTGGAGACCTCTGATGTACCTTATGATGACATAGAAACAAGGAACTGCGGATGTTGGTTAATACACAAAGGACACAAAGTGCCTGAGTAACTCAGCAGGTCAGGCAGCATCTCTGCAGAACAGGAAATGGCACCAATCTCAACCCAAAATGTCACGTACCCATATTCTCCAGAGATGCTGGTACGGGCGGCACGGTAGCGCAGCGGTAGAGTTGCTGCTTTACAGCGAATGCAGCGCCGGAGACTCAGGTTCGATCCTGACTACGGGTGCTGCACTGTAAGGAGTTTGTACGTTCTCCCCATGACCTGCGTGGTTTTTCTCCGAGATCTTCGGTTTCCTCCCACACTCCAAAGACGTACAGGTATGTAGGTTAATTGGCTGGGTAAATGTAAAAATTGTCCCTAATGGGTGTAGGATAGTGTTAATGTACGGGGATCGCTGGGCGGCACGGACTTGGAGGGCCGAAAAAGGCCTGTTTCCGGCTGTATATATATGATATATGATATGATATGCTGCCTGACCTGCTGAGTTACTCCAGCACTTTGTGTCCAATTGTGTAACTTATGGTTACCTAACACCGAAACATTCACAAGTTGAAGTAGCAGCTACTGTAAAGATATTGTTGTATTCATTTCGACGGTGGTTTATTGGTATTGATTATGGGTTATTGATTCTCCACACCCAATCTGCCCCACATTTACACACCTGAAATACTGAGATTAAAACACCCCCAACACATAGCAGTTTCTTTACATCCAGTTATGTGTGTGGCGGATGGTAACGCAACATTTAGAGATCAGAGTGAAATCAAAGCAAGCACTTGGTCAGCAGAATATTGAAGGGTGCAATCTACGTTCAGCACATTCCTGCAACAAATGCCCTTGTGCCAAAATACCAGCAGGAATTCTAATTTAGTATTTTCTGCTACAAAAACGTTGTTGTTCTCAGTTGTTTTCTGCATTCCTTTGCTCAACTCCAGGGTGGTTTACATTGCAAGCACAACAGAATTGTGAAGAGATGATAGCTGACAATCAGAGCGGTACGTATAAAAATAAAACTTAGTTGAGAAAAATTACCTAATTTTACTGACCCAGTGCCTACATTTGTTTTTTTTAAAAATCAGTGCAATTTTATATGTTGGGATTGGGATAAATTTGTCTTGTAGCTAATCACAGCAGAACAGTGCACAGCTGGCTAACACTTGGTGCGAACAAATGTGCTGAGAAGCAGATGGGATGAGAACGAGATACCGGAGAGCGTATTAGAAACATAGAAACATAGAAAATAGGTGCAGGAGTAGGCCATTCGGCCCTTCGAGCCTGCACCGCCATTCAATATGATCATGCCTTATTCAACCAGATAAGGCTCGTCAGCCGGTGGGACCGGGAACCCGCCCGAAGGGAGATGCAGACGTCGGATGCGAGGAGCAAGGGGCGGTAGGATGGGTGAAGCGGGGTAATGCCTCCAGTCGGCTGCAGGAGGCGACCCCGGGACACAAAGATGGCTGGGCGAGGAGAAGAGAGGGACTTCGGTTCACGGGAACCGCTCCAGTACACCGAGCACATGGGCTGACCGGACGTTGGACTTTGAATAATAGCGTCAAATATGTTGGCACCTGCATGTGCAATATATGCAAAAAGAATTTCACTGCGCAGATGTGACAAATAAAGTACTATTGACTATTGACAGTGCAGTCTTCAACGTGTTAAAAAAAACTAACCCCAATCTCCTCTGTCCAAAATTGCACCAATTAGGCTCTAAAACAGGTTTAATCAGTCATGGTATAAATTCTTCAGATTATTCTGCCAATGCATCATGTGCTGTTGACAACATTAAGAGATTATTTTAAAGATTGTAATTTCTCTTTAACTTTTAAGAATTTTGGACCGTGAACCATTTCTTTGTTCGCCTCAGTATTTTTTAAATGACAATATTACTCCCAAATTTTTGAAAGTTATAATATGACAGACTACACCCTGGATAGGGATTGTTCAAGGCCTTATAAATTAATAAATTCTAGGAACAGAATTAGGCCATTTGTCCCATCAGGTCTATCCCGCCATTGAATCATGGCTGATCTATCGTTCCCTCTCAATCCCCATTCTCTTGCCTTCTACCCATAACCCCTGACACCCGCACTGATCAGATTTAGATTTTAGATTTAGAGATACAGCGCAGAAACAGGCCCTTCGGCCCACTGTGTCCGCACCGCCCAGCAATCCGCACATTAACACTATCCTACACCCACTAGGGACAATTTAAAAAAAACATTTGCCCAGCCAATTAACCTACATACCTGTACGTGTTTGGAGTGTGGGAGGAAACCGAAGATCTCTGAGAAAACCCACGCAGGTCACGGGGAGAACGTACAAACTCCGTACAGACGGCGCCCGTAGTCAGGATCGAACACGAGTCTCCGGCGCTGCATTCGCTGTAAGGCAGCAACTCTACCGCTGAATCTCAGCCTTAAAATATCCATTGCCTCCACAGCCGAAATCCACGGATTCACCACCCTCTAAAGCACAAATCTGACATTGCACTGTGATCTTGTCCTACCTGATAATAGGCTTGCATAAGTGGTACATTTACACAATACGTTCACCAGGAAAGACATATCATGCAAGATCCATAATGTGAGATCCATATATTATAAGTCAGCCCTGTGCAGTCATCTCACATTGACCTGAGCTGTTCGTGTTCGTTTATAATCAACGTGATGGGTGGCACAGTGAAACAGAGGTAGAGTTGCTGCCTTACAGCGCCAGATTCCTTTTCTCCTGAGATTCTGCCTGACCCCAGGGCCGTTTTTACAGCACTATGGGCCCCCGGGCAAAGCAGTGTACTGGGGCCCCTACCGTTACTCTCCCCCACCCCCCTTTCCCTACCAGCCCCCCCCCTGTCGTGCCGGCGAAAAGCACTTACCGAAAAGCACTTAGCGATGGACTTAGGGTGCTACATTGTTGCGAAAAGCACTTACAGATCGCTGTGAGAAGCACTTAGTGACCGAAAATGTTGCGAAAAAAGCACTTATTGAACCTACATTTTTAAAGTAGTATTTATTTATTGCAAGTCACTTAACATACACAGATCAGCATGGGGCCCCTATGCTCGTGGGCCCCCGGGCAAGTGCCCATCAGGCCCATGCGTTAAGACGGCCCTGATCCCCACACATTAACCTACACACACTTGGGACAATTTACACATACATAGCCAATTAACCAACAAATCTGTACGTCTTTGGAGTGTGGGAGGAAACCGTAGATCTCGGAGAAAACTCACGTGGTAACGGGGAGAACGTACAAACTCTGTACAGACAGCAACCGTAGTCATGATCAAACCCGGGTCTCCGGTGCTGCAAGGCACTGTAATGCGCTGTAAGCAGCAACTCTATCGCTGCACCACTGTGCCGCCATTTAGTTGCCCTGCCTTCATCAGTCAGACCACTCAACATAAGATAGAATAAGTCATATTGGAGCTTTATAGAACTTTGGCTAGGTAGCATTTGGTGTATTCTGTGCAGTTCTGGTCATCCAATTAACGCAAGAATATGGAGGCCTTAGCGTGGACGCAGAAGCAGTTTACCAGGATGCTGCCTGGATTACAGAGTATTAGCTATAAGGTGAGGTTGGACAATCTTGGGTTGTTTTCTCTGGAGTATTGGTGGCAGAGGTGAGAGAGGGAAAGTTCGAAAGAGATGTGCGGGACAGGTATTTTAACATAGAGTGATAGGTGCCTGCAACATGCTGCCAGGTTTGGTAATAGAAGTAGATATGATAGTGGCATTTACGAGGCTTTTGGACGGACACGTGAATATGCAGGAATACGAATCACATGCAGGCAGAAAGGATTAGTTTAATTTGGCATCATTAATGAGACAGATATCATGGGCCAAAGAGCTTGTGCCTGTATATAATGTGTTCCATATTCAATTTTCTGTTACTTATTCAATTTGAAGCTGATACAACCACTTTTATTCCATCTCCAGCAACATTGTGGACATGCTTATCATGAGGTCTCTTATTAAATTCATCCATTCTACCGCAATCCTCTGGTACTTCATTAAAAACATCTATATAATTGAATATTGAGAGACATGATTTAATGTTAACAAATCCATGCCAATTTTATCAATCCATATTTGTCCAAGTGACCCTTAACTAGTTTCGTTCTATGTTCTCCTACTTTCTCATCCACTCTCTCCACACTGGGGCATTTAAAAAAAAAAGAGAGGCCAATTAACCTACAAACCCGCATGTCTTTTCCTCCTGCATCTCAATGTAGGAGGAAAATGGAGCACCTGGAGGAAACCCACGTGGTCACAGTCAGAACGTGCAAACTCCACACAGACAGCACCTAAGGTCAGCATTGAACCCATGTCTCTGGAACTGTGAGACAACAACTCTGAATTCTGTCCTATTTATTGTTTCCAAAACGTTCTCTGTCGCCATGGTTAAACTAACAGGTTGACAGTCATCAGATTTATCTCTAAACCTTTATTTGAACAAAGATGATTCATTTATGACTGTCTGGTACTTGGGCACCACCTTTGAATCCATTGATGTTTGGAAGATTATGACCAGGGTCTCTGCCATTTCCTCCATTCCTTCCCTCTGCAATCCAGGATTTCCTCTTCTACTTCCTCTCTGATCTGGAAATCAGCCTGGTTCTCATGTATTCACAATCTGGCACCTGTAGAATGCTTTTTCTCCTGTTCTATTTAACTCTCCAACTTTTTGGAAATCTCCATTTTGTAGACCTCCCACTCTTCAATTTCAGTCTTGCTTGCAAAGCTTTGATTCCAAATTATTCAGCCAAATATGTTCTGAAGGCCAGGCAGCTTTCCGGAGAACATGGATAGGTAACATTTCGGTTCGAGATGTTCTTGATTTGAAAAGTCACCGATCCATATTCTTGAGAGATGCTGCCTGACCCGCTGAGTTACTCCAGCACATTGGTTCCTTTTGTGTATTAATGAGCATCTGCAGTTCTTCGTTTCTGCAAATATGCTGCCTTCCTGTGGCCAACACCCTGACAAATTAGTGTAACTTCTCCTCAATCCATGGAAACTTCCCCATTGTTCTCAGCTCTGTCCAGGTGCAATCCATCCAGTTTGTCAAGACCTGACCTCTCCCTAAACTTGTCTCAATGTGCCAGGAATCCTGCACCATCTCTCTAGACATGCACCTCTGCACGTTGTCATCTTCTACACTACTTCTACCCACTTCTACACTGACAGGTGCATTAAACAGGGAGTAATTCAAAGATCCTGAAGGGTTGGAACTAATATTCAGAACTAATGCAAAGCTGACTGTCCCATGGTGACTGCACTCCAGAACCAAGGTTTAGGAGCACAAAGGTCTTGATAAGGAACAAGAGTGCACCTCTCAAACTAACCACTTGCCTGCCTCATCAGGCTCCTTCTGTCCAACCTGTGGAAATATGTTTTGACATTGGTCTCATTACCCTCCTCAATCCCAAAGGACTTAGAAGTAGAAGACAAACTCTGAGATATTGGTTCTTAATCTTCCATTTAATAATAAATGAAAACTACAAAAGCATCTGAACATGAAAAGAGGTGACTGTTCTTCTAAAATTAAAGGATGAACCTCCAACCCAGTGTTTTGAACAAAACGACAGGGTTTTGTTGAAGGGGGCCACAGACGTTTAATACTCATGTAGCAAACATGAGAAAATTGGAAGCACTTGACTGTGAATAAAAACCTGAAAATTCACGTCAACAACAGAGGACGGTCTCCAAGGATTTGCACATTTTATTAACAGAACACTGAGGTTCAACAGTTTGACATCTTCACTGTATTGTAAAACTCTAAATTAAAAGATAGTAATAATGGCCTGCTGTGATCTCCCAGCACTTTGTGTCTTTTTAAAATAATAATTCCACGTTTCTTTTGTTTGAATGCTGAAATTCTCAAGCTGCTTGCTTGCTGACAGACTTCTTCTGAACAACTGTTGCAATGTTATGCAAAACTTTGCAGTCCCATGTCCCTAACCAGGAACGATCTTGTACTAAAGACAGACACAAATTGCTGGAGTAACTCAACAGGTCAGGCAGCATTTCTGGAGAAAAAGGATGGGTGATGTTTCGGGTCGGAAGAAGGGTCCCTACCCGAAACGTCATCCAACCTTTTTTCCCCCGAGACGCTGCCTGACTTGTGGAGTTACTCCAGGAGATTGTAACTATCTTTGGTATAAAGCTGCATCTGCAGATCCACAAAGAGCTTGTTTACTGTTCATCACAGACTTCCCGTGACTGAGGGCACCAGAAGAACTGAGATCATCATAAAGTGCACAAGAAGATTTTAATTTGGTCCCACATACGATCGGGAGTTATTACTTGTGCACTTTTAACGGCTTTTCTTTTCCAGTAAGTGGAATTCAGAATTCCATTCAACTCTTCCCAGATTCACCCAATCATCTACACATGAAGGACAATTTACGGTTGACCCAAGTAATCTGAAAGTCTTTGGGATGTGCAATGAAACTTGGTCAACCAGAGCAAACCATGGCGTTGCAAGGAGAATGTGGGACCTCCTACACAGACAGCACCTTCGTCAGCAATGAACCCAGATTCCAGGAGCTTTGAGGCAACAGAGCTACTTGCTGCACTGCTGCGCACCCGACATCCAAAGCCAATTATCTAAATGAACTATCTGAATTCACCAACAGTTCAATTTCCCCATGTCCAGCAAGTCTGATTTCTGTTGACTCACGAGATACAATTCCTTGCGCTGAATCACTTCCTGTTCACAAATGCCACTGCAAATCCTTACTCCAGATTAAACGATTTAACCTACGATTGAGAGTGGCGTCAGGCTGCCAATCCCCTGTCATATTCCATAAACTAATTAAACATCTTGCTCAATAAAAGTTTACAGGCCCACGTTATCTTAATGGCCATTTGAAGAATTAGCTCTAACAGCAAAAAAGGACTGGAGAAAGTGCCACATTAACACCAGGTGACTGGTTTTGCAGAAGGCCAGTGCTGCACATTTCATGCAAAGAACGTTGCAATATGCAAAACAGGTATTGCATGTTGCATGTTTCACTTTCACCTGCACCTGTATCAAACAATCTAATACGAAGATGATTGTCTCATCATTAGATCTGCACACACATGCTCTTTTTTTTATATTCAAAGGTTGTTTCCACCACCAAATTACATTCCTGTCGATTTCCTGATCACATACCATACAGAGTCAGAGAGTCAGTGTGAAAACAGACCCTTTGGCCCAACTTGCCCACATCGGCGAACATGTCCCAGCTATTATAGTCCCACCTGCCTGCGTTTGGTCCATATCCCTCCAAACCTGTCTGATCCATGTACCTGTCTATCTGTTTCTTAAACATTGGGATAGTCCCTGCATCGAGAGAGAGCTGGATAGAGCTCTTAAGGATAGCGGAGTCAGGGGGTATGGGGAGAAGGCAGGAACGGGGTACTGATTGAGAATGATCAGCCATGATCACATTGAATGGCGGTGCTGGCTCAAAGGGCCGAATGGCCTCCTCCTGCACCTATTGTCTATCAACTACCTTCTCTGGCAGCTCGTTCCATACACCCACTACCCTTTGTGTGAAAAAGTTACCCCTCAGATTTCTATTGAATCATTTCCCCTTCACCTTAAACCGATGTCCTCTGGTCCTCAATTCACTTACTCTGGGCAAAAGACTCATCTACCTGATCAATTCCTTTCATGATGTTATACACCTCTATAAGATCACCCCTCATCCTCCTGCACTCCAATGAATAGAGTCCCAGCCTACTCAACCTCTCCCTCTACTCAGACCCTCCAGTCCTGGCAACATCCTTCCCAACTATTGGGAATTTTGCTCAGTCATTTCCATGCACAATTCCCCTTGCAGAAGCTGAAATTGCCATTTGGCACTCACTCAGCTGATAACATCATCAGTCACACATCCCACATGTCCTCCACTGCCAGCAGTCATTGGAGCATTTTGGATCCTTCACGCACATAATATCTCAGAACATATCATAGAGGGCTTGGGAATCAGATGGCAATTAAAAGATGTTTAATTGACAGTCATGGAGTCATACAGCATGGAAACAGGCGTTTCTACCCAACTTGCCCACACCAACCAACATGTCCCATCTATACTATTCCCACCTTCCTGCATTTGGCCCATATCCCTCGAAGCCCATCCTATCCATGTGTCTGTCTGTTTGTTGGAATTTCTTCTCAAGGAGGTGTGAGTCTCTGGAATTCTCTACCCTGGACAGTTGTGGAAGCTAAATCACTGAACATATTTAGAGTAGAGGTAAATAAATTAATGAAAGTTCAGACAATTGAAGGTCTTGGGGAATGGGGGGGGGGGGGGGGGGGGGGGGGGAAGGCCTAGAAGAGATGAAGTAATCACAAGTCTGAGGAAGAGACTTGACCTGAATTGTCATCCATCCCTTCTCTCCAGAGATGCTGCCTGTCCCGCTGAGTTACTCCAGCATTTTGTGTCTAACAGAAGAGATGAAGACTGTCTTGAACTTATTAAATAGTCGGGGGCAAGCCTGAGATGCTACTCCTTCTCCTCTTGTGTTCTTGTGCTGAGTGCAAGTATTGTAGAATGGCTTTTTCCAATATTGATGTTCCTGGCACATCAATCTTTCCCTTCTTGTTGTTACAGAAAGATGTTACATTAATAATCTTCAACTGCTCCAGCACAGTTTATGGACCTTTATTAACTGCTTCGTAATAATCATGATTCTACATCTCCCTCAAGTCTCAACTCTTGATTAAAAATATTGTATATCATAATCAGTATCCGAAACAATACGATAAAACTTTATTCATCCCCAGAGGGAAATCCATGCACACTCTTTACATTATTATCGAGTTTGGTCAAAAACAGCACAGAAATGATATGCAACCTATGAATTACAATGACTCATCACTAGTTTAGAGTGATAGAATTGAACAGCAGGGAAACAGGCCCTTCAGCTCACCAAGTCTGCTTAGACCATCAAGTAACTATTCACATTAATACCATCTTGATCTCTCCATATTTCTACCCACTATGCCATCACCACTACCACCAATTCTACTAAGTACTTGGGGCAATTTATTGTGGTCATTTAACCTACCAAAACGCATGTCTTCAGAGAGAGGGAGGAAACTGAAGGACGAGGGAAAAACAACATGGGAGAACTTGAAAACCGCACACAGATAACTTCGGAAGTTAGGACTGAACCTGGGTCTCTGGAATTGAGACAGTAGCTCTACTGGTTCAGGTCACTGCACTGCCCCAAGGGGCTGACTGCAAGTGCAATTAATGATAGACAACAAACATTGGTGGAGTCATTGACAATCACATCCCAATAAACGCCAAAAGATTTAGAAACATAGAAACATAGAAAATAGGTGCAGGAGTAGGCCATTCGGCCCTTCGAGCCTGCACCGCCATTCAATATGATCATGGCTGATCATCCAGCTCAGTAGCCTGTACCTGCCTTCTCTCCATACCCCCTGATCCCTTTAGCCACAAGGGCCACATCTAACTCCCTCTTAAATATAGCCAATGAACTGGCCTCAACTACCTTCTGTGGCAGAGAATTCCACAGACTCACCACTCTCTGTGTGAAGAAATGTTTTCTCATCTCGGTCCTAAAAGACTTCCCCCTTATCCTTAAGCTGTGACCCCTGGTTCTGGACTTCCCCAACATCGGGAGCAATCTTCCCGCATCTAGCCTCTCCAACCCCTTAAGAATTTTATATGTTTCAATAAGATCCCCCCTCAGTCTTCTAAATTCCAGCGAGTATAAGCCTAGTCTATCCAGTCTTTCTTCATATGAAAGTCCTGCCATCCCAGGGATCAATCTGGTGAACCTTCTCTGTACTCCCTCTAAGGCTAGACACAATGTCAAGAATAGGGTTTGGATATTTATAAAATCATAGCTACATTAGGAACAGAAGGAAGAAACTCTGCCAATTGTGTTTATGTTGGTCAAAAAAGATCCACCGAACCTACTCCCACTTTTCAGTATTAAGTTATAGAGTTATACAGCACTGAAACAGGCCCATTGGCCCAACTCATCCGTGCCAACCAACCTGCCCCATCTTAGCTAGTCTCATTTATCTGGGTTTGGCCCATTTCCATCTAAACCTTTCCTATCCATGTATCTCTCCAAGTGTCTTTTAAATGTTGTTATAGTACTGGTCTCAACTACCTCCTCTGGCAGTTCATTCCATACACCCGCCACCCTCTGCGTGATAGACACAAAATGTTGGAGTAACTCAGCGGGACAGGCAGCATCTCTGGAGAGAAATGAATGGGTGACGTTTTGAGTCGAGACCCTTCTTCAGACTTCAGACCCTTCTTCGGGTCTCGATCCTTATCTCCAGAGATGTTGCCTGTCCGTCTAAGTTACTCCAGCATATTGTATCTATCTGCAGTTTAAACCAGCGTCTGCCGTTCATTCCCACACCGAGTGACATTTACTTGAAATCCATAAGGTTTCAAAAGTAATCACTTTTACTTGTGACAAGGGTTTCTGCCTCTACCAACCTTTCAGAGAGTGAACCCCAGTCCTCGACCCTCTTATTTCTTAATTTCTCCTCCCACCAATTACTTCAAATCTATTTCTCATGGTTTTTGACCCCCTGGTTTGGGTAATATATTTAATTTAGGGCATAACTTTAAAACAACCAAAGAAAACAACCGCAACCTAGTAAACCTCTCCTCCTTGATAATGTTCTCCATTCCTGGCAACATCCTCAAATCACTTCTGCATCCTTGCCAACACAATCACATTCTTCCTCTTATCAGAGCAGCACATTGTACGCAAGCTGTGACCTGAAATGTCAAGCCATGTTACTTACAGCACAACACAATGCACACAGATAATATATAATACACAAAATTCAATAACGCAGCTTACAACACAACAGTACGAGTGCGGTGGTCAGGGGTCATGGGGAGAAGGCAGGAGAATGGGATTGAGAGGGAGAGATAGATCAGCCATGACTGAATGGAGGAGTAGACTTGATGGGCCGAATGGCCTAATTCTTCTCCTGTGACTTATGAACTTATGAACATCGAATTCTCCAATTTTAGGTAAACTCCTACTAACTGCATTCCACCCCCCCCCCCTCCTCCTCCCTCCCACCCCTCCTCCTCCCTCCTTCCTTCCTTCCCTCCCTCCCTCACCCCCCCCCCCCCCCCCCATGTTCCTCCATCTAGCTGAGAGACTGACCAGCAGACCAGAAATGGGAGAAAAAAAATTCCGCTGAGGGTTATGACATTTTCAGTGGGCTGAGACATTGAGTCAATTCAAGGGTTGGGGTTGATTGGGTTTTGAACATCAAGGGTATCAGAGGATATAGAGATGGGACGGGAGACTGGACACGACACAAAATTAACCCGGGAACCCTGAAATTTAACTTCCAGAGAACGAAGCAGATGGAAGGGCCTGTAATACTTCTTGTTTACATTTTACAAGTCACCAAAGTCAGAGTCGACACATCAAGACCCGCCAGTTTGCCATCGGTGTACTGTAGAGAGCCTGGTTGCCAAATAGTTGCAAAACGGCCTGGATCAGCAACTCAAACTCCAAGGTACTAAGGAGACTACAGAGAGTGGTACACATTGCCCAGTCCATCACTGGCACCGACCTCCACACCATCGAAGGGATCTATGGGAGGCATGGACTCAAAACGGGCAGCAAATATCATCAAAGTCCCAGCCTGCCCTGGCCATGCACTCATCTGCTACTGCCATTGGGAAGAAGGTACAGGAGTCTTAAAACCTTGACCACCAGTATTTAAAAAAACAGGTTCTTCTCAGCATCCATCCTGCTCTTGGACACTACACAAAACTAACCTCATCAACTTTGATCTTCTATGGACTTTGTATTCAGTTGCACTACGGGACTTCATTTTTTGAACTATTGTGGCTATCTAGTATTACGGTTGTCGATGCATTGTTTTATGATTATTATATATTATCTGTGTGTTATTGCGTCTGTTAAAATGTGGCAAGTAGGAATTTCATTATCCCCTAGTCAGTATATGTAACAATTAAACACTCCTGATCTGAAGATGACTCAAACAGAGGAGGAAACAAGGATAAGAGTAGGGTATTACAATTCCGGAGCACTTCTCAATCAAACAGGAGTTGCCCTGATGTGAGCTGTCACAGAACTATTTACTTTTTTGAAGGTGAAGTGAGAACTGATGATGAGCTAATGATATGACTTTAGAAGACTGAGGGGGGATCTTATAGAAACATATAAAATTCTTAAGGGGTTGGAGAGGCTAGATGCGGGAAGATTGTTCCCGATGTTGGGGGAGTCCAGAACCAGGGGTCACAGCTTAAGGATAAGGGGGAAGTCTTTTAGGACCGAGATGAGAAAACATTTTTTCACACAGAGAGTGGTGAGTCTGTGGAATTCTCTGCCACAGAAGGCAGTTGAGGCCAGTTCATTGGCTATATTTAAGAGGGAGTTAGATGTGGCCCTTGTGGCTAAAGGGATCAGGGGGTATGGGGAGAAGGCAGGTACAGGTTACTGAGCTGGATGATCAGCCATGATCATATTGAATGGCGGTGCAGGCTCGAAGGGCCAAATGGCCTACTCCTGCACCTATTTTCTATGTTTCTAATGATAAGCAATGGACTAACATTAGTTGTTATGAAAATGTCGACGAACGTTCTCTATTTGTATAGTATGGATTTTAAAAATAAATTAGAATGAATTTTGAAATGAATACGTCTGTCTGTCCGCCGTAACATTGCTGAAAGTCCCGTCATTAAACGAATGCTTCTTCAATTCCCCATCCCCAGAACAAAGGTAGAAAACTCTGAAGGGTCTCGACTCTGAACGTCACCCGTTCTTTCTCTCCAGAGATGCTGCCTGTCCCGCTGAGTTACTCCAACATTTTCTGTCTACCAGCATCTGCAGTTCCTTCCTACACTAGAAAAGTTAAGAACAGGTCCCAACTTGTGACTGTCCTACTTACACCTCTAACTCCGTCATGGTTCAAAGGCACTATAGAAAATAGAAAATAGGTGCAGGAGGCCATTCGGCCCTTTGAGTCAGCACCGCCATTCAATGTGATCATGGCTGATCATTCTCAATCAGTACCCCATTCCTGCCTTCTCCCCGTACCCCCTGACTCCGCTATCCTTAAGAGCTCTATCTAACTCTCTCTTGAATGTATTCAGAGAATTGGCCTCCACTGCCCTCTGAGGCAGAGAATTCCACAGATTCACAACTCTCTGACTGAAAAAGCTTTTCCTCATCTCTGTTCTAAATGGCCTACCCCTTATTCTTAAACTGTGGCCCCTGGTTCTGGACTCCCCCAACATTGGGAACATGTTTCCTGCCTCTAACGTGTCCAACCCCTTTAATAATTTTACACGTTTCGATAAGATTCGATGGATTTTAAAAATAAATGAGAATGAATTTTGAAACGATTACGTCTGTCTGTCTGTCTGTCCGCCGTAACATTGCTGACAGTCCCGTCATTAAACGAATGCTTCTTCAATTGGGACCTGTTCTTAATCTGTGGAACTGTTCTACTCTCGGTTGGTGGAGATCCACTGTGAAGCATTTTAAGGACAATCTCACAATTTTCTTCAAAATACAACAATTCGTCCAATTGTTCTGCCTTTTTCTTGCAGCGGGAGTGAGGATCCACAGGGGGTGGGGGGTGGGTCTCTCTCCAACTAACTCGGGGCATGTAAGCTGGGCTTGTGGACACTGCGTTGAATGCCTTGGCCGGCGCTGCCTGCTAGGGAGCTGGTCAGTCCAGTCCTGCAGCACTGGTTGGGTCAGCCGCCCTACCCCGGCACCAGGAGGTTTGGCAGTGACCTGGGGAGTAGTGGGGGGGGGGGGGGGGGGGGGTGTCAGAGAAACACAGTGAAAGCACTGGACCCTCCCAGTCCCTGAGCTGTGACTTGGTCTCTCTCCCCACGGATGCTGCCGGACTAGGCGACCTCTTCCAGCATTCCTGCTTTACTTTTAGCAATCCAGCATCTCCTGTTGGATGTTGCCCACTGCCCAAATAGACAATAGACAATAGGTGCAGGAGGAGGCCATTCGGCCCTTCGAGCCTGTACGCACCGCCATTCAATGTGATCATGGCTGATCATTCTCAATCAGTACCCCGTTCCTGCCTTCTCCCCATACCCCCTGACTCCGCTATCCTTAAGAGCTCTATCTAGCTCTCTCTTGAATGCATTCAGAGAATTGGCCTCCACTGCCTTCTGAGGCAGAGAATTCCACAGATTCACAACTCTCTGACTGAAAAAGGTTTTTCCTCATCTCAGTTCTAAATGACCAGCCCCTTATTCTTAAACTGTGGCCCCTTGTTCTGGACTCCCCCAACATTGGGAACATGTTTCCTGCCTCTAACGTGTCCAACCCCTTAATAATCTTATCCGTTTCGATAAGATCCCCTCTCATCCTTCTAAATTCCAGTGTATACAAGCCTGGCCGCTCCAGTCTTTCAACATATGACAGTCCTGCCCAGAGACCGAAGAAGGGTCCCGACCCCCACACACACAACCTGTCGCCTTGTCCGTACCCTCCGCAGAGTGCTGCCTGGCCCGCTGAGTTGTTCCTCCAGCACTTTGTGTGTGTGTGGCTTTGTCCACTGCCTTTACCTGATGGTTCTCCTCTTGCTTGTGACCCCCTCCCCGCTCTCCTGGCGCTGTGCAGAAGACACACTCGGTCCGTCGTCTCCCTGGTGCCGGGTCGCTGAGAGTCTGAGGACTTTCCAACGAGGCTGAACACACTCTCACGCTCTTCTCTCTCTCTCTCTCTCTCTCTCTCTCCCTCTCCCTCCTTCCTCTTCTCTCAGTGACGGTGTTGCAATGACTGAAACGCAGCAGGACAGGTTGAGCAACTTTTTTTTTTTCTCCCCCCTCCCTCCCCGTGTCGACAGGTGACCGAATCTCAACAAACCAACCCTGCAACTTGGTTGCTCCTCGGGCGCTCTGTAATATTAAACTGTGCAACAATTCACAGGCGCTTGACGCTGTGACAAATGACCTGAAGGAATGCCCCCCCCCCTCCCTCCCCTCTCCCCTTCTCTGTCCAGCCCTGTAACGCTAGACTTTTCTTATGCTCGGGGTTTATGTACAAATAAATTAAAAGTCGTCTTTCACCATCTCAGCGCGTTGCAAATGCCCCATATCCAATAAAATATTCCCGGTATCTTTGTGTGGGTTCCATCACTCCTCTGTGGAATGACTACTAGTCCATTTGGGTATAGGTCTTCATCACAAGGAGCTGCAGCAGAAATCCCCCCAAAAATGTTTTATCTAATTATAATCTTCAATTAAAAAAAACAACACAATTTCCTTGGAATTCCTTCTCATTCCAGGAACTTGATTTGCTTAACAATTTATTATTATGCCCTTCCTGACCAAAATATTTAGTTGTCATATGTACCCACAATGAAATTCTTACTTGCAACAGCACAATAGGCCTATAAATGCAATAAAGATTATATACAATAGATGATTAAAAAACAAACAATAAATGAATACAGGGGAAGAACAATGGTGTGGGGGGGGGGGGGGGGAGGGCGTTGTGAGGGGGGGGGAGAACAAAAGAGGAGTCGGTGGGGGGGGGGGTACATTGTAACTTTGTCAGCTGTTTATGTGGCGATTATTTTCATACCTTGGATATGCAAGCAAAGAATTTCATTGTGTTTTCTTGCATGTGACAATAAAGCATTCCATTCCACCCATCCATAACACTAGAGGAAACGCCCCAAAGTCCATTGTCCTACGTGCTCCCATTTAGGATCTATTTTCTTCACTGGTCATGTCTAGACTATTGCCAGATATCCTGCTTTGTGACTCTGCCTTGCATAGAACATAGAACAGTATAGCACGGGAACAGGCCCTTCGGCCACAATGTGCCCAACATGATGTCAAGTTAATTTATTCACAAAATGCTGGAGTAACTCAGCAGGTCAGGCAGCATCTCGGGAGAGAAGGAATGGGTGACGTTTCGGGTCAAGTTAACTGATCTAATCTGCCTGTACATGATCCATATCCCTCTATTCCCTGCACTTCCATGTGCTCATCCAAAAGCCTCTTAAACGCTGCTATCCTCTCTGCCTCCACCATCACCCCTGGCGGTGCGTTCCAGGCCCCACCATTCCCCGTGTAAAAAAACCATGTCCTGCACATCTCCATTTCAATTTGCACCATTCACCGAATAGTTATGACCTCTCATATGGCACATATCCACCCTGGGGAAAAAAAGATTCTGCTTTTCGACCCTATCTATGCCTCTCATAATTTTGTATACTTCTATCAGAGGTCTGCTTACATCCGAGCCCCCACCTGCCCCTCTTGTTTATGTCCTTCTGTCAAGAGATTTATCTTTGTCAATAGCACTAAATATATTACACAGTGGTATCAGTGCATTCGTTAATACCAATAGAAGGAAGTTTGGAGACAGAGTGCCACACACTCTCACCACTCAGAACCCATTGAGTTTAGTTTAGTTTAGAGATACAGAACAGGCCCTTCGGTCCACCGAGTCTGCACTGACCAGCGAAACCCGCACATTAACACTACCCGACACACACTAGGGATAATTTTACACTTATACCAAGCCAATTAACCTACATACCTGTACGTCTTTGGAATGTGGGAGGAAACCGAAGATCTCAGAGAAAATCCACACAGGTCACGGGGAGAACGTACAAACTCCATACGGACAGCGTAGGCTTTTCCCTTTGAGAGTGGGGAAGATTCCAACAAGGGGACATAACTTCAGAATTAAGGGACAAAAGTTTAGGGGTAACATGAGGGGTAACTTCTTTACTCAGAGGGTGGTGGCTGTGTGGAATGAGCTTCCGGTGGAAGTGGTGGAGGCAGGCTCGATTTTATTATTTAAGAGTAAATTGGATAGGTATATGGATGGGAGGGGATTGGAGGGTTATGGTCTGAGAGCAGGTAGATGAGACTAGGTCAGAGAGAGTGGTCGGCGTGGACTGGTAGGGCCGAACAGGCCTGTTTCCGTGCTGTAATTGTTATATGGTTATATGGTTATAGTCTGAATGAAACCCGGGTCTCTGGCGCTGCAAGCACTGGAAGGCAGCAACTCTACCGCTGCTCCAGTACTGGAATCTCCAGACACTCATTCATAACATGAGATAATCTCCCTCATGTTGCTGCCTCACAGCTCCAGTGACCCAGGCTCAATCTTGACGTCTGGTTCTATCTGTGTGGAGTTTGCACGCTCTCCCCGTGAACGCGTGGGTTTCCCCAGGTTAATCTTTTTTTCTATCCAAAACGCTAAAGTGTGCATGGGAGTTGGTGGTTACGTGGCTGCTGCTCGACTGAGTGAGTTGGTGATACCCACAAAATGCTGGAGTAAGCGGGTCAGGCAACATCCCTAGAGTAAAGGAATAGGTGATGTTTCGGGTCAAGACCTGAAGAAGGGTCTCGACCTGAAACATCACCTATTCCTTTTCTTCAGAGATGCTGCCTGACCCACTGAGTTACGCCACCATTTTGTGCCCATCTTCGGTGTAAACCAGCATCTGTGGTTCTTTCCTGCACAAGTGAATTGGTGTGTAGTAGAATCTGGTGGCTGATGACCTATTTCTGTGCTAAATGGGCTATTACTTGGAATATTAGGACTGGACGAATGCACGTGTCTTTTAAACTGGAAGCAAAGTAAAGATGTATAAATCATCTCCCTTAACAATCACCTCTTCTGAAACGTGACTAGCTGCCCTCATCAACTATTCATCGTGCATCATCTTTAAAAACATGTCCCGACACATGAGGAACTGCAGTCAAATGTGAACGTGTGGACACCTTGTATTGCCACACATTGAAAGCAGAGTTTACATTAGGCACACCAAGGGGAAGCACTAACCCTTATGACAGGGAGTCATAACAGCTGATTATCCTCCTCCCTAGCCCTCAGCTTGGGTGGTAGCACACCCGCTGAAGATGGGCAAGGCATCCCTAGGCAAGGGAGTGGAAAATAAAAAGGTACCAATTTAAGGAAATATTTATTTTCTCCCTTTCTCGCAGTATCGGGGTGTCAAAGCCAATGAATAATTCCATGAAATGTTGTCACTTTTGTACAAATACAGCAGCCAAAACCATTCACAACAAGCAGCAGCAAACAGGTATAAGAACATGACATAAGAACCAGGGCCTTGGTGAGACCGCACCTGGAGTATTGTGTGCAGTTTTGGTCTGATGGAACTGATGATGAGCTAATGATAAGACTTTAGAAGACTGAGGGGGGATCTTATAGAAACATATAAAATTCTTAAGGGGTTGGAGAGGCTAGATGCGGGAAGATGGTTCCCGATGTTGGGGGAGTCCAGAACCAGGGGTCACAGCTTAAGGATAAGGGGGAAGTCTTTTAGGACCGAGATGAGAAAACATTTCTTCACACAGAGAGTGGTGAGTCTGTGGAATTCTCTGCCACAGAAGGTAGTTGAGGCCAGTTCATTGGCTATATTTAAGAGGGAGTTAGATGTGGCCCTTTTTGCTAAAGGGATCAGGGGTATGGAGAGAAGGCAGGTACAGGCTACTGAGCTGGATGATCAGCCATGATCATATTGAATGGCGGTGCAGGCTCGAAGGGCCGAATGGCCTACTCCTGCACCTAGTTTCTATGTTTCTATGATTTCTCTGTTGCTCTTTGAAACATCCGACTGGGTGCCACTGTGACACCTGGTCCAATTACAATACCTTTGAAAGTGCAGCACTTCCTCATTGCCAAGATGTCAGCTGAGACAATGCACTCGTGCCTCTGGAATGCAGCTTTATACCTCCACCTTCGGAATAAGAAGTGAGGAGACTACCAGCGACTCACACACTGAGAATTTCCCTGTCACGTGCAAGCATTCAGTTGGCGTGAGAGAATAGAAATATAACCAGTGTTAAAAACCATTGGGACATGTGGACATTTGTTTCATGTTGATAATCATTCTCGACAAGCGATTTTGAAGAAGTGCACGTGTCTTGTATTTAAAAATGCTGCTCTGATGACTTTGGATCATTATTCCAGAGCATGGAACATGGAAGAGTACAGCGCAGGAACAGGCTCTTCGGCCCCCAATGTTGGTGTCGAACATGATGCCAAGATAAAGGCTAGGCTTATCTGCCTGCACATGATCCATATCCCTCCATTCCCTGCGTATCCATGTGCCTATCTAAAAGCCTCTTAAACAGCACCAGGTGGTGCCTCCATCAGGGCTCAGGCAGCAGGTTCCAGGCACCCACCACCCTCTGTGTAAACAACTTGCCCCGCACAGCTCCTTTAAATTGTGCCCCTCTCACCTTAAATCTGTGCCCTCTAGTCTTCGATATTTCCTCCCTGGGAATATCAAGGTTCTGACTGTCTATCCTATCTGTGCTTCTCATAACTTTACATATTTCTATTGGGTCTCCCCTCAACTTCCGGCATTCCAGAGAAAAGGGCGGCACGGTGGCGCAGCGGTAGAGTTGCTGCCTTACAGCGAATGCAGCGCCGGAGACTCAGGTTCGATCCTGACTACGGGCGCCGTCTGTACGGAGTTTGTACGTTCTCCCCGTGACCTGCGTGGGTTTTCTCCGAGATCTTCGGTTTCCTCCCACACTCCAAAGGCGAACAGGTTTGTAGGTTAATTGACTGGGTAAAATGTAAAAAGAAATTGTCCCTAGTTTGTGTAGGATAGTGTTAATGTGCGGGAATCGCTGGGCGGCGCGGACTCGGTGGGCCGAAGGGCCTGTTTCCGCGCTGTATCTCTAAATCTAAATCTAAAAATCTAAAACAATCCTCGTCCATCCAACCTCCCCTTATAGTTAATATCCTCTAATCCAGGGATTATTCTGGTAAACATCCTCTGCACCCTCTACAAAGCCACCACATCCTTCTTGTAATGGGGTGACCAGAACTGTCTGCAATACTCCGCATGTAGGCTAGCCAAAGAACTATAAAGCTGTTTCATCTCTTCCTGACTCTTACACTCAATGCCCTGACCAATGAAGCCAGCATACCATATATAATATGACTTACAATACCCTCAGGTTCTGACCCAGAAAAGAATTATTAATCTTTAAGCTTTAAAAATGAATTACAACAGATCCATGGACAGCATTGGTGTTAAGGCCACACAGCAATGTTTTCAAAGGCAGTTACTGAATAATCGTCCAATTCTTCTGCCAATTGTGTTTCATCAATGTCTTTTAATTATCGACTGTCCTGCCAAGAGTCAAAATTGGACATTGAGCCAGAGAAGGAGATAATTGTAAAACACTCAAAGAACTGAGCTTTAATGAGTCTTAGATGAAAGAGACAGTTTAGGATGAGAATTCCAGAGCAGGATGCAATTGATGATGGCTGAGGTCAAGGCTGATCAATAGTGAAACAAAAACCACGGCAAACCAAAGATAGGGAAGCACAGATTTCTTCCAGGGTGGACTAGCTGGGGACCAGCTGGCGAGGATTATAAATTGGCTCAGCCAGAGATGGATTTGAACAACGGTCATTAAATGGAGATGTTGTGGGCCAGGAGTTGATGTAGTTTAAGGAGGGCAGGAATGGTAGGTGTTTGGGACAATAGACAATAGACAATAGGTGCAGGAGGAGGCCATTCAGCCCTTTGAGCCAGCACCGCCATTCAATGCGATCATGGCTGATCACTCTCAATCAGTACCCCGTTCCTGCCTTCTCCCCATACCCCCTCACTCCGCTATCCTTAAGAGCTCTATCCAGCTCTCTCTTGAAAGCATCCAACAAACTGGCCTCCACTGTCTTCTGAGGCAGAGAATTCCACACCTTCACCACTCTCTGACTGAAAAAGTTCTTCCTCATCTCCGTTCTAAATGGACATTGCACACAAATGAGTATAAGCAGCAGATGTCTGGGTAGAGTGCGGTTTGTGGAGTGTGGAACTTTGGAACAAGGCTGAGAAAGGCATGGATAGGTTTTCAGCAGCAGGGGGGATGAGGTAAATAATGTCTGGGTTAAATAGGAGCGGTTGACGGAGTGGAATTTTGACAGTTTAGAAGCACATCTCAAGACAAAATAAGTCAAATTCTCTGGGTTAAGTTGAGGCAGTGACTAGGGTAGGGTTCGATGGCAGGGGCATGTAGTTAACTGGTGGGCGATGCACATGATAATTGCAGTCTCCTCAATGTACCTGCAGCTTGTCAGAAACTGGACGCTGAAGACAATGTCTGGCAGTGGATGCTGAGAAGAGGAGGTGGGGGTGGGCAAATGTAGAACCCAGGAAAATAGGAGCAGGAAGAGGCCACCGGACCTTTTCAGCTGGCTCTGTTGTTTAATATAACCATGGCTGACCAATGCTGGCTTCAGCTCCTCATCTGCACCCCTCCTCTCGAGCCCTCAATCTCTTGATTTATCAAACAAATTATCTATCTCCAACACTTTGGAGTGCGGGAGGAAACCCGAGCTCCCGGATAAAACCCTCAAGGTCACTGGGCGAATGTACAAACTCCATACAAACAACGCCCGTATTCAGAATCGAACCCGGGTCTCTGGCGCTGTAAGGCAGCAACTCTACCGCTCCGCCACTGTGCCGCAGAAGTGGAGTTAATTCCTTGGGATAATCCAGAGGTACTTGGGTGGAGGTGGGAAGATGCTCTGCCTGAGACTCTTAGTCCCATGAAGTTAAATCAATGTTTGCCAACATGGGGTCCACATCAGAGAGGTGCCAAAAGTTACCGTGTCGGCGAGGCTTTAATAATATTGCAGCAATTTAGTTTTGAAGTTCACTAAAAAGGTAAAATCAAATTAAAAATTATTTTTGGCATGTCAAACGCTTAAGTCATAAGGGCAGCTAAGAGTCCCCAGAATAACACAGAAATCACTGAGCTGGATGATAGCCAGTCCTGTTTTTACTCAATGTCTTTGTGCAGTGTTTGTGTGCTAACTAACAAAAAAACAAGGATTTTTCTGCACTATTTAATTTCTGAAGCATTGTTTCACTGGTGATCAGTGAACGAAAGCATCTTACCATTCATGGATGGGTCTTTCCTATCCTGAACATGAAGTGCCACATGGGTTGCACCTCTTTTGGAAGCTTTCGACCCTTCCTCCATCCCAACAAATTTAACAGCTTGCGTCCAAGTTGTTTTGGACATCATTGAGACATTAAGTTCTTAAGCCGTGTGACAGAAACTTCAGAACAACAGAGACAGCAGTGTTAGTCCCACTGTGATACTGTAACACAAAGATCGATCTTTGTCAGGTCACAGTTCTAGCTTCATGAAAACCATATTGCTTCTCTGAAAGGTTGGCAATGTCTACAGCAGGCACCAGAACCACTAGGAGAAGGGTCTCGACCTGATGTTCTCCAGAGATGCCATCTGACCTGCTGAGTTACTCCAGCACTTTGTGTCCTTTTGTTAATTAACCAGTATCTGCAGTTCCTTGTTTCTACCAGATCCACATGGCTGGACAGTGGTGTAGCTCAGCTTCCTAAGTGATGGAGAATTAAAGTGGCAGGCAAAATGGATTCCAAGTCACTTCTCTGCAAAGTGATCACCCAAACTACGCAAGGCTTCTCCAACGTAGAGGAGGCCACATTGGAGAACACTGAATGCTGTCCATTTGGTTGGAAGAAATGCAAGTGAATCATTGCTTCAGGCAGGAAAACAAACAACATTTTCTTTGGGAACAGGCCTATGCAAGCAAAGATGAATTAATAGAGTCAACTCTGAAGAAAGAAGAATGATTTGCACATTCAGGTAACTGACCAGAAAATGGATCAACAACCAAGGAAGAGTTGAATGTATTTCACAACTGTGAAATGTAGATGCTGGCAGACATACAAATTGCAAAACCATCTCTGTGTAATCACATCCTGGTTTACATTGCAACTCAAATTTCCAGCTGGGTTGAAATAAAATCTTAATATTTAACAGCATGGCATTATTTCCTCTGGCTGCGATATGCCAAATAAAATTAGGACCAACTTAAACAGTTAACAGAAACTTAATGTTCTTTTTCTTTTTTGTGGCAGATATTCAAGCAGGAAACGGGTAATTTTATATCACCTGGTACATGAAATGAATTGGGGCATGGTACTGTGTTAACAGCGAGATCACATTTAACCCACCTCGTATTCTTCCAAAATAAATGTAATGTTTAAGATTAAACATTGCTGGCATGAATATGGAAACAGTGACCATTTGTTTAATAGGATCAGTTCCTTTGCCCATTTACACAAAGTGAACAGCAGTTATGGGGCACATGGAAGAGGCTTCTGGCAATTACTGTTTCACATTTCGAAACCACATGGTTAACTGCAAACACGAACGAGAACATGAAAGGTAATGCAAGTTTGATTATTTATTATTACAGGTTTTAATGCATGAAAAATAACTAAGTAGGAGTTCAGCCTTGAGATTTCTTCGTCCATGCTCCTAAATCATCCATGGGCAGTCCCAGCGGTAGATTGCTCCTACGGGCAAGTGAGTTCTGGATCGCCACGTTTTACAATGCATACATGCATGTGACGCTTCAAATGGGTAAATGCCGAGAATTCTGTTTGGGGCTGCTTGCGTTTACTAGCACGATGTTGGTCAATGCAACTTAATTCTAAAGGACCAAAGGAAGGTGCTTGTTTGGGCAACTGGCATGACAGCGGACTGTCCAAAAGCATGGTGGATGGAATGCAAGGCCAGTAAGTGTGAGCATGATAATACACTTTACAGTTTAGTTTATTGTCACGTGTACCAAGGTACAGTGAAAAGCTTTTGTTGCATGCTATCCAGTCAGCGGAAAGATGATACATGATTACAATCGAGCCATTTACAGTGTATAGATAGATGATAGGGGAATAACGTTCATATCATATCATATATATACAGCCGGAAACAGGCCTTTTCGGCCCTCCAAGTCCGTGCCGCCCAGTGATCCCCGTACATTAACACTGTCCTACACCCACTAGGGACAATTTTTTACATTTACCCAGCCAATTAACCTACATACCTGTACGTCTTTGGAGTGTGGGAGGAAACCGAAGATCTCGGAGAAAACCCACGCAGGTCACGGGGAGAACGTACAAACTCCTTACAGTGCAGCACCCGTAGTCAGGATCGAACCTGAGTCTCCGGCGCTGCATTCGCTGTAAAGCAGCAACTCTACCGCTGCGCTACCGTGCCTAACGTTCAGTGCAAGGTAAAGCCAGCAAAGTCCGATCAAGGATAGTCTTAGGGTCACCAGTGAGGTAGATAGTCGTTCAGCACTGCTCTCTGGTTGTAGAACCAGTGAAAAGTGGAAATTGGACAGGGCTAAAGGAGGAAATTAGGGGTTTAGATATTAAAAATTGATATCTAAAGATTGATGAAATATTGGATTTTCAGAATCAGAATAACCTTTATTGTCATCCAAAAAAAACCAAGTCTTTTGGACGAAATTCCGTTACCCACAGTCCAACAATAAGAGCAATAAAAATAAGCAATAACTCACACAATCACAAACCAACACAAAACAAAAAAAAGAAACATCATCACAGTGAGTCTTCTCCAGTCACCTCCTCACTGTGATGGAAGGCCAGAGTGTCTTTTCTCTTCCCCTGCCGTAAACAGCATACCTAAGATATATCAGTAATATTTTTTTTAAAGCTTCATAGTTTGAGTTGTGTGTGATTTTGAGCTCCACATTGTTGAGGCAACAGAATGGGTGTCATTCAGATTCCCCAAGATACTATCATTTATAATTAGCAGGGTTTATTTCCAAATGGGATTTACTGTACTACAGGGCTGTCCAGCCAGTGTGGGTTTATCCTTGGTGTTTATCAGGAATTTTAATGTGAAAGCCTAGGCACTCTTCTGAAACCAATATTAATGGAACTAATTAAATAAAAAGCCTATTTATTTCCTTTTTTCATTAGTCGCGGTGCTGAGGGATATGCTATCAAATTTAAGATCAGAACATAAACTGTCTATTAATGTTGCAGTAAATGGAGTCTTATGAAAACATGTTGCTTGTAAATTGTAATGAAGTGAGAAAGGTCATTTTTTTTACGATGGAGAGTTTGCAAGTTTAATGCTGCTCACATTTGGGGCGCGTCATATTTCACTTACAAGCTTGCCAGTGAATTAATACATTATACTCTGATTCGATTCTCTGATTTGGCAACCGATTGCAGTTCTACTGAACTGGATGCAGAGCCAAGCCAAAGCACACATGCCAACATAAATAAGAAAATTTAGTGCCCTATGCATTCTCCATTTATCTGATGTTTAACGTTAAGGGAGAATTTACCGGAGGCTTGATTAGTACAGGTGCTATTGATTAGTATAGGAGTTATTGATAGTACGGGTGTTATTGATTAGTACGGGTGTTATTGATTAGTATGGGAGTTATTGATTAGTATGGGTGTTATTGATTAGTACCGGTGTCAGGGGTTATGGGGAGAAGGCAGGAGAATGGGGTTGAGATAAAAAGTTAGATTGAATGGCGGAGTAGGCTTGGTGGGCCGAATGGCCGAATTCTGTTCTTATAACATGAATTTATGAACTTTAAGGCCACAAAACACCGCATATACTCCATTCACTTTTAAGAGGAGCAAGAGAAAACCTAGGATTTGTTATGAAATACAGTAATATACAGGTGTAGACTGGAACAGCTGCAACATAAATATTTTTTAAGACTGACTAATTAAAAAAATGTGAATATATTATTCTTCCTGTAAAAGCAATGGCGAATGTTCAGTTGATTTGGTTATCGTATCAATTAATTCCATACTGCCTTGCCACAGAGAAGGAAGCTATTTGGCTCATTGAATCTACGCCATCTCGCCGAGCAATCCCATTCACCTCTTAACGTTCCCTGTGACATATTCTCTTCATAGTCCCATCAATTCAACAGTTCACCTGCCAAGGGATGATTTGCAGTGGTCAATTAACCCACCTGTTTTGCATCTTTGGAGCGGGAGAGAAACTGGAGCACCCAGAAGAAACCTACTTTGCCACAGGGGGGATGTGCAGAGCCCACACAGACAGCGATGGAAGCCAGGTTTGAAGCCAGGTCACTGGAACTGTGAGGCAGCAGCTCTACTAGTTACGTCACATTTTCAGGATGAACTTCAGTCCAGTTTTGTGACACTGGTTAGTAGGTTATTTTGGAGTAAGAGAAACTCTCAAACAAGTCTGTTCCGAGGTCAAATAGAAATATGGTCTGAAAAAAGGTTCCGATCCAAAACGTCACCTATTCCTTTTCTCCAGAGATTCTGCCTGAGTTACTCCATCATTTTGTGTCTACCTAATCCAGCATCTGCAGTTCCTTCCTACACAAATATGGTTAACCTTTTGATCTTTCATTACATGGAGAGAGAGAGAGAGGTCCATTCATCTTACCAGTGACCCACGCCACTCTCTCTCCAACTGTACAAAGCACAGCATCTTCTTACACATCCAAGACATTGTTATCAGTTCCTAAGCAACACAAGATGAGAAAGCATACGTTCAGTTGCTTCTGGCATCACATTCCCTACATGGTTATCTTGTGCTTTTAGACATCTCTCTGGTCAGGGTCTGGTGGTCTCAAGCCTATAGTATCTCTTTGTTCAGGGAAGACATGCATTACCATGGTAATGCAATTAGCAATTATCTCCAATTACTACATTCCTCATTGGGGCCTTCTGGTATCTCTTACGCACTGTTGCACAAAACTGGATCTGAACTAGGGTAGGATTACACTTCTGGCTTTACACACTGCTTTAATTAACACAGACTACATTGTGTAAGAAAATAACTGCAGATGCTGGTACAAATCAAAGGTATTTATTCACAAAATGCTGGAGTAACTCAGCAGGTCAGGCAGCATCTCAGGAGAGAAGGAATGGGTGACGTTTCGGGTCGAGACCCTTCTTCAGACTATATTGTGCATGCCTACAATTGCACCCCTTCAATGGCGAAGGTGAAATTCACAGGACAGCAATCGATTGCAGTCGTTAGCAATCAGAGCTTTGGGGAAGTACTATCAACATTTACTTTTTCTTATTCAGGAGTCGTGGCAGTGAGTATACCAAGAGAACCGAATATATCACAAATTATCATCTATGGCAGACCAGACTCACGGTTGAATGATCAACTCCAGCTTCTCTTCCTTATGTTTATGTAATTTACCTGTGGTGAAGTGGCAGTCTGTAAAAAAAAATACAAGGCAGGAAATGTTTCAGATTAAAATAATAGAATCTGGTTGTGCAAAATTTGGGACATAAATAATGGAGATTAGTGATTCCATTTAACATTCTGATTTTCCAGTTCCCTTAAATGCACACATGTATAAATCACTTTGAGTTCACTGTGGAATAAACCCTTAGCCATGTCAAGAGGGTGTTTGTTCAGAACTAACTGAGCTAAGCTGCTGCCAGCTGGTGCCAGGAAATTAAAGATTCAAGTCACCAGGTACAATGACAGGGTTGTTTTTGAGTGATATATAATACTGATATACATATTGGAATCAAAACGCACACGGCCTAAGTTCATGTTGGTATTTGTTCTTTGGAAACGTTCAGTTAAGTGAAATAGCCTTTTTATGACTCCAATGTTTGCCTCTGCGGCTAAAATGTGCACACAATCTGAATACAAAATATTCCAACCACTGAACATCCCATTGATAAGACCTGTCTGGCTTCCATCAGAATTGTTGCCTGACCAAGGTATGAGTTGCTCATCCAAATGTCAACTACCAGCAACAAATTGAAGTGTTGGAGAGGAATGTCAGAGGGTGAATTGGTAGAAAAGGAAGGCACCTAACAGCAGCGAACAGAATCTTTTACACGGTTCTTAACAAAAGCAGTAACCTTGCCTGAGTCACAATGAATAGCTTTACTGAGATAAGCATTTAAAAACCATGTTCGCCTAGTGAATCTCAGGTTAACTAATTTAGAATTGCATCTGATGTTGGCTATCTGCTCCTCAGTTTGTTAACGATGAACAGTAGATGAAATAGTACGTTCTCAATACCGGTGCCCCACAAGGATGCGTTCTCAGCCCCCACCAAACGCACGGCCAAATTCTTCCCCACCTCCACTGACAAGTTTTACACTATTACATTGATCTTGAACAATGACGAGACAGAGTTCAGGCAGGAAATAGAGAGCTTAGTGAATGGTACCAAGATAACCAACTCTCCCTCAATGCTAGAAAGATGAAGGAAGCGAGGTGAAGTACATGCCTCAAGCAGAATCAATGGTGCAGAGTGAAGATGGTCGAGTGCTTCAAGTTTCTTGGTGTAAATATCATCAATAATTAGTGCAGGACCAACCTCATTGAACCTATGGCCAAGAAAACACATCAGTGTCCCTATTTCCTCAGAAAACAAAGTTTGGCATGTCTCCAACAACACTTACCAACTTCTACAGTTGGACCATTGAAAGAATCCAATTTGGATGCATCACAGTTTGTTTTGGCAACAGCTCTGCCCAAGGCCGCAAGGTATTGCAGAGTTGTGGATGTAGCACAGTCCATCACCCAGGCTAGCCACCCCACAATTGATTTCACCTACACTTCTTACTGCCTCTGAAAAACTGGCAACATAGTCAAGGACCTTTTTCAAAGTCCTTTTTTGCCCTGGTCCTTCCCTCCCCCATGGGGTAGAAGGTGCAAAAGCTTGAAGCACATTTCACCAGATTCAGGAACAGCTTCTTCCCCACTGTTAACAGACGACTGAACAATCTTCCTATAAGCTAGGGCGTAGTCCTGATCTTCCAATCCACCTCACTGTAAACACTGGACTTTTTCACTGTAGATGTAACGTTATAATTCTGTAACCATTTATTCTGCACACTGATATCTTGCATACGGCTTGATTATATTCATGTGTAGTATGGTTAGATTGGATAGCACACACAAAGTTTTCCACTGTAGCTTGATACACATGGCAATAATATACCAATACCAATCTAATGTGCAAGGATACAATTAAAAAAGTTGGAAGCGAAGAAAGACACTTTATATGTGACACTGAACCACATGGTCAAGGGATCATCTATCAATGCCATCACAAAGACCTCCCAAATGTTGCCTGACACCACTGATATGAATGAAAGGTATATTGTCGGATGTAGCTAGTGTACAGTGAGATACTGTGTTTTGCATACATGTCACCAGGTTTTGGCGCTGACAAAATGACACGTTAAATGTAGTCTTAACTCAGACCTTGCATAAGATTTCCTTGCTCCCGCAGGGAGTGAAGCAGGCGTACCACTTAAGATCCATGCCAGGCATGCCCATGCACCCTTTCATTGAGAGGTGCCTAATATACCACCTCAGTGGAGGCTTTGTACTTGCTCCCGATTGCCTATCAGAACCATTGAGAGAACTTTGTCATCCAGCACTTTGTGTTTTCAAACACCTGGATTCTACTCTCTGTAAAGTCTAGATCTAAAATTCCGCGTCCACCTCCTAATTCATTCGTATTCTGTCCTCCCGTTGCCACAGTACTTGCTGACCAGTACTCGTTCTTCATTACGTCATGTTTTCAAAACCCTCTATTGTATTACTCTTCCCCTTCTCTTCAATCTACAATCTCTGGAAGTCTGTCTCTCAACCTGCCTCTTTCCTTCAGACTTAAATACTTTGACCAAATATGTTCTGACATCTTTTAATCTTTAATTCATGGGATGTGAATGTTGTTGGCAAGACAACCATTTTCTGTCCATCCCTAAAGGCCATTTTGAATTCTGTACCTTCCTGACAAAGTCTGGGGCTGTTTAAAAGACAGTCATGGATAAAGATTGCAACTTCTCACAAACCAGGTACCTTTTTTTTTACACAAGGGTCACCACGACTCATACCAGTTTATAAACCAAAATTAGTTTTTCACTTGAATTTAAACATCCCTCCCTCCATGGTGGGATTTGAACACTTGTGTCTGAATCAAGATCCAGAACCCTCGCCCGTTGTTGTTGTTGTTTGATAACGCGTTAAACTGCCTAGAGATGGTTTGCTACATGAAGGATGCTATAAAATGGAAGCTGTTGCTTGATTTGAATCTTGTAGTTGTACATCACACAAAAAAATTGTGGTACATATGAAACATTAAAATGCTGGAGTAGTTGCCGGGCGAAACGAGAGGGGTTGGAGGGTGTGGGATGTCTTGGAAAATAGGCTTTATTTACAAATTAACAATGCAGTTTCTTTTCAAAAGGGCCAGCTAAGAAAATAATCTATTTGATCCTAAAAGCTAATGCCTACACAAAGTAATTTGATCTCAATTGGCCTCAACGAAGCGTTAGAAAATCTTATTGTTATCTTGCTCTGAATCAAACCTGTGTTGTTTTCAAAATGCCATGTTTGTCAGTCATTTCAATTTATTTTTGGCTATGACCTTTTAAAGAGAAATATTTCTTGTTCAAGTTTAAATGTCCACAACTATTTTCATTAAAAACAGAAATATAGTTGCAAAGAGAAAATAACTTTCAAAGAAAATAACAATGACCTTCTGTGCACAAATAATTATTGTGGTGTTAACAACGCTGGATGATAACATTTGTGCTTATTAATCTGCTGAAAACATCTATTTAATGAGGTTTGGGATCTGTGAACTAATAGTCACACAACACACTATATTTTCATCTTGTGGAACATGTGGGTAAAACACTTATACTTTTACTTTATTTTGTAATTGTTTAAATTAATATTGCAAGGTATTAACAAATAGCAGTAGACATCAAAGAGCACTGACATGTTTCGATTGGGTTATGCTGAGTTACTCCACCATTTTGAGTCTATCTTCAGTATAAACCAGTATCTGTACTTCCTTCCAACACAATAATGCCAGTCCATATTTTGCACAATGTCAACAACACAGGTTTTTCCACCAGATTTGACCCTAACTTTGATCATAATGAATAATATTAATTTTTGCAATCGCAAGATCTCACCTGGAATAGCTATGCTGGATTATATACCTCTGTTTCCTGTGTTATTTGTTCAAATCCACACGAGAATACTCCGGAGTAGGTGACACTTTGGGTCGAGACCCTCTCGACCCGAAGCGTCACCTATTCCTTTTCTCCAGAGATGCTGTCTGACCCGCTGAGTTATTCCAGCTTTTTGTGTCTCGGTGTAAACCAGCACCTGCACTTCTTATTTGTGCAATTTGTGGCAGAAATCGAATGTTTAAATTTTCTTTAAAACCTCGAACCTGGGAACAGTTATTATGGTGCACTTTGATCATTTAAAAGTGGTAAAATATCGATTATACCTCTGTGTGAGCTGCACAGAAGAAACATTATCTAATGTAAATACATTAACCACTTTGCAGTAATAGCACGTTTCTGCTGCTCTCTGAGAAAGATAAGGGATCCTGAGAATGACAGGGTTAGGCTGCACAAATGTATGATCCACTCAAGTCAATGCTATCTGAAAATGTTCCTTTATTCATTCATTCCATACAAGCTGTTGCAAAAATTAAAATCACACTCTCCATTAGGCTAACTGGTTAGTGCTGTTAATAATATTGAAGAATACTTTTTTAAAAAACTCTTGGAGTTCCATGCAAGTTACAAACGATAACATGGTTCATATATGTTTATTATACTTTCACCAATGTTCTGCTGTCATCGAGACAAATACTGCAGTAAGTGAGAGATTATTCCAAAGATTACTAAAGCGATTTTGCATTTAAAAGGGCATAAATGAACACTTGCATGCACTCTGCAAACTAAACAGTACTTGTCAGTTACAGCATGAAATTGCATTTTTATTATAGTTTACTCATTACTTTCAGATTTCATTGCTTAAGTGGGGACCTTTACACCCAGTTAGTTAGTCAAGGTGGTCAGAGCCTGTACTGTGATGCCAGACAGCTGTGGCCCATATCTTGCCGCTTGCACCACTCATCATCATTTCAAAACAATTCATCTTTTTATAATGGACATGCACACATGCATGATAAGCATAAGTGATAATGAAACTGAAGCTCGGCTGCCTATTAAGCAAATTTGGTTGTGGATTCAAAGAATTATCTTTCATTCTTGAGGTGCATAAAACCGTGAGAGGAAAAGATCGAGTAGATCACAGAGTCTCTTGCCCAGGGTAGGTGAATCGAGGACCAGAGGACATAGGTTTAAGGTGAAGGGGAAAAGATTTAATTGGAATCTGAGGGGTACGTTTTTCACACAAAGGGTGGTGGGTGTCTGGAACAAGCTGCAGCGGAGGCCGTTGAGGCAGGGACTATTCCAATGTTTAACAAACAGACAGATACATGGATAGGACAGATTTGGAGGGATATGGACCAAGCACAGGCAGGTGGGACATGTTGGCCGGTGTAGGCAAGTTGGGTTGAAGGGCCTGTTTCCACGCTGTATTGCTCTTTGACTCCTGTTCTCAATGTGAGGATGATCATAGACTTATCACACACAAAACATTCCATACATTAATATCAATGTCCTGACCCAAGGTAATGTATATGGCATTTATCTGACAATGACTTTAAAGTGCCTCAACAATATTTAAGCTTGAGCTATAATTTATTAAATTATAATACTGTGAAGTTCAAAATGTTAAACTTCATATTGCCTTTAAACAATTAATACTCAATTAAATCTGCAACATTCTTAAAGCTGAATGATAGACGTAAAGTGTACAATTCATATTTTGTTTTCCTAATTAATATTTATATAATGTTTTCATATGAAAAACTGTGGTATTTAGAAGTTTTGTTTTAGGTTGGGACAGGGTTTGGGAAGTGAGGCTTATTTCCCACTTGCAAGTAATTTAATATACTCAGAATCTATTCTCAGTCTCAATTCTGTCTGTGCTCTGGTTGTGTGTAGAATGGAAATTGTTCCAACTTAATGTGCATTTTGGTACATTCGTCATTTATAAATAAGTTTCTATTATGAAAAAGTTCATAACTGTTAACCATACGAATAGAGCATCAAGAGAAGTCTGTCTAGGAACAGCTGTGGAGATTGATTTTTAATTCAATGCAATGCAATAAAAGTAGTGATATCTCCATCACTCAGCAGACGTTATTTGTGGACACACTTCTTTAAGGAAATTTGAAGAATAGGGTTTACCTAGCATGAAACAGGTTTTCTTTTTCTTTTTCGTAGGAATAGGGCAGTGACCTACCTATAAAACAGCTTAAGATGCACTGCCCTCTGCTGCTGTCAATGGTCCATGGGCGGAAGGAATACCTGTTACTTTATGTTGTGCAGAATGGGGTTTTAAGAAAAAAATACTGGATTTAGATGTTTCCATAAATTGTAGCCTGATAACCTCAACAACATATTTCCAACATATTCCCATTTCCCAGATAGAAATTTGCATGACTGAGAACAAGCTGAAAAATAGCAATTTTTTAAAAGGATGATAGTCTTGATTCTCCTACTTTAGAAGTAAATGAGATTATACAAACCAGATGAGAACCTAATTAATGTAACAAAATGAGCACATCTGAGGTAGTTTTACTATGATTATCGCATTTCGATTGATTAATGTTTCGTTTGTTTTGCAGTCAAAAGCAAATAAAATGGAGGAATACCTGGACACCAGCCTCCACCTGTCCCTCTGATTTTACACTGCAATGTTCAGCATTGAGTAGAGCAAGAGTATCACCTCATGATCTGAATTGCAGGGATCATTGGGACTCTTTGGAAGAGTGGGGAGGATTGATCAAACCTTTAACTTGTTCACATTACTTTATGATAAAGGAACTTAAATTCATTGCAAATAAAAAAATGTGATTTTTGAGTGTAATTCCAAGCAGGCTAAACTATTTGGGCTGGACTGTCACATACACAGCTTTCCTCAAGAAGTAAATAAAGAGAAAGACAAAATACAATAATAAGCTGTTCAAATGATAACATTCATTAGTTTAGATGTTCATTTTCCTCCCAATTACTATTTAAATCAATGTTGATCCGAATTTCCCAATTACAAAGAAACGTTTCTAGTTTCAGAGATAAACGAATACAGATTATGTAATTCGGCCATCTAATCTGTTGAATCTTCAAATTTAATTACTGCTGGAAGGGTAATAATTTGATAGTATTGCAGCCATTACGCCCTGTGCATTGCTCATATTAGCAAGTGGCTGTAATCAGCCACACGTTAAACTACTGTTTTTACACTGGGTTTACCCAGTGTAAAGGCTAAACATATGTCCACATCGTCATTCCAAATGGATCTCCTGTACTTCCCTACAGCCAAGACCACAGCTACAGCAATATATTCCGGACAACTTGTCATCAAATGACCCAGGGGCATGATGTATAACTTCAATACAATGTGCCTCAGTTTTGCAGTTGACTTTGTTATTGACGTTGGCCGGACTTCCCTGAATGCACATGTTTCACACTCAATCCATTTAGATTGAAATGTCTAGTCAAAAGTAGAGATAGGCTGGCAAAAGATGCAGGTTAGATTATCTCGGTTTTGTTTGTAATCACTGTAATACCATTTATTTAGATGTAATCTGTTTAGGTTATACCAATTTTCTTGATGGTTAATGTTCTTAGAGGGATGCTGGGCAAAATTTCTCCAAAATATGGGAATTTAGAAGAATGTTTTAAATATGGAGACCACTGTGGAATAATTCAGGCATGCAGAAAACAATTCCAATTCAGAAGAAAGTGGTGAAATTTATGACAGCATAGTTTTTTTTGTAATATGGCCTTTCAAGAGAGTTATTCATTCAATATCATGGTTAAAACTTTTTAACCTTGGCAATAATATAAAACTCAGTAGATTGGTTTAAATCTCTTCACATGTAGTTTGGATCATATAGACAAGTATCCTAATCTGGATTACAATGTCATTACAATATAATTAGAATCGGAGTTAAGAAAAAAAAATGCAATTAGATTTAAGACAAAACTGTTACACATATAACTAAATGTGAAAGTTTGGTTCAACTTAATCATTTGGGAAAAATATATTTAATAGAGATGCTGCTAATGTAATTCAATGAAAAACATTTTTATTCTTTTTTAATTTAAAATGTAGTGTGAATGCAGTTTTATAGATTATCACCTCGAAATGTATTCGCTTTCAATATGTGGTTCCCTTTTAGTCAATGAGATATCAAAAATAGATTGCAACATAGGGCAACTACCACATAGAATGATTCCAACCAGGGATGAATTTTTGCTATCATTATCAGCATCTGTCAAAGATGTTTCACCAGAAACCACCCAACAGCAAACATATGATCCCCAAAATATGAGTAAGTGACATTGTGTTGGCAATGAATTCATCGTCATCCATTAACTCTGGAAATTTAATGTGAAATTGCAAAGCTCAGGCAGCACATCAAGTTACTGTCGACAATTGTAAAAAACAGTGGAATTTATTTCAGGTTGTCATTTCAAGACATATCACTTGCCTTAAATCATTATTGTTAGGCAAGCATCATTGAATAGATGGTTATCACTGGTATCTCATTCACAGAGCAACTCTATCTAGATTTAACTTGTAAATAACGTTTGAAGTGCGAACAGCTATGTCTTTCCTAAACTTTTTTTTTTTGGTTTTGTTTCAGCCAGTAAACTGACCTTAAAGATAAAGACAGAAGGCATGCACGCACAAACTGCACGAGGCTCATGACGTTCCCACTGCAAAAGCAAGTAGTATTATATATTTCACCACTGCAATGTTGTGGAGAGGGTGAGGGGGAGCAGAGATAATGGGGGTGGGGGAGACAGCAAGGAAAAAAATGTGAGTGAAGAATCCCTCACATTCGGAGCCCCATCCACTCACAATATAATTAGCAAGAAGTTTTAGAGGAACACAGGTGCCAGAGCATTTACTTTCCCCTTATGTCGTCAATATTTGCTCATCATAACATACAAAAAAGCACATGCACATACAAGAACAGTGATAACAATACTGCAGTAAGAAACAATAGCGACATTTACATACCCTGCATCTGTTAAGTGCTGAAGAACAGCTCTGAGTGAACACTGAAGCTGGATAACAGCACTATGGATTTGAAGCTATTTGGAGAATGGGGAAGGGGGGATGCAGCCCACAGACCATTATGCCATTTCATTCCCCTATCAGCAAACCTATATTGATGAAGCCTCAATATTCTGGAATAAAGCTTCAACACCACAAATAATGGAGTCCTTACAGTTGTTCTTTAATTAGGCAATCACCCAAATCTCAACCTTTTTTTTTTGTTTAAACAGTCCTCAAGAAAACAAGAGACAGCTGATGGAGTGTTGCTGCGGAGAATGACCTGGTCTCAGACGACAGGCAGCCAAGACGTTCACTTCTTCCCTGCCGGCATATTATCTGGTCGCCTTGTTTGAACCATTTGTTGTTTTGGTGCCTTCACTGCACCTTCATCCTCATTTTCACTCTCACAGATATGAACCACAACGCTTGGAGTACGCTCCGTCCCCGTGTGGACCTCGTACTTCTCACCTACAGCACAAAGAGGGAAGAGCAGTGATGTTATGTTAGTCGATGAAAATTATCCCCCCCTCCCCCCTCCCGCCACCCTTTTACATAATGAAAGCAAAGCTGCCTCTGATAGAGCTGGTGCACGGGCACGCATTCGAATGAGCTTAGATAAGAGTCAGTAGTGTCTCTTAATAGTGATAATGCAGTCTCTTACTACATTATCTGTGCTCCAGTATATCATCCCAGTCATACAATTGCATTCATAGCAAGAGGATTTGAGTTTAGGAGCAGGGAGGTTCTGCTGCAGTTGTACAGGGCCTTGGTGAGACCGCACCTGGAGTATTGTGTGCAGTTTTGGTCTCCTAACCTGAGGAAAGACGTTCTTGCCTTAGAGGGAGTACAGAGAAGGTTCACCAGATTGATCCCTGGGATGGCGGGACTTACATATGAGGAAAGACTGGATAGACTGGGCTTGTACTCGCTGGAATTTAGAAGACTGAGGGGGGATCTTATAGAAACATATAAAATTCTTAAGGGGTTGGAGAGGCTAGATGCGGGAAGATTGTTCCCGATGTTGGGGAAGTCCAGAACCAGGGGTCACAGCTTAAGGATAAGGGGGAAGTCTTTTAGGACCGAGATGAGAAAACATTTCTTCACACAGAAAGTGGTGAGTCTGTGGAATTCTCTGCCACAGAAGGTAGTTGAGGCCAGTTCATTGGCTATATTTAAGAGGGAGTTAGATGTGGCCCTTTTTGCTAAAGGGATCAGGAGGTATGGAGAGAAGGCAGGTACAGGCTACTGAGCTGAATGATTAGCCATGATCATATTGAATGGCGGTGCAGGCTCGAAGGGCCGAATGGCCTACTCCTGCACCTATTTTCTATGTTTCTATGTTTCTATGTGATTCCAGTCCTATATTTGAAAAAAAAGCTGGAACTAATTCATTGCAGTCTGAGGATATTGTGGAGCATGTGAAAGCATCGTCTCAATGTACACCCGTCCGTGGCGACATTAAACAGTGCTTATTACTTCATTAAGTCTGACAGAAGAAAATATAAACACAGATTGTTTAACAAATTAGAGAGCACAACCCAATTGAAAACATCTATTCAGAGACTCAGGAAATGCCTCAGCGCCTCTCAAATGGGAACAGAAATAGGTGGGGGGTGCAAGGAAAGGGAATAAAAAGTGTGGGATCTCACTGGAAAACAAAAGCAGCAGGAGGAACAACTCACAGTCTATGGGAAATATCTTGCAATGATTGATATTGTAGAAGCTCTTTCAATTCAGTGACTCAAGGCAAAAGTTAACTTTCACTGATTGCAAATGAATTACAACCTCCAACAGATGACCAAAAATGTAAACGTACTTGGTGGATGAAGAAAAAAAAATAGATTAGTGCAGCTTTGGTGAATTGTCTGAAGATGGAGATGCTCGATTTACAATGTCAACCCATTTTGGGTGCCTTGTGTTTTTGGGGGTCTTCTGATTGAACACTCGCCGATATGTTGGATGGGCAAGGACTCTGGCAATCTCTGGACCACTTTGTCCAAAGTACATGGGGAGGTCATGAGATGAGCACCCCAGGAGCAGGGGATGACATGCGATAATCAGTCCTTCCCAGGGGACTGGCAAGGAATCTCTTGGAAACATTTCCTGGCTGTGTCCTTTCTTTGGGTGGTGTGTGGCCACTCAACAACCTTGCTCTCTCTCCACAGACACAGCTAAGAAATATGGCCTATGGTTTCCCAGCTAATCACGTCGAGAAAAGGCACATTATAAAACATTCGTCTGACCCGATTATAAAATAGATTTTCCTCTCCTCAGCTATGAGACCAAACCTCAAAATTCTTTGCTGATCCCAGGCCAGAACTGCACTCTCACCCCAGCCCTGGATGTGTCTTCAAGTCCCGAGTTGAATTTTGAGAAAGAAATTCCAATCCTTTCCTGTGAATACCAGGTTTTTCCAAGAGACCAGAGTGCCCCGGCAATGTTCACATGGAGGGTTGCAGGGGGACTGGGCTCATCCCATGAACCTGGACATGGTAATCATGCCCAAGACTCCTTGGTCGAATACTGCAGGGAAACTTGCAGCCCAGACATAGGTTCATTGAGCTACACAGCATGGAAACAGGTTCTTCGGCCCACCTTGTCCACGGTGACCAAGATTCTCAACCGTGCTAGTCCCACTTGCCTGTGCCTGGCCCATATCCCTCAACCTTCTCTATGTTTTGCTCTGAGGGAGAAAAACGAGTTTCAATCATGCAACGATGAAACTAAGTTGAAAAAAAACCCCTTGAAGTTAAGAAATTGAGCTTGTAGGCACCGGTTTATACATCATCATATTGTTTACCACCACTTGTGTTTTGTGGACGTCAACATTAGATGAGAACGCCTATTCAAAATACTTGTGATTTTTTTCATCAGGGCTGTTGCTATTGACCAGCAGAGGGCACTGAAAGCTGCTAAAGGTAGATTGTCTCCAGATTTTGCCGATATGTCCTCTCTGTATTTTTTTACCTTATTGCATTCACTTCTATTCAGCCAGTGGTAATTACTTTGCCTGCTGCCAATAAAGCTTAAGAATCAAATACTTACACCTGAGGCATTAGTAGAATGGATGGCAGAGTCAGGCCAATTTGCAACTAATGTCAAACCAAACGCTCCTCAAGACTCAACCAGGTTGGCCAGAGGTTTTAATGAAGATCAAATCAAAGCATTAAACAAACAAAAAAACCGAGAAAGGTCTTTCTTTACCAGTCAAATCAGTAAGCTCTCTGATGTGGAAGATTCAGTCAGGAGACATGCCAGGTTGGTAGCACAAAATTTACTATGATTGCAGTATTAGCCGATTGCACTCTGCTATCGAAATCTGGAACGTATTTCAGAGGCAGAACAAGTGGATTGAATTTTGAAGGCAGAGACCACAACAAACTGGTACGATTATACAACGCGTTTGGTGCGAGTGATGAGGGATGAATTTATTGGGGAAACACCACTCCTTGGAGAGGACTGATAATGCTCGGCAATCTCTCAAAAAACATTATTTCCAATCTTTTCTTATCCATTAATAGCAAAAAATTACTTGTTACTCCAAAGTTGTTCGGGCCATGAAAGATTTAGGACTTTACACTGTGAGCTTTTGAAATAGCACAGCATATTTGCACCCAGTGCTGTCTATAATTAAGCAATTTAGTTGTATGGATTTAGAGCATTCTCACCTTGTTCTCGTGGGAACAGTTCGCTGTCGGACAGATGTTTTGGTTCAGAAGTGAAAATGTATGCTATTTGCTTCAGCACAATTAATAATGAAGAATTCAATTGAGGCCATCACAGTATTTGGATAAACTTTTAAAATCCTTCAGTGCTGCTGTATTGATAATGCCATATCTCACCTGGACCAAGGGTGGCAATTGCACGCAGCAAGTCATAATTAATGGTCGGAGTAGCATCTTCAATTGGATGCCACCCAACTGGCGGCGAAGCTGGAGGGGAGATGAGGAACTGTTTCACAGGTGGAGGTAGGGCCAAGTAGGAATTGTTGGCGTGGTCTTGGGTGCCCTGGACCTGTAAAATAAAACCCATTGCAACATGGACATTCTGTTTACCCACACAGCCGGAAGTAGTATTATGGTTAGGTTGCCAAACCAGAAAAGGAAAATGCTTCTTTCAAAATGACATCACTACTTTTACTATTAAACATTTGTCAAGGTTTTTCAATGCTCGCTTTTTCTTTCTATGAACAGGCACAATTATTTAGAAGTCTTGAACAAATAAAGCCCACAGGGCTCATGGGTACTTCTTGCACCGGCCAACTGTATCAGTTAAATCTATATTGGACATCTTGTTCCATTCCATTTCCAGGAGGGCATGTAATTGCCTCGAGTTTCATGCCCTGCTTCAACAGATTCCATAGCGACATGTTGCCCTATTTCAATACATATTTTATTGAAGAAGTTCTGTTTAATTTCCTGCCTTAACTTTTAGCCTGTGACTTCCGAAACATCCACACATCAACACACAGTGGAAAATAGAAAGGGCTGAATTGCAATCAGATTTATGGGAGGTCAGTATTTTCACACCATTTCCCCACATTGATCCTGTAACCCTTGCTTCACCAAAAACCAACCAACACAATCTTGCTTGAAGTTTTAACTTTCTTGGGATAGTTACTCCTAATTTTTTTAAACTTTACTAAGATTTCCTATAATAACTGCATCTTAATTTAAAGATAATTCTCCTTTGTTCTGCTACCTTCTTGTCAAATAATATCAATCCACCCTGTCAAATCCTACAATAACCTTAAACAACCTGAACAAATTAAACCTCAGATAGATACAAAGTGCTGGAGTAACTCAGCGGGTCAGGTAGGGTCTCTGGAGAAGACGGGTCGGGACCAGTCTTCGAAACGTCACCCATCCTTTTTCCCAGAGATGCTGCCTGACCCACTGAGTTACTACAGCACTACTTGTCTACATTTGGTATAAACCAGCATCTGCAGTTCTTTTCTACAAAATAAACCTCAATTTTGTTTACTCGAGGAAATACGAACTTCATTTATACAAACAGTCCTCTTAATCGGGACCTTTCAATCCAGGATTTCTCACTGAAATAAATAATGGATCAGCAAGCAGCTGGGGTCAGGGCCGTATACTGTTGGAGAGGAAATGAGTGGGCTTGGGGTCAATAGCAGCAAGAGGTGGGATGAGAGTAAACACTCAGAAAATAACCTAAAGTATGGAGATGACTGCAAGACAATAGCTATTTTGGATTCCCTGGCCCTGACCAAGAATTTTACTTGAAGCAGGCTTCAACAAGCTGGTTACAACCTACTACATTTAGATGCAGAAATCAACTTTGTATAGTTCGGTGTGACCACACACACCCAAAGGCCTCTGTGCACATGCACTTCCTACACAGAGAAATTCAGCATCTCATTTCTGGAGGCGTATTATCAATGCACAATGTATCCAGTCACATTTAATGTTCAGGACTTTCTACAAAATCTGATCACGCAGCCTAGCTCTGTATATTTCCAAGGCCCCACTCGTTAAGTTCCTCAGGATTATTTTTCCAGAATTGCCTGCAAAAATCTTGATATTTTTGCTAAAACCTTGCTTTCTTGATGTGTCTCTTTAACTTGTTATGTATATGCCACCAGGACAAACAACAATTGCAGATTTTTTTTGTCCTAGCAAATTGTGCAGAAAATTAAAAGAATCGAGGGCCTGAACTATAGGGATAATAGGTTAGGCAGGCTCGGACTTTATTCCTCGAATGTTGAACAACATGGTTTTGAAATGTCTCCCTTGATTCCATGACCTTCTGTCTTAACTGAGCAATGCTAAAATTAATCCTTATTTTTAAAAATACACCAAGATAAAAAGATTTGCTATGAGGTGAACTTATATCAAAATTACACAGCACATTTCTGACATGCATCATCAGAAAACAGACAAGAACTAGAGGGACAATGTACAAACTGCTCGAGGAATTTAGTGGGTAAGGCAGCATTGAAGAGGGAAATGGAGACTCAATATTTTAGGTCTACCTGGAATGTTGACTGTCCATTTTCCTCCACAGATGCTGCCTGGCCCAGTGAGATCTTCCAACTGTCCCCCTGATTACATTTTATCTCTGTATGCTTTGTTGTCACCTTCTCCAAGCTAACAATGATCTATTCTACATTTTCCTTGATGTCCATCTCTTTTGATGTTTTGTTTTCACACCTTACCCTTCCTTACCTCTGTGTGGGGTACTGCAAGGCTCGGTGGTGGGACCGCAGTTGTTTACAATATACATGAATGACTTGGATGAAGAGATTAAAAGTACCATTAGCAAATTTCCAGATGATACAAAGCTGGGTGGTAGTGTGAACTGTGAGGAAGATGCTATGAGGTTGCAGGGTGACTTGGGCAGGTTGTGTGAGTGGGCGGATGCATGGCAGATGCAGTTTAATGTGGATAATTGTGAGGTTATCCACTTTGATGGTAAGAATAGGAAGGCAGATTATTATCTGAATGGTGTCAATTTAGGAAAAGGGGACGTACAACGAGATCTGGGTGTCCTAGTGCATCAGTCACTGAAAGGAGGCATGCAGGTACAGCAGGCAGTGAAGAAAGCCAATGGAATGTTGGCCTTCATAACGAGAAGAGTTGAGTATAGGAGCAAAGAGGTCCTTCTGCAGTTGTACAGGGCCCTAGTGAGGCCGCACCAGGAGTACTGTGTGCAGTTTTGGTCTCCAAATTTGAGGAAGGATATTTTTGCTATTGAGGGTGTGCAGCGTAGGTTTAACTAGGTTAATTCCCGGAATGGCAGGACTGTCATATGTTGAAAGACTGGAGCGACTAGGCTTGTATGCACTGGAATTTAGAAGGATGAGAGGGGATCTTATCAAAACATATAAGATTATGAAGGGGTTGGACACGTTAGAGGCAGGAAACATGTTCCCAATGTTGGGGGAGTCCAGAACCAGGGGCCACAGTTTAAGAATAAGGGGTAGGCCATTTAGAACGGAGATGAGGAAAAACTTTTTCAGGCAGAGTTGTAAATCTTGGAATTCTCTGCTTCAGAAGGCAGTGGAGGCCACTTCTCTGAATGCATTCAAGAGAGAGCTAGATAGAGTTCTTAAGGATAGCGGAGTCAGGGGGTAAGGGGAGAAGACAGGAATGGGGTACTGATTGAGAATGATCAGCCATGATCACATTGAATGGTGGTGCTGGCTCGAAGGGCCGAATGGCGTACTCCTGCACACATTGTTTATTGTCTCCCTCTCCCCTGACTCTCAGTCTAAAGAAGGGTCTCGACCCAAAACGTCACCCATTCCTTCTCTTCAGAGATGTTGCCTGTCCGGCATTTTGTGTCTATGTCTGGGTTCCTCTAATTGTTGTTTTTTTAATCCAGATTCCAGCATCTTCAGAATCTCATGCTTCCAAGACCAAGTAATGCTGCTTTAACAATGTCATCCAGATCTATGATGACAGAGCCACCATCTAATATCTTCACTCTCATCCGGTGATCTCTTGACAACAAGCATTATTTTTATAAATTCACAATATTTGGCAGGAACAAAGAGTAACGAGTCTAAGCAAATGACGGAGAGAACTGGGACTCCAGGATCCATGACATACCCAGTGCCAACAGGTCGACCAATATTTCACCTGGACAACATTGCCTAACATATCAGGATCATCAAAATATTTCCAGTCTACCTGTAGTACAATCTCCTGTTCACTTTTTAGGCGGCTATTTTTGAGAAATTGAATCGCAATATCATGAGAAATCAGGCAAGCAATTTTCTTTCATGGTGCAGAAATGCACTCAGTAAATGCGTTCAAATAAATGATTTTGTGCCTCAGCATAACCAGATCTCAAAGATTCCCACAGCGTGGAAACAAGCCATTTAGCTCACCACATCCAGACTGATCAATGGACACCAATTGGTAATTCTGATTCCGATTCAGAATTCTGATATTAATCCCATGTACTGGCAGTTGACCCAGAGCCTTCAATGACCAGATGATTCAAATGTTCATCTGAACACTTCTTAAATGCTGTCAGCAATTCTCCATCCACTACTCTCATGCAGTGTACTCACCATTCTCAAGGTGAAAAAGGGTCCACTCAGATCCCCTTAGCATAAATCTATGTCCTCTACGTTTATCTACCTTGGGTGCGGTGAAACATTTACTGCAGTCTAGCCTGTCTATACCACTCACAATTTAAAATTACATCAATCATGTTCCCTCTTAATCTTTTCCGCTCCAGTGAAAACAGACCTCGCCTCTTCAGTCTAACTGAAACGCACCATTTCAGATCACAGTCTCGTAAATCTCCTCTGCACCCTCTGCAGCGATCCAGCCTTCCTGTGACAGAGGAGCTCTGGTTTTCGATGCAGCCAGAGCACAAAAAAGGTAAAAGTAGACTGATGAAGATATTGACTACTTAAAATACCAAATGCTGAAGAAAGCAAGGATGATACAATTGGAAAGCAGAGACAAAAGAATGGAAAGAAAGCAATAAAGCAGCTGTGCACAATTGCATAAGATCAGAGGGGAAAAACAAGCCCAGTATCGGGATCAAAGTGCAGATCATGTGGGAAGTTTAACCATCAGGAGAAGATGCACAAATCAAAGGTAAAGTGACAGGATCATGAAAAAGAAATAAAGCCAAACATCCTGACCTTGCAAGATGACCTAGAGATTATGGACACAACTAGAACTTGGAGCTTCACTGCATGAAATAAGTAGGAGTGTGAAAACTTCCAGATTGGGGGACAGTTTCTTCCCAGCTGTAATCAGGCAATTGAACCATCCTATCACCAATTGGAGAGCAGTTCTGAACTACCATCTACCTCATCAGAAACTCACGGACTCATTTAATCAGACTTTAGTAGACTTTATAATGCACTGACCGTTATTCCCTTTATCGTGTATCTGTACACTCTGATGGCTTGATTGTAATTGATTGTATAGTTTTTCCACTGACTAGCACGCAACAAAAAATGCTTTTTGCTGTACCTTGGTACACGTGACAATAAACTAAACTCCCAGAGAAATAAAATGCACACCTTCATCCACATTGGAAAAAGGATGAGCAAATCTCCAAACCCTTCAAACTGAAGGCAGATCTGAAAATGGAGATAGAATGATAAAGCACAACACTCTGCTTACACCAAATCACCTTTACAGAAAACACAGAATATATGATCGGCATCAGGAGAAGAATGTGTGAAAAGAAATAATGTAATACTGACAGCGCATAGAGGAGCTAATAGTCCAGAAATTGGAATGGTCGACAAAGGAAATTAACTGTTCTGTTTCAGAATTGGAAGCATATACCTTCCTGAGTGTGACCATTGTACTCAATTACATTTAATAAGTGGAGGACTTGAAAGCAACATTGAGGCTTGAAAGCAAAATGCTAATCAAAGGAACCCTTCAAAAGAATCCTCCCTGTGAAACCAGTGATTAACCTCTCACCATCAGTACCAATTGCATCGAGGAGAAAGCTCTGAAAGGAACTTTGCGATGAAGTAGGATGTGGTAAAAACCAGAGTCATCAGACCAAAATACTGAGTGAACTCCATCGTGCTGAGTTGGAAACATATTGGAAGCCAAGAATATGCCTTTACCAAACGACTTGGATGGGATGATCAGGAAGGACCATTCCCCAGTCTCAATTGTGGAAGGAGTCACTGCATCATTTATGGAATTCAAATCCTCAGCAAACCTGAAGCTAGAAATGGAGGTTGGAATATGAATCTTGATGACTGTTGACAACATTGAACATGTCAGTCGGACAACACACGTTCCAAGGTCTACCTTTTGGCCTCAGAGTGGGTCAGGACTTGCTTTAGTATAAAGAAGAGGAGATTGAAGATGCAAGGAGCAGTGGACTGAGCAGGTGACAGTCAGATCAATGGAGTCATTGGCCCCCGACCGCAGGAGAATAAAGAAGGGAAGAAGGTTGAACTTTTTGTTTCACCTTCCATCACAGTGAGGAATGTGGAGCAGTCATTGTGGGGGATGTTTATGTTCAAATGTATTTTGTGTGTCTTGTTGCTTTTTATTGGTATGACTGCATGGCAAATCAAATTCCTCGCATGTTGCAAAACATACTTGGCTAATAAAGTATGGTTATGATGATCCCCCAAACAAGTCTGTGAACAATCAGATCCTGTGTAAACTACACTTAGTGCTGGAAAGATGACCCTTGTGGCTCACATGCGTGATTTCAGAAAAGGAAATGGTGCAAGAAATGTTGCTTGATCACTGACTGTCACAGGGGCAGCATGAAAGACCTGGATATGAAGATATATTCGGTAATAAATTTGATTCCAAGCAAAACTGGGTGAGGTCAAATGAAAGACTGGTAAAGACAAGGAGCTACAGATGTTCTCAGTGCTAAGGATAGAAAAATAGAAAAAAACCACATCAAAGATGAAGAAATGTGAGGTTATCCACTTTGGTGGCAAGAACAGGAAAGCAGACTATTATCTGAATGGTGGCCGATTAGGAAAAGGGGAGGTGCAACGAGACCTGGGTGTCGTGGTACACCAGTCATTGAAAGTAGGCATGCAGGTGCAGCAGGCAGTGAAGAAAGCGAATGGTATGTTGGCATTCATAGCGAGGGGATTTGAGTATAGGAGCAGGGAGGTTCTGCTGCAGTTGTACAGGGCATTGGTGAGACCACACCTGGAGTATTGCGTGCAGTTTTGGTCTCCTAATCTGAGGAAAGACATTCTTGCCATAGAGGGAGTACAGAGAAGGTTCACCAGATTGATTCCTGGGATGGTAGGACTTTCATATGAAGAAAGACGGGATAGACTCGGCTTGTACTCGCTGGAATTTAGAAGATTGAGGGGGGATCTTATAGAAACTTACAAAATTCTCAAGGGGTTGGACAGGCTCGATGCAGGAAGATTGTTCCCGATGTTGGGGAAGTCCAGAACAAGGGGTCACAGTTTAAGGATAAGGGGGAAGTCTTTTCGGACCGAGATGAGAACTTTTTTTTCACACAGAGTGGTGAATCTGTGGAATTCTCTGCCACAGAAGGTAGTTGAGGCCAGTTCATTGGCTATATTTAAGAGGGAGTTGGATGTGGCCCTTGTGGCTATAGGGATCAGGGGTATGGAGAGAGGGCAGGTACAGGATACTGAGTTGAATGATCACCCATGATCATATTGAATGGCGGTGCAGGCTCGAAGGGCCGAATGGCCTACTCCTGCACCTATTTTCTATGTTTCTATGTTTCTAAATGGCTACTTGGATACCATGGATGTTGATTTGGTTTCACACAACCAGGAGTATTATCTTGTGCCTGTTGACTGCTACATGTCCCCATTCACCTAAAGGATAAATGATTTGAGATCCATAAATATTTATCACAGCCGAATAAATCATAATTGCAGAATAAGGAATTCTAGAGAAACTGGACAATGGATCACAAACGATCAACGAGAGAATTTACAAAACTTGTGCAACATGGGTTCATCATTATGACCTTATCCCCATACTATCTGAGGGGGTATGGTTTCACATAGAGGCATATCCAAAACGGACAACAGGACCCTGAACAAAGCCAGAGATAAAGGAAGACTCCATCTTGTCTCATTGCTACTCAAAACTGTAATGACATTGTCAACGGAGCCACTGAAAGGTAAAAAGTAAAAGGCAAGGCAAGGGAAAATATATCCTCTAGAAAACCGAACAAAAGACAATGATTGTGTGATGCACAAGTGAAAGGAAGTCAATACCTCAACAACCACATCTCCTGCATTGTTAAGAGGGCAACATGTGCATTGCATGATCAGGAGGATGATCAGGTTATAGAAACATAGCTAGATTCCAAGATATCAGTAACTGATATCCCAAAGGCATAAAATGTATGATGGTGGGCATCTTCAATGTCCAGTAGCAGTAGGTTGTACTGCTATACCTACACCACTGTAACCAAGTCCTGATGGGTTTTGACGCCAGACTAAGTCCACAGCAATGGATGGACAACATGACCAGAAATATTCGATTAAAAGTGCAGCTTGTCCCCAGTTCATGAACACCAACTTATGTTCAGCCGGAACATACAACCAAGTGTCTGGGAGACTGGCAGGATGGATTTACTGGTTGCTGTTGGGCTGCAGGCAACTTCATGACATCAGCTGGAATTATACTGAATCAAACCCACGATGGTTACACACTGATAGCCATTTTGTCAAGCATATCTAGGGATACACTGTCTCGGCTAGCAGTCACTGGCACAATCTATAACTTCACAACCTGGCTTAACCCTACTTCCATCATCAGACTGAAGCCAGGGACCAACTCTAGTTCAATGAGGGATTGATTGATCAATGGAAAGATACAGCTTGAAAATATGCCCTTCGAGTCCCTGCTGATCATCAACCGTTCGTTCACACTAGTTCTATGTTATCCCACTTTCGCATCCACTCCCTACGCACTTGCAGAGGCCAATTAACCGCTCGCCTTTGGCATGTGGGAGAAAGCCAAAAAACCACGAGGAACCCTACGCGTTCACAGGGAGAACATGCAAACTCTACACAGGCAGCACCCGAAGTTGGGATCGAACTCGAGTCTCTGATACTGTGAGGCAGCAGCTCTTATCAGCTGCGTCACTGTGCAAGGCATTCTTGGAGTAGCGCAATGCATGCCAATAAGTAGTCATTCTGGCGAAGCTGTATCATGGGATTATTTGCACACTAAATCACAAGCAATAGACAAGGATAAGTAAACCCGCTGACAAGGGAGGGGCTGTGGTAGTCTGGCGTGCTGACCTCTACCGCACCGAGGCCAGACGACAACTATCAGACACCTCTTCCTACCTATCCCTGGACCATGACCCCACCGATGAACACCAGACCTTCATCAGCAGCACCATCACCGACCTCACCAACTCCGGCGAACTCCCTCAGTGCCTCCAATCTCATAGTTCCCCAGCCCCGCACGGCCCGATTCTACCTCCTACCCAAAATCCACAAACACAATTGTTCCGGCAGACCCATTGTCTCTGCCTGCTCATGCCCCACCGAACTTATCTCTACCTACCTCGACTCCATCCTATCCCCCCTGGTCAAATCCCTCCCCACCTACGTCCAAGACACCTCACACGCTCTCCATCTCTTGGATAACTTCCGGTTCCCAGGCCCCCACTCCCTCATTTTCACCATGGATGTCCAGTCACTCTACACTTCCATCCCCCACAAGGATGGTCTCGAAGCCCTCCGTTTCTTCCTCGACCGTAGAACCAGCCAATCCCCATCGACCAACACTCTCCTCCGCCTAGCAGAGCTGGTTCTTACCCTCAACAACTTCTCCTTTGACTCCTCCCACTTCCTCCAAACCAGAGGCGTAGCTATGGGCACTCGCATGGGCCCTAGCTACGCCTGCCTCTTTGTCGGGTACGTCGAACAATCCCTGTTCCAGACGTACACTGGCCCCATCCCCGAACTCTACCTCCGCTACATCGACGACTGCATTGGTGCTACCTCTTGCACCCATGCAGAACTCACTGACTTTATACACTTCACCTCCAATTTCCATCCTGCCCTTAAATATACCTGGACTATCTCTGACATCTCCCTCCCGTTTCTGGACCTCACCATCTCCATCACAGGAGAAAAACTAGTGACGGACATTTATTACAAGCCCACTGACTCGCACAGCTATCTGGACTACACTTCTTCCCACCCGGTCCCCTGCAAAAAGTCTATCCCCTACTCCCAATTCCTCCGTCTACGCCGCATCTGCGCCCGGGATTAGGTGTTTCAGACTAGGGCTTCCGAGATGTCCTCGTTTTTCAGAAAACGGGGCTTCCCTTCCTCCATTATAGATGAGGCTCTCACTAGGGTCTCTTCTACATCCCGCAGCTCCGCTCTTGCTCCCCATCCCCCCACTCGCAACAAGGACAGGATCCCCCTCGTTCTCACCTTCCACCCCACCAGCCAGCGGATCCAACATATCATCCACCAACATTTCCGTCACCTACAACAGGACCCCACCACTGGCCATATCTTCCCATCCCCTCCCCTCTCTGCATTCCGCAGAGACCGTTCCCTCCGCAACTCCCTGGTCCACTCGTCCCTTCCTACCCAAACCACCCTAACCCCGGGCACTTTCCCTTGCAACCGCACGAGATGCAACACCTGTCCCTTTACCTCCCCCCTCAACTCCATCAAAGGACCCAAACATTCTTTCCAGGTGAGACAGAGGTTCACCTGCACCTCCTCCAACCTCATCTATTGCATCCGCTGCTCTAGATGTCAACTCATCTATATCGGCGAAACCAAGCGCAGGCTCGGCGATCGCTTCGCTGAACACCTGCGCTCGGTCCGCATTAACGCAACTGATCTCCCGGTGGCCCAGCACTTTAACTCCCCCTCCCATTCCCAGTCTGACCTCTCTGTCATGGGCCTCCTCCAGTGCCATAGTGAGGCCCGCCGGAAATTGGAGGAGCAGCACCTCATATTTCGCCTGGGCAGTTTGCGGCCCGGTGGTATGAACGTCGACTTCTCCAACTTCAGATAGCTCCTCTGTCCCTCCCTTCCCCTCCTCCTTCCCAGATCTCCCTCTATCTTCCTGTCTCCACCTTGTGAATAAAAGGATAAGCAATGGATTGGATTCAAGCTCTGTAGTGTTGGCATATCTAGTATTTTAATGAATAAACAGTAGAGGGAGACTGGAAATATTCTGCCGTCTCTCTACGATTGCAGGGCTGGAGCCAAGGATGAAGCATTTCATAACCATGTTCAGCTAGAGGTGCTAACTGGATGATTCATCTCAGTTTCCTCCTCAGATCCCCACCATCATGGAAGGTAGCCTTCAGCCATTTTGATTCAGGCCAGATAATGTCATCAAATGTCCCATAACTCTAGATGCACCATTAGATAGGGGCCATATAACATTCTGAAGAAATGTACTTCAGAACTAGCCAAACATTATCCAAAGTTGATCCAGTGATTACCACACCAGCCCCCACCCTACAATATGGAATATTACCCAGGTATGTCAAAACGAACCCAATCCAGCAGATAACCATCCAAACAGCATACTGTTAATTTATTCACAAAATGCTGGAGTAACTCAGCAGGTCAGGCAGCATCTCGGGAGAGAAGGAATGGGTGACGTTTCGGGTCGAGACCCTTCTTCAGACTGATGTCAGGGGGGCGGGACAAAGGAAGGATATAGGTGGAGACAGGAAGATGGAGGGAGATCTGGGAAGGAGGAGGGGAAGGGAGGGACAGAGGAACTATCTAAAGTTGGAGAAGTCGACGTTCATACCACCGGGCTGCAAACTGCCCAGGCGAAATATGAGGTGCTGTTCCTCCAATTTCCGGCGGGCCTCACTATGGCACTGGAGGAGGCCCATGACAGAAAGGTCAGACTGGGAATGGGAGGGGGAAGTTAAAGTGCTCGGCCACCGTGAGATCGGTTTGGTCAATGCGGACCGAGCGCAGGTGTTCAGCGAAGCGATCGCCGAGCCTGCGCTTTGTTTCGCCGATATAAATAAGTTGACATCTAGAGCAGCGGATGCAATAGATGAGGTTGGAGGAGGTGCAGTGAACCTTTGTCTCACCTGGAAAGACTGTTTGGGTCCTTGGATGGAGTTGAGGGGGGAGGTAAAGGGACAGGTGTTGCATCTCGTGCGGTTGCAGGGGAACGTGCCCGGGGTTGGGGTGGTTTGGGTAGGAAGGGACGAGTGGACCAGGGAGTTGCGGAGGGAACGGTCTCTGCGGAACGCAGAGAGGGGAGGGAATGGGAAGATATGGCCGGTGGTGGGGTCCCGTTGTAGGTGACGGATATGTTGGTGGATGATATGTTGGATCCGCTGGCTGGTGGGGTGGAAGGTGAGAACGAGGGGGATTCTGTCCTTAGCATACTGTTAATCATCAGCAATGTGATTGAAGAAGGCATTGACAGTGCTATTAAGCAACACGATCCTGAACTACCGTCTACCTCATTGGAGACACTCTGACCATCTTTAATTATTGGACTTAGTTTAGAGATACAGCACGGAAACAGGCCCTCTGGCCCACCGAGTCTGTGCCGACCATCGATCCTACACACAACACACTCGGGACAATTTACAATTATACCAAGCCAATTAACCTACAAACCTGTACGTCTTTGGAGTGTGGGAGGAAAACGGAGATCCCGGGGAAAACCCATGCAGATCACGGGGAGAACGTGCAAATTCCATACACATAACACCCGTAGTCAGGATCAAACCCAATCTCTGGCGCTGTAAGGCTGCGCCACCATGCCACCCAAGAATTGCGCAAAATGTTATTCCCTTGATCCTGTATCTGTACATTGTGAACGGCTTGATTGAAATCGTATATAGTCTTTCTGCTGACTGGATAACACGCAACAAAAATGCTTTTCACTGTATCTCTGTATTGGAGAATCAAACTTTCTCACCTTTTCATTCAGTAGCATTAGCACCACTGAGTCCTGATAATCAACATTCTCGTGGGTTACCATTAACCAAAAATTCAACTTGACAAATAATGACTGTGAGGACCTGCCTAAAAGCCAAATGGTCTTTGCAGATAGGATTACAAAGGTCACATTTATCAAATATGGGTGCCCTACCTTGCTGGTAGGGCTTTTCACATGTTGTGTGATAGTAGAAAGTGACAAAGTGACATATGTGATGTATTTCAGCACAGCCAACCGGCAAGGATCCTGAGCAGTATTAATGAGAGGGGTGCTGACCCTGACTTTGAGAACACAGCGGGATTTTGGATTCACACCTGGCAGGGGGGCATGTGATTGCAGTGTGGGACTTGCAACATGTGCAGACATTCATAAAGAGCTCCCAAGAGACTTCTGTGTTGACTTGTTCCACGAGTGCCTCTTTGAACATTCGAGCAGACCTGAGCTTGAGAGTGAATGTGTGGTGTATTATACCCCCGCTGCTCAAACACAAATCTAGTCTAAAATGGCTCCAACCAGAAACATTTTCAGTGATGCTTGAAAACTGATTCATTCAATTGAGTTGAATTCAAAAAAGTTGAATTGAGGAGAAGGCATTTGTTCGCAAAAGTGGCCCTTGTTACCCCAAAGTCATGTCATATTTAAGAATATAAGATTAAATTCTACATATCACCTTGGGGTATGGCTGATGATTCAGATGCTGTACTAAACTCAAGCCTTTCTTTTTACCTGTTCATTTTGCATTGTTGTTCGTTTCTCCTCTGCGTTTTCTGACTTACTATTTGATTCGTCAGCAGTGTCCTTTTTTCTCTGGGCATAGATAGATGTAAATTCACTATTTAAAAACTGTTTTATTCCATCGCCATCAATTACTGCTATCTTTAACAATTTTAAGTGGATTGATATTTTATTTCAGTTACACCAGCATAAACATGATACCTTAAATAATCTAGCACTTTATGGCATTTTGTTACTTTTATCTACTCCCATTGTCCAACCTTACAAATGTACCCAATTACCCAGCTCAAATTCTCTGCAAATTGACAAAGATCTCTGCCTTTCCACAGCTCTGCTGGATCAACAGCTGACCAAAGCAATAGATGAGGGAATGCCTCAAGACTTTATTGATATGGATTTCCTGATAACATTTGTCATCAGCGAAAATCCATCAGAAGAACATGAAATACAAAACACTGCAAATGCAGGATATCTGGAACAAATGCAGGATATCTGGAAAAAATGCAGGAAACGCATGGCAGGTCTGGCAGTGTCCATGGAGAGGGTAACAAATTAATGGCACAGGTTACCGACTTTCATCCAAGGCACAAAGAGCTAGAAAGTGCAAGTGAGCTCATGGAGAATAATTGCATGTTCATAGGAACAGAATTAGGCCATTCGGCTCAATAAAGTCTACTCCACCATTCAATCGTGGCTGATCTATATTTCCCTCTCAACCCCATTCTCCTGCCTTCTCCCCATAACCACTGATACCCATACTAATCAAGAATCTATCAACCTCCACCTTAAAAATATCCATTGACTTGACCTCCACAGCCTTCTGTGGCAAGTCTGGGATGGAGTAGAGACCTTGACATGGAATGGTCATTCCATCTCCAGCGAATGAGAGATGGCTGTGAGAGGGTGGTGGGCACATAACTCTGACTTCAGGTGCTGTCTTGTGTGGTGTTTGCACGTTCTCCCTACGGTCGTGTGTGTTTCCTCCGCTTTCCTCCCACATTCCAAAAATGTTGGTGTTTGTAGGTTAATTGGCCTTTTGTAAATTTGTCTCCAGTGTGTCAGGGGGTGGATGCTGAAAGTGGGATAACATAGAACTAGTGTGAATGTGTGATTGGCGTGGACTCTGTGGTCCGAAGGTCCTGTCTACATATTGTATTCTACAATCAATCAATAGCTGATCTGCCTGATATAGGTGCGGGGAGAGAGGGGGGAGAGAGGGGAGAGAGGGGGGAGAGAGGGGGAGAGGGGGGAGAGGGGGGAGAGAGGGGGGAGAGAGGGGGGAGAGAGGGGGGAGAGAGGGGGGGAGAGAGGGGGAGAGAGGGGGGAGAGAGGGGGGAGAGAGGGGGGAGAGAGGGGGGAGAGAGGGGGAGAGAGGGGGAGAGAGGGGAGAGAGAGGGGGAGAGAGGGGAGAGAGGGGGAGAGAGGGGGAGAGAGGGGGAGAGAGGGGGAGAGAGAGGGGGAGAGAGAGAGAGAGAGAGAGAGAGAGAGAGAGAGAGAGAGAGAGAGAGAGAGAGAGAGAGAGAGAGAGAGAGAGAGAGAGAAGAGAGACGAGAAGAGAAGAGAGAGAGAGAGAGAGAGAGAGAAGAGAAGAGAGAGAGTGAGAGAGAGAAAGAGAAGAGAAAAGAGAGAGAGAGAAAAGAGAGAGAGAGTAAAAGAGAGAGAGAGAAAAAGAGGGAGAGAGAAAAAGAGAGAGAGAGAGAAAAAGAGAGAGAGAGAGAAAAGAGAGAGAGAGAGAAAGAAGAAGAGAGAGAAAAAGAGAGAGAGAGAAAAAGGAAAGCAATGCTGGAATTGTGAGATACAGAATGCTTCAGTTGCCTGGAAACTGAAACAAAGAGAACACTGGAGGTCAGGCCCCATCACTGAAGAGAGGCCACAAACAAGTTATTATTGCAGTTGTTTGCCTTCAGTACAGGTATCAACTGGAAAGGCTGTTATTGGAATTTAATTTTCCCATTGCCAAATTATTTTCTTTAAAAAGGCCTTCTTGAGCAGCGTAAATATATTCCTTCAAAATCTGTCAAAACTTTTTAAATGAAAATGTTAAAATATTTGAAAAAAGAATGAAAAATAGAATGGAAGAAGAGGATCAGATTTTGACTAAGAAATTAACATTTTCATGCTGTGACTGCTAAAATTCTGTTTGCATGAAAGGACAACTTTATCTTGCAGTGTCTTTTAAATTTAGTGAGTGGAAATTATTGAAGGGTGGTCACTTAAAGTGCTAAATTAAAAAGATGATAATCATGAAAGCGTGTGATGTTTAAATACATATATTTAGTATTTTTCAACCTGCCTTTACTTTTCATTTTATTGCAGGAATATTTTACCCTTTATATGTGATTCTTGTCCCCCCTCCTCATTTAACATTCTTTGTTGGTTTCCATGTTTCTGGATTTGAATTTGGAAACACCACTTACTTTAACAGTAATCAGTGGTATACCACAGAGATTAGTGCTGCCATCTTTGTTTGCAATAGATATATTTTTCTGGATGAGAATGTAGGTAGTCTGATTGGTAAAACACTCGGAAATTGGTGGAGTCACAGATAATGAGGAAGGTTGTCTCAGGGCAAAGCAGGTCACGGATCAGCTGGAAAGTTGGCAGAGCAGTGACAGATGGAATTTAATTCATCCACAGAAGGCACAAGGTTAAGGTGAGAGGGGAGAAATGTAAAGGAGATCTGAAGGGTACATTTTTCATGCACAGGGTTATCTAGAACTATATCCCAGAAGAACCAGGAGAGGCAGATACAATTACAATGTTTATAAGGCAAGAATGGTACAGATAGATATGGGATAAATAACACTAGAACCACATTTTAAAGATATATTTGTTCAGTACACGGATTGGAAAGGTTGAGAGGGATATATGGGTCAAATGCAGGCAGGTGGGACTTGCGTACGTACACAGGGCATCTTGGTCGGCATAGGCAAGTTGGGCCAAAGGCCTGTTTCTGTGCTGTATGACTCCATGGTTATAGGTCTAAGTGTGGTCACAGTCCGGATGTATGAGGTGGGCTGAAAGGGTCTGTTTCTGTGCTGTACGATTCCAAAAACATGCCTGGCCCCAAAGCAAGGGATCAGTTGCAGCACTGATTTTACACCTGGCCCCAATGATGTAACGGAAGTAAAAAAGTGGATTGTTTGATCTCATTAACCTTCCCCAGGACACGTTAGGTTAACATTTCCACAGATGTGCTGCTAAAATAATGGAGAAAGTCAATAAGCTGTAACTCTATTAAAGTCAGGTTTAACCTGAGCAGAGGGGCAGTTAAAATCACCCAGCACGCTTAACTGCCGAGGAAACATTCTCTTCCTGCAGATTGTTTTTAACCTTCTCCTCTAAGCAAGTTGGAAAGGACACCCCTCGTCAACTGTCAGGCACTTCATTAAATATGCTGATCCATGTTATTGAGGCTCAACTACTTTAAGTGTGGGAAGGAACTGCAGATGCTGGTATAAACCGAAGATGGACACAAAATGCTGGAGTAACTCAGCGGGACAGGCAGCATCTCTTGAGAGGAGGAATCGGTGTCATTTCGGGTCGAAGCCCGTCTTCAGACTTTGTTAAAATTGACTTCAACAATTACTCACCAGCTTTTTCTTCGCTTTTGACATCTTCATAGCTTAGTGTTATATCCCGAGGAAAAACTAAGGTTCAGTTTACCAGGGTCAGATTCAACACCTGCTGAATTCCTCCATTAACTTCACTATTCTTTATTTTTAAAAGTCAGATTGTTGCAAAGGTGTGAGAAATGTAGACAAGATAAAATGACAGCTTAGACATTGGAGTTTGCGTATGTAAATACAGCTTGATCTAAACTTTCAAGATTAATTGTTTAAAATTTAAATTAACAATATACCTCCTTAAAAGAAATCAAATAAGTGGCAACTGCCCGATAGAATACTTAATTTTATGGCCCAATGTACAAGCCCCCCCACCTGTTAGTGAACAATGGATTGTTCCTTTGGTGACATCATGGCTTTAACTGCAACTTGTCACCTTTACATCACGTTCCCCATCCATATCATTGGAGGGAAGGTAGAAATGTGTTGGTCATAAAATTAAACTGTAAATCTTCGGCTCTGCACACTGAAAAGTACAGTAAATGGCTAAACATACACGTTCTCGAATTATAATGGAAAAAAACAAAGTTAATCGTCTGCAGACGCTGGTTTAGACCAAAGGCAGACATACTAAGGTGGAGTAACTCTGCAGAACAGGCAGCATCTCTGGAGAAATGGACCAGGTGACGTTTCAATAGACAATAGGTGCAGGAGTAGGCAATTCGGCCCTTCGAGCCAGCACCGCCATTCAATGTGATCACGGCTGATCATTCTCAATCAGTACCCCGTTCCTGCTTTCTCCCCATACCCCCTGACTCCACTATCCTTAAGAGCTCTATCTAGCTCTCTCTTGAATGTATTCAGAGAATTGGCCTCCACTGCCCTCTGAGGCAGAGAATTCCACAGATTCACAACTCTCTGACTGAAAAAGTTTTTCCTCATCTCTGTTCTAAATGGCCTACCCCTTATTCTTAAACTGTGGCCCCTGGTTCTGGACTCCCCCAACATTGGGAACATGTTTCCTGCCTCTAATGTGTCCAACCCCTTAATAATCTTATACGTTTCGATAAGATCCCCTCTCATCCTTCTAAATTCCAGTGTATACAAGCCTAGTCGCTCCAGTCTTTCAACATATGACAGTCCCGCCATTCTGGGAATTAACCTAGTAAACCTACGCTGCACGCCCTCAATAGCAAGAATATCCAGGTGCGGTCTCACTAGGGCCCTGTACAACTGCAGAAGGACCTCTTTGCTCCTATACTCAACTCCTCTTGTTATGAAGGCTTCCTTTCAGTGACTGATGCACTAAGACACCCAGATCACGTTGTACGTCCCCTTTTCCTAACTTGACACCATTCAGATAATAATCTGCCTTCCTATTCTTACCACCAAAGTGGATAACCTCACACTTATCCACATTAAACTGCATCTGCCAAGCATCCGCCCACTCACACAACCTGTCCAAGTCACCCTGCAACCTCATAGCATCTTCCTCACAGTTCACACTGCCACCCAGCTTTGTATCATCTGCAAATTTGCTAATGGTACTTTTAATCCCTTCATCCAAGTCATTGATGTATATTGTAAATAGCTGCGGTCCCAACACCGAGCCTTGCGGTACCCCACTAGTCACTGCCTGCCATTCTGAAAGGGACCCATTTATCCCCACTCTTTGCTTTCTGTCTGTCAACCAACTTTCTATCCATGTCAGTACCCTACCTCCAATACCATATGCTCTAATTTTGCCCACCAATCTCCTATGTGGGACCTTGTCGAAGGCTTTCTGAAAGTCGAGGTACACCACATCCACCGGCTCTCCCCTGTCAATTTTCCTAGTTACATCCACAAAAAATTCCAGTAGATTAGTCAAGCATGATTTCCCCTTCGTAAATCCATGCTGACTCGGAACGATCCTGTTGCTACTATCCAAATGCTCCGCAATTTCGTCTTTTATAATTGACTCCAGCATCTTCCCCACCACTGATGTCAGACTAACTGGTCTATAATTTCCCGTTTTCTCTCTCCCTCCTTTCTTGAAAAGTCGAGACCCTTGTTCAGACTGAGAATCGGGGGAAAAGGGAACAAGAGATATAGACGGTACTTAGGACAAATGAATGGAAGATATGCAAAAAGCAATGATAAGCAAGGAAATGTGGGGCCTGCACGTTATACTAGTTTTACTGCTGTCCTGTTCAGTTCCACTGTCTGCCTAACTCGTTATCACCTATCCCACAGCCAACAATGGACCATTGTGGGCATCAAATTTCCTTGATTATCATTGCTATTTGCATATCTTCCATCCATTTGTCCTAAGCACCATTGATATCTCTCGTTCCCCTTTCCTCTGACTCTCACTCTGAAGAAGGGTCTTGACCCAAAACGTCACCTATTCCTTTTCTCCAGAGAGGCTGCCTGACCAGCTGAGTTGCTCTAGCTTTTTGTGTCCATCTTGTTAATTGTCTTCTGACATGATCCATCGAGTTAAGAATCCTGTCCTTTTTTTGTTAGGTTAAAGCAGTCAAAATACTTGTGTACTATGACGATGGAAATCTTACCAATGGTTTTCCAATCCTTGTGGCGATTGATTGTAATTTAGTTGCACGAAGAACTTGTTTTTACATTACAGGCACTTCATTAGCATCTAGATTATTGAGTGTGTCAATTACTAACTTTCCATCTCCATTGTACTTCTGAAGCAGGATTGGTTTTTTCATCTTTGACCCCTTTTAAATGGATGCACTGTCAACTAAGAATACTTGGCTGTAAAAATTCAGTGACCTTTGGGAATTTTAGGACATTTCCAAAAACTCCAAAGTATCGGCTGCTCCGAGATTTGAAAATATTTTCATCCATTGCATAAGAGATGCCTTCACACATAAACCTACCGTGTGAATGGATTAGTTACATAATCATAAACAAATGTGTAAATTAAGTGAATCTTTTTTTAAAAACGGGTAGACAGTATTTGTGGAAAGATAAACTGTAACCATTTCTGGACCCTTCATCAGAACATACACATGTTAATAGATTGTGGGTTTCAGGATACAAAGAGAACACAGGTTTTGTTGCCGAGTCCTAGACCCGAAACATGAACTATTTCTCTTTCCACAGATGCTGCCTGATCTGCCGAGTTCTTCAGCATTTTCTGATTTTGTTACGGCATAAAGTCATTTGATTAGGTAGATGTCGAATGTGCACATTATCTACCATTGATTTTAAATAAATAATGGAAGCACTGACAGTGCAGAATGGCTTGCTCTTTGAATACAGGGCTTCTTTTACAATAAACCGATAACAGAATGAACGTTATACTGTACCTGTGCAAAATAAAGTTTGAGTTTGGTGCCATTGAAGTCAGATTCATGAAGTTCTATTCGTGCCTGGGCAGCTGCCTCACGATTGCTGAAATTTATCTGTACTCTCCGAAAACTCTGGAATAATTGGAATGTGGCATGTTCGTCATAAACACGGAAAAGGGCTTCGAATCGATCCTGTTTAAGAAAATCACACCACATGGTTAAAAATGTTGAAATGCAGAATATTAATTATAACATGGTTCAAGCGCACACCCTTGCCAAACATCATTTTATAACTTGGCATTTGTATCCAAAAATCAGTTGTATGAACACTTCCCATAACTCGTCTTCCATTTATTTCTCAGCAACCGCTAAATAGGATATCACCTTGATTACCCTGTTTGGTCTTCTTCATTCCCACTCCTTTAATAGACAATAGACAATAGGTGCAGAAGGAGGCCATTCGGCCCTTCGAGCCAGCACCGCCATTCAATGTGATCATGGCTGATCATTCTCAATCAGTACCCCGTTCCTGCCTTCTCCCCATACCCCCTGACTCCGCTATCCTTAAGAGCTCTATCTAGCTCTCTCTTGAATGCATTCAGAGAATTGGCCTCCACTGCCTTCTGAGGCAGAGAATTCCAGATTCACAACTCTCTGACTGAAAAGGTTTTTCCTCATCTCAGTTCTAAATGGCCTACCCCCTATTCTTAAACTGTGGCCCCTGGTTCTGGACTCCCCCAACATTGGGAACATGTTTCCTGCCTCTAACGTGTCCAACCCCTTAATAATCTTATACGTTTCGATAAGATCTCCTCTCATCCTTCTAAATTCCATGTGTATACAAGCCTAAGTTTTCAAAAAACTTGAGAAACCTTATCTGCATTATTTACACGGCATGTAAAATCAACATCAATCACGGGATCCATCAGGCTGTGTATATCTGGAAATAACAGAGCTGGAAGGCAATGACATTTTCCTCCTGAACCTTGAGACATTTCAATTGGTTCAACTGATACAAACACGGAATAATGTTTGGGAAAGATATCTTGTTCATTTGTTAAGTAGCTTTGTTGCCAATGTTCTTCCTTCTGTGACGCATCTATCTCTAAACTCACTGTTCTCATACCAGCAACGACATATATTCCCTGCAAAACTCACCTAAACCAGAAGTCTTTTTCCTGTATGCCAGTTTCTACAGTTACGCCTGCTTCATCCACTCTTCAGATATAAACCCTTGACCTTGTTTATAAATATCTCATTGTCTTCCCTCTCCCTATCTTTTGTACCTCATCCAGCCAAGACTTCAATTTATAGCCTCCTGTGCACCTTTGTTGGGGCTGCTCCTTTAATTGTTAAGATTCTTAAGTTCTGGAATTCCTCCTGTAACCAACCTTCCACTACCATAACTCCTGAGATCCTATTTCATTTGTTCCAATATTTCCTTTTGCACTAGGTGGCAAATTTTATTGTATATCTCCTATGACATATCCAGGGTTCCTGCATTGTTAAAGGCGCGGCAAAAATGTAAGGAGGCGTTGAACATAACTGATACTTATTTGGTTCTTTTCTACAATATATTTTCAGTAACACATGTTAGTGGTCAATTTTTGGATAACTGAGTCAACATGAGGTGCATTCACAGACCATTTGGTCATAAAATGAACTATAATCAAGGTCCAACCTCTTAACACACAATATCAGATTTTTCAGATCGGCTTTAGGTACCACTAGACCAAGTGGATCCATTGGGGCCAAACCTCTCCTGCATTGGTGCAGCACCCTCTCCTCCCCCCCATCCCCCTCCCTCCCCTCCTCCTCCCCCTCCCTCCCCTTCCCCTCCCCCTACTCCATCCCCCTCAACCCCCCTTATCCTCCCACCTCCCCCTCCCTCCACCCCTCCCTCCCTCCCACCCTCCCTCGGAGATAGATTTAAACTTTAAAATGTGAATAACTTTAAAAATATAACACCGATTTCAATAAAACGACTTGCATTGTCACTAAAGTGATGATGGTGAATAAGGTGGGCCTAAAATTGTCACGCTATCGTGTACCGTTTTGGCTGAAGTTCAGTCACAAACAAGATAACAAACGAGAGTTTTGGTATATAGATGTCGGGCTACCACCTATCGCTACCTATTTCATCAGTTTTGGAGAGATTTTCGGAATGAAGGTCCTATCAACAACAACACATGCACATTTAACAGCTACGAGGGGTAAGATGCACGCTAAATGTCCCAATCTGAGGTTTGGTTGTGCTTTCTCAACACCCCAGCAATGCCCTGGTGCTGGGACAATTGACCTCTGACAGCCACAACCATCTTCCTTTGTGTGAGTTACGAGTCCAAAGACTGGAGAGTTGTCATTTTGATCAGGTTTCCCAGGGCATCTTGATGCCATGCTCAGTCAAATACCCCCTTGATCCCAAGAGCGGTCACTCACACCTACCTTTGGAATTCAACTCATTGGCCCCATGTGTGGATGGGGTCTCGAGCAAGTAGTCTTGGCACAACCTAAACCATGCAGAGGTTATTGGTGAGTCAATGCTACCTGGTAACGTTATCGCCAACAGCTTCTGTCATTTTGTCGAAACGTTGTTGTTTTTTTTGTATAAATGAATTAGTTTGGATTTATCCAATTTTTAATAAATATACTTTTTAGAGAACAAGAGGGCATAGGTTTAAGGTGAAGAGGGAAAGATTTCATAGGAATCTGAGGGGTAACTTTTTCACACAAAGGGTGGTGGGTGTATGGAGCGAGCTGCCAGAGGAGGTAGATGAGGCAAGGACCATCGCAACGTCTGAAGCAATTAGATAGGTACATGGATAGGACAGGTTTAGAGGAATATGGGCCAAACGCAGGCAGGTAGGATTAGTGTAGATGGGACATGTTGGTCGATGTGGGCAAGTTGGGCCTGTTTCCACACAGTATTACTCTATACTGTATCTGGGTCACTTGACAAATTGTCAGGTATGTGCAACCATAATGGAAGTTTAACTCGAGCACCACCTAATACAGGTGTTCAGGTCTTCAGTGTTGAGATATTGTGGTATCCTTTGTTGCACCCTGTGCTCTCAGACATTTCTTTACATCACATGGAGTGAATCGAATTGAAAAGCTCCAGTGAAGATGTGTAAATCACAGGAGGAAGATGTGAAGAATCATCCATTCAGCACTTCAACATGAAATATTAATTCTCTTTCACTTTCCCTAGGTGTGACCTACCTTGAGTATTTCCAGTATTTCCAGTATTTTCTGTTTTTATTTCAAATTTACAGCATCTACAACTCTTTGAATTTCAATCTCTGGATTCCTAATAATTTAACTGCGTCACCACCACCATAGCAAAATGACTCAGAAGTGTTTTCTGTAATGGGAATTTTCTTCCCCGTGGTCTCCATCATAAGAACAGGAGTAAGTGCTTTGACCCCCTTAACATTCAACAAGGTCATAGGTGACTTTTCATCTTAAACACCATCATCCCGCCCATCCCTATATCCTTCCGTTCCAGAAGGGCCCAGAAGTCTACTTGCCTCTCTTTTGAATGTAACTAATGATGGAGCCTCCAAAAATGGCTGACAGTGAAGTAATTTCTCCTCCTTTCAGTCCTAAATGGCCCACCCCACTATGGAACTATAGAGACCATGATTCCAAGTTTGAGGCTCCTTAGCTGAGGGAAGCACCCTTCTGCATCTATCCTGTTGACTCCTCTAAGAGTTCTGAGATCTCTCATTTTTCCAAACTCTAGAAAATGGAGGGCAAGCCTCTTCACTCCCTCCTCACATTACAGACCTGCCACCTCAGGAATCAACCGAGTGCATCTTTGCTGCTCTCCTTCTGCAGCAAGTGTATCCTATTTTAGGTAAGTAGACCAACATTGCATGCACTACTCCAGATGTGGCCTTACCGAGCCCTTGTACAATAGTAATAAGAAGTAGTTTGCATCTGTCTAACAACTTTAGCATCACATCACTGATACATTGTTATCTCCTTTGCAATATTCCTAATTTCAACCCATTAGGAACCCCTGATATGAAATTACAAGGCTAAACAACACAAGAGCTTCCTATCTGGGCAGGCGAATACACCACATGAATACATTTTGCACAATTAAATATAATGATCCCACGAAGAACAGAAGTAAGACTTCAGTGAGAGGATTGTGTGTTATATTGGATTATAAATTACAGAAAGCTTTAAGGGAATATAATCTTAGATTCAGCAGGATGCTTTGCAGCATGAGAAAGCAGTAAATGAAAGATTAAGATTGGATAAAAATGTTTCTGCCTTGTAATCTCAAATTACTACTACATTAAATAAACACTATATAAATGGCAGTTGTTAGAGAACAGATTCTACACAAGTGATAAACAAACTGATTATAGCACAAAGCCTTGGCATAACTCAACGGGCCAGGCAGCATCTCTGGAGAACATGGACAGGTGACATTTTGGGTCAGGATCCTTTGTCAGACTGAGAATCAGAAGAAGGGTCTCAACCGGAAACGTCACCTATCCATGTTCTCCAGAGATGCCGCCTGACCCGCTGAGTCACTCCAGCATTATGTGTCACTTTTTATAAAACAGCATTTGCAGTTCCTTATCAATCGTAAATTGATTACATGAGGATAAGATTCCGCACAAAAACTAATCAATATATGGAGGAGACCGAAAGAGAGAATGACTTTGTACTCAAAAGTTTCATCACAATTTCAAAAATCCAAACAGGTTCAATAATAATGATCTAATTTTGCTAATCACTGGGGGTGGGTGGGAAATGGGGGGAGGGGGGAGAGAAGAGGGGGGATTATCACTCCTTGATATCTGGCAGCAGCCAATGTTAGCCCCCTGTGGGGTGCAGTGGGTGCCAACGATCTCCGGTTGTTTCCGCTTGCACAGGGAAGCCAGCAAGTCAACACATCCACGCCTTCCTGTGGGGGGGAGGCTGTGGTAAAAGGGAGAGATGCAAGTTTCAAGGCATGTACTCTTGTTTTAATTACTGACTTAATTGAAGAGTATTTAATTTTGAAGTGGATTTAATTGCTTTCTAGTGTTTTCATTCAAAAAAAAATTTCATACTATTTTAGGAAGTGCGTTAATTGCATGATTAATTTATAAAAGACTTATGGAGTAGTCAATATGTGAAGAGCTAGTCTTTGACAGCTGCTGCAGCTGGGGAGAGGTTAGGCATCATTGCGTTTCTGGACTTGTGTTTTCGGCAGGAAAGCGCTGCACTGCTCGGAAACTTCAGGGGCCTGTCGCCGCCACAGGTCAAGTGCAAGCAGTGTAGCAGTGAGTGTGGACGCCAGTCATTGGCCAACCCTCAGGTCGGATGTGGACTGTGGGCCAGATATAGTAGGTCATTGGTCTAAGGGAACCGGACATCAGAGAACTTGATCAACATTGGTCAGGGGCTGAGGACACAAAAGATAGAGTCATCCAGCGTGGAAACGGGTCATTCGGCCCAACTCGCCCACACCAAACAACATGTCCCGTCTACACTAGTTACATCTGTCTGTGTTTGGCCCACATCCCTCTGAACCTGTCCTATCCATGTACCTTTCTAAATGTTTCTTAAACGTTGCAATGGTACCTGCCTCAATGTCCTCCTCATTCCATACACTCACCACCCTTTGTGTGAAAAATTTACCCCTCAGATTCCTATTAACCTTCCTCCCCCTCACCTTAAACCCAAGTCCACGTGTTCTCGATTCCCCTACACTGGGCAAGACACTCTGTGCATCTACCCGATCTATTCTTCTCATGATTTTAGACACCTGTCTAAGCTCAACCCTCATTCTCATCCTCCTGAGGAGAAAAATCTTCATGGCTCTGACACTCCCACAGCGTCAGCCCCGGGAACAATTCTAAACTCAAGTGCTGTCTGTGTGGAATTTGTACATTCTCCCTGTGACCATGTGGGTTTCTTCTGGGTACTCCAGTTTTCTCCCACATCCCAAAGACATGCAGTTTTGTAGGTTAATTGGCCTCTGTAAAATTGCCCCTAAAGAGCAGGGAGAAAATGAGAATGTTGGATAACATTGAACTAGTGTGAACGGGTTGCTACAAGAACTTTTCTTGTTTATTTTATTATTTTTTTTTTTTTGAAAAGCATATGTACAAATAGAAATAAAAGACAAATTTGTTACAAAGTTCTTACATAGCTTCAATTTTTAAAATTTTAAAGAGAGAAAATAAAAATAAAGAAGAATGAGAAAAGAAAAAAAACAAAAAAACAAAAAAAAAAGAAAAAAAACCTATAAACTATTGGGAAGAGAGAATAAAAAAAGAGTTATAACTATAAAAATTAAAGGGGGTAGATCCGGGAGACAATAACCACAGTTGTACATCCAACCCTAAACTCAAGTTTCAACTTTTAATGTTAAATTTTTATTTTAGTCCTGTGTCAAACCCATTTACTTTTCTAAAAATACAATAAATGGAGACCATATTTTAAAAAATAAATCAGGTTTGTCAATTAAGGCAAATCTTATTTTTTCCAAATGCAAGGTCTCTGTCATTTCCGTAATCCACATTTTAATTGTGGGGGTTATTGTTTTTTTCCAAAATTTAAGTATTAATTTTTTTGCAGTTATTAAACTGTCATCAAGAAAATGTACCTGACTTGTTGTAAAGTTTGTAATATGTTCTGATAATCCTAATATTATTAATTTTGGATCCACATCCAATTGCTTGTCGATAACTTTAGAAACTATTTTTAAAATATCCAACCAGAAATTTTGCATTTTTATGCAAGTTACGAAAATATGAGTTAAATTAGCTTCTTGAAATTGACATTTATCACAAATAGGAGATACTAGGAAAAATCCTATTTAATTTCGTCTTCGAATAATGTAGTCTATGTATTATTTTAAATTGTATTAAGGAATGTCTAGTATTTAATGAACATTGGTGTATATGTTGTAAACTTTCATCCCATATATCTTGCATTATGAGTTGGTTCAATTCGTCCTCCCATGCTCGTCTATATGATTCTGATGACGGAATGTCAGTATCTAGGAGAGTATTATAAATAAAGGATATTAATTTATTTGAATTATAATGTCGATTCAGGCATACATCAAGAGTTTCTGGACCTCTAAATTTATATTCTTGCATGTGTAATTTTACATAATCTCTAAGTTGTAAATATCTAAAATAATTATTAACATGTAATCCGTACTTCTGTTGTAAATCCTGAAAAGAAAGAAAAGTTCCCTTATGATAAAGATCTCCCACCATTTTAATTCCATAACTTTTCCATTGAGCAAATCCTCTATCTAAGACAGACGGTTTAAAAGAAGGGTTATTCGCAATAGGGAGGAAAGCAGATAATTTACTCAGTTTTAAAGTAAGCTTTAATTGTTTCCAGGTACGGATAACGCTATGTATAATCGGATTACCTCCATATGTTTTTTTATTTTAATTTATTGGAGCTAAGAGGATCGCACCAATATCAAATGGTAAACAATCCTCTTTCTCCATCTTTAACCAATCCGGTTGTTGATCAGTGTCATCCAACCAGCAGGTTATATTTTTAATATTAACCGCCCAATAATAAAATAAGAAGTTAGGTAAGGCAATTCCTCCATTAGTTTTAGACTTACATAGATGTCTTTTATTTATTCTATGAGTCTTGTAGTCCCAAATAAAATGAGTAATAATTGAATCGATTTTTAAAAAAAACTTTTTTGGAAGATAGATCGGAATTGCTTGAAATAAGTATAGTAGCTGTGGGAGAAAGATCATCTTTATAGCATTACTACGACCAACTAATGATATAGGGAGTGTTTTCCAAAATTGGATATTTCTGTGTAATTTAGTAAGTAAAGGAGGAAAATTTAAATTAAATAAAGAAGTATATTTCCTAGTCACGTAAATTCCAAGATATTTAAACTTTTCATAGGCAATTTTAAAAGGAAATTGTTGAAGTATGGCTGGATTTTGTTCCATTATTGGCATAATTTCACTTTTGTACCAGTTAATTCTATAACCTGAAAATGAACCAAATTGAGTTATGAGATTTAATAAATTCGGAATGCTCATTTCAGGATTTGTAATGTATATTAATACATCATTCGCGTATAAAGAAATTTTATTGGTTGTATGTTTAGTGTTATAACCGTGAATGTCTGGATTTGATCTAATACTCTCAGCAAGTGGTTCTATAACGAGGGCAAATAGAAGCGGAGAAAGTGGGCATCCTTGTCTACAACCCCTAAATAAATGAAATTTGGATGACAGCATTTGATTAGTTAATATTCTAGCTGTTGGGGATGTATATAAAAGTTTCACCCATGAACAAAAATTTTCACCTAATTGAAAATTTTCCATCACTGAGAAAAGATAAGGCCATTCTACTTGATCAAATGCTTTTTCAGCATCTAGCGAAATGATTGCTAAATCTTCGTTTAATATTCTATTTGAATATATTATATTGAACAAGCGTCTCAAATTGAAAAATGAATATCGTTTAGATATAAAGCCTGATTGGTCGGGGTGTATCAATTTATCTATAACTAAACTTAATCTATGAGCTAAGATTTTCGCTAATATCTTCTGATCAGTATTTAAAAGAGCTATCGCTCTGTACGAACCAGGGTCTTCAGAACCCTTATCTTTTTTAGGAATAAGTATTATTGTTGATTCAGTCAGAGTTTGTGGTAATCTCTGTTGTTTAAAGGCGTAACTATATACAGATCAAATCACTAAAAATTTTATAAAATTCATTATTTAAGCCGTCAGGGCCAGGGGTATTCCCATTTTTCATGGATTTAATGGTCTCTTCAACGTCTTTCATAGTTATTTCTGCGCCCAATAAGTTTCTGTCACTGTCATTCAAACCAGGGAGGATACATTCCTGCAAAAAGTTTTGCATCTGTGCAGAGCTATCTGTTATTTTTGATGAATATAATGTCTGATAAAATTGCAAAAATCTCTGATTAATGTCCTTGGGTAGTTTAAGCAAATCTCCGTTATCTGATCTAGTTTTATGAATTGTAGATTCATCTTCTAATTTACGGAGTTGACGTGCTAACAATTTCTGTGGTTTATCTCCAAATTCAAAATGTATTTGTTTAGTATATTGAAAAAGCCTTAAAATGTGAGCTGAGAGTATATAATTTAACTTATATTTGAGAGCAGCGATTTTATTATGTATTTCAATAGAGGGAGCGATCGCATTTGTTATGTCTAACTGTTTTATCTGTCTTTCTAGCTCATATTGTACAACCCGCTTCTTCTTGTTTTGAGACGCTTGAAAGGCAATAATACATCCTCTCACAAACGCTTTAAATGTTTCCCAAAGCAGGGACGCAGGTGTTTCAGGAAGGTCATTTGCGTAAAAAAAGGTTTCAATTTGCGATTTAAGATAGCCATAACATGCTGTTTCATTTAAAATTTGAGGATTAAATCTCCAATTGGTCTGTTTCCCCGTTACTCCTTGGAGTTTTACCCTAAATGTTAAAGGGGCATGATCGGATATAATAATATTATGATATTTTGAATTATACGTATAAGGAATAAGTTTGGAGTCCACCAAGAAATAGTCAATTCTTGAATAAGTTTTATGCACTGGTGAATAAAATGAATACTCTCGGCCTGAGGGGTTTTCAATTCTCCAAACATCTTTTATATTTGCACTATTTATATAAGAGTTTAATAATTCACACGACTTGGATTTTGTTTTCCTTTGAGTTGACGATCTATCCAAGTAAGGATCTAGTGTACAATTTAAATCTCCTCCAATTATCAAGTTATATTGTCCAAATTCTGGAATGGTATTAAATATATATTTTTAAAATAACGGATTATCAAAATTTGGTGCGTAGACATTCACCAATATCAATTTTGTGGAGTATAGTTCTCCCACAAATATAACATATCTACCTTCAATGTCAACTATAGAGGAGGTATGTATAAATGGTATACCCTTACGAATTAAAATGGCAACACCTCTTGATTTAAAGGGAAATGATGAATGAAATAATTTATCAATCCATTTGCCTTTCAGTCTGTTATGTGCTACGTTTTTGAGATGGGTTTCCTGAAGAAACATTATATCAGCATCAATAGATTTTAAATGTGAAAGTACTTTACCTCTTTTAATTGGTTCGTTAATGCCCTTGACATTCCAACTACAAAATGTAATACCTTTACCCCCTGTTTTCATAGTAGTATCTTGCATCTTAACCGATAAATAATCTATAATAAAGCAAATGGCCTGGCACCCGAACTACAACATTTTTCTTGAATGAAGGGTGGATGATCTTTTGTACTACGTGGAATGTCTCCCGGAAATATCTCCCAAAAGTATATAAATTCTGAGTAATAACATAATAATAAAAATTGAATCTAAAAAAAAAAACCATATATAAAAGGTTAAAAGAGTGCAGGAAAAAAAAAAAGAAACAGCTAAAACTACAACTACAATTAGTGCAGTTAGTGATAGCCACCCTAAGGTGGCAAAAAATCTAAGGACTTCCGTGGGATGTAAAAAAATAATAATACTAGCTCCGATTTTTAACGAAGTTGTTGTTTTAAAAAAAATAAAAGAGAGATAAACGGGGCAGGCCCGAAACTAATTAGTCTATAATAAGCCGATTTTTCTGTCTAAGGTATATTAATTAAGTGTTCGAAATAAAGTTTACATAAATCAAATATTACTTGTACTTCTTATTAGTAATGATTAATAATAATATATATATTTTTTGAATAATAGTAATTAGTTACGATTAATATTCGTATAGTATGTACACTAAGCTTAAATCTTTAGATTGTAATATCTTAAAGTCCAATCAGTTGTCTGCCAATTAGTAAAGCCGTGAAGTGATATTCAACCCTTCAGTGACCATTCGATCTCCCGAGCGAATTCCAGTGCTTTGTTGTGGTCAGTAAAAAAGGATTCTGTTTGATTGTAGGTAACTCGGAGTTTTGCTGGATACAACATACCAAATCTGAGCGATGGGATCTTCCTAAGAATAGATCTTGACTCATTGAACAGTGCTCTTTTCTTGACCACCTCAGCAGGATAATCTCTGAAGATGCGAATCTCATCACCTTGAAATGATAAAGTTCCGTTGATAGCAATTCTCGACAGCATATCCTCTAAAACGTGAGGATAATGCACCTTCAGTATCAAATGTCTTGGAGGGGCGTTAGCGCCTGGACATGCTCTCAGTGCTCTGTGGGCTCGATCCAGCAAGGGCTTTGAATCCATTTTCAAAACTTCTTGTAAAAGCTCAGCAGTAAAGTCACGGAGGTTTTTAGCTTTCTCTTTGCCTTCTTTAACTCCAAGAATTCTTAAATTTTGTCGTTTAGAATGACCCTCTAGGTCAGTACATTTTTCAGTTAATTTCATTAATAAATCAGATAAACGCTGAGTCTCCGTCAATACTGCTTTTGTTGTTTCAGCACTTGTCTCGGCTAAAGCTTCCAACTCACATATAGCCTCGTCATGTTGTTGTATTGACGCAGTGCTGTGTTTCACCTTACCGGTAAAATCGGAGTCCAACTTATGTAGCTTGGAGGTTACTTCCTCCATGTGTTCATTCATGATTTCACATATTTCAACCTTTGATGAGGCTAACTGGTCCTTAATAATAGTTAGTACTTCCCCCTTCATTCCTTTAAGCAATATTAATTCAGCTTTCATTTCTTGGAGTTCAACCGTAATATTCGTTACTTGAGACTTCATACCTGAAAGCTCCTCACCAACAACGTTACGAAATTCTTCCAAACCAATTTTTTTTGGCTGTGGATTCAGGGATCGTTTGGAAGTTTCTTCCTGAGTCAACGCTGAAGTTTGGGCTGCAGCAGAGGCTTCCATCTGTCCTGGTTCTTCTTCTTCCAACAGTCTTGTTTTAACCGTTCGTTTTGTAACGTTTTTTAACGGGGGGGGTGCGACAGCGACATTTAATGTTAAAAGTCGCGATCTAATGACGTCACCCACCCTTCGTTAAGAATTGCCGGTAAGTTACAACGGGCCCGTCCCGTTCCTCTCTCCTTAAGTCGAAATTTTCACGGAGCTAGTTGGCGTGCGACTTACTCAGTCCATAGCGCCACCGGAGAACTATTTCTGTGCTGTATCTCCAAACTAAACTAAACCAGAAGCAAGTAACAAACTGCATGCCATAAATTTGATCAGTTATTCAAAACACAAGGTGCACAGTTTATCCTAATAAATCTGGATGATGGCAGCGTAGCTGGCTACAACATGCTATCACAGCAAAGAATAGCTATGAATGTGCATATTTATTATCAAACAGTTATTTGCAAAGAAAGCAAATCCATTAACTGGAAAAGCTAAAGTGCACTGGTTCAATAAAGGGCAGGAATGATCACATTCAGCAAAAGCTATGCATTGTTCCTTTGCAACAGCCAATGATTCCTCCAATGGCAGGTTTGTCAGACGAGTGGAAATCAAGCAGCTTGGACCTACATTCTCTTGAAATTAGAAGAATGAGAGATGATACATTGAAATAGGATAAAGGTGCAGTTCATATCTCCCTTGGCTGAGGTTTCTAGTGGTAATGGCCATCAAATCAAGGATTGGTCATCCAGGATGGAATGAGAAGGTGGTAGTTCACCCAGAGGATGGTGAATCATCGGAAGTCTGTCAATGTCGACTCTGGAGCATCAACCACTCAAGACAACAGATGGATATTCAGGGAATCAGCGAATATGGGGTTTGTGTCAGAAAGTGGTGGAGTGGTGTAAAGAGAATCAGTTGGTATCACAATGATTAATGGAGTTTAGTTTATTGTCACGTGTACCGAGGTACAGTGAAATGCTTTTGTTGCGTGCTAACCAGTCAGCAGAAAGACAATACATGATTACAATCAAGCCATCCACAGTGTACAGATACAGCATAAAGGGAATAACATGTAGTGCAAGATAAACTCCAGTAAAGTCTGATTAAAGATAGTCCGAGGGTCTCCAATGAGGTAGATAGTAGATCAGGAATGCGCCGAGCCACTATCTACCTCATTGGAGACCCTCTGACTATCTTTAATCGGACTTTACTGACCAGGCAAGAGGGGCCAAAAGACTTACCTCTGCTTCTGCTTTTGAAATGATGTCCTCTCAGGTAAACCAAAAACAGTTTGCAGTTATTGTTATGTACTTGTGCTGGAATCGAAGTTTCCAAATACATAACACGTCATAAACTTTATGTCCGGTCGTGAGAAAAGATTCAAATTGACAGCAATACTGTTCCTGTTAGAGGAATCCCAACCTCGTCGCCAAATTGTTATGTATTTGTGCTGGAATCGGACTCAGAATAAAATGCGGAACATACAAGTATTTAAACGTTCTGTTGCCATGTTATCGCCATCTTGAGTCTCCCCCGTGCATGCGTACAATCGCATAAGTCATTCAATATGCATATCATATTCATATACACAACAGTTATGTTGTTAATGATAAATATTTTGCTGCACATAAACTTTAAAACTATTTCTCAGATGGCAACAACCACAAAATGCTTGATATTGTTATAAATTGGGATTCAACAAAGACTAAGGCAAATGGGCTAAACATACAATTTTTCAAAGCAAATTATGGAAGCCTAATGGGGAATAGCCAAAATTGCCAGCCAAGAAATGCAATGATAGCCAATTAACCCATGCCCCACCACATCCCCTGCCTCAACAACAAATGCACCAGCTGTCAAAGCCTACTCATTTATAATTAAACTACTCCAAAAAAATAACGAATAGGAAACTTGCAGAAAGCCATATCATTAATCAGCGGAACAAATAAGAAGCTGGAAGAAAGAGGTGAAGTATTGGAAGCACTCAGCAGGGCAGTGGCAGCAGTTGGAAGAGAGAAGCAGAGCAGATACTTCAGTTGGACAACATCAGAACTTCTGCCTCTCAAGGAACTGGAAAATGTTGCAGCTGCACTTGTGGGTGTATGGAGCCGGAGGAGGTAGCTGAGGCAGGTACTATTGCAACGCTTAAGAAACATTTAGACAGGTACATAGGTAGGATATGTTTAGAGGGATAGACTCAAAAATCTGGAGTGATTCAGCGGGACAGGCAGCATCTCTGGAGAGAAGGAATGGGTGATGTTGAGGGTCGAGACCCTTCTTCAGACCAAACGCAGGCAGGTGGGACTAATGTAGATGGGACGTTGGCCGGTGTGGGCAAGTCGGGTCAAAGGGCCTGTTTCCACGCTTTAAGACTATGCACTTGCTAAAACGAAGCAGGAAAGTACCTTTCTGGATGCGGTTTTTGATTCAGATTAAAATACAGAAACAATGGTCAAGTCTTCTACACAGTTAATTGACTGAAACACTGTATTAGATGTAACTTGATTGTTCCCATGATCGTGTCTCAGATTTGGACACCAGTCTATAGAAATAACAATCGGATGATCTAGGCAGACAAAAGTCTGAAGTCCTCAGTCCTGATGTAAATAAATTTGTCAAATGGGAAAGTGGAAGAAACTCAGCCTTTATGACCCTGAAAAAAATGGAGCTTCAGAGAACAAATACAATATATCATGAATTAAACTGGAGAACTGTGTCAATAATCATTCTCAAAATAACTTCAAATACGTAAATGGTGTATTACAACAGATGTCAAGAACAGATTTTTATCAATCTGTGAAGACCAGTCAAGGCTCTAATTACCTTCTGGCTAGTACAGGGGGCAAAAAAGGGCTTATTCAAAAGACAATTAAATGATATCATGGAGAGCAATGTAATTTTCTTTATCCTCAAACATGGCACAAAATAACTCAGTTGGTTCCTCTCACCGTGTTTTTGAACTTGAAAGGATGGAAAATTAAGCTCTAAATGATAAGCAAACAAAAAAGTAAAACCATTCCCAACTAAAACTAAATAAATTAGCATGTGAAATGAAAAAAGATAAAGCAGGCTCTGGTTGGTAGCTTTGTTAGGAGTTTCAGTTTAGTTTATCGTCACGTTTTTGTTTGCTTTTTGAGTATGTGTGTGTGTATATATATGTATGTGTGTGTATGTACATGGATATATAGCTATATAGAGATGTGTGTGTGTGTGTGTGTGTGAGTGTGTGTGTGTGTGTGTGTGTGTGTGTGTACTTGTGGGTATGTGTGTGTATATATACAGAACTTTTTTTTCTCTCTCGTTTATCATATTGTTTACAGTGTACTATGTTTACATATTCTGTTGTGCTGCAGTAAGTAAGAATTTCATTGTTCTATCTGGGACACATGACAATAAAATAGTCTTGACATGTACCGAGGTACTGTGAGAAGCTTTTGTTGCATGCTAACCAGTCAGCAGAAAGACAATACATGATTACAATCGATCCATTTACAGTGTATAGATACATAAGGGAATAACGTTTAGTGCAAGGTAAAGCCAGCAGTGTTCAATCATGGATAGTCCGAGGGACATCAAAGAGGTAGATAGTAGTTTAGCACTGCCCTCTGGTTGTGGCAGGATGATTCAGTTGCCCGAAAACAGCAGAGAAAAAACTGTAGACACAAAATGCTGGAGGAACTCAAACTGTTCCTGAATCTAGTGGTATGCGTTTTCACACATCTACAGCTTTTGCCTAAGATAGACACAAAAAGCTGGAGTAACTCAGTAGGACAGGTAGCATCTCTGGGGAGAAGGAATGGGTGATGTTTCGGGTCGAGACCCTTCTTCAGAGCTTTTGCCTGATGGGAGAGGGGAGAAGAGGGAATGGCCACGGTGCAACTCATCCTTGATTATACTGCTGGCCTTGCTGAGGCAGAGTGAGGTATAAATGGAGTCAATAGAAGGGAGGTTGGTTTGTGTGATGGTGAAAGAAGGTGCCTATGTTTCATTTACTAAATCCCATTTAAATACACTATACAGCAAAACTCTGATAATCCAATTTGCCCTGGAGATTATGGTGACAGACTACCAGATTTTCCAGATGAATGAATGTTTAGTTTTAATTCAGAGATACAGCATGGAAACGAGCTCTTCAGTCCACCGACTTCTACACTGACTACTGATCACCGCATACTGGTTCCATGTTATCCCACGTTCACATCAGCCACTCTCGGGGTAATTTACAGAATCCAATTAACCTACAAACCCACACATCTTTGGAATGTAGGAGGAAACCGGAGCACCCAGAGAAAACCCACGTGGTCACAGGGAGAACGTACAAACTCTGTACAGACAGCACCCTCACTCAGGATCGAACCCGGGTCTCTGGTGCTATGAGACAAGTGCTCCACTGCTACGACATTGTGCCACCCTTAAACATGCTGCTATCTCATTCACTTTTAATTAAAGATGCTGCACAATATTACAATACATTTTACCAGTAAACCCAACACGCTTCAAGGGACCACAAGAAATGGCCCCCAGTGATTTTAAAAACAGCTTGGAAATAAGCCTCTGGTGAGTTTAAAGGAAAGGTCATCTGGTAAGCTAGATGCTGAACTAGTGGGATTACTGAACAGGCATAGAGTGGGATATCAGTGTTTTACCGTGCGCGTTGCCTAATTTCAGGGCAAACATGTACCAAACACATAACTTCCAGGAGGTAAAATAATTAAATGTGGGAAAAAACTTAACAAACAAACAAATTGCTCGATATGCTCAACATTTCAGGTGCCATCTGTACAGAATGGAAAAAGGCCAACTTTAATGTTCACTAATTCTGACAAACGGTTGCGTTTAACATTTCCTCTCTCTAACAGGTTTTGCCTGATCCCAGAGTGTGCAAAACATTTTTAGAACATTTTGTTTTCAAAGATCCAAAGATGTATTTTTTTTTAAAACAAACATAAGTTTTATTTGTCTAATTGTCCAATTATGTGGGTAGAAGAGAAAAGTTGACTGATGTACATTGAGAACTTGGATTAACTGTTGGCCAGGAGGACTGAGGGATTGTAGATAAAGGTATGGATTTAGGAAAGAGCTGTTGTGACCCAGATAATAGACTAATAAAGTAATTGGGCAAAAAGCCCTTGTCCTACATTTAGATTCTGAACATAGCTCATTTTCTTTCCCTTCACCTGTTCTCCGATTTGTTGGCAACTCTACCAGAACAGCAGGGCAGAGATCAGAAACACAGCTTGTGGACTGAAAAGGTGAATTGCAAGCTGCAGCTCCATAGCACAGCGTGCTGACATGTTAACCTGCAGCATGCTGCGCTCTCTGCACTGGTGCACCATCAGCTGAACCTAGAGCATGGGTCTGCAATGCATCAATTCACTGCAGACTAGCTGCTTTTCTCACAAGCATCCTTGGATACGTACAGCATTACTGAAATGCATTGTTTCCCCGGAGATGGGGAGCGAATGGTGTATCATACCAAACACATTATGACAGGAAGGACAAAAAAAAAAAAAATCTGTTGGCAGATGTCTGGAAACAAACTGTTCATCTGGCCTTCATTTGGGGAATAGCAGGTGGCATATGAAGATTATTTTTCTTCAAGTGAAACAAATGATTAAACAGGGTAACTGTCATCTGTACTACACAAACTGTGAAAACGTAGACGCTGTATCGTCTTTCATTGGGAGTTCTGCATTCATGAACAACAATGTACTGGAAAATCAAACCCTCTTTGAGCACTGCTGTGAAACGATAGTATGACTAAAGATTGCCCAATTGCCTCATTGTGATGTCATTGCAGCTCCAATAATAGGACGGAAATTGGCTAAAAACAGCTGATGGGTTCCGATTTCATCAAGAAGGATAAACAACTGCGTAATGGTTTGGATGTGGTTTGTGTTTGTCCTTGAGTCCTCATTCAGTCATCTGCCAAATTAGAACGAGGGCACACCTCACATGCCTTACGCAGGTCAAGCCATTTTGTTGTTGACATTGTCAGGGACACATACATTTTGCACACTGCCCTTCACACCACCTTGTTAAACACCTGAGACTATTTAAAAAAACAAGGAGCAAGATGCAGCTGAATTTGGACACTGACAGTTACATTCATCACTCGTTATTTCACAAAATGGATTGAGAAGAAAAAGCCAAACAAATAAAATTAACAAATAAAATAAAGCCAAACAAATAGAATGCAACATAATGTTAAGCAGTATAAGTCTTATTCCTTCTTCAGATGTTCCGACCCAAAAAGTCATCTATCCATGTTCTCTAGGGATGCTGCCTGGCCTGCTGAGCGACTCCAGCATTTTGTGTCCATCTATGGTGTAAGCCAGCATTTTCAGCTCCTTGTTATTACATAGTCTTATTCAATGACAAAGCGACACTTTGCACCAACATCAATTTCAACAGTAAATATTAAGATCCTAACATTTAGACTTAAGTTAAATGCATCGAATCATATCTGTTGGGGTTAATCGTTCTCTCATTCACATAATGACACCGGAGGATAGACAGTTGTTTTATCAAACAAAAGTTTACAGAGAGTTGCACAGCATTTGTTTGGTCTGTGCCCTGCTGCCATACAGGGAGACTGCTTCTCCTCAGAGACAAAGAATCTCTGGAATGTTCCAGCATAAACTTTGCCGCAATATATACAAAAAGAGCCGTTGCCAATATGGAACAATCCTTAAAACAGCATGCACCCATTATCACCTATGCCATCTATATACGAAAAATCTCGTTTGATTGTTTGTTTGTTCCAGAACTACAGCCAAAACGGAGAGGGGAGAGGGGAGAGGGGAGAGGGGAGAGGAGGGGAGGGGAGGGGAGGGGGGAGGGGAGAGGGGAGAGGGGAGAGGGGAGAGGGGAGAGGGGAGGGCTGCACCAATGCAGGAGAGGTTTGGGCCCAACGGGTCCACTTGGTCTAGTATATTATCATTTATCAAAAAACATCAATACTTTTTATTTTATTTCAGTTTAATACCAGAAAGCTTGTATCTTGACGTCCGTTTGCAATTAAGAAATGAAATTATGATTTGAGTTGCTCATGTTTCAGTACCATACAAGATTCTAAAAATTCAAAAAGGCGACATTTGATATATTGACAGGTTTCTTTCTGTGCTATTATAATGAAGGTTGCAGCCCCATTTGCTCTAGGGTAGGAAGTTTCAGGAGGGGAGAGGGGAGAGGGGAGAGGGGAGAGGGGAGAGGGGAGAGGGGAGAGGGGAGAGGGGAGAGGGGAGAGGGGAGAGGGGAGAGGGGAGAGGGGAGAGGGGAGAGGGGAGAGGGGAGAGGGGAGAGGGGAGAGGGGAGGAGAGGGGAGGAGAGGGGAGGAGAGGGGAGGAGAGGGGAGGAGAGGGGAGGAGAGGGGAGGAGAGGGGAGGAGAGGGGAGGAGAGGGGAGGAGAGGGGAGGAGAGGGGAGGAGAGGGGAGGAGAGGGGAGAGGGGAGAGGGGAGGAGAGGGGAGAGGAGGGGAGAGGGGAGGGGAGAGGGGAGGGGAGGGGAGGGGAGAGGGGAGGGCTGCACCAATGCAGGAGAGGTTTGGGCCCAACGGGTTCACTTGGTCTAGTATATTATCATTTATCAAAAAACATCAATACTTTTTATTTTCTTTCAGTTTAACACCAGAAAGCTTGTATCTTGACGTCAGTTTGCAATTAAGAAATGAAATTATGATTTGAGTTGCTCATGTTTCAGTACCATACAAGATTCTAAAAATTCAAAAAGGCGACATTTGATATATTGACAGGTTTCTTTCTGTGCTATTATAATGAAGGTTGCAGCCCCATTTGCTCTAGGGTAGGAAGTTTCAGGAATTAGACCGAGAAACAGGGATGTGGTGGTGTATTCTCCACTTGCCTGGTTGTGGGCAGGACCAACAAATCTCAGTTAGCTTAACACCATCCAGGACAAAGCAACACCCAATCCCACCAAACGCAGGCTCGGCGATCGTTTCGCTCAACACCTACGCTCGGTCCGCGTTAACCAATCTGATCTCCCGGTGGCTGAGCACTTCAACTCCCCCTCCCACTCCCAGTCTGACCTTTCTGTCATGGGCCTCCTCCAGTGCCATAGTGAGGCCCACCGGAAATTGGAGGAACAGCACCTCATATTTCGCCTGGGCAGCTTGCAGCCCAGTGGTATGAACTGAGGAAGGGTCTCGATCCAAAACATCACCCATTCCTTCTCTCCCGAGATGCTGCCTGACCTGCTGAGTTACTCCAGCATTTTGTGAATAAATACCTTTGATTTGTACCAGCATCTGCAGTTATTTTTTTACACTTGCTGTTCCTTTAATGTTGTTATGTCTAAATTCGGAATCTTCTGAGGTGGCATGTTCCCCAGAAAGATTGTAGTGGTTCAAGGAGGCTGATCACCATGACCTTCTCAACAATATCTAGGAATGGCCAATAAATGGTGACACTCACATCTCAATGAAAAATCAATAGCCTAAAAGGCTTCCAACATTAATTCTGAATAAATTAAACACGTGGCAGAATTTTAAATACAAATCACAACGTTTACTCCACAAAACAATCCAATTGTCTGATACAAATGGATCAAAAGAAAACATTAAACTTGAGAATTAATGCACTTTTTCCACAGAATCATTGGGTTTTTTAAACTATCATTAAGTAAAATTTAAAGCTACTGGTCTTTGCCTTGTTGCAAGAAAGATAACCTCGCTTGAACTACAATAAATGATGAAAAAAATCCTTCCAAGCCTCGCCTGTTGCCTTTCTACTGCAGTGGAAGGAAATGGAAGATTCAATAATAACAACTCATAGAAATTACTGGGATTAACCTATTCCTAACTGCTACATAAAAAAAGGGTGCCAATCCCATTTAAAGAGACAAAATGTAATACAGTGTGCTGAATATATTGATTTCTCATTGCACTTACACAGACACAAATCTAAACTTGAATTAGAAGGGTTAAAAACAGAGTTGGTGCAATGGATTGGGTGACAATGGATTGCCGAGCAGTTTTGTAAAGTTAACTCGGGGTTAATATTGCAGCTTGAGCAGTTCGACAGAATTTCATCTCATTGATCTTCCTCCAGAAATATGTGACACATTTTTGCATTAATACAAAATCAAGGTCACTTCATTTGAATCCATTCGTGGCAATCAGATCCAACTGGAATGAAAGGCAATTTCCATCAAAATATCTCTTGAAAAATATGAAAGAATTTGGACTACCTTTAATGTGAATTGAATTGTGCACCCAACAAATTTCGATTTTTTAATTCCCATGGCCATAGGCAACAGCTACTCACACCAATAGTCTGAGGGAATTGTAAACCTTATACAACTGAATTAACAGCGTCACTGCTGTAGCTGAGGTCACTGACTTTATCTACTACCATTAATTCTGTTCCTGCTTAAACAGGCTGTGTCATTGTTGTTATGTAGCTCTAAAGTCATGCCAATAGCTCTCAACATTTACAACCAAAAAATTACATATGATGAGAGCACTTAAAAGATTCATAATGACACTGAAGTATAAAGTCATTTTTATCACTGAGTCACCCAGGACAGAATAAGTTCATCTGGCCCAACCTACCTGCCTGCCTCAGTTCTTTGAAAGGCCCATTCAATTTGTTCCACTCCTGATCTTTCCCTAAAATCCTGCAAATGTGTTACCTTTTGATAATGCATCTAATCTCCTTACCGTGAACTTCCAACACCCCCACTCCCCTTTACCCAATGCTGCCTCAAGCATGACTCATTTTTTCCTCATCCATCTCTGTTTTTGCTTCCAATTACAGGCACCTCACATGTGTTTCACATGTGTTTGATTTATGCGTCTTTGGAATAGCACTTATTTAATTAATACCAAAGCCTAATTTAAGCACTCATATTTTTGAAATAATATGCTCACATTTATGCTTGGCAACGCAGTTACATGCAATGCCTGGCAAGGTACTGTACAGATTAATTTATGCATTCTTGAGATACACACTGCTTTTCAAAAACATAACCCCTGCATAAAATGGCAGGTGGCTGTACTTTAAATCCATGTCTTCTTAATAATAATAATAATAATATTCATTTATTGTCGTTGCAACAAGTACAACGAAATTAAAAAATAGCAATCCTGACAGTGCGTAAAAACATATATGCAATAAATGCAAACAAATAAATACCAATATATTAAATACAAAAGTTTTAACAGTGTGACCTATTGCAGAAAGTAGTGTTCAGTTCTCGTATGGCCCTGGGGTAAAAACTGTTCTTGAGTCTGTTTGTTCGGGATTTGATCGACCTGAAACGTCGACCAGAGGGCAGAAGAACAAACAGACGGTGGCCAGGGTGGGATGGGTCTTTTATTATTTTGCCTGCTCTACTGAGGCAGCGTAGGCTGAACAGGTGCTCCAGGGAGGGCAGTGAGCAGCCGATGATCTTCTGGGCCGTCGTGATGACCCTCTGAAGGGCCTTCCTGTCCTTTTCTGAGCAGCTGGCATACCATGTGGTTATACAGTATGCCAGCACACTCTCGATGGAGCAGCGATAGAAGGACATCATGAGCTTCTCCTGCAGGTTGGTCTTCCTGAGGATCCTCAGGAAGTGGAGTCTCTGCTGTGCCTTCTTCACTGTGGTAATGGTGTTGGTAGACCAGGTAAGATCCTCTGCGATGTGCGTACCCAGGAACCTGAAAGCGGGTACCCTTTCCACACAGACCCCATTGATGTAGAGTGGGTCGTGTTCTGCACTGGTTTTCCTGTAGTCTATTATAAGTTCCTTTGTCTTGGAGGAGTTCAGGACAAGATTGTTCACTGAACACCATGCTGCCAGCCTTTGGATTTCATCCCTGTAGGCTGTCTCATCTCCTCCTGAGATGAGTCCAACCACAGTCGTGTCATCCGCGAACTTGATGATGGTGTTGGTGGGATGGGTGGGGGCGCAGTCGTGAGTGTAGAGGGAGTAAAGGATGGGGCTCAACACACAGCCCTGTGGTGAGCCGGTGCTCAGTGTAATGGTGGAGGAGAGGTGAGGGCCTATTTTGACGGTCTGGGGGCGGTTGGTCAGGAAGTCCTTGATCCATTGGCAGATGGTTTGGGAAAATCCAAGGTCAGAAAGTTTGGTAACCAGTCTGCTCGGGATGACTGTGTTAAAGGCAGAGCTGAAGTCTAGGAAGAGCATCCTCACATAGCTCCCCTGGTGTTCAAGGTGGGTCAGTGCAGTGTGAAGAGCAGTGGCGATGGCATCCCCTGTAGACCTATTTGCTCTGTATGCAAACTGGTATGGGTCGAAGGTGGGTGGGAGGCTGGCTTTGATGTGCTGCAGGACCAGCCTCTCGAAGCACTTTGTGATGACCGGTGTGAGTCCTACCGGACGGTAGTCGTTAAGGCCGCTGATGACAGACTTTTTCGGCAGTGGGATGATTGTGGCGGACTTCAGGCAGAGGGGGATGGTGGATTTTAAAAGGGACAGGTTGAAGATTTTTGTGAAGACCTCAGATAATTGGTCTGCACATTCCTTCAGCACTCTGCCCGTCACACCATCGGGGCCTGCAGCTTTCCTGGGATTCACTGCTCTGAGCACGCGCTTAACATCATTCTCCTGCACAGTGAAGATGTGGTTGTCAGTTGCTGGAGAGGGTGTTATGTCTGCCACTGTAGCTTTCACCTCGAAATGAGCAAAGAAACAGTTAAGTTCCTCTGTCAATGATGCGTCGCCGTCGGCAGTCGTGCGGTTGCTGGTCTTGTAGTTGGTGAGATGCTGGATGCCTTGCCATACCCACCGTGGGTCATTGTTGGTGAAGTGGTCCTCAATCTTCCTCTTGTAGGATGCTTTGGCATCCTTGATGCCTCTCTTCAGGTTGGTTCTAGCAGCACTGTATAGAGCTCTATCACTAGACCTGAAGGCGGTGTTACGGTCCTTGAGGAGAGACCTGACATCCTTCGTCATCCAGGGCTTCTGATTGGGATACAACCGGATACGTTTGTCGACGTTGACATTGTCAACACAGTTTTGAATATAGCAGAGTACAGCTGATGTGTACTCCTCCAAGTCCTGATCCTCAAAAATATCCCAGTTGGTCCTTTCGAAGCAATCCTGCAGCTGTGAGGAAGCTCCTTCAGGCCATGTCTTAACAGTCTTTATGGTGACTGGAGCTTTCCTCCTGAGTGGGGTGTATGCTGGAGTTAAGAATATGGACAGGTGATCTGACTGCCCTAGGTGTGGTAGTGGTGCTGACCTGAAACCCTTCTTAATGTTAGAATAAACCTTGTCTAGTGTGTTTTCTTCCAGTGGTGACAATCTTTTCATGTTTATTCTTTCCAAATCTCTAGTATTAAATGGACTCTGTACTTTCTCCATTCTCTTGTCTAAAGAACATAAAGCAGAAACATGACCCCTCAACCATTCTTTGCCTTAAAATGAGACCATGATTGAAATCATACATCCACACTATTTTTCGACAATCCCAATTATTCCCTTAATCCACCAAAAGATTAATGGTTAATGTAAACTCAAATTGAGTAGGGTCCACAGCTCTTGCAAAGTTATAAAGCTACACAGAAGGAAACAGGCCCTTTGGCCCAAATTGTCCATGCCAACCCAGTTGCCTCAGCTATACCCACTTTACTGCATCTGGCCCACATCCCTCCAAATCTTTGCTATCCAGGATGTCAAGTTCCAACAGTTCACAGTATTTATCGTTTCCAGCATGCCAAGAAAGGCATATTACTCAACAAGAAAATTGCTTCTTATTTCATCCAAATACAAGTCTCTTCTCTGTTGTGTAACCCGTCAACCGAATGAATAAACTTAAATGAGATGAAAACTACAGAACACCTGGTTTAGTCTAACTGAAGGCCTATATAATTACACCTTGAAATCGTTATTCATAAAATCCAAGACTCTTGTAATAAAGGCTAACCTATCATTAGCTTCCCTTATTTCTTGCTGTGTTAGCATATTTGCATTCTACAATTCACGAATAATGACACCAAACCAACTCTATGGTAACAATTACTTGTCCCTCACCTTTTAAAAAAAATCTTGCTTGCTTTTCAATTGTTCAAATTCAACTAAAACTTCAGGTGGTTTTTAAAAAAAAAAAAAGGGTCTTTAACATAATGGAACATCCTCTAAAATTTACTCTGAGTTTTAACAAAAAGAGTTGAGAGCGAGTCCCAGAGATAGGCGGTATGGTGCCCAGAAGATGCTCTCAGTGTGGAGTGTGCACAACCTGTCTGTGACCTTGTGGGTTGCTCTGGGTAAGCAGGTTCTTGAAGATGTGCAGGAAGGTCAATACGATACTACACTGCCCCTTGATGTAGGCAAGTGGCAAAGGAATCAATACAAAAATAATTTAACGGGCATGTGAGAGAGAATAAATTGCAGGGCTAACAGAGAATGAGAGGGACTTGGGGGATTTCTTTGCTTGCAGCTGGTGTGGATTTAATGGGCCACATGTAATATGTTATTTGTGTGTAATAAATATGTACTGTGGCCAAAGGGGTAAGTTTAGGCTGTTTCTTAAAGGGATGATAAGCAAAGAAATTGAGTTCTAGGAGATTTTATGTCAGAGCGAAATGATTACATGTGCCAATAGACAATAGGCGCAGGAGTAGGCCATTCAGCCCTTCGAGCCAGCACCGCCATTCAATGCGATCATGGCTGATCACTCTCAATCAGTACCCCGTTCCTCACCTTCTCCCCATACCCCCTCACTCCGCTATCCTTAAGAGCTCTATCCAGCTCTCTCTTGAAAGCATCCAACGAACTGGCCTCCACTGCCTTCTGAGGCAGAGAATTCCACACCTTCACCACTCTCTGACTGAAAAAGTTCTTCCTCATCTCCGTTCTAAATGGCCTACCCCTTATTCTTAAACTGTGGCCCCTTGTTCTGGACTCCCCCAACATTGGGAACATGTTTCCTGCCTCTAATGTGTCCGATCCCCTAATTATCTTGTATGTTTCAATAAGATCCCCCCTCATCCTTCTAAATTCCAGTGTATACAAGCCTAATTGTTCCAGCCTTTCAACATACGACAGTCCCGCCATTCCGGGAATTAACCTAGTGAAACTACGCTGCACGCCCTCAATAGCAAGAATATCCTTCCTCAAATTTGGAGACCAAAACTACACACAGTACTCCAGGTGCGGTCTCACCAGGGCCCGGTACAACTGTAGAAGGACCTCTTTGCTCCTATACTCAACTCCTCTTGTTATGAAGGCCAACATTCCATTGGCTTTCTTCACTGCCTGCTGTACCTGCATGCTTCCTTTCAGTGACTGATGCACTAGGACACCCAGATCTCGTTGAACATCCCCTCTTCCTAACTTGACACCATTCAGATAATAATCTGCCTTTCTATTCATACTTCCAAAGTGAATAACCTCACACTTATCTACATTAAACTGCATCTGCCATGTATCCGCCCACTCACACAACCTGTCCAAGTCACCCTGCAGCTTTATTGCATCTTCCTCACAATTCACACTACCCCCCAGCTTAGTATCATCTGCAAATTTGCTAATGGTACTTTTAATCCCTTCATCTAAGTCATTAATGTATATCGTAAATAGCTGGGGTCCCAGCACCGAACCTTGCGGTACCCCACTGGTCACTGCCTGCCATTCCGAAAGGGACCCATTTATCCCCACTCTTTGATTTCTGTCTGTCAACCAATTTTCTATCCATGTCAGTACCCTACCCCCAATACCATGTGCTCTAATTTTGCCCACTAATCTCCTATGTGGGACCTTGTCGAAGGCTTTCTGAAAGTCGAGGTACACCACATCCACTGACTCTCCCCTGTCAATTTTCCTAGTTACATCCTCAAAAAATTCCAGTAGATTTGTCAAGCATGATTTCCTCTTCGTAAATCCATGCTGACTCGGAATGATCCTGTTACTGCTCTCCAAATGCTCAGCAATTTCGTCTTTTATAATTGACTCCAGCATCTTCCCCACCACTGATGTCAGACTAACTGGTCTATAATTACCCGTTTTCTCTCTCCCTCCTTTCTTAAAAAGTGGGATAACATTTGCTATCCTCCAATCCACAGGAACTGATCCTGAATCTATAGAACATTGAAAAATGATCTCCAATGCTTCCACTATTTCTAGAGCCACCTCCTTAAGTACCCTGGGATGCAGACCATCAGGCCCTGGGGATTTATCAGCCTTCAGTCCCATCAGTCTACCCAAAACCATTTCCTGCCTAATGTGGATTTCCTTCAGTTCCTCCATCACGCTAGGTTCTCCGGCCCCTAGAACATTTGGGAGATTGTGTGTATCTTCCTCAGTGAAGACAGATCCAAAGTAACGGTTTAACTCGTCGGCCATTTCTTTGTTCCCCATAATAAATTCCCCTGCTTCTGTCTTCAAGGGACCCACATTTGCCTTGACTATTTTTTTCCTCTTCACGTACCTAAAAAAACTTTTGCTATCCTCCTTTATATTATTGGCTAGTTTACCCTCGTACCTCATCTTTTCTCCCCGTATTGCCTTTTTAGTTAACTTTTGTTGCTCTTTAAAAGAGTCCCAATCCTCTGTCTTCCCACTTCTCTTTGCTATGTTATACTTCCTCTCCTTAATTTTTATGCTGTCCTTGACTTCCCTTGTCAGCCACAGGTGTCTCTTACTCCCCTTAGAGTCTTTCTGCCTATTTGGGATAAATTGATCCTGCAACCTCTGCATTATTCCCAGGAATACCTGCCACTGCTGTTCTACCGTCTTCCCTGCTAGGGCCTCCTTCCAGTCAATTTTGGCCAGCTCCTGCCTCATGCCTCTGTAATCCCCTTTGCTATACTGTAATACTGACACTTCCGATTTTCCCTTCTGCCTTTCCATTTGCAGAGTAAAACTTATCATGTTGTGATCACTGCCTCCTAATGGCTCTTTTACCTCTAGTCCCCTTATCAGATCAGGATCATTACACAACACTAAATCCAGAATTGCCTTCTCCCTGGTAGGCTCCAGTACAAGCTGTTCTAAGAATCCATCTCGAAGGCACTCTACAAACTCTCTTTCCTGGGGTCCATTTCCAACCTGATTTTCCCAGTCTACCTGCATGTTGAAATCTCCCATAACCACTGTAGCATTACATTTGTGACACGCCAATTTTATCTCCTGATTCAACTTGCACCCTATGTCGAGGCTACTGTTTGGGGGCCTATAGATAACTCCCATTAGGGTCTTTTTACCCTTACAATTCCTCATTTCTATCCATACTGATTCAACATCTCCTGATTCTATGTCACCCCTTGCAAGCAGAGCAACCCCACCCCCTCTGCCCACCTGTCTGTCTTTTCTATACGTTGTGTACCCCTGAATATTCAGTTCCCAGCCCTGGTCCTCTTGTAGCCATGTCTCAGTGATCCCTACAACATCATACTTGCCCATGACTAACTGCGCGCATTTAAGTACAACACTTTAACTTCTGTATTTACCTCCCCTCTCACATCGGTCACAATTGGCCCTGCCCTTAATCTCTTTTCCCCTCTAGAACTTCTGTTCCCATTCTTCCGAGAGTCTTCTGCAATATCTCCTGTATTCCCTTTAACCTCATCTTCATATTCACAATTTGTTAACCCCTCCCCCCCACTACTTAGTTTAAAGCCACAGGTGTCGCACTAGCAAACCTGCCTGCCAGAATGTTTGTCCCCCTGCTGTTAAGATGTAACCCGTCCCTTTTGTACAAGTCACCCCGAGCCCAGAAGAGATCCCAGTGGTCCAGAAATCTAAATCCCTGCTCTCTGCACCAGCCCTTCAGCCATAAATTCATACCCTCTATCTCTCTGTTCCTGGCCTCACCAGCACGAGGTACCGGTAGCAGTCCAGAGATAACCACCTTCGACGTCCTACTTCTCAGTCTTTTTCCTAACTCTCTAAACTCCCGCTGTAGCACCTCCTTCCTCTTCCGCCCGACGTCATTCGTGCCCACGTGCACAACGACTTCAGGTTGATCGCCTCCCTCACTAGGATTTTCTGAAGCCGGTCCGTGATGTGCTGAACCCTGGCACCAGGGAGGCAACAGACCATCCTCAAGTCCCTCCTGCTGCCACAGAATCTTCTGTCCGTCCCTCGGACGATGGAGTCACCCACCACTACGGCTCTTCCTGACTTCGGTCTCCCCTGTCGAGTATCCTTGCCAACAGGTCCGCCACTCGCCACAATATACACATTCTTTAGGAAACTGCTTGACGTACAATTCAGAATATACCAAGCCCATGATTTTACTATTGAGTCTTCCCAGTGTTTTGCCTGTCAATGCATGGGGAATCTAAGATATGCCCAGCAGCATCAACATGCATGTTTCACTGATAACATGAGGGGCCCAAGTGCATGGTACTTTAGCACAATTTAATAGGCAAGCGACCAGCATTCAACAAATTACCAACTCCCTTCATGGCCCCTAACCCTCCAAAGTAATTGCAAACTTGATTATGTTCCAAAAGTTACTCACAACCAAACCCACCCAGACCCGACCCTTATGTCCCAATTTTCTCCAACCCACTTTCCTCTTTTATGCCTCTCTACCCTACAATACATTGAACAAGTTAATCAATGACTTATGGAAAATCTAAAGGAACTCTTTTGAGCAAAGTATCAGAGATGGTGGAGCCTCTGTCTCACAGCACCAGAGACCCGAGTTCAATCCTGTCCTCAGGTGCTGTCTGTGTGGTATTTGCATGTTGTTCCTGTGACCTTGCGGATTTTCCTTCCCATTCCCAAAGACTTGCAGGTTGGTAGGTTATTTGGGTAGCACGGTGGCGCAGCGGTAGAGTTGCTGCCTTACAGCGAATGCAGCGCCGGAGACTCAGGTTCGATCCTGACTACGGGCGCCGTCTGTACGGAGTTTGTACGTTCTCCCCGTGACCTGCGTGGGTTTTCTCCGAGATCTTCGGTTTCCCCCCACACTCCAAAGACGTGCAGGTATGTTGGTTAATTGGCTTGGTAAATGTTAAAAACATTGTTCCTAGTGGGTGCAGGATAGCGTTAATGTGCAGGGATCGTTGGTTGGCGCGGACCCGGTGGGCTGAAAGGACCTGTTTCCGTGCTGTATCTCTAAACTAAACTGGCCTCTGTAAAGTGATTAAGTATAAACGGATAGCTGATGGATGTGGTGGTTAGCACAGCCTCGGTGGGCTGAAGGACCACTAATCACTCTATGACCCTATAACATAACATCCTTGCTTTTGTACTCTAAATTGAACTGGCTGGAAAATGGATGTTAAGTTAGTGATGCTATATTCACCATGTTGGACAGTATGCCTCCACTCTTCACGGATCCGGTCACTGCCTTGTACAGAGTTTGGAGCCCATCGTTCTCAGTGTGGCTGCCTCAATCAGTGCATCTTTCCAACCCAGCTACCTCACAGCTTCCAGTGCAGGAGAAGCATACCTTGCTGCATGTGTGGTGCAGTGGACCATCGCAGTGCTAATGGGGCCGTCTGTCTTCAACACATTCGTCCTTCCTCGTGGAGTACAAGTGTTTCCACGGAGTAAGAATCTTCACTATGGATGACGGACACCGTGACCGCTCCACTGGCCTTGCTGTCAGCCAGCCCAGAACAGTGTTGTTGATCCAAGCTACCACAACACAGGGCTTTTCAAGGCATCAACAGAACATCGACCAAAATCACGTCACCAAATTCCATTTGTTCAACATATATTGACTGTTCCCCCACACTCTAGTTAAAACCATAATTATCTGGACTAATTATGGACTCAGAGGGACTTCTGAATGTACTGGTGCCGGAATATTGACAAGCCATTTTCAGAGAAGCAATGAATATTCCACACTGTGAAACATAATAAAATTAGGTCTGAAGAAAGGTGTCGACCCGAAACGTCACCCATTCCTTCTATCCAGAGATGCTGCCTGTCCCGCTGAATCACTCCAGCTTTTTGTGTCTATCCTCCATTTATAAAGCTCCTTTAACACTGCAGTAATGTCCCAAGGCACTTTACAGAAGGAGCTGACACAAAAAATAAATAACGCCAAGCTGTTTTTGTCTACTAATTCACTTTTCAGAATGCGGGCATCCCTGGCAAGTCGATTAATTATTGCCCATGCGTACGTTCCCTGGGGAAGGGCGGCAATGAGTCACCAAACCGTTCCGTCCTACTTGTAAAGGCACTCCCAGTGTGGTCCGGAAAGCAATTCCAGGATTTAGATGATGAAATATATTGTGGTTCCTCCTTCAGCAAGTCAGGATGATGTACGACTTCGAGGGGAACCTGCAGGTGGTGGCTTTCCCAGGGGCCTGAAAGCATTGTCCCTCTTAGCAGTGTAAGTGGTGGGTTTGCATGGCGCTGTTGGACTGACCCGTTGTGGATGGTGCCCGTTGTAACCAATGTGCACCAGAGGTGGACCAGTGATGGAGGGATTGAATGTAGAGTGGATGGTGGGTGGGACGTCAATCGGGTGGCCTGCTTTTTCCTGGATAGTATTGAGCTCCTTGAGTGTTGTGGAGTTGCATTCACCCAGGCAACACTCCTTACAGGTGGTGGAAAGGGTTTGAAGTGTCAGAAGGCGAGTTATTTACTGATGGACAGCCAGCCTCTGACCCGCTCTTGTGGAGAGAACATTTCTGTAGCTGGTCCAGTTGTGTTTCTGGCTAATGGTGATCCCAAGCTTGTTGAAAGGAGGGGGACTCTGTGACGGTCGTGGCAATGAACATCAAGCATAGATAGTCACTCACTTTTCTTGGAAGTGGCATTGCATCACATTTTGTGTTGCAAATGTTACCTGCCGTTCATCAGCCCAAACCTGAATGTTGCCCAAATCTCAGTGTGTGCATACATAGGCAGCTTCATTTGCTATGATTGAACATAGCGCTCAATGATACTGAACCCATTTATGTAAGAAAATAACTGCAGATGCTGGTACAAATTGAAGGTATTTATTCACAAAATGCTGGAGTAACTCAGCAGGTCAGGCAGCATCTCAGGAGAGAAGGAATGGGTGACGTTTCGGGTCGAGAGTCTTCTTCAGTCTCAAGAAGGGTCACCCATTCCTTCTCTCCTGAGATGCTGCCTGACCTGCTGAGTTACTTCAGCATTTTCTGAACCCATTTATAAACACTTGGGTCTTCTTTGCCTTCATGATTTGTGAGGGCAGCACAATGGCACAGCGGTAGAGTTGCTGCCTTACAGCAACAGAGACCAGGGTTCGATCCTGACTACGGGTGCTGTCTGTACGGTGTTTGTACGTTCTCCACTTGACCACGTGGGTTTTCTCCGAGTGCACTGCTTTCCTCCCACACTCTAAAGATATACATGTAGGTTAATTAGCTTTGGTAAAAATTGTAAATTGTCCCAAGGGCGGCACGGTAGCGCAGCGGTAGAGTTGCTGCTTTACAGCGAATGCAGCGCCGGAGACTCAGGTTCGATCCTGACTACGGGTGCTGCACTGTAAGGAGTTTGTACGTTCTCCCCGTGACCTGCGTGGGTTTACTCCGAGATCTTCGGTTTCCTCCCACACTCCAAAGACGTACAGGTATGTAGGTTAATTGGCTGGGTAAATGTAAAAATTGTCCCTAGTGGGTGTAGGATAATGTTAATGTACGGGGATCACTGGGCGGGATCACTGGGCGGCACGGACTTGGAGGGCCGAAAAGGCCTGTTTCCGGCTGTATGTATATGATAAGTGCGTTGGATAATGTTAGTGTACCGGGACGATTGCTGGTGTAGAGTCGGAGGGCCGAAAGGCCTGTTTCAGCGCTGTATTTTTATGCTAAAGTAAACGAAAGTAACATTTATGTGCTTATCTAGTTAGTTTCTAAATATACCTGCTTCCCCCCACTCACTCAAGGTACAGGTTTCGCGCTACGGCAGGTCAGGAAATGATGTGAACAGTAGAAATGCAGATACGGTTTGACACAAGTCTCCAGAGCAGGCTCAAATGAATAGGGAACAGGATCTAAAGGGCTGAAAATGGGATAGTTTACATGATCAATTGAGATTGTACAATATCATCAAACAAAACGGGTCGAGACCCTTCATCAGGGACCTTCATCAGCAATAAAGTGTGTAAGAAGGAACTGCAGATGCTGGTTTACACCGACGATAGACGCAAAATGCTGGAGTAACCCAGCGAGTAAGGCAGTATCTCTGGAGAAAAGGAATAGGGACACAAAATGCTGGATGAAGGGATCCTGATGAAGGGTCTTGACCCAAAATGTCACCTATTCCTTTTCTCCAGAAATGCTGCCTGTCCAGCTGAGTGACTCCATTTTGTGTCCCTTCTGGTAGACTTGATGAAGGAGTGCCTGTTGCACAGAGTGTACTTTTTCTTTTTACAGAATTCCTTGTGGGCTTGAGGCAAATGCTCTCTCTTCCTTGAAGAAGCCTCTGGTCTCCCTTCCACCACTTGAAGCACCTCTCCAATCCCAGCAACGACCAGCAGATTTTCCTGACTCTCCAGCAGCCAAATCTTCAACCTTTTCCCACCAGACTAAGCCCAGTCACAGGTTCATTTTAACCTTTGTGAAAGACCTTGTTAACAAATATTAAAACAGTTCCCAAATGATTAGGCAAGTCTGCTTCAAAGGCCTACCCCATTTTGTTTGCTGATCATTACTCTCTTCGTCCATCTAATCATTAACCAATTGTGAGTTTAGTTATTACATCAGTGATACCTAAAAATCATCAAGATTGAAATAGATCTAATTATTTTAAGTTGACTAATTTGAATTAATTTGGTCTCACCCATTGTGTCTAGAATCCTTATCTATCTTGTTCAACGTGAACAGTTGGGCCGAAGACTCTGATTCCATGCTGTATGACTCATAAAACCAAGTTATAAAAGAGTTAAGAAATGCAAAACCCATCAATATAATTGCTCAACTATCCGACGACTTTGCTGTGCCTATGGCTAAAAAGTCCATTTATCAATAAAGGTCACTGCTCATCAATCCCTGTGAATGGTTTCAAATTTGATGAAGGTCACTTAACATTAATGGTTGTCAAGGGTCATAAAGTCAGGATGTTCTGGCTATAATTATAGTGTTTAACTTGAACTTCCATTGGTGGGCGAGACCAGGACAAAGGATCATAAACATAAGCTAGTCGTTAAGTCATTCTAAGAGGGAATTTAGAGGAAACTTCTCAATGAGAGATTAGTTGGATTGTGGATCTCACTCCCACAAAGCATCATTAAGTTGAAGACTTTGCATCGATTTAAGACGACGGCAGGACAAGAAATGATGTGAACAGTAGAAATGCACAAGTCTCCGGAGCAGGCTCAAATGAATAGGGAACAGGATCTAAAGGGCTGAAAATGGGATAGTTTACATGATCAACTGAGATTGTACAATATCATCAAACAAAATGAGTCGAGACCCTTCATTAGGGACCTTCATCAGCAATAAAGTGTGTAAGAAGGAACTGCTGGTTTACACCGACAATAGACACAAAATGCTGGAGTAACCCAGCGAGTAAGGCAGTATCTCTGGAGAAAAGGAATAGGGACACAAAATGCTGGATGAAGGGATACTGATGAAGGGTCTCGACCCAAAATGTCACCTATTCCTTTTCTCCAGAAATGCTGCCTGTCCAGCTGAGTGACTCCATTTTGTGGTCTAAAGCATGCAATAAATATGAAGGGATTTTGAATCACTGAAAGAACATTAGTCTTAAGCCATGCAGTCTATTCGCAGTTTACCATGAAATAGATCCATTCTAGTGTTACCAATAAGTAAATTTTATGCAAGCAACAATGTGCGGTTACAGCATCAGATTGGAAAAGCTGAAATATTGTGTACCTTCAACCATGCTGAAATAAACATTTCACACAATATTGCCTCCAGCCAGAGGCAAAGTGATTAACCCTGGTCCATGCCAATTAGTCAGTATATCTGTTTGGGAAACAACCAATGCTGAATATGAATATCAAATAAGCCATGCAGGAAAAAAAATCAACCTGGGTTATTAGCTGGTGATCGTTTTAAATAGCGTTTTATCGTGGTACTCTACTTAGCTGAACAAGCATAGTTAAACGATTATGCTGGCAATCAGCTCAAAGATTAGATTTATGTCCCACATTAAAGGATACTGTGCTCCGAGTCTCCGAACCTTACCATTGTGAACAGACTTTAAGAGAAGAAAACAATTTCAGAGAGTCAGCATTTCTAGTATTTCCAGCTCACAATTCTAGCATTTCGTTTTCTTTCATCTGGTAATATTTTGTTTCGTTTCGTTGGGTTGCTGTTGTCTAAATTACTTAAATTATTGCATCGTATGGGAGGCGCATTCCCAATCTCGTTGTACCCCTGGGTACAATGACAATAAAGATATATTGTATTGTATTGTATTGTATTTCTTTTGTCACTTTACCACTTTCATCGCATCATAATGTTCTCTGTTCCCCTCTCCACTTCATTTGCATCTTAAACGTCGATTTGTACCTGTAATTTTTCCTCAGCTCCAATGGAAGATCACAAGCCCAAAATGTTGAGGTTCAAGTCCACAACTCTCTGAAAGTGGCAACACTACCAGAAGGCACTTGGTATGCTTGCTGTCACCGATCAAGGCGTAGAGTGCAATAATCAGGAAATCACAATGCAGCTCCATAAGACTTTAGTTCGGCGACATTTGGAGTACAGTGTGCAATTCCGGTCGCGTTACAGGAAGGATGTGGAGGCAGAGGATGCTTACAAGAATGAAGCCTGGATTAGGAGGTATTAGTTATAGGAAGAGGTTGGGCAGACTTGGATTGTTTTTTCTGGAACGCTGGAGGTCGCAAGGAGACCGTATATAAAATTATGAGACCCTTGGATAGGGCAGACAGTCAGAATCTTCTTCCCAGGATGGAAAAATCAAACACTGAAAGATATCTCTTTAAGGTGAGAGGGGCAAAGATTAAAGAAGATGCTGTTAAGGATCATGCCATTGTATGCCTTCCCCATATATTTGACCTCCTAAAGGGCAACACCCCACAGTTGCTCGGATCATCTGCCATTTCCCGTCTATTTTTATAGCTGATCAATATCCCACTGTATACATTGATGGTCTTCCTCATAGTCTGTGACCTAGCACTCTTTGTGTCATCTGCAAACTTACAAACCAACCCGTCTACATTTACTTCGAAATCATTTATATACGTCACAAACAGCCGAGGTCCATCACACATCCCTGTGGAACTCTACCGGTCATAGACCTCCAGCCTGAACATTGTTCTTCCACCCTAACCCTCAGTCTTCTATCAGTAAGACAGTTCCAAAAGAATACGACTGAGTCACTATTAATCCCACGCATCTTAATGTTCTGGATCAGCCTACCATGGGAGACTTTATTAAATGCATTGCTAAAGTCCATGTGGACAACATCCAATGCGCTATCCTCATCAATCATTTCCATCACCTCCTCAAAAAACTCGATCAAGTTAATAACCCATGACCTGCCATGTACAAAGCTATGCTGACTGTCGCTAATTAACTCATTCTCTGCCAAATGGCAGTAAATCCTATCCCAACAAATCCTCTCCAATAGTATTCCTACCATTGATGTGAGGCTCACCAGACTATAATTCCCTGGCTTCCCTCTACTTCCCATTTTAAATAAAGGAACAGCATTCTCCAATCCTCCGGAACCTCGTCTGTGGCTGGAGAAGGTGCAAAGATCTTCACCAAGGCTCCTGCAAGCTCCTCTCTTACCTCTCTCAATAACCTGGCATAGATCCTTTCAGGTCCTGGGGATCTGTCTACCTTAATGCTCTTCAAGAGATGTCCAACATCTCCTCCTCTTTAATCTCAAACTGCCCTTGAGATGTCCATCTCACTATCCTCCATGTCTTTCTCCTAGGTGAAAACAGATGCAAAGTACTCGTTTAGTACCTCACTTCCGGACTTCCAAGGGCAGATTCCCTCTTTTACACTGGAATGGTCCTATCTACTTCCTGGTTATCCTCTTGCTTTTAATATAGGTATAAAAAACGTTCAGATTTTCTTTAATCTGACTCACCAAAGCCATTTTGTGGCCCATTTGGTCCTTCTAATCGGCTGCTTAAGTTCTTTCCTCCTTTCTTTATATCTCCCTAAGCCCCTGTATTTAGCCAGAGGCTACATATAAGAGGACTAGATACCAGGCAAGTAATATAAAATGATCCAGTGAACGAGGGTGTTGAGGTAGGGATGGGTGTTATCAGCGCATATCAATAAAGCTACAGATAAACACAAAAAGCTGGAGTAACACAGCGGGCCAGACAGCATCTCTGGAGAAAAGGAATAGGTGGCGTTTCAGGTTGAGACCCTTCTTTGGCCTGACATGTCACCTATTCCTTTTCTCCAGAGATGCTGTCTGACCCCCTGAGTTACTCCAGCTTTTTGTGTCCATCTTCGGTTTAAACCAGCATTTGCAGTTTCTTCCTGCACATCAATAAAACCACCACTGAATCACATCTATGGAAAATGCGACAGTGTCTAAGGATGGTGTTGTGGAGAGGCAGATTCACAACATATGGCCAAATCCTGCTTCGATTTCATATATATATATATCCTTGAACCAGTATCCTTAACTCTATTTTCGTGCTCGACGCAGATAATCTGTTTTCCTTTAGTACAAAATCTAATCACATTCAAGGCCGAAATAGATCGTGATGCAGCATTCACAGCTCCCCAGTGTGGAAAATTACAAAATTTCACAACCCGTTGAGAATACCATCCTCCTTAACCCGGTCATAAATTGCAGATCCTTTATCCTGAGACAGTGTCCTTTAATTCATCGTTGTTAACAGCACATGCAAGGAAGGTTAGGACAGATCCCAAAAGACCAAAGTAATCGTGTCAGAGCAGTGTAATGTTATTGTCCTGCCACTCACTGGCCAATAAACAGTCAAAATGTAGAAACCAGAAACTGCAGATACTGGTTTACACAAAAACACACAATGTGCTGGAGTAACTCAGCTGGTCAGGCAGCATCTCAGGAGAACATGGAGAGGTGACGTTTCATGTGTCATAGGGCAAGGCGTAGAGTGTAATAATCAGGAAGTCACAATGCAGCTTCATAGGACTTTGGTTAGGCAACATTTGTAATATAGTGTGCAATTCTGGTCTCTTCATCAGACTGATTATCGGGGGGGGGGGAATAAGCTGGTAGAGAGAAGAGGCAGGACTATGCGAGGGAAGTAAGAGGCGGACAGGGCGGGGGGGGGGGGGGTTTAATAGGCAGATGGTTCCAACAAAGAACCAAGATAAAAGCAAGCACAGGGAAAACTGATTGACGAGTTGCAAACTGTGATCCTGAGGAACAAATGTAGGAGGAGAGGGAGAGGGAAGGCAGAAATAGAACCTATTTCTCCCTTCCCCCTCCATTCCTTCCTCTGGCTTCAGTTTGTCTCACACCTTCTGCTTTTAAGCCTTTGTCCCAACCATTGCCTTTCAAATAAAAACTCTCGCTTGTAGCCACACCTGCCACACCTTTTATTCACAAAATGCTGGAGTAACTCAGCAGGTCAGGCAGCATCTCAGGAGAGAAGGAATGGGTGACGTTTCGGGTCGAGACCCTTCTTCAGACTGATGTACCACCTGGTACCACCTGCCACACCTTGTCACTTTGTCCTGCCTCTCCTCTCTCCCAGCTTTCTTTCCCAACCCCCCAACTACAATCAATCTGAAGAGGGTCCAGACATGAAACATCACCCATCCACGTTCTCCTGAGATGCTGCCAAACCCGCTGTTACTCCAGCACTTTGTGTCCTTCAAGCAGACAGTTCCTCAATTCCCGACAAAACACTGCATTCTTTGATTGACCCCTACTTGCCTCCCCCTCCTCCCCCCCCCTTCCTCCCCCCCACTCCTCCCTCCCCCCCAACCCACCTCCAACTTCCTAGGGCATCCAAACAGTATTAGGAATTGTCAAATGCTGGAATATTCCTGTGGGTGTGACAATGTCTTCCTTTCAGTCTCACCTCGAAACATAATAGCCTAGGTGTTAGAAATTAACAGTATTATTCACTATTTGCTGCTATTTAGTCACAAGGCAATTGCATACTACAGTCTCCTGTTTCTCAACTTGTAGCAACAGCTGCTGCATTTAGCACCTGATCATCACAACTATCCCTCTGTGTTGCAGAAATCTAGTCACTCTCTCCATGTCTGTTTGGCTCCAAATTTCTTGCCACGCCTAAAGAGAGAACGCTCCTGGCAGCCAAGGTTTTGATCAGCCAAGGTGGTTCTTGCTGAGTGATTCAGTTAGTCAGCAGAACCCCAGTGAGCTAAAAAGAACGCGGGAACAGGATCCATCAGGTTTATAAAGAGCCTGGAATAAAACAGTGAGTCAGGTGCCAAACCATTGGGAATTCCAAACAATAGGAGCCGAAGTTTTACTCTGCACGTTCACCACAAACAATTGGGAGAACAAATTTCTATCCCACGATCTCTATTACTCTTCTGCAATGCTGTTGAGGAACATCAAATGTCCAATGAAAGCATTAGAAAAAATTGCCAATTAGGATGTAACATATTCCTATATCAATTTAATATTATCAGTACTATATATATCTCCACACATATATAACACACACACACATATGTTTATACACATATATCATATATACATATGTGTATTATATATCCACACACACATGTATATATACACATATATATATATCATATACACACACATATTATATATATATATATATACACACATCTATATAATATACATACGTACATATATTAGATAAGGGAACTTAAATACTGAAAGTAGTAATAACAATACTCGTTTTCATGAAAGGCCGGAAAGAATCAGCAGACATGCAACTTAAAGTAAACCAAAACGAATATGGGAGAATATTAGTTTTGTCAAGTAATCCAGAGGAATCGAATTAAAAATCAGAGGGATACAGAATTCAACCAAAAATTATAAGAAAACATTTTTAAAAAGTGACCACATGGCACTGAATTATCAAAAAAAACTAACCGATAAACAAAACTCTTCAACACGAAACCTAACCCAGTACTGCCTACGTGGGTCTCGCCCATCAAAGCCACATAGGCCTAGAAACTCCGACATGTGACACTGTTTTGTTCTGCTCCAAATGAAACAACAAATGATGACAAAGTATACTGGATCACAAAGCAAATTCTGTCGTGTGAGACGTCGTCTTCATTTTATGCAGTCCCTCAGGATCAACAATAACTGGCATTCACTCTGTCTTTGTGGGTTCTGGGGTGACTGATGAGACCGATACGAGTGAGAACCAAAAACTGTTCCATAGCTGGGCAGAGGAGAGCAGCGGGTAGGTGGGCTGTGAGGCAGTGCATTCATTTTCTCAATCGTGCTGAGTCCATTCCCAAGGACTAAAGATTGTCAATGCCTTCTGAATGGTCTCACCATTTTGATGAGCCATGGGGTTGAGCTTCCCAGAATTCAAACGGGATATTATGGCGAGTCCGAAAACTTGTTGGTTGTAGAAGAAGTTTATTGCAGCCGCAATATTCGAATACAGAGTTAAACAACAAGGTAAAGGACAACCATCAAAAACTTACTGTCTTCTTCGAAGACTTCGCCGAACTGATATATCTGGCGCCAAAAGCGCACATGACCACGCTGGCCAATCCGCGATGTCGCTCCCTGGACCAATCTCCACGGTCGCGTTCCCACGTGACCTCGCTGGCCAATCCGAGGGTTCGACGACCTGGACCATTCTCTATGGTCGCTACAATATGCCAAACAGGAGTTGAGAATATCCTTAAATCTTTTCCTGCCCACCCAGTGAACCTCTTTCTGAGACAGAGCCCGGAACAGAGTATTTGTTTTGGGAGCCAGGTGTCAGGCATGCGAATAGAGTGGTCTGCTCAACAGAGTATAATGAGGACTTCAATGGTGAAGGCGCTGGTCTGGGAGAGAGGCTGCTCTTAATTAATCTTTCAAGTGAACGCTGGAATATCCAGCACGAGTGGTGTCTCTCGAGTGCATAAAGCTATCTGCTGTAAGTAGTCCATGTTTCAGAAGCACATAGGAGGGAAGACATTAAGTTCAGTGACATATGGTTGGAGAAATCTTCTTTAAATGCATGACATGAGACTACACCGATACGTTTGATTGAATGTTCTACAGTGCCATAAATTTGGATAAAAATCATCTGTTCTTGAACAGTCTAACATTTCCCTTCCCCATTCTTGCAAAAGTAAGTATAATGCTGTCATAATGGGAATCATGCAAGATTACTTCAGTGACTGGGCTTTCATTGCAGATTGCACATTCATTTGTTCAACAGGAACACCTATGGCAACACATTTGCACATCAGATACATCAAACAGCATCACCTTCATGAATAGAAAACTATTTGTTTTATCAACCTGAAATGTTACATAATAAAACTTTTAGTTTAAACATCAAATAGTTCTGATTAAAATTATATAATAATTATATAAGCCCTACACCAGGTTATCAAGGAAACATCACAGGTGGCAGAGCGGAGTAGCCAGTGGCTCTGGCTGAAGAGGAAAGACCCCATCTGGCCTCCCAAATAAGCCGGCTAGGGGGGTGGTTCTGGGACACCAGAATGCACTGCTGAGCCTACTGGAGATGTCGTGGGTCCAATCAGCGAAACGTCGATGAAAGTAGGTGCCCACTTGATAACCCCAATGACGTGTCTGCCTAGCCTTTCTCAACATCGGAGGAGCGTAGGTGAGTGCATAAGCCTCCCATCACCACCGGGAGCAAGTTGACATTTGGCACTTTGGATTTCTAACATCTTGTCCTGTGTATTTGGAAACATATAATAACGATACCATTTCAGCTCTTTGATAATCCAATGTAAGTGAATAAATATTAGGCTCTTCTTGTTGCTCAGTTTATTATTTTAAATACCACATTTCAGCAACTTGCCCCCGCTATTTAGCCTGTCTGGTGATTCAGTGCTGCCCCCAATGAATGAGCAATGTGGCCTTCCCAAGGTAAGGTGTGCAGAACTGAATGTGGTTCTCAAGATTGCGTCAAGTAGATGACATAAAAACTGGTGGTGTTGATAGTGAGACGAATCGTAGGCTAAAGGACGATATTAATCAATTGGAAAGATTGGCAGAGCCATGACTCATTGGAATTTAATCCTGATGAGTGAAATGGTTACGTTTTGGGAGGCCTAATATGGGTAGGACATACACAATGATTGGTGGGACTTGAGGATTTCTGAGGAATTGAGGGACTTATGTATAAGGATCCCTGAAGAGGGCAGCACCGATGGAAAACACGATGACAATGGCATCAGGGATAACTGCCTTTATTAGCCAGGATATAAGAACAGGAAGTTATGGTACAACTTTGTAACGTTTAAGTTAGACCAGTGTTTGCCACACTGCACGAAGGACAATATAACACTGGAGAGGAGAGGGGGCCCAGGAGACTCACCATAAAATGCCTGGGATGGAGCATGTTGGTTATCTTGTGTTTTTATATACTATATATATATATATATATATGCATATTGCATATGTATATATAAATATTGACACACAGACACATGTATATATAACCAATATATTGAATATGAATAGATATTGAATAGGCTGGATTTGTATTTCTGGAAATTCTTTAGTTCATAAGTCAAAGGAGCAGAATTAGGCCATTCGGCCCATCGAGTCTATTCCCCCATTTAATCATGACTGATCTATCTTTCCCTCTCAAGCCAATTCTCTTGTCTTCTCCCCATAACCTTTGATACCCTTACTAATCAAGAATCTGCCAATCTCCACTTTAAAAATACCCAATGACTTGGGTCTCCACAGCCGTTTGTAGCAATGGATTCTACAGTTTCACCACTCTCTGGCTAAAGAAAGTCGTCCTCATCTCCTTTCCAAAGGTACATCCTATTATTCTGAGAGGGAGGAGACTGAGGGGGATTTTGATAGAGGTACACAAAAATGAGACCATAGGGTGGAAAACTTTCCCCCGTAGCAAAGGTATTTAAAACTAGAGGCCTTTGCTTTGGAGTTAGCAGCAAGAGGTTTAGAAGGGATCTGAGGAAGAACATTATCACCCAGAAAATGGTAGGAATCTGGAATATTTTGCTTGAGTGGTTGGTGGCGGCAGAAACTCTTACACATTTAAGAAGAATCTAGACATGCACTTGGATCATTCAGCAAGACATTGAAGGCTATGGACCAAGAGTTGCCAAATGGTATTAGTATAGATAGGCTCTTCATAATCAGCATGGACATGGTGGACTGAAAGGCCTGTTTCGATATAGTATGATGTTGAAATAAAACAGCCTGGAACATTTGCTGCAGTTTAGCTCAAATGCCGCAAATTACTGCTATTTTCCCCACAAAGTCCCGGTTTCCAGCTTAGCCATGCACTCGGGTTGCTTCAATGTGCCACACTCCTTAGTCAACAATAATTGCGACAATAATTCCCACCAGCTTCCCAGTTCTGATGTAAGGTGGCACAAGAACAGCACTCCTAATTAAATGAATAAGAGATTTTGACATCCAGATAAGTAGTTATTTGTTAATTACAACATTTAAAATAAAAAATGTTTGTGTTGTACTGTAAGTATTATTCTTAATCTGCTTTTCTTTTAACAGATTACTGAACCTTGATGAATGCAAGACTTTCACAAACATTCATTGATCCCACATTGACAGCACAAGCAAAGAGAGAAGTCAAGGGCAAGGCCTCACCAACTGTCATAGAAACATAGGAAATAGGTCCAGGATTAGGCCATTCAGCCCTTCGAGCCAGCACCACCATTCAATATGATCATGGCTGATCATCCAAAATCAGTGCCCGTTCCTGCTTTCTCCCCATATCCATCTGATTCCGTTAGGCCTCAGCTAAATTTCCACTGTGTCTAAACCATTTGGCAAGTATGGTAGATATCTGCACTGAGGTAACCACTAAGCTACTGTCCATTCCACTGAAGTGCTTTCCTCGCTGTGAACAGCTGTATCTGGACAACGTTGGAACTAATATCCTGTACATCCTGTACATCTTTTATTTGTTTAGTTTAGTTTAGAGATACAGCGCAGACACAGGCCCTTCGGCCCACTGGATCCGCACCGACCAGCGATGCCCGCACCGACCAGCGAGGCTCGAAGGGCTGAATGGCCTACTCCTGCACCTATTGTCTATTGTCTATTGTCTATTAGCGCTATCCTACACATATTGGGGACAATTTACACTTATACCAAGCCAATTAACCTACAAACCTGTAAGTCTTTGGAGTGTGGGAGAAAACCGAAGATCTCGGAGAAAACCCACGCAACTCTCCAGCTGGGCCACCGTGCCTCCTACTTTGTGTTAATCACCATATGTTGATCAGTTCCTTCTTGGAATGCAAAGCACTGGTTATGATGCATGCATTATAACTGTTGAAAAACGTACCATTCAGCAGAATAAATACTGAAATCTGGTGCAGAATCTTAATGTCCTACATAAAATGAAGGAACAAAATAAATGCCTCCTTCATTTTTAACAGATTTTTAATTTATTTTTGTGCCAATCATGGCAAACAATTTTCTTTAAACTGGTCACCGAAGGTAAGAATCAAGAATTCCTAGAATGGAAGTAACACGGTGAGATGTAGTTTTTAGTATTTTTAGTTTTTAGAGAAACAGCGCGGAATAAGCCCTTCGGCCTATCGAGTCTGCACCGACCAGCGATCCCCGCACATTAACACAATCCTACACAAGGGCCATTTGTTTTACATTTGTACCAAGCCAATTAATCTAATATGTCTTTGCAGTGTGGGAGGAAACTAAAGTTCTCGGAGAAAGCCCATGCAGGTCACAGGGAGAACAGACAAACTCCGTACGGACAAGCACCCATAGCCAGGATCGAACCGGGGTCTCTGGTGCTGCAAGCTCGGTAAGGCAGCAACTCTACCGCTGCGCCACCTACAAGGGATGTGATTTTAGTTCAGTTTTGAGGTACAGCAGGGAAACAAGCTCTTGGGTCCACCAAGTTCACGTCGATCATCGATCACCCGTTCACATTAGTTTCATGTTATCTTAGTTTTTCATCCCCTCTGTACACACTAGGGGTAATTTACAGAGGCCAATTAACCTACAAACCACACGTATTTGGGATATGGGAGCAAACCGGAGTGCCCGGAGGGAACCCATGCATTCACAGGGAGAACGTGTAAACTCCACACAGACAGAACCCGAGGTTAGGGTTGAACCTGGGTCTCTGGCGCAGAGGTAGCAGCGCTACCAACAGCACCATTGTGCCACCCTATCAATATCTAGACGCTGTCTTCATGCACAAAGGTGCACACACGTCTCCACTTTCTAGTGTAAGAAAATGACTGCAGATGCTGGTGCAAATCGAAGGTATTTATTTCACAAAATGCTGCAGTAACTCAGCGGGTCAGGCAGCATCTCAGGAGAGAAGGAATGGGTGACGTTTCAGGTCGAGACCCTTCTTCAGACTGATGTCAGGGGGGCGGGACAAAGGAAGGATATAGGTGGAGACAGGAAGATAGAGGGAGAACTGGGAAGGAGGAGGGGACGGGAGGGACAGAGGAACTATCTAAAGTTGGAGAAGTCAATGTTCATACCGCTGGGCTTCAAGCTGCCCAAGCGAAATATGAGGTGCTGTTCCTCCAATTTCTGGTGGGCCTCACTATGGCACTGGAGGAGGCCCATGACAGAAAGGTCAGACTGGGAGTGGGAGGGGGAGCTGAAGTACTCAGCCACTGGGAGATCAGGTTGGTTAAGGCAGACTGAGTGAAGGTGTTGAGCGAAACGATCGCCGAGCCTGCATTTGGTTTCGCCGATGTAAAGAAGTTGACATCTAGAGCAGCGGATACAATAGATGAGGTTGGAGGAGGTGCAGGTGAACCTCTGTCTCACCTGGGAAGACTGTTTGGGTCCTTGGATGGAGTTGAGGGGGGAGGTAAAGGGACAGGTGTTCCATCTCCTGCGGTTGCAGGGGAACGTGCCGGGGGATGGGGTGGTTTGGGTAGGAAGGGACGAGTGGACCAGGGAGTTACGGAGGGACCGGTCTCTGCGGAATGCAGAAAGGGAAAGGGATGGGAAGATGTGGCCAGTAGTGGGGTCCCGTTGTAGGTGACGGAAATGTTGGAGGATGATTTGTTGGATTTTCTATGTCATCAGCCCTGGTGATCTCTCCAATTTAATGCACATTGTGCCAAAACATGCCATGTGCTCCACATTCACAAGGACTGGCAGTGAGCTGCCTTGAGTCATTTCATTCTACACAATTAACAAAAATAAGGAATGTCTATTCCTATCAGTCAGAACTAAATGCAAAGCTAGACTTTCGGGGTTAAATAACACTGTCCTAATCCACTGCACACCAAATTGCTTTCAAAAATATTGTTTTGATGCTTTTATCTCTGTTCAACATTTCCAGCCCTGGATTTGGCCGGGACAACACACTGGAAACTGCAGATATTGATGAAGGTCACCTTGCAGAATGCCAGCAGGAGAATGTTACTGAAAGCAACTAAAGGTGGAACATTCATCTCCATTATCGCCACTCCATCCCTCTACATCTTCCACCTGCCGTGGGCTGTGGGGATGAGCTGGTAGCTGCAGCAGGGATGGAGCAGTGCTTCTTCATGCAGAGTTTGAAAGTCTTATTGCTTTTGTGTCTAAACCCATGCAGACAACGAACGGGGCACAAGAAAAAAAAAATAGCAGGGAAAAAGAGGCTGCACTTCCTCAGATGCACCATAATTTTAAAACTGAATTACACAGTGAGCAAAATCTTTCAAATATTATTGGTAAATGATGATGTGTATAAAGAAAAAATAAGAAGTCATGAACCTAATATAAATGTATCAGTTAAAGAATTATTTCAATTAATATATTTGATGCTCAGGCTGCTAATATTTACTCCTGTACATATTAACTCGTGCCATTGTAAATAATAGCTGCAAGCATGCAACGGTTACTAAAGCATCAATTCAAAATGTGCTTGCTGTACAGGTAGATAGCCACATTCGAAATATTGCACACTGCTTTTATATAAAGACCGTTGTACGTAATATAATTGAGGCAACATGAATTACAATTTGATGAAGTCAAGCTTACAGTTAATAAAAACAATGGCTGTGTACCATACCTGGACTTCTTGCTTTGTGAAAATCTCCTCACTGATTTCACATGCAACTATTACTAACAGTTCCCACTCCATCTTCTGCGCTGGCATTATTCAACGTGCTCAATTTATTTCTGTAGTTTTCACTCTTGCTTTCTCTCTCCGCAGCATAGGAAAATCAAGCACTTAGGATTTTTTTTTTTAATATCAAAGCAGAGTTTGGGCAGTGCTTTCGAGCTTCAGCAGTAATGTAACGTAAACACAATGCACAAGACAGAGAAAGACAAGCTTTAAAAAAAAAAAATCAGCTGCAAACGATGATCCAGCTTACAGCCAGCTCAGAGCTGCACTCCATTTGGCTTCAGAAGATAGATGCAGGCACCGAGAACTGAACACAGGATTTAGTCCTGCTCCCGTGACATCATTGCAGCACTGACCTGGCATGTTAATTAGCTTTGCTTTCTCCTTTTATAATTTATGGAGAGTGTACAAATCATACAGCAAAAAAAAAACAAAAAGAAAGAAAATGACAATTGCTAAAAATAAACATTACACCAAAATTATAAATTATACCTTTATAATTTTGCAATCATTGCCAATAATTAGCTCTCAATTAGCACAACCATGCTTCCATAAATTCACATTAGTTAGCACGGTGTCTCTGCAAAGAAAAATCTGAAGGAGGTTTTGAATTCCTGTTGTTATTAAACAAAATAATTTCCCATGCTCAGTGTGGCAAAACCAACCGCTTAAATTCTCCTTCCAACAATCTAGAGCAAGGTTTTACTGGGGCAATATTTTACTTCTCGTGACCCCTACATTGACCAGGAAACCTTGTTGGTATATTTCAGCTGATGAAAACATCAGATGGCACTATGCAAGGGAATAAATACTCATCAAACACTGGCTTAGGCCAAGAACAAGTGGACACATTTATTGAACTGTGGACTGCCAAGTAAATGACAGACAAATCAAGAAAGAGATTTAAATAACTGTGAACTGAACTATTCCACCTTGAAATGTAAAAAGCACAAGCGCTTCCCATGTACGGACGCTCAATTCAAAACTGCACCAAAGTCTGTAATTAATACGATATTGCATTTTGCAGCCGATCTTTACAATCTTTGGCATGCTCTATACATCTGATGGCTTCAGAATGACTATCAGCATGGTTCAAGTCAGTCAAATGAATCTTTTGAAAACAGACTGGAACAAAAGAAATGAAACATTAGTTGATACCAGTCAAAATCGTATCGTGAACCGACACTGGGGTTTTGATTTGATGGCACAAACCGTATCCCGTAAACAAATTATCCTGCCTTGCCAGATCGATATTGGCACAAATCTGATTATTATTTTCAAATGAACTTGGAAAATTACAAAGTAGTCACATTTACAGGTTCTGCCCTCACTTCTTTGATATCTTCCATCAGATAAAACACCAGATTCAGGGACTAGAACACATCAAAAACACAGAGAATTTATTTAAAGGAACAGAATTATGAGTGCATGGAAATCAAAAGGCTTGAACTCTAAACCCTTACTCACTCACCATCCAATCACCCTACATCAATGAAGGGGAGAGGAAGTCTAAACGCACTTGCACTAAACTACCCTCTAAAATCAGAACTACGGCTAGACAAGTGAGCTTTTTAGTTTTCAGTTTTAGGAAACAGGCCCTTCGGCCCACCAAGTCCGCACCGACCAGCGATCCCCACACATTATCACTATCCTACACACACTAAGGACAGTTTTACATTTACATCAAGCCAATTAACTTACAAACCTGCACGTCTTTGGAGAGTGGGAGGAAACCGAAGATCTCAGAGAAAACCCATGTGGTCACGGGGAGAATGTACAAACTCCGTACATGCAGCACCCATAGTCGGGATCGAACCCACTCTACTGCTGCGCCACTGTGCTGCCCTAGATAGATAGCTAGATAGATGCAGCAGCCATAAGCCAAGGTCCATTTTGGTCATGGGTTGGCACCTGTGAACTTCAGAGGTACCAACAGTTCAAAGCTTTGGGTGCTATTGAGAGGGTGCCGCGAGTCTGCGTATGGTTTAACAGGTGCTGCTTGGTAACAGGCTGTATTGGAGGTGTGGGTATTTGGGAGGGATGGGAGTGGGTTAGGATCTGGGGCCAGGTCAGCCATCCATTGTGACCAACAGAGAGGCGGATGCTGTGACCAGGTAAGTGGCAAGGAAAGGTGAGCACGGATTCATAGAACATATAATCAGGCCCATCGATGATAGGCCAATTGAATTTGAGACTACCATTAAGCACCCACTTGCTCTAACCCTACTTTATCCTTCCAACATTACAATCAACTCCCAAAATATTCTGGCCATCGCTTACAAACTTGGGATGGTTTACAGTGACCAATTAATTTACCAATTTGCCCACCTTTGGGATGTGGGAGGGAACCAGAATTGCCTGACAGAAACCTCTGTTGTCACTGAGAGAATGTGCAAACTCCACAGAGAAAGCTCCAGAGGTCAGGATTGAATCCAGGTCTCTGGAACTGTGAGGGAGCAGCTTAATGAGCTGCAGCATTGTGCCCAGAAGGATCAAAGGTTAGCATGGGATGCACATTTGTAGAATCCAAGTCCAGCACTCTCTTGTGAAAACCTACTTGTCCCAGGAGCATCCAATTCCCAGAAATGCCTGATGAATTTTCCTCGCAATGCTATCATGTTTATAGTCAAGTCAAGTCAATTTTATTTGTATAGCACATTTAAAAACAACCCACGTTGACCAAAGTGCTGCACATCTGATTAGGAAAAAAAAAAGAAAAGAAACATACAGTGGCAGGCACCGGTACTGCAATGGTGAATTACACTCAGAAACGCCCACTAAATTCGCAGCGTGACTCAACTTGACCTGCAAGGAGTTATTTTCATACCCACACTGGTAAACAAAAAGCAACCCAACTCTCTGTTGATCACTTAATGGATGGCTGAGTTGACGCCAGATCCACCCACATCACTGCCGAAATATCCACACCTCTGAGACAGTCTCATTACTGAGCAACACATACTAAATCAAGTGCAGGATCCAAATGCACAGCACCCTGTTGGTAGCTGAATAAAAGAGTCCTAAGCCTGAATGTGCGGGTTCCAGTCTTGTGCCAACTAACCTTAATTAATCTATGGGATACAAGGAACAGTAGATGCTGGAATCATGAGCAAAACATACTGCTGGAGGAGCTCGCAATAAACATATACTGCATCCACTGTTCCAGGTGTGGACTCCTGTATAACGGTGAAACCAAGCATAGGCTTGGCGATCGTTTCACCGAACACCTCCGCTCCGTCCACCTAAACCTACCTGATCTCCTGGTTGCTCAACACTTTAACTCCCCCTCCCATTCCCACACTGACCTTTCCGTGCTGGGCCTCCTCCATTGTCAGAGTGATGCCCAACGCAAATTGGAGGGACAGCACCTCATATTTCACATCAGTAGCTTACACACCAGCGGTATGAACATTAACGAGTCTAACTTCAAGTAGCTCTTGCTTTTCCTCTCTCTCCATCCCTTCCCCAGTTCTCTATCAGTCTTACCGTTTCTGACTACATTTTATCTCTGTACCGCCCACTCCCCTGACATCAGTCTGAAGAAGGGTCTCGGCCCGAAACGTCTCCCATTCTTTCGCTCCAGAAATTCTGCCTGTCCTGTTGAGTTACTCCAGCATTTTCTTTCTTTCCCTTTTCTTTCAAGGTTCTTTCTTTCCCTTTCTGAACTAAACCTTTGTCAGAATTGCATTTTCTTTTATGTCATAAGACCTCAATCGAAATGAAGCAAGGATAGTGAATTAAAAATTATTGTAAAAAAATGATGCGAAAGCTGGCCAATTTATATTGCAGATTTAAGACTCTTTAAGCACCAAAAGGAATTTATTTCTTCACTCAGAATGATAACTTATCAATGGCAGGTTTAGGTATAAATCAAACCTCGTTTTTACAGACTGTTTTAAAAAAAATCACTAGGTCAGACTTCTGGCTGTGCATTTTGACACTCACACTTGGCCCAAACAATCCTGTGTGTAATGAGTGCCAATGTGAAATGGGGATTACTAGTCCATCAATTACGCTCCAACTTCCATTTTCCTCTGGGCTAAATCCCGATCAGACTCTTTCTGAAACTCAAATCAGTTTTCTCCTCTCCACTTCTTGACCAAGTTTAGACCTGGCAACGGCTCAGTCCTACATTTTTGTTAATCAATTGGAAACTTGAGCAATCTTTTCCCTTTGCCAAAAGAGTAACTATTCCTCAAAAGTGAGGAAATAGATGTAATTAAAACATAATCCAAATCGTAGGAAGAAAAATGGGGTTGAGATGGAAAGATAGATCAGCCATGATTGAATAGCGGAGTAAAGTTGATGGGCTGAATGTCCTCATTCTGCCCTTTAACTTATGAATTTATGGATAAAGGTCCAGGATTTGAAAGTCCTGTGGTCACATATAGGACTTACCAATTGGAGAACAGAATTTTAAACTAAGGACTGCATAAGAAAATGTGGACAAAATTTTGTTTTGAATATAATGTTGTGAAAAAGCTACCATGGGAGAATAGCAGATTATGATAATAGTAATATATTCCTTTATTCGTCCCACACCGGAGATATTTACAGTGTTACAGCTGCAAAGTGGATAGCAAGAGATCATTCATCATAAATAAAGGTAAAGACAAGGATAAATTGTATTCTTTAGCTGTTATTGTTGACTCATCTGCTGGGAGCAGTGCTGGTTGTGCAGTCTCGCAGATTGTGAAAGGTTCATAAAACTTTAGTGAATTATTTTAACAAAGTACATGAAAACTAATTTCAGAAACCCTGATGGAAGAAAGACAAAATGAGATGAAGCTATGTGCTTCACAAATTATTAGCCACCCTTTTCAAAGATGATAAATAGAGAGGAAATAAAACTAAAGCCCAAACCATTTTTTGTAAAAATCAAGGCCACTCTTGCTTCACATGTGTGTGTCCCACTGGAGACCGTTTAACATTGCAGCTTACCTGCATTATTCTTTATTTCTATAAAACCTCTCAAAATCCCATTCACCCAAAGGCTCACGATGAATTGCTGGATTAAACTTACTTTTTTACAGTGTCTAGGTCATCACCAGAACACAGTATGGATAAAATCCAACTCCTTTCAAATAGAAATTCTCCAATTGCAAGTAAAGCACCCTGAGCTCCCACTTTCCTCTTCTTTCCCCACCACCCACCCAGTACACAGATTTCTTCCAACATTTCCCACCCGTTACCCTGTTCTTTTCCCTCTTCTGCACCCTCATCAGTCATCCCTCCCATCCTCGACTCCCCTATTTTCCCTCTTCTTACATTCCCTTCCTCCCAGGCCAATTCACTGGATGTATTCAAGAGAGAGTTAGATATAGCTCTTAGGGCTAACGGAATCAAGGGATTATGGGGGAAAAAGCAAGAACAGGGTACTGATTCTGGATGATCAGCCATGATCATATTGAATGGTGGTGCTGGCTCGGAGGGTCGAATGGCCTAATCATGCACCTAGTTTCTATGTTTCTGCCCTTATTCCTCACTGCTGCTTTACATTTCACTCCTCCTCTCTTTCCTTATCTGACATCCTTTTGTCTCCTTTTCATCTCTAGACTTTTGTCACTAACTCTATCCATCCGCCAATCACCCCACCTGCTCTATCCACCTATCACCAGCTGGACTTTGACCAACCCCCACTCTCTTTTGCAGCTTTCTTCTCCCAGCGCCATCGGTCTGAAGAAGGGTCTCAGCCCAAAACATCGTCTGTCCATTCCCTCCACAGATGCTGGCTGACCGGCTGAGTTACTCCAACACTTTGTTTTACGCTCAATATTCCAGCAGTCTCTCGTATCTGCTTCCAAATCGGAATTGCAACACTTTGAGTTCCCATTAGCAAGAGCTTTCTTCACTTAGAGGTGAGTGAATCGTTGATACTCACAATCCAACCAACTGTGGAGATTCAATCACTAAGTATATTTATGAAGGTCAATTGATTTTTGGACATCAAGAAATTAAGAGATGTCGTGTTCGGGCTGGGGAATGGCAACCGCACAACTATCAGATGGATGTTGATGATTACGATGATGATACAAACGAGTCGCCACAAAGATGCTGACAAGGTTACAAAAAAAGTAGTCATCCCTTCTTCACTCGATCTCCACCCCCCCCCCCCCCCCCCCTTAAGCTGGGTCCCCCTTATTTCTTGATGGCCCCCCCCTACACCGGGTCCACCTTTGCGGATCGCAAACCAGGCACGATGGACTGAATGGCCTAACCCTCCTCCCATTTCTTATGCTCTGCTACTTGAAACTGTACTGTATGTTCGTTTCTTAGTACCTGAACTGATATACAGCACTTTGGTCAACGTGGGTTGTTTTTAAATGTGCTATACAAATAAAATTGACTTGACTTGACTTGAAAAGCTCCCCGCATGATTTCCTAACCTTGATGTCATCTTTCTAATTGCAAGAGACCATTCTCCATTATTAAAGAAGGCCCAGAGAGTTACAAGTGAGAGTTTCTGAGCACGCTGGTTAGATCCCGACGCGCTACCTTGGAGCTTTGCTAAAATGAGCACAATGACACAAGAACAATGGGCGATCCAATGAGGCGACAGAGGCAATAACCCCGAGCATCTGATGTGAAATTAAATAGCAACCCATTTAAACAGCTGAAATTGCCCAGGGAGTGCCAAGACAGCCACTGCTGAGCAAGGGTTCGTTGCAGAATTAGGAAAAAAAAAACATGTTTGCTGTGGAACTAATACATTTTTTGGAAGAAATAGGATGACAAACACACTGCCAATAAAATGGAGGAGAATTGAAAAGAGTCAGCTAAGACGTTATTTCAGACATTTCTTGTCGTTGGTGTCTACCTACAGGTAAATAAAGCATAATGCCACATCACTCAAACTGGATGCAAAGGCAGTGGACATCCAAACAGTGAGCTTTGCTACCTGTGGCTTTTAGAGTCAGACAGCGTGGAAACAGGGCCTTCGGCCCAACTTGCCCACACCGACCGTCTCCATCTAAATCTGTCCCATCCATCTTCCTGTCTAAATGTTTCTTACATGCTGCAATCTCTCCACCATCAAGACTTTCTTGTGATACCATTTGTCTTACCAACTATTCGCAGTCACAGGTCGCTTGCTTTCAGTGACTGATGTACAGGGATACCTGGGCTCTTTGGCACCTCTGTTTTTTCTGATCCATTGCATTCAGATAATAATCTTTCTGTTTTAAGAACCAAAGTGGGTCATCTTGCATTTAGTCACAATAAACTGCCTGCTTTGCATTTGCCTATTCATTTAACTTATCTCTGCATCCTCCTCTCTCGCATTCTATCCCAGCATTTTGTTATTTGCAATCTGGGAAACATAACATTTCATTCTCTCTCTTCCAAATCATGGATCTATATTGTAAACAACTGGTGCCCAATACTGATCTCTACGACACCCCAGTAGTCACTTCCTGCCAGCTGAAAAAAGACCCATTTATCCGTCCCATTTCCATTACTAGTTCCGTGCCAGTAAAATACTCCCAACCCATCTGCTTTAATCACCCCGCACACCAGCACTTTTCTACACACCAGACAATTTTACCGAAGTCAATTAAACAACAAATCTGTATGTCTTTGGAGAATAGGAGGAAACAGGAGCAGCTGAAGAAAACCCACATGGTCACAGGGAGAATGCACAAACTCCGTACAGACAGCATCCGTAGTCAGGATTGAACCCAGGTCTATGATGCTGTTAGGTAGCAACTCTACCACTGTGCCCCCATTCCACCCATTTGTCAAGTTATATCCCCCATAAACTCCAGTAAGTCTATTAAGCATGATTTCCCTTTCATTAATCCACGTTTCTGCCAATGCTTTCCAAATTGTCTATGATTGCTTCATTTATAGTAGATTCTAACGGGTTCCCATCTACTGATATTTGGCTACCTGATCCGCAATTCTCTATTTTGCCCCTTCCTCCTTTTTTAAATAGTGGAATTACATTTGTCACCCTCCAATATGTTAGAGCTGATCCAGAGTCCAACGTTTTTGAAAATGAACACGAATGCACCAAATATTCCCAAGACCACTTTCTTTATTACTCTGGGATGGAGATTATCAGGCTCTGGGGATTAGTTTAGTTTAGAGATACAGCGTGGAAACAGGCCCTTCGGCCCAACAAGTCCACGCTGACCATTGATTTTATGTCATCCCATTTTCCCATCCACTCCCGACACAGTTGGGTCGATTTACAGAGGTCAATTAACCCTCAAACCTGCACATCTTTGGGATGCGAGAGGAATCTGGAGCACCCGGAGGAAAACTGCACATTGACAGGGAGAATGCGTAAACGCCACACAGGCAGCACCCAAGGCCAGGTGCTGCCTTGACTGTGCCGCCTTACTCCACATAGACAGCATCTGAGGTCAGGGCAATGTGTGGCAGCAGGTCTGCCAGTTGCACCACTGTGCTGCCCCCACCATTGCACTGGATTGACAGCCTTCGGGTCCATTAGTTCCCCAAGCTCTATTGCTTCACTCATACTGAATCAGATTTTCAACAGCTCCTCCCTCTCTCTAGACCATTGGTTTCCTGATATATCTGTGACATTCCTTGTGCTCTCCCTTTGAAAACAAGAACCAAGGTACGTGTTTAATTGTTCCGCCATTAATTTGTTCCCAATTATAATTTTGCAGACTGCAGGGGATCTAGATTTCTCTTTTCTAACCTTTTCCTCTTTACATATTTATAGAAGGTATTCTCTGCAAGCGTACATTCACCCTCCATCTTCCTGCTTTTAATCAATCTTGCTGTCCTCCTTTGCTGAATTCTAAACTGCTCCCAATCCTCTGGCTGCTGCTTTTTTTCTGACAACTTTATCTGTTGTTTCTTTACAGCTGATACTATCGCTAATTTCCTTTGCAAGCCACCGAGGAGCAGTCTTTCCCTTATTTCAATACCCGGCAGGAATGAATAACTGTAATCCTTGCGTTCAGTCTGTAAGTATTACGCATTGCCGAGCTATCACCGACCCAGTTCGTGACATTCTCTTTTTTTTACAGTCAACTTGCGGCTCATTCTCTCAGTTTGTTTTTATTATATTTAGGATGCTGGTTTCTAATTCTCCTACTTCACCCTTCTATTTCTATCGTGTTATGCTTGCTTGCCAAAATTAATACAAGACTGTTTGGGTGGCACAGCGATAGAGCTACTTACTCACAGCACCAAAGACCCAGGTTCAATCTCGACATCGGGATGTGTGAGGTTTGCACATCAGTTTGCTCTGCCATTTTGTGACCACATGGGTTTCCTCTGGGTGCTCTGGTTTCCTCCCACATCCCAAAGACGTGTGGGTTTGTGGGTTAATTGGTCTTTGTAGATTCCCGCTCGTGTGGAGGAAGTGGATGGAGAAGTGGGACAACATAGAATTAGTGTGATGGTTGGCTTTCCATGTTGTATCTCTGAAAGCAAACTTCAAAAACACAAAAACTGTTCTTTATTCCTTTCTCATTGCACAGTACCAGTAACCTCTTCTCCAGTCGAAGTCTGAAAAAGGGTGCCGACCCAAAACGTCACTGATCCTTTTTCTCCAGAGATGCTGCCTGATCCGCTGAGTTACTCCAGCACTTTGCGTCTATCTTTGGTATATACCAACCTCTGCAGTTCTTTTTTACAGTGTTCTGCAATGTATTGGTCGAAAATATACTCAGGAATTCCTCCTCCACCATAATACTGCTCATTTGAATTGACCAATGTCTATATATCTATGTCTATATCTCTGAACTAAACTATACAAATTAAAGTTATTTGTGATAACAGCCATACCCATACCACATACCTCTCGGATATCCTGTTTAATTTACTGCTTGGTGGCATTTAGACAATCTCCAATCAATGTGTTTTCCTCTGTGGCGTTTCTCAGCTCCACATAAGATTTTGCTTCACAATTTTCCAAGTCAATATCTGTCCTCACCATGTATTGATTTCCTCTCTTACTAACAAAAGCATCAAACCCCCCCCCCCCCCCACCCCCCACTATTCTCTTTTTATCTGCCCTTCTTAAATATTGAATATTCTTTGGTATTCAGTTTTCATCCTTAGTCACCCTGTCACTATTTCTCCATAATGACATGTTTACATCTATTTGCGCTATTAATTAGACTAGAATTTAGAGTTACGGCGTAGAAACAGGCTCTTTGGAACATCGAGTCCACGCTCACCAGCAACCACCCCGTTCACTAGCACTATCATACAAACTAGGGACAATATACAATTTACAGAAGCCAATTATCCTACAAACTTGTAGCTTTTTGGGATATTCTGTTATCTGTAAACAGGATATCCCAGAGAAAACTGGAGCACCCGTAGAAAACCCACGCAGTCACAAGGAGAAAGTACAAACTCCACACAGACAGCACCCATAGTCAGGATGAAATTGAAGTCTCTGGCGCTGTAAGGCAACAACTCTACTGCTGCACCACTGTGCAGTTTAAGTGAATGTTCTCTAGTCTAAGGCACAAAGCCTTTAGACTTGACTTTTTCACATTATTGACTCTCTTAACTTTTTTCTTTGCACCATGACCTTGTTCATCTCTCATTGTTATTTTCACTGCCTTCCATTTTCCTTTTCGTATACAACCTGCTCAGATTCTACACGGGCCTGCATCCCCACCCCCAACCCCACCCCCAAACATTGATACCTAGTGCCTTCTTCAATTTGTACCTGTCCCACCTCCCCATGAACTGAATCCCTCCCTCCTAAAAAACGTCCTCAGCCGCATGTTCATCCACCATCTTCCTGTTTAGGCACTCATGGGTGCACAGCACTGGGAGTGATATTGGCATTGAGGTCCTACTTTACCTCTGAACTCCCTGGATTCTGTTTGTTCGAACCTCATCCCATACTTCAACTTAAATCATTGCTCCCATGATTACATGTCCCATGATTACTGCCTGCTCTTCCTCCTGCTCCAGAGCCACTCAGAGATATCCACAATCATAACACAAGGGAAGCATTGTACCATCCTGGAGTCTGGTTTGTAGCCACAGAAAGATTCACACGTTCCCCTTTTTACTGAATCCTCTATCACTGTGGACATCCCACTCTTTATCCTCCCATCTTGTGTGGTATAGCCAACATGGCTGCTGCTGCCTTCCTGTGGAGCAAGCCCTCACCCCACCTCATGTATCCAAAGCTAATATTTATTAGGGATGGATATGCCACAGAGATCCCTGCACTACCTGTTCTATTGTGTCTGCCAATCACCCACCCCCCTTCCTGCCTCTGTGCCAAGTTCTAGCCACGTTCCTGCCTTTGATTTATATCTTCTGCACCATTTCAGTTCATTGCTTGCTGTGATTTTATAATAAGATAAATCAATATGACATTACAAACATTGTAAAAAGTGATCAAGTTGACTGGAAAGAAACACAGAGTGCAGGATTAACTCAGCAGGTCAGACAGCATCTGTGGGGGACATGAACAAACTACGTAAAGGAATTATTCTTCCTACTTTTACTCGGAAAAAATGAATATGTTTTGATAATATTTAATGTTTTATCTGATCAAGTTGCATGATATGCATGAATGCTTTTCCTACAATCACAAATATCACTTTATAACATTGAATTGTGTACTTTCCTCACTAATATGAAAGGCAAGAAAAACGGAGTCTTCAAGAACAAAGGGAAGAATATTAGCTGTTTGCTTACCCAGGTGCCTAAAACTGTAAATCCCTTAGGGTAAAATGCCATTGTCTAGCAAATGTTAAAATATGCAACTTATATGTGGTTCCTTTAAGTTTATTCAGGGTGGGGGAAGAGAGAGCCCCACATTACTTCAATAGCAGAAAACAATACACATATTTACCATATTTATCATTAAATATTAAAAACTACAGCCACTGTGGCAAAAGATATATTCTAACTCTCACAAGGTGCATGATATCTCAATTTTAAATTATCCAGATGCCTCAAGTGATATTACATAGAAACAGAGAAACATGGAAAATAGGTTCAGGAGGCCATTTGGCCCTTCGAGCCAGCACCACCATTCATTGTGATCATGGCTGATCATCCAGTCAGTAACCTGTGCCTGCCTTGAGACAAAACTACCAAATATTCCTGTTAAGATACTATGAAGTACTGCAATAGTCTGAATTATTGTGGTGGTTTATTTTTAAACTATACAATAGCTTGAAGGACTACAGAATTTTTAATGGAAAATGCAATGCCAATGATGAATTGAATTTATTTTATTTCATCTTCTTGATATTTTTTCAAAATATGTATAACTAAATAATACAAAAGCTCAGCCCCCTTGCTCACAGCACTCACGTACAATATCAAATCTATCACACAATGCATGGTGTTAAGCGGTTGACATATAGAATATCTGCCTTTAGCCAAAACTGGCAAAAGACTCCGATTTTTTTTCTCGCCATCTGATTTATACATCCTGTAGTAAAAGACGTGTTTTTTGTATTAAGAAGCAAGAGTATGATTGTTCCATGGTCAGAAAGCTGGAATGACAGCATTGAAAATTTTAGATCACACACTGAAAGTACCAATTTTCTCTGAAATTATTACCGGTTAGAAACCCATCATCTCTCTCTCTCTCTCTCACTGTCTCAGGGCAAGTCAGAATAGGTTATAAAAGAAACAGAACTTTTAGAGCACGATATTGAAAGTCATTCCATCTGTATGCAACTCAAGAGTGAGAAAAAGCACAGAACTTTGAAGAAACTGTTACTGAAGTTATTTTGAGATTCCATGTGCAATGAGAGGCTGCTTCCTTTGCCAGACCGTGTGATGTTTTAATAGTGTGCTTGTATTAGTGAAGGACCGATATGGCAAGCATCCATCAAGAAATTGCAGATGCTGGAACATTGAGCAAAACACAAAGTGCTGGAGGAATTCAACAGTCCAGCCAATGTCTGGGGAGGGAGTGGACAAGCGATGGTTCAGGTTGGGACACTTCTTCAGACTGCTGCCAGTAGAGGGGAGAAGGCTGGGAAAGAGAGGTAGGGATGGTACAAAGCCTGCAAGTGATCGGTGAATATAGGTGAGTAGAGGAGAGGTTCGCAGATGGATGGAGTAAGTGACAAAGGTTAGAGCATGCGAGTCTCTGTCTAACCTGAAAGGGCTCTCTGGATGGAAGCGAGGGAGATGTAGGGAGAAGGGGTTACACTTGCTGTGGTTGCAGGGGAAAGTAATGAGGGAACCAAGGAATTGCAGAGAAAGTGGTCTTTACGGAAAGCGGAATGGGAAGATGTTTCACCGAACACTTACACTCTTTCATCCAAGGGCTGGTGGATCTCCCAGTTGCTAACTATTTAACTTCCCTTCCCATTCGCATTCTGACCTTTCCCTCCTGGGCCTCCTCCATTGCACAAGCTGGAGGGTAACACATCATTGGGTAGCTTACAACCAATAGTATGAATAGCAGAGTTCACCAACTTCAAGTACCAATCCCCCACTGCCTGTTTCTTTCCTGTGACCCTCCACCCTGGTGTGCTTCCAGTTCTCCTCTCATCTCGCCAAACCCCTTCAGTCATCCTGCTTGTTTTCCCCCGTGCAATCTTCCATCCGTGTACCTTTTTTCCTTTTATACACCACAATGAGGGTTTTTACGTTGATTGGCCTCTGTAAATTGTCCGTATTGTGGCGGGAGTGGGTGCGAAAATGGAATAACGCAGAACAGGTCTGAGGTTGTGGGCGTGAACTTGATGAGCCCAGGGTCTGATGGTGGGAGTGAACTCGATGAGTCCAGGGCCTGTTTCCATGCTGTATCTTTCAATCAATCAAAAAGTATTAAAACCAAACCTGACCTTATAACCTTTCCCAGATAGACACAAAATGCTGGAGTAACTCAGGCAGCAGCTCTGGCGAAAAGAAATGGGTAACGTTTCATGTCGAGACCCTTCTTCAGACTGGCTGAGGACATCTGAAGCAGGGTCTCGACCCGAAACGTCACCCATTCCTTCTCTCCAGAGATACTGCCTGTCCAGCTGAGTTACTCCAGCACTTTGTGTCTATCTTCGGTTAAAACCAGCATCTGCAGTTCCTTCCTACGCCTTATAAACTTTCCTCATCCGTTATAACACAGAGGAGTTTGCAGAATATGATAACATGTCAGACTGTGAACCCACACCCAATAAAGGCCACATATTCTTGGGGTGGTCCCTTGTCCTGCCTACGAATGGATTGAACAATCTGATTAGGCAAAAAGGCAAACTCGAAGTTGATGCCCAAGCAACATTTGCTGTTCATTTTCTGACCATTGATACAAGTCAATGTTGAAATTGACACCAAAGAAAAATCTCCCTCCCATCCTGGGTCAAGTTCCCCGCTAGCTCCCTGTAAAGCAGTCACATTAGAAAGAGGCAGGGATGAGTTATTTGACAAGTTATCCATTCATTATCATGGCTCATCTTATAGCTCAGCCCCACTTTCCTGCACTAATACTATGTGCCTCAATTCCCTAATTATATCATTTTTAAAAATTGTAAACTCTATATTGTACTTGCTCAGCAACAGGGCCTCCATAGGCTGTTTGGGTAGAGAGTTCCAAAAATGTACTGACCTCTTTGTGCAGGAACCTCTTCTCATCTCAGTCCTGAATGACTGACACCTTATTTTCAGATTATGGTCACTTATTCAAGGCACCTCTGACAGGAGGAACATTACCCCAAACACTACAAGAATTCTCAATGTTTTAATTAAATTAAATTAACTCTCATCATTCTAAATTGAAGAACATGGGCTCAGTCTGGTTAATCTCCCATCGAAGAACATACCAAGAATCAACCTGGTGAACCTGCTTGGGCCCACTCTCTATTACAAGTATATCATTCCCCATCTAGGGAGACCAGCCCGCTGCAGTATTCCGGTGCATTCTCCGAAGAAGTTCCAACCTGAAAGGTCACCTATCCCTTTTCTCCTGAGATGCTGCCTGACTCGCTGAGTTACTCCAGCATTTAGTGTCTGTCTAACTTCCATTGATTTGTGTACAAAGACCAGGTACCACTGACACTAACACTACTACTGTCTAATCTCTCATCATCCAGAAGGTATTCTGCTCACCATTAATTCTACCAAAGTGGATGACTTTGATTCCCCACAAACCTGCCATGTCCTCAGCCCTTCAATTAGCTTGTCTATATCCCCTTGAAACCTCTTTGGACGCTACTCAGAACTCTCGCCATCATCTTGCTCTGTATCCTCAGCAAGTTTGGATACTTTACACCTGATCTCCTGATATGAATTCATGATTTAGAATAGATCCTCATTATTTCACCAATTTGTGTGGCACCCCACTAGTCACAGCCTGAAATTAGCCTGTATATTCCTACTTTTAACCAATCTTCAATCCCACACTACTATGCTACTCCTAATCTTAAAAGCACTCATTCTTATTCATGACCACGATTACTCAATTTCCAAAGTCTTTCTGAAAAGCCAAATACACCACGTTCATGTGTCCACCCTTACCCTTTCTGGTGACTCCTAATTGTTTCTCTGGAAGGCAGGGATTACTGCTTTTTAGTAGACCAAGAGCTTTGTGTTGGTTCTGAGGTATTTGCCTTCAAACAACCTTTTCTTCAGTCAGTCAACTTCGTCATGTTTGCCTTCACTAAGAACTGGCTCCAATGTCATGCGTTCCTGGATCTCTTGTTGATTTTTATTGCCAGTTGGTGGTATTGAGAGTTTTTACCAACTTGGTTGGTAGAGGACCTTTGCTGAATGGATATTTAGTGCAGGCCCAATACACCACAGTGAATGAGTCCACAGCAAACACAGCCTCCACATGTGCACATCTGTTGATGATTGAAGTTGAGTGGGTGAGCCGATTGTCCCACTTAGTGCCAATCCAGGAGAATGTTTGTGGAGGGCAAGGGGAGCACACTGGTAAGAAAAACTGAAGAGAGGCCTGGACTAATGATGTAGCCTTGCTTGACAATCAAATTGCGGTTGGGTTAGCTTTGGAATGGTCAATACAAATAACTGATTGCACATTATCATGTGGTAAAGTGCAGGATGAACACAAAATTCTGCTGGCAGCCAAATTTGAAAGGGATTTCATAGAGTGAAAAAAAAAGCCATGTATATTGGCTGATGTAACTCCCTGCTCTCCTCTTGGAAGATATCAAATGGTATAGGTCGTGGTCATTTTGTCCCTTGCTGACCATTCAATCATGGCTGATCTAACTTTCCCTCTAAGCCCCATTCTCCTGCTTCCCCCCATAACCCTCCGTCACCCGTACGAACCAAGAATCCGTCAATCTCCGTTTCAAAAATATCCATTGGGCTCTATAGCTTTCTGTGGCAGTGAATTCCACATATTCAACACCTTCTGAATAAAGCAATTTCTCCTTTCTGAAGATATGCCCTTTTACATCTTTATGGCCTTAGGTCCTATACTCTCCCACTACTGGCTTCATCTTTTCCACATCCACTCTATCCAGGCAGTCCTTTCACTATTCGGTAAGTGATGAGAGGGTTTATGAATTCTGAATGCAGCAGTGAGATTTGGCATTGAGCAGCTACTGCTGCTCAGAATGATCTGAAGACCCAGGTCAGGGAGTTGATGCCTTTTATTTCTGAGGTAAGGCACAGCCTTGTGGCCCAAGCACTGCCTGAAGGCGAGATATCTGACATCTCAGCCTTGGGAAATATTACCTTCTGAATGCACTGCTCCTCAGAGGGTAGGTATAGGAGTTTAGTTCCTGGAAAACTCTTCAGAGCCCTCCTTCAAATTCCTCTGACAAATTGCCTTATCTGCATGCCCTCTCGTCCTGTTCTCAGGTTTTAGTTTAGAGATATAGCGTGGAAACAAGCCCTTCGGCCCATCGAGTCCGCGCCTACTAGCGATGCCCGCACACTCATACAACCCTACACACACGAGGGACAACTTACAATTATACCAAAGCTGTATGTCTTTGCTGTGTGGGAGGAAACCGGAGGGGTTGGAGAAAACCCACGCAGGTCAGGGGGAGAACGTACAGCACCTGTAGTCAGGATCGAACCTGGGTCTCTGGCGCTGTAAGGCAGCAACTCTTCCGCTGCTCCACCGTGGTTCTGGGTCGTGTTGCAGACCCAGTAATTCCTTTAATATGCCATCCAACATTGGCAGATAAAATAAGATTCATGCTTAGACACACTCCAGAGTTTTCTGGCCCTTCAAGTGAAGAGTGCCAGGCTGAGAGGCTGCAAATGATTAATGATCCCTTGAAATGGCACCAGCGCAGAGCACATTTCTGCTCTTAAAAATCTGTTTTTCTGCATGCCATCCACCCCAAGTGTTAATTGCATCCATGTGATTCAATCACACAGGGAAGCCTCGAAAAGAACATTCCTCAGGGAATGAGATTGCCTCTAACTGTGTTCTGTTTTCAGACATGTCCCATGCACAGAAGTGCCTGAACTAAGTTATCATCAAAAGCTGAGTTGCCATTTTGTGCATTGAGAAACGATCCTGTATTAGAAATCAATGTTAGTATTTATAAAAACATCCCCTGTAAAATTGAATTTTGAAACCGACTTTCGTAAAACATCAAATAGTTTCCTGAACCGCACATCCTAATCTATCCTTCTTTAATGTTTACTCGGGTATTTTTTTTCTTTCTATCAGGTTTGGTTCCACTTTTGAGATGAGGAGGAATTTCTTTAGTCAGCTGGTGGTGGACCTGTGGAATTCATTGGCGTTTTGCTGCATTGTCTAATACCCAGACAAAATACAAACTGGAAGAGAAATTCTGCAGATGAAGGACTCCAACAAAACTGCCAAGAGATGATTTGTGAATTACTTTACCCACTGTAAATGGACCAATGTACTTCCAACATTTTCTGACTACTTCCTAGGTCCTGAAGGTTCAAAATGAAAATATGTGAAACTGATAATCGGACGTGATAGGCAATTTGGTGTTGCTGGACTGGTGGATTCTCTGGACAAATGGATGTTATTTCTGTTGATACCCTGGCACATCTTTAATCCACTTTTTTGATGTCACACAGTATTAAAAATGAATTTCACGGTGAATCAGACAAATTTTAAGGGAGCACAGGGACCAGGGCCTTGGAGTGTGCAAAGGGAGCGTGGCAAACTCGCCCTGTTGAACCAGATGCTGGGAAATTGGGATTTCTGTTTCAACCGATATTGGATTACTAGCCCAAGTGGACCCATTGGGCCCAAACCTCTCCTGCATTGGTGCAGCACCCGCTCCTCCCCCACCCTTCCCTCCTCTCCCTTCCCCCTCCCCTTCCCTCCCTCCTCCCTTCCCCCACCCCTCCCCTCACCCTCCCCCCTTACCTTCCCACCATCCCCCCCAACATCCTCCCTCCTTCCCTCCTCCCCCTCCCCCCCTCCCTCCCTACGAGATACATTTAAACTTTAAAATGTGAATAACTTAAAAAATATAACACCGATTTCAATGAAACTTCTTCCATTAGCACCAAAAGGACGGTGGTGAGTAAGGTGGGTCTAAAATTGTTGCGCTATCGTGTACCGTTTTGGCTGTAGTTCACGAACAAACGAACAAACAAACAAACAAGAGTTTTGGTACATAGATTGGATAGGATGTGTAGGAAGGAACTGCAGATGCTGGTTTAAACCAAAGAGACACAGAAAGCTGGAGTAACTCAGCGGGTTAGGCAGCATCTCTGGAAAAGAGGAATATGTGACATTTCTGGTCGAGACCCTTCTTCAGACTGGTTCTCCAGGCCCCCGTTTCCTCATTTTTACTATGGAATGTTCAATCACTCGACACCATCATCCCCCAGTAGGAAGGCCTTAAAGCCCTCTGCTTCTTCTTCGACCACAGAACCAGCCAATCTTCCTCTACTTACACTCTTCACTGCCTAGTCCTCACTCTCAATAACCTGCGTTCTGAAGAAGGGTCTTGACCCGAAACATCACCTATTTCTTTTCTCCAGAGATGCTGCCTTACCCACTGAGTTACTCCAACTTAGTGTCTATAGTAGATAGCATCAATCAGGAAATTAGGGATGTGTGTAGCAATGGTACAGCAGTTATTGTGACTTTAATCTACATATAGATTGGGCCAACCAAATTGCTAGCAGCGCTGAGGAGGAGGATTTCCTAGAATGCATACGGGATGGGTTTTTAAACCAATATGTAGAAGAACCGATATGTGGAAAAAGCAGGAACGGGATACTGATTTTAGATGATCAGCCAAGATCATATTGAATGGCGGTGCTGGCTTGAAGGGCCAAATGGCCTACTCCTGCACCTATTTTTCTATGTTTCTATCTATTGGAGTATTACTCTACTGTATTTAGCAGAAATCTGAAACATAAAAAGTTATCTGCTATGCAGACAGCATCCAAGGAGATACAATCAGAGTTAATGATAAAAGTCAATAATTTTCATTTTAAAATTGCATTTAGAAGCAAGGATTATAAAAAAATAACTGCAGATGCTGGTACAAATCGAAGGTATTTATTCACAAAATGCTGGAGTAACTCAGCAGGTCAGGCAGCATCTCAGGAGAGAAGGAATTGGTGACGTTTCGGGTCGAAACGTCACCCATTCCTTCTCTCCTGAGATGCTGCCTGACATGCTGAGTTCCTCCAGCATTTTGTGAAGCAAGGATTATGATCGGATGGATGGTTGGAGAGATGATGGGACATTGGAGATGCGGGTGGGTGCATGGTGGGACAAGTAGAGAAACAAAGTCTGGATGTTCCTGACCAAATGGGAGCAGCAGAGTTACCACGGAACGGGTCAGTCTGCAAGTCAAGTCAAGTCAAGTTTATTTGTCACATACACATACACGATGTGCAGTGAAATCAAAGGTCTCCCACAGTCCAGCAATAAGAGCAATAAAAATAAGCAATTTCACACACAATCACAAACCAACACAAAACAAAATAAAAAGAAACATCCATCACAGTGAGTCTCCTCCAGTCACCTCCTCACTGCAAAGGAAGCACAATCGAGTTGCAGATTTCTTTTTAAAAAATAGATAAATTAATGCTGCTGATCTGTTAATGCTGAAGCCATGCATTATTAAGGTCATAAGGTCATAAGTGATAGGAGTAGAATATAGGCCATTCGGCCCATCAAATCTACTCCACCATTCAATCATGGCTGATCTATCTCTCCATCCAAACCCCCCTCTCCTGCCTTCTCTCCATAACGTCTGACACCTTTATTATTAATAAACAAAAGGTCACTTTTCCCCTTATTTAAAAAAAGCTTGCGAAAGAAGTCATCCCTGCACTGCGTGATTAAGCCTGAATGCACAGAGGACATCAGATTCGTCAGAGGAAGTGGCAGAGACGAGTACAACTGTGATATTTAAAAGACACTTAGACAGTTATGTTGATAGGTAGAGCTTGAAGGGGCATGGGCCAGACACACAACTTGGTCGGCAGAGACGAGTTGGGCTGAAGGACCAGTTGTTGTTCCATTGATTTCAGAAGAGTAGAATTCAGTGATGATACAATACAGTTTGTTTAGTGATCCTGGCCAATGGAGAATTTCTGGACAATTGCACAAGTTTTTAGTCGAGCACCAGATTTTGTTAAAAATCAACCAAAGTCCTTCAACCACAGATTCAGGCACATACCATCCAACTGAAGTGTTATACTGGCCTCTACTGGCAAACCCAAGCACTGCAAGATCATCAATTATTATTTTTGGTGCAGGCCGATAAAATACAGTCAATGCTTCAGTAAGTCAGTACTCTTCAGCACCGAGTCTAAACACTTTTTAAATTCTCAGATAGTTCTGCCCATGGAAGTCTCTGGGCTGCAGCCAATAATAGCGCAGATTGTGAATGACACACGGCCAAACCAAAACTTTGGAAAACAAAGTTTGCTAAATCAAAGGACTAATTGTTGCAACGTGGGCTCATGTGAAGTGAAGTGGGTCACACAGGCCCTCGAGCCTGTTCTGTTATTCAAACTGATAATGGCTTATCTGTGCTTCAGTTCCATTTACCTGCTCTGTAATATTTGATGCCCTACAAAACAAGAAGACATCAGTCACTGTCCTGAGAATATCAATTGATTTAGCTTCCAGGGGTTTGTGAGGCAAAAGGCTTCTGGACCTCCATCATTCTGTATGTGAAAAATGATTTTTCATTTTATTCCTAACTGCCTGATTCGGATTTTAAAATGATGTCCCTCTTATTCTTTATCTCCTCAACACGGAAAATACTTTGCAACCATCCTCATGGACATTCATTCGTTTAAAACACTTTGATTAGAGTGCCTCTCAATAATCTAACTCGGGGGGGGGGGGGGGGGGGGGGGGTGGGGTGGGGAGGGGTGGGGGTAAATTGCCCTTGTAATAAAAACCTTTCATTCCAGCTGGTTCATCAACATCTTTCAAGGAGGTAAATATACCATCCTTATCCTGTCTGACTTGCTCAAAGGAGTAGATTAAAAAATGCTGCAATTGTTGCACTCATGACCAAATAAAAAAGAAATCCCCAGAATCTTCTAAAATTCCACTGCCATTAGATATTTGAGGGATTGGGTTCTGTGCAAAGCCTCTCAACCACAAAGTTTTTATGGTGCAAAGATGGTAATGGTCCCTTGCACGTAGAATGTGCCAACACTACAAATGTATAGTCCCGCTCACATTATGTACACAGAACATAGAACAGTACAACACAAGAACAGGCTCTTTAGCCCACGATGTCTGTGCCAAACATAATGCCAGGACCATCTCTTATCTTCCAGTGCATAATCCATATCCCTCCATATCTATATGCCCATCCAAAAGCCTCTTAAATGCCACTATCATATCTGCCTCAACCACTAACCCAGGCAGCACCCACCAATTTTCAAACTTGTGGGGGAACAACCCCACCAATTTTCTTTTGAAAGTACTATGTCATCCAGCGAAGAGTTGCACGCCACTTCAATCTATACTCTGTACTATTATGGCGGCGCGGGCACATTGTGACGCCCTGTGTCTCACCAGAATCTGCGATTTTATAGTAATTTGCTTATTTGTCTCATGTCTGTTCACACGGAATAGTCTTGCATACTTATCATACAACCGACAGGAGCTTTTAAACATCGGTTCCTGCATCGGTTCCTGCAACTATGACAACTTTTTAGGCGAACTCCATTTCGCTCCTGAACTGGCCAGGTCAGCAGAGCGTACCAAGCCAGCTCGGCCGACTGGAAGCGCCCATAGACGGCGCAGCGAACGTAAACACCGCCGTGGATGCCGAGGTGGCTTAAAGGCTAGGCTAGAGCTAACTCCACACAGGCCATCAATTCCTAGCCTTTTCCATGCCAACGTACGATCATTGGCGAACAAAATGGACGAACTCCGGCTGCGGATTACCTCCCACAATTGGATTAAGGACTGCAACATCATGGATTACAAACCCACCAACTCGATCCCCACATCCAGCGACACCTCCTTCCTTGAGGAGCTTAATCACTTTTATGGCCGCTTTGACAGGGACAATCAAGAGGTGGCCATCAAGGCTGTGCTCCCTGCTGATCATCAGCACCTCACACTCACTCCCACCGACGTGTGTACAGCATTGAGCAGGATTAATGCACGGAAGGCTGCTGGCCCTGATGGTATCCCCGGGCGTGTCCTCAAGGTCTGTGCTGCGCAGCTGACAGATGTTTGGACTGACATCTTCAACTTGTCACTTGCCCAAGGAGCTGTCCCTACGAGTCTTAAAACCACCTCCATCGTGCCGGAGCCAAAACACTCCACTGCAGCGAGCCTCAACGACTTCCGCCCAGTTGCACTTACTCCCATCATCACTAAGTGCTTCGAGAGGCTGGTCTTGGCACACCTCAAAGGCTGCCTACCTCCCACACTGGACCCCTATCAGTTCGCCTGCCGCCAGAACAGGAGTACGGAGGATGCCATCTCCACGGCACTTCACTCCGCCCTCTCCCACCTTGACAACAGAGACACCTACGTGAGAATGCTGTTTATCGATTTCAGCTCAGCATTCAACACCATCATCCCTTCCAAACTGATTGCCAAACTCAACGACCTGAGCATCAACCCCTCCCTCTGCAATTGGATATTGGACTTTCTAATCAACAGACCCCAGTCTGTTAGATTAGACGACACCTCCTCAACCATCACCCTGAACACCGGCGTTCCACAGGGCTGTGTGCTGAGCCCTCTCCTCTACTCCCTTTTCACCTACAACTGCACACCTGTACATGGTTCTAACACCATTATTAAGTTTGCAGATGATACAACGGTGATTGGCCTCATCAGCGACAACGATGAGTCGGCCTATAGGGAGGAGGTCCAGCTACTTGCAACGTGGTGCGCTGACAACAACCTGGTCCTTAACACCAAGAAGACCATAATAAGACCAAGGATAAGACCAAGGAGCTCATTGTGGTCTACAGAAGGACTAGGGGTGGTACGCACACCCCCATCCATATTAATGGGACGGTGGTGGAGCGTGTTTCCAGTTTCAGGTTCTTGGGTGTCAACATTTCTGATGACCTCTCTTGGACCCACAATACCTCAACACTGATCAAGAAGGCTCACCAGCGTCTCTTCTTCCTGAGGAGACTAAAGAAGGTCCATCTGTCTCCTCAGATTCTGGTGAACTTCTACCGCTGCACTATCGAGAGCACCCTTACTAACTGTATCACAGTATGGTATGGCAACTGCTCTGTCTCCGACCGGAAAGCACTGCAGAGGGTGGTGAAAACTGCCCAACGCATCACCGGTTCCTCACTCCCCTCCATTGAGTCTATCCAGAGTAGGCGATGTCTGCCAAGGGCGCGCTGCATCGTCAAGGACAGCTCTCACCCCAACCACAGATTGTTTACCCTCCTCCCATCTGGGAGGCGCTACAGGTCTCTCCGTTCCCAGACCTGCAGGTTTAGGAGCAGCTTCTTTCCTGCGGTCGTTACTTTACTTAACTCTGTGCTTCGGTGATTGCTGCCATTCCCCCCCCCCCCCTCGGGCACTCCTCCCATCAGTGACTGATCTCGCTCACCGGGATTTCCACTACCGCTACTGTGCATATATGTATATATTATATGTTTTACTATTCCATCACATGCACTCAGGTTAACATGCTAACTGCATTTCGTTGTCTCTGTACTTGTACACTGCACAATGACAATAAAGTTTGTATTGTATTGTATTGTATTGCAATCTATGGATTCTTCATGTCCTAAACTACACTGGTCCCACCTGTCTGCACTTGGTCCACATTGCTCCAAACCTGTCCGATCCATGTACCTGTCTAACTGTTTCTTAAATATTGGGAGCGTCCCTGCCTCAACAGCCTCCTTTGTCAGCTTGTTCTACACACCAACCATGATTTCAAGGATCGCAGCAGAGTCTGAAAACAGGGGGGCAATTGGAAGAGAAATTACACCCGGTATCCAGGAACCATATTTCAAAGTATGTAAGTGATTAACTAATTCACTGGAACAGTAAAACATGAAAACTGCAGTCTTCTGAGACATGGTTGATGAACACAAGAAATTATGTGTCATTATTCTTCAGGGATGTTCCAGGCCACCTTATCGAAACATATACATATACATAATATGTATCAATACATCTTTTCAAAACATATAAGATTATTAAGGGGTTGGACACGTTAGAGGCAGGAAACATGTTCCCAATGTTGGGGGAGTCCAGAGCCAGGGGCCACTTTTTAGGAATAAGGGGCAGGCCATTTAGAACAGAGATGGGGAAAACCTTTTTCAGTCAGAGAGTTGTAAATCTGTGGAATTCACTGCCTCGGAAGGCAGTGGAGGCCAATTCTCTGAATGCATTCAAGAGAAAGCTAGATAGAGCTCTTAAGGATAGCGGAGTCAGGGGGTATGGGGAGAAGGCAGGAACGGGGTACTGATTGAGAATGATCAGCCATGATCACATTGAATGGTGGTTCTGGCTCGAAGGGACAAATGGCCTCCTCCTGCACCTATTGTCTATTGCCACCAGGTTTTAAGGCCTGCAGCTCAGTGCAATGAAATGGCAAACACTATTTCCTCCACATACTCTTTGTAGTCCAGAGGCTACAAGTCAGTTCCAAGAACAACAAACACCATACATCCTCTCAGAGTTATGCAATGATCAATATTTGCAATATATTCAATTTCCAAATGCTTCTCAAAGCAGGGATAAGGGACAAAGTTGAAGGGTTTGAAAGAAGAGGTTGCAGCAGACAATACTCATTTCAATAATTCCAGCCACCTGCTCACATATCAGCACTATGCATAATTTAGAACTTAGTTTCAAGGCAGGATCTGTACACTGAGACACTGGTCATCACTGGCGTGGAGCCAGTGCAGCGAGAAGGATGGCACTGGCCATCACTGGCCATCACTGGCTTCCTTCCAATACAAAGTCAAAAATAGCAACATTTGCTGACAATTGCAAAATGTTTTCATTCCTCTTTCAAAAGCTCAGCATTGTCGACAGTCTGCACCAGAATGCGGCAACATCTATAAAACGCTGCAGGCATAGGCTGTTAAATGCAAATAGAATTCAGACCAGACAAGTGCCAGCAAATGATCAACAAAGAGAGGTCGGAAGAAGGGTCTCGACCCAAAACGTCACCCATTCCTTCTCTCCTGAGATGCTGCCTGACCTGCTGAGTTATTCCACCATTTTGTGAATAAATACCTTCGATTTGTACCAGCACCTGCAGTTATTTTCTTACACAACAAAGAGAGGTTAATTATCTACCTTTGGCATTCAATGGCATCACCATTGCCAGGTGGCCCGTTATCAGTGGTCTGGGGTCAGTAACAATTACCATGGCTTCACAAGAGAAGGGGATGGAGGGGCTAATGACTCACTTGCTGACAAGCCAAAGCCAATCCAACTTCTAAGAGACAAAATGCAAGAACATTATGGACTGCTCTTCTCTTGTCTGGACAGGTGGAGCACCAACAACTCTCAAGAAGCTCAAGATCATTCAGGTCACAGCAACCCATCAATTGGCCCCCATCACCCATCCACCCTGGACACACAGTGGGAGCTGCACTCTCCACTGTGGATTCATAGAATCATTGTCTTCATAGAGTCATACCACAATGAAACAGGTCCTCCTGCACATTTCATTCATGACAATCAAATTGCCTAGCCACGCTAATCCCATTTGCCCGATTTTGAACCATATCGCCTTTCCTTTTCTTGTATCAGTTCCAATATCTTTTAACATAGAAAATAAGTGCAGGAGTAGGCCATTCGGCCCTTCGAGACAGCACCGCCATTCAATATGATCATGGCTGCATCCAAAATCAGTACCCCGTTCCTGCTTTTTCCCCATATCCCTTGATTCTGTTAGCGTTAAGAGCTAAATCTAACTCTCTCTTGAAAACATTCAGTGAATTGGCCTCCACTGCCTTCTGTGGCAGAGAATTCCACAGATTCACAAGTCTCTGGGTGAAAAAGTTTTTCCTCATCTCAGTCCTAAATGTCCCCCGATTCTTACGCCGTAATCGTACCTACGTCTACCACCTCCCCTCGAAGCTTGCTCCATATACACACCACCCCGTGCCAAAAACATTCCCCTCAGGTCCTCTTTCTTCTTTCACTTTAAACCTATGCCCTCTAGTTTTAGCTTCCTCTACCCCTGACAAAGGTAGCCTCCACAGTAACACAAGCAAAAGCTGCTGACGATCGGGTGCTGCAGTGGATATTCAGTCTCCTGCCAGGGAAACTTTAACCATGGAGACACAATGGTCATCTTCCAGGGGATTTGCAGTAATCTGACCTCCAAAATATTAATATAATTACTACAATTCTATCTGGAAGAATAACAGTGCGTCAATGAAGTATAAAATGGCTGCCCTCTCAGTGATCCCCTTACTTTGCGAGCACTCCAGCTGAGATGAGGCCAAAACTGGTGGCTCTCATGCTCAGAAGGTGTAATTTGATGGTTGGCTGACAAAAGACAGGGGCCAAGGACAATCTGCAATGAGAAGCCTCCCTTTAACAATGCTGCAGTTACAGGGGCAATATATGCTAACACATGGACAGGCGAGGACGCAGAGATAGGTACTAAGTTAATGCACAAGGTGACTGATTGATGTGAATGGCATCTGGCACGCTCAGATGTATACATTTTATGCGGGCTTTTAGCTGTGTATTGTTTATATGATTGTTGGCAAATGAAGGAAGATAAGACCGTCAGAGACTCCTCCACACTCACCACATTCAAAACATCACTGAAGTCTCACCTGTTCAGTACTGCCTTCAACCACTGAAGGTCACCTCACCTTCTGTCTCCTTTCTCTGTTCGTTTACTTATTTATCTATTTATTCACTTCCCTATGTTCTCTAAATCCCTGTAAAGCGTCTTTGAGTATATGAAAAGCGCTATATAAATGTAATGCATTATTATTATTATTATTATTATTATATGTAGGACTGTTGATGATTGGATATTTGTGGTTGTGATTAAAGAGTAGAGCAGTTTGACGAAGGGTCTCGACACAAAACATCATTCACACCTTCTCTCCAGAGATGCTGCCTGTCCCGCTGAGTTACTCTAGGATTTTGTGTCTATCTAGAGTAGTGTGATAGATTGACCATGAATAGCCTGTCTAGATGACCTGTCCTCCTCCTCATCCTCTTCAGCTGCATGTTCTTTAGACAGCAGCATGGACTGAGTCCTCAAAATCAATCTGAAGAAGGGTCTCGACCCGAAACGTCACCCATTCCTTCTCTCCCGAGATGCTGCCTGACCCGCTGAGTTACTCCAACATTTTGTGTCTACCTTCGATTTAAACCAGCATCTGCAGTTTTTTTTCCGACACCTCAAAATAGTGGGGTTATTCCACAGAGAGAAGACCACTTTGAAACTTGAAACCAACTTTGCTAGTCCTGCAGGCTCCTTTGCATTTGGTCTGGGCAGGAGATTGATTCTTTGAACAGGTCTTGGATGCACACAATCAGGTTTTGTGCAGCAACCATACTTTAAGAAAACCAAGCAGCAATCAGCTCGTCAACGAGGGAATGGAATCCCTCCTGGTGGCAGAGCCACCCTCACATTGACAAGTAATGGCTGCAGAAAACGGTGCATCTGGCCACTGGAACCCTGCATACGTCTCCAACACTTCTCCTGACTCCAACCTCATAGGTTTGAGGCATTCCTCCCCATGCAGAATTTGCAGACTTTTGAAGAATGTTAAAAACAACAAATACATGTGGAACTGTGGCTACAACCTGCAAGTGGTCAACGATTCCATTAGATAACGGTAGCGCGAGGAGCGTATGGCTTCCTACTTTCCGAGACGGTCACACATTGATCTGTGCGGGTTTAAGGGGTGGGAACAGCTGGAGTTTAGAGCTCTAATGCTATATCACAACTGCATTGCCACTTCACATTATGATGAGCCAGCATGCATACTTCCAGCAATGTTAGTATTGCATGTATTCACACTCTTCGAAGGACCACAACTACAAAGTAGCTTTGATACTTCCCAGGTTTTCTTCCCAACCTTTGTCAGGCCACTGAATCATCCTACCACAACCAGAGAGCAATCCTGAACTACCATCTACCTCTTTGGTGATGCTCGGTGTCTATCTTTGATCAGACATTACTGGCTTTATCCTGCACTAAACGTTATTCCCTTATCAAGGATATGTACACTTTGAATGGCTCGATTGTAATCATGTGTTGTCTTTCCGCTGACTGGTTAGCATGAAACAAATGCTTTTTACTATACTTCGGTACACGTGACAATAAACTGAATTGAACAAAGGAAAGCAGCATTGATTTACTTCAACTAAGACAATTCTAAAGGTTTAAATTACAAACTACCCAGATAACCTTAAAAAAAAGGATTAAGCAGTCAAATGAAATGAAAGATTATTACAATTACTGCCGAGTGTGAGCAATTTGTAAATGGTTATGCTACGCCATTTCACTGGAAGGTTTTCTTCTCCATGCATTCATTCAAAGGGTCTGATCGGAGGAATTGGCGATCAAGAGAAACTTAATGCTTCACACCACCCTCAATCCCTGGCCACTTCTCGATACCAAGCCCTTGGTTTCTTCTTTGGTAATGATTTTTCCCGGCACGGTCATTAAGAACGAGTAATGTTAATAAATAATCCACTGTTTCTAACCGACAGACTCACCCTATGTTCTTCATCTTCATAGACCGATTCATGCACAGAGCACGCACAGAGCGAGGCAGGAAGGTCACTCAAATCCATACTCCCGAGGTCCAAATTGTCATAATTCTCAAAGATCAGAAACTCTTGATCACCATCACAAAGACTGGAGCATTTTCAGACCATTCTGAGCACCATTTCTTATCATTGCGTCAGTGGTTCAATGATTTAATTTTAAATCCAAATTAAATAGGTACCAAATAGAATAGTGATCTAAAAGGGAAAGAAGAATTGATATGAATTTGGTTTAAAAAAAAGCACAAACTATTGGCTTACCTCAGGTTTCCCCCCTCCCTGACTCTCAGTCTGATGAAGGATCTCGACCCAAAACGTCACCTATTCCTTTTCTCCAGAGATGCTGCCTGACTCGCTGAGTTAATCCAGTATTTTGTGTCTATATTATTTAAAAATTAACCTGTTCTACTCAATCTAGTTATGCAACTAATTTTATTATTAGAATCAATCTATTCTGCTCAATAACACAAAATTGGATTTCACTCAAGACACACGTCATGTTGAAACATAGAAAATAGGTGCAGGAGGTGGCCATTCGGCCCTTCGAACCAGCACCACCATTCATTGTGATCATGGCTGATCATCCACAATCAGTACCCCATTCCTGCCCTCTCCCCATACACCCTGACTCCGCTTTCATTAAGAGTATCTAGCTCTCTCTTGAAAGCATCCAGAGAATTGGCCTCCACTGCCTTCTGAGGCAGATGATTCCACAGATTTACAACTCTCTGAGTAAAAAAGTTTTTCCTCATCTCCGTTCTAAATGGCCTATCCCTTATTCTTAATCTGTGGCCCCTGGTTCTAGAGTTATAGACTTGGACCACAAGATCCCTCTGTATGTGATTATTATTGGGGGTCATGCCATTAATTGTATATTTTCCCTTCACATTTGATCTCCCAAACTGCAACTCCTCACATTTCCTCTGATTATATTCCATCTGCCATTTCTCTGCCCATTTCTGTAGCTGATCCAAATCCCACTTTGTTTTCCTCACAACCCACGACCCCAGCAACCTTGGTGTAATCTGCAAACTAATTAACCAACCTTGGATGTTTACATCCAGGCCACATCTGCTCCAGGTCTACCCTCCCGAGCTCCTGCCTGATAACGTTGCAGTTTGCCATGCTCTAGTTTAGTATCTTCCCACAAGGTCCAGCCTTCTCCACATTCAAAACAATCGTAAAGCTTATGGAGTTGTGATCACTATCTCCAAGATGTTCCTCCACTGTAACACCAAACTCCAGGCCAGGCACATTTCCCATCGCAAGATCTAGTGTGTTCCCTTCTAGGGTTGGTCTATCCACATACTGGTTCACGAAATCCTCTTGGATACACCTCACAAATTCTGCCACTTCTTCGCCTTTGGCACTGACCAAGCCCAGTCAATATAGGGGACGTTAAAGTTAATATAGAGGACAACCCTGTTGCTTTGGTAAACAAGCTACATATCTATTTCTCTATCTCCTACGTTATTTGGGGGGGGGGTAGTTTATAATACAATCTCATTAGCATGCTTGCAACTTTTTTATTTCTCTCTATCCATATTGACTCGGCAGACAAACTCTCCAATATGACCTTCGAGTGCCGCCATGACAGTCTCCCTGATTCGTAGTCCTCCACCTCTTTTGTCTCCGTCTCAAATCACGTCTGAAGCATAAAAACTCCAGATCGTTGATCTGCCCATCGTGTCCCTTTCGCAACCATTTCCACAATGGCCATAACATCATCATCCAGGCTCTAAGTTCACATTTTTAACTTTAAAAGGAGGGGAGGGGAGGGGGGGAGAAGAGAGAGGGGAGGGGGGTTGAGGATAGAGGGGAGGGGAGGGGAGGGGAGGAGAGGAGAGGAGAGGAGAGGAGAGGAGAGGAGAGGAGAGGAGAGGAGAGGAGAGGAGAGGAGAGGAGAGGGGAGGACAGGACAGGACAGGACAGGACAGGGTGCTGCACCAATGCAGGAGAGGTTTGGGCCCAACGGGTCCACTTGGTCTAGTTCCTTCTAATTTCTGACCTGCCAGTGTGGTTTTCGTCCCCCTGCCTCTCTAGTTTAAACTAACCCCAAGTAACCCTGCAAAGATATTTTGGAACCCCTCCAGCTCAGGTGTAACCTGTCCCTCCGGTACAGATCACCTCGGCCCCAGGAGACCCCAATGTTATAACATTTTGAATCCCTGCCTCCTGCACCTACTCCTGAGCCACACATTCATCTGTCCTATCCTCATGTTCCTGCCATTGATGGCACATGGTACCGAGAGTAATCTGGAGGTCACAATGTTATGATCCTGCTTTTTAAATCTTTTGCCTAGCTCCCTCCAGTCACTTCGTAGAACCTCGTCCCTTTTCCTACCTGTGCCAATGTGCCAATGACTTCCAGCTGCTCCCCCTCCCCCTTGAGAATGTATTGCGGCCATCCTGAGACATCCTGGACCCTGGCACCAGGGAGGCAACACACCATCCTGGAGTCTTGTTTGCTCAGCGTTTAATTTAATGACAAAGTGGCATCAGGGAGCAAGTGCAATGTAGGTCCCGATGTAGTACATTTCCCCAAAATTCATAGTTCACTCAGAGCTTACTTTGAATAGATAATTTGCTCAATACCCCCATCTCCAGATCTATCTAGGAACAGGATAACAGATTCTGCATTAACTGATCGAGTTATTTTCCAACATTAAGGTACATTACTGCTATGACAAAAACTCATTCACCCTCAGAGAAAGCATCTGCGTGAGACTCCGGTGTGAAACTCATGCTGAAAAATTAGTAATGGACAGTTAAAGTGCATTGCAGTAAGATGCAGTTTCTAGACTAAACCACACATAGCTCCAGTGACAAAGCAAACTAAAATTATCCAAAACATAAGATAGTTACTGCACCCTTGTAAAGGTGAACAGCTGTGTTGCCGACTCTTTTGAAGACCAGCAAGAATTGTTGGCTGCCTCAATCAATTAATGCAGATGCTGCTGTGTAGTTCCTTGGTTCACTGAGATAGGATTTACAAGACAGCTCTATCTATCCCTTGGAAGAAAATTGCTCGAATTTCTGGACGTTAACCCCATAACAGGTACCGTGCCCAATACAGATTATAATTGGAGGTCCAGCAAAATGGTTTAGGTTCTTGCAGCTTCCAAGTTCAATATTAGAATTTGTAGTTTAACATGGTTATTTGGGGGAGGGGAAAAAAAACCCAACAATGAGATGCGTTCAGCTAATTCCAACGGCCCTGTCCCTGGTGCCACTGCTTTGTCATAACATTTAACGCTGAGCAGAAGAGCAATGTTTGGAAAATAATGCCCAGACAAACCTGCAGCTGGTGTCTGAACCCGCCCTCAGTGGCCTCTGCGCCGCTCCAGTTATCGGGCGCAACGGCGGCCCGGTGATCGACGTCGCGGTCGGCCAACCAAAGAGCAGGAGAGGGGGGACGAGCGGGGGATTACGTCATGGGCGACGAATCAGAGGCGTGGGGCGGGACTTTCAGCAGCCTGTTTGGTGGAGCTTGGATCTCATTCCACTCCCCTGTCAGTAGAGTCATGGACTGAGTCATGATCATGAGTGTCATAGACTGAGTGTCATGGACTGAGAGTCATGGACTGAGTGTCATGGACTGAGTGTCATGGACTGAGTGTCATGCACTGAGTGTCATGGAATTATAGGCTGAGTGTCATGGAATTATAGACTGAGTGTCATGGAATTATAGACTGAGTGTCATGGAATTATAGACTGAGTGTCATGGAATTATAGACTGAGTGATAGACTGAGTCATGGAGAGTCACATTGAGTCATACAGCATGGAAACAGGCCCTTCTCACCCAACTTGCCCACGCTGGCCAATGTGTCCCATCTATTACTAGTCCCAACTACCCTGCATTTGGACCATATCCCTCTAAACCTGTCCTATGACATGACTCAGTCTATAACACTCCATGACTCAGTCTATGACTCCATGACTCTCCATGACTCAGTCTATGACCATGACTCTCCATGACTCAGTTCATGACTCTACTGAGTAGTGGGGGGGAGGGGTTAACAAATTGTGAATATGAAGATGAGGTAAAAGGGAATACAGGAGATATTGCAAAAGACTCTCGGAAGAATGGGAACAGAAGTTCTAGAGGGGAAAAGAAATTAAGGGCAGGGCCATTTGTGACCGATGTGAGAGGGGAGGTAAATACAGAAGTTAAAGTGTTGTACTTAAATGCGCGTAGTATAAAAAATAAAGTGGATGAGCTTGAGGCTCAGTTAGTCATGGGCAAGTATGATGTTATGGCGAGTCCGGAAACTTGTTGGTTGTAGAAGAAGTTTATTGCAGCCGCAATATTCGAATACAGAGTTAAACAACAAGGTAAAGGACAACCATCAAAAACTTACTGTCTTCTTCGAAGACTTCGCCGAACCAACTATTTAGGGCGCCAAACGCGCACATGACATCGCTGGCCAATCAGCGATGTCGCTCCCTGGACCAATCCCCATGGTCGCGTTCACACGTGACCTCGCTGGCCAATCCGAGGGTTCGACGACCTGGACCATTCTCTATGGTCGCTACATGACCCCCCCCAGAACCCGAGGTGCGGAACCTAGCAGGGAGCCGGATTTCGCGACCATAACGAGTACGGAGAGGGACAGCCTGAACCACAGGAGCCGGGGGTTCCGGACTTGGCGGAACAGCCGGAACGGGAGGTCCTGGAGGAACTACCGGAACGGGGGGTCCTGGAGGAACTGCCGGAACGGGGGGTCCTGGAGGAACTGTCGGAACGGGGGGTCCTGGACTGAGCGGAACTAACGGAGGTTGGCCTCTCCTAGGGGTTTGACCGACCAGGACTGGTTGATCCGGATCCAAATGTGCAGGTTTGAGCCGGGACACCGAGACGAGCTCACTCTTGCCGCACATGTCTAAGGTGAAGGTAGCCGTTCCCTTACGCAAAACCCGGAACGGCCCTTGATAGACCCTCTGCAACGGGGCGCGATGGGAATCTTTTCGCAGAAAAACGAACTCACAGTCCTTCAGGGAAGGCGGTTCATGTACCATGGGACACCCATGACGTGAAGTCGGAACTGGAGCCAGGGAGCCCACCCGTTCCCGGAGAGATGCTAACACTGATGGGACTGTAGGCAGCTGGTCTGAAGGGTCCGGAAACAGATCTCCGGGTACTCGAAGTGTCGAGCCATATACTAGCTCTGCGGACGACGCACCGAGATCTAGCTTAGGAGCAGTCCGGATGCCCAAAAGAACCCAAGGGAGCTGGTCTACCCAGTCCGGGCCTTCAAGCCTTGCACTGAGGGACGCCTTAAGTTGGCGGTGGAACCTTTCTACGAGTCCATTTGCCTGGGGGTGATATGCAGTCGTGGGTTGTAACTTGGACCCGTACAGTTCTGCGAGCGCGGCCCAGAGGGACGAAGTGAATTGTGGGCCTCTGTCAGTGGTAATAACTGCCGGGACCCCGAAACGAGCTACCCAATGAAGGGCCAAAGTCCTAGCACAAGACGCTGATGAAATATCAGACAATGGGAAAGCCTCTGGCCACCGGGTGAACCGATCCACCACCGTGAGGAGGTGGGTGTAGCCCCGGGAGGAAGGCAAAGGACCGACCAAATCCACGTGGATGTGGAAAAAACGAACAGCTGGGACCTCGAAATCCTGTACGGGGGGCTGGACATGGCGCTGGACTTTAGCGGTCTGACAGGGAACGCAGGCATGCGCCCAACCCGCTACCTGTTTCCGTAGGCCATGCCAGACAAACCGAGCTGCTACCAAAGCAGAGGTGGAGCGGATGGACGGGTGCGCCAGCCCATGAATGGCATCGAAAACCCGGCGCTGAAGGGAGGGCGGTACTACCGGCCTGGGACGGGGAAGAGAAACATAGCACCAGACTTTTGTGCCTTCTGACCCACAAGCTACCTGGGCCAACTTCAATCCCGAAGTGGTGGACTGGTATGCCGAAGCGGTATCCGCTAGCAGCTGTGCCTCCGCAAGCTCTTGGGGATCCACTTCGCAGTCCACCGCCGAAATAGGGGGAAAAGCAGGTCTAGACAGGGCGTCAGCAACGGCATTAAGCTTACCCGCGACATGACGGACATCGGTGGTGAATTCGGAGATAGCAGTCAGGTGCCGCTGCTGGCGGGCCGACCATGGGTCAGACAATTTGACAAAAGCAAATGTTAATGGTTTATGGTCCGTAAAGGCCACAAATGGGCGGCCCTCAAGGAAGTACCTGAAATGACGAACAGCTAAATAGAGGGCCAAAAGCTCTCGGTCAAATGCGCTATACTTCAGTTCAGCCGAATTTAGTTGCCGGTTGAAAAACGCCAAAGGCTGCCAACGGCCACCGACCTGCTGCTCCAGAACCCCGCCCACCGCCACGTCAGAGGCGTCAACCGTCAGGGCCGTGGGGGCGGAGGGGCTCGGGTGGACCAACATGGTGGCGTCTGCCAAAGCTGCCTTAGCTGCTGTAAAAGCCGACTCTGCGGTCGGGGACCATATCAACTCTACCGGATTCCCTGCAAGGCATTGGAAAAGCGGGCGCATGACTCGTGCAGCTGCCGGGACGAACCTATGGTAGAAATTAACCATGCCTACGAACTCCTGTAGCACTTTTACTGTGGTGGGCCTAGGAAATGCCCGGATAGCCTCCACCTTTTCGGGCAAAGGGGAGGCGCCGGCAGGGGTAATTCTGTGCCCTAGAAAATCAAGAGCAGGAAGGCCGAATTGACATTTGGAGGGTTGGATTATGAGCCCGTGGTCTTGGAGCCGCTGGAAAACGGTCCGCAAGTGGGCCTGGTGTTCCTGTACTGAGGTGCTGGCAACCAGGATGTCGTCTAAATAAATAAACAAAAAGGGTAAATCCCGGCCCACGCGGTCCATCAGTCGTTGGAAAGCCTGTGCCGTGTTCTTTAAACCGAAAGGCATACGCAACCATTCAAACAACCCGAACGGAGTAATCGTTGCAGTTTTCTGTATGTCCTCCGGTCGCACCGGGATCTGGTGGTATCCTCGCACCAAATCGATTTTGGAGAACACCACCGCTCCTTCCAGCCCAGATGAAAAGTCCTGTAGGTGCGGTATGGGGTAGCGATCAGCCGTGGTGACAGCATTGAGATTGCGGTGCGTGCGTCCAAAACCACGGAAGGTGAACGCTTACCGCGCTTGACTCCGGTGTGCCCGGCGCGGCCATCGCCGACGAGGCGTCGGGTCCCTGCATAGTCGGTGATCGTCCAGATCACGTCGGGGTCACCAATATGGCGAGTCCGGAAACTTGTTGGTTGTAGAAGAAGTTTATTGCAGCCGCAATATTCGAATACAGAGTTAAACAACAAGGTAAAGGACAACCATCAAAAACTTACTGTCTTCTTCGAAGACTTCGCCGAACCAACTATTTCGGGCGCCAAACGCGCACATGACATCGCTGGCCAATCAGCGATGTCGCTCCCTGGACCAATCCCCATGGTCGCGTTCACACGTGACCTCGCTGGCCAATCCGAGGGTTCGACGACCTGGACCATTCTCTATGGTCGCTACAATATTGTAGGGATCACTGAGACATGGCTACAAGAGGACCAGGGCTGGGAACTGAATATTCAGGGGTACACAACGTATAGAAAAGACAGACAGGTGGGCAGAGGGGGTGGGGTTGCTCTGATGGTAAGGAATGATATTCATTCCCTTGCAAGGGGTGACATAGAATCAGGAGATGTTGAATCAGTATGGATAGAAATGTGAAATTGTAAGGGTAAAAAGACCCTAATGGGAGTTATCTATAGGCCCCCAAACAGTAGCCTCGACAGAGGGTGCAAGTTGAATCAGGAGATAAAATTGGCGTGTCAAAAATGTAATGCTACGGTGGTTATGGGAGATTTCAACATGCAGGTAGACTGGGAAAATCAGGTTGGAAATGGACCCCAGGAAAGAGAGTTTGTAGAGTGCCTTCGAGATGGATTCTTAGAACAGCTTGTACTGGAGCCTACCAGGGAGAAGGCAATTCTGGATTTAGTGTTGTGTAATGATCCTGATCTGATAAGGGGACTAGAGGTAAAAGAGCCATTAGGAGGCAGTGATCACAACATGATAAGTTTTACTCTGCAAATGGAAAGGCAGAAGGGAAAATCGGAAGTGTCAGTATTACAGTATAGCAAAGGGGATTACAGAGGCATGAGGCAGGAGCTGGCCAAAATTGACTAGAAGGAGGCCCTAGCACAGCAATGGCAGGTATTCCTGGGAATAATGCAGAGGTTGCAGGATCAATTTATTCCAAAGAGGTGGAAAGACTCTAAGGGGAGTAAGAGACACCTGTGGCTGACAAGGGAAGTCAGGGACAGCATAAAAATTAAGGAGAGGAAGTATAACATAGCAAAGAAGAGTGGGAAAACAGAGGATTGGGACTCTTTTAAAGAGCAACAAAAGTTAACTAAAAAGGCAATAAGGGGAGAAAAGATGAGGTACGAGGGTAAACTAGCCAATAATATAAAGGAGGATAGCAAAAGTTTTTTTAGGTACGTGAAGAGGAAAAAAATAGTCAAGGCAAATGTGGGTCCCTTGAAGACAGAAGCAGGGGAATTTATTATGGGGAACAAAGAAACGGCAGACAAGTTAAACCGTTACTTTGGATCTGTCTTCACTGAGGAAGATACACACAATCTCACTAGGTTACTTCCCGGAATGGCGGGACTGTCGTATGTTGAAATGCTGGAGCGATTGGGCTTGTATACACTGGAATTTAGAAGGATGAGGGGGGATCTTATTGAAACATATAAGATAATTAGGGGATTGGACACATTAGAGGCAGGAAACATGTTCCCAATGTTGGGGGAGTCCAGAACAAGGGGCCACAGTTTAAGAATAAGGGGTAGGCCATTTAGAACGGAGATGAGGAAGAACTTTTTCAGTCAGAGAGTGGTGAAGGTGTGGAATTCTCTGCCTCAGAAGGCAGTGGAGGCCAGTTCGTTGGATGCTTTCAAGAGAGAGCTGGATGGAGCTCTTAAGGATAGCGGAGTGAGGGGGTATGGGGAGAAGGCAGGAACGGGGTACTGATTGAGAGTGATCAGCTATGATCGCATTGAATGGCGGTGCTGGCTCAAAGGGCTGAATGGCCTACTCCTGCACCTATTGTCTATTGTCTATTGTCTAGTGAAAGGGAGTGGAATGAGATCCAATCTCCTCCAAACAGGCTGCTGAAAGTCCCGCCCCACGCCTCTGATTCGTCGCCCTTGACGTAATCCCATGTACCTGTCGAAATGTTTGTAAAACGTTGCGCTGGTCCCTGCCTCAACTACCTCTTCCGGCAGCCCGTTCCATACCACCAACACCCTCGGATCCTTATTTGATCTTTCCCCCCTCACCTTAAACCTATATCCACTGATTCTCGATTCCCCTACTCTGGGCAAGAGACTCTGTGGGTCTACCCGATCTATTCCTCTCATGATTTTGTACACCTCTCTCAGATAACCCCTCATTCTCCTGCGCTCCAAGGAATCGAGTCCAAGCTTGCTCAACCTCTCCCCATAGCTCAGGCCCTCATGTCCTGGCAACATCCTTGTAAATTTGCTTTGCTTCCTCGCGCCATTTGCAATCCTTCTCTTGCTGTTGTTAGCCCCTTCAACCCAATGTTGGAAATAAGTGCATTTTTTCACTGAATGTTTAGTTTATTATTCCAACAATAGTTTAGTTTATTATGTCATGTGCTCTGAGCTACAGTGAATAGCTCTTGTTTAGGAAGTAGAAGAAGGAATTGCAGATGCTGGTTTGCACTGAAGGCAGACACAAAATGCTGGAGTGACTCAGCAGGTCAGGCAACACCTCTGGAGGAAAGGAATGGGTGATGTTTCGGGTTGAGACCCATGATCAGCTTCACCAGAAAAATCTTTTGTTTGCATGCTATCCAGTCAAATAAAAGACTATGCATGAATACAATCAAGCCGTCCAGAGTACACGGATAAAGGTTACAGGGGACAACATTTAGTGCAAAAATACAATATTGAAGTCCGATTAAAGATGGTTCAAAGGTCTCAAAGGTAGATGGGAGGTCAGGAGCTCCAGGAGAAAATTATCATGAAAGTTCTCTACAAGGTTTAGCGGGATATGGGCCAAATGCAGGCAGGTGGGACTAGTTGTAGATGTGGCATCTTGGTTGGCATGGGCAAGTTGGCCCATTGGGCCTGTTTCCATGTTGCACGATTTTATGACTGTTAAGTGCTCTCCTGGGACAATGGTGGAGCTGGATGATTGTGGGTCAAAAGAACTGAAGGATTTGTGCATCTTTTATTGAAAAATAAAATGCTGCAGGTGCTGGAAATCTGAAATAAAAGCAGAAAGCACAGCGGGTCAGGCAGTGACTGTGGAGAGAGCAACAAAATTAACTTTGTACTGAAGGGGAGTTACAAATTTGGGGTTAAAATGGATAAAACCGCGATGGAGTGAGCGGAGAGCTTACGTTGTGTAGCAAGGTCATCCACCATTATACAGGTATACTGTTAAACAATGATTTATAATGTGGCTAAAATGCACCTCAAAGCCTACAACGATTTTTTTTTATTTTTTTTAGTTTAGTTCAATTTAGGTTCCATGTGCCTAACTTCCTGACTTTCACACACATTGTCCCTTCCTCATAAATAGCTCTAACAGGAGAACCGTCTCAGCTAAGCATTCAAGGAGATTGACATGAACAAACCTGCTTAATCAACAACATTCACACAGTTGGTGTTGGATGGAACCCGAGTCACTGGAGCTGCAGCAGTGAGGGTGGAACAAAACCTGCCGTACCAGTGTGCCACCCTGTGTATTACCTCGCTACAGGTGCAGGAGCGCTTCAGTGTGTATCATCTACGAAAAGCAGTTGCGACTTAACCTTGCTACATTAACCATACCTCCAAAACCCACAACCTTTTGTCACCCAAATGGATGAGAGACACAGACATGTAGGAACAGTGCCACCTTCAATTTACCTTACAAACCAACTCTGCAGCTGAGTCAGAAACCTGGAACTCTCTCACCAGCAGCAGTGCTGGAGTGTGTTCAAATAAAGACTATGGTTCACAAAATTGGCTCATCACCATCATCTCAAAGTCAAATTCTGACCTTGCCAGAGGCAAATATGCATTTAATAAAAACTGTGTCAGACTGAATGTTAAATTTGGCAAATCCCTGAAACCTCGTGTGCACACGGGATATTCCATCACCTCAGGATATCACAAGGTTTGTTTTAATTGTTGTCACTGTTGAAAATACGCAGCAAACTCGCTTTTAATGTGACAGTTGAATGATAAATGCAGGTCAGGATATCAGCCTGAAGAAGGGTCTCAAACCAAAACGTCACCTATTCCTTTTCTCCAGAGATGATGCCTGACCCGCTGAGTTACTCCAGCTTCTTGGGTCTATCTTTGGTTTAAACCAGCGTCTGCAGTTCCATCCCACACATATCAGTTAAACTTCCTTGCTCTATCAGATATTTTACATCAATGCAGGTCCACACTTGCAATCATGTGGAGCTGATGTGTAAACTATGACACGTGTATAAAATGTAGGAGAAACATATGGACACACAATCTCCATTCTCAGCAACAGCCTCTACTTGACAATGTTATCTAGTTCGGCCTGAAGAAAACTGGGCTGGGGAATTGCCTTATCTCTGATCCCATATCTATCATTTGACCCATAATAATAAAACAGGTTCTTAATCATTCATCTCCTTGCTGTTTCTTGAGCCTTGGTGACAGTGTTTGCCTGCAAAACAAGACTTTATGCTTCTAAATTAATTGGCTGTACATTATTACATTAATTTGAACTATTTCTATTAGAACATTTTAAATAGCCCATACACTAATGACATTACATTTATTATACATTTTCAAAAAAATAGATAATTTCATTTAATTACCCATCTCATTTTACTTTTTTGTACCTTATTCCCCTTACTGGAGTTAGCCATGTAACTTACTTTAATAGTCGCTTTTATAGACAGCATGGCTTTGTTTAGCTTAACTATTAATAATTTAATAATAAATATATATTTCAAACATTGTGATGAAATGAAAACATATTGCCCTTCCAATTTTCAGAATGCAGATATTTTAAATTTAGGTGCACCTCTTTGAAGTGTCAGGAATATAATGCCAGGAAAAAGGCCACTGATTCAACGTAACTACTTTACGCTATCACTCAGATCTTTCTTCCTTAGACATTTTATATTTCTTCTATCTAATCCAATCATCCCTTGCAGCCCTCTTATTCGCAGCCGAATCAGGAATCAGTTTAACTCGTTGCCACTATTTTAACCAACTCTGAATCAATTTAATGTGGGTACTAGAAACTGTAGATTCTAGTTTACACCAGGGGAAAAAAGACACAATGTTCTGGAGTATTTCGGCGGGTCAGGCAGCAATTTTGTACAATGTAGATAGGCGATGTTTTGGGTCGGGACTTTTCTCCAGCCTTCAGTTTGTGGAAGGGTCCCGGCCCGAAACATCACCTATCCTTGTTCTCCACAGATGCTTCCTGACCCGTTGAGTTACTCCAACACTTTGTGTTTATTTCTGAAGAAGTTTAATTCGTAGCTACCTTGCCATATAGTCACATCTCAATTGGCATAAATATAATCACGAATTATTCTTATGGACCACATCATTGTATAAAACTGGAATTTAGAAGGATGAGGGGGGATCTTATTGAAACATATAAGATAATTAGGGGATTGGACACATTAGAGGCAGGAAACATGTTCCCAATGTTGGGGGAGTCCAGAATAAGGGGCCACAGTTTAAGAATAAGGGGTAGGCCATTTAGAACGGAGATGAGGAAGAACTTTTTCAGTCAGAGAGTTGTGAAGGTGTGGAATTCTCTGCCTCAGAAGGCAGTGGAGGCCAGTTCGTTGGATGCTTTCAAGAGAGAGCTGGATAGAGCTCTTAAGGATAGCGGAGTGAGGGGGTATGGGGAGAAGGCAGGAACGGGATACTGATTGAGAGTGATCAGCCATGATCGCATTGAATGGCGGTGCTGGCTCGAAGGGCTGAATGGCCAACTCCTGCACCTATTGTCTATTGTCTATTGTCTTGGAACTTGTGTCTTCCCTTTTCAGCAACAACCTTCTCGGCGTTTGGGAAAGTAGGGGCTGCAACTGTTTGATTCCGTCTTAGATAAGAAGAATGAAAACATATTTGTATGAGACAATTGGGATAATTCGCACTGGCAATTTCCTCCAGAAGAAGGGATCAAGAAAGGCGCTGAAGTTTCAGCATGTTTTATGCGCTGATTAAAATATAATTCAAATTTCAAACCATTCTTCCATTGGCGTTTCTTCCATGCAACCATCACGGAAGGAGGTTAACACAGCGTGGGAGTGGCTTGGTGCTCGCTCTCGCCTGACTTCAATGTGGCTTCTGAACTCCCATGGAGGTTTTTTTAATGCGCATTAAGGAGAATCGATGGAAATGAACCACCATACCTTGTGAGTTAAGATGTGCAGACGAGGTAAGGTCTCCCTTTGTGCACTGGTGATTGCAAAGTTTTAAAAAAGAGGAATTCGTGTACGGGGTGAACAAATCAGGCGCCGGAAAGTTTTGCGAAGCGGCTGAATGAGTGAGAGTTTGAAGTGGGAGAGAGAGGAGTGTGGGTTCTGAGCTAAAGTCCAGCCTGCACCCGCTGCAGCAGCGCCTGGGAACAAAGATACTCGTATCTTTGAGAGGGAAGGTTCTCTGCGTGTTTTAAGGAGCTTGTACTCTCACCTCCTTCGCTTTTTCTATGGCCAGTTAAATTTACAGTCAACCTCCATCTAGAACGCGGTGCAATGTGATCCACAGCGAATAAAAAACAAACCCTGCCGTAGTAGACAAGGACAAGGTGGGTGGGGTATGTCAATGAGTGAAAAGACTGAAAATCTTTCCAAATGATAGGATCGTCCAGGGGCAACTGGTGAACATAATCACACGTCCCCCCATACCTTCATGGCACGAAAAGCGAAATATTCTTATCTCTACCGATATATTTTGATCTAGTCCATTTAAGAAAATTTAAAACAAATTTATTCAGGATAAAAACTTATGTGCAAAACAAGAACTGTGCGAAATTCCTCTGACATTCTCCACGGCTGCACATACAAGACGTTGTTTGTAAATGCACTTTGCAATCCTTTTCAAGAAGAAAATCAGTTTAGTTCATCTCGCAGCCATCTTTAGAGGGAGGCAGACACTATTAATGTTCATTGTAAGTGAGGCTCACACATTGCAAGCCTTTTCAGCAGTGGGATATTATGAAAAGGTGAAGATCATTTCCAAAAGTCACGAAACAAAGTATGCTGGTGGCCTTTATGTAAATTTGAGATTTGCAAACACCCAACGTTGTGTGATCCATGCCAAAAAACAGATTTGCTTTTACTTTAGAAACATGTTCTACAGGTATTTTTTTAAATGGCATCTTTGTTTTAAAGTACCTTTTGGATTTGTTAACAAAAGCAGTTCCATTGCAAATAGCAACTCCAGTCTCCATGGTGTATGTTTGTGTTACAAGTTATTGGAGAACATAAATCAATTTGTAGATGGAGTCACATATTCATTTGTACTTAAAAATAATGACTATTTCAGGAGAAGAGGCTGAGCACAAAGCAGGGTCATGAAATTAGACTTCCTTCAAGTGCCTGACCTTTGTAGTTGGCAATAAGGCGCAATAGTAAACAGCTGGAAATTTCTCTGCAAACCCTGAAATATGTTGAATTTTATATCCAAATGACCAATAATTTCATTAAAAGTTAAAGGATGTGGTCTTTTAGACATTTCTACAGGATTTGACATGATTTTCCTAATTCTGCTAATCAGCACTTTATTCTTTCAAATGTCAGATAATTCAATCAGTGGCAATTTTGTTTGGGTTAAAATCAGTTTCCAAAAACCGTCCTTGCTATTTTTAATATTTTGTATTTTCTAAAGGAATTATGCTTGGCATGTGCAGCACAAAATACTGTAAAGGCGTCTTAACGGATTATGGTGTCATGTGGCACAGTAGTTGTGCCAAATGAGATTAGTTCATAACAGATCCAGCATCTCATAATTGGGCATTGCTGAAGGTGAATCATCCGAGCCTGCAGAATTGTACTCCACCACAATTAAGTTTATTATTTTAGAGATACAGTGCGGAAACGGGCCCTTCGGCCTACTGAGTCCGCGCCGACCAGCAATCCCCGCACACTAACACAGTCCTACACAGACTAGGGACAAGTTACAAATTTTCCAAGCCAATTAGCCGACAAACATGTACGTTTTTCGAGTGTGGGAGGAAACCAGTGCTCTGCAGAGAAAACCCACGTCGAGAACGGACAAACTCCGAGATCTTCGGTTTCCTCCCACACTCCAAAGACGTACAGGTATGTAGGTTAATTGACTGGGTAATATGTAAAAATTGTCCCTAGTGTGTGTAGGATAGTGTTAATGTGCGGGGATCGCTGGGCGGCGCGGACTCGGTGGGCCGAAGGGCCTGTTTCCCCGCTGTATCTCTAAATCTAAAAAAATCTAAAAAATCCATACAGACAGTACCCCGTAGTCAGGATCAAACCCATTTCTCTGGCACTGTAAGGTAGCAAATCTACTTCTGCGCCACCTTGTCACCCTTTTGTTACCTCACGGCCCAGCATATCCTTAATTCTGCCATTCCATTCAAGTTATGGGGTGATCCAGGTGCAATGAGAAGTGCAGAAGGCATGTGGGGAGCAGCATCTCTTTTCTCAAATGCAAGCTACCAATCTGATGTGACTGAACCGCAAGACTATATCTGATGACTGCAAATGAACGAATGACATCAAGCAATTGGCGAAGCCAAGCCATCCCACAACTATCTAATTTAATGAAAGACCCTATGTTCATCTGGTTGTGAATGGTCATGGTCAATTAACTGGCCACCAGAAAGAGGAGCTCCAAGAACATCCCAGTTCTCAATGAAGGTGCAGCCCAGACAGGTGTCATCCTCAAGGCGAGGATGAAGTATTTGCCCCATGTTCAGCCAAAGGTGTTTGTATGGAGGATCTGGCTTGGCTTCCTCCCGAGATCTCCACCATCTCACAAATCAATTCCATTCAAATCACTCCCCATCTCGTTCAATGGCTCACCACGCTGAATGGTATAAAGATTAGGCGACCAGACAACAATGACTTGCACTCTAGAAATAGTGCTCCACTGTTCCTCTCGCCAAGCTGTTGCTGTACAGTACACCTTGCCACCCATCCAACAGTATGTCCTATCCACAAATATACAGGACCAATCTAATCAGGTCAATTACCTCAAAATTGATGTATTCTTAATCATCAGCAAAATGATGAAACACATGCACTCGCTCTCCAATTATCACTTCACTGAAATGCAGTTTTGTCAGGATCAGCTCATCCAGAACTCATCCTATTGTCGACCAAATCATTGAACTCCAGAGGAGAGGTGGGTGTGACTGCCTCGATATAGGCGTGGCATTTGACTCAGTGCGGCATTGAAGAGCCCGTGTAAAGCTGAAGTCAAGGAGAAAAGATTCCCAATGATTGGAGTCATGCCTTTCACAAAAGAGGATGGCTGTGGTTGGAGATCAATCGTCCCAGGCTCTGAACCACTGCAGTTATTCCTCAGGACTGTGCCCTTGGCCCAACCTTGTTTGGCACCTCAATAATGACAGCTGTTCCATCAACAGCGCACGTGGGGATAGTATCTGTGAATAGGACAATGCTCTGTTCCATTTAGAGTCATAGAGTGATACAGTGTGGAAACAGGCCCTTCAGCCCAACTTGCCCACACCGGACAACATGTCCCAGCTACACTAGTCCCATCTGCCTGTGTTTGGTCCATACCCCTCCAAACCTGTCCTATCCATGTACCTGTCTAAACTGTTTCTTAAATAATGGAATAATCCCTGCCTCAATTACCTCCTCTGGCAGCTTGTTTCATACATTCACCACCCTTTGTGTGAAAAGGGCAAAAGCACCCTTTCTGTGATGCTGGAGGTTTTGCCATTTGCTACTCCAAAGATGGTACAACAATCCAAGCATGCGAGCAACAAGACTAAAGCAGCATCCAGGCATGGTTGGTAAATGACACGTATCTTTAGTGCCATACAATTGCCAGGCAATGACTATCTCCAACAAGAGAGCAATATCTGACCCTTGGCATTACCACCACCCACCATTACCATTCTGGGGATTACATTTGAACAGAAACACAATTGAACCAGCCATATAATACCATGGCAACCAAGGCAGATCGGAGGCTGGATATCCTGTGACGAATGACTCACCTCTTGACTTTCCAATGGCTTTTCACCATTTACAAAGCAAACGTCAGGTGGAATTTTTTCCACTTGCCTGATATAGTTAATAATTGCAAAAGGTGAAAAAGAAAATCAAACCCGTTCCCAAAACAAAAGCAAGTACATTTACGGCTTGTATTACACAATTGCAACGAGTCTCAAATCTTTAAAAAAATATCTTGTGAGGGGGACTGGAGCTTTAAATTTAAATGATATCCACTTATCTGTGATGCTGGAGGTTTTGACAAATTATCTGCAATTTTATGTGCCTTGCGTTTGATTAGAAAACTTGACATTTATGAAGCTTGACATTTATGGAAACACAAGAGACTACAGATGCTTGAGCAAAAACACAAAGCATTGGAGGAACTCAGCAAGACAAACAGCATGAAGAAGTGTCCCAACCCAAACAGTCGTCTGTCCATTTTTCTCCACAGAGGCTGCCTAGTCTGCTGAGTTCCTCCAGCATTTTGTTTTTCACATTATGTATCCCCCTTTCTCGAGAAATGAATGGAAAAAGCTATCGGAAGAACAATAGGAAGATTCTGCAATATTCATCTCTCTCAACCACACACACCCATTTATTGAGATACACAAAACTAGTTGCCTTTTTACATATTATCAAGAAATCTGTCAGGATATAGATTGAATTTTGACTGTTTAGACAGAGAGAGCTTCAATTGATGGCCGGTTTACTTTCTCTCACTTTATTGTAATTCTGAATGGATCTCCCAACTTGGACAAAGCATTGTCAATCCTCCTCTGACAAAGCTAAGCAGTGAGTAAAAGAGCTTCTTCATGAGCTGTGGCTTCCTCTCTACCATAGTGGACAGAACAGTTGACCTCAACTAATCTATTTTCAGCCTACCACTGCAATGTTAGAATCCTTGTACATAGAGGATGAATATTGATCATTGGTACCTCAACCACTGAATTAAACCGTATGTAGTTTTTATCACGATGCAGAGGAGGTGGGGCTAGGAAAAGGGGAGTGATTGCGTTCAGTTGCCTTGCAGAGGATGAAAATAAATGATGGTAGAAGGGTCAGGCAAGTTCACGAATTATGTCTGACATTGCACGAATACGAAGCAGTATAGCATTATTATTGTAGCTTTCATAACTTTAGGAAATCCAAAGAACCTCCTGGCCAATATAGTAATTTGAATGTTACTAGTTGCACCATCAATTGGTGCATATCAGTGTTCGAGGGACAGTGAGAAAATAAATAACCAAATCATACATCTCACCCCCCCCTCCCCAACTCTCTCCATCCGATTTTATATTTCATTCCTGCTCTCCTCACCCTGTCTGACACCCTTTTCACCCTTTTGTTTACATTTCACCTTCTGAAGAAGGGTCAACCCGAAACATCACCCATTCTTTGTCTCCGGAGATGCTGCCTGTCCCGCTGAGTTACTCCAGCATTTCGTGCCTACCTTCAGCCTTTGTCCCTTACTTCACCCATCTCCATTCAACTCCGCCCCCCTTCTTCTGTATCCATCTACTACTTATGGGCCTAGGTCCTGCTCCCCCCTCTCTTTTCCAGCTTTCTATTCTCTATTCCAATTAACTGTGAAAAGGATAATCATTGGCTGTGCAATTCAGACTGCTAACTCATAAAGTCAAGTCAATTTTATTTGTATAGCACGTTTAAAAACAACCCACGTTGACCAAAGTGCTGTACATCAGTGCAGGTACTAAAAAAGAACATACAATGGCACACAAACATAAGAACACATACATAGAGAGTTTACAGCACCCCCTCAGAGAACAAGCATAATTCCTTGAGAATAAAATATTCCCATTTTCTTCAGCCGAGAAATGGTGGGAAAAAAATGGAGTGGAGAATTGCAAATGCCACCTAAAACCGAAGCCAAATTATTTAATCAGTCAGCTGAATGAGTTCTATGATCTTGCAGGGCAGTGATTATATCAGTTGGATTTGCTGAACAGGAATGTGTTGTGAAGAAACAATGGTTGCAGTCTGGGCAAGTCTGAAGCCCAACTCAAGAGTCTTGTCAGATTAAATCATCCTTGCATGCTGTGGCAAATTCAAACACGTATTCAGTGCTCTGCAATTTCAAACACATTTTCAGTGCTATAAAGGTGATAGAATTACCTTGTAATAATTACACTGGTGATACTTTCCTTTTGAACAAACATTAAATTACTTCAGAAGGGTATTCGTTATTATTAATTGTAAAATTAAACTGTTTAAAAAATATATATAAATGAAGATTCCACAATCAAGAGAAATGCCTTGATAATTTGATTAAGTTGTAGAATGAATACTGGTCGGGATATGAGAAGGATTATGAATTGCTCTTTGAAAAGGGCAGGCAGAATTTCAATTTAATGTCATGTCTGAAAGACTATCTCTCTTATGTAAGTCACCCCTTTTGTACCGTTCTGATAAATCTGATAGATTATGTGATATAGGAATTTAAATTTTGCGTGATTGAGAAACAACAAAAAACACATGCATTTATTTAGAACCTTTAGTGAAGGAGAGCATCCCCAAATTATTCTCAGGAGATTAAACAAACAAACAAAAAAAATCAGCTCCAGAAAGCACTGAGAGTAGGAGGGGTGACCCAAACATTGGTCCAAGGTTTAGTTTTAAGGGAAGCATGGAGAAGGGAGGAAGGGGGAGAGACTGAGTGCTATAGGGAGTGAATTCCAGAGACAAGGGCATCATCGGCTGTTGGTTCAGTCATATAATACAGCGAAATTAAGGAAGGAGAATGCATCGGAAGCCAGAATGGATAGAGGGCAGAGTTCTTAGAGAGTTGTAACCTCTTGCAGGAAGTTATAGACACAGGTGAGGAGAGCATTGGCACATTTGAGGCTGGTGGTAAGAAAAGCGTGGGTGACAAGTTTGCAGCCACAGTTCACATTGTCAAGTTCACAGATCACAAGTTAAAGTTCATGGTGACTAACGGGATGAGACCAGGAGATCAGCTCTTGGTCAGATATGATGCCAAACATGAACAGGTTCCCGTTCTGGAGTAATTTAATTTTGCTCTGTGATTTCTGTTTACATTTCTAATTTCTTACGTATTTATCATCATATGTTCATGATGATTCAGAGTTTGTACTGCAAAGATGAATAACATTAATTCATATAGTGTAGGAAGGAACCACAGCTGCTGGTTTAAACCGAAGATAGACACAAAAAGTTGGAGTAACTCAACGGGTCAGGCATAAGGTGATGTTTCGGGTCGAGACTCTTCATATAGAATGTACTTAATGTTTATGGTGGCATGATTTTTATGTAGAATGTACTTAATATAATTTCATAGAGAAAAAAAGAAAGGATTTAATAAAATTCTGTGAAAAAATAAGTAGGTTCTGATAGTTCAGTTTTGTATCTTAATTTTTTAACCTCAGATATGCACTCTGCATTTATTCAGTTGGCAGGTGTGATAATTTTTTTAATGGGGAAGATAACAATACAACACAACACAATATCCTTTATTGTCATTGTACAAGTACAACGAGATTTTGATTGTCGCTTCCATATCGATGCTATCAAGTCAAATATAAATCATGGCGAACATGTAAACAACAGGGGGGGGGGGGGAGGAAAGGAAAAAGAAAAGGGGGAACAAGGTAAAGTGCAAAAAAGGTTCATGCAGGGGTCAGTTGTCCAAGATGACCCTGGGGGCAGAGACAGATCATGGCGGGCTCTCAGCAGATCCGATACAGAGCAGCTATAGCTCTAGGGATGAAGCTGTTCCTTAGTCTGGAGGTGCTGGCGAAGAAGGCTTTGCAACGTCTGCCAGATGGGAGTAGTTCAAACAGACGGTGGCATGGGTGTGTGGAGTCATTGTGGATGCTGGTGGCTTTCTTGAGGCAACGTGCGTTGTAGATGTCCTCCAGGGCTGGCAGCTGTGTCCCAATTATCCTCTGCGCTCTGCCGACGAGCCTCTGAAGAGCTTTCCTGTCCGCTGCCGTACGTCAGAATGCTCTCTATGGTGCAGCGGTAGAAGGTCATCAGAAGCTGTTGTGGCAGACCGACCTTTTTTAGTGTTCTCAGGAAGAACAGCCGTTGCTGTGCCTTTTTGACCAGTGCAGCGGTGTTGGTGGGCCATGTGAAGTCCTGTGAGATGTGTGTGCCCAGAAACCTGAAGCTGGACACTCTCACCACTTCAAGTCAAGTCAAGTCAAGTTTATTTGTCACATACACACACACGATGTGCAGTGAAATGAAAGTGGCAATGCCTGCGGATTGTGCACAAAAAAGAATTACAGTTACAGCATATAAATAAAGTTAATAAGTTAATATAGAGAAGACAAAATTTAGTCCCTGGAGTTATAAAAGTTAACAGTCCTGATGGCCTGTGGGAAGAAACTCCGTCTCATCCTCTCCGTTTTCACAGCGTGACACCGGAGGCGTTTGCCTGACCGTAGCATCTGGAACAGTCCGTTGCTGGGGTGGCAGGGGTCCCTCATGATCATGCTTGCTCTGGATCTGCACCTCCTGATGTATAGGTCCTGCAGGGGGACGAGTGTAGTTCCCATGGTGCGTTCTGCCGAACGCACTACTCTCTGCCCCGTTGATGAGGACTGGGGCGTATTCCTCATTCATATAACATTAGGTTATATTTTCCTCAGATTTACCATAACAGAAGCTTATTTCTCACTCTATTGCATGCAGTTGTTGTGTTGCGGTGGGGAGTTTGATCTGTTCATCGTGGAGAGAGACTGGGCTCTTGCGCACTTTAAATGCTGTTAGTTTTCTAACCAGATGTGCTCCAGTGAGAATCACACACATTTTTAAAAGAACATGCAAGTAAGTAACTTCCTGCCCATGCACAAGTGCCCACAAATGGTTTGGTCCCTTCTCCAAGGAGAATGTGTTGCAAACACTAGATTGGGAGAAACACAAAGCAATCAGTGTCATGGTTGATTGGCAATAATGGACTCTGCAGAGTCAGAATGGAAGTCAATTCTGCAGGAATGAATGAGAGACTACAAGCAACCATTAATAATTAGACATTAACATTTCAGGCAATGAAGAATTCATTAGGGATTTTAAATGCTTTTCCGATGTCAGAATGAACAAAGATTTGCAGATCTGCTGATTATTCAGCAAGCACTCTCTAACTTAAATTGCAAATCCATCATACGGGGAAAGGTCATCCAAATGCAAGAATAATTCAGTAAAACTCAACTAATAAAAATAAACACACAAGAGAATGTGCACCACCATAAACATTTGAAAAGTCAACACCAATTCAACATTTAAGTTCCAAGTCTTTCTGCATACAATAAGGCATTGTTCTAGGTAAATATATGAATAGCCATTGAATTATGCAGCCCTGTTCTAACCTTGGTTTTATGGGTGCTTTGGAATTCTCTAGGGATAGGGCAATGTGCAACTTAATAAGTTTCATATTTCACATGCTGTTCATGTACCAGAAATATATTGTGTAGGAAGGAACTGCAGATGCTGGTTTAAACCGAAGATAGTCACAAAAAGCTGACAGATCTGAAGAAGGGTCTCAACCCGAAACGCCATCCATTCCTTCTCTCCAGAGAGGCTGCCTGTCCCGCTGAGTTATTTCAGCTTTTTGTGTCTATCTTCACCAGAAATATCTCCGTTGATTGGTCACAGCAAATAATAATCACTCTACAAAGCAGACTCATATTTTGAATAAAATATCAAAGTTTATTGGATAAAAATGTGCAACAAAGCAAAATTTTGAATTGATATCAACTGCAATTTATACTGTACATGCTTAACATTTTTCATGGTTGGAGTTATTTTAGGGAGATCTCCAATCTAATATTTGAAGCTGTCTTTTTTTTAAGGCATGGTGTAATTATCCATTGGGTTTTAAACTATTTTACTGTATTAGCATCAGATTTCTTCTGCTGTATACTAATATTTTTTAATAACTTTTTTATTGGCTATACTTGTATTTTATTTCTTTGGAACCCTGGGTACTGCATGGCTTGCCCATTACATTTGAGTTTACTGTGTTTATTAAAACTTATTAACAGGGGTGATAATGAGGCCACTGTAAGAAAAAATCTGGTGAATATACCACACAGAAGCACAATGTAGAGACGAGGAACTGTAGATCTGGTTTACACAAAGAGACACAAAGTACTGGAGTAACTCAGCGCGTCGAGCAGCATCCCTGAAAAACATGGTTATGTGGCATTCAGCCATGGGCAGCACGGTGGCGCAGAAGTGGTGTTGCTGCCTTACAGCGCCAGAGACCCTGGCTCGATCCTGACGACGGGTGCTATCTGTACAGAGTATGTATGTTCTCCCCGTGACCATGTGGGTTTTCTCCAAGATCTTCGGTTTCCTCCCACACTCCAAAGACGCACAGGTTTGTAGGTTAATTGACTTGGTATAAATGTAAAAAAACTGTCCCTAGAGTGTAGTAGTATAGTTAATGTGCTGGGGATCGCTGGTCGTTGCAGACTTGGTATCTCTGTATCTCTAAACTAAACTAAACCTCTGATCACTTACCATGTTTTCCAAAATGCTGCTTGACCTGCGACTCCAGCATTTTGTATCTTCTTTTCTAAAGTAGCATCTGCAGTTCTGTGTTTACACATACTAGTCTTTGGCCTGCCCCACTTCTCTTCCGCCTTGTAATTCCCCTTCCCCCACCACAATTAATCTGAAGAAGGGTCCTGACCTGAAACATCACCGATCCGTATTCTCCAGAAATTTTGCCTGAGCCACTGAGTTACTCCAGCATGTTGTGTCTTACCTTATTTGGGAGCTTACTTTGCACCCCCCCCCAACTTCACTTTCATTCTGTTCACGCCAAGATGGCAGGTACACCTTATACAATAAAATTGTACCTTATCGTACCTCATACAATAAAATTGAAGAACTATTGTTGGTATGTTAATTGGATGCTGTGGCTTATGGTTTTTGTTGCATTGGTTTAACAAGCAAAGCTAGGGTCACGCTGATAACCTTTTGCATTCTGTTTCTTTGTGAAGGAGAGTTAATGTTTAAAACCTTTCAGTGTATGTCAAACCCAAATGTCAATAGTTTGCTTTGATACTAAGATTAGTCTTTTTTTCCCCCCCTTGCACGCAAATGCACTGAAAGCCACTTAGTAGAAATCTATCTGTAGCAGACAAACAGCATAATAAATCTCGATGTCCCAAGAGGGAAAATAAATATACATAGCATATTGTGCGAATCTTAATGCCTGTGTGAAAGGCCGTGATACTTTTGGGACATAATTACAAGCTCAGATGTGAATACCATCTTCATATCCGTGCTTAATCAATAAACAATTTGGCTAAGCAAAGTAATTGGGTCCACTGTTAACTCTCAGACAATAGGTTAAATGGTTTCTATTTACTGTGAAACCAATTTGCATGGCAACTATAATTTGTGTTTGCGAGAATATGATATGTAGCCTTTCCAGTGGATGTTAATACAATCTGATTGAGAATCACTAGGCGTATGATACAAATGGACAATACAAGTAAATAAATTATTTGGAATCTAAATTATCTCCTAACTACAGTCTAAAGAAGGCTCCTGACCCAAAACGTCACCTATCCACATTCTCCACAGATGCTGCCTGACCCGCTGAGTTTCTCCAGAACTAAACATAGCACAAAAAGTAAATAAATTTGTGTTTGGTAGATTATTTCTTTGTTGTAACAATGCTTCTTGGCAATAAATCTTATACCGTTAGAAAGCCTGTTTATTTCCCTTTTAAATGGTGCCACGTTTGTAAGGAACATGCATTTGTGGGATGAGCAGCAGAGCTGAGTATATGGGATGCGCCCATGAAAAATTTGCCAAATCTTCTCTGCCAATGCCAAACAGCTTATTCTGCTGTTGCTATTGACTCTTGTTTTGAGCTTCTGGTACCCCCAGGTGCTGACATTCAGGTGCCTGATTGGCAGCACCTGTGAGCATGGGCCCTGCTACAGTGGTCAGTAGGTGTCTGCTCCAAGAATCGGCATGCCACGTTTGACTGATCTGGATAGGGCCCGTGCGATAGGGCAACTTCAAGCTGGTGTTCCGCAAAACCAAGATGCGGCATTATTTGGAGTGAGCTCTAGTACCATCTCCAAAGTGAAGGCCAAGTTCCATATAACGGGGGATGTCAGAGACAGGCCGCGGAGTGGGCGTCCCAAGAAGACGACACCCGAAGAAGACCGTTTCCTCACCCTGTCAGCACTTAGGAACTGTAGGCTGTCTTCTACAGATTTGCAGTCAAGGTTTGCAGGACGATATTGCCGACGGCTCTCTGCCCAGACAATTCGGAACAGACTGCACGCAGCCGATCTCCGGTCTCATAGGGCTGCCAGGAGGCCTGCCATGACTGCCCTTCACCATCAGGCCCGTTTGCGCTGGTGTCGGCAACACGTGCACTGGAACCTGAACATGTGGAGGAACGTTATGTTCAGCAATGAGTCCAGATTCTGCCTACGGCAGTTGGATCATACAGTCAAAGTGTGGAGAAGACGCGGAGAACGCTATGCTGATTGCTGCACCGATAGAGTAACATCTTTTGGTGGAGGCAGTGTGATGGTGTGGGGCAGCATCTCCCTCACTGGAAAAACGAGGCTTGTCATCATTGGAGGCAATCTCAATGCAGAGAGATATCGAGATGAGATTCTGCAACCAGTGGCAATCCCATATCTCCACAGTCTGGGACCGAACTCTATCCTCCAAGATGACAATGCTCGCCCCCAGAGCAGGGTTTCTCAGAGACTGCCTCCAGAATTTGGGAGTGGAGAGGATGGAATGGCCTGCCAGCAGTCCTGACCTCAACCCCATTGAACACTTGTGGGATCAGCTTGGGCGTGCTGTTCGTGCCAGAGTGACCAACACAACCACGTTGGCTGACTTGCGACAAATGCTGGTTGAAGAATGGGATGCCATCCCACAACAGTGTGTGACCAGGCTGGTGACCAGCATGAGGAGGAGGTACCAGGCTGTTGTGGCTGTGTATGTTTCTTCCACACGCTACTGAGGCTCCTGTTTATTAAATGAATAAATTGTTAAATTGCCAATATGTCTTGTTTCTTCAGACTTCAATCATCCAATCCACCAAACAACACCAAACAAGAGTCAATGGCAGAATAAGCTGTTTGGCATTGGCAGAGAAGATTTGGCAGATTTTTCATGGGCGCAACCCACATACTCAGCTCTGCTGCTCATCCCACAAATGCATGTTCCTTACAAATGTGGCACCATTTAAAAGGGAAATAAACAGGCTTTCCAACGGTATAAGATTTATTGCCAAGAAGCATTGTTACAACAAAGAAATAATCTACCAAACACAAATTTCCTTACTTTTTGTGCTATGTTTATGTGTCTTTTTTTGTAAATCAGCATCTGCAGTTCCTTCTTTCTACTATTTATCATAGTTGTTTAAAAGCTTTTTGGTAAGGATTAAAAATGGTACAGTTGATCATTGAGTCCCCATGCAATGTTAGGAAAAATGGATCGGGGTTGACTAGCACTATTGATAAAGCTAATGATACAAATACCCCAGAAAAAAAAACTGTTTAAAAAGATGTAAGAAGTACAGTGGCAAATGGAGGCAGCACGGTGGCGCAGTGGTAGAGTCACTGCCTTTCAGCGCCAGAGATTTTGGTTCGATCCTGACTACGGATGCTGTCTGTACGGAGTTTGTACGTTCTCCCAGTGACCTGTGTGGGTTTTCTCCGAGAGCTCCAGTTTCCTCCCACACTCCAAAGATGTACTTGTTTGTAGGTTAATTGGCTTGGTAAAATTGGCAAAATCATTCCTCGTGTGTGTAGGATAGTGTTAGTGTGCAGAGGGTCTAAACCAAACAGTAACGGTGCCACCTCCTGACCCTCACATCCATCTGAAAAGGAAATATCGCAAGGGATTTGCCAGTGGGACCATAATACTGCATAGCACGTAGTGGTGGAAAACGACCTGTGAATTCCTCTTTGGGACCAGCAAGAAGGTGATACAAAGTTCAAGCATATTTTCATCCCCTGGAAGTGGAAAGGGTTAATGACTTACTTGGTCTATTGAAGCAAAAACTAAGAATGTTGGAAATATCCAAATGGGAAGGCACAGCTGTGAGAGAGAAACAGGATTAACATTTCATGTTATCATATCATATCATATCATATATATACAGCCGGAAACAGGCCTTTTCGGCCCTCCAAGTCCGTGCCGCCTAGCGATCCCCGTACATTAACACTATCCTACACCCACTAGGGACAATTTTTACATTTGCCCAGCCAATTAACCTACATACCTGTACGTCTTTGGAGTGTGGGAGGAAACCGAAGATCTCGGAGAAAACCCACGCAGGTCACGGGGAGAACGTACAAACTCCTTACAGTGCAGCACCCGTAGTCAGGATCGAACGTGAGTCTCCGGCGCTGCATTCGCTGTAAAGCAGCAACTCTACCGCTGCGCTACCGTGCCGCCCACGGTACGCCCACGTGTTGAGAACCTTTCATCAAAAAGCATACATTTATTTGGAATAAAACATTAGGTTTTTAGATAAATAATTGCATAATAAAGTAGAAAAAAACAAATATCATAGACAACATAGTCTCCATGCATGATGAGTAAAATGATGTGTTTGGGGTTAATTTTGGGAGACTACCATCTAATATCTGGTCATCCTTTCATTTTAACACATCATACTATTGCCCCTGGGGTTTTAAACTTGAGACAACAAGGAGATGTCATTGACTCCATCTATACTTCATGCTTCCTTGGAAAAGCAGCCAACATAATCAAAGACTTGTCCCACCTCGGTCATTCCTTCTTCTCCCTGCTCCCATCAGGCAGAAGGCACAGAAGCTTGTAAGCACGCAGAGTCAGACCCAGGAAAGTACTTATTCCCCTCTGTTATCAGACTTCTCAACAGTCCTTTCATGGGGGGGCTGTTCGATTAACCTCTACTCCAGTGAGAACATTGGACTTTGTTTAAGGAACTGACGCGCTACAATGTTGAGGACTATACTCTGTACTCTGTATCTTCCCCCTTGCCCTATCTATTTTGCTTCAGTTTGAACTGATTGTATCTATGTATGGCATATCTGATCAATTTGGATAGCATGCAAAACAAAACATTTCACTGTACCTCGGTGAACGTGACAATAATAAACCTAAACCTAGATGCTGGTTAGCAAGCCTGTAACTCACATTATAGTGACTATTACATGATAGAATGTAGGATGGGTAACAAGATAACTGAGATTACTAATGTGCTTACTAAGATTATTTCCCAACTAAAAACTTCAGTAAAGTTAATGAGACTTGGTAAAGAGATCTTAATGTATCCACTTTCATAATATATTCCTTTATTCGTCCCACACCGGGGAAATTTACAGTGTTACAGCAGCAATGTGGATAGCAAGAGATCATTCATTATAAATAAAGATACATAAATTGTCATCAGTTTTCTGTGTGTTCTTAGCTGTTATTGTTGACTCGTCTGCTGGGAGCAGTGCTGGTTGTGCAGTCTCACAGCAGCGGGAAGGAAGGACCTCCTATATCTCTCCTTCACGCACTTGGGTGAAGGAGTCTGTCACTGAAGGAGCTACTCAGTGCAGTGACAGTGTTCTGCATGGGGTGGGAGTCGTTGTCCAGCAGCGATGTTAGCTTTGCCATCATCCTCCTCTCTCCCACCACCCGCACTGAGTCGAGGGGGTAACCCAGGACATGGTTATTGATGGACAGGGCATGGAAGCAGGCTCCTCAGCCCACCAAGTCCAGTCGTCCATCAAGCACCCATTTTTACATTGGTCTTACCCAAAACCATTTGTTTCTCTCTACATTTCAATCAACTCCCCACACCTCATGCACCCAGCCCACAGATTCCACCAGGCGTTTGCACATTAGGGGCAATTTAGAGAGGCCATTTAAGTCATTAACCTCCATGTTTGAGGATATAGGAGGAAACAGGAGCACTCTGAGGAAACCCATGTGATCACAGGGAGAGCATACAAACTCCACACAGATAGCACCGAAGGTCAGCGTGGCACCATAGCGCAGCCGTAGACTTGCTACTTCACACCTGCGTTCAATCCTGTCCTCAGGTGCTGTCCATCCGAAGTTTGTACATTCTCCCCATGACCACATGGGTTTTCTCCGGGTGCTCCGGTTTCCTTCCACACTCCAAAGACGTACAGGTTTGTAGGTTAATTGGCTTCGGTAAAAATGGTAAATTGTCCCTAGTGTGCAGGATAGTTCTAGAATACTAAAATCAGGATTGAACCTGGTCACTACAGCTGTGAGGCAGCAACTCCACTGTCAGTGCTACAGTGCCATCCCTGGTGTGGCTGGAACAAGCAGTATTGCGAAGCTTTAACATTTCCAACCTGAAGCTGCCAAGTCAGTGTACAGGCAGTAATTTTAACGAACCAAATCTTTCCATCCACCTTCTTCAATTGCTTTTCTGACAGGATACTGTGGATTCAAATATTAACATATTCCATCCCTTCCTGCAGAGGCTCACACAGCCAGGGAAATCGGACGTGTCTAAACAGACAAACAGCACACAGGCCGAGAAATAGAAACGAAGGGCGATTCATCGCCAACCTGAAAGAAAACCAATTACGATAAACACCACAGTTAGGAATCAGATGCCCATCTTCAAGAGAATCTATAGTCAGTGGAGGAGCTTTGTAACTTTGTCAACGCCACCGTAGGTGGCCGCTATTTGTATACAATGGGTTTGCAGCAAAGAATCTCACTGTGCTTAGTCACATGTGATAATAAAGTATTCCATCCATTCCGTTCCAGTGTGCGTCACCTCCCCGGTCGATGCCTGCTGTGCTGATTCGATTGGAAAATTGGGCAGAAAGCAGTGGTCAATAAAGGATGTTTGGGAATTGGAATATTTTTTTAAATCTTCACAGGTTGAGCAAAAGAACTGGTCACTTATTTGCAATGCTGGTTATTCTCTGAGAGTCACCATCAGGTTTCAATATTAAAAGGATACAGAAAGCTGAAAGGATTTTAAGCCATGGACAAAATGGACTTCGAGTATCCACCATCAACGCAATAGAGCTTGAGAGAATATTTGATGGTTATCAAACACAAATATTAGATGTTAAGGGAAACGCAGTTCTAGTGGAGAGAGAGAGAGAAAGCTCTATCAGAAGCAGTGGTGTGGAAGATGCCATCATTCCTGCACCTGCTGCTTTTCTCTGATCCTATTCCCTTTCTCCGATCCATGTGAAAATGACCTTGCCCTCCCTCTACTGTCCAGTCTCCACGTTTAATGGGTGATCCTCCCCCATTGCTGCCACCAACAGTACCCTCCCCTCCCTCCCTTCACATCGTTCCACAGCGAAATGATTACAAAGTGAGAACTAAGAATTGGATGCACAGTAGGAATCTGAAGAAATTGGATTTATTTATTTGAGGAGCTGACGTATCAAACGTGCTGCATTTTTTAGATTGAAAAGAATAGACCTATATATTTTCTGGAGTTGAGGAAAATGAAAGCCGATGAATTGAAATGTTTAAAATCCTTAGTGGATTTCTCAGGATAAAATCTGAGGGGCTGTTTTTGCTGCTTGTTCAGCGTAGTTTGGGAAAGTATCACCCCGATCACCTCTTGGGCTCCCATGGACTTGGTTTCTGATTGTGGTTTGCACTGATGGCTTTTCTGCACAGACGTCTTTTCACTGTCTTGCAGAATTTATGTTCACTTTATGTTTTCATGTGTTATCCAAGTCTCTGATTCTGCTGCATCAAGATTTTCATTCCCCCCTGTACCTCAACATACGGTAAACTTGACTTGACTTGAATTGATTTGGCTAGAATTAGGGTGATCGTCTGAATGAGACTGGGTTGAGGAGAGAGTTGTGAATGTTCATAGTTTTACACTTTGGGATGTTGTGTTTTAGTGCGGCTTTACGTGTCTTTTTGGACAAATGAAATATAATGAGATGAATAGTCATTTTCATCTGGAGTCATCCTGTAATCTGAACTAGATAACATTAAATAAAAATCTCCTTCCCAAGAAAGATTTACACATTGTAGAAAAAGGGAATTGCAGATGCTGGTTTGCACAAAAGGACATCTAGTGCTGGAGTAACTCAGGGGTCAGGGCAGCATCTCTGGAGAACATGGATAGGTGATATTTCAGGTCAAACTTTACATATCCTTACTAGTAGCGCATTCTAGACTAGAATCACAGATACAGCGATATGGTACACCTTGGTATTTGAAGAATTTAAATTCACCATGATTTAGAGGGTTGAGGGATTTAAAAACTCATCTCTGTAACAGTAACCATAAAACTATTGATCAAAACGATCATCTGGTCAATCAGTGCCCTTTGGAGAGGATATCTAACACTCTTCCCTGGCCTGTGTGTGATGCCTGACCCATTAGTGTGATTGTCCCTTTGTTCCAGGAACCAGTAGAGATGGGAATTTTTCGCCGGTATCATTGCCAATGATGTCCACCTTCTGTGAATGAATAAATTAAAACTAAACTCAATTAAGTAAAGACCATAAGAGGTTACACAGGAAAACATTTTGCTTGCATTCCACTTGCCAGTCGAACTAACTTATTGAGCTAAATATCAAGATTGTTCTCCAAACTTGACTTCTTCTTTGGGTTAATCTCCAACCTTCTTCACTTGACATGGAAGTGTTTGTCAGTGCTACGTGGTAAGCAATCACCTACAGATATGGACAAGACAGTCCAGTTGGCGTTTCTCGTGATTGGATCAAGTTGCTTTTCAAAAGAGAGAAATCGCCAGATGGAGACGTACTTCCCAATATTTCTTTTTCATCATGTTTCAGATAATCCACTGGATAAAAAGCAGCTGATGAAAATAGGAATTGCTTTAATTATAACTGGGCACTTGAACTTTGTACTTGGAGCGATTGTCCATGGAACAGTCCTACGACACCTCACTTTGCCCGGAAATGGCATTGTTGCCGAGTATTCTGTGACCACCATTTTTGCTGCCATCTCGGGAATACTGGTATAGTTAACCTATTTTTAACATAATTTTACTTTTGAACTCTTTAGAATGATTATTATAGAGTTATAGAGTCACACAACTTAGAAAAAGAGCGTGGCCAGGTATGTTTACTGTGAAGGTTCCTTCGTGAAACTACTCCAGTTTGACCTCTCAATGCAGGAGTACAAGTAGGAATAGGACTATGATTTTTTGAGCTTCTTTGGAGTCAGAATTGATGAGATTTGTGAGCTTAAATCCCTCAGCCGAACCCCAGAATCTCAAGTGCTATTTAATGATGATGATTTAAGGTAGATTGCTGTTATGTTGCTTAAACCATAAACTGCAGAGTGGGTTTAGTAAAAATAATATAGTGACAGTTCGAAACTGTTCAAGATAGTTTGCATTATTTTTGTTTACTGAAGGTTGAACATCTGTTTTCTGCATGGCTGTAGGAAGTGATGATACTTAATTAATTATGTTCATATGGATATTGATTTAATATTTGTACCATAGCTGGAAGCATGGGTAGATGGATAGAACTAGCTCCCTTTGGCATGAGAACAAATTACTACCACACAAATTTGCACAAGGCTGTCCAGATAGCAAAGTTGGCTAAGGCACCATTTACTGACATAATCAAGTAGAAAATTATTGGGGATTGCTTTGATCAAAGCCAAGATCTGCAATTAAAACATTAAGGCTGATTAGACTTCTGACTTAATTGACCCTTCACACAAGGAGACAATGAAACAAGGCTGTGATTAATACAAACCATTCCTCTTGGTTTCTGAGTTGCTGATTTTAAAAATATCCTTTTTGTCCTTAGGATGCTGGGATGGTTACATTTATATCCCATCTCCCGTTAATTACTCTATCGTTTCGTATGACAATTTTTCATTTCACAATATAATTAGTATGAGTACTCTTTGCTTAAAATATATTTGTACTTGCAGTTTTGGAAGTAATTTAAATTTAAAGTGACTCCCCCCCCCCAAAATCTCAAAGAGATTAAGTTGAGGAAATAAACATGTACATTTATAAACCAGGGATAGCTAGTAAGTTTGTGAAGGGGTCTCATTGACCAGCAAAGCCACTCAAGAGCAGAGATCCTTTTACACCCCTTTGTTGCTCTGGGGCTAAAACCCTGGAACTAACTGACAACACTACGGGAAATACCTCTAACGGTCAGAATGACAGGAGTTCCGGACTTTCTTGAGGCAGCCAGAGAAGAGCAGCATAGAGGCACAGCAGTTACTGGGGCCATCTCCAGCGGCAAGGTTCCATCCTGACCTCCGGTGCTGTCAGTGTGGAGTTTGCATGATCTTGCAGTGACTGCGTGGGTTATTCCCAGGTGCTCCGGTTTCCCACCACATCCTGAAGACGTGGCGGGTTGGTAGTTTAATTGGCTAATGCAAATAACCTCTAGTGCAGGTAGGTGAGCAGCGGGAAAGTGGAGGGGGGGGGGGGGGGGGGGGGTTGGAAAAGCATGTGAGAAGGAATAGGTTAGTGGGAAATGTGGGTAAATAGGAGAGATTGTTCTGAGAGCCGGCATAGACTCAATGGCCTGGGTGGCTTCCTTCTGCTTCAGGAACTTAATTATCTCACATTACCAGCAATGCCTTGTCTTCTGATTGTAATAAACAGCTTACCCAATTGGAAACCAGTTTCAGGAGAAGGTGTACAAATATTGGGTGCGTATTCCTGTTTTTTTAGGCATGCAGGGTTTGGGATGGAGAAGACAGCAATGCATGGAGGAGGTCAGATCTCATGGGAATGGGTAAGGAAGTCGGGATTCAGTCCCCTCATCCTCAGAGTTGAATGTGTCGGGATGTCAGGGCGTTGGAGGACTCGTGTTGGGTGACAGAGGAAAGCATTCCTGCTCTTCTTGTTCCCCGCAATTTCCAGGAAGCAATCCCCACGTCCCTTCAGATGACACTTTTCCCTACTCTGGGAATCTTGGTAGGCCAGGATTAAATTCAGAAGCTAGGTTTAATTAGAATGGCAACTTTATTTTATTACTGAACTGCTGCCTTGAACCAGATAGATATTTCACCCTCAAAGCCATTCATTAAAAGTGGACGTTGGTGGCTTGAAGTTGGATCTGAGATTTGCAAAACTTGTTATTTCCCCCGTACATCCTTTTTTAAAGTTAAAGTTACAATAAAAATTCTGAGAGAAACAACTAATTACAGGAATAATCTCCATAAATGTCTCTTTTTAGTCTCACCCTGAACCCATTAACACAGACTAAAACCTCCAGGATGTCATCCAAAGTGCCAATCCATATTGTCATGTGTTATCTGATTGTATGCACAATTATTGATCCAATTGCAAATGGTTCTTCACTGTAATTTATTGACTTGTTTTAATTCTACCTTGTCAAGTTTCTAAAGCACTGGAGAAGGCTGTGATTTCACTTGTAAATCTCTGTTTCAGACAATTTGTACTGGAATTGCAGTGATTGTGTTATCCGGGGACATGCCTCGAACATTCCTGGTGAGAAGAACCATTTCATTATGCGTCTGTCTCTTTTCATGCTGCTATTAACTTTCCTATCCAAAATTTGGCGTCTTTACTAAAGTAGAATTGCTCTAAGGGACGTTTGGGCCTTTTGGAAAATACGCGCACCCAATAGACAATAGGTGCAGGAGGAGGCCATTCGGCCCTTCGAGCCAGCACCGCCATTCAATGTGATCATGGCTGATCATTCTCAATCAGTACCCCGTTCCTGCCTTCTCCCCATACCCCCTGACTCCGCTATCCTTAAGAGCTCTATCTAGCTCTCTCTTGAATGCATTCAGCGAATTGGCCTCCACTGCCTTCTGAGGTGCCAAATGGTGGATGAGAATAAGACTTTAAGGTAATTTCCTATGTTGGGAACGTTATTGAAGGAAAATTGCATAAATAAGGGGCGCACTGACTAAAGATTGTCACTATTAGTAAATTGGAACGAACGGGACATGGAATATGAGATGCAACAGACGAGCATCAGAAGTGCTTACAACACAAGTTAGCATTTTAGGCTGAATGCCATCTGATCACTCCCTGTCTCATCACACTTCTTCTACAGGTGTATTTAGAGTCATAGAGACAGACAGTGTGGAAACACACCCTTCAGTCCAATTTGGCCACACCAACTAACATATGCAATCTACACTAGTCCCACCTGCTTGTGTTTGGCCCAAATTCCTCTAAAACTGTCCTATCCATATATCTGTCCAAATGTTTCTTAAATATTGCAATATTACCTGCCTCAATTACTTCCTTCAGCAGCTCATTTCATACACCCACTACCCTTTGTGCGAAATGATGGGCACTCAGGTTCCTATTAAATCTTTTACCCCTCACCTTAAACTCATGTCCTCTGGTTCTGGATTCCCCTACTTTGGGCAAGAGACTCTGTCTCTGCCCAACCTATTCCTCTCATGATTTTGCACACCTCTACAAGATCACCCCTCATCCTCCTGCGCTCCAATGAATAAAGTGCTAGCCTGTTTGACCTCTCCCCATATCTCAGGCCCTCGAGTCCTGGCAACATCCTCATAAATCTTTTCTCCACTCTTTCCAGCTAGAAAACCTTTCCAGCTTGAGCTGTATTCGATTGTAATCAAAGTAAAGGATTGCTCAGGATTATTGTTTTCATATGTGATGACAATATATATTTTTTTCTGTTCAATTATGCAGCAGTACATTGTATTTACAAGTAGTATGTGCAACTCACTCCTTACCATCGCCTGTGTGCTGGCGCTGGGAGCCTCTGTGGTGGTGACCATTGCAAATGGTGGACGGACGTTGCTGGCAGTCTGTCATCTCAGCTCCTTTAAGGATGTTATACAAGTAACAAACGAATGTCCGTTTGACCCAACAAGAATCTTTGTAAGTTTACCCTTGCTACGACTACTTACTCTGTATTTCCTCATCAGCGTGCACTTAAACTTCATTATGAGTTGAATCCATTTACAGCTTAGCCCAGTCATTTAACGCACATTCACTCAAAGAAGAATTAACCAGGTTTAATAAAACTGCACAGGAGTAGTTTGGTTCGTGTTGACTTCACGAATCTCGGGTGGGCTGTTTGAAATCTCAAATCAAATGAACAGATAATTTGAAGTAGCTACATTCAAAGTAAGAACAGATTGCATCCCCTAAAAAATTAAACTAATGTGCCGACACTAGGGTCTGTGGAAACAATCATATTATTGCTGCATTAATATTTTCTCCGCATTATGTAGCAGCATTACACTGCATCACATGGATCATTTATTGGTTTAATTCAGTGGTACTCACGATTATGAGACTCTGGGGCCACATTCATAATCACCACTAACCAAAGGAACAGCATTACTGTTTGCCCAGCTAAGCATCCAACCAAACAACCATTGTAAATATATCACAACGGATACAGTCGAATCCTTTAAAATATTCACCAAATGAATTTTCACTGCAATAAAAAATACATTTGGCTAACTTATTTTTGGCACGCATTTTAACTACGTGCCTCTGAGTTTAATTTATAGTGAGAGATATAAGAAAATAACTGCAGATGCTGGTACAAATCTAAGGTATTTTTTCACAAAATGCTGGAGTAACTCAGCAGGTCAGGCAGCATCTCGGGAGAGAAGGAATGGGTGACGTTTCGGGTCGAGACCTTCTTGAAGGGTCTCGACCCGAAACGTCACCCATTCCTTCTCTCCCGAGATGCTGCCTGACCTGCTGAGTTACTCCAGCATTTTGTGAATAAATACCTTTAATTTATAGTGAGTTCTATACAATTGGAATGTGTCTGAGATGTCAATTCAAAAGGACATTATGTGTTGGAGAGTAAGTCAATTTCACCTATTGCTTTTAATCTTTGATTTTTTTAAAAGAACAGTCCATAAGACCTTAAGGCATAGAAGCAGAACTAAGCCATTTGACCCATGGAGTGTGCTCTGCCATTCGATCATAACTGATGTATTTTTCCCTCTCAGCCTCATTCTCCTGCCTTCTCCCCGTAAGCTTTGACACCCTTAACAATCAAGTCTAACCAGTGGATTTGTTGCATGTTAAGCAGCTGCCTTTTCTTCTACCAACAGGCACATAGAAGGCATTGTACTCCCTCCTGCCTCTAACAGATTTGCATTCATGTTCGTACTTTAGTCTTCTCATTACTTTCGCCATTTTTAGTTTTGTGATGTTTACACACGGGATATTAGTGTCAACAAGAGGTGTGCACGTGATTGTTCAAAGAAGTCTAATTAGCTTTTAATTGCCAGAGTACAATGAGGATTGTAGTATAATCACCGTAGATTAAGTCTGATACAGTGAAATTTCATCATCTAATGCAGAAATCAAACATCTTGAGTCCCATCTGACTTAAGAGCTGTGGTCTAAATGAAATGTACAGTCACCATTTCATTAAATCTGTGATTAACTCACACCACAGGGCTTTATGACAATTGCCTGAGAAATAAAGTCCAACCACTCTCTCCCCATCCTTCAAAAATGTTAAACACAAAAAAGCTGGAGTAAATCAGCTTGTCAGGCAACGTCATTTGAGGAAAGAAATAGGTGATGTTTCGGGTTGAGATCCCTCTTCAGACAGCGTCAGGGAGAGGGAAATGAGAGAAATGGAAGGTACGCAGAACAAATGAATGAAAGATATGCAAAAAAACCCCAACGATGATCAAGGAAGGGAGGAGCCCACAATGGCCCATTGTTGGCTGCGGGGAAGGTGATAACGAGTGATACAGTGGAACTCAGCAGGACGACAGTGAAACTAGTACGATGACTAGGGTGGGGAAGGGATGGAGAGAGAGGGAATGCAAAGGTTACCAGAAGTTAGAGAAATCAATATTCATGCCTTTGTGTTTGTTTGTTGGTTTGCAACTAAAAATGGAAGATATCTTGTATAATGTGAAGGATAGGTGAAGATTTGGTCTTCTTCTTCTTCTTGCGTTTGAGGCAGCAGAAATAATGTAACGCCCTCCAGGCGCTGTAGCCAGTGCAATGTGCTGTTGTCGAGGGCCGTGAGGTCTACCCCTCCACCAGGGGGACGGAGGACAGTGCAGTCGAAAATGACGTGCTGCGCTGTTTGCTGGTCTGCTCCACAAACGCAGGCTGCTGATGAACGCAACCCCCAACGATGCATGTTGCCATTGAACCGGCCGACCCCTGTGCGGAGCCGGTTCAGGGCGACCCACTCTTTGCGGGGCATGTCCGAGCCGGGTGGGGCTGTGGTGTTCGGTGCGACAGTGAATTGAGGAGGTTGCAATGTCTGTTCCCAGCTGGTTCTCCATGCTCCTAGTATGTTGAAACCAGAGCCACAGAGGGTCGCTGCATGACGGGAGAAAGGGTGACGAGATGACAGGCTTTGAGGTCCCAGTTGCTGTGAATCCTGGGCGAGGTGGTGCAAAGGATGTTTGGCGTCCGATGGGGCCTTGCACACCAGCCTATGAGTGAAGAACTCTCTGCGAAGCTTGGTGGGTGCTATACCTGCGAGCACCGGCAGGAGATCCGTCGGTGTAGGGCGTAGGCAGCCGGTGATGATCCTCATGGTGTCGTTGACGGTGGCGTCTAGCTTGCTGGTATGAGCGCTGCGGCACCATGCTGGGGCGGCGTACTCAGCGGCGCTGTACACGAGTGCAAGAGCACTGGTTCGAAGAGTAGATGTCCTGGCGCCCCATGACGATCCAGCCAAGCAACGCAGGAGGTTGTTCCGTGCCGAGACTTTAGCACGGAGAGCTTCAAGGTGTTGCTTGTAGGTCAGCTGCCGATCGAGTTTCACCCCGAGGTATGTAGGAAATGGGTTGTAGGGTAGGGGTGACCCATTGAGGGTAACGGTTAGCTGGTGTTGAGCTTCCTTGTTGTTCAGGTGAAAGGCTGTTGTGGTTTTTGCCACACAGTTTTAGTCTCCAGGTCTTAAGGTAGCCCGCGACAAGTTCCATATCCGCCGAGAGCACATCCTCAACATTTGACCAGCTCTTGTCCGAGTGCAGTAGGGCCAAGTCATCTGCGTATCCATACTGGCGTGAGATCGTGCGTGGCAGATCGCTGATATAGAGATTGAAGAGCATGGGGGCCAGATTTGGTGAAGACAGGTGATGGTCTCCTGCCAAAGACCCCATTGTTTCTAACTCTTAAGAAGAACAGAATGTGGATGAGATAATATCCTTGGAAGCACAACAATATTAGTCACCAGCAGCAATCTCAGTCACCACCTTTGGGCTCAAAAAAGGGCATAATGTCTTAGACACACAGCGACACACCAACTAGAAACCCAGCAGCAAATGAAAACACCTCGTTAATATTTTAGTCATTCAATTCCAAATTATTCCACAGCTGCTCGAATGCTGCTATGATCCATAATTTCCAAGTCTGAGAAACAGTGTGTTGAAACCATTGCTATCAACAAATCTCTTTTTATAGCTATTCTTACAAGGCTTCTGTTGTGTTTAATGTGTAATAAAATTTTGTTATTAGCACAGACTGTTTTTTTCAATTACGATGATGTTAATATGAATGTCAAATTGTCATTTTTGCTGCAGTTTTACTTGAATATCTGGTGGTTCCCAGTTCCAGCACTTGTTAACACAGCCTTTGTAGTTTGCACAGTCCAACCTTGCTCTTTCTTATTTCATGTGTAGTTGAAGTTCCCTCGTGTAATGCAAACTTTTTGTGCTGCACTTGTGAACTGCACTGCCGTTCTGTTCTGTAATGCACTAGAGTGAACTGCGTTGCAGTTTTGTACTGCACAAGAGTGAACTGTACTACACTAAAGGTATTTATTCACAAAATGCTGGAGTAACTCAGCAGGTCAGGCAGCATTTTCTTGACGGAAATTTTGGCGGATGATTTGTTGGATACGCTGGCTGGTGAGGTGGAAAGAGAGAACGAGGGGGATTCTGTCTTTGTTACGAATGGGGGGAGGGGGAGCAAGAGCGGAGCTGCGGGATGTAGAAGAGACCCTAGTGAGAGCCTCATCTATAATGGAGGAGGGGAAGCCCCGTTTCCTGAAGATTGACTTCTTGCAGGACTTTTTGCAGGGGACAGGGTGGGAAGAAGTGTAGTCCAGATAGCTGTGCGAGTCAGTGGGTTTATAGTAGATGTCAGTCACTAGTCTGCCTCCTGTGATGGAGATGGTGAGGTCCAGCTCCCCCTCCCACCACTCGTAACAAAGACAGAATCCCCCTCGTTCTCACCTTCCACCCCACCAGCCAGCGTATCCAACAAATCATCCGCCAACATTTCCGTCAAACAAAATGACCACATTTTGCACTACACTAAAGTGAACACTGCAGTTTTGCATTGCACTACAGTGAATTTTATCTGGAACTTGCCTTTTTCAAACTGCTATGTGATCCCGTTTTCTTGCCAAGCTGAGTTAACCCCCACGAGAAAGAAAGGGTTGTTCTTGGGCTCTTGCTTTTCAAGCTACATGTATATGTTTCTGGATTTAATGTAGGAACCCCAACTGAGCATTTTGCCAATGACAAAACAAATTGTCAAAGCAATTAGCGGTTAGGAAGAAAGATCTAAGCCAGAGGAAAACATCAACAGAACGGTTAGGTGGACAGAAAATTATGAATAGAGTTCAGTCTGGACGTACTGAGGCAACGTATTTGGGACTGGAGAACACAGTATGGGAATACTCGTTGATCTGTTGTGCACAAGGATGTGTAAAAGGACAGAGTAATCTTGAAGAGGGCATGTCCGCAAATCTCTGAGCCTGACAGATAGAAGAAAGTGCTGAAGAATTCATACAAGGAACTTGTCTTTACTGGCTTGGACACACAAGAAGAGAAGGAGGAGGACATTTTACAACTGTGCAGTATTAATAGGGCATAGATGGAGTGAGGTGTTCAATTCTGATCCCCACACAGGATGCGATGACACAAGAGAGTTCAAAGATGTCCAAGTATCGGACTGAAGAATACAGCTGTAAGGAGGGACTGACAAGATGATGGTTTTTTTCTTTGAAGCAAAAGTGACTGAAGGGGTAAGGTTACTGGATTCCTTGTTAGAGAAATTAAGAGAGCCTGTTTGCCTTAGTGGAGAGGTCAATAAGAGGAAGTGTGGATGGAGATGAGTTGGCAGAAGGATTATAGGGGAGTTGAGAATAAATTATTTCACTCAAAGAGTGATAGGGCCTGGAACTTGCTGCCTGAAAGGGCGATGGAGGTAGGAACTTCACCACAGTTAACATGCAGCTGGACAAGTTCTTGCAGAACATGCAGTGCTCTGGACCAGGAGCTAGGGAGGCTTAAAACTCATGACAAGAAGGAGTAAATGCAGCATGAATTCACGTTCCTACTTACCATCTTCTAGCTCCCTCATTTGTCTCTATTCCATCAGAGAACTAGACAATAACTCTGCGTTTCTGCCCTTCTCCACTCTCTACACTTTCAAGGCGTTCCTTCAAATCTGTCACGTCCACACATCCTACAATCTCCTCACACGGCGTATCAGAATTTGGTTGAATGCACAGCTATAGATTGCGCTCAACAAAGCAGTTGAGCCAGGCAATTGAAGGGATAGGAGAGCAAAAAATGTTCATCTTGCTGAATTATGATTCAACCACTCCGTCTGTTGTATGTGAAGTCAAATGATGGAGTGCCTTCAGAAGGAAAGAAAATTGTAAGAAGCATAACTCGGGTAGTAGATAGTCAATCTTAATTCACACAACTGCAACATCTTATTTTCCAACTGCAATATGACTATGGTGTTATCGTGGGTAATCCATCTAATATTTTGTCTCGTAGGATACCACACTTGCAATGTGGGTTCCATGTCTGCTTCTGACTGGCCTGGAGTCTTTCCTGTCTATTAGAAGTTTTTTTATCTCAATGAACTTACTGGGAGCCAAGAAACAGCAACGTGAGCAGGTAGGAGAGCAAATCATACCATATAACCATATAACAACTACAGCACGGAAACAGGCCCGTTCGGCCCTACCAGTCCACGCCGACCACTCTCTCTGACCTAGTCTCATCTACCTGCTCTCAGACCATAACCCTCCAATCCCCTCTCATCCATATACCTATCCAATTTACTGTTAAATAATAAAATCGAGCCTGCCTCCACCACTTCCACCGGAAGCCCATTCCACACAGCCACCACCCTCTGAGTAAAGAAGTTACCCCTCATGTTACCCCTAAACTTTTGTCCCTCAATTCTAAAGTTATGTCCCCTTGTTGGAATCTTCCCCACTCTCAAGGGGAAAAGCCTACCCACGTCAACTCTGTCCGTCCCTCTTAAAATTTTAAAAACCTCTATCAAGTCCCCCCTCAACCTTCTACGCTCCAAAGAATAAAGACCCAACCTGTTCAACCTCTCTCTGTAGCTTAAGTGCTGAAACCCAGGCAACATTCTAGTAAATCTCCTCTGTACCCTCTCCATTTTGACGACATGCTTCCTATAATTTGGCGACCAGAACTGCACACCATACTCCAGATTCGGCCTCACCAATGCCCTGTACAATTTTAACCTTCACTAAGTGGGAATGAGTCTCATTTGATTTAATAAACACATTCATACTATTAAATTCATTTTTCTCATATGTCGCAAAGCAAATATCTCACAACTCTTATTTTTATGCAGTATTAGTTTGGACTTGCATTCCTGCAGGGAGCTTTGCTTACATTTAAGGAACAAAGTAAATTCTTATTAGAGTCATTCATCACAGAAACAGGCCCTTCAGCCCATCGTGTCCATGCGACCCAAAAGCCCCATCTAAGCTAGTCCCATTTGCCTGCATTTCGCCCTCAAAACCTTTCCTACCCATGTACCTGGCCAAGTGTCTTTTAAATGTTTTGTTATTGTACCTGCCTCGGCTGCCTCCCCTGGCAGCTCATTCAACATACCCACCATTTAAATCACTGCCCTTTGGAAGAGAGTTGATCGAGAGCATTTTGGTGTTAAGTTAATTCTTCATAATTGGAGTGACAGCACAGACCTTCCCCTTGAGCTGGGTATACTAACTGTGCGTCTATTTGTTTTAAAATATACAACCCATCTTACTTGCAGCACCATGGTAACTGTGAGTCAAAACTCTCTAAAGTAAATGTTATAAAAAGGATTCAGACAATAGCTCTATTATTTTAATTTTATATAGAAACCTCCTCGCTTGGTTTCACCTATTACTGGGCAGGCTCTGTCCTGTCCCTTCTCTCTTCCAGCTTTCTTTCTTGTCTCCCTCCCCCACCACCACCCCCGCAGTCAGTGCGTGCGGCTGAATCACAAGTGCCAGTGACAGAGATGTTCAAACAAGGCTAGTTAATGCAGTTACACCAGGTGTGGACCCAAAAAAAGGTGCGCCACAGGTCATAAAGATATGGAACTTTCACCTAAGATATGCACACGCAGGCAGCAGGAAGATTAGAACAAAGAAAATCTTAAATACCACTTGATCACGCTGGTGTGTATAAATTCAACATGGATAAATATTAAAGAAAAAGCTTTTAAAAGTAAGCAAGGAAATCTCATCTTTGATTCCAAGCACTGTAAAGCATGCCAGAGGACCAACCACTGATTAGACACATTTCCCTCATTCCCTTCAGTAGAACCAAATGTGTAGCAAGTGTGTACATGCAGTGATGGATATTTGCTCATGTATTTAATGCTGACACTGTCAGGTACATGTCCCCCCTTTTCCTTTATTAAACTGGTGATGATTTCACTACGGGAAAAGGTGGGCCCTTGCAACAGTGGATCCATCACCAGTTCTACATTTGCCTTGAACATGACATGATGTTTCTGAACCGCTGCTTATTGTCCTGCCTCCTTGGTCTCCGACAGGTCATACGGAAACCTTTGGAGCAAATTCAGGAAGTGGACGAAGACAGTGAACTCTTGGAAGGCACTACGGTGAAGTTCTGGGTGTGACTACCATCTGCCTTGAGTCAATAGTAGTCAGCTGTGGAATGAAATGTTGCGCATTCCCCAAATAAAACTCAATTCCAGGAAAGCAAAGATTTTCTGGCACTGATGACTCCTGCAAGGAAGATCTGGATTTTGTTTTGTACTACAAAGAATCACAAAGGCATTTCGGTGGAACACTGTCAGATATTTTTGGATATATTCTTAAGGGATGCTGCCTGATCTGCTGAGTTACTGCAGCACTGTGTCCTTTTTTGTAAACCAGTATTTGCAGTTCCATGTTCCCACCACACCAAATGCAAGGTTAATGCGCACAAAATGCCAAGCCGATCAGTGTTTTGTGTAATGACCAGCTAAAAGGCTTGGTAACCAATCTCAAGGGTAAAGAATATGCTGGTGACTTCACATCCAAGCAGCATAACGTCGTATCTAGATGGTCATATTTAATTTATCATGTAGGATTTTAAAATGTTTGTTTTATAACTTGCGATTTCTGCTTTTTCATGGTAAAATACTGGCCATTCCAGGCTTTACTAATAAATTTTTGGGTGTGAAGTTCCTTTAAATCAATTGCTCTCGAATGGGAAAGCTTACTCTTTTGAAAATAGAGAGTATTAATGAGAGGTGTTCCATCTTCATTGGGAGCTGGTCTTGGTTCTAATTGCTTCATTGAGTGGAAGTAAAACAGCCCTCACCAAGGTAATATGAACACCCTCACCTATTCGAGGCCTTGCTGCTCAGGATGATGTCAATGATCCAACAGCCTGAAAGGGTATCAATGTGTGAATGTGTTACAGTTTATTGGATTTCTTATTGGAGGTTAAAAAATGGAGATGTGTTTGCCCAATTTCAATAAGTATATTTTTAATGTTTCTACAATTGCCTTTACTTCAGTAGCAGATTAAAACATTTTGCAATATTTGGATTTTAAAAAAAAATTATGACCAAAATTTGATTTTATTAATTTCATAAAAATAAATGTAATGTGAAAATGTCCCGACCTCTAACTTTTTGATGCTTTCTGCATTTTTGCATATTGATGCAATATGTATTTAATTTCCAATGGTTAATTGATTTTTAAAAAAAAGTGTTGCTAGTAACTTTATAGAAAATCTCCGTGTAGAATATATCAGAAATATAGCCTGAGATGGAATGAATCCTTTCAATAGATTTGATCATTGCTGGCAGGGTCAATATTCGCTGACAGTCGCCAATTGCTTGGTGCGGAGATCCCACAAACAACTGTTGTCCATGCACTGGATGCCCTCTACGAGGCAAGGAAGTTTAGAATCGTAGTGAGCTCACCATTCTTCGGCTCACCAACATTATGGCCACTTCACCACATGTGACGCTCAGCTCGCCTACCCGATCGTCACCTCACCATGCCTGATGCTCAGTTCGCTCCACTGGACAGTCACTCCATTCACCAGATGGTCAGCTTCCTACACCAGTTGATCAACTCCCTCCACTGGCTGGACAGCTCCACCCATCCCCACCACCGAGTCACTCACTCCACCCGTCCCCTCCCTCCACCCGTCCCCTCCCTCCACCCGTCCCCCTCAGTCCTCTGGTCTCCTCACTCCATTAGTCCCCTCACTCCATTAGTTCCCTCACTCCGCCATGCTTCATTAATCAGCTCACTGAACTAGGCAATCAGCTCACCCACTGGACACTCAACTCACTCCATTGGCCATTCAGTTCACCCATCGGATGGTCAGTTCTCTCCACCACTCCCTCAATAACTTAGTCACAATCTGGAACTATGTGATCAAGAATGATTTATACATCCTCTTAACACGGTAACGCGATGTGACTTGAGCGTTGTTGGGAATTTCAACTTTTGTTGAAATGGCAAACATGCACAATGTTGCTAAAGGACACCACTGTGATTCATAATCCGGATTTTGATTGCACACAAGTATAAGATTTGACAACTTTTAAAATATTGAATGGTTACTTTCAGTAGCCGTTCTAATTCTTACTTATTTTGAGTCAGTAATTCCAATGGCAAACCATGACCAATCTGGGCGCATTGATCACATGACGGCACACCCAGGGGAAATCATCAGTCCGTTAGTCAGCAGCACCCTGTTGGTCCAGCAACAAGTCGGGGATTACAGTAATTGAGTTATTTCTTCATCTGAAAAAAAATCACAGATATAGTTTCATGGCACTCGAGGGAAATGATGCACCAGATTTGTGCTGTTCACCAATCTCAAATCCAGCAGTCCTTTAAATTTTGCTCCAAATACTGGGCATAGACATTAAAAAGAAAGATGTCAGAAAAATGGCATGGAGACTTGATGCCACATCACTCGTGCCCACGGATGCCATGGATCTCTCAAGCAGAACCGGACATTCACCAGACTGAAGGAGGGTCTCGACCCAAAATGTCGCCCATTCCTTCGCTCCAGAGATGCTGGTACTCCAGCATTTTGTGTCTATCTCCACCTTACAATGTCAGCTTAGAAACATAGAAACATAGAAAATAGGTGCAGGAGTAGGCCATTCGGCCCTTCGAGCCTGCACCGCCATTCAATATGATCATGGCTGATCATTCAGCTCAGTAGCCTGTACCTGCCTTCTCTCCACACCCCCTGATCCCTTTAGCAAAAAGGGCCACATCTAACTCCCTCTTAAATATAGCCAATGAACTGGCCTCAACTACCTGCTGTGGCAGAGAATTCCACAGACTCACCACTCTCTGTGTGAAGAAATGTTTTCTCATCTCGGTCCTAAAAGACTTCCCCCTTATCCTTAAGCTGTGACCCCTGGTTCTGGACTCCCCCAACATCGGGAACAATCTTCCCGCATCTAGCCTCTCCAACCCCTTAAGAATTTTATATGTTTCTATAAGATCCTCCCTCAGTCTTCTAAATTCCAGCGAGTACAAACCCAGTCTATCCAGTCTTTCCTCATATGTAAGTCCCGCCATCCCAGGGATCAATCTGGTGAACCTTCTCTGTACTCCCTCTAAGGCAAGAACGTCTTTCCTCAGGTTAGGAGACCAAAACTGCACACAATACTCCAGGTGCGGTCTCACCAAGGCCCTGTACAACTGCAGCAGAACCTCCCTGCTCCTAAACTCAAATCCTCTTGCTATGAATGCCAGCATACCATTCGCTTTCTTCACTGCCTGCTGCACCTGCATGCTTGCTTTCAATGACTGGTGCACCATGACACCCAGGTCACGTTGCATCTCCCCTTCTCCCAATCGGTCACCATTCAGGTAATACTCTGCTTTCCTGTTCTTGCCGCCAAAGTGGATAACCTCACATTTATCCACATTATATTGCATCTGCCATGCATTTGCCCACTCACCTAATCTATCCAAGTCACTCTGCAGCCTCCTAGCATCCTCCTCGCAGCTAACACTGCCACCCAGCTTCGTGTCATCCGCAAACTTAGAGATGTTGCATTCAATTCCCTCGTCCAAATCATTAATATACACTGTAAATAACTGGGGTCCCAGCACTGAGCCTTGCGGTACCCCACTAGTCACTGCCTGCCATTCCGAAAAGGACCCGTTTATTCCTACTCTTTGCTACTCTTTTGCTTGTGTAACACCTTCTGGGTCCTCCCTGAGCTGGTCCAGCGAAGGGTAAAAACTACTCTTATAAGTTTTGAAACATTTCTTTGGAAATATAAAATGATAAAAGTCTCTCGAAATTCATTGATGAAAACCCACTGGAAATCTGAATCTTCCATACACCACGCCTTTTTGGTTAGATTTAGTTTTGCTGCTTTGACCCAGGAATAAAGCCCAGGGAACTCTGGAATCCAGTTGGGAAACGAGTGGGGAGTCTCAATCCAAACAAAAACAACATGGGAATTGTACATGTTGCACTGGATCAGCTAAGGTTACTCCTGAGTCTCGCATCAGAGAGCTTACTGAAGCATTATACATGGCACACTCATACTGCATCTCATAGATAGGTATCCATATTGATCTGACGCTACAACACGGGGGCTCCCCCAGGTTATGAACGACCTGACTTACTAAAAGCTGACCTTGTGCATATTCTCCCAAACGTTTTAAAAACATTTTTCAACAACAGTTCAACAGAGTTTTATTTGTCATTCGGTACCAAGGTACCGAACGAAACTACATAGCAGTCACACACAAAAAAGAACACAAGACACATGACCCCAACACATAACGTCCATCACAGTGACTCCAAACACCCCCTCACTGTGATGGGGGCAACAAAACTTCCACTCTCTTCCCCACGCCCACGGACAGACAGCTCGTCCGCGACCGACCCACACAGTCCCCGCGGCCGAGTCGTACCGGGCGCTGAGACGTCCCGCGGCCGAGCCGTGCGCAGCTAAGTCCTGCGGCCGAGCCGCACCGGGCGATGTTAAGTCCAGCGGCCGAGCCGCACCGGGCGATGGAAGGCCCCGCGGCCGAGCCGCACCGGGCGATGGAAGGCCCCGCAGCCGAGCCGCACCAGCGATGTTAGGCCCCGCGGCCGAGCCACATCAGGCGATGGAAGGCCCCGCGGCCAAGCCGCACCGGGCACTGTTAGGTCCAACGGCCGAGCAGCGCCGGGCGATGTTAAGTCCAGCGGCCGAGCCGCGCCGGGCGATGTTAGGCCCCGCGGCCGAGCCGCACCGGGTGATGTTAGGCCCCGCGGCCGAGCCGCACCCCGCGCCGTGAGGAAGAGACCTAAAAGAGAAAGATTTCCCCCACCCACCCCCCACCCACACCACCACCACCCCACACACATACACAACCAAAAAAAAAACCATCCCAACACCGACACACAACAAAAAAAAAAGGAAAAAAGACGAACAGACTGCTAGCGAGCCGCAGCCGTTAGGCGCCGCCACTTCCGCCCAAGATAGTAATAATAATAATATATCTCATTAATTCATCAGTGACTGGACACGGTATATATTTCAAAAACAAATTATGCGTTGTGTTCGGGTGATTGTTCAATGAAGTGTAATGATAGCAAGTGTACCTGGCGTACTGACAGCATGGGTTACTATGGAAAACAAACAGAGAAATGGTCTCGCAATTAATTCTCAGGAACACTTCCCTCAGAATCAACAACATGAGTTTAAAGATGCCCAAACCCACTAGAAATAATTTAAAGAAAATTAATCCTGATTAAAACCTGATTAAAAAAATACCAACGATCTAAACAGCTTCACCTATCTCCTTGTACTGCTATTACTTATCAATTCTCTTTTTTAAGGTCACAGATAAATTGCCTGAACGGTGCATCAACCTTCACATGGCAGATCATCATGCTCGCTAATAGCTCAAATTCATGCACTTTCATTGTTTTGATCTGCCTGCCTGTGGAAAGGAATGGGCTAGGAATTGTACCCCAACTCAAAAAGTCAGCCAAAGTACGTATTATGCAAATGGCCAGCACTGGAAACACTACTGGGGAATATGCCCGAGATGTTGTGTTCTTTCGAACAGGCCTTCCACCTTAATGAGGTCTTAGAGCTTTCATTTGCTTACCTTGCAAACAAAGGATGCAGATGGCTCATGGATCTGGGCTATGTGTCTTAGGGGCTGCTAAGAAGAGAGCTCTGGCAGCAGTGTGGTAGGAAATAGGCATCGTTATAAAGGGAGGTTGGGACTTTCTTTTCGATTAGAGAATCAAGGCGGGAGAAAGTTGGGACCATAAATAGATGAGATAGGCAAAGTGATGAAGGGAGGTCAGGGATAATAGGAAGATATACAACTTGCTTATAGCTTATAAGAGTAATTTTTACCCTTCGCAGGACCTGCTCAGCGAGGACCCAGAAGGTGTTACCCAAGAGGTTACGTGGAGATAGACACAAAAAGCTGCAGTAACTCAGCGGGCGGGACAGGCAGCATCTCTGGAGAGAAGGAATGGGTGACGTTTTGGGTCGAGACCCTTCTTCAGACTGGTGGTCTGGTTCTGCTCGAGAGGTCCATGCCACCCATGGGCACGAGTGTGCGAGTGATGTGGCATCCAGCTGTGCACATCTGGGAGCCTCCAGGCTCAAGCTGCTGATTGCATGGAGGATACAGAACAAAGTTGTGAACCATGAGAGGCAGAGGAAATAGAAGATAGACACAAACAGCTAGAGTAACTGAAGAAGCCTGAAGAAGGGTCTCGACCCAAAACGTCACCCATTCCTTCCCTCCTGAGATGCTACCTGACCTGCTGAGTTACTCCAGCATTTTGTGAATAAATATCTTCGATTTGAACCAGCATCTGTATTTATTTTCCTACGGAGTAACTCAGCGGGTCAGGCAGCATCCCTGGAGAAAATGAATAGGTGACGTTTCAGGACTGGCCCCTTCTTCAGACTTCCTCAGTGTCTTCATCTCTGTCTGACCCGCTGAGTTACTCCAGCATTTTGTGTCCATTTTTGGTTTAAACCAGCATCTGCAGTTCCTTCCTACACAGGAAATAGAGTTAGATTTTCCAATAAAACTATTAAGCCAAGTACATAACCAGTGTCTTAGACAATAGGATAAATAGCAAGAAACTGGTCTAGAAATTCCATCAAAATGAATTTTGAAAATGAACTACTTTTTATTATAACCAATTTGAGTGCAGGAAGTCATGCCTGGAATAATTTCATCCCACCCAGGGGACTGCTGCATTGCAGTGACATGTTCTGTTAAAACAAGCAACAGCCATTTCATTGTAACAGAATCGTTTCTCCTGAATGAAACATATTGTAATATCATAAGGCCCGTGGGAAATCATTCAATGGCAATGGCTTGCTCCATATCCTGCTCCAGAATTGTAAAATGTAAACCGGAAACCTAATGTCAGTTTATCCCAGGAATATTGCATTTGCTTTCCAAAAGCCACAATCTGTTTAATACATGGTGAAGTCTACTCAAGCTAATTGAACTGCACCACCAAACCTCAGAGCACGTCAGTAGCTCCAAAGAAATTCATGGACCATAACAGATTTAGTACAATATTGAATTTACAATAACAAAAAAAGAGCGCTTCTTTCAACCTTATAACCTTGTAAAATTACTGCCCTTGTATCATCTCCACAGAATGTAGAACGTACACCGTGCCATAACCCACAGGGAACATTACACACTGCAATGCTGCAATAAAGTGATGCAGAGTGAAGTAACTGCCATAAGCCTTCTCATGTAGTTCTTCCCCAAAGACTATTACTCTACTCCCATTATGTCTTCTCATTATTGTCAGCCGAGTTTCTAATTCCTCAATAGCTAACATTAAAATTTGTCCAAACCATTACTTGCCCCTAACGGTCCTTCCATTTTCTGCCTTGTACGTATGCCAGTAGTATTTTGTTTCAATATGCTACTTACAATTTATTCACAGGACGTGATTTTTTTGCTCATTCCTCCCTCGTGATCAGATGGTACGGATAGATATTTCCAAAATGTTGACAAGACACCGCTGAAAGATGTATCATCCACTTGGAGATGTTCAAAGGATCCTTCTGCTCTTCGTCTTCCAGATGGCGGAGAACATGAATTTGGATAGTCCTCTTCGTCTGGCTTCACAACTAGCACCCCTTCTATCATCTCACGCTTTTAGTCTTTTTATCTCTGCCGTTTGCCCAATCTGCTGCCTATCAAAAACAAATCCTCACCTGTATCCACCTATCATTTGCCAAGCTTTGTAAGGCCCCATCTCTCTTCCAGTTTTCTCTCCCCTCTCCCACTAGACTCAGTCAGGAGGAGGATTCAGTCCCAAAACATCACTCATCCATGTTCTCCTGAGATGCTGCCAGACCCTGCTGAGTAACTCCAGCACTTTTTTTTGTTGTAAATCAGCATCCGTAGTTCCTTGCGTCTCCATGAAAGGAAGTAATGCAGTTGGAAAGCATTTACACCTCTCATTCACGATGCCCTACAGCAAAGGGAGTATTATTTAAGTGCAGCCACTACTGTATTGAAATAAGAGTCAATTTGTATCTGCAAACTCCATACCACCAGTAATGGTATAATAATGGTAGATAATTGTACAAGTGATAAAACCATGCTATAATTATGATATGGATTGTTTACATGCAGAGGGCACATCTTAGTTTTAATATCCCAATGTAAAGACTTTATCTCTGACAATGCTGCATTCCTTGGTACTGCACTTACATGGGTATCTGCCCTGAAGTGACTGGAATGGTTCTTGAATCCAGGACATTCTGACTCAGAGGCAAGAATGCTACTGCCTGATCCATGACTGATACTTAATGCAGTCTGAAGAAGGGTCTCGTCCCAAAACGTCACCTATTCCTTTTCTCCAGAGTTGCTGTCTGACCCGCTGAGTTGCTCCAGCTTTTTGTATCTATCTTAGATTGAAATTAGATGTTTTTCAAAACATGGTTATGAAGTGTTTCCCCCACTTTGAAGAAGATTGATCCTTTTAGTTTTAGTTTTTTAGTTTTAGAGATACAGCATGGAAACAGGCCCTTCAGCCCACCGAGTCCGTGCCGACCAGTGATCCCGGCACACTAGCACAATCCTACACATTAGGGATAATTTACAATTATACCAAGCCAATTAGCCTACAAACCTGCAGGTCTTTTATAAGAATGTTGCCAGGCCTTGAGGACCTGACATATCGGGAGAGGTTGGGCAGGCTAGGAATTCATTCTTTGGACTGCAGGATGATAGGGGTGATCTTATGGAGGTGTAGAAGATCACGAGGGGAATAGGCAGGATAAATGCAGTCTTTTACCCAGAGTAGGTGAATCAAGAATTGTTTTAGGTGAGAGGGGAATGATTTAAGAGGAACCTGAGGGGCAACATTTTCACACTGAGGTGGCAGGTATATGGAACAAGCTGCCAGAAGTGGTAGTTGAGGCGAGTCCTAATAAAAACATTTAAAAGACATTTGGACAGGTTTATGGATTCTAAACGTTTGGAGGGATATGAGCCAAATGAGGGCAGGTGGGACTAGTGTAGATGGGGCATCTTGGTCGACATGGGCAAGTTGTGCCGAAGGGCATATTTCCATTATGATTGCATATGCCTCTATGAAATATTTTGAACAGTTTTCCAAAGAATCCAAAGATAATCAGGTGGCACAGTGGCGCGGCGGTGGAGTTGCTGCCTTACTGCGCCAGAGACCCACGTTCGTTCCTGACTACGGATGCTGTCTGCACGTACATTCTCTACGTTAACAGTCAGCATCTCTCTATGCAACTACCAGAGGTCAGTCAGTGAACCATTACCCAGATTTCGCTTTCAAAAGTTGTGTTACCAGTCCTGAAAAAGGTACGAGAGAAACAGCTCTTTCAATTCCAATGAAGGGTGTTTGTTAAATCTTATCATTGGAGACACAAGAGACTGCAGATGCTGGAACTTGGATCGTAAAACAAACTGCTGGAGGTGCTCAGAAGGTCTTGATTAGAGCTGCTTGATGCACTGTCTTGACCTGAAATGTTCATTGCCCCTTTGCCTCCCCAGATGCTGTTTGACCAGCTGAGTTCCTTTGGCAGTTTTCATTATTGCTAGCCCAACATTTCCCCATTAAAGTCCAGATAAGACCACAATGTTTTCAACAAGTCAAATTTTGTCTCTTCATGATTTATAGGACCCTGTCAACAACTCCTTTATGATTTTTCATGATAACTTTATCAAAAGAAATAAATCTTACAAATTCTGAGTACGTAATTACTAACAGTGGCACAGCAGTAGAGCTGCCCCACAGCACCAGAGACCTAGGTTCGATCTTGACTGCGGGTGACTAAAACTACCATTCCCAGAAAACCCTCACATAATTGTTTGAGACGTGCTCTCATCTTCTTTGCTCGCATTAGTGCCAAACAGATCAAAGGTCAAACTCGAGAAACAGAACAACAGGCACAAAATATTGGGAAAAACAAATACAAATCTTTGCTCAAAAGAGCATGTTGCCACTGGCAGTATCGTTGGTATCCGGTTCTACCACATAATTAGCATACTTGTTATTTAACTCTATGAAGACCATAGCAACTACCAACATTCTTTTGATAAGGAAACAAGTTGATTTATTCTTTTTAGCAACTGTTGTGATTTATCAAATGCTCAGGAAAGTGTTTTAGACCTAGTTTTGACCTGAAGCTTTTAATGATGAATAATGGGGTTGGATAGGAATGTTACACACATCGAACCTGGAATATTTAAAGGGTTTAAGGAAACCATCAACAAGCACATAGTATGTCTAAAAAGTATTGCTGTGCCAATCTACCGTTCAAGTTTCATTGCAGGAATGGCGAAATCCATATGTAGTACAAGACAGGAAAAAATACCTTCAGAACAATCTGGAAGCATAGCTTTAAGGTGAGAGGGACAAAGTTTTATGAAGGTGTGCGGGCAATTTGTTTTACATAGTGAATGGTGAGTGCCTGGAACTTGCTGCCAGGGTTGGTGGTTGAAGCAGATTTTATAGTAGCATCTAAGAGGCTTTAGGATAGGCATATGGATATGCGGGAATGGAGAGTTATGGATTATGCGCGTAGGTAAGAGATGGTTGTAGCATCATGTTTGGCATAGACATCGTGGGCCGAAAGGCCTGCTCTTGGCATGTACTGTTCCGTCATATAAACGAAGCTTAAAATTATGACCTGTTTCCAAAAAAGTGTTTTTCAAACTCAATAGCAGAATTGTAATGATCATGAAATTTAACTCCATTCCATGAATTTCTACAATCGGTTCACATATAGAAAGTAATCCCTAGTGTCTGCATTAAACTACCATCAATGTATTTAAGCGTTATAACCTGCTGCAGATTATTAATGCAACTGAAAATGGGTTCATCGCTCAAAAATAAACATTTTTAATAAGCATATTGGAATACCGTGTACCGTTCTGGTCATCTCATTACAGGAAGGATTTGGAGGCTTTGGAGAGGGTGCAGAAGAGGTTTTCTATCATGCCGTCTGGGTTACAGCATATTAGCTATTAGGAGACATTGGACAAACTTGGAGTGTTTTGTCTGAAGCTTCAGAGGTTGAGGGGAGACCTGATAGATGTGTATGAAGTTATGAGAGGCAGGGATAGGGTAGAGACTCAGGAACTTTTTCCCAAGGTTGACATGTCAAAAACTCGAGGGCATAGCTTTAAGGAGAGCTTTCAGTAAGATTAAAGAAGTGCAGGGCAAGTTTTTTTTAATATAGAGAGCATGGTTGGTGCCTGGAACGCACTACCAGGGGTGGTGGTGGAAGCAGATACATTGGTGGAATTGAAGAGGCTTTTAGTTAGTCATGGGGGTTGGAGGATATGGATCATGGCAGGCAGTGGAGATAAGTTTAATTTGGAACTATGTTCAGCACAGACATTGTGGGCCGAAATCCTTATTCGTGTTGTAGTATTTTAGCTTTACATGTCTATCATTTTTCACTGGAGAGAAGAGAGCCAACAATATGAAATGGCTCAAGGTAACTTACAAGATTACTAAGAAAATTCCACTTGTTACTGATTTTTTTTAATTTGCAGGAACTTTACCAAATGCATAAAGAGCTGGTCCAATTCGAAGCTCATTCTTCAAGAACTGAGGCTAATCTCATCATACTTGCTGTTTCTATCAGGGATATGGCGGTTTCTCTTGTTCGGCTAGGTTTGACAAAATAACCTATTAAACCAACATTAATTATGAGTGAAATTTAACCAAACAGATATTTATCAATCTTTTGCATTAACTTGGCCAATTTCACCTATTATTTCACTAATAAAACACAAAAAGAAACTTAACCTTTGGTGTTGCTCCAAACACCAAAACAGAAGTGTGGAGCTCAAGAGTGTGTTATAGAGTGATACAGTGTGGAAACAGGCCCTTCGGCCCAACTTGCCCACACCAGCCAACATGTCCCAGCTTCACAAGTCCCATCTGCTTGGTCCATATCCCTCCAAACCTGTCCTATCCATTTACCTGTTTCTTAAACGTTGGGATAGTCCCAGCCTCAACCACCTCCTCCGGCAGCTTGTTCCATACACCCACCATACTTTGTGTGGAAAAAGTACCCCTCAGATTCCTATTAAATCTTTTCCCCTTCACCTTGAACCTATGTCCTCTGGTCCTCGATTCCCCTACTCTGGGCAAGAGACTCTGTGCATCTAAATATTATTGGCATAAAATATATCTCAAGATACTGATGGAGACAACCGGAAGAAACTACATCGGAAGGGTAGACTGAAAAGGTTGGTGGGTTTTGTCCAGGTTTAAAGAGGTTCAAGATGAAAATTCCACAGAGCAGAACTAGGGTGACAGAAAGCTCTCCCACTCATGCTGGAATGATGTCAAGGAGAGAGGAAGCCAGAGATGAACCAAGTGAATGGCCGAAAGACATGGGAGTGGTGTGCATGCGACGTAGAAAGTGAAACCGCCCAGTCAACAGGTAAGTAATACATAGATCAGCAAAGAATACAGAGCGCTGCTTTTAATATAAGTCAAGGTTGATGAAAAGTGAAAGAGTAATAGACGAATATTGGAATGTGAAAGTTGTAAGGGAATAAATAAAGAATCCACTCTGGAGGCAACCCTAGACAGGTAAGTGGGGAGTGATGGAAAGCATGTGGTGTCAAAGCTGGACACAAAGTGCTGGAGTAAACCAGCATCCACATTTCCTTGAGCCTTGTGGTATCAAAGCTACTTTAGAGTTGAATACAACACAGAATTTCTTCAAATACTTGTTCAGACAATGGATGGTGGAACATAGAGCAGAAAAAAGTTGTGACTAACTAAAATTTGCCATCAGCTGTAAAATACATTCTCTGAGCATCCGGTAATGGTATGAATATATAAAAGTACACTGTCCCATCCAAACCCTTCACACATCTTTGGGCCAAATCAACTGGGGTTTTAAATGTTTCTACAGAACTAAGCCCTAGACGTCTACGAACCTGTTCTCTGACTGACTAGGTGACAGATAACACAACGTGTGTCACTATGCCATGTTGAATGCCACATGGAATCTAACAGCAGAACCCAGACCTAATGCACCAGCCCCACACTGGGGAAAATCACCTCACTGATCCTGTACCAGGACCAGGGATTTCATCCTGTTCAAAGGAAAGTCAGAGTCTAAAGAATGGACGAGCAGAATATTTTCAAAAATTATTATATTAACTGAATTTAATGTTTAAAAATTTTTTAATTTGTAAATGATTTAACGTATCCTAATTAGTTTTTTTGACAGTTATTAGCCCTTTTAATATTTTTTTAAAGAATGTGAGAAATAGTAGGATTAGACTCTTTGGACACTCGTCCTGCCTGTCCACCATTCAATGTGATCGTAGCTGATCTTTTTACCTCACATTCCATCAAAGTCAAGACTTTATGTCCCGTCTACATGTATCTACCAATGTCCTCACTATTGGAAGATTATACTGTCTTAACCAATAATTCAAAGATGAATTTACTTACTGCCTTAGTCTCTTTTTCTGAATGGGTTCAGCTGTCAATAATCACTATTTAAAGGTCTCGACCCGAAACGTCACCCATTCCTTCTCTCCTGAGATGCTGCCTGACCCGCTGAGTTACTCCAGCATTTTGTGATACTTTCGATTTGTACCAGCATCTGCAGTTATTTTTCTACACTATTTAAAGGCACAGGGTTAGGAGGGAGAGATAGATCAGCCATGATTGAATGGCAGAGTAGACTTGATGGGCAAAATGGCCTAATTCTGCTCCTATCACTTATGACCTTATAGAGTGGTGGGTTTCCCCCTTCCAACCAAGGAGGAGATACTTCCAGCTAACAAAGCAGTTTAAAAAAAAAATTGAAGCATGTTTAATTATAAAAAACAATTAACAAACCATTTCCAAAACACAAGTGCAATTCTTACAATACTAGAAAAACATACCATTAAGTTGTAGATGAACAAGTTTGGCCGTTGATGACTCCTCACTAACACACTCTTTTCTAATTTTAATACTCTTTTTTTACTAATTACACCATCTATATGTAATGGTTACATTGACCAGATCAAGTGTATGACATGACGTAATTCAATCTGAAGCAGGGTCCAGACCCAAAATGCCACCTATCCATGTTCTCCAGAGATGCTGCCTGACCTGCAGAGTTATTCCAGCACCTTGTTTGTAAACGAGCAGCTACAGTACCTTATTTCTACTCTTCTTAATTAAGTTAATGTGGGTGCTATTTTTCCTTCTACTGGCACCACATTCCTTATGAGGCTGCTATGTTCCTCATGGTTCTTTTTCTTCCATTGGTCCTTTGTGTCAGGTGGATCTATTCTTAAAGATATAATGGGCCAGTAATGTTTCTCTTGATAGCAAGTGGGAAAATGCACTTATATTAATCCACAATAAGCCCTTTGAGCCTAGGTCAGCCGCACTAAAAGCTTTTGTGTTAGAAAATTGAGATTAGCAAAAAAGCCTTTAAAAGCTTTATGGTAGAAAACAGAGATTAACACAAAGCCTTTTCAGCCTGGATAGTGAATATGCATCATATCATATTCCTTGATTCTCATAATAATCCAAATCTCTCTCTTGGATATCCTCATTGATTTGAACTCCACAGCCATTTAAGGTAGAAAATTCCAAAGGTTCACTACTTTCTGAGTGCTGAAATTTCTTCTCATCTTTCCTGGATGGCCATCCCTGTTTTGTAAGATTGTAAATGTTCCCACACCTTGCAAGAGGAACGATCATCACCATATTAACCTTGTCTCTAATGATTTTCAATGTTTCAATGAGATTTCCTCTCACTCTTTGAAAAGAGAGAAAACTTTCCTCACAACACAAAGTCCACCATCCTGGGAATCAATCTGGCAACATTTGGCTGCAAGAATATCCATCAGTGGGTGGGGAGACCAGACCACGTGCAGTATTCCAAGTGCGGTCTCACAAGCGACCTTTATCGCTGGAACATAATCTTTCTACCCGTGTAATCAAATCATTTTGCCACCACATCACTTGCTTTCTAACTGCTTGCTGAACCCATGTTAACTTTCAGTGGTTTAGTTTAGTTTAGAAATACAGCATGGAAGAAGTCCCTTCAGCCCACCAGGCCCATGCTGACCATCAATCACCACTAGTGATTAAACACTAGTTTTAAATTATCCTTCTTCTGATCCACTCCAAACACACAAGGGGCAATTTTAGAAGCCAGTTAATTTACAGACCTGCATGTCTTTGGGATGTGGTTCACGTGTGATTTTTCTTTGTATTTCCTTGTTGACTTTAATATCATTTCTGGTGCCATGTTACTACTTCCTTAATAACAGCATTTTCCCAACAACTGATATCAGTCTAAAACTGGTCCAGTTTCCTGTTCTCCGTCTTTTCTTACATAGCAGCTACCTGCTAATACGAAAAGACAGTGTGCTGTTAATGCCCGCGGCCATGTGCGACCACAGGCCTAGCCTGCTGCCGCAAAGAAAGTCCCAGCAGGCTGCTGCCTGCAGTAGAAGCTCAGAAGCTGCGAGCTCAGCCCTCCGTGGACTGCAAAGTCAAGGAGGAGGGAGCCGCTGGCAACAACAGCCGAGGGGGGTGTACCGGTAGGAGAAGAACCGAGGTATTTCCTCCAGCGCCTTCAGGGGCGGGTGCAGGAAGTGTACCTGGGGCACAAAGGCTGGTGGGTCGGGTGACGGGAGGGGCTTCAGTTCGCAGGCCGAGCAAGTCAAGGGCGACGGAGGAGGCCCTGCAGCAGCCTGGGGCTGATCTGGGATTACCTGCATCTAGGCCGCTCCAGTGTATCCAGCATGTGGACCGGATATTGGACTTTGTTCTTTGTGTAAATGGCGTCAAAATATGATGACTTGTGCACTTGTAAGCGATGCAAAAAGAATTTCACTGTGCAGTGCATATGTGATAAAGAACCATTGATATGTGGGAATTTTGCAAAATATTCAGGACTATAACGATCTCTCGTGCCACCATCACCTCTTACAGACCAAAGGACACGGGTCATCAAAGCGCTAGAGAATTGATCAATTATTTACATCACCGTTAATTACCTTTAGTCGTGGATAATTAAATACTGTTCTACAAAAATAAACTGCCTTCCAGCTTCGATAGGAGCAAGAGGCTTCAGGCCCGTGTTTATCAGGATTCTTTGTTGAAGAGGGCAAGGCACTGCACGACTTAAGTCAAGAAGCAAATGACACTAAAGCCTCACATTTCCTGGCCTGCTGATTTCTTGCTGCACTGGATCAGAGAGATCAGCCCTCCACATTCAGACTTGCTAAGTGTGTTTTTTTGGAGACCAAGGGCAGTAATTCATGGCGATGGAGTAGGGTTGGCATAGCCTGGCCCAAAATCTAACACTGCTGCCTCACAGCTCCTGGGGGGGGGGGGGCAGGTTTGTTCCCAAGTTACAGTCCAGTCTGTGAGGAGCTTGCACATTCTCCCCATTGTTCCTTGGTGCTCTAGTTTTCTCCCACACTCCCAAAAAGTGCTGGTAGGCTAATTGGCCGCCTTAGGTCACCCCTTAGTATCAGCAAGAAGCAGAAGAATCAGATTGATGGGCATGTTTAGAGATACAGTGCCGACCAGCAATCCCCGCATATTAACACTGTCCCACATGTCCCTGGGGTGGATCAAAGGGCCTGTTTTTTCATGTTGTATCTGTAACCTGGACATAATAATGGTGGGAGGGGGGGGGGGCACAAATCCAACATGGAATTTTCTCTGGTGAGAGGCAGCTTGTAGTTTAAAGCCTTTTTTTTGCATTGTAAATTGTAGCTGGAACCGGGTAAAAGTAACGTGAGTGGGAATTGCAAAAGGTTCTTGTGAGAAGGAAGGAAAGTGCTTGGGAATAGGAGCTGAAGTAAGCCATCCTCTCCCTCAAACCTGCACCTTTACTCAACAGATCAATGCTTCCCCCGATGTTGCACAGTTTTTATAAAACTCTGAACTCAATACATTTTATGATGTTTTTGCATATAGCTATGTAAGTGAGTCAGTCAGAGGACAGAGTGATATCATTATGTATATTTAAACAATGCAAGAATTCCTTATTGTCAGACCTGGAAGAAATACACCCATCAGAAACTCTAATTATCATAAGAACTTATCAGAATGCCACCATTTTCCAAGGTCCATCTTGAGATACATTACAATGGTACAGACATTGCAAAAGTTAGAAAAAAGCAGAGAAAAGAGCAGATAAGTTTTGAATTATGGAGGGAGGGAGGGGAAGAGGGGAAGAGGGGAAGAGGGGAAGAGGGGAAGAGGGGAAGAGGGGAAGAGGGGAAGAGGGGAAGAGGGGAAGAGGGGAAGAGGGGAAGAGGGGAAGAGGGGAAGAGGGGAAGAGGGAGGGAGGGAGGGAGGGAGGGAGGGAAGGGGGAGGGAGGGGAGGAGGGGAGGAGGGGAGGAGGGGAGGAGGGAAGGAGGGAAGTGGTCTACATTGTGACTAAGAGTCAAATGTGCCAGAAGCTTCACGGAGATAAAACAATTAATTGGATCAATGAGATAATTGATCAGTTGCAGTTGGTAATTTAAAAAAACCTTTTTCCCATTTCATCCACGATAAAGGCATGATTGGCACTAATAGTTGGCCAATCCATACACAGCAGAGGTTGATGAGCAGTAGCTTCATGTTTAGGTGAATTCTGTATAAAAGAGCAATTCACATCCAAGCTATTCAATTTCGGCTGCTCTTTCAGCATTAAGAAGCAAGGATGAGGAATAGAATTGCACTTCACTGGAACAGGTGTTACAAAATAGAGAGAGGAGGAATTATGGAAACAACATCTTCATGATCAGACAACAGAAGAAATAAAAGCAGAACAGCGATAAGGGAAAGCATATAAATTGCACAAAAAGACACAGTGCACTTGATGTCAGTTTTATTTCCAAACTGAGACCAGTCGGACAAGAATAAGATTATATATGAAATATACGCTCCATTAAATACAGGACTCTGGGTTCCAACCAGAAATACTCCAGCTTTGACTGGGATGTTATCACTTTGCAGAGGCATTTTTTGTAGTTTCACCTTTTTCCCCTTCACGTATGAAAATATTATTCATTGCCAAGCAGTTAAAATGATACCACAGTCTCTCGGATTGAAGCGCGGGCCATGTATAATTGTTACTAGAATCCTAAAATTAGATGACTCTCTTGAGATCTCTCCGGTATTTTATTCTCCATTCCAATAATATAAGCTGTTCATTTTACAGCCAGGTTTATTCTCCTTGTTAATTGTTAATTTTAGCAATTAGTTAAGCCTGCGTAACTGAAGGTTGAAGACTTACAGCAAGGGCAATATTTCCAGCTTGATTACATGTTTTATTTGTGAAAAAATATTGTAGAAGACAAAGGAATTTAGAGCCCAGTAAAAGATAGCGTAAATAAAATCTGCTGTAAAATTGTAAGATAACATTCCACTCTCAAAGCAAAATTGTTAAGTGAAAGGATTTGCTCTTTACGCAGCCGTATGCAGATGTATCAAGTTTCCGCAATGCAGAACCAACTGCACTTCCACAGATTGGTTCAACAATAGTCACAACATTCAGTGATATAGCCTTAGTCACAGAGAGACGCAACACACAAATAGGCTGAATTGTTCTTCAAGACCATGCTGAGTAGCATGCACCCATTTTTACACCAAACCTACAAACCCACATTCCCATTACCCCCAACCTTACCACTACCCTGCTCAGCTATACTTGGGACAATCTCCAGTGACTAACCAACCTGTTTTGTTGGAATGTGCTAGGAAACTAGTGAAAACCTACATAGGCACTTGGAGAGCAACAGAGGTCAGGATTGAACTTGGGTTGTTTGAACCGTGAGGCAGTGGGTCTATTAGCTGTGACACTCTGCCTCCTGGCAGACATTTATAACAACTTTGAACCCGATGGTTGAGGATGGGGCTGGAAACATAATGACTCTTGTGTACTGCCTCGGTGTAATTTACTACTCTTAAAATGTTGAAAGAATATGATTTTGCCTATGTATAGTGAGATTTTTACTGATAGACTTTATCTGAAGAAGGGTTCCAAGCCGAAACATTACCTATACCTTTTCTCCAGAGATGCTGCCTGATCTGCTGAGTCACTCCAGCATTTTGTGTCTATTTTCAGTATAAACCAACATCTGCAGTTCTTTCTTACACAAGATTTCTACTGAACTGTATGCAAAAAAAGGAAGTCACTGTGCCTAGGTAAATGTGATAACAGAGTGCCATTGAAACATTGATTCAGAATCAGCTTCAGCTCCCAACACTACTGACTGAAACATTCCATCTCTGACCAGTGCTGCTACTTTGCTGAGATCATTTACAGTGTTTGAGTTTCTACTCCCCAAGTGTGAAGAATGTCCAATCATTGAGAATAACAAAGTTGCCAAATGGCACGACAGCTGGATGGAATAAGCACACCATTTCTGTTGTAAACCTTAGCAAAGCGATTATGTTACCGGACTAATAATCCAAGTTGTGATGAAAGGTTATCGCCCTGAAATGTCATGTGTACTGATACTGCCTGAGCGATGGATTATTTGCAGCAATAATGATGGTGATGAAATTACCAGATAGACAATAGACAATGGACAATAGGTGCAGGAGTAGGCCATTCGGCCCTTCGAGCCAGCACCGCCATTCAATGTGATCATGGCTGATCATTCTCAATCAGTACCCCGTTCCTGCCTTCTCCCCATAACCCCCTGACTCCGCTATCCTTAAGAGCTCTATCTAGCTCTCTCTTGAATGCATTCAGAGAATTGGCCTCCACTGCCTTCTGAGGCAGAGAATTCCACAGATTCACAACTCTCTGACTGAAAAAGCTTTTCCTCATCTCCGATCTAAATGGCCTACCCCTTATTCTTAAACTGTGGCCCCTGGTTCTGAACTCCCCCAACATTGGGAACATGTTTCCTTCCTCTAACGTGTCCAGCCCCTTAATAATCTTATATGTTTCGATAAGATCCCCTCAGATTGTTGAACTAACCCATCTGGTTCCACCGGGAACAAAATCGACTGATTTGATCGACTTGTAAATGCCGTCCACAGAAATATGAACACCCCTTAACTGGCCTCCTTAGTTGCAATGTTAAAATGCAATATGAATTCCATCATCATTTGCAAGACACTCAACCATTGCCATAGGGGCAGGAAACAAATGAAACATCACCAGCTTCAAGCTTCCATTGGGTTGCACATCTCTGCTTCAAAACCTATCACAATTAAATTCATCAGCACCGCATCCAAGTGTTGACATCCTCTCTAACACAAAAGGCACTACACATAAAATGGTGAATGGCATTGAAGAAATTGGTTTCCACCACTTTCTCAAGGACAATTAGGATAGACATTAAATACTTACTATAGCAGTGACAACCATATCCCATAAATGTGTATAAAAATAATAATCTCATCCAGTGTAAAAAGGATGCCTCTTACATTAGCAGAATGTCTTAAGAGCCACAGACCTGTTCAACACAAAATATTACACCAATGTTTGTCTTTCTGAAACCATAAACAATAAATTAATTTTAGAGATTGACAATGATACAAAATTTGTGAAAGAGTGGCCTAGATTCATTATCCAGAAGCAGGTTCAAATCCCATCACTGCAGCAAAATAAAGTATAGGAACAAGGAACTGCAGATGCTGGTTTATACCAAAGATGGACATGGAATGCTGATGTAACTCGGCGGGTCAGGCAGCATCTCTGGAGGGAAAGGATGGGTGATGTTTCGGGTGTGAAGAAGGATCTTGACCCGAAAAGTCACCCATCTTTTTTCTCCAGAGATGCTGCCTAACCCACTGAGTTATTCCAGCACTTTACGTCTATCATTAGCAAAAAAATGTATATTCAATTAATGAAGTAATCTAGATTTTTTAAATTTTAAATCAGCATTGTGAAAATACCAGAAAATACGAGACACATTTGATTCAGTATTACACTTCAGGGAAAGAAGTCTGGCATCCCTACCTGCTTTGAACTGCTTGCTTCGAGGCACGCAGCAATGCGATTGTGTACTGCTGAGGAATCATTAACATTAAAGGTTAAGTTGTTTCTCTCTCTTCACAAACATTGCCGATGCTCATGAATATTTCTGTACTTCAGGCATCGCCTGTTTTTATTCTTACCTGTGACAGGGAACCATGTTTCACAATTTCCCATTGATTGAGTCGCACATTGAAATCTATAACATAGGACAAACAGAACAGTGTAGGGCAGGAATAGGCCCTCCAGCCCACAATATCTGTGCTAAACATGAAGTCAAATTCCCTTTGCATGCACATGATACATATCACTGTATTTCTTGCACATCCATGCGCCTATCCAAAAGCCTCAAGCATCACTATCGTATCTACCAGCACCACCATCTCTGGCACGTCATTCCAGGCACCTACCCACTCTATTTGTAAAAGATGCCCCACACATCTCCTTTAAACTTTCCCCCCTCTACCCTTAAAGCCATGCCCTGCAGTCTTTAGACAATAGACAATAGGTGCAGGAGTAGGCCATTCGGTCCTTCGAGCCAGCACCACCATTCAATGTGATCATGGCTGATCATTCTCAATCAGTACCCCATTCCTGCCTTCTCCCCATACCCCCTGACTCCGCTATCCTTAAGAGCTCTATCTAGCTCTCTCTTGAAAGCGTTCAGAGAATTGGCCTCCACTGCCTTCTGAGGCAGAGAATTCCACAGATTTACAACTCTCTGACTGAAAATGTTTTTCCTCATCTCCGTTCACATAACCACACTGGGGAAAAAGTTCCCATTGCCCTATCTCTGCCCCCCCCCCATAATTGTTTTACTTCCATCAAGTCTCTCCTCAACCTCCGATGCTATAGGGAAACCAATCCAATAACCTTTCTTTTTAACTGTTTTCAAATATTCAGACAAAAGCTTTATTTTTTAATAATAAAAGGAAATGAATCTTTACTGCCATGATCACTGTGGAGGCTGTTGCAGAAACTAAATAGAGTCCAGCTTCCAGTTTTTGGCGATAAAGCACATACAACCTGCTCTCTGTTTCACACCTGGGAATCCACAAATCTGCCTTCGTCCACGGGATGGCATTGGATCAGCCATGAGTTCCTGGACGTGCACATCCAGGAACCAAGATGGGCCCAACACATTGATGTAATCACAAAAAAAAGCTCACCAATGCCTCTACGTTTTAGGAAGGTTGAGGGAGTTGATATGTCGATGAACACTCTATTGAACTTCCACGGGTGTACAGTTGAAATCACACTGACTGGTTGCATGATGGCCTTGCTGAGAAACGTGAACGCCCAGGACCCAATTAGACTACAGAGAGTAGTAGACACTGCCCAGTCCATCACAAGCATAGACCTCCCCACTGTGAACATGATCAATAGGAGGCACTGCCTCGTAAAGGCAGCCAATATAATTAGATCCTTACCAACCTGGCCACGTTCTCGTTTCGTTACTGCCATTGAAAAGAAGGTGCAGGAGCCTGAAAACCATGGCCACTAGGTTCAAGAACAGCTTTTTTTGCAGCAACCATCAGTCTCTTGAACACTAGACAACACTAACCTCAGCAACTATGATCTTCTATGGACTGTGTCTTTGATTGCACAATAAACCTTGTTTTTGCTTGATGATGGTTACCTAGAATCATGGTTATTAATTTATTGTATTTTTGATTATTATATATTTATCTGTGTGTTATTGCACTTATGGCCCTGTTAAGCTGCAGCAAATAAGAATTTCATTGTTCCATTGTCCGTACATACTCCTGACTTTGGACACGCATTTCTCTTACTCTGACCGTCAGAAGCAAGGGCAATTTTAAAGGCAACATGAATGTTCTGATCACTTTCACCTTGATTTTGAACTCTGTGTAATTAATCCCAATAATCCTACCCTGCTGCATTGCGTACAGATCTCTTGCAGGAGAGAAATATTATTTGTGGAGCTTCCATCCGAGTGCTTTTGGCTGTTCAAACAAAGGATCGGCTTTCGTATATTGAGTGATGATAATCTTAAAACAAATGTCACAAGAAATAGATTTTCCATCGGTAAAGAAACTCTGCCCACAGCTAAGTGACATCAGGGAATCATATCCAATTTATTTTTGGGGCAGTTAATGAACTTTTTGAACCTCACCAGCCACAATACCAAGTGAAATATTCCATCAGGACAGGTTGCTACTTGCGAGACGTCATCAGCTGTCTGCACCTGTTAGTTTTCTTGTCTAAAACATCGAGGGGAAAGTGCTGCCTCAGTAATCATTTAGCACGCATGAACAGACAGTCCCACAGCACTGACAATGAGTATTTCAATGGTGTGAAAAATGAAGTGGAAAAGGACAAGGAACATTGGAAAAGATCTATTAACGCAGCCGAACTTTTAAGAGAACATAATTATGGATTACATCCATTCTCTGATGACTGAGAGACAATATGACTGCCTGAAATTCACAGTGATAACGCCGGCGGAATTAAATGGCAGTGCTGCAATTTGTGCCAGGGTGTCAGTTATCGAGAGGGGAAGGGAAGATGGAGAGAGGGAGAATGGAGGACAGCAGCATGTTGGACCTCGTGGTGTGGAATACTGCTTTTGGAATGTAGAATGTAGGAGCTGCAGATGCTGATTTCCAAAAAAATCCCACAAAGTGCTGGAGTAACTCTGGGTCCCTTGTTCACTGCTTTGATTTGAATACGTTCATAAGACATAGGAGCAGAATTAGGCCATTCGGCCCATCAAGTCTACTCTGCCATTCAATCATGGCTGATCTATCTCTCCCTCTCAGTCCCATTCTCCTGTCTTCTCCCCATAACCCCTGACACCCATGCTAATCAAGAATCTGTCAATCTCCACCTTAAAAATATCCATTATCTTGGCATCCACAGCCATCTGTGGCAATGGTCTCCACAGATTCACCACCTTCTGACCGAAGACATTCCTTCTCATTTCCTTTCTAATGGTACATCATTTTATTCTGAGGCTATGGCCTCTGATCCTAGAGTCTTGCTACCATACCAATAATCCTACTTTTCAGAATCTATACATAGAACACAATTAGAAAAGGCTAATGTACCATTCCATTAGACCCCTTCTTGCTGAAAGTTTGTGTGATACAAGTCCAGCTTCAAACCCCTGCACCTGGATTGAACCTTTGGTTACAAATAAATTCCTTCATGTTTTAACATATTAGTTTACGTATTTACATTTCTTAATTATAAACAATACGATCAAGAAAATAAAAGCTAATGGAGGTCACCTCAATGCTCTTGTTTTTAAAAAAATGTTTAAAAAACCCAAAAGCAGTCACAAAGTGCTGGAGCAACTCAGTGGGTCAGGCAGCATCTCTGGAGAACGTGGAATGGCGATGTTTCGTGTCAGGATCCTTCTCCTCAATTCATTGTGATTTCATCAATGTACCTCAAGGTATGCCTACTTTAAAGAAGTTCTCCTCCAAAGAGTCCATGCCAAGAAGACGTGCCACAACAAGTTACCCCTCACTGTAGGCAAGAGACAAAAGAACCAAAGAGTAGTTAATGTGAGATCACCTACCTTCTTCACATGCAGGTGACTAGTTACTCAATATGGGCCTACTGCAGTACCAGCTCAGGCCTTTTAGTTTAGTTTAGAGATACAGTGCAGAAACAGGCCCTTCAGCCCACCGAGTCCACGCTGACCACTTACACTATCCTACACACACTAGGGACAATTTACAATTATATCAAGCCAATTAACCTACAAATCTTTATGTCTTTGGAGCGTGGGAGGATACCGGAGATCCCGGAGAAAACCCAGGTAGGTCACAGGGAGAACATCTAAGCTCCGTACAGACAGGACCCATAGTCAGGATCGAACCCGGGTCTCTGGTGCTGTAAGGCGGCAACTCTACCGCTGCGCCACCGTGCAGTGCCACTGCATGCAGCTCTTGTATCTGCATACAACTAAGCATGGGATGTAATAAGCTACACCAGCGCTGGATTTCACAAGTTTTCTCATTAACTCCCAAAACAAATAGCCATTGATGTCAATGATTAATGAAATACCCTCTGCCCATGACAGCATCATTGGTATCATATTCTTCAGCAACATACTTGTACTGCTGGCTGATTCATGTGTCGGCGATGAATGTTGGTGCACAGCCTTACACACAGCTCCAGGGCAGTTAGGTATTTCTTTTCTGCACAGACAAATGACAAGGTAAGAAGAAGGGTCTCGACCCGAAACGTCACCCATTCCTTCTCTCCTGAGATGCTGCATGACCTGCTGAGTTACTCCAGCATTTTGTGAATAGGTAAGTAAACATGGTGCTTTGGATATTACGTTGTTACCAAAGGATCGTTATGCCCTGACACGACGGTGGCCGGTGGCTGAAATCTATCGAGCAAAATTGGAAAAATTGTGAAATTATAACATTCCTTGGCAAGTTGTTGCCATCTCTACATTCCAAGCCACGACTTTTGCAGGTTTATCCTTGTTCCACAGGTGCATGGCCTCCAAATTATTCCCTCTTTTAAGACTGAGCCATCTGGATCTTTGGCTCCACCATCTGTTGCACTTTGCAACTTTTTGATCCATGCCAACTACGCCTTTAATGATAAAAGCAGAGTTGAGTGAAACAAGGCAACCTGATTTTTTGGACATTTCTGACTTAAATACCTTCTGTACCACAAACTTGCACAATCCTACTACTTGCACTTTTATTTTATTACTTATTACAACCTCACAACCTCTTGTATCAGTGCAATGTTTCTTGATTGACTTTTATCTATATCTTCTTTTCGTTTTGGCTTGTATATCTTTTTAACCTTCGTGAAGTCAGATAATCTCTTTTGGATCTGCCAACAGGAACGTTAACTTGCTGTTTCTACCAGTGGGCTCCTGATGGTCCCAATCAGAAACATTCTCATAATGTTCTACTGCATTAGTGACCAAAGGCTTGGTCGCAACAGGTTTTGTGACAGTAACAAATAGAGTGAAGCTTGAAAGCATGTCTAAGAACGTTGACATTTACATTGGTTAAGTGTGTTGCTTGTTCCTTGGAATTAACTTCAAGGCCGCTTTCTTTTTCTCACCACCAGTCCTTCGCACCGCCAATTAAACATTGTTCTTCATTGTTTTCAGCCCAGCTTCTGCCTCGAAATCTGATCATTTGATTCAAATAGAAACAATTTTAAAAAAAAAGTGATACAGGCACTACATAAGTTCAAACGCAAAATCTGCCCATTTCGACAACGCGCTAAATGTTTCTGCATCCAGCAATGATATTGTCAAATTCAGAGCGACTAATATTTAATGATGACACAAGAGGCTGCAGACACTGGAAACTTGAGCACAAAAAGAAACTGCCCAAGTAGTAACATTTTATGCCACTGATTTCAATAAGTAGATCAAGTCTGATTTCCACACGATGGAAAAAACGGCATTTCAATTCTTGCTTTAAAACAATGATGTTTTAATTTAGAATAGTATTTGAAGATGAATTACAACACTGTTAAAAATACATTTAACTTTTAATACAATTCCTCCTATACCATGGTCTAACATGCACTGCCAGTGATTCCTCCTTCATTCCTGATGCACGCAAAAACATCCGTGCTCGAGCAGATTCAGTATACTCATCACAAGGGTTAAGTGGAATTTTATTCCAGTTATTATAACATGGTGAGACAGTAATAACATCAGGCAGGAAGACCTTGCATCTAGCCCACTTGTCCACAGTATTCCCTTGTACGTTTCTAACAGCCATCAATACTGGTGGGTTTTTGGCCACAGTGTTTGACAGATGCAAGCAGGGCTTTTTTTTTTTCTGCACTAAAAACAGTGCTGGCACACAAGATAAATAAACATGTATATTACGCGGCCCTAAAACAAAATAACGACGTTCAACTTTTTGAGGGTTGCCGGAACGCCTGCTGGTGCCATCACAAAACAAAGTACTGGATCCGCGATATACCATGTCCATCTGGTGCAGAAATCAAATTCACATGACTTTTGCACTTGGTAGCATTTACACACTAACACAGGTGATTATTTACTCCTTCATCTAAAACGCGGCAGACTTGCCTTTCCCACGAGAGTGACATCTTTTATTACTTTACTGCACTTTACAACAGAATCCATTCTCATCAGATCTGTTTTGTTTGGATGACATTTTTTTTTTGTGGATTTGGAATTGGGTAGGCCCTTCATTCCACCACTTCCACCAACTGTTTATCTTCTTCCCAGTCTGTGGTGAGATGGAATCAGGGCGATGGACCTCATTATTGGATAAGACATGAGCTGAAGGGGGAATTGGTGATTTTCCATAATTTAGGCAGCAGCCCATCGCCATTTTTATATCATCGTCGGCCACCGACTCCAACGGATCAAACCTTGTGTTGGGAATCTACCAGATTTAGAAATATTAGAAAGGGGAATATATTTAAGTTGGTAAATCAGCGGTACTCAATTACAGGCATTTTTTTCATAAAGCCAAAATTATGTTCAGGGCACACTCTGTTTTCACGTCAACAGCTCCACTGTGCACGTGAGGGCCACTTAAAACATTTCACCTCAGCTTACACCTTCCCCTGCAACACACATTTGTAATGTCTTCCTGCTTACTAAGCGTAAACTATACTTCCCACAGTGATCCAAGTTTCACTTGGTGAATCTGCAAGTGAAATAATCCATTCGGTTCATTTGCAGATCACTATAGATCATTCTGGGAATTGTAGTTGTTGGTTTGTACAACAACGTGCAATAACTAGAGGAGCTACAATGCACTCAAAGCGTGATTGCAAGCTCCCGTATGTGGCACCTTTACATTCGCGATGTCACATTGATGTTCAGGCTATGAGTCAATAACAGACATGTACATTATTCTGAACCATAGTGGAGAGCCTTACACACAATGTCCTGTCGCCCAATGAGTGTTGGCATGCCTGATTGCTGAAGTATCCATTGCACAGAAAACACAAAACAAAAGTAACAATGGAGTGACTAGAAGCTCCTCTGAAGACAGCGTGGGTAAACTATGCTGTCCATGTTAGTCAATCACCCTCTTATGGCAGGAAGATTAATTCATGATGAGATGGAGGTCAGACAAAGGGTTGGCAATCCAGCTGGAATGAAAGCTCCTTCCTTTACTTCGGATGATCAGTGCGGTACAATCACGTCCCATTAGAACTGAGACGCACTGCTCGGGTCACACTGTAGTAACCGTACAATGGAGGGGTCACTCTTGGCACCTTTAATGAATTCTTCAAGGGACAATTTACCTGGAAGAAATGTGTAAAAAGTGTATTAAGAAGCAATCTGTTTGGAAAAAGTAACAGGTTGTTTACATAATAAAAACAAAAATCGGAGCAATTTACAATGGCTACAACTTTCCAACCTGCATGTATTTGGCATGTGGGTAGAAGCTGAAGCACCTGGGAGGATCCCACATGGTCACAGAGAAAACCTGCAAACGCCACACAGACAGCCCCGAAGGTTGGAATTGAATATGGGGCAGTTGCCCTAATGGCTGCACAGATGTGCCTCTGTCCTTCCTTCCTGCACTCATTGGAGTCTACATTTGACATCTAATCATATATTCATAAGTTACAGGAGCAGTATTATGCCATTTCGCCCATCAAGTCTACTCCGCTATTCATTCATGGCTGATCTATCTTTCCCTCTCAACCCCATTCTCCTGCCTTCTCCCCATAACCCCTTATTAATTAAGAATCTGTCAATCCGCGCCTTAAAAATACCCAATGCCTTGGCCTCCGCAACCATCTGTGGCAACAAATTCCACAGATTCACCATAAAGTGATTCCATTTGCTTCATGGTTTAAAGCATTTTATGGAGTCAAGCACTACTCTTCATTTATCTAGCTTGGGCACAGGGACCAATAAAGGCATAAGCTGGGGCCAACACCACATGTTCTTCATGGCCAACAGTGGGACTTCTGCTGTAAAAAGTACCGAAGGAAGAAATGACTGTGGAATATGCAAGGGAATAGTTTGGCTGTTACCATCGTTATTCGTGTCCATCTGTCGAAAGATTTTATCTGTTCTTTTCTCTGGTGTTGCTTCATCGTCAGGCATCTTCATCACAGTCGATACCATCTTGTAGATAGCCTGTCAAAATAAGAACGTCCAATAAATGGGTCAATATTCATTGTCCAGTGCATAGCTGGCACCTCTCCTCATGGAGCTCTCTCATACGTCTATTAATATCGGATCAATGTGATGAAGATGCTCCAGGTGCTGGAAGCCTGAACTAAAAAGAAAATTCTGAAAATATTCACGTCTGGCAGCTCTCCTGTGGAACGAAACATATCAGATCAACGGCCTTTCATTAGCATGGAAAGAACAGCGGCAAGTATGTTTTATGATGCGGGGGGGGGGGGGGGGGGGAGTGGGAGCGAGAGGGGAGGGGCAGTGGAAGGAAAGGTCAAGTGAACAATTCAATTCAACTATACTTTATTGTCACATGTACCTGGGTACAGTGAAATACTTTGTTTTGCATACAACCCAGTAAAATCATATGGCAGACCTCACCTGGGCAGTACACAAGAGTCACCAAGGGTTTTGGTGCAAAGTTACAGAAACATCATTGAACAGCTTTATCTTCTGAATCAGGCCTATGGCTGGGGCTCACGTTGTTGACCTCCCCGTGGTGAGCCCTGTCAACTGACCTCAGTCAGGCGAACGACAACAAACAGAGACAGCAGAAGCAGAAGCAGCTTCATAACTTCTGCTGCCTCAAACGCAAGAAGAAGAGGCCTGTGGCCGCACGTGCCCACAAACAGGCTTCCACTGGGTCTCCCCTTCATTCTCAACAAATGGTCAGTGATTGAGTGGAGTTGACAAAGGGATGTCGATGGAAGGAATAATAATTTTGTAAATAAGATCCCCCCTCATCCACTGGAATTTAGAAGGATGAGGGGGGATCTTATTGAAACGTATAAGATAATTAGGGGATTGGACACATTAGAGGCAGGAAACATGTTCCCAATGTTGGGGGAGTCCAGAACAAGGGGCCACAGTTTAAGAATAAGGGGTAGGCCATTTAGAACGGAGATGAGGAAGAACTTTTTCAGTCAGAGAGTGGTGAAGGTGTGGAATTCTCTGCCTCAGAAGGCAGTGGAGGCCAGTTCGTTGGATGCTTTCAAGAGAGAGCTGGATAGAGCTCTTAAGGATAGCGGAGTGAGAAGATATGGGGAGAAGGCAGGAACGGGGTACTGATTGAGAATGATCAGCCATGATCGCATTGAATGGCGGTGCTGGCTCGAAGGGCTGAATGGCCTACTCCTGCACCTATTGTCTATTGTCTATTGTCTATTGTAATGGCTCTGCAGGCAGTCTAAATGGGAGCAGCAGGACCGTGAACTGAATGCCTTGAACTAGACATCGTCTCCATTGCCACTAAATGGCAGATGAGTTGGTGGCCCTTCTTTGGCTGAGCTTCCTTGGAATTGTATAGGAGGCCATCAGAGAGGAACTCCAGATACAGTTGGTATGGAGAATTACAGTAACAAACAAATAGAAGCTTGAGTTCAAGCTTGCAGGAGTTCTGCAGAATTCTCACCGACAGTCAAAGAAAGAGTCATGTTCCCGATGCGCAGGTGTCAATACATTCAATGGTGAATACAACGTCAAACTAGATGAATTCACTAAATCTAGCTGTCACAAAGGCCCAAGATGAAACAGGGAGTACAGTCCCCGTACTGCCGTGATAGGCATTGGTACAAGTGTTGTGATGTTGAAGGGGATTGAGTATTGCAACAATAGATTCTGCTTCACTCAACTCCAGGGTAATTGAATGTCATGATCAAACAGAGCAATGAAATAGTCTCCATAACTGGCCATCCAAAGGTCCTAAATTGCAATTCCATAATGTGGCATTACTATTCCCAGGCAAAATGAAGACAATTGGGTAATGCATCATTAAAAGAAGACATCATTGCCCCCAAGTGACTGAGAATGAATTTTACATGTAGGACTTGTATTATATGATATATTTTCACTCAGTGAAACTTGCTGGAGGAATATTTTACTTTCACTACTTGGCACATTGTTGTAAAAAAGAAAAAATATTCCCTTCATCTAATTTACTGCTGAGATGCCATTTAAAAGGGATAAAAAGAAACACACACAAAATAAAGTCCAGAAGCAACCAAAAACGAAAATGCAATAAAACGTTGATAATCCACGCACTTGGAGTTTTTGCGTTGAACTGGCCGATATTCCAATCTATTGCATGTCACTCCTGATAATAGCCCAGCACAGTTTTAATTCACTTTTTCAAATGTTAGACAGCGGCATCATTAATGTTCGTGTGCATCCGGTGAGTTGAAAAAGAGCAGGGAATATAAAGCATGCTGGACCCTGCCCATGGCTGCACACCGTGCCATGTTCCTGACCCCTGGTGTTCCACGCTCTTGCCCGTGTGTCCCTGGAGAGGGAACACGCGGTGTCCACGGGGACGCTGGAGGCCTTCCGTGAACGCTGGTCGCCGCGGGAGGTCGAATGTATTCTTGACAAGGTTGGCGGGATTTTAATTTGATATTTGTTGTGTTTTGTACACTGCCGATACAGGCAGCTTTTGATCTGATCACATTACCACTTTGTATGTTTGTCTTGTTTTTGGAATAAAGTATTTGTAATTAAAAAAAAAGAAAAAAAAAGAGGTGTTCCAAACTCTGACCTCACATCTGGTTCTCAGTCTAGACCCCAGGTCTGGCTGCGGACCCAGCTCACACTCAGACCCATGGGTCACACCCGTACCAATGAGTGAACTGGGTGCCATATGCCACACGTTCTGAAATGATCAGATTGCAGATTCACAGAGCTTTACTGGGGCAGGTGATACTTTTGAATTGGTTGGGAAAGCCGATCTAATGAGGTACCAAATAAATCTCTTTCTAGTTGCACAACTGCCTTATTTTTAGAAGGTAGACACAAAGTGTTGGTGTGACTCAGCGGGTCTGGCAGCATCTCTGGAGAAAAAGGTTGGGTCGGGACACTTCTTCAAACCCTTATTTTTAGATTGTATTTTGAAGTTCCAACCTCTCATCTGTATAACTGTTCTGGGCAAACAGTGCCAACCATGCTTTGCATAGGCTGATGTATCATTTGTGTGGGCTGTCGTTAATATGTAACCTGTACTAACAAGGTGAAGTGGACTGTGGCTGGAACAGTAATGCAGGCAGTGACCTTATACAGGAAGCAATGAACAATGGCATGGCGTGACAGAGTGGATAGCAAAGGTTTTCAGAAGCTGCACTAGATTGCAGAGATGGGAAGGTTGAAAGCTGTCATGTACTTCCAGGGAGCCTGGAGACCTTTCAGTAACAAAGGTAAAGGATAACAGGAGGTGATCAATGGGGTTAGCAGGGCCCCAGCTTGAAAACTTGGCTTCTGTGTTGCAAAGTTCAATGGCAGAGAATGCAGCTCTGAAAGCTGTATCCTATTTAAATACATTGCCAGCTTCAGACATTACCCAGTTCACTGCATCGCACGTATGCCATCAATTTCCAGCAGAAATGCACACTCAAACATTTCACTTCGATGTCAGCCACACATCCAAAGTTCCTGACGCGCACATCACCAGACCAAAGACGAGGAAGGAAAATAAATTAGCGTGGGCAAAGAATTACAGCTAAAGCCAACAGTGAACAACAAATCCCAAGGACCCAATGAGCTACAGATATCTGAGGCTCTGCAGATAGTTGGTTCTCTGGTTGTCACCTTCCAATATTCCATGCATTCTACAGTTCTTGCATATCAGACTGTTGCAAATGTGAAGTGTCTCTTTGTGAAAGGAGTGAGAGATAAAACAGGGAACTCTGGATTTGCCAGCCTGATATTGGCTGTTTGGTAAAAGCTGATGTATAAAATAATTGATGTGACATCGATACTTTGAAAATAACATGACTGAGCAGAGTTATAGAGCATGGAAACAGGCCCTTCAGCCCAACTCGTCCATGTTGGATGAGATGCCTCGCTATGCTAACCCTATTTGCCTGCATTTGGTCCCTATCCCTCTCAATTTTCCCTATCCATGTATCTGTCCAAATGTATTTTAAGCATCATAACTGTAACTGTCTCTATCACCTCCTTTGTTAGCTCATTCCATGCACCCACCACATTCAGAGATAGGTAGATTCTTGATTAGTACGGGTGTCAGAGGTTATGGGGAGAAGGCAGGAGAATGGGGTTAGGAGGGAGAGATAGATCAGCCATGATTGAATGGCGGAGTAGACTTGATGGGCCGAATGGCCTAATTGTACTTATCACTTATGACCATCCTCCGGTCCTCTTTAACTCAACGTGAGTTTATGAAATCCTGTTTGACTAATCCACTGGAGTTCTTTGCAAATATATCTAAAGTGCAGATGAAGGCTAGCCCATCGATGTGATGCATTTGCATTGTCAGGAGTTTTTAAAAATGTTATCCCGCATGGGAGGATGCTGCACAAATTTGGGACGCATGAAATTGGGGGCAATGTACTAAAACCACTTGAGAGCCAAGGAACAGATAGAAAACAGAGTAGAAACAAAGGAGTCCTTCTCTGGTTGGGCGACCATGAAGACTATTGAACCTCAGGGATCGATGCTTAGTCTGGGGTTATTCACAATCCGTTTCAATGATTTGGCCGAGGGAATCAATTGTAACATTTTCAACCTACTAATGATGCAAAACTAAGTTGGAAAGCGTGCAGTGATGAACAAAGAAATATAGACAAACCAATTGAGTGGGCAACTACAATGCCAACAGAGTACAACGTGGGAAAATAGGACGTTATCCAGTTCGGCAGAAAGAAAGAGAAACGTTGAATGGCTTTTAAATGAAAGACTGGGAAGTGTTGATATTCAATTGGGCCTGGGTGTTTGACTGCACAGTCATTACAAACTAAAGTTGGGGGGGGGGGGGGTGCATGGAGACAATGCACAAAGGCAGAGGGAAGGTACCCTGACCACATGTCTGGTGGATGTTAATGAACACAATTGATGCCTTTCCCTCTATGGCATCCTGTGATATTCATGTCACAAGAGCAGACATGTGTAGTATAACTTGAATGGGGTATTCTTATGGAGGTACAGACACAAGATTTAACATAACATCAAGATCCAGCAGCCAAATAAATAGGACTTCCGAGCAGGACAAAAATAGGGCAAAGGTCTGAAGAAGGGACTCGACCCGAAACGTCACCCATTCCTTCTCTCCAGAGATGCTGCCTGACCCACTGAGTTACTCCAGTATTTTGTGCCATCGTCAGTGCAAACCAGCATCATCTGCAGTTTCTTCCTACAAAGGACAAAATTCACCCTGTATTTATCTGAACCACATAGAGATGGGAAAAATTATACCGCCAACTATACAGGCAATGGTTTCCCGTATGCTACCAAATGCTACATAAATCTGGTTCAGTGAATAATCTACTTGAAATGACGGATATTTTCTCACTTTTTACATCTATATACTTAAACTCTCATTTATTATCTTGTTTGTGACTGAACTTCAGCCAAAACGGTACATGATAGCGCGACAATTTTAGGCCCACCTTACTCACCATTGTCACTTTAGTGATAATGCAAGTAGTTTTATTGAAATCGGTGTTATATTTTTAGTTATTCACATTTTAAAGTTTAAAAGGAGGGGAGGGGGAGGGGAGGAGGGAGGAAAGAGGGGAGTGGGGGAGAAGGGAGGGGGGGTTGAGGAGACAGGGGAGGGGGGTAGGACAGGGTGGTGCACCAATGCAGGAGAGGTTTGGGCCCAACGGGTCCACTTGGTCTAGTAATAAATAGAAATAAGGAAGTTACTGAGAACTTTCCTTATCCATGGAATTCTCATGAGGCAACATTTAACTGGTGTACATCAATGTTCATCACAACCGAAGCATACTTAACCGCCATGACGTGGAGCTCTTCTTCCGCCGCCTCCGCCTCCGAGCCTTTTTCCATGGCAAGGAGTCCCGACCCACCACTGATGACCCCTTCTCCCGTCTCCAACGGACCCCCTCCACTTTTACCCCCCAGTATGGCCTACTACCCCCACTAGAACTTTTTATTTCAAACTGCCGGCGTGACATCGGCCGCCTCAAATTTTCCACTCCCCTGACTAACTCCAACCTCTCCTCTCCTGAACGTGCAGCCCTCAACTCACTCCGCAACAACCCGGACTTGATAATTAAACCCGCTGACAAGGGAGGGGCTGTGGTAGTCTGGCGTGCTGACCTCTACCGCACCGAGGCCAGACGACAACTATCAGACACCTCTTCCTACCTATCCCTGGACCATGACCCCACCGATAAACACCAGACCTTCATCACCAGCACCATCACCGACCTCACCAACTCCGGCGAACTACCCCTCAGTGCCTCCAATCTCATAGTTCCCCAGCCCCGCACGGCCCGATTCTACCTCCTACCCAAAATCCACAAACACAATTGTCCCGGCAGACCCATTGTCTCTGCCTGCTCATGCCCCACCGAACTTATCTCTACCTACCTCGACTCCATCCTATCCCCCCTGGTCAAATCCCTCCCCACCTACGTCCAAGACACCTCACACGCTCTCCATCTCCTGGATAACTTCCGGTTCCCAGGCCCCCACTCCCTCATTTTCACCATGGATGTCCAGTCACTCTACACTTCCATCCCCCACAAGGATGGTCTCGAAGCCCTCCGTTTCTTCCTCGACCGTAGAACCAGCCAATCCCCATCGACCAACACTCTCCTCCGCCTAGCAGAGCTGGTTCTTACCCTCAACAACTTCTCCTTTGACTCCTCCCACTTCCTCCAAACCAGAGGCGTGGCTATGGGCACTCGCATGGGCCCTAGCTACGCCTGCCTCTTTGTTGGGTACGTCGAACAATCCCTGTTCCAGACGTACACTGGCCCCATCCCCGAACTCTACCTCCGCTACATCGACGACTGCATTGGTGCTACCTCTTACACCCATGCAGAACTCACTGACTTTATACACTTCACCTCCAATTTCCATCCTGCCCTTAAATATACCTGGACTATCTCTGACATCTCCCTCCCGTTTCTGGACCTCACCATCTTCATCACAGGAGAAAAACTAGTGACGGACATTTATTACAAGCCCACCGACTCGCACAGCTATCTGGACTACACTTCTTCCCACCCGGTCCCCTGCAAAAAGTCTATCCCCTACTCCCAATTCCTCCGTCTACGCCGCATCTGCGCCCGGGATGAGGTGTTTCACACTAGGGCTTCCGAGATGTCCTCGTTTTTCAGAAAACGGGGCTTCCCCTCCTCCATTATAGATGAGGCTCTCACTAGGGTCTCTTCTACATCCCGCAGCTCCGCTCTTGCTCCCCATCCCCACACTCGCAACAAGGACAGGATCCCCCTCGTTCTCACCTTCCACCCCACCAGCCAGCGGATCCAACATATTAACCACCAACATTTCCGTCACCTACAACAGGACCCCACCACTGGCCATATCTTCCCATCCCCTCCCCTCTCTGCGTTCCGCAGAGACCGTTCCCTCCGCAACTCCCTGGTCCACTCGTCCCTTCCTACCCAAACCACCCTAACCCCGGGCACTTTCCCTTGCAACCGCACGAGATGCAACACCTGTCCCTTTACCTCCCCCCTCAACTCCATCAAAGGACCCAAACATTCTTTCCAGGTGAGACAGAGGTTCACCTGCACCTCCTCCAACCTCATCTATTGCATCCGCTGCTCTAGATGTCAACTTATCTATATCGGCGAAACCAAGCGCAGGCTCGGCGATCGCTTCGCTGAACACCTGCGCTCGGTCCGCATTAACGCAACTGATCTCCCGGTGGCCCAGCACTTTAACTCCCCCTCCCATTCCCAGTCTGACCTCTCTGTCATGGGCCTCCTCCAGTGCCATAGTGAGGCCCGCCGGAAATTGGAGGAGCAGCACCTCATATTTCGCCTGGGCAGTTTGCGGCCCGGTGGTATGAACGTCGACTTCTCCAACTTCAGATAGCTCCTCTGTCCCTCCCTTCCCCTCCTCCTTCCCAGATCTCCCTCTATCTTCCTGTCTCCACCTATATCCTTCCTTTGTCCCACCCCCGACATCAGTCTGAAGAAGGGTCTCGACCCGAAACGTCACCCATTCCTTCTCTCCCGAGATGCTGCCTGACCTGCTGAGTTACTCCAGCATTTTGTGAAAAAATAACTTAAAAGCCTGTGCATTGGCATTCATTCAATACACTAGTGTCTTTTATTGCCTTACATTGCACCTCAGACGGATAGACTTTTATCCTATTAATCTTAACCCTATTAATTATTATTGTCATTCTCTTGATCTAACTTTCCTAAATAGCATTACATTTTCACTTCTAATTAGACATTGAACATCCATCAAGCAAGAGAAAGAGTTAAAGCTTCAGTTTGATGACTGTTCATTGAGCTAATGAATGGCCCTCAACCAAACATTAACTCTATTGCTCTTTCCGCAGATGCTTCCTGACCCGCTGGGTATTTCCAGCATTTTCCAGTGTTTAGTTTGGATTTTCAACATCCACATTTGTTTTTTCGATTTTCATCAAATTTGACGAGGGTACATTATTCCGTATTCTTTGACAATTCACCATGCCTAACTCCTCGGGTTGTGGAATGGTGCCATTAGTTTTGGAAGAGGGATATGGGAAAAGTTAGATCTTTGCTCAGGTGGGCCACTGGGAGTGGGGCGGGGAGATGGTTGTGATCAGCTGAGGTGTGGGCTGCCAAGAGGGATGATAAGCCCTGGGTCCAATGACAGCAGGCCTGGGTAATCTGGGGTGAGGTGGGAAATCCAACTATCAGTCAGAGTTCCCATGCCAATCTCCATAGCAACAAACATGCCTGGGAGGCCCCTTTAAAGTTGAATCGACAAAAGTCATATGTTGTGAAGGCTTGCTTCTGTAAGTCTGGTCCATGTGGTCCAGGGAACACAAATGTGCAAAACAATTTCATTGAAGTTGCATCAACATGTGTGATCATCACTGACCTACTCAGACATTCAGACTCAACGTGATAGTACTTTAATTTAGTTTAGAGATAGAGTGTGGAAACAGGCCCTTCGGCCCACCGAGTCCATGCTAACCAACGATAACCCCTACACTAGTTCTATCCTAGACACTCGCGACAATTTACAGAAGCCAATTAACCTGCACGTCTTTGGAATGTGGGTGGAAACCGGAGCGATCTGTTGGAAAACCCACACGATCACAGGAGAAAGTACAAACTGCACATAGGCAGCATCTGTAGTCGAGATCAAACTCGGGTCTCTGGCGCTGTAAGGCAGCAACTCTACCATGGCGCCACTATGGAGTCCTGGCATTGATTTGGTGATGACTTCATTTACTGATCATGCTTTGCTTAAATTACTGGCCGTTACAATCACAATCACTGTGATGAGGGAGAATATTCTTTGCACAGCCTTTAATAACATTGCAGAAAATATCACCATTAACCATCAGAGGGCACTTTAGACACAGTTAACAAGTGTCACACCTTCATTAGGTTGCTGCACAAAGTGACTCACATCATTCAGTCAGTGCCAAGCTGAAACCCATGGGTCGGCCTGCCAGATTATGGCTTTAGAACCAATATCACTGCAACCCCTCCTGGCAAGTGAAAGCGTAGACCAAATCCATGGATATGTTGAACAATTCACAGGAAACTGTCAATGACATCTGCCGCATTCGATAAACACACGACACAACAGTGACAGTATTTCTAAAGAAATACTTCTAAAGAAATACTTCTAAAGAGGTCTGAAGAAGAGTCTTGACTCGAAACAAAGGGTCTCGACCCGAAACATCCTTTTCTCCAGAGATGCTGCCTGACCGACTGAGTCCAGCTTTTTGTGTTTATCTACAGTACTTCTAAAATTCAGTTTGAAAATTCACATTAATTGAAGCATATGCAACCTAAGTAAATGCCATGAATAACAAAAATAATTTCTTACTGTAATGTAATTAAAAAAAAGCAACTGCAGATGCTGGCTTACACCAAAGATAGACACAAAATGCTGGAGTAACTCGGCACGTTGGGTCAGGCAGCATCTCTGGAGAAAATGAACAGGTCACGTTTCGGGTTGGGACCCTTCTTCACACTGATTGTAAGTGGAGGGAGGGGGGGTGTGGAGGGCGGGATTGGAAGCAAGACAGGACAAGACCAGGACAAATCAGGGCCAGTAATACCCTGCCTGAGGTCATCTGTCGCCAGTCCTAATTTGTCCTGATCACTTACTATTTAGGTTAGAATTAGGTGGTATTCCAATTGAGACACGAGTCGTGGTTTAGGTGCTCACTTTGAACTGGCTTATTACCAAATGAAAGCAGAAATTATTTAAGCAACAGTCAAAAAGACCATTGCCCTGGCTCTTCCAACGACAACATGACAAATTATAGTCACACCGTTAATCTTCCCAGTCTGAGAAGACATTAGCCTTAGACTTTATGGACTGGGAAAGAACTCCTCCAGGATTTCTACTGCCAACCAGCAATCCTTGCCTCGAGATGCCGGCCAGTTTCAGGATGAGCCATGACCTGGCTTCTCCAAGTGGCTTCTCCGAGTTGCCCACTGACATTCACAGTCACTTTTCAGTGTACAACGACAGCCATTTGGAGAATGTGAATTTTCTTGTACTCATACTCAACTGGCAGTGCTGTGAAGAGAGTGGGAATCAACATAAAATTGTTTTTTCTCACGAAAAGATATTTTGTGTTTTTTAAAAAACTTTTTGGCCTGTAAAGTACAGTAAGATTCCACTAATTCGGTTAACCCAATAGTTCAGTACTAAGCTCACTGGCTACTGATTCTCACACTCCCTTCAACCTACCAGGGCCCCTGGTCTTGTGTTCCCACTGATACACCTGCCACTGTTTTTTTTTGCCCTCTTTGACACACCAGAGCCCTGATTCCTGCACTTCCTTTAACACGACAAACACTGGTTCCTGCGCTCTGTTCAACACACCAGGGCTCCTGTTGACATGCTCCCTTTAACATACAACAGGGATTCTGAGTCACACATACCTTTCACGCACCAGTGCCCCAGTTCTAACGCTCCCTTCAAACTCAAAAGGACCCCGTTTCTTGCCCACCCTTGAAGGTTTCTGGATTAGTTTGAATATTTAGTATACCCTTGCACAGAATCTAAAATAAAATGAATTGAAAGTGTGGTGCAGTACTAACATCTAATAATCCATAAAAAAAGATCTTGTCTGGCAGTATTAAAGACTGGAGTGTGACAGATTAACAAAGGTCACTGGATTTGCAACAGGTACAAATAAACCCCAGTGCACAGATGACTGCAAGGGAGGTACACACATAGATTTTGAAATTTCCAGTGACCCAGCCTCAATATCTGCTGAACATCATTCTTGAACTTCCAGATGTATTTTCAAGGTTCTGTCCCCTCTTCCCCCGGCCAAAGTAATTTATCTATCCTATTATTGACACCGTAACATATTAAACACATCTTCAACTTGGTCTTGAGGGGTGGACCATGAATGCAAATCAAGATACACAAGGAATGGCAGATGCTGGAATCTTGCTTGGAACACAACATGCTGGAGTAACTCAGCGGGTCAGGCACCGTCTCTGGAGTGCATGTACAGGTAACATTTCGGGTGGGGACCGTTCTTTAATGCAAATTCTTCGTTGCTCCAACGAAAATGTGGAAAGTTTTGAAACTAAGATAAATACTGACACATAAACATTCAGCAGGGTAAGAAACAAAATGCTGGAGTAACTCAGCGGGTCAGGCAGCATCCCTGGAGAGGTGACATTTTGGGTTGAGACCCTTCTTCAGACATTCAGCAGGATTAAAGCGGATTTTGAAATGTTCTACAAACAAAGCAGAGAGTTAAGGTGCTGGATGCGAATGGCTGGTTCGATCCTGCAAAGCTTCTCTTGGCCGGCGTCCAAACAAATCAACGATCAGCATCGCCTTTGCGCGTTCTGCCGCACTGTATCTAGAAGATGGATCAGCCCAACTGGCCTTTGCTAATGCCATTTCAAGTGGATACAAATTATCTCGTTCGCAGAATTGCAAGCACTCCCAAGTCATCAGAGACAGATGAGTGCCCATTCAATCCGTGCAGGATTCCGACTGAGCCCGGAGTTTAGCCGTATAAATCCCAGGAGGCAGTACTGCTAATCCCAGCCTAACGTGTTCATGCAGCAAATGTAATTTATTCTCGTTTTACCAAATCCTTTCAACCATCGCAGGATTGCTAGAAGTACCCAGGCAAAAGCTTATAAAGTGTCCTAAAGTACCTCATGATGAATTTCATGCAGTCTTCTGGGATGGACAATCTGAAGTCTCATGACACTGGAATATTTCGAATCAGGTTCGAAGTGATGAAGGTCGTACCTTAAGTAGTGAGTTTCTTCGGTGTTAGGAGAAGCACCGAGAGTAAGTGTTTCCCTGGTGCATCCACAGTCATTTTAACATTGGTCAGCACAGTTATACTATCAATCTTTTGACCATTTCCATTTAGAAATGAAAGATTATCCACATGCCAACACCTTCCATGTAAGCGACGGTAGAAATGCTGCCAAATTGAGCTTTAACCATGCACATCCAGAAAAATCCTGATGACACACACACATTTCTTGCCAATCTAATTATAAAGTTATCTATATGCAAGTGGCGTTTCCTTGCAAATGCATAAATGTACTTCAAATGAGCGAATAAATCAATTCAATTGCCACAAAGTTGAAAATTATAATGAAAAGATGAATACTTCCTGATATTCTGCAATGCAAGCCAGCGTAATTCCTAAAGGGTGATTATGCACTTGCCAACTAACCTGGAGCTGTGCATGGCCACGACGTGCAAGTCCAACAAAGAATGAACTGCAAATAACTGAGAGCCAGTAATTCTCAATGGAATGGTTGACCCTTAGTCGGGTTGAGTTGGGCCTTTCCTTTCAAGTGCTGTCCAGTTGGTGCGGGGGGAACAAACATTTTTAAATCAGCAGACTCGAGCCCCAACTCACAACCTGAGCCCATCATCTTGGCCGACACTAACGGAATATTGCATAGTCCAAGGTGTCACGTTGCAATGAGGCTCCTTCTATCTCCATATGCTTTCAGGAAGAGCAGCAAGTCCCTTAAGTACTCTGGCCCATGTTGAACAGTGTTCAGTTAGATTAGTTGTATGTCTCAAATTACAGTGGACATACCTTGCTCTGTGTAAATTGGTTCCTATGCAATAACAATGGCACAGCAGGTAGAATGGCTGCAGCAGAGCACCAGAGGCCACGGATACACCCTGACCTCGGGTATTGATTGTGTGGAGTTTACATGCTCTCCCTGTAACCGCGTGGGTTTCCTCTGGGTGCTCTGGTTTCCTCCCACATCCCAAAGGCGTGTGATTTTGTAGATTAATTGGCTTCTATATATTTTAAAAATGTATTTATTTGGCCTCTGTCCATTGCCCCTACTGTGTGGGGAGTGGATGAGAAAGTGGGATATAACATAGGCCTGGTGCGAACAGGTGACCGATGGTCAGTGTAGACTCAGTGGGCCTATTTCTATGCAGTATCTCCAAAAACTAAAACGTGATCATTATCTGTAAAGATTATGAAACATCTTCAGATATAAATGGCATTTTATATCGGTTCATGATGGCTCCAACATTATCCTTCACTACCTAACTCAATGCCCCTCAAGATTGCTATTGGGACTAAAACAAATAACATATTCTACTACGTTACATAATTATCAATCCACACCGCAATGTGACATTTAGCGATTTGGGTAAAGTGTAGCCCAAGTATTAACAATATAATATGCAATGGGGCAGGTATGTTCAAGACAAATGCCAGTGACTTACTGTTGCATAGCTAGCAATCTTTGAGCCCAAAGACATCACAAAACACAAATAACTCCCATGCACCCCCATCTCAAATTTCTGAAGCGATGGAAGACAGCCTGGAAATATTTCTTATAGCAAATCTCTCCAGGAAAAATGCACCATCAATCAATTTCCAGGTCACATCTTTCAAATGGAGATAAACAAGCAAGTATTGATTTATAGGAGGCTGCTGGTATTTAGCTTGAAAAAGTTAAGGTGCATATACAGCAACCGATTAGGAAGACAAATGGTAAATTAGTCTTAAGTGCATGGAAGTTTGACTAAGGAGGTCTTGCTGCAATTGTACAGGGACTTTGATGAAACCACATCTGGGATAGTATTTGCAGTTTGAGACTCAGTACCACAGAAGGTGATACTTTCATTTGGCAATGTAACATTGCAATGCTAAGTTACACTTCAGGATTAAAGGGTCAATATGGGATGCAGATATCTTTGGCATCTTATAATTGTACAGACTGTTAATGCATCTCCAAGGATACAAGGTTCTCTTTAAACCAGAAATAAAAGCTGCACTTACTGAAGTACAATTCGTTAAAGAAATTAGATAGAGGATTCCAAGTCACAATGTCAGAAACAGAAAAGTGCAAGGACAGAAATCAAAAATCTGAAAAGGGGTCTCGACCCGAAACATCACCTATTCCTTTTCGCCAGAGATGCTGCCTGGCACGCTGAGTCATTCCAGCTTTATGTGTTTATCTTCAGAACAAAGGCCGGCTTGGTTGGAGCTTACCCAGATTGGAAAGACCACCATTAAACCAAGTACTTGCAAGAGGGTAAAAAATGGGGATGAATTTGAAGGATAATTTCAGATGTGATACAATGTGAGTGCAATAATTCCGAACTTCCATTTAGAGTTTGAACAGAAATTTACATGTCAGTTCAATAAAAATCCAGCAAAATATAGATATTTACAAAATGTAAGTGAAAAATCAATAAGAATTAAGTAGCAAAAGTAGAGGAAATATATTAGAAAGAAAATTCCAAGTTAAATGGTTGTGGAAATTCAATTAGACGTAATAATTTCATATAACTGTTCCACTGCTTGCATTATTCAGCTTAAAATGAAAATGTACATTTTTCTTATTTCTTCCAGTTTGCTGAAATAAAATCACTAAAATAAATTATTGAACAGTTTAATGGCCTATTCTCCAGTGAATTGAATAAGAGTAATAGTTCCGCTCCTTTGAGACACAATGCACCTTTTCTCTCTGGCAATCATTTCCTTTCAAGCATTGCCCTTGAACAAGAATTGCTTCATGTTTGACCATTTTTTAATGAAAGAAAATATGAGTGAGGAGAATGGGTGACAGGGTGCCACTGAGGCTTGAACACAGCTCAATGCATGATAATAACATAAGAATAGCAGGAAAAGACACAGCGTGCTGGAATAATTCAGCGGGTCAGGCAGCCTCTCTGGAGAATGGTGACTTTTGGGGATGGGGACTCTTCTTCAGACTGATTGCATTTGGGGAAAGGGAGTGGAAGAGTAGAAGAGCTTTTTCCTCACCTGAAGAAGGGTCTCGACCTGAAACGTCACCCATTCCTTCTCTCCTGAGATGCTGCCTGACCTGCTGAGTTACTCCAGCATTTTGTGAAATAAATACCTTCCAGCATCTGCAGTTATTTTCTTACATTTTTCCTCACCACAATCAGTTTGAAGAGTCCCGCCCTGAACCATATCCTACCCATGTTCTCCAGAGATGCTGCAGTTCTTGGTTTTTCTCTTAAGAATAGCAGGAGTTGTCCATTCAGCCCCTTATGCCTACTCTACCTACTCTGCCTTTCAAACTTATAGATGATCGTAGAGTTCCCTGCCACTTTCCTGATTTTTGCCTCTGTCCCTCGGGTGTCCCTCGGCACCCTTTGGAACCTTAATATTGAAAGTCTATTGTTCTTTCTTATGAATACTCAGCAACTGAGTCTTTGCAGTCCTCTTGTGAATTGAATTCCAAAGATTCATCAGCAACAGTGTGAAGAAATCTCTTCTCATCCCTGGACAATCTAGCCAGAGGAAAGATCAACTCCACATATATTTTTTGGCAACTTCTGTGGAGGAAATTCCAAACTGACCTTTCTTTCCTTGGCCCCATTCATTGGCAGAGTGAGGCCACATGCAAACTGAAGGAACAGCACCTATTGGGCAGCTTTTGGCCCAACAGTGCAAACATCAAATTCTCCAATTTCAAGGAACATCTCCCTACTCCTTCAGTCTTTCTTGTGCTCCCCTTCACCCCAGCGCTCCCCTTCACCCTTCAAAGGTGCGCTCCCCATCACCCTTGGGGTGCTCTCCCCTTCACCCCAGCGCTCCCCTTCACCCTTTCAAAGGTGTGCTCCCCTTCACCCCAGCGCACGCTCATTACGCCCACAATCTCCCACCTAAACCTGCTCCTTCCCCCTCCTTTGCACACCGACATTCCATCCCAGAGACGCAATTCCTTTTTATCCCTTTTTTCTCTACCTCTCATCCCCTTTTTTCCCCATATCCCTCCCTCTGGCTTTATATTTCGCTCCTCTTCTCTCCTTATTTGACAATCTTTGTCTCTTTTTCGATACAATACGATACGATAGAACTTTATTTATCCCAGGAGGAAAATTGGTCTAGTTTTCACTTCATTTTTTCACTTCTGGCTTTTGTCGCAAAATCCACCCATTTGCCAGTCAAACGTCGAAGAAGGGTCTCGGCCCGAAACGTCACCCATTCCTTCTCTCCAGAGATGCTGCCTGTCCCGCTGGGTTACTCCAGCTTTTTGTGTCTATCTTCAGTTTAGACCAGCATCTGCAGCTCCTTCTTACACCCCTCATCTGTACCCATTTGTCACTTGCCAGGCTTTGAGTCGCCACCTCTCCTTTGTAGCTTTCTCCCCCCCTACCACAATCAGTCTGAAGAAGGGTCCCGATCACAAATGTCCTCTGTCCATTCTCTCCACAGATGTTTCCTGACCCACTGAGTTCCTGCAGCAAAACCTTGTGTTTCGCTCAAGAATCCAACATCTGCAGTTCCTTGCGTCTCCGCTTATATCCTGTGAGGCTCCTTGAGAATGTTCTTGGGGCTCATGTTGTCGACCTCCCCCGTGGTGAGCCCTGTCAGGTGAACGACAACAACCAGTGACAGCAGAAGCAGAAATAGGAGAAATAACAACGAACAAACAACAACAGCTTGCAGCCCAAATGCAACCTCGGTCGCTGTAGCCTGGCGCCAACCCGGAGCATGCGCCCTTCTTAGGGCGGGCACCTACGGATGTCCAACCGGATGGCATCACCCTGCTGCAGCTGAATGTGGTAGGCCCCACCGAGGCAAAGACCACCATCATTGAACATCTGCTGCAGACCCACATAGTCACTGCAATCCTGCTCCAAGAGACTCACAAAAGTGACAGTGCCTGGAGGGTGTTACATAACTTTTGCTGCCTCAAAGGCAAGAAGAAGAAGAATTTTCTTGCTCAATTTCCAAAGAGTCGGTCAAACCTTGCCCTCTCGCTTGTAGGACCCTCTACATATTGCCTAAGGAAACATTCCTGAACACACTTGATAAATTCCACCCCATCTAAGCTCTTGGCACTATGGCAATCCCAGTCTATATTGGGAAAATTAAAATCCACAATAACAACCCTATTAGTCCTGTCGCTGTCTGCAATCCCTTGATATATTTGTTCCTCTAATTCCCGTTCACTGTTTGGGGGCCTATCATACAATCCCAAGAAGGTGACCATATCATAGGCAGGGAAAGAGGCCTTTCAGCCCATCAAGTCCGCACCAACCATCAACCGTCCATCAACACCAATCCCATGTTCATCTTATTTCATTATGTTACAACATTTGTATACTTTCTGTACTACCATCCTTTTGCGACATATTAATGTGTTGAATATGAGGATAAAATTCATTTGTGACAGGACAGGCAATGAAGAAGAGTGAGTTTGAGGATTTGAAGGAGAATTGAAGAATAAAAAAATGGCTAAGAATGGAAAATACAGTATAAGTCTACAAAGGCAAGTTCACAAGTTATAGAAGTAGAATTAGGCCATTCGGCCCATCGAGTCTACTCCGCCATTCAATCATGGCTGATCTCTGCCTCCTGATCCCATTTTCCTGCCTTCTCCCCATATCCCTTGACACCCATTCTAATCAATAATTTGTCTATCTCTGCCTTAAAAATATCCACTGACTTGGCCTCCACAGCCCTCTGTGGCAATGTTCCACAGATTGAGCAGATTGAGCTAAAATTGAGAACGTTTTTAAAACCAGGACAGGATAATATAAATGTCCATAAACTACCGGGCGGCACGGTAGCGCAGCGGTAGAGTTGCTGCTTTACAGCGAATGCAGCGCCGGAGACTCAGGTTCGATCCTGACTACGGGTGCTGCACTGTAAGGAGTTTGTACGTTCTCCCCGTGACCTGCGTGGGTTTTCTCCGAGATCTTCGGTTTCCTCCCACACTCCAAAGACGTACAGGTATGTAGGTTAATTGGCTGGGTAAATGTAAAAATTGTCCCTAGTGGGTGGAGGATAGTGTTAATGTACGGGGATCGCTGGGCGGCACGGACTTGGTGGGCCGAAAAGGCCTGTTTCTGGCTGTATATATATGATATGACATGATATGATCAAGAGAAAAATACTGGCAAGAATATATAATGAGACAGACAGAGCTCCTTACAAGTATAAAGTGGAAGCAGTTGCTAAGGAATGCATTGGTCACCCATACGAGACAGAAAAACTGATTATAGAAAATAAGCTACGGGCAGAGATTTTGAACACATATTTTGTATCCTGTTGAGTCAAGATGGCATTAAAATAAAAGCAAAGAAAATATAAGAACAGAGAGAAAAGAGGAACTTTGCCACACCAATGAAAGATAAGCTAAGCAAAACTAGTTGGACTGCAAGTTGACAAGACTGCTAGATCTTAGGGTGGCACGGTGGCGTAACGGTAGAGTTGCTGCCTTACAGCGAATGCAGCGCCGGAGACCCGGGTTGGATCCCGCCTATGGGTGTTTGTCTGTACGGAGTTTGTACGTTCTCCCCGTGACCTGCGTGGGTTTTCTCCGAGGTCTTCGGTTTCCTCGCACACTCCAAAGACGTACAGGTTTGTAGGTTAATTGACTTGGTATCAATGTAAATTTTCCCTAGTGGGTGAAGGATAGTATTGACTCACGATAGCGGGGATCGCTGGTCGGTGCGGACCCGGTGGGTTGAAGAGTCTGTTTCCACGCTGTATCTCCACAATAAATATAAATCTACATCATACGTTCTTAAAGAAGTATTGTATTTATAATTACTGTGTTTGTACTGTGTACTGTGTAAGCTTCATGTAAACATAAATAGGGTAGACAGTCAGAACCTTCCCAGGGTAGACATGCCAAAGACTACAGGGCATAGTTTTAAGGTGAGGCAAAGTTTAAAGGAGTCTAGACCAAGTGGACCCGTTGGGCCCAAACCTCTCCTGCATCGGTGTAGCACCCTCTCCTCCCCACCTCCCCTTCCACCACTCCATCCCCCTCAATCCCCCATTATCCTCGCTCCTCCCCCTCCCTCCCTCCCCCCTCCCTTCCTAGGAGATAGATTTAAACTTTAAAATGTGAATAACTTAAAAAATATAATGCCAATTTCAATGAAACTTCTTCCATTAGCAACAAAGCGACGACGGTGAGTAAAGTGGGCCTAAAATTGTCGCACTATCGTGTACCGTTTTGGCTGTAGTTCAGGAACAAACAAACAAACAAACAAATGAGAGTTTTAGTATATAGATGCGCAGGGCAAGTTATTTAGTACACAGTGGTGGGTGCCAGGAATGCATTGCCAGGGGTGATGCAGTTATGATAGTGGCATTTTAAAGATGTTTTTCAATAGGCACATGGATATGCAAGGCACCTTATTTGTTTTAAAACAGTACTGCCTAGTTCCAAACTTTCCATTAAGAGGAAACATGCTCTCTACATTCACCAAGTCAAGAATCGTAGAAATATGGAACAAAATCCCCCTTTTAAAATAACTTATTTATTTAATGATTCAATTGGAAGATCATTGCCAATTTCTAAATCATCCCTGTTTAGAAAAGGGACTTAAGAATGAGCAGCCTGGCCCTGGAGTTGATTGAGCATTGTAATCCTTCCTGTTTAAAGAACAGCAGCACATAATCAAAGGTTCACGCAATGTGGAAGGAGGCCATTCAGCACATCGTATCCATGTCAGCTTCAGAGAAGAAGAGAAAACATGGCTGTTTTTAAATCTTTCATCATTGCCCTTGGGTATTTTGGATCGGTCAGACCGATGAATCACTTCCATTTCCGAGCTACACTTATCACTTTGGCACTCGGGAATGTATTTTCTGTTTTCCTGGGCAGTTTGCAAATAAACAGATTATTTTCGATCAAGAGAGATAAATGTCTGTTTCTGTGTGCTGCATTGATAGTTTGGATAGATTAACAAGAGCTTACTTTCCCCAGACTGTCATAAGTCCAATGAATCACTTGCCCTTTGTCAGTCCCCAAGGCAGACACTCTCTGCTTCTCATTGCCAAATAAAAACAAACCTCATTATATGGGAAATGAAATTTAATTCACAGTATCGTACTTCAGCTGAATTGACACGATGACTCCCATCATCAAATATAAATATTTTGTTTAAAAATTAGATATTAAAATTGATGGGCGACTGATATAGAAGGTAGCTAGTTGCCGTGTCAAAGCTCCAGGGAACTGGGTTCTTGCCTAACCTTTGTCAATGTGAAGTATGTGTTTTCTCCCTGTGACTGTATGCCCCCCCCTCCTCCTCCACCATTCCACTGCCCCCTCATCCGCAAATGCTCTGATTTCTTCCACATCCCAAAGACGTATTGTTTGGTGGATTATCTGGCTGCTTTTAATTACCTCGAGTGTGAGAGGTAGGAGACTGGGCATAGTTGACGGGGCAAGAGAGAGCAAACAGGTCACAAGCAACACTTCAAAAGCTGGCAGTTTCAATGGGCTGATTGACCTCCGCAGTTGTCGGAGAATTCGAAAGTATACAAGTATGTAAGTATAGGGCAAGCTGCTTAAAGCAAGTTGGTCCCTGCTGCTTCTTAGGAAAATGTGATTCAACCAAGGTCCTACAAATGGGCAAAACACCAAGTGCTGGAGGAACTCAGTGGATCAGGCAGGCCTGTCTATCCCCACCACAGCCGCCGACTGACTCGCTGAGTTCCTCCAGCACTTTGTGTTTTGCTCAAGATTCCAGCATCTGCATTTCCTCTATCTTACAAAATGGGAATGGGGAACAATGAATCTCCTTTTGATGGTGTTCATCGACAAGACCAAGCTATGAAATGGGAAGAGATTGACTGCTGAAGCTTACTGAATGAAAGTAATTCTTCAATCCCATAGCCTGTGCAAAATGAAAAATGAAATCACTCTGAATAATGAATTGGTATATTCAGTGCGCAAGAGGAAATACAAAGCCCAACACCCACACCCTTCAGCAACGTAGCAGCGAGATTAATACTTAAACATCATGTCAGAATCTTACTTAAATTCACAGGAGGAGGCATACCAACGACAGCACTTCTTAATGTGGAAATAGTACATTGTTATAAGACTACCGTTTTTTAAGTCAAATTATTTTTGAGCTGTGACATATGTGGGAGTTCAGTCTTTTTCTTTTCTACATTTCTATTATGGTAAACATATCAATAGCCATGGGGTCGTGTGTCCTGTGTTCTTTTCTTTTTTGCTGTGTCTTGTGACTGCTGAAATTTCGTTCGGTATTTATACCGAATGACAATAAAGTTCTGTTATACTGTTATACTGTTATACTTACTTGGAGTGTTTATTATGAAAAAAGAGGGAAATATGAACTGAAACGAGACTATGTAATCCATGGGGTATGTATGTCTGCAGATAATATATCCTGTTCAAGATGACAAATGGGAGATCTTTTGGTTTGAGATTATAAATATCATAAATAAAACACTACATTCTTTCAAAGTAGGAATTGCCAGCTTACAACTATTGTGGGACTTGTAACGTAACTTCAGAAATAATATCCCAAGTGAAAAAGGCTGCTTACTGTTTTTCGCTTGCACTGGGGAGAGTTGAAATATCCACATTGACAACTTGTGTGTCAAGGACTTGGAGCAATCCAATACCACAATACTTGATCTGATTGATTCCTCATTCATTTTCATGTTGGCTTTGAATTTCTTTTGCTGAAACCCTAATCATAATCTGGATGTCTATCTGAACAAGGGTTACTTTTCTCAGATTCACAGGGTGCTGTCCGACTATCAAATAGGCTGCAACGCTACTTGTTAAAAATACGATTTGACTTAACTGTTCTTTAATCATGAATAATATCGGCTCATTCTCTTATGTGTTGGCTTGGATCACTTGGACGAGAGAGATGCATCTGGAATGGAGGGCATGTTTTTGGTCTCTTTCTTGTTGCATTGCTATTAGACCAAGAGGTGATTAAGGGAAATTCTTGACAGAAATTTGACTCAAAGTTCTCCAAGGTAATTGTAAGGACCTTTAACTAAAATTGTTTTTTTCTCACCAATACTTCAAAAAGCTCCACATCAATATTGAAATATTCTATTCAGTGCTCTTTGTTGCCAGATGTCATGCTCCCCCAAGAATCTGTGGTCGTGCTGCTATTAAATGCCTCCATTTATAAACTGCTGAAGACAATGGGAAAGGAACCCTGCTATCCAAGTTTGTCGGTGGCATAAAATATTGTCGGAAGTTTAGCAATGAAGAATTTTTAATTTAATGCATGGACAAAAACATGTCACATTGATTGTAGTTTGGGAAGAAGAGAGATAATGCAACTGCATGGTAGTGCAACGTTAGAGTTGCTGCCTTACAGTGCCAGAGACCCAATGTTGGGGGAGTCCAGAACAAGGGGCCACAGTTTAAGAATAAGGGGTAGGCCATTTAGAACGGAGATGAGGAAGAACTTTTTCAGTCAGAGCGTGGTGAAGGTGTGGAATTCTCTGCCTCAGAAGGCAGTGGAGGCCAGTTCGTTGGATGCTTTCAAGAGAGAGCTGGATAGAGCTCTTAAGGATAGCGGAGTGAGGGAGTATGGGGAGAAGGCAGGAACGGGGTACTGATTGAGAGTGATCAGCCATGATCGCATTGAATGGCGGTGCTGGCTCGAAGGGCTGAATGACCTACTCCTGCACCTATTGTCTATTGTCTATTGTCTATTGATACAATCCTGATTACGGGAGCTGTCTGTGCAGAGCTTGACGTTCTCCCAGTGACCGGAGTGGGCTTTCTCCGGGATCTCCCATTTCCTCCCACACTCCAAAGACATGCAGGTTTGTAAGTTAATTGGCTTGGTATAATTGTAAATCGTCCCTAGTGTGTGTAGGATGTGCGGGGATTGTTGGTCGGCGTGGACTCAGTGGAACGAATGGCCTGTTGCTGCACTGTATCAGTAAAACTAAAACTAAACGTATATAGCAGACAAAATGTGTAAGAAGAAACTGTGGATGCTGGTTCACACTGAAGATAGATACAAAATGCTGGAGTAACTCAGCGGGTCAGGCAGCATCTCTGGAGAAAAAGGAGTAAGTGACATTTCGAGTTGAGACCCTTCACCAGACTAAGAGTCAGGGAGGGAACCCTTAATGTTAGTCTGATGAAGGGTCTCGACCTGAAACGTTACCCATTCCGTTTTCTCCAGAGATGCTGCCTGACCCGCTGCACTCTGTTGAGTTTTGTACATCATATCTTAGGAAGGACCTATTGAACCCGAAAGGGGTACACGGCAGATATATCAGATTCCCAGGCTAAGAGACAAATTACAAGACAATAATGTTTTGCTACATGGACCATTTCTATCCTGAGACCAAACAGAAAACTAAGTGTGTAGGAAAGAACTGCAGATGCTGGTTTAAATCGAAGGTAGACACAAAATGCTGGAGTAACTCAGCGGGACAGGCAGCATCTCTGGAAAGATGGAATGGGTGGTGTTTCGGGTCGAACTGAGACTGAGTTCTTCAGACTGAGTGAACAAAACAAAGTGTTTTTGTTCAAATTATTTAATTTGCCTGTACATTTTTCCCTGACTATTTGGGAAGGATGGGTGGCATGCAAGTAATTGTGACCTTTTCCAGTGTAACATTAATGTTAATACTTGTTCATTCGTGCCCTGAGTCTGTTACCTCATAAGGTAAATGTCTGGTTGGAAGAAACTCGAGTGCTTGGCTGGTGAAGAGAAGAGCTTATTGGAAAAAGGCTGCAAATATTAAGAAAATGTTTAAACTGTAACTTTACTGATCAACTGAACTTGAGGCAACATTTAAGGACAATACTTCCTGACAGCGTAAAACTAAACAGGAACTTATCCATCACTTTGCTCTTCTTTTCAACCTTGGCCCATTGTTCTCCAAAAACATCACAATTACATCCTTATTTAGCAACATGGGATCAAAATTTGCTTTGAGTTTATGTTTATCTTTGTAGCCAGCAGTTCGAGCAGCTTTCTTAAAGACTGCAAAAGAGGTTCCATGTAGCTGAGTTGTTTAGATGATTTTCATGCCCCAGGAAACTTGTCACCGCCCTTCTGAAGGCCACCAGTTAACCAAACGTTTTTGAAGGGAGCAAATGCGATGCCGATCATTTCATGGAAATTCCAGATCATAATTATTTTAGAGTGCTTTAAATAAATTAGTAAATCAATAACATTATTGGTCACAACCTATTCTGGAAATTATCTGAAAGCACGTTACTGAGCAGTAGCCTGTGAGGATTTGGAGCAGCACTGTGGTGCAGTGGTAGAGTTACTCCCTTACAGCGCTGGGTTCGATCCTGACTGCGGGTGTTGTCTGTACCGAGTTTGTACGTTCTCCCCTTGACTGCTTGGGTTTTCTCTCACACTCTGTTTTCCTCCCACACTCCAAAGACGTACAGATCTGTATGTTCATTGGCTTCGGTGAAATTGTAAATTGTCCCAAGCATGTAGGACAGTGCTAGTTTGTGGGGTAATCACTAGTCGGCGTGGACTCAGTGGGCCAAAGGACCCGTTTCCAAACTGTATCTCTAAAGTCTAAAGAATTAGTTGAGGAGCAGGGATTGAGAAATAGGTTTCCGGAATCTATGAAGAACTTGCTTGGCCCCACGATGCTTTGGCAGAACTCATTTCTTCTTAATGGACACTCTTCTACTTGCAAACAGCTGAAAGGAGAAGCTTCGGTATTTTTGCCATTGAAGATTTTAAGATTGTTTACCAATATTTATATGGAATCAGACTTGCATTCAAGTTACAGTTTATGGACTTTGCAGAGATGGGGAAATATCTATTGAAGTAAATAATATTTTCATTACTCTGGAGCCTGAGGACATTAAATCAGTTTACTCTTGACAAATCATTTCGTTCAAAGATGTATTCTTAAATGGCAAAACAATAGACTATAAAGTCTTCAGTCAGAAGAAGGGTCTCGACCCATAATGTCACCCATTCCTTCTCTCCAGACATGCTGCCTGTCCCGCTGAGTTACACCAGCATTTTGCGTCTATCTTCGATGTAAACCAACATCTGCAGTTCCTTCCTAGGCAGACTATAAATTCGACTGGACATGGCAATATTTTAATGCAGATTTAAAATATCACATTATATTACCTGTTTTGCAGTGTACCTCCTGGAATAATTCAGTCTGGGTTTTCACATAGACATGCAGACACACACATACACAAATACAGTGCATCAAACTCCATTTGCGCATGGACAAACAAACAAACACACACACACACCACATACAGCAGCATCAAACTCCATGTAGCATTCAATCTGGCATCTCTTGCTGTGGGTTTGCACCATGGCTACCTGGCTCGCACCTCCATCACTGAAGCATAGCTCAGTGTCAAGGCCAGTGGTTGAGGAGTAATAATTAGGGTTTCTTTAGCTGGGAACTCCTCAACACCTCAAGAGAACTCAGCATTGTTTCTGGGTGGCAAACGTGGATTGACACATGTTGATGAGGGCAGCGTAATTAATTTTATTTTTATAAGAGACATTCAAATTAGTGTGCACATAGACATCAAAAATAACTTCAAAGGAAGCAATTCAATACACTCTTCATCACTCTTTTGTGGTGAGCATTTATGAAATGGATGAATGGAAACCGGCTGCAAAGCACTCATGAGGACGACAATCCTACCCCTGGAGGACAAAGCGAAGAACCCAACCATCATAGGCAAGGCCCACTTCAAATACAAGGATGACCATCTTTAAAATAGAGCAGAAAAAAAGGACTTTCTCATGCTATGATTTGCAAACTAAGGTTAGGCACCTGTTTAAATGCTTATTTAATGAGAAGACCAAAACTTAAAAACCTACTCTCCTTCCCATCACTTAAAAAAAAAAAGAAACATCATGCAAAAGACCGACTGCGAACACTCCTAAAATATGGAGAGAAACAAGTTGAGAAGAACCATCCTCAGTCTTTTTTTATTTTTATCATCTGTAAAGAGAGATCCATTTTCACCACCTCCACCCCTAGAAATTATCAGCATGAGAAAGAGTTTGAGCCGTACCTGGACAATCTCTAGCATTTCATCCCGACTGATGTACCCATTGCCGTCCAGGTCGTACATGCTGAAGGCCCACTTCAACTTCTGCTCCAACTTGCCCCGCGAGGTCACACTCAGCGCAATAATAAATTCTCGAAAGTCAATCGTTCCGTCCGCATTGGTGTCGAAGGTCCGGAACACGTGCTCGGCGAACTTGGACGCGTCGCCATAGGGGAAGAAGTTTGCATAGATTTTCTTAAATTCTTCAACAGTCAGATTTCCACTTGGGCAGTCCTTCAGGAAGCCCTTGTACCACTCCTGGAGCTCGTGGTCAGTAAACTCGGTGTTCTCTCGAAGGTCATGAAGGACCTCAGGACGCAGTTTACTATTTTGCTTCCCCATTTTGGCTCGGGCAGTCTCACCTGATGAAAAAGCAGAAAAGGGAACATATTTAGCACGACAGGCTTCCGTTTGTCTACTTGCAACAAGAAGCCATATCCACTGAAAGCCTTGACCTCGGCAGCACAGTGGTGCAAGTGGTAGAGCTGCTGCCTCACAGCGCCGGAGACCCGGGTTCGATCCTGACCCTGGGTACTGTCTGTTTGGAGTTTGTACATTCTCCCTGTGACAATGTGGGTTGTTTCCTCCCACATCCCACGGATGTGCAAGTTTGTAGGTTAAGTGGCCTGTGTAAAATTGTCCCTGGTGAGAAGAGAGTGTATGAGAAAGTGGATTAACATCGAAATAGTGTGAACGATGGTCGACGTGGACTCAGAGGGACGAATGGTTTGTTTCTGGGCTGTATCCCTAAACAAAACTAAAATTATGCAGGTACTTTCACAATGTACAGCATGTACTATCACAATGTTTAAGAAACATTTAAACAGGTACATGGATAGGATAGATTTAGAGGGGCATGAGCCAAACGCAGGCAGGTGGGCTCGTGTAGAAGGGGCATGCTGCTCAGTGTAGGCAACTTGTGCCTTCAGATTTTATCCCTCACCAGGCTGCAGTTTCCCCGATTTATCCCTCTTGCCCTTTCTGAAGAACGGATCAACAAAGCCTGCAATGTGTACATTTGCAAAAAGAATTTCATTATGCAGTTGCACTTGTGGCAAATAAACCACCATTGAAATACTCATCAGGCCAGGCAGCATCAGTGCAAGGGGAACAGTTAATATCTCAGGCTGACGACCTCTCGCCAGAACCAGAAAAGCTAGAAATCGGAACATGTTTCATGTTGTCGAGAAAGGGGAAAGCGAAGGAAATTTGAAATTCGAAACCCTGGCCTAATTTTTCCTCTTCAAAGTGCTTCGACATTATGCATGGCCAAGTCTTCAGATGAATTACACAGCTATTTGATTGTTTGCCAGTCTCCAGTATCAGCCAGAGAAGGGGTTGGCTGGATTCCACTATGATGATGAATAATGAAATTCTGCTGGGGAATCAAATTTCTACAGCATTTATTTAGCTTTCTGTGCTAAAACCACAGATTATTTGTACTTTTCCCTCCAGCACAATGGCCGTTCATGTGGTTTTAAACAGTGTTTTAATGTACAGATGATAGCTGTAATGTTCTGTTGGTTGTTCCTTCTTCCTATCACTTTAGATACAGTTCAGAGAACAAACTAATTTAATAGCATGTCGTCAGATCGGCCTTCTGGATTTATGCACACATAAATGAGTTGGACGAAACCAATGGACTTGCTCCTTCTATGATTAATTCATGGATTAACAATTCATTACTGTAGCAGAAGTGGATTAATCAGTTTAGGTCCTTTTCCATAGTGATTAGAAGGAAGATTTGACTTGTATTTCTACAGTGCACATGATTACTTTGCGTCTTGTTGATAGCAATACCCTGCGTCCCACTCATATCTAACAATTACACAGATTAATCTGGGCTCTATGCCTGCATGTCAGGGAAAATGTAAATGGGATGTGAAAATTAAATGTGAATCGAATTCTTCGTCAGCCACAAATTATTTCAGTTACAACTGAGGTTTACTTTCCCAAATCAATCTTCCTTTTACATTCATGCAGAACCACAACACGTACAAAGAGTTGAAAATCTATAAACAATTTCATAAAACATTTTGTTAAGTTACACCACAGATAATGCTTTCAAGAGAGAGCTGGATAGAGCTCTTAAAGATAGCGGAGTGAGGGGGTATGGGGAGAAGGCAGGAACGGGGTACTGATTGAGAGTGATCAGCCATGATCGCATTGAATGGCGGTGCTGGCTCGAAGGGCTGAATGGCCTACTCCTGCACCTATTGTCTATTGTCTATTGTCTATTGATACAATCCTGATTACGGGAGCTGTCTGTGCAGAGCATGTACGTTCTCCCAGTGACCGGAGTGGGTTTTCTCCGGGATCTCCCATTTCCTCCCACACTCCAAAGACATACAGGTTTGTAAGTTAATTGGCTTGGTATAATTGTAAATCGTCCCTAGTGTGTGTAGGATGTGTGGGGATCGTTGGTCAGCGTGGACTCAGTGGAACGAAGGGCCTGTTGCTGCACTGTATCACTAAAACTAAAACTAAACGTATATAGCAGACAAAATGTGTAAGAAGAAACTGTGGATGCTGGTTCACACTGAAGATAGATACAAAATGCTGGAGTAACTCAGCGGGTCAGGCAGCATCTCTGGAGAAAAAGGAGTAAGTGACATTTCGAGTTGAGACCCTTCACCAGACTAAGAGTCAGGGAGGGAACCCTTAATGTTAGTCTGATGAAGGGTCTCGACCTGAAACGTTACCCATTCCGTTTTCTCCAGAGATGCTGCCTGACCCGCTGCACTCTGATGAGTTTTGTACATCATATCTTAGGAAGGACCTATTGAACCTGAAAGAGGTACACGGCAGATATATCAGATTCCCAGGCTAAGAGACAAATTACAAGACTTACTAGGTTACATCCAAGTTCAAAAACCTCGCCATGTTGGGGTGCGTAATATTCATCCCAAATTTCAAACATTATTGCAACAAATTCTAATCTAGTTACGCATTGTTTCTTGGCATCATCAACCCATAATTTTATTTCTTATGAATTATGAATAGAGTCAAATCCAGGTTCAATATACAAGTCATTAATATAGTGAAACGTATCCTTTCCAACAGTGAACCAGTCACCTCGAACCTTTTACATTAACATCTCATTTCAGAATCCAGTATTTGTGTACGATTAACAAAACATTAAGCAACATCATTTGGCAAATCTATTTTTGGTTGAAGGAAAGCATTTCTGCAGGATTATCTTTCATGGTAAATAGCGCATAGCTGAGATTTATGTTACAGCCATATAGATAGACATAAGATACACTTTTATTTTTGCAGATGGTGACTTGTACATTGTATTTTACGATTAGATTAAATTGACACAAAAATTATGGGGCAAATATTAAGGTCTAAGAAAGAGTGCAGGAAAGATTTGCTGGAATCGTGCCAGGGATGAGGTATTTGCGATAGAGAATCTGAGATGTTCCCTCTATAACATAGAAGGTGGTTTTATATTGAGGATAGGCATAAAATGCTGGAGTAACTCAGCAGGTCCAGCAGGATCTGTGGAGTAAAGGATTAGGTGACATTTCATATTGGCGCATTTGATCATGACAGGCCTGGATGGGGTAAAGAGAGGGAAGCTGTTCTATTTCATTCAGGGACCTGTGGACACCAAGATAACATTTGGATCAATGGGGATGAAATGGATGCAAGGAAACATTAATTATATGGACCACTTGTGATTTGGAACTCCGCTTCCAATTCAGTTTTGGCGACGTCGATGGGGCCTCTGTGCCTCGCGGGTCGACCTGCGGTCATGGGGGAACCGCCGTGAGGAGGGGGGGAGAAGTGCGGATGGGAAGAACAATGGAGGACCCGGCATGTGGGTGTAGGGGGGGGGGGGGGGGAGAGAGGAGAAGAACAAAGTAGGTGCCGGCATACTTTGTAACTTTGTCAGCACCGTAGGTGGCCGCTATTTGCATACCTTGGGTACGCAAGCAAAGAATTTCATTGCGACTTGTCACATGTGACAATAAATTATTCCATTCCAGTTTCCACAACTCCCGGTATCTGCAAAAGTGAGTTAGATTGACCTCAGGGAGAGAATTATTTTCAGGGCTGTGTGGAATGTAACTGGCAGGACGGCTCCGTTGGGGACTTAAGGACTCTGCTTGTTCCCATGCCACAACAGTCTGTTGATTCTATGCTGACAAATATCCAACTCTGGATAGACAATTATCTATGCCTCTTCAACCAAAGCTAAGTCTTTTGGCTGAGGCACAGGTGAGACTATCAGGCTCCCCAAAGCAAACATATCCTGACTGCTGTTTAAATAGTACAGTTGCTACTAATGACTCAAGGAAACTTTAACAGAACTAAATAGAAGAATTATTGTATCATTTATTTTAGTTTAGTTTAGAGATGCAGGGCGGAAACAGGCCCTTCGGCCCACCGAGTCCTCGCCGACCAGCGATCCCCGCACACTAATACTATCCTACACACACGAAGAACAATTTACAATTTTAACAAGCCAATAAAACCTACAAACCTGTGTGTCTTTGGAGTGTGGGAGGAAACCGGACCACCCAGAGAAAACCCACACAGGTCACGGGGAGGAAGTACAAACTCCGTACAGACAGCACCCATAGTCAGGATCGAACCTGGGTCTCTGGCGCTGTAAGGCAACAACTCGACTCTGTGCCACTGTTATCTGAGCAACACACAGACATACTATAAACTTCAAATGTTCCAGCCAGAAGTATCACAACCTGAATACCCTGCGGTAGCAATCATATAACATATAACATATAACAACTACAGCATGGAAACAGGCCCGTCCGGCCCTACCAGTCCACGCCGACCATTCTCCCTGACCTAGTCTCATCTACCTGTACTCAGACCATAACCCTCCAATCCCCTCCTATCCATATACCTATCCAATTTACTCTTAAATAATAAAATCGAGCCAGCCTCCACCACTTCCACCGGAAGCCCATTCCATACAGCCACAACCCTCTGAGTAAAGAAGTTCCCCCTCATGTTACCCCTAAACCTTTGTCCCTCAATTCTGAAGCTATGTCCCCTTGTTGGAATCTTCCCCACTCTCAAAGGGAAAAGCCTACCCACGTCAACTCTGTCCGTCCCTCTCAAAATTTTAAAAACCTCTATCAAGTCCCCCCTCAACCTTCTACGCTCCAAAGAATAAAGACCCAACCTGTTCAACCTCTCTCTGTAGCCTAAGTGCTGAAACCCAGGAAACATTCTAGTAAATCTCCTCTGTACCCTCTCCATTTTGTCGACATCCTTCCTATAATTTGGCGACCAGAACTGCACACCATACTCCAGATTCGGCCTCACCAATGCCCTGTACAATTTCAACATTACATCCCAACTTCTATACTCGATGCTCTGATTTATAAAGGCAAACATACCAAACGCCTTCTTCACCACCCTATCCACATGAGATTCCACCTTCAGGGAACAATGCACAGTTATTCCCAGATCCCTCTGTTCCACTGCATTCCTCAATTCCCTACCATTTACCCTGTACGTCCTATTTTGATTTGTCCTACCAAAATGCAGCACCTCACACTTATCAGCATTAAACTCCATCTGCCATCTTTCAGCCCACCCTTCCAAAAGGCCCAAGTCTCTTTGTAGACTTTGAAAATCTACCTCACTATCAACTACTCCACCTATCTTAGTATCATCTGCATATTTACTAATCCAATTTGCCACACCATCATCCAGATCATTAATGTAAATGACAAACAACAGTGGACCCAACACAGATCCTTGGGGCACTCCACTAGACACTGGCCTCCAACCTGACATACAATTGTCAACCGTTACCCTCTGGTATCTCCCATTCAGCCATTGTTGAATCCATCTTGCAACCTCACTATTAATACCCAACGATTTAACCTTCTTAATCAACCTTCCATGTGGAACCTTGGCAAATGCCTTACTGAAGTCCATATAGACAACATCCACAGCCTTGCCCTTATCAATTTCCCTGGTAACCTCTTCAAAAAATTCAAGAAGATTAGTCAAACATGACCTTCCAGGCACAAATCCATGTTGACTGTTTCTAATCAGGCCTTGATTATCCAAATAATTATATATATTGTCCCTAATTATCTTTTCCATTAATTTTCCCACCACATACGTCAAACTAATAGGTCTATAATTGCTAGGTTTACTTTTAGAACCTTTTTTAAACAAAGGCACAACATGCGCAATGCGCCAATCTTCCGGCACCATCCCTGTTTCTAATGACGTTTGAAATATTTCCGTCATAGCCCCTGCTATTTCTGCACTAACTTCCCTCAATGTCCTAGGGAATATCTTATCAGGACCTGGAGATTTATCCACTTTTATATTCTTCAAAAGTGTCCGTACCTCCTCTTCTTTAATCCTCCTAATTTCCATCACTACTCTACTTGTTTCGCTTACCTCACATAATTCAATATCCTTCTCCACGGTAAATACCGAAGAAAAGAAATTGTTTAATATCTCCCCCATTTCTTCCGGCTCAGCACATAGCTGTCCACTCTGACTCTCTAATGGACCAATTTTATCCCTCACTATCGTTTTGCTATTGACATATCTGTAGAACCCCTTGGGGTTTACTTTTACATTACTTGCCAAAGCAGCCTCATATCTTTTTTTCGCTTTTCTAATTTCCTTTTTAAGATTCCTTTTACATTCTTTATATTCCTCAAGAACCTCATTTACTCCCTGCCGCTTATATTTATTGTATATCTCCCTCTTTTTCCGAACCAAGTGTCCAATTTCCCTGGAAAACCACGGCTCTTTCAAATTATTATTCTTTCCTTTCCACCGAACAGGGACATAAAGACTCTGTACTCTCAAAATTTCACCTTTAAATATCCTCCATTTCTCTATTATATCCTTTTCATAAAACAACAATTTCCATTTCACTCCTTTTAAATCCTTTCTCATCTCCTCAAAATTAGCCTTTCTCCAATCCAAAATCTCAACCCTTGGTCCAGATTTGACCTTCTCCATAATGATATTGAAACTAATGGCATTATGATCACTAGACCCAAAGTGCTCCTCAACACATACCTCCGTCACCTGACCCATCTCATTTCCTAACAGGAGGTCCAACACTGCCCCTTCTCTGGTAGGCACCTCTACGTATTGCTGCAAAAAACTATCCTGCACACATTTTACAAACTCCAAACCATCCAGCCCTTTAACAGAATGTGATTCCCAGTCTATATATGGAAAATTGAAATCACCCACAATCACCACTCTGTGCTTACTACTAATATCTGCTATCTCCTTACATATTTGCTCTTCCAATTCTCGTTCCCTATTTGGCGGTCTATAATACACCCCTATAAGTGTTGCTAAACCTTTCTCATTTCTGAGTTCCACCCAAACAGCCTCCTTAATCGAGCCTTCTAGTCTGTCCTGCCAAAGCACTGCTGTGATATCCTCCCTGACAAGCAATGCAACACCCCCACCTCTTGCCCCTCCGATTCTATCACATCTGAAACAATGAAATCCTGGAATATTTAATTGCCAATCGCAACCCTCCTGCAACCATGTTTCACTGATCGCCACAACATCATACTTCCAGATGTCAATCCAGGCTCTAAGCTCATCCACCTTTCTTACAATGCTCCTAGCATTAAAATATACACATTTAAGGGACCCATCATTTCTTATTCTCAGTTTATTTCTTTTCCCTTCTTTCTCTCCTACATATTGGGTCTGAGTGTTTCCCTTTTCTGCCTCCTGCCTCACACACTGCCTATTAGCTATCTGTGTTTGAGTCCCTCTCCCCAACCGTACTAGTTTAAAGTCTCCGCAGTTATTTTAGCAAATCGCCCCGCCAGGATATTGGTTCCCCTCGGGTTCAGATGCAACCCGTCCTTTTTGTACAGGTCATACTTCCCCCAGAAGAGGTCCCAATGATCCAGAAACTTGAAACCCTGCTCCCTGCACCAGTTCCTCAGCCACGTATTTATCCTCCACCTCACTCCATTCCTATTCTCACTATCGCGTGGCACAGGCAGTAAGCCTGAGATTATTACTTTGGAAGTCCTTTTTTTTAACTCTCTTCCTAGCCCCCTGAATTCTCCTTTCAGGACCTCTTCCCTTATCCTACCTATATTGTTGGTACCTATATGTACCACGACCTCTGGCTCCTCTCCCTCCCCTTTCAGGATATCCTGGACACGCTCAGACACATCCCGGACACCGGCACCAGGGAGGCAAACCACCATCCGGGTCTCCCGACTGCGTCCACAGAAACGCCTATCTGACCCCCTCACTATAGAGTCCCCTATTACTACTGCTCTCCTCTTCCTTTCCCTACCCTTCTGAGCAACAGGGCCGGACTCCTTGCCAGAGGCCCGGGCACCGTCGTTACCCCCAGGTAGGCTGTCCCCCCCAACAGTACTTAAACAGGAGTACTTATTTCCAAGGGGTACAGCCACCGGGGTACTCCCTAGTCCCTGCCTCTGTTCCTTGCCCCCCCTAACAGTGACCCACTTGTCTACCTCCCGTGGTCTAGGAGTGACCACCTCCCTGTAACTCCTATCTATAACCTCCTCACTCTCCCTGATCAGACGGAGGTCATCAATCTGCCGCTCCAGGTTCCTAATACGGTCCCTTAGGAGCCCCATCTCGTCACACCTGGCGCAGATGTGGATGTCTGGAAGACTATCAGACTCCCAGATTCCCCACATCTGACACCCAGAACAAAAAACTGCCCTGGCAGTCATACTCTCCAAACAAAGCCCCGCGCTCGGTTACTAAACCTACCGCCCGGCCGCTACTCCAACCGCTCCAACCGCCCACCCAAAAGAACTGAGTGATCTCCTGGGAGAGGCGAAAAACCGGATAAAAAACCCAGGCCAATTTGGGAAAAAATCCGGGAAATTCCTCTCCGACCCCAAGCTAGGCGATCGAAACTAGTCCGGGAGATCACACAGGTCTTACTCCTTACTATCCCCACACAATCCCCACACACTACTTCCCAAGCAACACAGCTTGGTGCTGCTTGCTGCTGCTTGCTACTGCTGCTTGCTGCTGCTGCTACTGCTACTGCTGATTGCTGCTATCACAGTTTTAAAATATTTTTTTACTGATTAAGTGATTACTTTGTTTTTGTGATTTAAAATCCGCCAGGATCATGATCGTAGAATTAACAAATCCATTTTTCATAAAACAAAAAATACGAAAGACTTAAAAGCGATAGACACAAAGCGCTGGAGTAACTCAGCGGGTCAGGCAGCATCCCTGGAGAACATGGATAGCTGACGTTTCACAGAGTGCTGGAGTAACTCAGCGGGTCAGGCAGCATCCCTGCAGGACAGGGATAGTTTTCGGGTCAGGAACCTTCTTCAGACTGCAAACCCGAAACGTCACCTCTCCATGTTCTCCAGGCCAATAGAGGCAGCTTTTGATTTGATTGAGTGAAACAAGATGAGGTCAGTACAAAAGCACAAGGTGGAAGAAATTGGTGTAACAATGGGATGTCTTCATCTTCCCAAAAACATTTGAAATAGATTTAAAATATAATGACCTTATGGCCATGCCAAAATATTTATAGGAGCTTTACTTTTTTTTAATGTTGTGTACCCAATGGCTTCTAAAAACCGTTGAACGCCATGTACTCCGTCTTCTTGGCATTGAGGTGGAGGCCCACTTTCTCGAACTCTGTCTCGACCCTGCCGAGCAGCTCCTGTGCCTCCCCAATTTGGTCTGACAGCAGGACGATGTCTTCAGCGAAGTCGAGGTCTGACAAGTTGACTGACCCGATTCTTCTCGAACGCCTTGGGGTGATTGTGAAGCCGAGGTCCTGGTCTTTCTTGAGCGCCTGCCTCATTGCATAATCAAGGACAATGACAAAGAGAAAGGGTGCCAGCGTGTCTGCCTGTAAGACCCCCGCGAGTTTTTCAAACACTTTGCTCTCGCCATCTGGTGTGACAACCTTGGCCATGGTGCCCGAGTGCATATCCTCAATGGCTCTCGGGAGACGAGGAAGGACACCATAAGCCTTCAAAATCCTCATAATTTTGCATCGATGAATCGAGTCAAACGCCTTCTTGAAATCAATGAAGGTTAGGACAGCCGGCAGGTTGTTATTCTTCACTTCCTCAATGATTCTTCAGAGGGCAAAGATCTGTGTGACCGTGCTCCTCTTCTCTCTGAAGCTGTTCTGATTGTAACGTAGCTTCGGATCAATAGCAGCCCTAATCCGGTTGAGAATCGAGCGGTTGTAGACCTTGGCCAAGACACATGTCAGGCTGATGCCACGATAGTTGTCAGTCTTGTTGAGGCTCCCAGATTTGGGGACGGGGATGACGTTGGATTGTGACCATTGTGTTGGCTTGTCATTCGTCATTAGTGCTGTGTTGCAGAACTTGAGCATGATGTCGTCGAGCTCACAGTTTTTCAACACCTCTGGAGGGATGTTATCAGGGCCTGGACTCTTCCCTTGCTTCAGCGAGGTCTTCACTTTCCGCAGCTCCTCCAAGGTAAAGGGGGCGTGGTGAACCTGTACATCCACGAGGACAGTCTCAATCTCCTCATCTTCATCAGTGACCGTTGGAGGTGATCCAAGTAGGTTTCTTGAAGTGGGTGAACCACGTGTTGATTCGGTCCTCTGGAGATGGAGTGCATGGCGTTCAACGGTGGTGACCATCAGCTTCTTAAGACCAGTGGCAGTGCATCTCTCAGGAAAGTGGAGGACATCAAGTACCTGGGAGCGAGGAAGCAGAGCTCGGAGAATGACATCAAGGTCCGGAAAGCGCTCGCACGGAAAGCCCTCAATAACATGGGGAAAATCTGGACATCTCGGATGTCTAAGGGTCTCAAACTGAGATTCTTCCATGCAACTGTCGAGACAATATTATTGTACTGGTGTGAGCCATGGACTCTCACTCGAGCACTGTCCAAGTCTCTCGATGGTTTCTACATCCGAATGCTCAGAAAAGTTCAAAATGTCAGTTGGAGGGACCACAGCTCTACGGGGAGATCCCACCTCTGACCGAGAAGATCAGGTCGAGAAGGATGAGGCTCGCTGGTCATTGCCACTGCCATCCAGAAATACCAGCAAACAAGGTTGTGCTGTGGGAACCCACTCATGGAAGACGGAACCCGGGACGACCAAACAAGACGGCGCTGAAGACGTTGATGGAAGACACATATGTAGAGACAAAAGAGGAGCTGGCCAGCTGTATGGAGGACAGAGATGTGTGGGGCGTCCATCACAGTGCCCGTCGGAAACCAGCACCACTGCGTCGCTAATGTTTTCATCGACTTTAATTAAATTTTTAATTAATTAATCTAAAAACATTTTACTTAAAAAGAACAAGTGAACATATAGATATTAAACTGTTGAATTGGGATGATGATCCCTTTTGTCTCTTTGGAAGCTAAACATATAAGACACGTTGCTGTATGGTGGATTTCGGCGATCACATCTCCAGTTTAAGGTAATTACCCTCATATATATGTGTCGCCTATTAGATTGAAGCATCAATACATTCAATATAAACACTTAGCTGCGAATACATTATATGGTGCAAACCCATTATCATGTTAAAATGATACCTGGCGAAGATTTCAATTGTGGTTATCTGGACACATTTTGTTTCATTAGTGAGATCAGATCCCCAAAAAAAGATTTGGTGGGAAATCTAGATCCGATGTGGCCTGTCCTTGTAGGTCAAGAGTAAATTGCTCCTGATACAAGTGTAAGCAGTGAAAAAAATCTCAAATGATTCACACCCACTTCACTATCTCATACCAATATATCACTCCCATGCTCTGCGGTTACTCACCTTGGCTGGTCTGACGGCACTCCTAAACCTACAACTTCCACCATCAGGAAGTAGAAGGGCAGCTGGTGTATGGAAACCCCACCATCTAAATGTTCCTCGCCAAATCACAGATTATCCTGACTTGGAAAAAGATGGCTGTCCCTTGACTGCTGCTGGTTCTGTATCCCAGAGTTTCTTACCTAACTGCATTGCGAGATAATTTTAACGAAAAGGATTGCGTCTGCTCAAGATAGACATAAAGTGCTGGGGCAACTCAACGAGTCAGATCTCTGAGAGATCTCTCAGACCGCGAATGAGAGATGCTGCCTGACCCAGCACTTTGTGTCTTTTTTTGGTATAAATCAGCATCTGCAGTTCCTTCCTGCACATTGCATGCGCTCAAGTTAGCCACTAGCTACCAGTGTGTCAAGGGCACGGGGGAGGGGCAACACGTACAGTTCTCGAAAATGGAGATGGGAACTCCAGAATTTAATACTTAAACAACAGCTTCATTTCAAGTGAACTCCTTCCTGGAGAGAAAATTAACATTTGTATATAAATCCAAGTTGATAGAAGAGACGCACAATGCATTCATCCCACCTGCAACATATGCAAACTGCCTTTATTGGGACTAAATCTTTCCACTATTGTTACCATGGCTTAAATGGTATGTAAATGTTAAGATGATACAATGATTAATGTCCAAAATGTTAAGGGTTTGGCCAGCATTCAATTTAACCCTTTAAATAGACTACTGCAGATTTGTTTATTGTCCATTAGTAGAATAATCCAAATATCGGTACCCAAATTAAGAAATTATTAAAGGTAAGTGGGTTACTAAAAGGTGAACGAATTTCTCAAGAGTCAGGAGTTGAGTGATTAAATGTCTTACGTGCCGATCACAGAGCAAAAAAAAATCTTACTTGTACTGGCATAATGAGTAAACACAATACTCTTAGATAACATAATAAACAACAACAAGAAATCAATAAATTAAAAGGCCCAATACTAATGCAAAAAATCCTGAAGTTGTTAGTGCAACTAAAGACAGTCCATAGTTCATAGTTTAGTTGGTGTTTTAGTGTTCAAGCATCTGATGGTTGCTAGCAAGAAGATGTACTTGAACCTGGTGGTCATGGTTTTCAGACTCCTATACCTTGATGGTCGGAGTTAATTGAGAGCGTGCTCCTTTGATAATGCCGGCTGCCTTTTTGAGGCTGCGTTTCTTATCGATCTCTTCAATAGTGGGGAGCTCAGTACCCTTGATGGACTGGGCAGTGTCCGCCATTTTTTGTAATCTCCTTTATTCCTGGGCATTCGAGCACTCACAAAGAATGGCTCCAGTGTTAAGCATACAAGCATTCAGTCCTGGCCCGTGTATGAAAATAAATATTGGCACTAACGTTCAGGTTCGACGGGGTTACAGCGTTATACCTTTAGGAGGCGTGTACGTGTGCCAAACTCTTGGAAATCTGATGAAGAATCTCTACAAGGCCAAATGTCAAGCTTCAAAAGAAAGAAAGCACGTTTTCTTTTTTTTTTAAACTAAGTTTTATCACCTCATTATTGGATCCAATTAACCCTGCACGCTATTCTATGTTACGGCTAAATAAATGGTGCTCAATTTGCATATTAGGTTACAGGTTTCATTAATATAAAACTACAGAAATGTCATGATTCATCTTCCTGGCAATTAGTTTCTAGACAATATATTTACTGCAGACATATTCATCACAGCAGGTGCTTCAACCAGGCTTCTTGATGAAATTCTTTAAAGCACCTTCACAGCGAGAAAAAAACAACATGATTGCTTAGAGGCAATGGTTGGAATTGAGTGAAGGGTGCCCATAACAACAGTCACAACGGGTCACTATGCTGAATTATTTTGGAGCAGTCGGAGCAGGATAAAGCCCAAAGCATTGAACAACAGAGGTTGTCAAAGCACCTCATGCCTCTGTTGAATAGTGCTATCACTCCTTGTATTGTGTCACGAACAAATACTCCCTGGGGTTAAATCCACTCTTGCACATTGCCAGAGTGTTATGGTTCTTTGATCATGCTGGCTGCCTTTTTGAGGCTGCGTTTCCTCTTCCATGGTGGACACTTCTCTAAAGAAAGGAATGGTTTCCTCACTTACAGTAGCTTCTGTAAGCGACCCAGTGTAACCGAATGAAAACGTGTTAACGTCCTATTGAAGTCCAGCCACGACCTTCTGTCAATTGAGAATAAGATGTCAAGGCACTCGTCCCATACAGGAAGATTCAAGAGAGTTGGAAAACCCTGCATGGTTCCTAACTGACCATCTACACAGCTGATCACAAATCTATTTTCACGGCATCTACTTTGGCCGCTGTTGATCTCCCTGGAGCTGCTGAAGGGTTTCGCATTGTGGTCAAAAAAGGCTTTTGGCACATTGGCCTTCATCAGCCAGAGGAGTGGTTGAGCAGGCTAGGACTTGATTCCTTGAAGCACAGGAGGATGAGGGGTGATCTTATAGAGGTGTACAAATTCATGAGAAGAATAGATCGGGTAGACGCACAGAGTAAGGGAATCGAGAACCAGAGGACATAGGTTTAAGGCGAAGGGGGGAAAGATTTAATAGGAACCTGAAGGGTAATTTTTTTAATTCAAAGGGTGGTGGGTATATGGAACAAGCTGCTGCAGGAGGTAGTTGAGGCAGCTACTATCACAACGTGTAAGAAACATTTAGACAGGTACGTGGATAGGACAGGTTTAGAGGGATATGGGCCAAACGCAGGCAGGTGGGGCCAGTGTAGATGGGGCATGTTGGGCAGTGTGGGCAAGTTGGGCTGAGGGGCCTGTTTCAACACTGTATGACTCCATGAGTTGTATTAAGGGCGAGGCAGTCCATCCAGTTTTTGAAACCGTGTCGCATGAGTTCTGGATTGTACTCCCTAAGTGGTGCAGATGTTAGAAATAAGAGGAGCCAGCCCTGCCATCGCAGCTGCGGCTTGCCTGCAGTCCGTTTGTCTTTTGTGTTTTTTGTGGTTTTTGTCTTAATTGTAGTTTAAATATGATGTAGTGTTTGCGGTTGTGTGTTATGTTGGAGTGGGGGGGGGGACTGTAACATTGTCTCTCCCGAACGGAGACCCGACCTTTGTTTCTGTGTCGTGTCTCCGTTCCCACTGCGGCCTACCATTGGCCATGCACCTGGAGCTGGCGGGCTCCGGCTGGGACCACCTGGGCTCTGGTTCGCAGCCCAGACTCACCACCTGCGGCGCTGGCTGCCTTCGGTTGCTGCGGGAGCGGCTGCAACTCGTCTCCGGAGGCTTCAGCGCGGGCCGTGGGCCGCCTGGACGTCGGAAGCCCGCAGGCCCCTGGGTGGGGGCCGACATCGAGAGCACCGGCAGCGGCAGCGTCTTCGCCCGCCCCGAATCGCGGGGCTTGGGTCGGCCCGCCGCGTTCCTTTCACTGTCCGGTGCGGCGCTTGAATGTCGGGAGCCCCGACCGCCCCGACGTGGCAACTCCAACAGCCCGATCGTGGGAGAAGACGGCAGCGGAAGAGAAAAAGACATTCTGGCCTTCCATCACAGTGAGGAGGTGACTGGAGGAGACTCACTGTGATGGATGTTTCTTTTGTTTGGTATTGGTTATGATTGTATGTGTTATTGCATATTTTTATTGCTTATTTTTATTGCTTATTGTTGAACTGCGGGTAATTTTTCATTTCACTGCCCATTTATGTGTATGTGACAAATAAATTGACTATTGACTATTGATTGACTATTGATCTCATATTGATGCTCAAGGTGGTTTCTATAAAGTTCCTGGTGGTGGTCACTGTGGTGGTGGTTAACTGCAGGGCAAAGGGAACTGCTAGGAGTGAGGGTCTAAGCAATGTGGACATGGGAGAGGGGTAGGAAAGTGGGTGAGGGTAAAGGAGATAGTTTTCTTCACCACAAGAGCGTCAAAGATCACAGGGAAAAGGCAGGAGAATGGGTTTGAGCGCTGTGATCAAATGGTGGAGCAGACTCAATGGGGCCGAATGGCCTGATTCTGCTCCTTTGTCTTATGATCTTATGAAGATGCTACTACTCTCCATTTGTACTTGGAAACGCATGCAAATCCGGAATTACAAAAGGGTTCAATTTTTAATGTACTTTATTTACAAATTAAACAAAGCGGCTTCAGGTAATAAAAAACAAATCTTTGGGAAAACAGAATAATTATTTGTAATTCCAGGGAAAGAAATTGTGATTTCTTGCTTAACTCACTGTTCACGGACTAATTCGTACTTAGCTTTAAATTGAGGTTTCTTCCAAACATTTATTTGCATTTAAATTTCTTGAAAGTTTTCAACAGCTATAGGTTATTCTCTCTGATTTTTTTTTGCAAAAGCTAAGACCACGAGAATAGAAACATTATTTTATGAAAATGGGACTGTCATTTGTAATTTAAAAAAAGATTCTCCATAATTCTAACACTTCTTTCCCTGTTTTCCAATCAGTTTACAAGTGAAGCCAATAATGGTGTCAAAATGGTGTCAATGATGGTGTCAAAAATCAGCCCATTGTTATTCATGATAATTTGTCACGGGCTGGGCAGAACGTGAAGAAGGGTTATGACCAGAAACATTGCCTATCCATGTCCTCCAGAGATGCTGCCTGATTCGTTGACTTACTCCAGGACTTTGTGTTTTACTCAAGATTCCAGTGTCTGCAGTACCTTGAGTCTCCTTTTGGCCATATCAGAATTGGCAAAAAAGACGAGAAATAGACTTTTGGACCAAATACCATGCTCACTTCACGATGATCTGAAATTCAACAAAGATCAGCTAAACTTACATCAACTTCCCACATACTCAGTACTCTGGACAGCGTCACTTAAAAAAAATAAAATTACCTGTCCGAAATCTCACTTCTACATTATGGTAGGTCTTTAGACTTTAGAGATACAGCCTGGAAACAGGCCGTTCAGCCCACCGAGTCCATGCCAACCAGTGATCACCCATACGCTACCACTATCCTACACATTAGGGGCAATTTACAGAAGTTAATTAACCTGCAAACCTGCACATCCTGTGTGGGAGGAAACCGGAGCATCCAAAGAAAACCCACGTGGTCACAGGGAGAATGTACAAACTCTGTACAGACAGCACCCGTAGTCAGGATGGAACCCGGGTCTCTGAAGCAGTTAAGGCAGCAGCTCTACTGCCGCGCCACTATGCCGCCCAGTGTTGTTGTCCTCCATCTCTGGGAAAGTAGCCCAAGGTGGTTCATGCCCTGACATTATAGACCTTTGTCTGCATGTCTGATTCAGATCACTCAGGATTCAGTGTTTCCTAATTGTCTGAAATTCTAGTTGGCTTAATAGTATTTTAATTGCAGACCCTAGCATTCAGTACCCATTGATTTATTAGGCTGCAGAGATAACCCTGGAAGACGGGCAAGTCATCCATATCAATGTGAAGCAGAGTTTATTTCATATACAGATTCACAGAAACTCAAGGTATTTGTTACCCAGTGTGCGGAAGGAAAATTTAATTTTAGATTTAAGGACCAGAAAATAGAACCCATCTTAAACATGGTAAATAGCTACTTATTAAAAATACAAATTTACAAATCTAATTGTCACATTCCAAATAGATTAGTCAACAGTCTGAATCACATTTGGTCCGTTTACACCTTGGATGGACTTCTTAATGATCATCCCATTATCTGCATCGCCGAACTAACACTTCCATATTTATGTAAAACATTTGCAGTTCAATTTTAAAATAACCGCGGCAGAATTTAAGAATCGACTAATGTGCAACTTGGGTCCAGTTGAACATATTTCATACATCTCATCACCAACATCAACCTCGGCTAGGCCACCAGCATAATCAAGCATCAGTCTTACCCGGGTCATTCCCCCTTCTCCCCTCTCCCACCAGGCAAGAGGCGCAAGAATGTGAAAACGCACACCTCCAGATTCAGGGACAGTTTCTTTCCAGCTGTTATCAGGCAACTGAACCATCCTCTCACCAACTAGGGAGCAGTCATGATCTACTACCTACCTCATTGAGGACTATCTTTAATTGGACTTTACCTTGCACTAAACTTTATTCCTTTTTTCATACACTGTGGGCAGCTCGACTGTAGTGATGTATAATCTTTCTGCTGACAGGCATGCAACAAAAAAGCTTTTCACTACCTCAGTACACATGACAATAAACTAACCTGTTATTTATTTTCATGGGAAACACTGACAAATATCAGCAAATCGTCTGTTTATTCCCCACAGACAGATTACATAAGCGATGATAACAACGTTACAGTGGCAACATCCAAGTCCCTACACTGCAATTCAATGGCAGGCTGTTGATAAAATATGCACAGTGTAAAATCAGTAAATTGACAAATGACTCAATTTGCAAAGCTGAAAACTTGAGAAAGGTCAAGTCACAACTCTGAGAGAGGAGACAATTTCATCACATCACGCTGCTGGGCAGAATACTTACAACATTTCTCCAAATTGGAAAATAAATCAATTTGACTTTTTAAAACCCTCCATTATGCAAAAACTCCATCATTATTTCCATTCGATTGATCACTGTAATTCCAGCTTGTGCTTATTGTAATACGAGAGCCTGATAGCACTGGATGAGAAATATAGATGGGGATTTGATTTTGTTGGTATTGTAGAGAGTGAGGCCACATGCAAACTGAGCAACAACACCTCATTTTCTGCTTACAAGCAAACTATGAATGTACAATTCTCCAATTTTAGCTAACTGCATAATCCCACCCCCCCCCCCCGCCCCTCCCCAACCCTTCTTCCCACATATAACACTTCTTTCCCCCCTTCTACCCTGTGCCCCATTGGTCTCACACATATTTCTCCCTCTCCCTCCACCTACATTCCTACTCTAACTTCACAATTCACAATTCACAATTCTTCACACCTTTTGTCTTACACACTCTGTCTTTTCATCTCAGGTCTTCAAAAAAAAACCCTCACTTGTATCAACCTGTAACCCGCCAGACCATGTCCTGCTCCTGGTCTCTTCAACCTGTAACCCGCCAGACCATGTCCTGCTCCTGGTCTCTTCAACCTGTAACCCGCCAGACCATGTCCTGCTCCTGGTCTCTTCCAGCTTTCTTACCCCCCCTCCCCCCACCCACAATTTAACTGAAGGGTCCCGACCCAAAAAGTCACCTGTCCATGTTCTCCGGAGATGCTGCCTGATCTGCAGAATGACCCCAGTGTTTTGTGTCTACTCCTGCATTAGCTGAGTGTTGGGCTATTCAAAATTCATTTTCAAGAGGATGACCCCGTTAACATTAGCAGGATTTAGACCTTTACTCAAGAGATGGAAACTTAATCTTTGAGCCAATTGTAGCATTCAGTCCATTACAAATTGGAGTTCTTCAAAAAGGTTATTGCCTATTGCTCTTTGAGGGAAATGTCTATAGCCAGGCCTCACACAGCTGATAGCTATTCCAATATATATTTGTCTATATCATATCTACATACATATATATATACACATACACATTCATTCATACATGTACACACACACATACATATCTATGTACTAAAACTCTCATTTGTACGTTTGTTTGTTCCTGAACTACCGCTACAACGGTACACGATAGCGCGACAATTTTAGGCCCACCTTACTCACCGTCGTCCCTTTGGTGCTAATGCACGAAGTTTCATTGAAATCGGTGTTATATTTTTTAAGTTATTCACATTTTAAAGTTTAAATCTATCTCCTAGGGAAGGAGGATGGAGGGAGGATAAGGGGGGTTGAGGGGGATGGAGGGGGAGGGCAGAGGGTGGAGAGGGGAGGGGGGAGGAGGAGGGAGGGGGAGGGGTAGGGGAGGGGGGAGGGGGAGGGGAGGGGGAAGGGAACAAGGAGAGGGTGCTGCACCAATCCAGGAGAGGTTTGGGCTCAACGCGTCCACTTGGTCCAGTATCTAATATATGTGGCTAAAGATGAATCTCTCCATTTAGAAGCATCAAGGAATTAAGCAGGTTCACATTGGCTATGCATTTTGACAAATAGACCAAACATACATAATTCAAGGCCAGTGGTTAATGCATTCTAAAAAGAGCTCAAAGGAAAGGTTATTTAGAACTGTGGGAATTGCACATTCCAATTAAAAAAATTAAAATGATCTGAATTGACTGGAAACATTTGTTTAACTGCAGCAATTAATTAACCTGAAAAATGCACATCTGCAGAAGAGACCCAAAATCAGCAGTTTTAAGAAGGTACAATTCCATTAGCCCGTTATTCTGGTTCATTCCTCATGGCTGTCGATTAGACGCTACCTTTCATTGTGATGGGGAATTTCAGTGTGATTAATTTTTGATTGAAACTGGTAATGCTTAATAGCTCTCCTCAGAACATCAGTAGAGGAACCTTGCCCAATTATTTGAGGTGGAATTCTCTCAAAAAAGACATATAGTGCTGGCATAATTCAACGGGTCAGGCAGCATCTCTGGAGAACATGGATAGGTGACAATTCGGGTCGGGACCCTTCTTAAGACTGATACAAAAGAGTAGACACAAAATGCTGGAGTAACTCACCGGGACAGACAGCATCTCTGGAGAGAAGGAATGGGTGACATTTCGGGTCGAGACCCTTCTTCAGACTGATGTCAGGGGAGTGGGCGGGACAGAGGTAGAATGTAGTCGGAGACAGTAAGACTGGTGGGAGAACTGGGAAGGAGGAGGGGATGGAGAGAGAGGGAAAGCAAGGGCTATTTGAAGTTAGAGAAGTCAATGTTCATACTGCTGGGGTGCAAGCTACCCAAGCAAAATATGAGGTGCTGTTCCTCCAATTTGCACTGGGCCTCACTGACAATGGAGGAGGCTGAAGATAGAAAGATCAGATTTGGAATGGGAGGGGGAGTTAAAGATTTTCGCCACCTCCAACGGGATCCCACTACTGGCCACATCTTCCCATCCCCACCCCTTTCTGGTCTCCGCAGAGACCATTCCCTCCGCAACTCCTTGGTCAACTTGTCCCTTCGCTCCCAAACCACCCCCTCTCCAGATACTTTCCCCTGCAACTGCAGGAGATGCAACACATGTCCCTTTACCTCCCCCCTCGACTCCATCCAAGGAACCTGACAGTCTTTTCAGGTGAGGCAGAGGTTCATTTGCTCCTGCTCCAACCAAATCTACTGGATCCACTGTTCCAGGTGTCAACTCCTGTACATCGGCAAGACCAAGCGCAGGCCCGGAGATAGTTTCACTGAACACCTCCAATCAGTCAGCCTTAACCTACCTGATCTCCCGGTTGCTCAGGACTTTAACGCCCCCTCCCATTCCCAATCTGATCTTTCTGTCCTGGACCTCCTCCATTGTCAGAGTGAGGCCCAGCACAAATTGGAGGAACAGCACCTCACATTTCGCTTGGGAAGCTTACAGCCCAGAGGTATGAACATTGACTTCTCTAACTTCAAATAGCCCTGGCTTTCCCTCTCTCTCCATCCCCGCCCCCTTCCCAGTTCTCCCACCAGTCTTACTGTCTCTAACTACTCCGACGTGGGGGGAGTTTTGATCATCGCGAGGGCTTGGACATGGGACCATCAGCAGTGGCGAATGCGGAGGGTTCCACAGCCCCGACCAAGGGTGAACAAAGAGGAAGATGATTGAACTTTATTACCTTCCATCACAGTGAGGAATGTGGAAACCGCTGTGGTGGATGTTTATGTTAAATTTTACTTTATGTGGCTGTGTGTCTTGTTGCTTTTCACTTAGTCTGGCTGTATGGCAACTCAAATTTCACTGAACCTTAATTGGTGCATGTGACATTAAATTGAATCTCGAATCTTGAATCTACATTCTATCTCTCTCCCGCCCACGCCCGACAGCAGTCTGAAGAGTCTCGACCCGAAACGTCACCCATTTCTTCCCTCCAGAGATGCTGCCTGTCCCGCTGAGTTACTCCAGCATTTTGTGTCTATCTTCGATTTAAACCAGCATCTGCAGTTCTTTCCTGGTACAAAAGGGTCCTGACCTGAGATATTGCAGAGTGATGGAGGACAGATGTTTCATCACAAATATTTCAGTCGGGTAGATACCAATGTCTACCAGCTGAAGACTACAGCAAAAGAAGATAAAACAAGAGCATAACCATTCAGGGGTAAATGAATAAATGATCTAACCGAACGGCTGAACATTGTTGAGAGACCGAGTGGTCTTCTCCCTTTCTTTAGGTTCCCCGACTGAACTTGACAGAGGTCACTGGCCCCACCCGCCACTGTGAAATACTAATGTCAAAACTTCATCATCTCAACTTGTTGGTCTCCTGGGACCAGTGAGATGCCCGTCAGGGAATGTTGCCGACTGGCTCATTCCAGACTGCAGGAGTACCTGCCGAGGGATACACAGACATCCGGTGCAGCCAACACCAAGGCTCTGTGGGGTTGGACCGCCATCTATGGTCCTTCTGCTGCTGACCATTGAAGGGCAGAGTCTGGTGGGGACACCCCTTAAACAAGGGGAGGGTTATCACCCATGAGTGGCATGGGTGTGTTGTTTAAAGAGAGATGCTAACACTACTGAGTATGACACAGTCTGAAGAAGGGTTCTGACCCGAAACATCACCTGTTCCTTTTCTCCTGAGATGCTGCCTGACCCGCTGGTTTGCTCCAGCACTTTGTGTTTATCTTGAGAATGACATTATAGAATGTATTGACAGTGAGAATATGTGAAGAGTTTTTGCACAGTTCTTGTTTTGTATATATTTTTTATTCGAGTCATAGAGTGGAAACAGGCCCTTTGGCCCAACTTACCCACATTGGCCAACAAATCCCAGTTACAACAGGTCCCACCTGCCAGCATTAGCTCCATGTCCCTCCAAATTATTCTGAATAATGTTTAATTTTGAAAAAATATATATTTCATTAGATGCCTCAGCAACACTTGTAGCTAGAAGATCAGGGATGATCAAAGAGCTTTATCCTTTTTGCCTGCAATCAGAAATTCCCTTCTTATTTTGTGTTGTGGGAAAAGTAAATACAGAGTTATTTGGTTGCAAATTCTCAGCTGTCTGCCAGTTTGTGGAGACCAAAGCCCTTCGGGCTTTTACAATTTTGTACTCTATGTTCCTTTTCTGAAATGGTTGGCATCCACTGGAAAAAATAAAATCAGTGGGATTTTCTGCTGTAAGAGAAACCAGGGTCAATTCAAAAGGGCAATATCAATTTACCAGACGAATCTCAGCAGTCTGTTCAATAAGACCCATTGACTTGACTTAACCAGATCATAGCATCCAAAAACTCTTCATGAGAGATAAACCATGACAGTCCAGTTATTCCAGGCTGATGACTTCACAGATTGCTAAAATCTGCGAGGAAAAATCAAAGCTCACAATTTTCACCAGGCAATTTCGTTGCTGGATTGGATTCTTATTTAAGGGGTTTGGACAACGTTACAATTCTTGGTACTTCAATAATTTTCAGTACCTTAAATAAAATATAGATGGCAGAATCACATTAAGGTTCGAAAGGACATTTGGCTGCAAGTGAAAGGAACCTTTGCACATGTGTTCACTTACCACTGCGTTTGATCATGATTCCAAGATTTTTTTTTCCCAGTTGTTTCCAACATTTAAAAGACATTTGGACAGGTGCATGGACAAGAAATGTTTAGAGAGATATGGGCCAAACGCAGGCAGGTGGGACTAGTATAGATAATACACAATAGACAATAGGTGCAGGAGTAGGCCATTCAGCCCTTCGAGCCAGCACCGCCATTCAATGCGATCATGGCTGATCACTCTCAATCAGTACCCCGTTCCTGCCTTCTCCCCATACCCCCTCACTCCGCTATCCTTAAGAGCTCTATCCAGCTCTCTCTTGAAAGCATCCAACGAACTGGCCTCCACTGCCTTCTGAGGCAGAGAATTCCACACCTTCACCACTCTCTGACTGAAAAAGTTCTTCTTCATCTCCGTTCTAAATGGCCGACCCCTTATTCTTAAACTGTGGCCCCTTGTTCTGGACTCCCCCAACATTGGGAACATGTTTCCTGCCTCTAATGTGTCCAATCCCCTAATTATCTTATATGTTTCAATAAGATCCCCCCTCATCCTTCTAAATTCCAGTGTATACAAGATGGAGGAACCTTGGTCGGCATGGGCAAGTTAGGCCAAAGGGCCTGTTTCCATGCTGTTTGACTCTATGATTTGTCCTCTTTGGAAGCACACCACATTTGTTGAGGATTTCCTTGGTAGTTTAGAGATGGTTTAGGATCATAGATGGAAACAGGTCCATTGGTCAAATGAGTCGACACCAACCATTGATCACCTATTCACTTTAGTTCTATGTTATTCCACTTTCTCATCCACTCCCTACACATAAGGGGCAATTTACCGAGGGAAATTAACCTACAAACCCATACATGTTTGGGATGTGGAAGGAAACCGGAGCGCTAAGAAAGTCCACGCGGTCACAGGGAGTACGTGCAAACTCCACACAGACAGCACCTGAGGTCAGAATCTGGCGCTGCGAGAAAGCAGTTCTGCCACTGTGCTGTCCTAAAATGTGCCTTTTACAAACTCAAATTTATTCACCACCCAACCCCTCCCACCCTGAATCATCACTACCTATATCCATTGGCTGAATGTCAGTAATCTGTTTCATTCTGCTGCCTTGAAGCTTTGAGTTGGGGGGTGAATAAAAGTACAGGGCCAAACATGTCACTCAACCAAAAGCATACACAGGAGATCAAAATGGAGGACGCGCAAGAAAAAAAATCTCCTCAGTGAACAAGTCACATTAATGAATTGGACCTCAGACTGTATTGAAAAAGTGAACATTGAATCTACAAGAAATTCTCAACCTGTGTTATTATGGCAGAACCTTGTCTGTGAAGGAATGAGCATTAAAGGACTGGGCGGGCATAGTTTTTCTTTCTAATGTTTTACTTCACATGAAGTTGCAGTATTAGTTTAGTTTAGAGATACAGCGCGGAAACAGGCTTTGGCCAACTGAGTCCATGCCGACCAGCGATCCTGGCACACTAACACTGTCCGACAATTTACTAGGGACAATTTACGATTAAACCAAGCCAATTAACCCACAAAACTGTACATCTCTGGGGTGTGGGAGGAAACCGGAACTCCCGGAGAAAACTCACGCAGGTCACGGGGAGAACATACAAACTCCGCAGAAACAGCACCCGTAGTCAGGATCGAACCCGGATCTCTGGCGCTGAAAGGCAGCAACTACCGCTGTACTATCGTAGGTTAACTGGCCTCTGTAAATCTACCGTGGGTTTTTACAACGCAATAATTAGAAATAGTCCTTTGATATGTTTAGATACCGTGGGAAGGCAGAGCCACTTGTCCAGCCACCTACAGGAGGACTTGGATGCAACAAATCTGAGAACTATAAACAGAAAATTCCAAGGCATCATCAGACAAGAGAGAAATGTTATAAACTTTTAAAATCAGAATTGGACTTGAATTTTTAATCTGATTGAAAAGTTCTGATATTTTGACAATTAGAATAAAGGGATTAATTCACTGAAGGTCAAACGCATTGCAATAAGCTTAGCAAAACCAGAGGCAATTTCAATGCTGATACTTTAAATTTCATGTTCTCTCACGGACGCCTGCTTTACATATTTATGAGGCAACAAGTGGACCTCATCAGAAGGTGGCATAATTAATGAGGCCGGGAGATAGCAGAGGCGGGGGGGAGTGCTGAACATTGAAAACACGACACATCGGAGAATGAAAAGATAACACACAATCCTGATTTAAAGCCAACGGCATGGCAATTGCCAGCTTGCCACCTTTAGCAAACGATTTTGGAATTTATTAGGAGTGAAATCATTCAAGAGCAACAAGGGAGGGTCACATTAATAATCCTTAAAACAGTTGGAGATGCATTGAACAAATCCATTACAATAGATGAGGGTGGCACGTTGGCACAGCAGTAGAGTTGCTGCCTTGCAACGCCAGAGAGCCGGGTTTGATCCTGACTACAGGTGCTGTCTGTAGGGAGTTTGCATGTTCTCACCAGAACCGTGTGGGTTTTCCCAGGGTATTCCGGTTTCCACAAATACTCCAAAGACGTACAGGTTTGTAGATTAATCGGCTAGGGTAAAGATTGTAAATTATCCCTAGTGTGTAGCATAGTGCTAGTGTACGGGGATCGCTGGTCAGCGCAGACTCAGTGGGCCGAAAGGCCTGTTTCCGCACTGTATTGCTAAACTAAACTAATTGCTGGTGGATTTGAATAAGGAGTTAAATGAGTTAAGAGTTTTTCTTTGCCCCTTCACTTTGGAAAAAAATTATAAATTCTTGATTCTTAGAATAAACCTAACGCTGCTAATGAAATTTTCAGTTGTTTGGATAATAGAACTCGACAGGCATCGAGACTAAAATCCTGTTGCTACATTAGAGCTGGCCAACAGAAAACACAGGTGGCATTATCAGTGTGACAATCCATCTGACTCTAATTAGGCCATTATAATCAATGCAGTCCTCAAAGGACTCAATTTTTATATTCGAGCTCATTGTTTATTAAACACATCAGCAAATAGTACTGCATGTAATTTTTTTAAAAGTCATAAATCTGCTTATGCTTTAAATCATACAGCAAAGATGTTTTCATGGGATTGCCATACAACTTTCAGGTGCAGGTTTGTAGGTTAATTGGCTTCTGTACATTATAAATTGCCCCTGGTGCGTAGTATAGTGTTAGTGTACGGGGATGATCGCTGGTCGGTGCGGAGTCAGTGGGCCAAAGGGTCTGTTTCCGCGCAGTATCTCTAAATTCTACTGTATCTGCTGTTCCAGGTTTGGACTCCTATATATCGACGAGACCAAGCACAGGCTGAACACCTCCGCTCAGTCCAGCTAAACCTACCTGATCTCCCGGGTTCATATCATATCATATCATATATACACAGCCGGAAACAGGCCTTTTCGGCCCTCCAAGTCCGTGCCGCCCAGTGATCCCCGCACATTAACACTATCCTACACCCACTAGGGACAATTTTTACATTTACCCAGCCAATTAACCTACATACCTGTACGTCTTTGGAGTGTGGGAGGAAACCGAAGATCTCGGAGAAAACCCACGCAGGTCACGGGGAGAACGTACAAACTCCTTACAGTGCAGCACCCGTAGTCAGGATCGAACCTGTCTCCGGCGCTGCATTCGCTGTAAAGCAGCAACTCTACCGCTGCGCTACCGTGCCGCCCTTGCTAAACACTAACTCCCCCTCCCATTCCCACACTGACCGTTCTGTCCTGGGCCTCCTCCATTGTCAGAGCGGGGCCCAGCGCAAATTGGGGGAACAGCACCTATTTCACTTGGGCAGCTTACACCCCAGCGGTATGAACATTGACTTCTCTAACTTCAAGAAACCCTTGCTTGCCCTCTCACTCCAACCCTCCTCGTTCCCAGTTTTCCAACCAGTCTTCACGTCTCTGACTGCATTTGATCTGTTTGCTTTGATGTTACCTTCTCACATCTAACAATGATCTATTCTACATTTTCTTTGATCTCCATCCCCTTTGTCATGTTTTCACACTTCCTTATCTATGCATTTCCTTCTCTTCTGATGTCAGTCTGAAGAAGGGTCTCGACCTGAAGCGTCACCCATTCCTTCTCTCCAAAGATGCTGCCTGTCCTGCTGTGTAGGAAAATAACTGCAGATGCTGGTCCAAATCGAAGGTATCACAAAATGCTGGAGTAACTCAGACTGCTAACAATCTCTGGAGAGAAGGAATGGGTGACGCTTCAGGTCGAGACCCTTCTTCAGACTGACATCAGGAGAGAAGTAGATGCATAGATAAGGAAGTGTGAAAACATGACAAAGGGGATGGAGATCAAAGAAAATGTTGAATAGATCATTGTTATCAGTCTGAAGAAGGGTCTCGACCCGAAACGTCACCTATTCCTTCTCTCCAGAGATGCTGCCTGACCCGCTGAGTTACTCCAGCATTTTGTGATACCTTTGGCCTGTCCTGCTGAGTTACTCCAGCATTTTGTGTCTATCTCTAAAGGTCTAAAGTAGCCTTTGTGAGGCTTGAGCTGTGTGGCATTCCAGGTTGCTAAGTGGAACAAAGTGCTTGATGTGTTTTTATTTAAAAAAGCTATTTTTAAGAACCTATTTACCACTCAATCTCCATCCTCAAAATTTGCCGGTTTCAAGGTTGTATTAACAACAAAAATCCCCCGTGATGCATGGACAAATTATAGCTTGTTGATGGAGTTCACCTTCACAGGAAACATTAAACCATCTCTTTGTTCATTTGTGCACCATTTTCAAGATTAGCACAGTCATTTCCACACGGAGTGTAGTAGGTGGATTCTTAGAGTTAAGCCAAGGATAAAACCATGCAGGGAAGCAGCAGGGAAAAGAGAAAACAGCAGAACCATTTGCATGGAGCAGTAGATTCAGCAGAGTCCTTAAATTAATGTATAGTCACAGGTTTTTATTGGTTCTGCTGCAGTAAATGTCAGGGACATTATGATGGCTGGATGCAGCTCACAATCCAACAAGCATTATTACTCAAAGCAGAAACAATATGCAATATATCCTTCCAATAAGAACAGTTTGGTAACCAAGGGTTGAAAGGTTTTATTTTCACAGCCGGACGGGCACGATTTGATTCCCTCAACACTTGGGCTGGTTGTTTCATTCATTTTACTTTGTATGAAAGAGAAAAGAAAAGAAAGAGAAGGGAGATGGCAGAGAGATAGAGGGGGAGAGATAGGGAGGAGGGGGAGAGACATAGTGGGGGGGGGGGGGGGTGGAGGGGTGGGGGGGGGGAGAAGAGAGATAAAGAGGGGGAGAGACAGGGAGGGGGAGAGACAGGGAGGGGGAGAGACAGGGAGGGGGAGAGACAGGGAGGGGGAGAGACAGGGAGGGGGAGAGACAGGGAGGGGGAGAGACAGGGAGGGGGAGAGACAGGGAGGGGGAGAGACAGGGAGGGGGAGAGACAGGGAGGGGGAGAGACAGGGAGGGGGAGAGACAGGGAGGGGGGAGAGACAGGAGGGGGGAGAGACAGGGAGGGGGAAAGACAGGGAGGGGGGAGAGACAGGGAGGGGGAAAGACAGGGAGGGGGAGAGACAGGCAGGGGAGAGAAAGGCAGGGGAGAGAAAGGCAGGGGAGAGAAAGGGAGATGAGGTGTAGTCCTTGAGTTTATATTTGAGCAACCTTGGAGGTTGATAGTGGATATCAGAGTGGGAGAGCATTAAAGTTTCACGAGACCAAAGCATCCTGATTCCTGTTGTCCAGTTTTTGTTTAAGGCTGGGAGTTTGACATTGGACATGTTGGGACTTTGGGTAGAATATGGAAAGATCAGTGGGCAGTGATGATGAGGATTGGGTATAAAAATAAGTCTTGGGGTCAGGAAGAGCCTTGGATCATAGGTGGACAGAACAGGCAAGGTTGGACAGGTTATTGGGGAAGACATTGTGTGTTGGATGCATGTGGGGTGCAGGCTGGTGTGCAGTTAAACAATAAACATGGGAGTTCCCTGGCACATGTTCCAATCCAGAGGTGCGGTATGAAGCCCACCTCATTCCAAGATGGCCAAGTATTGTAAAAGTCTTTTGTACATGGGAGACCATGTCTTATGACACAAAATGCTGGAGTGGCTCAGCGGGTCTGGCAGCATCTCTAGAGAACATGGGTCTCTCTTTGGTAAACCAGCATTTGCAGTTCCTTGTCACATCCTGTGAATTTGTTTGAGTTTTTTGAAGAGGTAATCAAACAGGTTGACAAGGGCAAGGCCATAGACACTGTCTATATGGACTGATGCAAGGCCTTTGATAAGGTTCCACAGGGTAGGTTGCTGTGGAAGGTCAGATCGCATGGGGATCAGGTGAAGCTGGCCAACTGAATATAGAAGGTAGACACAAAATGCTGGTGTAACTTTGTGGGTCTCTGGAGTGTATGTAGGAAGGAACCCCAGATGCTGGTTTACACCAAAGATCGACACAAAACGCTGGAGTAACTCAGCAGGTCAGGCACACAGAAGAATTAACTTCATGGAAGGAAGCAGAGGGTAGTAAGGGAGGGTGTATTTTAGACTGAAGGCCTTTGATGAGTCAAGTCAAGTCAAGTCAATTTTATTTGTACAGCACATTTAAAAACAACCCACGTTGACCAAAGTGCTGTACATCAGTTCAGGTACTAAGAAACGAACATACAATGGCACACACACATAACAGCACATACATAAACAATTCACAGCGCCCCCTCAGAGGGACCCAAACGCTAAGTGGTGTGTCTCAGTGAGGGGCACTGGGCCCATTGCTGTTTGGTTTATACCGACGATTTGGATGAGATGTAGAAGGCATGATTATCAAGATTGTAGGTGACAGTAAAGTGGGGGAAATCGGAGTTGGCAACACCCTATCAACCTCTGCACAAATACCTAAACTAATCTGCACATCACACTTAAAGGACGGCATCAGCCAGTTTAATAAAATCTGTGTCTTCACACATATATATATATATATATATATATATATATATGCCATTACTGCACTCCCCCCCCCCAACAGGTGAGAGCAGTTCACCACAGGCAGTGGTGCAAGAAATCATGTTTATTCTTAGCATCTTATTCTACCTGCACATCTGTGCTAAAACTGTTGCTTCGCTTATTCATCATCAGCATGCCTTCACCGTTGCATCAGAACAAATTTGAAAAGCCAGCCAGGTCCTTCACTGGAAACAAGGAACTCCAGAGGGTGGTTTACACACAAGGACACAAAGTGCTGCAGACCGGGTCTGGCAACATCTCTGGAGAACATGGACAGGTGACATTTCGGGATGGGACTCTACTTCAGACAAACTGTAGGGGGGGGGGGGGGAGAAGAGGCTGGAAGAGAGTAGAGGAAAGAGAAAGTGTGGTAGGTTGTCCTTTGCTACTTGTACGAAAGCAGCATGATGCCTCAGCAGTGGAGTGACTGCCTTACAGCACCAGAGACCTGGGTTCAATCCTGACCACAGGTGCTGTCTGTACGGAGTTCGTACGTTCTCCTCGTGACCTGCATTGGTTTTCTTTGACATTGACTTGGTGTAAATGTAAATTGTGTGTGTAGGATAGTGTTAATGTGTGGGGATCCCTGGTCAGTGCGGACTCGGTGGGCCGAAGGGCCTGTTTCCGTGCTGTATCTCTAAACTAAAATAAACGCTAAAGGGCACGACCAATTTCTACTGCCAATGTCCAGTGCTGACACACCCTGTTTGCCATCTACATATGAAGGCACCAAGACCCTCTCAAGAGCAATCATAAAATCAATGTTCAGTTTGGAGACAACTCCCAAGGCACCAGCTTGTGTGATCAACTGACCAATAACTCAAAATAGATTTGTGAATGCTTTCTGGCATGATTGGAGATGTCATCAACTCATTCATGTGAGGATTTCTTATTATTCCTGATTTAAGTGAATGGGCAGAGAAATTGGATTAAGTTCCCAAGTAAATTAGATGTGTGCGTTTGCTCAATAACTAATATTTTTATGCCTCTTGCTAGTGGCTGCAGGCAAAATGACTCCTTATATGTGACGCAGAGAGAAGTATCAAATTAAACTATTCCAATTTATGCTTACTGAGATGATCATGAAAATGCTGTTTGGGCACCTTTGAAGGAGATTGAAGCCACGGCCATCACGCTCATCTATTGCTGGAGGACATGTTCGTAGCGCTAATCCTACTCAGCAAAAGCCGCCAGAACCAATGTCACAGCATGGATCTCTGAAAAGGAATGTACAGTTGCTCTCCGACTTAGGTAAGGGTCACATCTTGCAGACCCTTGCGTAAGTCAGATGTTACGCAAGTCAGAAATGCAAATGCTACCTCGCTCTACAAATTGCAGGGAAAGGGCTCCATACGATTGCTGCTTCCTACCAGGGTTATGGATCATAGGTGTACCTTCGATTTATTCACAAAATGCTGGAGTAACTCAGCAGGTCAGGCAGCATCTCGGGAGAGAAGGAATGGGTGACGTTTCGGGTCGAGACCCTTCTTCAGACTGAAGAAGGGTCTCGACCTGAAACGTCACCCATTCCTTCTCTCCCGAGATGCTGCCTGACCTGCTGAGTTACTCCAGCATTTTGTGAATAGAGGTAGAGGTGCTATCTTACAGCGCCAGAGACCCGGGTTCGATCCTGACTACGGGTGATGTCTTTATGGAGTTCGTACGTTCTCCCTGTGACCGCGTGGGTTTTCCCCGGGTGCTCCGGATTCCTCCCACATTCCAAAGACTTACAGGTTAATTGACTTCAGTAAAGATTATAAATTAACCCTAGCGCGCGTAGGATAGTGCTAGTGTACGGGGTGTTCGCTGGTCGGCACGGGCACCTAGGGCCGAAGGGCCCGTTTCCACGCTGTATCTCTAAACTAAACTAATAACCAAAAACAATTTTAGTTCCCCCTCCCATGACTGACATTCCCTAAACCATTAGTTTTTAATAATTTGCATTATTATTTCAGGAATAACCAACCACATTTTATCTGACATCTCAAGTTGTTACCAAACACCAACTGCATCCTCATGCATGATAAAGGGCAATTGTTTTTGAAAATTAAGCTTCAATTCAATAGCAAAAGTGCAAACTATTTTGTTTCTGAGAAAGACTGCATCCACTTAGAAAACAGAGTTGAGGTAAAGTGCCAATAAAATGTGCCTCCTATTGTACTCTGGACGGTACCTTGTAATGAAGCACAATCTAACCTGAACATCAGAACAAAAATAATGAACTGAAAATACAATGGGGAAGGTGTACCAAGAGCATTAGATCATTGTAATAAAACAACTTTAAAGCCAAACAATTTATACATTGATGTGTTCAAGGCAAATGAAAATCTAACAATATTTTGAGAAAAACATAACTAACTAATTTTATATTTATGTTGCTCTTTTGTTAAGCAAGGTAAAGCAACATAATTTCAGGAATGCAGTATGTAGGTTAATTGACTGGGTAAATGTAAAAATTGTCCCTAGTGTGTGTAGGATAGTGTTAATGTGCGGGGATCGCTGGGCGGCGCGGACTTGGTGGGCCGAAAAGGCCTGTTTCCGCGCTGTATCTGAAATATAATAAATATGAAAAATGTATCCCTATATTTGCCACTACTTTGAGCATTGAACTCTCCCTGAACAGGCATCTTTTGGTCAATTAGGGAGCCATTGATTCCAGTTTCGAATAGTGAACGGGAAGGCAGAGTTTCCTGCTATTCAGAGAGAAGATTGGCGGCACTGAGTACTGGAGTAATTCAGCAGGTCAGGCAGCATTCCTGGGAAAAAGGATGGGTGACGTTGTGGGTCGGGACCCTTCTTCAGAAAAAATAATCCATGAGAACTACCCTGGCAGACCCATTGTTTCTGCCTGCTCCTGCCCCACTGAGCAAAAAGTGTCTGAAGAAGGGGTGAGACCTGAAACGTCACCCATCCTTTTTCTCCAAGGATGCTGCCTGACTTGCTGAGTTACTCCAGCAGTTTGTGTCGGTCTTTCCCATAACGTGGGAATTGCCTCGACACAGATTTGACGACAAAGGCAGTTCAATGTCTCTTGCTTTAGAGAAAACTGACGCGAGTCAAAGATGTCCCTACAACTGAAAGCTGGCTTGACAACTACCAACTTTTGCTGTGGCACACACTTGTCAAGCTTCATTCCGAGGGGAAAGAAGATTACTGATCAACGCCTCAACAAAGATGGAAGCTTTCAACAACAGAAAACCAAGAATGAAAGATTAAAGCATTACCAGAAGAAAAAGTCTGTACCAAATATCCCAAAGATTATGATAGTCCCTGCACCAACTACCTCCAGGGATGGGGAAGGGCGCTCAGAGACAAATGTTCATCTAGTGTCACGATGTACAGGGGAAAGCTGAACAGAAAACTGATCAATGAATGAATGAAAACTTTATTGTCACACGTGAGAAGTCACAGTGAAATTCTTTGCTTCCATACCTTGCCAATGTATGCAATAGTCGCCCATGAAGGGCGCTTAGAAAGGGCGCAAACAGGCACCTGGTGGGTGGTTATGTAATGAACATTCACAGAGGTGACCCTAATTATGGTGACCAATGGGCTGAATGCAATTCTGGTTTTTAGCATGAAACAGATGGGATAACTTTGTTGATCAGATTTTTTTCCCCGGGGAATCAGACTCCTGTGACGATTCCTGAGAATTAGGCCACTCCTCGGCACTGAGATTGACAGGATCTGGGACTGCCAGTCCACGGGGGTTCCCAGCAGGGGTTTTGTGGAGAGAGAGAGGAGAGTGAACATGTGTGCTGGCAGCTTGCAGTGTTAATAAAACGTCCCGCCTGGACTAACCTGGCGTCTAGCCTTATCTCGAGCTGAACCGATCTCTCCCACTACATTGGTGACCCCACCACACTTCCATGTTAAAGGATTGAGCGAAAGGCTTTACTAATTATGATGATAAATACAGCAAACACTTAATACAAGGAAATATTATTCTGCAACTGACCCATAATAATGAAGAACCAGGCTATACATCACAGCGAACTTAATACCTCTGTGAAACAAAAGATCTTTGGGGACGTAAGCCAAAGACAGGGCAAGCAAGTGTTATATTTTGTCCTTGCAGGATACACATAACTGAAAGGTTGTATATCGAATGGGAGTTCTCTATTTCTTTCTTGGAAATACCTTGAAACGTTACCCATTGAAATTCCTTGCTGCAATCAAAATAACAGGGATTTGGTGTGTATTTATCTGGAACCAGACTTTAAAAATCAACTATTAAAAAAATCCAAGAAATCCTAATGATAATTATTACAGCAGGCTTCTCAGGTGGATATGAAAACGAAGCTATATGAAAGGATATAATTTGGGCAACAAATAGAGCCAAATGAATCTCTAATTTGAACAGACAGCACACAATTTACGTTAGAGGGGTTGAATGCAATATATGCAGAAGATGGCTATAATCTTGTTTTGTTTATCAATGCTTTGGAAACTATCACTTAAGATGAAATAACTATATATATAGATCAGTGTCACTTACAATGCCTCTCGGAGAGCACTTCAGCCCGCCAGCTTGAAAATAATAATATCACAATAGACAATAGGTGCAGGAGTAGGCCATTCGGCCCTTCGAGCCAGCACCACCATTCAATGTGATCATGGCTGATCATTCTCAATCACTATCCCCTTCCTGCCTTCTCCACATACTCCCTGACTCCGCTATCCTTAAGAGCTTTATCAAGCTCTCTCTTGAATGCATTCAGAGAATTGGCCTCCACTGCCTTCTGAGGCAGAAAATTCCACAGATTTACAACTCTGACTGAAAAAGTTTTTCCTCATCTCCGTTCTAAATGGCCTACCCCTTAATCTTAAACTGTGGCCCCTGGTTCTGGACTCCTCCAACATTGGGAACATGTTTCCTGCCTCTAACGTGTCCAACCCCTTGATAATCATATATGTTTCGATAAGATCCCCTCTCATCATTCTAAATTCTAGTGTATACAAGCCTAGCGGCTCCAGTATTTCAACATAGGACAGTCCCGCCATTCCTGGAATTAACCTAGTAAACCTACGCTGCATGCCCTCAATAGCAAGAATATCCTTCCTCAAATTTGGAGACCAAAACTGTACACAGTACTCCAGGTGTGGTCTCACTAGGGCCCTGTACAACTGCAGAAGGACCTCTTTGCTCCTATACTCAACTCCTCTTGTTATGAAGGCCAACAATCCATTGGCTTTCTTCACTGCCTGCTGTACCTGCATGCTTCCTTTCAGTGACTGATGCACTAGGACACCCAGATCTCGTTGTACATCCCCTTTTCCTAACGACACCATTCAGATAATACTCTGCCTTCCTATTCTTACCACCAAAGTGGATAACCCCACACTTATCCACATTAAACTGCATCTGCCATGCATCCGTCCACTCACACAACCTGTCCAAGTCACCCTGCAACCTCATAGCATCTTCCTCACAGTTCACACTACCACCCAGCTTTGTATCATCTGCAAATTTGCTAATGGTACTTTTAATCCCTTCATCCAAGTCATTAATGTACATTGTAAATAGCTGCGGTCCCAGCACCGAGCCTTGCGGTACCCCACTGGTCACTGCCTGCCATTCTGAAAGGGACCCATTTATCCCCACTCTTTGCTTTCTGTCTGCCAACCAATTTTCTATCCATGTCAGCACCCAACCCCCAATACCATGTGCTCTAATTTTGCCCACTAATCTCCTATGTGGGACCTTGTCGAAGGCCTTCTGAAAGTCGAGGTACACCACATCCACCGGCTCTCCCGTCAATTTTCCTAGTAACATCCTCAGAAAATTCCAGAAGATTAGTCAAGCATGATTTCCCCTTTGTAAATCCATGCTGACTCGGAACGATCCTGTTACTGCTATCCAAATGCTCCGCAATTTCATCTTTTATAATTGACTCCAGCATCTTCCCCACCACTGATGTCAGACTAACTGGTCTATAATTTCCTGTTTTCTCTCTCCCTCATTTCTTAAAAAGTGGGATAACATTAGCTACCCTCCAATTCACAGGAACTTATCCTGAATCTATAGAACATTGGAAAATGATCACCAATGCGTCCACAATTTCTAGAGCCACCTCCTTAAGTACCCTGGGATGCAGACCATCAGGCCCTGGGGATTTATCAGCCTTCAGTCCCATCAGTCTACCCAACACCATTTCCTGCCTAATGTGAATCTTCTTCAGTTCCTCCGTCACCCTAGGATCTCTGGCCACTCGAACATCTGGGAGATTGTTTGTATCTTCCTTAGTGAAGACAGATCCAAAGTACCAGTTCAACTCGTCTGCCATTTCCTTGTTCCCCATAATAAATTCCCCTGCTTCTGTCTTCAAGGGACCCACATTTGCCTTGACTATTTTTTTCCTCTTCACATACCTAAAAAAGCTTTTACTATCCTCCTTTATATTATTGGCTAGTTTACCCTTGTACCTCATCTTTTCTCCCCATATTGCCTTTTTAGTTATCTTCTGTTGCTCTTTAAAAGATTCCCAATCCTCTGGCTTCCCACTCTTCTTTGCTATGTTATACTTCTTCTCTTTTATTTTTATGCTGTCCTTGTCAGCCACGGGTGCCTCTTACTCCCCTTAGGATCTTTCCTCCTCTTTAGGATAAATTGATCCTGCAACTTCTGCATTGTTCCCAGGAATACCTGCCATTGCTGTTCCACCGTCTTCCCTGCTAGGGGCTCCTTCCAGTCAAATCTGGCCAGCTCCTGCCTCATGCCTCTGTAATCCCGTTTGTTATACTGTAATACACTTCCGATTTTCCCTTCTCCCTCTCAATTTGTAGAGTAAAACCTATCACATTATGATCACTGCCTCCTAATGGCTCTTTTACCCTGAGTCCCCTAATCAGATCAGGTTCATTACACCAACACTAAATCCAGAATTGCCTTCTCCTTGGTAGACTCCAGTACAAGCAGTTCTAAGAATCCATCTCGCCATCACTACACATTTTTATTTCAATTAAATTCATACAATGAATCTGAAATGAGCTGTGGTAATATCCTTTACTGTGCTGAGCCCAATTCATATCACCTACAGTCAAAACATTCTTTTATTATTGAGGCATAAATCAAACATACCTCTTCATTACACATCTAATCCACGGTTCAAACAGACTGCTCCTGCAGGAGGTGGAAATTGATTAATCTTCCAAAGGATATGAAATAGTTGATCTCTCATTCAAAAAGCTTCTGATGCGGTGTGGAAGAAACTGCACTGAAGGAAATAATTGGACTGGACTTGCACCCTGCAGGCTAAATGCATGAGACCATGCATCGGGCTCTTGCAAATGAATTTGTGAATGCTAAGTTTGAGATTTGGCTAGCATGTTATCTTTGATTTTTTTTTAAAGTCTTCCAGTGAATATTTATGGAATTCCTGGATCTGTAATGCTGAAAATGCTCTCCAGGCCAGGCAGCACCTGTGAAGACACATTGTTTCAGGCTACAGAGTTTTCATGGTATGTGGAGATATCAGTATGCATTCAAGAGAGAGCTAGATAGAGCCTCTTAAGGATAGCGGAGTCAGGGGGTATGGGGAGAAGGCAGGAACGGGGTACTGATTGAGAATAATCAGCCATGATCACATTGAATGGCGGTGCTGGCTCGAAGGGCCGAATGGCCTCTTCCTGCACCTATTGTCTATTGTCTACATCTTTAATTTCATTGAATAATCAGCCAAACACTAGCCATGATCAAATTAATGGAATGTATACTCAATGAATACCATGAAACATTGCATTGTTATTATTATTATTATTATTATTATTATTATTATTATTGCTAGCTTGAAAAATACTTAAAACATGTATGGGAGAATTTGCTATGTTGGATTTACACAAGTCAGGTTATCCATAATACAATATGTTGTACTCAAGAAGCCTTTTGCTTTTCACCTGGTCTGGTGTAATGTCAACCTGGAAAAGTGCCATTTACTGAAAGGTGCTAGACAAAGGTTTGATTGGTATCGGAAAACTTGTGCCTGGGAAATCATTACAAAAACCATCAATGTACAAAAATAAAACCACTTGTTTGGGAGCTCGGTAAGTTTGATAAAAGTGTTTATCATATGTAAAAGCCTACGAGGTTTGCAATTCGAATTCCAGCTTTAATTAGTGGTAACACCACCCTTAACTCAGCTAAGATCAGTGTATGATCAGATAAAACTGATACGCAATGTCGTACCAAGGGAATGCTTCATTATTGGAGCTGTCTACTTACAGATGAAATATTTTGATCCAAGACCTTTTCTATTATTTCAGTGGCAAATGATGAATCCACTTGAGAGACAAAGGAGCCCAACTAGTACACCACTACTAGCACATGACTACTTTTGATTTTTTAATAATTGAGATGCCGGGTGGGAACAGACCTTGCTGCCCACTGAGTCCGCGCCGATCAACGATTATCCGTACACTGGCTCTATCCTACACACTTGGGACAATTTACAGAGACCAATTAACTTACAAACCTGCACGGTTTTGGAAAGTGGGAGGAAACCGGAGCACCTGGAGAAAATCCACGCGGTCACAGGGAGAATGAACAAACTCCACACAGACAGCAACCATTGTCAGGATCAAACCCAGGTCTCTGGCACTGTAAGGCAACAACTTTACCGCTGCACCACCGTGCTGCCTACTGATACACTACGACTAGTACATCACTACTGCGCTCTTTCCAAAGTGTTAATGGGCATTTTCACAAATGTTGGCAAGGAATCTAATTGACCGTGAGCGCTATAGCACATGTAGTGCATCATATCTACCAAGCCAATTAACCTACAAACCTGTACGTCTTTTGAGTGCGGGAGGAAACCGGAGATCTCGGAGAAATCCCACGCAGGTCACGGGGAGAACGTACAAACTCCGTACAGACAGTATCCGTAGTCAGGATTGAACCCGGGTCTGTAAGGCAGTAGCTCTACCGCTGGCCCACTGTGTCGCCATAATATTATTTTAATTTTATTATGAAACAAAACAAGCAACATGAAAAGCTTTTGACTAGTGTAGCTGGGACATGTTGGCCGGTGTGGGCAAGTTGGGCCGAAGGGCCTGTTTCCACACTGTATCACTCTGACTCTCTATGGCTCTATAAGGCGAAGCTCCATTTAAGACAGTTATTCGAGTCACCACTTACTTAAGAAATCAAAGAATGTAGAAAATCAAAACTTGTCTGAACTAATCCAGTTTTATTACACATGGGAAGCGAGGTGAAATTAAACATTTCATGGTAATCTGCTTTTCATTTTACCCCCACCCTATCCCTACCTCACTGAAGAGAAAGATAATCGTTCTTACTGCTGGCTATTCCCTGAAGAATCATCAGTGATACTCTCTCATAATCAGGATCGAACCTGGGTCTGTAAGGCAATAGCTCTACTGCAGCGGCAGCATCCTGCTTTTAAAGTATTTTAATTTTATTATGAAGTCTTGTGCTACTCAGCTTGCTCCAGTGCTCTCCACAATATTTAACCTCTCCTTGGCCAAGTCCGTGGTCCCTGCATGCTTCAAAAGATCCATTATTGTGCCGGTGCCAAAGAATGCCTCTCCAGCGTGTTTAAATGACTACCGACCGGTGGCCCTCACCTCGGTTGTCATGAAATGCTTCGAGAGACTAATCAAGAACCACATCTGTGCCCTCCTTCCTCGCAACATGGACCCACTACAGTTCGCATACCGTCCGAACAGGTCCACGGATGATGCGGTCTCCCAGGTTCTGCACACCGCTCTCTCTCATCTGGACAGCCAGAAGGGGGGCTATGTGAGGATGCTGTTCATTGACTTCAGTTCATCTTTCAATACCATAGTCCCCACCAGACTGGCTGAGAAGCTGCTGGAACTGGGGCTTAACACTCCTCTGAGTGCCTGGGTCCTGGACTTTCTCACCACCAGGCCCCAAGTGGTCAGGATGGGGGAACACACATCTAGCCCCCTCATCCTGAACATAGGATCCCCCCAGGGTTGCGTCCTTAGCCCCCTACTGTACTCCCTGTACACACATGACTGTGTGGCCATGTTCAGCTCAAACTCCATCATCAAGTTTGCTGATGACACTGTGGTGGTGGGCCGGATCTCTGACAACGATGAGAACGCCTACCGGGAGGAGGTGGCTGATCTGGCACTCTGGTGTCAGGACAATAGCCTCCTCTTGAATGTCACAAAACTAAGGAGCTGATTGTGGACTTTAGAAGGGCTCAACGCCCAAGGACGTACACGCCACTGGAGATAAATGGGTCTATTGTGGATAGGGTGAGCAGCTTTAAATACCTGGGAGTCCACATCAAAGAGGATCTGACATGGGCAACACACATTGCCGCACTGGCGGGTAAGGCAAGGCAGCGCCTTTACCACCTCAGACAGCTGAGGAAATTCAGAGCGTCTCTGAGGATCCTTCAATGCTTCTACTCTGGGGCTGTAGAGAGCATCCTGTCCGGCAACATCACAGTCTGGTTTGGGAACAGCTCTGCCCAGGACAGGAAGGCCCTGCAGAGAGTAGTGCTTTCGGCAGAACGCACCATGGGAACTACACTCGTCCCCCTGCAGGACCTATACATCAGGAGGTGCAGATCGAGAGCAAGCAAGATTATGAGGGACCCCTGCCACCCCAGCAACGGACTGTTCCAGCTGCTATGGTCAGGCAAACGCCTCCGTTGTCACGCTGTGAAAACGGAGAGGATGAGACGGAGTTTCTTCCCACAGGCCATCATAACTGCAGGGACTAAATTTTCTTTTCTGTATTAATTTTAATTTATATGCTGTAACTGTAATTTTTTTTGCACAATCTGCAGGCATTGCCACTTTCATTTCACTGCACATCGTGTATGTGCATGTGACAAATAAACTTGACTTGACTTGAACAAGCAACACACAACATGCAAAACAAACCCTGGCAATAATAAACCTGTAGAAACACCTTCTGTGCAAGCTAGAATCAGCCTCACAATCCATGACCTGAGGCTTAATGACTGCCTGGGCTCGTTTTCCTTGCTGAAGGAAGCTCAAGCCCATGGGAAAGATTAGCTGGCTCTTCATTACTAAAGTCTCCAATTCAAGTGGCGGTCGGCAAACATTTCCACCATTATTATCTGAATGGTGTCAAGTTAGGAGGAGGGGGAGTTCAACGAGATCTGGGTGTCCTAGTGCATCAGTCAATGAAAGGAAGCATGCAGGTTCAGCAGGCAGTGAAGAAAGCCAATGGAATGTTGGCCTTCGTAACAAGAGGAGTTGAGTATAGGAGCAAAGAGGTCCTTCTACAGTTGTACCGGGCCCTGGTGAGACCGCACCTGGAGTACTGTGTGCAGTTTTGGTCTCCAAATTTGAGGAAGGATATTCTTGCTATGGAGGGCGTGCAGCGTAGGTTCATTAGGTTAATTCCCGGAATGGCGGGACTGTCGTATGTTGAAAGGCTGGAGCGATTGGGCTTGTATACACTGGAATTTAGAAGGATGAGGGGGGATCTTATTGAAACATATAAGATAATTAGGGGATTGGACACATTAGAGGCAGATAACATGTTCCCAATGTTGGGGGAGTCCAGAACAAGGGGCCACAGTTTGAGAATAAGGGGTAGGCCATTTAGAACGGAGATGAGGAAGAACTTTTTCAGTCAGAGGGTGGTGAAGGTGTGGAATTCTCTGCCTCAGAAGGCAGTGGAGGCCAGTTCGTTGGATGCTTTCAAGAGAGAGCTGGATAGAGCTCTTAAGGATAGCGGAGTGAGGGGGTATGGGGAGAAGGCAGGAACGGGGTACTGATTGAGAGTGATCAGCCATGATCGCATTGAATGGCGGTGCTGGCTCGAAGGGCTGAATGGCCTACTCCTGCACCTATTGTCTATTGTCTATTGTCTAAGGCGTAAACAACATTTTCATGCATGAAGCCCATTCTTCAGTCACCTCAGTTATTTTCATTTGATTTCAGAGCAAGAGGTCCTACTGATAGCACTCCACATTTTTGGCTAAATTTATTAACTCTATCTAGATTTAGAACTATTCTATGGTTATTTTACCCACGAGGCATGCAAGGCTTTTACACCAGAAACTGCCAGTGCCCCTTAGAGATCTGAACTAAAAAATAAATTAAATGAGAGAAAGCTTTCAGCGCTCATGACAGCAGCTACATGCTTTACAAAGCTCCTGTGTTTTATTAAAGACTCTGTTTGTTCTGAGCATTGTTTGTTCTAAGAATCTGTGGACCAAATAATGATTTGGAGCAGGCTAAACCGGTACGCGGTTGGCATTGATGGCACTGCCCTGAGCTGGTTCGCTTCGTACCTCAAAGATAGGAGTTTCGCCATCAACATAGGCAGTTATTCCTCTGCTCCAGCTAGCCTCTCCTGCGGAGTTCCACAAGGCTCCATCCTAGGCCCCATTCTCTTCTCTCTATACATGCTCCCCCTTGGCCAAATCATTCAAAGGCACGGCATTTCTTTCCACTGCTATGCCGATGACACTCGGCTTTACCTCCCCCTGAAACCCAACAACCAGTCAAATTTAAACAGCCTCATACACTGCCTTGAGGACATAAAATGTTGGATGGCACAGAACTTCCTCCAATTAAATGAGAGCAAGTCTGAGTTCATCCTATTCGGCCCCCCCGACTCCATCAAATCGATAATAGGCAGTCTTGGAAGTCTATCCTGCCTAGTCAAATCGCATGTCAAAAACCTCGGCATGGTATTTGACTCTGCATTAAAATTTGATAAGCAAGTCAACGCTGTGGTAAAAGCCAGCTTCTTCCAACTTCGAACCATAGCTAAAATCAAACCTTTCCTCCAATTTGACGACACAGAAAAAATCATTCACACTTTCATTTCCTCCCGCCTAGACTACTGCAACTCCCTATACACTGGGATCAGCCAATCTTCCCTGTCCCGCCTGCAACTGGTCCAAAACGCCGCAGCGAGACTCCTGACAGGTACCCGTAAAAGGGACCACATCACCCCGATTCTGGCCTCTCTCCACTGGCTCCCTGTACGGTACAGAATCAACTTCAAGCTCCTCCTATTCACGTATAAAGCCCTAAATGGACATTCCCCCCCCTACATCAAAAATCTTCTAACCCCCCTCTCTAACTCCAGGTCCCTCAGGTCGGCCGACTTGGGGCTACTCACTATCCCGCGGTCTAGGCTTAAGCTCAGGGGTGACCGCGCTTTTGCGGTTGCAGCTCCTAGACTGTGGAACAGCATCCCTCTCCCCATCAGAACTGCCCCCTCCATCGACTCCTTTAAGTCCAGGCTCAAAACCTATTTCTACTCCCTAGCGTTTGAGGCTCATTGAGGAGGCGCTGTGAACTGTTTGCGTGCTACTGTATGTTTCATTTTTTTCCTTAGTACCTAATCAGATGTACAGCACTTTGGTCAACGTGGGTTGTTTTTAAATGTGCTATACAAATAAAATTGACTTGACTTGACTAAAGAACGATGGTGGAGTGGAAACAGATATTTTCACGGGAAGCCCAAGTGAATGCGTTTCTGCCAAATTCAACAGCTCGACAGATTTCTAAAGTGTTTTCCACAAGTTTCTAGTCTGACAACCAAACAGTCGCAGGATTAGATATTGATCTTGTTGGAAAACAGCCAGAGGGCCAGATGAAAAATACTGGCAGTGTTCTGGGAAATAACACCATAAGACACAGGAGTAGAATTAGACCATACACCCATCGAGTCCGCTCCACGCATCGATCATGGCTGATCTATTTTTCCCTCTCAAACCCATTCTCCTGCCTTCGTCCCGTAACCTTTGATGCCTTTAATAATCAATCTCTGCTATAAAGATACCCACTGACTTGCCTAGCGCATCTGTCTTTGACAATGAATTCCACAGATTCACCCCCCACTCGCTAATGAAATTCCTGTTCACTGTCATTCTAAAGGGACGTCCTTTTGTCCTGAGTCTGTGCCTCTGGACCTAGATTTGTCCACCACTGGAAACAGCCTCTCAACATCCACACTAGTTTAGTTTAGTTTGTTGTCACTTTTACCGAGGTACAGTGGAATGTTTTTGTTGCGTGCTAGTCAGTCAGCAGAAAAGCAACATACGACTACAATCGAAGCATCCACAGTGTACAGATGATAAAGGGAATAATATTTAGTGCAAGATAAGGTCCAGTATTTCTCTTATTTATATTCCCTTATTATCAGGTCCTCATATTTCGCTTGGGCAGCTTACACCCCAGCAGTGTGAACATTGACTTCTCTAACTTCAAGTAACCCTTGCTTGCCCTCTCTCTCCATCACTCCTCCTTCCCAGTTTTCCAACCAGTCTTGCCGTCTCCGACTGCATTTGATCTGTTTGCTTTGTTCTTACCTTCTCTCAGATAACAAAGATTTATTCTACATTTTCCTTGATCTCCATTCCCTTTGCTCTGTTTTCACACCTTCACACTTCCTTATCCATGCATCTCCCTCTCTCTCCCCTAACATCACTCTGAAGAAGGGTCTCGACACAAAACATCACCCAGTCCTTCTTTCCAGAGATGCTGCCTGTCCCGCTGAGTTACTCCAGCATTTTGTGTCTATCTAAGGTCCAGTAAAGTCTGATTATAGATTGTCCAAGGATCTCCAATGGGGTAGATATTAGCTCAGAACCACTCTCCAGTTGTTGATAGAGTGCTTCAGTTGCTTGTTAACAGCTGGGAAGAAACTGTTCCCGAATCTGGAGGTGTGCGTTTTCACACTTCTATACCTCTTGCCTGATGGGAGAGGGGTGAAGAGGGAGTAACCGAGATGAGACTCGTCCTTGATTACACTGGTGGCCTAATCTATATAGGCCTTTCATTATTTGGCAGATTTCAATGAGATGGAATCTACCAAACAATTCCTTGTCTGGACATGAACAAATAAAAATGTGCACCAGATCTGGACAGGGAGGAAAATAAAAGATCTGTCCAGTGTGGAAATAGGGCAGATTGGTGTGATAGAGTACAACCAAGGAGCATTTATAAAGACAACACTACAACGACCTTGGGAAGTACACTCTCTCCCCACAGCAGTGAAATAAAGCCAGATGCCTGGGGCATTTGGTTCCCTGCCTTCTTATAACTGCCTGGATTCACAACACCCATATGTCAGTCTGCAGGAACAATAAAGAACATTTGAATTAAAATGGAAACGCTCAGATTCCTTAGATGATGTTTGTTGATTTAATGATTCAATGATACTTTATATTGTCACGTGTGTCTAGGTACAGTGAAATGCTTTGTTTTGCATACACCCCGGTAAAATCACATAGCAAACCTCACCTTGGCAGTACGCAAGTGTTGCCACGAGCCTGGCGCCGACAAAGTTACAAAAGGTCACTGAACATTCCTATCTGCTGCCAGCCGCCACACATGGCAGGAGTCACCCATCCATGTGAGTTGGTCTGCAGCCACTTAACATTGGCTTGGCAGGTAGCAGCGTTATTTTCCCAAGGTTCATTTCTGCAAGTACTGAGGCCGTTTGGTGGCAGCTAGCAGACTGGCATCCATTCTGATCTCTGGTTTGGTCTATGTGGGGTTGCACATATCTCCTATGATGTTGTGGGTTTCCTTCCAAAACCTTCAAGGTGAGGCAGGTTGGTAGTTTGATTATAGACAATAGGTGCAGGAGGAGGCCATTCGGCCCTTCGAGCCAGCACCGCCATTCAATGTGATCATGGCTGATCATTCTCAATCAGTACCCCGTTCTTGCCTTCCCCCCATACCCCCTGACTCCGCTATCCTTAAGAGCTCTATCTAGCTCTCTCTTGAATGCATTCAGAGAATTGGCCTCCACTGCCTTCTGAGGCAGAGAATTCCACAGATTCACAACTCTCTGACTGAAAAGGTTTTTCCTCATCTCAGTTCTAAATGGTCTACCCCTTATTCTTAAACTGTGGCCCCTTGTTCTGGACTCCCCCAACATTGGGAACATGTTTCCTGCCTCTAACGTGTCCAACCCCTTAATAATCTTATAAGTTTCGATAAGATCTCCTCTCATCCTCCTAAATTCCAGTGTATACAGGCCTAGTCGCTCCAGTCTTTCAACATTAGCCAAAGTAAATTGTCTCTCATGTTGGGGGGTGGTAGTAACTGGGATAATAATGATGGGAATGAAGGGATAATAAAAATGGGATCAGTGTAAATGGGTGTACCATGGACTCAGTGGGCCGAATGCCCTATTTCCATGCCCTACGACTATTATTAACTCCCCACCTACGTTAAAAGATTAAACTTACCTCATAGCTTTTATCTAAGCACCATAATGCACAGGTAGATTTATTGAACCTGTGTCCTGATTAGGCCATTACAATCTGGATGTCTGTGAATCAGGAGATGGTCAAAACCTCTCTCTGGCAGCAGATAAGGCAGCAAATGGGGATGTTCTGCCAAAATCAGAAGTCATTTTAACATTAGTGACACAGAAGTCTCAGGCTCAAATGAGAGAATTATACCATGACAGCCAAACTAAGAATAGGAGTATTTTGTTCTTCACCAGAATTAGACAATAGACAATAGGTGCAGGAGGAGGCCATTCGGCCCTTCGAGACAGCACCGCCATTCACCGTGATCATGGCTGATCATCCACAATCAGTACCCCGTTCCTGCCTTCTCCTCATATCCCTTGACTCCGCTATCATTAATAGCTCTATCTAACTCTCTCTTGAAAGCATCCAGGGAATTGGCCTCCACTGCCTTCTGAGGCAGAGAGTTGTAACAACTTCACAACCGTCTGAGTGAAAATGTTTTTCCTCGTCTCCGTTCTAATTAGATACGTGTTAAAACTTTATGAGAAAGGGAAATGAAGAGGATGAACAAAACTGAACCGGACTGCGGCCACGTTTGGTCAGAATTCCACCCACTGTGAGGAGAAACAGGAACCAAGTCCTGAGCCAAATATCTACAGGTATGGACGGGGACAAAATTAAGTAGAGAGTATGATAATAATTGGTAAGCGAAGACGAGAGGGGAAGAAGAGGACAGTGAGCTTGGTGACTGTGAGCTTCATAAAGCCGCTAGCGTGTTACTGCAGGAGTTGGAAGAGGTTGTTCTGTAGACAGCCGGTTCATTGGATCACCCGGATTCATCGCCAAATCAATAGGGCTTGGCTGACTGAACCTCAGCAACGGGCACTTCCCATGATGTCAAAACTGAGACAATGGGATAACCGAGTTTTCCCAACGTTGAATAGAAGTGGATGTTGTACCTCATTGCCGATGACTCATGGTCCAGGATCATTTGTTGACACACATGTTTCCAGCAACATAAAATAAGAGCTGACACTCGCTCAAAAGGCTGCCTGACCCGCAGAGTTGTGCTGTTTGACAGCACTGGGCCTCTACTCACTGGAGTTTAGAAGGTTGAGGGGGGACATCATTGAAACTTACAGAATAATGAAAGGCAAAGATGGAGTGGATGTGGAGAGGATGTTTCCACTGGTGGGAGAATCTAGGACCAGAGGCCGTAGCCTCAGAATTAAAGGGTGCTCTTTTAGAAAGGAGGTGAGGAGGAATTTCTTTAGTCAGAGGGTAGTTAATCTATGGAACTCACTGCCACAGAGGGCTGTGGAGGAAAAGTCAGTGGATATCTTTAAGGCAGAGATAGACACATTCTTGATTAGAACGGGTGTCAGTGATCATGGGGGGAAGGCAGTAAAATGGGATTAGGAGGCAGTGAGACATGATTGAGTGGACTCGATGGGTCAAATGGCCTAATTCTACTTCTACAGCATGACAACAGCATTGGAATCAAAGGATTTAGCCAGGCACAGAACATATGTTTGAATTTCTCCTTAGTTCCAGGTATATTTTTGATTTTTTCGCTGATGACAGAAAAAGCAGATCAAAAACATTTTCACCAAAACAGCCTCAAAAGACCACCGTCCAAATTCCAAAACAAAGTCGATCCTTTCACAAAAGAATGAGATCTTGGCAGTAGTTTTAATGAATCTTTGCATTATCAAAGTCAACAACTTCAATGCCTTTCAACCACCCACGCTATTTGATTAAAACACAATGAAATGTTAAAATGTACAAAATGGAACATCAAATGTTTACCCATTGCACTTGTGCAACTAAAATCCCATCACACAGCAGCAGTGCATCTGTGTTAGGTCTCTCTGGTGCACAATAGAACATTATAAATGCCCCTGTGTGGTGTTCCATATGTGACTGATGCCCCGAGATACAAACCGATGTGTTAGTCACACCTTGTAGTCTGGTCGTAGCTGAGTTTAGAAACACAGCGCGGAAACAGGTCCTTCGGCCCATCACATCCATGCCGACCAGTGACCCCCACACACTAGTACTATCCTACACACACTAGGGACAATTCACAATTACACCATGCTAATTAACCTACAAACCTGTACCTCTTCGGAGTAGACAATAGACAATAGGTGCAGGAGGAGGCCATTCGGCCCTTCGAGCCAGCACCGCCATTCACCGTGATCATGGCTGATCATTCTCAATCAGTACCCCGTTCCTGCCTACTCCCCATACCCCCTGACTCCGCTATCCTTAAGAGCTCTATCTAGCTCTCTCTTGAATGCATTCAGAGAATTGGCCTCCACTGCCTTCTGAAGCAGAGAATTCCACAGATTCACAACTCTCTGACTGAAAAAGTTTTTCCTCATCTCAGTTCTAAATGGCCTACCCCTTATTCTTAAACTGTGGCCCCTGGTTCTGGACTCCCCCAACATTGGGAACATGTTTCCTGCCTCTAACGTGTCCAACCCCCTTAATAATCTTATACGTTTTGATAAGATCTCCTCTCATCCTTCTAAATTCCAGTGTATACAAGCCTAGTCGCTCCAGTCTTTCAACATATGATAGTCCCGCCATTCCAGGAATTAACCTAGTAAACCTACGCTGCACCCCCTCAATAGCAAGGGAGGAAACCAGAGCTCCCGGAGAAAACCCATGCAGGTCACGGGGAGAACGTACAAAATCCATACAGACAAGCACCTGTAGTCCGGATTGAAGTCAGGTCTCTGATACTGTAAGGCAGCAACTCTACCGCTGCGCCACCATGTTGGCATAGGAAATCCTTCATTTAAAGTACATATCTGCCCGCATGAAAATGCTGATTACATTTCAAAATCATTCATTGGCTGTGAAGCACTTTTGGAAGCCTGGAGGTTGTGAAAGCTGCTGAATAAATGCAAATCTTTGCTGATTTATTTTAATTTTTTTAAGTACCCAACCTTTTAAAAGACATCGATTAAAAAAAAGTCAAATTGAAGCTGAAAAACAAGCCGCCACAAATAAATATCAGTGGCTTCAAAAATAAAGGTGATTTAAGGCTATGAGACATGTAGGATGATTAGATTCTGCAGAGGATTTTTAACAGCCTGAAGTGAGGTAACTTGGAGAAATGTGTAGGAAGGAACTGCAGATGCTGGTTTAATCTGAAGATCGACACAAAAAGCTGGAGTAACTCAGCAGTTTAGGCAGCATCTCTGGAGAAAAGGAATAGGTGACATTTTGGGTCGAGAACCTTCCTCAGACTGAGAGTCAGGGGAAAGGGTCTTGACCCAAAAAGTCACCTATTCCTTTTCACCAGAGATGCTGCCTGACCCGCTGAGTTATTCCAGTTTTTTGTGCCTAACTTGGAGAACTGTCCCCTCGTGCTGTAAGTATGGACACCCATTTCCCCCCAACCCTTGTTCATAGACATCCAGACGCAGAAGCAGCGATTTTAACACAGTCAAACTGGAGATCAAATACTTCTATGTGCATATCCCGAAAGCCCAACGACTACATTGACAGGGTAGTGAAGAAGGCATTTGGCATGCTTGCTTTCGTCGGTCAGGACCATGAATACAGGTGTTGGAACTTCATTTTGAACTGTACAAAATCATTGGCGAGACCACACTTGGAGTATTATGCACAATTCTGATTGCCCAGTTTTAGAAAGGGTGTCATTAAGGTGAAAAAAGTGCAGAAAAGATTCACAACAATGTTAGCGGAACTAGAGGCCTTGAGATATAAGGAAAGGCTGGGACTTTTTCCATGGAGCGTAGGAAGCCGAGAACTGTATGGAGGTATATAAAATCATGAGGAGTGTAGACAAGGTCGATGGTCATTGTTTTTTCCCCCATGATAGGATATGATTCTAAAACCAGAGAGCATAGATTTAATGAGGGAGGGGAAAAAATTTAAACAGGTCCTAAAAGGGCAACTTGTTCACACCTAAGGGTGGTGGTGGCACACCAAGGAACGAGCAGCCAGGAGCAGGTTCAATTAAAATGTTTAAAAGGCATGTGGACAAGGGTTTAGAGGGCGGCACGGTAGCGCAGCGGTAGAGTTGCTGCTTTACAGCAAATGCAGCGCCGGAGACTCAGGTTCGATCCTGACTACGGGTGCTGCACTGTAAGGAGTTTGTACGTTCTCCCCGTGACCTGCGTGGGTTTTCTCCGAGATCTTCGGTTTCCTCCCACACTCCAAAGACGTACAGGTATGTAGGTTAATTGGCTGGGTAAATGTAAAAATTGTCCCTAGTGGGTGTAGGATAGTGTTAATGTACGGGGATCGCTGGGCGGCACGGACTTGGTGGGCCGAAAAGGCCTGTTTCCGGCTGTATATATATGATGATATGATGATGATATGGGCCAAATGTAGACAAACGGATCTAGTTCGGATAGACATCTTCATCAGAATGGACAAGTCGGACTGAAGGTCCTATTTCAATAGACAATAGACAATAGATGCAGGAGGAGGCCATTTGGCCCTTCGAGCCAGCACCGCCATTTAATGTGATCATGGCTGATCATTCTCAATCAGTACCCCGTTCCTGCCTTCCCCCCCCATACCCCCTGACTCCGCAATCCTTAAGAGCTCTATCTAGCTCTCTCTTGAATGCATTCAGAGAATTGGCCTCCACTGCCTTCTGAGGCAGAGAATTCCACAGATTCCACAGATTCACAACTCTCTGACTGAAAAAGTTTTTCCTCAGTTCTAAATGGCCTAACCCTTGTTCTGGACTCCCCCAACATTGGGAACGTGTTTCCTGCCTCTAACGTGTCCAACCCCTTAATAATATACGTTTCGATAAGATCTCCTCGCATCCTTCTAAATTCCAGTGTATACAAGCCTAGTCGCTCCAGTCTTTCAACATATGACAGTCCCGCCATTCTGGGAATTAACCTACGCTGCTGTTGTTTCACTCTATGAATCTATCCCTTTTACCTCTAGCTTTCTCCAATTCTGGTCTTTTATGCATCTTCTGATTGACTTTACACCACTGGCTGTTGTTCCTCAGCCAAGGCTCCAAGTACTGGAATTCCCGCATTCTTCTCTACTTTAATCAGTATATTTCTGTCTCCATTAAACACTTGTTGTAATGTCTTGTGTGCCAATTTTCTCTGATTACATTCCTACGAAGGATCCAGCATGTTAGAGATGATTATTGCCAATGATCACTTCATGTCAAGTTGGATACAAATGGTCACTATAACTGTTCCATGGTGCAACAGACTATTATTACTTGGTATGCACACCCACAATTAACAAGCAGCATCTTATTAAATGGTGGGCTCTATAGACTATGCTTGCTTCCATTTCTTGAGGTTTTTAAACATAGAATGTAGAACATAGAACATACAGCACTGAACCAGGCTCCCCGGACAAAAAATGTCCGTGCCGAATATGATGGCAAATTAAACTAATCCCTTCTGCCTGAATGTGATCCACACCCCTTCCATTCCCTGCATATGTATCTCTAAACTAAACTAAACATCCATGTGCCTATCCAAAAGCCACTTCAATGCCACTATCGCATTTGCCTCCACCACCACCCATGGCAGCGTAATCCAAGCTCCCACCATTCTCTACATAAATAAAACTCGCCTCGTACAACTCATTTTAACTTTTAGACCCTTTAACACGTATTTAACACAGTTTAAGAATAAGGGGCAGGCCAATTAGGACTGAGGCGAGGAAAAGCTTTTCACCCAGAGAGTTGCGAATCTGTGGAATTCTCTGCCACAGAAGGCAGTGGAGGCCAATTCGCTGGATGTATTCAAGAGAGAATTGGATATAGCTCTTAGGGCTAACGGATTCAAGGGATATTGGGAGAAAGCAGGAAAAGGGTAATGATTCTGGATGATCAACCATGAACATGTTGGATGGCGGTGCTGGCTCGAAGGGCCGAATGGCCTACTCCTGCACCCATTTTCTATGTTTCGATGCATTTGAACTTGCTTACATTCATGAGCCGAATTATACAAGTTTTCACCTGCTGTAGGATTAGATAGAACTAGAAAGGCCAATATAAAAGATGGAAGAGAATCCAAGCGACATCTATGCTTAGAGGAAGGCACTCCACAACAGGCAGCTGCCATCCAGTGCCACAGCAATTGAAGAACGCTTTACTATCTAGCTCACTGCATGAGACGAAGGAACCACTGCGGCAGAAGGTAACAATGGGAACCGAATGGACGGGTAGGGGCAAATCAATAAATAGCAAAGCTACCATCTGCATTATCTGTCTTCAGGCAATCAAAAATAATGACAAGGCTGATTATTAAAACAAAATGAATACCATCTACAATCAGCTGAAAACATTGCACGGCCACAGATGTACAGGACAGTTTATACAGTGAGATCCCATAACACTATTACAGATGTAGGTTCACCGTCCGGCGCGGCCTGGAACGTGGCAACTTCAACAGCCTGACCGCGGGAGAAGACGGCAGGGGAAGAGAAAAGACATTGTGGCCTTCCATCACAGTGAGGAGGTGACTGGAGGAGACTCACTGTGATGGATGTTTCTTTGTTTTTTGTTCTATGTTGGTTGTGATTGGGTGGGAAGTTGTTTATTTTTATTGCTCTATTGCTGGATTGTGGGTGACTTTTCATTTCATTGCACATTTTGTATGTGTATGTGACAAATAAACTTGACTTGACTTGAATTGCGATATTTCAAACCAACAGATTTGATTACAATGATGAGTATCTCCCCCAACATTTCTCGGTGTTTGTACTCCTGTTTGTGTTTGTACTTCTGCTCCCATCTCAGTTCCTCAACCCTTCCTCTTCATTCTTTAAACTCCTTTCTTCCCTATAATCTCCCCCGTCCTCATTACTCTCCGCTCCGAAACTCCCATTACTGATTGAGAATGATCAGCCATGATCACATTGAATGGCGGTGCTGGCTCGAAAGGCCGAATGGCCTACTCCTGCACCTATTGTCTATTGTCTATTGTCCACAATTTATTTCCCTTTCCATTCCCACTCTCCCTTCTCCCCTCACTTCTTCTCATTGCCAACCATTCAAATTTGTTTCATAGATTCAAAGAATCATACAGTGTAGAAACAGGCCCTTCGGCCCAAACTTGTCCACACCGGCCATGTCCCAGCTACACTAGTCCCACCTGCCTGCGTTTGGCCCACATCCCTCTAAACCTGTCTTGACCTGCAGCTGCCTGCAATCTCCTGGCATATTTCTTCTTCTAATTCTCGTTGACTATTTGGGGGTCTGTAGTACACCCCCAACAAGGGGTTTTCCTTTCCATCCCATTCACACACTTCCCTGACTTACTCCACTCCTATTTGTTTGCCTGCACTGCTTTAATTCAGCCTGGTCCTATTCCCAGATTTCAACAGGACAATACTTGGTTTCCACAATGTGCAGACAACACAGTGCATGTATAAAATCATGTCACTATTTTGCAAAATGAAAATGTCTGAAAATGGGATGGGTTTGCCATCTGACTTTGTCACTTAATGAATCATCCCATCCTCAACTTGATATCAGCATGTGTTCAAGTTAGTTGCTGCATTCACTGGATCAGACTCAAACACTCAGACTATTTATTGTATCTTGTAATTATTCAGCAGTAAATAATCCACCATAACAGTGGTGCAGCGTGGAACATTTAAAGTTCTCCTTTTTCAGAGAAAGTGCAGAAAAACCAATTAAGAAGAATCCACCAATTAACCATGGTGCATCTCTCTCAAATACGTCTCTAACAGATTGCACTGAATGGAACCATTAAGTCCATTTAATGCATTTATGGAAATGATATTCAGGTGTCTCATCTACAATTTCTTTCACATTGCACAATGCACAAAAATGTGCAAAGGATTTTAATAAAAATTAGATGCAAGGTTCTTGTAGAATTCAAATATGGTTCCTCAGGTCCTGGGTGTGCAATGTGCTGCTAATGGACTGAAGCGGTTAAGTGCATTGGCACTGAATGGCAGACAGAGATATAGACAATAGACAATAGACAATAGGTGCAGGAGGAGGCCATTCTACTTTCTTCAGTCTTTGCCAGAGCAAAATGCATGGACCCAGCAAACATTTCTTCTACATAATCCTAGGCCCATGACATACATATGTGAATTAGGTGAAAATATTACTTATGGATTGGTGCGAGAACAGATTGTTGCAATGCATTTAGATAGAGCTCTAGGGACTAGCGGAATCAAGGGATATGGGGAGAAAGTAGGCACGGGTTACTGATTGTGGATGATCAGCCATGATCACAATGAATGGTGGTGCTGGCTCGAAGGGCCAAATAGCCTCCTCCTGCACCTATTTTTCTATGTTTCTATTTACAATATCAAGCCGTTTTTTTTTAATGCAGAGAAACAACCAGGCACTAGAGTACAAGACAACGGAGATTTATAACACACAGTTCATTATAGCTGTCACAGACCCTTCAGCTGTTAGATCAGGCTTCTGGAATACAACTTCACCATCAATGCTCACATAGTGAAGAATCATAGACAAGATCTCCTCCAGCCCTTAGTAGCAGAACCTCAAACTAATTTTGCACAGAATTTCAACTAATTTTCCAAGTACTAATTAATATGAAGCATCCAATCTGAACAAAGCCATGTTTGACCCAAATGGCACGTAGTAATGAAATTCATGTAAACTTAGTTTAAATCTGTGTTCCCCGTAATTGAAGGTGTAGAGACAGGGTTGTACTACGATGAACAGCCGAATGAGAATGGAATGGTTATATATTAATCTAAATGGATATATATTAATAGATTTAACTGTTAAATATGAATACAAATAATACTAACTTCATATTTTAACAAAGTAGTTGAAACCTCATTTTTGGTGAAGAAGTGAAATAACAAAAGTAACATAAACTGCGTACATTTAAATCAGCACCATATTTCCACATCCTAAACTGGTCCAGAACTTTCTGCAACTCGAGAGTGTGGAAATCAGCAGCTCAGTAACACGTGCAAACCATCAATCTTTTCTACCAAGGACAAGGGCAACAGGAATCGAGGAACTCCAGCACCTGCAGTCTCTCGCCAAGTTGAAAAAAAAACACATCTCTTTTCCTTTACTGTCCCTGCTCTGCCACATCTTGGAACCACCTCAACAATAACATGGGGGGCAACTCAGTCAAACGGGCTGCTGTAGGTTCACTGCCTTTTCTCAAGGGCACGAAAGTACAGTAATTCCCCACAACTTGAGCAACAAACGCACTTGTCTGGAGTGTTAATTTTACAAATATAACCTGTTTTAACGCAAGTCAATTTTGTGCTTTTGTCGTGCACGCTCGGTAGGGTAAACAAAGAGGAGAGTAGGCAGCACCGAGGCGTATTACTGCTTGAAAAATAAAATAGGAGCCCGGTTGCCATGGAGCAAAATGGAAAATGTCAACTTTTTCTTCAGATGTCCCAGCCACTTATCTGAGGTCATATTTTTCCATTTCCTGCCACAATATTTGTGGAATGCTGCAGGCAATTAAATCAGGATACAAGTCTGCTCTCAACTGCACGGCTCGTGACATCAGTTCTTTTGATCGCCCACCAGCTTCAGAACGCAAAAATAAAAAGCTTTCAATTTCTCCAGCTCTTGCTTCATACATTCCTTGCTCTGTCTTTACAAAATCAACATATACACATACACATATACACACTTACATACATATAAATATATAACATGCTCACAATAATCAGGCTCCAAGTTCGATTTCACTTCAATTTTTTTTCCAGGGTAACGACACAGATGCTGGTACAAATCGAAGGTATTTATTCACAAAATGCTGGAGTAACTCAGCAGGTCAGGCAGCATCTCAGGAGAGAAGGAATGGGCGACATTTCGGGTCTGAAGAAGGGTCTCGACCCGAAATGTCGCCCATTCCTTCTCTCCTGAGATGCTGCCTGACCTGCTGAGTTACTCCAGCATTTTGTGAATAAATACCTTCATCCTGAACTATTTGATGAAAAATGTGCAGATTAATTTCATACCTTGAATATTTCTCTGCACAAATTTACACTTAGCTCACTGAGACAAATATGAAGAGCCCAGTTTGAAGGATTCTCAGTGCAATCTATGCACACATACTCTTCAAATGATACAATCATTTGGTGGGATTTGGCTATACATGTTGCAATTTTGTGGGTGATTTAACGTAATAAGAAGATTGCAATAGCTTTCAAGGTAGAGGTAGGCAGGTGGAATGGGCGGAGAGCTGGCAAGGGGAATTTAATGTTGAGCAAAAAGAAGCACCCAGTGTAAACTAGAGGACAATTCCAAAAGGGTTAACAGAGCAGAGATATCACAAGATACGTGTGCAGCTTCTTGTGTGGCAGAGCAGGTCGTGAGAGAATGGTTAGCAGCCTACAAGATCACGAGCTTAATAAATAGATGCATGGAACCGAAGAGTAAAGTGGCCATGATGTGCTAACGCTGGCTTGTGGCCACAGATGGATTACTCTGTCAAGTTCTAGTCCCCACACTTTGGGAAAGATGTGAAAGCTTTGGAAAGGAAGCAGGACAGATTTACCAACATGATCCAAGGGATGACGTACTTGGGTTATGTAGATCAACAGAAAAATCTTGGCTTGCACTCTTTGGAACAGAGATTACAAGTCTAAAGCCTGAAGTGCAGTAGGATCTGATAGGGATTTAAAAAATGAAGATGGGTAGAAACAGAGTAAAGGAAGAAAATGGTTCCCATTGGCAGAAGGTTCCAGAACCAGGGCACATGGAATGAAGGTGATTGCAAAAGAACCAAAAATGTGCCACCAGAAAAAAATGTTCTATTTTCTTTTTAGATAATGAAAGATTGGATAATAAATGGTCCCTAACCATTTGGAATGCATTGCCAAAGTAGTCATGAGTGCTGGTTCAATCGAAATGTTTCAAAGAGAGATGGAGACACAAGTGAAAGGAAAGAATTGGGAGGAATAAGGAAAGTGAGAGTGAATGAGATGAATTGGATCATTAGATTATATGGAATCAGTACAGATCCAACAGGCTGAATAGCCACGTCTTTGTATTGACTGTAGTCTGAACAATGAGTGGGGAAGATTCTGGGCTTATTGCAACAGCGTAGTTGACAACCAGTGTCGACACATGTAGAATTAAACATGGTATTATCACAAACTTCTCAACAAGCTTCAATATTTCAGCACCTTGCTGAAGGTTTCAGCTATAAAACACATTAACTCCCAAAGTGTGTAAAATGACACGCTCCTGGTAAATACATCAGTGAAAGTCTCACCTTCTCCACTCACATGTAAGAGTTTGGGGATATGTTACATCTTAATTACTGCCAAGTAACCTGGGTGATGCAAAAAATAAAAATCAGCTTCATTATGGTATGGCATCTCGTTCAGATCTTAACTGTTAGAAATATTTGGCATAAACTAAAAATGAATTAAAACATTGTGGGAAGTCTGTGAAAACATCGTGTCTGAAGAAGGGTCCCGACCTGAAATGTCACCCATCCTTTTGCTCCAGAGATGCTGCCTGACCCGCTGAGTTACTCCAACACTGTGTCTATCTTCAAATTAAAACATTTATCCTTTCCACTCTGAAACTGTCTTTCTTTCTCTTTCTGCAAATAGGTTTGCACCCAGTTAAATATTCTAATGCATTTCTTGGATTAGATGTGCACCTCAGTGAGGATTCTTCAATCTTTTTTTCCTTAAGTTTACAGGTCACTGCCTCCCTCATTTTCACAGACCCTGCTTCGCTCTAGAAGATGCTGCACTGTACCACACACTGCATGATCCAAAAGGCCACTCAATCGCTCAGGAAAAAATGTCAGTGACTGGAACTATAATGTGTGAAGAGAGCATTTCTAAGGGATACATGATAAAGGCAGGAACATACATTGCAGACCACTCACATAGAGCCGACAATGTCATAGAACATAGAAACAGGGCGTTTGGTACAACTTGCCCCCAGCGACTAAGATGCCCCACCTACATTAGTCCACCTGCCTGCATTTGGTCGATTTCGTTCTAAACTTTCACTTTAAATTCACTTCACTTAACAATCACTTTAATTTGTGGAATAGCCACACGTGTCTCCTTTTCCAGTGTTCACAACAGGCTACAAAACCTAGCTCATTCATCCAGTTGAAAAACTGACCATTCATCCAGTTGACTAGAGATTGTCCATTCACCTTTTGAACTCTGCTCCAGTCTGCTGTTCCACTAACTTTGCTGGGTTTTTTTCTGTTCAATTTCTTTCTTATTCTTTACTGAGCCACATTCTCCAAGCCTCACAAATCACTCACCAGTCTGACTTTCTCAAATCAGACACTTCCCACAGAAGGCAGCGGAGCTAAGGTTCCTCAGTCAAATTCCAGCTCCCTGTGGATCTGCAGCGAAACAAGAGATCCAAATCCACACGGGAAGATGAGGAGAGAAATCAAAGCAAAGCACAGAGTGGGCCTCTTTAGGAGAGTAATTGGCTCCCTTCATTTCTTTACACTTTTATTCCACCATACACCCGCCTAACAGCAGACTAGAGAACAAAGACTCCAAAGAGGTACAGGTTTGTAGGTTAATTGGCTTGGTAAATGTAAAAATTGTCCCTAGTGGGTGTAGGATAGTGTTAATGTGTGGGGATCGCTGGTCGGCGCGGACCCGGTGGGCCGAAAGGGCCTGTTACCGCGCTGTATCTCTAAACTAAATAGGAACAAATTTAATAGTAACCCGAGAGGCAATGTTTTCCACACAGAAGGTGGTGGGTATATGGATCCAGCTATCAGAGGGGGTAGTTGAGGCAGATACTATAACAACATTTGGACAGGTACATGGATAGCAACATTTAGAGGGATATGGGCCAAGTGGCACAATGAAGCAGTGGTAGAGTTGCTGCCAGAGAGCCAAGTTCGATCCTGACTGTGGGTGCTGTATGTACAGAGTTTGTACGTTCTCTCTGTGACCGCATGGGTTTTCTCTGGCTGCTCCGGTTTCCTCCTATATTCCAAAAACTTGCAAGTTTGTAGGTTAATTGGCTTCTATAGAATTAGTGTATGGGCGATCTTTGGTTGGTGCGGACTGGATGGGCTGAAGGGCCGGTTCCCATGCTGTATTTCTAAACTAAACCAAGTATGGGCAGGTGGGATAAGCATATTTGCGGCATTTCGGTCGGCATGGGCAAGAGGAGCTGATGGGCCTGTTTCCATGCTGGATGACTCTAAATATTTGGGACACACTTGTACATTCCTTAAAAAGGGCTCCTGTTAAAAAGCAAGTCATTAACTGTACTCAAAATCAATGTTGGAGATCAGTATCTTTTGCTTAAAGATTTAAGAGATGAGATAGCGTAATAAATATGCATGATGATTTGGGAAATCTCCTGTGACAGTGACTACACTCAGGTGACAACCATCCATTTCCCCTTATTTTGCACTTCAACAGTCCTGTAATTACAATCTCAACTCCAGGCCATGGCTTTTACCTTTCACTTACAGCAACCCATTCGTAAGTCTTGCTGTCTTTGGGGTAAAAAGCCCAAGCATCTCAAATCATTTTTTGATTTGCAAAGACATTGTAATAGCATGCAAGTGTTAGTTAAAAAATTGAGATTCATTGTTCTGCCAGTACATGGAGATCGGAAATAACAAACGGCATGGTGGCGCAGCGGTAGAGTTGCTGCCTTACAGCGAATGCAGCGCTGGAGACTCAGGTTCGATCCTGACTACGGGCGCCGTCTGTACGGAGTTTGTACGTTCTCCCCGTGACCTGCGTGGGTTTTCTCCGAGATCTTCGGTTTCCTCCCACACTCCAAAGATGTACAGGTATGTAGGTTAATTGGCTGGGCAAATGTTAAAAAAAAATTGTCCCTAGTGTGTGTAGGATAGTGTTAATGTGCGGGGATCGCTGGGCGGTGCGGACCCGGTGGGCCGAAGAGCCTGTTTCCACGCTGTATCTCTAAATCTAAAAATAAAAAATAAATCTAAACAATAAAATGGAAAGCCTGAATCACCGATCATTTCATACCTGACATTAAAAGTAATTGAGACTGGCAGAAATTAAGATTTTGTACACTATTGCACCTGGTGTTGTGCCATCAAGACCCAAACAAATATATTGCCAAAAGATGGCTAAACTTTGGATTTCAAGTAAGTATTAAATGCAAAATGCTGACAAATCCTTCATCTTTCATGATTCCCAATATTCATTCTGTCATAATGCATCCTGCATCTCAAAATGGCCCACAGTCAAACTTCAGAGCTTTCTTTATAATTGCATCAGTGTGCTGGGTCCGGGAAAGATCTTCGGAAATATGCACACCCAGGAATTTGAAGTTTTTGACTCTCTCCACCATCATTCCGTTGTTATAAACAGGATTGTAGGTCCTCATCCAAAGTCCACAATCGGTCCATTGGTTTTACTGATATTGAGAGCCAGGTTGTTGTGCTGGCACCATTTGGTCAATCGGTCGATCTCACTTCTATACTCTGACTCATCACCACCTGTCAATCGTCCAACAACGGTGGTGTCGTCAGCGAACTTGAAGATGGAGTTCGCACTGTGTATGATAACATATGTATCATGTATGATAGCATGTCGTGCATGGTATGGTTTGCCTGGATAGCATCCAAAACAAGGTTTTTCCCCTGTATTCCGGATAGAGCAAAAAAGTCCCAACACCTTGAAAACAGTACTCTATGCCCAACAGGTGCAATATAAATCTACAACTGAGAGGGGAATATTTTGCATTTGCTATGATAAATTGTCAGGATTATTCCCAAGTACCGGTCACAAAGCACATAGCTCAATTCTGCAGAACAATAGACCTATCTTTCCATGATTTAGGTCAGTTGGGTAATTCCCATGAAAAGTCCAAATAATAACAAAAATAAATGTGATAAATGGGATAAATGCTGGCTACGCCATTACACGCTGTTGTTTCACGTCCAGGCTTACATTTGGTGCAATTGGCTAACACGTTGGAATTAAAAGGAGCATGTGCATAATGCATTCAAGCAAACACAACTAAAAGCAAGCAGAAGGGCTCTGATCCAATCCTTTGCCCACAGAGATGCTGCCTGACCCGCTGAGTTGCTCCAGCTCTTTGTGTCTATCTTTGGTATCAACTGGCATCTGCAGTTTTTTTGCTTCTATTACAAATGTTGTTATCACCAATGAAGAATACAACTATCAGAATGTTTTAATGTGTTCTTTAGTAAACCCATGGACCTGGACTACTGACCATTCATCTATCTGCCTGCAAGAAATGAAAGCATTTACTTTGCTGCAGACAACAAGCAATTAAAATGCACATCGCATTGTTACTGCAGTAAGCGGCTTGGACAGATGTCCGCATAAAGAGCCATCATTTGGTGGAAAGACAAATCTGCAGAGTTTCAAATGAGCCAAGGAAATGGAACATGCACAGGTGGCCAACTTCGAGCACCTCAAGTTCAGACCATCATTTGAACAGAGATTTTGCATTTTCAGAGCAGTGGGAATATTTGCAGTTCACAACTGTAAGCATTTGAGGCGAGTGAGTCATCTGTTTGGATAGTATGAGGCAGCCAGTTCATCAGCTTGTAAGATGATATCACAAGATCCATAGATTACATGCAATCACCAGCGTAACATGGTGGCGCAGAGGTAGAGTTGCTGCTTCACAGCACCAGAGACCCGGGCTTGATCCTGACTATCGGTGTTGTCTGTACGTAGTTTGTACGTTCTCCCCGTGACCTGCGTTGGTTTTCGCCGGGAGCTCCGGTTTCCTCCCACACTCCAAAGATGTACAGGTTTGTAGGGCAATTGTCTTGGTAAAATCGTAAATTGTCCCGTGCGTGTGTGTAGGATAGTGTCAGTGTGCGGGGATCGCTGGTCAGCTCGGACTCAGTGGGTCGAAGGGCCTGTTGCCACGCTGCATTTCTAAACTAAACTAGATCAATAGAGGAGGTGGAAACCAAGAAGTTACACTAGGCCAAGAAGTACCAACATCAGTATAGCCCAGTCAAAATTCTCTTGGATGGACTGAAATCAGTATGGCTAAACTGTGAGCATTGGAACTAGTCCGGAGAAGGAAGTTCAAGTGATGACTGTCTCATTTCAGTGGGGACATCAGACAATAGAAAAGGTTCACTGTCAATGGGAGGTCAGGGTATAACAATGAGTGAGAGGAGAAGCATGAAGAGTCAACAACAGATCAAAGTAGAAAATTATAGGGTTGAGTTAATAAAGCATTGCAATAACACATTGTAGATGTAGTACATAATGAGTGTTATTAGCCTGCATTTCATGTCACAAGTGACCATCAGTATTTGTGCACAAGCATTATTAAGGTAACAGGATGCAAGATTAGTTTTGTATGAAGTTAACGGGAAAGTGATCATTATCAGTACCTGGAATGGATGCTGTGGTGACTTCAAATGTAGCTTACACTGATAGCCATCCAAACCAAAGCAAATCATCAATCAACTCATAGACACAAACTACTGGAGTAATGTAGCGGGTCAGGCAGCATCTCTAAACAAAAAGAATAGGTGATGTTTTGGGTCAGGACCCCTCGACATCATTTTTCTCCAGAGATGCTGCCTGACCCACTGAGTTACTTCAGCACTTTGTGTCTATCTTTGGTATAAACCATCATCCGCAGTTCTTTGTGTCTATCAATCAAATAATGTAGGTTGGGTAGGAAAAATAACCTTGTGTTTTTAAACAAAATTAAAATTGTTGTATTATATCAGACAAACTCCCTTTGATGAGGCAAGAGGTTATTGAAAACCCCTTTTCAATCAGTTGACAGCATTTTAACTAATTCCTTTTTGTTTAATGTAAGAAAATAACTGCAGATGCTGGTACAAATCGAAGGTATTTATTCACAAAATGCTGGGGTAACTCAGCAGGTCAGGCAGCATCTCAGGAGAGAAGGAATGGGTGACGTTTCGGGTCAAGACCCTTCTTCACACTGAAGTCTGAAGAAGGTCTCGACCCGCAACGTCACCCATTCCTTCTCTCCTGAGATGCTGCCTGACCTGCTGAGTTACTCCAGCATTTTGTGAATACATACCTTTTTGTTTAATAGTGAATTAGTTCTTTATTCTTACCAAGCTCCGATTTTATCGATCAGCGAGCTCGCTAATTATTAACATGTACAACAACTCTCTTAACGGTTTTTGGATGAAATTCAACCACTCACACTTCAGTCAATAAAACACAAATTAATCATAATCATAACACTTCAGGAAATCAACCTGTTGCATCAAAGATTTGGAATCGATTACAGTTCTAGACGACCAGAGGAACAAGCTTCCATTTATGTAAAGGATTTGCAATAGTTGCTACTCTTCAAAAGGTAAGGAATGTTCGAAAATAAAGCCCCTAATTTGTTCATGGCAATGTCTCAGATTAACAATGACTCAGCACTGAGCTAATCCATTCTGTGATGTTGAGAAATTAATATTGACTTGCACACTGGAAGTCGTCTCTACTCTTTTTCAGATTGTGACATGGGATGTCTTGAATCAACCCAACATGTCGGCCAGTTTAATATGTCCATTGCTAGAGAGCAGTGCAACACTCAGTAAGTACTTTACCAAAACGGCAGCCTGTATTTGGCCTTTGCAGTGGTTCTTGTACACTCTGCCCTCGGAGTTAAGAATAACACAATTCATTGGGAAATTGACAGAGACACACAAGTGAAGACCTGGTTGATTAACCCGAGCACTGCTGTTTGCATCCTCATACATGGGACATTGAAGTGAGCAGTTTTGCTTCAGTAGAGAAGGCAGCAAGATTCGTTTATTGACTGACAAAAAGAACCAGCTATTGTAAACATCTGCAAACTCATTTCCATAATTCTTAAAAAGGATAAATTAGCATGCGATTCAAGAATTAGAATTCCTCCAATGGTTCATGTTATGCCCTGTGTATTTGAATACTATTTTATGTGGCATAGTCTATCAATTTACACTGATCAATCGCACTATTTGATTGATTCAAATGTTCTAACTGTACAAGAAAATGAAAAAAGGCAAAGCTTACCATTCAGACTAAATAATCAAAAAACATTTGAAATACAAAACTGAATATCAAACTTTAATTCCAGCTAACCAATATGTAATGTCCATCAATAAAATGCAAAGAAAAGAAGGGTAAGACGAAACATAACAGTTCTATCTTTAAACTCAGTAGACTGAGACCCACTGCCCTCCCCCCTCCCCCCTCCACTCCCCCCAATCTTTGCACATCCCCAAGCCTTTCCACTCGTCACTTTAATCTCATGTTTCATGTATTTTGTGTTTTTTTAATGGCTGTTGGCAGATCAATTTCCCTCCTGGGATAAATAAAGTTCGATCGTATCATATCGTAAGTTCAATGCACAATGCAAGATTTTCAAATAGAAAAGTCATAGATGTTTTGGAGCACCGCCCATGGCAGGAGATTATTCTTCAGAGATTGCACTTCTTTCATGAATGGCGACACAGCTGATAGAGCTGTTGCAACACAGCGGTCGAGGCCCGGGTTTGATCCTAACCTCGGTTGCTGTCTGTGTGGGGTTTGTACATTCCTCCTGTGACCATGTGGGTGACCTCCATTTTCATCCCACACCCCAAAGAGCTGCGGTGCTTGTATGTTAAATGGCCTCCGTAAATTTTCCGTGGTGCGCAGGGAGTGGATTTGAAAGTGGAAAACGTAGAACTAGTGTGAACAGCTGATTGATGGTCGGTGTGGACTCAGTGGGCCAAAACGTCCATTTCCATGCGGAATCTCTAAACCAAACTAAAACATGGTTACTCCATAATATCACTCTGAAGACCTGGGATTTACAATAAGTTCATACATAACCATCTGAAGAATGGTCTCGACCCAAACATCACCTATCCATGTTCTCCATCGATGTTTCCTGACCTGCTGAGTTACTCCAGCACTTTGTGTCCTGTTGTGTACATAATCATCAGGTATAATTGAAAATTAGTCCTTGCAAGACCCTGAGCATTTTCAAGTGCACAAGTCTTGTGCTACTCAGCTTGCTCCAGTGCTCACCACAATATTCAACCTCTCCTTGGCAAAGTCCGTGGTCCCTGCATGCTTCAAAAGATCCATCATTGTACCGGTGCCAAAGAATGCCTCTCCAGCGTGTTTAAATGACTACCGACCGGTGGCCCTCACCTCGGTTGTCATGAAATGCTTGGAGAGGCTAGTCAAGAAGCACATCTGCGCCCTCCTTCCTCGCAACATGGATCCACTACAGTTCGCATACCGTCCGAACAGGTCCACGGATGATGCGGTCTCCCAGGTTCTACACACCGCTCTCTCTCATCTGGACAGCCAGGGGGGCTATGTGAGGATGCTGTTCATTGACTTTAGTTCAGCATTCAACACAATAGTCCCCAGCAGACTGGTTGAGAAGCTGCTGGAACTGGGGCTTAGCACCCCTCTGTGTGCCTGGGTCCTGGACTTTCTCACTGCCAGGCCCCAAGTGGTCAGGATGGGGGAACACACATCTACCTCCCTCACCCTGAACATAGGATCCCCCCAGGGCTGCGTCCTTAGCCCCCTACTGTACTCCCTGTACACACATGACTGTAGGGCCAGGTTCAGCTCAAACTCCATCATCAAGTTTGCTGATGACACTGTGGTGGTGGGCCGGATCTCCAACAACGATGAGAAGGCCTACCGGGAGGAGGTGGCTGATCTGGCACTCTGGTGTCAGGACAATAGCCTCCTCTTGAATGTCACTAAAACAAAGGAGCTGATTGTGGACTTCAGAAGGGCTAAACATCCAAGGACGTACACGCCACTGGAGATAAATGGGTCTATTGTGGATAGGGTGAGCAGTTTCAAATACTTGGGAGTCCGCATCGCAGAGGATCTGACGTGGGCAACGCACATTGCCGCACTGGTGGGTAAGGCTAAGCAGCGCCTTTACCACCTTAGACAACTGAGGAAATTCAGAGTGTCGCTGAGGATCCTTCATTGCTTCTACTCTGGGGCTGTAGAGAGCATCCTGTCCGGCAACATTACAGTCTGGTTTGGGAACAGCTCTGCCCAGGACAGGATGGCCCTGCAGAGAGTAGTGCGTTCGGCAGAACGCACCATGGGAACTACACTCGTCCCCCTGCAGGACCTATACATCAGGAGGTGCAGATCCAGAGCAAGCAAGATCATGAGGGACCCCTGCCACCCCAGTAACGGACTGTTCCAGATGCTACGGTCAGGCAAACGCCTCCGCTGTCACGCTGTGAAAACGGAGAGGATGAGACGGAGCTTCTTCCCACAGGCCATCAGGACTGTCAACTTTGATAACCCCAGAGACTAAATTTTTGTCGACACTTTTTGTGCTATGTTTAGTAACTTATTAACTTTATTTATATGCTGTAACTGTAATTATTTTTGTGCACAACCCGCAGGCATTGCCACTTTCATTTCACTGCACATCGAGTATGTGTATGTGACAAATAAATTTGACTTGACTTGACTTGACTTGAATTTCTAAGGCGAGGTGTTTTGGCTCTCGATATGCATCAAGGCAACAGGCTGGGAGGTTCAGGTTTCATGGCAAAATGCGCTCATCAGAAGTGCATGAAATTCATTAGACCTTATAAGCTAACGTCCAAGAACTTTGCTGTCAAAGTTGCAAAGAATTTTGACTCTGGAGACAGTTAAAAATAAAACACCTACTTTAAAAAAATATGTCATTGGAAGTGAGTATCCCATTTGTCTGCTATTTGTCCTTTCACTGAAGATCTCTCGTATGAATTCTGTTGTTACACTTGTCATTAAAAAGTATGATCTCAGTAGCTTAGCACTTATTTACTCAATGACCTGCGGGTGCCTCAGGGCAAGTGCTAGTGGTATGCAAATTCTGAACTGTGCAAAACACTAGGCGTTTTATTGCAAGATATTTGACAACGTTAGAGGATCTGATTAGATTAAAAGCTGGTACCAACGTTGAAAAAAATATTTTTCTGAAATCACTTCAGTGTGTCATGGCACAGAAGCAGACCCTTCTGCCCACTGAGGTCATACTATCAGGCACTCATGGACACTAATCCAATTTTATTCTCCCCTTAATCCCAGTGACTCCTCACCAAATCCTACCACTCTCACCCACACACGACAGGTAACCTGACATCTTGCGATGAGGGATGAACCCCCGGGGAAACCCATGAGACCCACAGGGGGGACATGCATACTCCACACACAATGCACCAGAGGTCAGGATTGAACCTGGGTCACTGGAGATCCAAGGGGCTGTGCCACAGGCCAATGCAACCATCTTTGACCCGATCTCCAGTCAAGGAGTGCACCACAGACCCTGAATCCGAGGACAGAAGTAGCCAGTCCACCAGGTGAACAATGAGCCTCTAAGGCTGGTCGATCACTGTACATGGATTTGCATTGAGTCATGATAAATATCCTCCACAAACATCTCCCACTCAATCAATACAGGTCACATCTGCAGAACAAAAAATAATCTGGGACACAGCTAGTTTATTTTTATCCTTGTGCCAGCTAACGGAATCTGCTCAAGGTGTGTCAGCCTTGACCGAGTCTAACCCCGATATGAAGTTTAGTTTCACTGTGGTCAGAATTAAAATGTTCGCCTCTAGAAGCTCTCTGAATTCAGGAACCTCTCTGAATATTTAAGATTAGGAGTGAGAAGGAAATATTGAGACTGCAAAATTTAGTCCATCATGTCCACATATCCATTAGAACACTTAGTTGCATGCAAAGAGACACATCAATATAGAATTAGTTGGTCTCAAGGGTAGACTGTTTTTGTACAAATCTTTGTACTAACCTCCACTTCATCAATCCAGTGGCGTCAGGTCACAAGGCCTTAAAGTAAGAATATAAGAAACTGTATATTTAGGCCAAGATCCGACATTTCGGAGACTTAAGAAGTGCAAGATGGTGCCGGAACATGGCCACTCCCTCTATGTGTGTTGTTCTGGAAGAGGATCTATTGTCCTCATGTATAAGCATGATTTGACTGGACAGCATGCAGAACAAGCTCTTCGCTGTATCTCTGTACACGTGACAATAATAAGCGAACTAATGAAAAGGTACGTGGTTGTCGAGGCGAATCAAGGTTTTTCCAATGGTAGACATTTTTAAAGTTCAGAATAGTTCTCAATGACCTACAAAGCAGAACCGTACACATATTCAGAGATCGAATAACCAATGTGAAGTAACTCAATACTCCTTTTGGTAACTTTCACTCGACCCTTGATACTACAAGTTCCCTGACCCAAGCACTATCATTCCATCAGATCCACTGTGGGAGTGTACTTGTCGGCCTCAGCTTACTCCTTCTTGTTTCAGGTGATCCCAGCTGCAGGGGGCAAAGGTCAGTATCCACACGCGCAGTGGACACCTGATTCTCTTTCGCTTTTGGCCCCCTTCCCAGACCAGCAAAGTCCAGGGACCATTATTAATAGACAATAGGTGCAGGAGTAGGCCATTCAGCCCTTTGAGCCAGCACCGCCATTCAATGCGATCATGGCTGATCACTCTCAATCAGTACCCCGTTCCTGCCTTCTCCCCATACCCCCTCACTCCGCTATCCTTAAGAGCTCTATCCAGCTCTCTCTTGAAAGCATCCAATGAACTGGCCTCCACTGCCTTCTGAGGCAGAGAATTCCACACCTTCACCACTCTCTGACTGAAAAAGTTCTTCCTCATCTCCGTTCTAAATGGCCTACCCCTTATTCTTAAACTGTGGTCCCTTGTTCTGGACTCCCCCAACATTGGGAACATGATCCTGCCTCTAATGTGTCCAATCCCCTAATTATCTTATATGTTTCAATAAGATCCCCCCTCATCCTTCTAAATTCCAGTGTATACAAGCCCAATCGCTCCAGCCTTTCAACATACGACAGTCCCGCCATTCCGGGAATTAACCTAGTGAACCTACGCTGCATGCCCTCCATAGCAAGAATATCCTTCCTCAAATTTGGAGACTAAAACTGCACACAGTACTCCAGGTGCGGTCTCACCAGGGCCCGGTACAACTGTAGAAGGACCTCTTTGCTCCTATACTCAACTCCTCTTGTTATGAAGGCCAACATTCCATTGGCTTTCTTCACTGCCTGCTGTACCTGCATGCTTCCTTTCATTGACTGATGCACTAGGACACCCAGATCTCGTTGAACTCCCCCTCCTCCTAACTTGACACCATTCAGATAATAATCTGCCTTTCTATTCTTACTTCCAAAGTGAATAACCTCACACTTATCTACATTAAACTGCATCTGCCATGTATCCGCCCACTCACACAACCTGTCCAAGTCACCCTGCAACCTTATTGCATCTTCCTCACAATTCACACTACCCCCCAGCTTAGTATCATCTGCAAATTTGCTAATGGTACTATTAATCCCTTCGTCTAATAGCCGCAACAGACAAAGGTGGGTCACTTATAATACCCAATATTGAATTGGCCACATGCTGCACAAGGTAGAGTCCTTCAAATTGCCTACATCCTCGCTGTAAATGGACGGGGCACAGAATAGAAGCACAACTGCCCAATTCAGACCAAAGGCTTAAATCTACCTTCTAGCCTTGGATACATCATGACTCACCAGTGAGCATTGAGATGATTGTTTCTGCTCTGTACTTCACTCCCTTGGCACTGGTTACGTGTTTCCCCAGTCATTGGTCCTGATCCAGACTTCAGGTCATTGGCTCTGGGCCACTCCATTGCACCATTTCGGCACTGCAATCTACTCACACACACACACACTCGTGTTTCCTTCAAGACCTGACCACATCCAGCACTTTCCCAACTTATCTATGCTTTTTCAAGTGCTCCATTTTTGATAACTCTTTGACCTACACCATTCATTGCACTAACTCCTGCTCAGCCCACGCCTCTTCTTCTTGATCTACTTTGCTTTCACCCACCAATTATATAATTTAAAAATTGGATTCTATTTACCTTTAAACTATCTCTGCAACCTTCTCCCACCCTTCCTTCTCGCTTAGCCTCTCAGGCAAACTGTCCCCCTACCCTTTCCTATCTCCCACAATACCTGACAGTGACGTCGGATTCTAATTTATAAAATTTCCTCTAAGACCCTATATGCTTTTTGAAAAAATTCTCAAAATGAACTTTAAGCCCTTAGCAGCTCCTTTTGACCCCCACTTCCTCTTCTTCAAAGAGTGGTGTGACATTTGGCACCACCTCTGTGTTTGTCATACCATTCACTGCAAATGAAATAGGTCAGGTGACTCGAAGATACGCAGATGGACTTGTATCAATTGGTTGGACACGGACGATCAGCATCATTACCACGTGGCATGACTCAATGCCAGCGTGAACCACTATCTGGAAATACTTTAAAATCAGGAAATGGTGTAAGATTTCCTCTTTGAAAACAGTAAATCTTAGTTCTCCTAGAACGAAGCAGTTATTACATAATCAATGACTGCAAGGTCAGCATAGATGAGTCTGTTTCTGTGCTCTCAACCTCTATGACTCTGTGAAAAGTCTTGACCTATAAGACCAAAGCCATATAACTTGGGGTGGCACAGTAGCACTGCAGTAGAGTTGCTGCCTCATAGCGAAAAAGACCTGGGTTCGATCCTGACCAAGGGTGCTGTCCGGGTGGACTTTGTATGTTCTCCCTGTGACCACGTGGGTTTGCTCTGGGTGCTCCGGTTTCCTCCCACATCCCAAAGCTGTGCAGGTTTGTAGGTTAATTGGCTTCTGCAAATTGTTCCTAGTGCGAATGGTAGAACTAGTGCATGGATGATCACTGGACTCAGTGGGCCAAGGGGCCTGTTTCCACACTGTATCTTTAAACTCAAAAGATCAATATCTGCATCCCTGTTCCCACTGTTCAACATTTACCTCAACGAAGGATGAATAAATTAAACAGCAAATTCCAAAATAAAAACAATTCTCATTGAAGCAGTCAATCCAATTCTCGGTATTAATTTCATTATGCTAGTACTTTGCTTAACTGCATCTTTAAAATTGATAAGTTGATCTTTAAATGTGTTCATAAAAGACATAGTTTCCAATTTACAAAATCGTTCAGATCAAAAACTTTGCCGAACCTCAGAACAAAATTCATGGGGTCAAAAGTTCAATTCTTCAAGGAATTTAATATCATTCAGGATTTCAGCAGATTAATTTGAAAATCCCAAAATCTGCTCGGAGGAGAGGCAATAGCTAATCATAAAGCATTAAGATGAATCTTCCAAGAGGTGGGAGATACTCCTTTGGTTAATTATTTAACAGTGGTTCCAGTTTTAAGCTGCATCACCAAATGTTCCAGAATTAATAATTCAGCAAAAATTTGCTGCTCATATCAACTGGAATAAGAATACAGAAAATACCTGGACGAGTCATGCTAAACCGACTTAAGTCAGAGAGAAATAAAAGCATGGAAACAGATCCTTCGGCCCAATGAGTTTTAGTTTTAGAAATATAGTACGGAAACAGGCGCTTCGGCCCACTGAGTCCGTGCAGACCAGTGATCCCCACACATTACCACTATCCTATACACTAGGCACAATTTACAATTTTTACCAAAGCCAATTAACTGACAAACCTGCATGTCTTTGGAGTGTGGGAGGAAACCGGAGCACCTGGCGAAAACCCACATGGTCAGGGGGAGAACGTACAAACTCCATACAAACAGTACCTGTAGCCAGGGTCAAACCCAGGTCCCTGGCTCTGTAAGGCAGCAACTCTACCACTGCGTCACAGTGTTATGCCAAATCAGTTCCTCAATAACCATCTGTCGTTCATTTATATTAATTCTATGTTAGTGATATTTTAAAATGTTTTATTTGCCTTATATTCTCATCAAATCCACCCAGATTCTCACACATATCCACGCACTTTACAACTTACAATGGCCAATTAACCTAGCAAGCCATATGTCTTTGGGACATGTGCTGGACACGAAGCACTGGAGTAACTCAGCGGGTCAGGCAGCATCCCTGGAGAACATGGATTGGCGACGTTTCTGGGCAGGGGTCTTCTTCAGACTCGGGAGGGATGGAACTTGTTCTTTGCAACAAAGGGGCAATAAAGGTCGATTTATTCACAAAATGCTGGAGTAACTCAGCAGGTCAGGCAGCATCTCGGGAGAGAAGGAATGGGTGACGTTTCGGGTCGAGACCCTTCTTCAGACTGATGTCGGGGGTGGGACAAAGGAAGGATATATGTGGAGACAGGAAGATAGAGGGAGATCTGGGAAGGAGGAGGGGAAGGGAGGGACAGAGGAGCTATCTGAAGTTGGAGAAGTCGACGTTCATACCACCGGGCCGCAAACTGCCCAGACGAAATATGAGGTGCTGCTCCTCCAATTTCCGGCGGGCCTCACTATGGCACTGGAGGAGGCCCATGACAGAGAGGTCAGACTGGGAATGGGAGGGGGAGTTAAAGTGCTGGGCCACCGGGAGATCAGTTGCATTAATGCGGACCGAGCGCAGGTGTTCAGCGAAGCGATCGCCGAGCCTGCGCTTGGTTTCGCCGATATAGATAAGTTGACATCTAGAGCAGTAAAGGTCCTTCATGACTGCAAACAGGTCCTCCAAGAAGCTGTCAGGACACCAGTATAGCCTGTGCTTGCCTGCCCTTTGGGAAGGTCTACAATGCAAGCAAACGCCTGTGCCCATTCCTCTTGCGAGCTGAAGTAAAAGTAAATGAATCCTCCCTGGTAGGAAGGTTGGCGACTTCTCTAATGCAACAGTGAAGTGAACAGTAGCAGCAGTCTGGAATAATCCCGAGGTGAGGAAGCTGAAGGCGACCCACAATAGCTACTTAACTTCATTTTCTTTCTCTACTCTTTCAAAGGCATTGCCAGATGAGAAACAAATACCTTTTGCATGTTGTTCTTCACACACGAAACTAGAACTGTCTTTCAGCAAGCATTCATTATCAAGGACCAAAGTTAAATTGGACTTACCTGTTCAGAAACATTAGTTGATCTATGCTAGAAGAACGACAACCTTAATAATTTCTCTTCGCTTGCAAATAACAGTAAAGCAGTCTCATTTCCACCCATGAAATTAGATAACTAGCACTGCCCAATGTATAAAACACCCCAAAACGCTTATGGAACAGTTGCCACTCAGGTTTGGCAAAAACATAGAGGAGTAAACATAGAAACAAAGGAAATAGGTGCAGCAGTAGACCATTTAGCCCTTCGTGCCAGCACCTCCATTCAATATGATCATGGCTGATCATCAAAAATCAGTACCCTGTTCCCGTTTTTTCCCCATATCCCTTGATTCTGTTAGCCCTAAGTGCTATATCTAACTCTCTCTTGAAAACATCCAGTGAATTGGCCTTCACTGCCTTCTGGCAGAGAATTCCATAGATTCACAACTCTCTGAATGAAAATGTTTTTCCTCATTCTCAGTCCTAAATGGCCTACCCCTTATTCTTAAACTGTGACCCCTGGTTCTGGATTCCCCCAACATCAGGAACATTTTTCCTGCATCTAGCCTGTCCAATCCCTTAAGAATTGTATACGTTTCTATAAGAACCCCTCTCATCCCTCTAAATTCCAGTGAATATATGCCCAGCCGATCCATTCTTTCATCATATGTCAGTCCTGCCATCCTGGGAATTAAACTGATGAACCTACGCTGCACTCCCTCAATAGCAAGAATGTCTTTCCTCAAATTAGGAGACCAAAACTGCACACATAGTACCTGGTGAAAGAGTGGTGTTCGATAAAGTAGGTAACATTTGGAAGAGAGTAAGAAAAGATATTTGAAGAGATGGGTCCTACGATTTTCACTCAGTTAAGCATTTGCGGTTTGACTATTAACATTTAGTAAAACACGAAACAGAAAACGTCACACACATACGCAATGTTGCTATTATGAGCTGGGATTTTAATCCACTGTTCACACATTTCTTTAAAGAACTATAAAATGCCAACTACAAACATAATGTTAGATTAGTGTGTGTTGTCAGGGTGAATTAGGCATTAAATACTACTCTTCAGTGAGGCAGATCCCAAATGTATTCTGTTAGAACAGCTTGAATTTTTATTCTATAGAAACAGAACACCTCATTTTCTTGCTTGAGCTTACCTCCCATGATGAGGGGCAGCTAATTTGGGGATAAATTATAGATTCATTATACAGACTCATCAGGGCTAAAGCAAAAAATAGTCACTATGTCTTTAAATAGTGCACTGGCCCTTGCATTGTCCCAATTAGCTTGCTGTCAGATATTCCATTTGCAAAAATGGAAAGGGTATTCATTTAAACCAAAACTGAAATCTCAGTACGTTCATCAAATTAAAAGTTCATTAGAAGGGAATGAAAATTTAAAGATGTACAGCTAAGCAAAAATAGTTTTATTTCCAATCACATGCAATGTTTTATTTTAGAGATACAGCGTGGAAACAGGCCCTTCGGCTCACTGAGTCCACACCAACCAGCGATCCCCGTACACTGGCACTATCCTACAAGTTACATTTATACCAAGCCAATCAACCCACGAACTTGTAAGTCTTTGGAGTGTGGGAGGAAACCGAAGATCTCGGAGAAAACCCATGCAGGTCATGGGGAGAACGTGCAAACTCCACACAGACGGCAGCCGTAGCCAGGATTGAACCTGGGTCTCTGACACAGTAAGGCAGCAACTCCACCGCTCTGCCACAGTTTCTCCAAGTTTCCACCCTTTCCTGCTGCTAATGATCCCTGTGTTCAACAGCTCCTCTGGTACTAGAATGGATTTAAAACCTTTACAAAATTACCCATTGCATAGAATATTGAAAAGTTTAACCCTTCAGCCCAAAATATCTGTGCCAAACATAATGCCGAGATAAACTAATCTCATCAATCCGATGCATATCCATGTGTCTTTCTAAAACCCTCTTAAATGCCACTATCGTATCTGCCTCCTTCACTATCTCTGATGGGCCATTGTGGGCACCCACCATTTCTATGTAAGAAACTTGCTTTCCTCAAAAGTAGAGCAAAGTATATAATTACCATACTTGGATAAGGTGAGAAGGGAAAGATTTAATAGGAACCTGAGGGGCAACCTTTTCCACCCAGAGGACGGTGGGTGTATGGAACAAGCTAGATGAACAAGAGGTAGACGAGGCATTTGGACAGTACATGGAAAGGAAAGGTTTAGAGGGATATGGGCCAAACACGGGCAGGTGGGACTAGTGTAGATGGGCCAATGGGCCTGCTTCCATGCTGTATGACTTTATGACACTGATTTATTGGATGTAGACAGTTGAAGGGTTTGAAGGTTGAACAACCAAGTAATTCTCTAAGTTCTCTTCCTTGTTTTCAAACATATCCATGTTCCCCGTGCTGCAGGGCAATGCTTGTTATGGTCTTCGTCTCTTCCCGAATGCGGATCCTACCATCACAATGCCCACTGGCAATTTACCTACCACTGGAATGGATCCAAGTCTGACACATGGTCCAGAGAAGCACAGCTGCACCAGTCCTATCTGCCCCCAAGGCACCCTGCAATTATCTCCAAGTTATAGCACTCCACCATTGTAAGTGTTACCAAGCCACTTATTCCTGAAAAGGTTCCAACTTTCATTTCCCCACAAAGCCTTCTTCTTTTGTCAATCTTTCAGTTGCCTCCTCCAACATCCCCTCATGCAGATTAGCATCTTTTATTATTTTTTTGTTCAATACTGCACCCATGAATATTTGCTGCGTTAGTATGCCACACAAATGGAAGCTGTGCATAATATCATCGTGCAAACAGTGGCCTCGAGCTTTCTGTATCCTCCTGCCTCATAACGTTCATGTCTGATATTGAATATCCAAGAAATGAGTGGCACGCTGCATCCCGACAGAGGCTTCCCAGCGGGCAGCGCATGGCAGATGGTCCTGCCGAGCTTTGGCCATAGCCCGACTCACCTGCAGCAGAACTGGGAGAGGGGGGGAAGACACCAAGCTCAGCCCCTGCACAGCCCTGAACACCAGGAACCGGAAAGGAGGGTGGCAGGAGTTGCAGACGAACACTGGACAAAAAGGGTAGGTAAGAAGGAACCGGGAGGGGGGGGGGGGGGGGTCCTTACCTTCCACATCCTCAAGGTCGGCTGTGGGGCGCATCTCCCCTCCCCCCCCCACCTCGTGGTACGAGGGTTGACGGCCGGGTAAAGAGAAGGAGGATGGTTTGCAGGACGCCAAGACGGAGGTGGCAGCTGCAATGGGTGTTGACCGCCAGATGCAGCTGGGACTTGAAAACGGCAACAAAACAGGACGAATGTTGCCTGGACTCAGTGGGCTGTTTCAATGTATTATGCACCTACTGCACTTATGCAAGAAAATAACCTTACTGATCTGGGTGCAAAAACAGAATTTCACTCCACCTTGGTACACGTGACAATAAAAACAAAAAACCCATTGAACTCTTTCCTTCAATGCATTAATACAAGAATCCCTAGATGTGGTCTCATCAAGCAAGTCCATGACTATCAGATGTTGGATTGAGAGCTGCTACAAAGGCAGGATTTCCACTCCCCTATTCCTCCCTGGGTCGACATTTAAAATAATTGTCCAGAGGGGAAGAGCCAAGCCGGAAAATCCCAGCCATATTTACCTACGGTCTGCTCATCTACTGTTGACTGGTTATGGTCTCCTCTGACTGAATCCTGGCGTGGGACTAAAATTACACATAACAGGAAGACGCTCAATTTAATTGCCAGAATAGAGTCAAATACTGATGATGAATGATCAGCCATGATCACATTGAATGGCGGCGCTGGCTCGAAGGGCCGGATGGCCTACTCATGCACCTATTGTTTATTGTCTATTAACCCCTCGGCAGTGAAAGAACAGTAAGAGATTTTCAAACGCTGAGCTGACCCCCAAAGGGACGGGTTTCGTTATTACCAGGTTACAAACCGGCCAGAGCACCCTGACGAACCAGAAATCCTCAATGGAAAAATGGCATTAGGCAAGTAATGCATCAGATCCAGTCGCACTGCCCCCATTATCCAGGAGCCTGCAGTGCATTGACCAGCCTGATGTGTGGAGAATGGCTAATTGCGCGAGGTTCTGATGAACTGCGAGCACTAATGGAACTGCAACTCAGCATGAATCATTTGCCTAAGCACAGGAAGCAAAAGTAAACAGAAAAGCAAAGGCAGGCGTTAAAATAACCTTGCTTTCCGACTTGAAAGTACAAGATCAAATGGAAAATGTAATAGTTTCAGGCTCTGAACTTAAAAAAATAAAATAAAATCAGGCATGCCTATTACTCAAGATGGTTTAAAAAAAAAAAGTCATATTTTATCTGCATTCTGCCAGGCAGTGTTTTAAGAAAAATGAATGCAACCAATGTAACACTTGATGTAGCTCTGTTCTATCCCAGCTGGTGCTGTCTCTCACCAGATCAGCTGGAGTGATAGACGTGCTAATAAGTCTATCATTACCTGCACATGGCCTTGTAGAGAGGGGGTCAGGCTTGCAACAGACAAAACATGTGGCTCAGTCCAGTCATTTTGAACATGGGAGCACCGTTAAGAAAATCTCGAAAGCACTCTACGAAAATGCACTATAATTGGTAGGTAAATAGTTCTAAACAAAAAATCAAGATTAATGATTCCATTGATAAAGTCATTAAAAGACACTTCCCTTTAATCCCGAAAATAGAAGCATTCGAGCAGCCACTTGCTGGCAGAATCCTCACCAGTCCTCCACAGATCAGACGACGGCACACTGGCGCAGCTGGTAGAGCCACTACCTCACAGCGCCGCAGACCCAGGTTCGATCCTGACCTCAGGTGCTGTTTGTGTGGAGTCTACATGTTCTCCCCGTGACCGTGTGGGTTTCCTCCAGGTGCTCCAGTTTCCTCCCACATCCCAAAGGCGTGCGAGTTTGTCGGTTAATTGATCTCTGTCAATTGCCTCTAGAGTGAAGTAGGTGTGGAGAAGCAACGTGTGGTCGATGGTTCACGTGGACGGTGGGCTGAGGGTGTTTCCATGCAGTATCTCCAAACTAAAATGCAGTTAGACCTAACCCCGGTCCTCTCCCTGTCATCCCGAAATTTTTTATTCTCTTAAGTATTTGTCCAAATTTCTTCCACAAGAAATGACCAAATCTGTTTTCACAACCCTTTCTGTGAATGAATTCCAAGCCATGGCAACTCATAATGGGAAAAGCCTTTCTTCATGTTAGACACACAAAACTGTAGATGCTGGTTTACAAAAAAATACACAAAGTGCTGTAAAAACTCTGCAGATCAGTCAGCATCTCTGAAGAACATGGATAGGTGACGCTTCGGGTCGGGACAACTTTTCCTTCTGTCCTTGTTCTTTTGTTAACCAACTTAAACCTGTTCAATGCCTTTCTCCTGTAGACCATATTATTTTTTGCCAATGACGTACTAGAGAAGGAGCAGGAATAGGTCGTGTGGTCCCTAGGTCTGCACCATCATTGAAAATAAAAGATTATTGTCAGTCTAATTCTTTTCTCTTCTCCATTTTCCAGTCCGATCTCCACCAGCACCTAATGCCCTACAAACCAAATATTCAATCTTTGGATTGAATATATCCGAAGACTCTGCTTCCATCATCCTTTTGACTGATGAATTCTCAAGTTTCACAGCTCCCAAAGGAAAAACCCTCTTTGTCACTGTCTTGTGACTTATCCCCCTTTCTGAGTCCATGTCCACTTGTGGTAAACCACCCCACAGGGGAAACTTGCTTTTGCAACATCCACATTGTCACACCCACGTTCAGTGTTTCATGACAAACCACTCATATCATCATATCATATATATACAGCCGGAAACAGGCCTTTTCGGCCCTCCAAGTCCGTGCCGCCCAGCGATCCCCGTACATTAACACTATCCTACACCCACTAGGGACAATTTTTTACATTTACCCAGCCAATTAACCTACATACCTGTACGTCTTTGGAGTGTGGGAGGAAACCGAAGATCTCGGAGAAAACCCACGCAGGTCACGGGGAGAACGTACAAACTCCTTACAGTGCAGCACCCGTAGTCAGGATCGAACCTGAGTCTCCGGCGCTGCATTCGCTGTAAAGCAGCAACTCTACCGCTGCGCTACCGTCCCAAGAAGGCAAGAATATCCTTCCTTTTATAAGGAGAGCACATCTGCACACTGCATGTCAGGATCGGCACAGTGGCTGCCTTACTGCGCCAGAGACCCGGGTTCGATCCTAACTGTGGGTGCTGTCTGTACGGAGTTTGTACGTTCTCCCCATGACTGAGTGGGTTTTCTCCGGGAGCTCTGGTTTCCATGACTAAACTAACGGTATAGTCTCACCAAAGCTTTATACTTGTCGGCATTTATTCACAAAATGCTGGAGTAACTCAGCAGGTCAGGCAGCATCTCGGCATCTAAGAAGGGTCTCGACACGAAACGTCACCCATTCCTTCTCTCCCGAGATGCTGCCTGACCTGCTGAGTTACTCCAGCATTTTGTGAATAAATACCTTCGATTTGTACCAGCATCTGCAGTTATCTTCTTATACTACTTGTTGGCATCACTTCTTCACTCTTATTCTCAGTTTGCTTTTAAGAAATGCCAACATTCCATTTGCTGCCTTAACTGATTGAGGTGCCTCCATGCCATCACTGCCCTTACACAAGGACAGCCAGATCTTTCCGAACATCAACGTTGAATTATTTCTCATTATTTCATATTTTCCTTTTCAATTTTCCCTGTCATAGTGGATAACAGAACATTTCTTCATGTTAAACTAAATGCCCAATATTTTCTCAACCCTTTGTGGCCTCCTTACATTTCCATGTATCTTCATATTGCCAGATATTCCACTTTGGGGCGGCACGGCGGCACAGCAGTTGAGTTGCTGCCTCCCAGCGCCAGAGACCCGGGTCCGATCCTGCCTACGGGTGCTGTCTGTACGGTGTTTGTACGTTCTCCATGCGTCGGTTTTCTCCGGGTGCTCCGTTTTCCTCCCACATCCCAAAGATGTACAGGTTTGTAGGTTACTTGGCTTCGGTAAAATTGTAAAATTGTCCCTAGTGTGTAGGTTATTGCACACGTACGGGGATCGCCGGTCGGCGTGGACCCGGTGAGCTAAACATTCTGTTTCCGCGCTGTATCTCTAAACTAAACTAAATCCAAGTCGTTAATATAGATTTCGCATCCATCAGATTGTCACAACAGTCCGAGCTGTGGCCATGGAACTCGAACACGAGGGAAAAAAGCACCTGCTGAACGACCCCTCCTATTCTCTCCTCAGCTGATGAATCACACTGCGCATCATTTGGAAATGGAAAGGGCACAGCCTTTATAGTGGGTGGGAGGCACAAATGCCCATCACTAGCAACCCTTTTAGCAGCACAGCACTGCCCGAGCCCAGAGGCGTAGCTGACAGATTGGTCTCTGACAGGTGGAGAGAGAAACTACACGAGCAATAAACCACCTTCTCAAAAAGCTACCCATCCCATCTGCCACTGACAGCTTCGGTGCAAGTGGCTGCTGCACATCCGTGAGGCAGAGACCATCATCATACAGAGGGTGTCACCTGGTCCATCCTGCACCAATCAAGCAGACCTGGGCCCCCAATGAGGTACAGTGGGCTGCTGGTGTCAGAAGAATGGTATCCTGCCAGCATCTGTAACATTATGGGCAGGAGGGAAGGGGTGAGAGTTGAAGTGCATGAAATAAACCAGATAGACTCAATGGCCTTTCAACTACAGTGGAGGAGATTGTTCGTCTGAGATAAAAGGAAGCAAAGTGTTACAATCAGAGAAATTAGTGGAATTCAATGGGGTTCTTTACAGGAAGTAAGAATAAGAGGGTATAATTAAGGACCTCCATGACCCTTGACTCCACAATAGGCTAATAGTGCCCACCCCCCCCAAATCAGGTCCATTTTTAACATATCTTCCACCATGTCCCGCATCTCCAATGTGAACCCTTTACTAGAAACAACGTTCCACTTTCCCTCCCAGCTTTGATTTAGGTCCTCCTCATGACCTACAAAGCCCTCCATAACCTGGCCCCATCCTACCTGACTGACCTCCTCCACAGACACACTCCCACCCGTACCCTCCGCTCTGCTGCTGCCAACCTCCTGTCCCCCCCCATCCGGACCAAACTCAGATCCTGGGGGGACAGGGCTTTCTCCATCGCTGCTCCCACACTCTGGAACTCACTACCCCAAACCGTCAGAGACTCCTCCTCACTCACCACATTCAAAACATCACTGAAGTCTCACCTGTTCAGCACTGCCTTCAACCACTGACCGTCACCTCACCTTATTTTTCCTTTTCTGTTTGTTTACTTATTTATCTATTTCTTTTCTTTTCTATGTTTTAGTAAACCCTGTAAAGCGTCTTTGAGTGTTTAGAAAAGCGCTATATAAATGTAATGCATTATTATTATTATTATTATTATCCATGACATTTTGATTTTTCCCTTGTTCTTTACCATCAGTCATTCTCTGTTACAGTGATACCTTCAATCAGTTCCATTATGATCATCCGAAGCCACAAACAATCTATCCAGGCAAGTCGACGATTTACTTGGGCTGTTTATGGGAGAAGGCAGGACAATGGGGTTCGGAGGGAGAGATGGATCAGCCATGATTGAATGGCAGCGTAGACTTGATGGGCCGAATGGCCTAATTCTGCTCCTATCACTTATGATCTTATAAGTCAGTACACAGTTATCCCAGCTCACAATGCGATCTCTGGGCTTTGGGGAAACATTACTCAGATTGGGTGACTACCTTTGGGACCACCCCCATTCAGTTCACATGTGCCATTGAATGTTTCACCATCCAATATATTTATTTGCTTAAAAAAAAGGCAAAATGCTGGAGCATTTTGTGTCTATTTTTGGTAGAAATCAGCATCTGCACTTCCTTCCTACACATTTATTTGCCACTCTACTTCCATTCCCATTAGTCCGCCATTACTCTCTTGCACCACCCTAATATAATGGCACCTGGTCTTTAGACCAACACACATTGCAGCCGTGGGTAGCCTACAACGCAGTTATACAAACATTGATTTTCCAACTTCTGGTAACACCTCCTGCGCATGCTCACCAATTTACCTGGTTTTCTTGTCCCTCTGTTCACTTTTCCCATACGCTATCCCAACCTGATCCCATCTAGTTTCACCTGTCCCTGACCAGCCCTTATCACCACCAGCCCCACCCATATTACTGCTTTCACTGGTGATCATTCCTATTCCATCTCAGTCCTGAATGAGGTCTTGACCTGAAACATCAACATACACCTTTTGCTTCCACAGGTGCTGATTGACCCATTGAGTTTTTCCCCAACATTCTGTGTGTCTGTTCTAGATTCCAGCTTATGTAATATCTTTGGTGTACATTGCAGTCTTATGTGCAGAAACCGGAGTTCACCAATTTCAAATAATAATTTTGCTATTGCTAAATTTGCATCTCCACTAGCTCCACCAAGCTTTTGCTTTACAGCATCATCCCATTTCTCATTTCATGTCTCCTGCATCCGAGCCTTTAGCCTTTATCTTTGTTCTGTCTGCCCACTCTCTCTACATCAAAAGTCTCAATTAACTCGAAATTTCAGGCTTTCACTCCGCTTACGGCATCTAACTGAGAGTTTCCAGTCATCTTCATTTTTTAATTTCAGCTGATACAGAGGGTCAGGGAAGAATTTACCAGCAATAAAAAGCTCAGAGATAGAGCCAGGGCAGCAGAACAAGATGAACTCAAAGAGGGCATGTACAATTTAGGTATAATTTATGTGGTGGGTGTTATCAGATTCTATCAAGCTGCTGGAAGCAACATTTTCCTTGTACTTTTTCCTTGCCATACTTGTGCATATGATAACAAACACGGCGTGATTAATTATAGCTACTTTCCTACAACCATCAGGTGTTAAATCGACCTGCACAATCCTAACTCTACCTCAACAATGGAACACAATTGGCCACCTCTTGCACTACCATAGATGAGTTCCCTCGTTGCTTTGTCACTAATATCTTATTTTTGTGCAGTCTTTTCATTGTCTTGTATAATTTATGTGCAATGTATGTATAATTTGTTTTGTGTGTTGTCCACGTGCCTACAATGCTTCTGCGAGCAAGAGTTTCTTTGTACCTACACTTCACCATACTTATGCATTTGGCAATAAACTTGACTTGGAAGGTAAGTAAGAAACCATCGAAAGAGAACATTTTCATGGCAGGAAATTTGTCATGGTGAACTGGTCAAAGAGAAGAAAGTGGAAGGATAGACTTAACCATAATGGCAAGGATGTTCACAGGCTTGTTGAGCTCCTTGTAAGGGAATATGGTGAAGGCAGAAGGCAGGGTTTCTCAGAAGAAGCCACGTGTACTTGCATTCCAGGGTGATCTAGGAGCTGCTGCCTCAGAGCAGAGACCCTGACCTCGGGTGCTAACTTTGTTCAGTTTGCATATTCTCTCTGTGCCCACGTGGGCTTCCTCCAGGTGCTCTGGCTTTCCTTCTACATCCCTTTGCAGGTTAATTGTCCCTCTGTAAATTGCCCCTAGTACATGGGGTGGATGTAAAAGTGGAATAACATAGAACTTGTGTGAACTGGTGGTGAATGGTCGGAGTGGACTCGATGGGCTGGAGGGCCTGCTTCCATGCAGTATTTTTCAAACAAATTTGGACAAAGGGAGCAGAACTCAGCTCAGCCAGATTTGGCGGTGAATGACAAAACCCGTTGTCTGCAATGGACACCAAAATCTACATCACCTGAAGATAATGGAGTCTAATGAGGGCAGTATCAGGATGAAAAGGATCGAGCAATGAAGAACCGATATTAATTAAGCAATATACTGACATAAATGCTGGAGAAAGATGCAGGAGGCACCTCACTGCAATTTTACTGGTAGACAACAACACAATATCAGTAATGCAAGTTGTATGAGAGCTTTAATCAAGCACCCACTGACATGAGAAACTATTTCTACAGAATAAACTGATTTCTCGTGTGATAAGTATTAACAATTTTCAGATGAGCTGCAACATCTTTGGAGGGACACCCATGGATGAAATATTTTAGTTTCCATTTGGACATGGAAAGGTGTATGCACTTAAAAGAAATAAAATGTCAGTGGGCGGGAACAGATTACCACTTCACATCCACACTTTATTTGGAATATTCTCTGTGGATTAAACAGGGGGAACAGGGCAACTTTTTGAAAGACAAGTTACTTTCATTAATATTTTTGAAGGATGGTGTTCCTCAAAGCCCAATTGAAGAATAATTCTGCTTCTAAATCAGCCGATTTTGCACTTGTCACAAAACCTTAATACGGCTTGCACACAGAGCTGGGCACTGCCGAGCTAAATCTGAGCAAACCTCTGTTATGTGAAAATGATCGCTAAATTTTAATCATAGATTTAGTTGTGCCTTTATTATTGTCACATGTACCGAGGTACAGTGAAAAGCTTTGTTTTGCATGCTATCCAATCAGATAATATTATACATAAACGCAAACAAGTCAAACTCAAGTACAACAGGTAAAGCAAAGAGGAAGATACAGAATATAAACATAGCACAAAAAGTAAGGAAATTTGTGTTTGGTAGATTATTTCTTTGTTGTAACAATGCTTCTTGGCAATAAATCTTATACCGTTGGAAAGCCTGTTTATTTCCCTTTTAAATGGTGCCACATTTGTAAGGAACATGCATTTGTGGGATGAGCAGCAGAGCTGAGTATATGGGTTGCGCCCATGAAAAATTTGCCAAATCTTCTCTGCCAATGCCAAACAGCTTATTCTGCTGTTGCTATTGACTCTTGTTTTGAGCTTCTGGTACCCCCAGGTGCTGACAAGAATGGGATGCCATCCCACAACAGTGTGTGACCATGCTGGTGACCAGCATGAGGAGGAGGTGCCAGGCTGTTATGGCTGTGTATGGTTCTTCCACACGCTACTGTGGCTCCTGTTTATTAAATGAATAAATTGTTAAATTGCCAATATGTCTTGTTTCTTCAGACTTCAATCATCCAATCCACCAAACAACACCGAACAAGAGTCAATGGCAGAATAAGCTGTTTGGCATTGGCAGAGAAGATTTGGCAAGTTTTTCATGGGCGCAACCCATATACTCAGCTCTGCTGCTCATCCCACAAATGCATGTTCCTTACAAATGTGGCACCATTTAAAAGGGAAATAAACAGGCTTTCCAACGGTATAAGATTTATTGCCAAGAAGCATTGTAACAACAAAGAAATAATCTACCAAACACAAATTTTCTTACTTTTTGTGCTATGCTCAGCATTGTAGTGCACCAGTTTCACAGACAAAATCTAATGTCTGCAGCAGGGTAGAGGTGACATGGACAGTACCTCAACCTTTGGTAGGACCACTCAGAAGCCTGATTACAGAGGGGAAGAAGTGCTCTCTCTCTCCTCCCCCCTCCCGAGTCTGGTAGTTCACACTTTCTAGCTTCTGTTTCTTCAACCTGATGGGAGCTTCTGACTGGGGTGGGACTCTGAGGAGTAGTAATTCTCTGATTATGTTGGCTGCTTCTCCGAGCCATCCAGAAGTGTAGTCCTCACTTTACATTCATTCCAAAATAAAATCCTCATGGCTGGCAACGTCAGCTGATTAAGGCAGACAGATGCATTTTTAATTGCCCATGAATTCACACACTGCTGGGCAATGAAACCATCATTCACACCCACGTATAAATAAGATAAATTGCCTGAGATACTAAGTATTTCCTTCAGGAGAAGGAACGGGCTAATGATTAATAAGTGTTGTGGGTCCTCTGTACAAATGAACGGGATCAATGCCAAGGAGCTTGGGCCAAGTTTTTATTTATGTGTTGCCTAGATAGCTAGTGTTCAATACAAAATTAAATGCAATGCATAAGCATAACTAGAAGGTGCTGTTTTTTTCCACCAGTAACTCTTTGGAATTGGATGTGGGCCATCCACATTATCTCTCATTAATCAACTGTCACATCAGCAACTTGCAGTGATCACACTGATTTCCTTAATGCTTTGCATGGCTAAACTTATACACAAGTTGCCTGAAGTGTAGCTGGCCAATTTCCTTCATGGCACTCAATCACAATCCAAAGAAATAGATAAAAACACAATTAAAATGTACAACATTTTATTAAATTATTAAGTGCAAGCAGATGTGACAGTGGTTGTAACCTGTGTTTATAAAACACTTGATCTCATGGTTTGTTGTCATCTGAACCCCTCGAGGATAGGAATCTTCTAATTGCTCCTGGCCATTAATTACGGTTAATATAAAATCAAATATTTATTTCAAGAGAGCTAAAATACAAAAACAGGGATGTAATGCTGAGGCTTTATAAGGTGCTGGCTGGTCAGACAGCAATTGGAGTATTGTGAGCAATTCTGGGCACCATATCGGAGGATGTGCTGGCTTTGGAGAGGGTTCAGAGGAGGTTTACAAGAACGATCCCAGGAATGTGTGGGTTTATAGGTGAAGAATATTTGATGGCACTGGGCCTGTAGTCACTGGAGTTTAGAAGGATGAGGGGGGACCTCATTGAAACTTACCGAATAGTGAAATGTTTGAATAGAGTGGATGTGGAGATGATGTTTCCACTAGTGGGAGACTCTCGGACTGGAGGTCATAGCCTCAGAATTAAAGGGCGTTCCTTTCGGAAGGAGATGAGGAGGAATTTCTTTAGTAAGATGGGTGGAAAATCTGTGCCACAAAGGGCTGTGGAGCCCAAGTCAATTGATATTTTTAAGGCAGAGATAGATAGATTCTTGATGTCAGCAGTTATAGGGAGAGGACAGGAGAATGGGGTTAGGAGGGAGAGATAGATCAGCCATGTTTGAATGCTGGAATAGATGGGCCGAATGGTCTAATTCTGCTCCTATCACTTATGACCTTATGACCAATGATCCTGATGAGAAATATCATTCGAAAAAATTGCCTGATGTCATGAAGTGATTCATGTTGCAAATGCACAATTAAACGGCATACATGGCTTTTTGTTATCAAAGAAACGTTATCCTTATTAGATTTTTTATGTTTCATTATGTATTTGTTCATGGGATATGGACCGGGGTTTATTCTCCATCGCCCCACAAGCTGAGAAGGTAGTTAAGAATTAGCGACAGACACTCCTGACTGGGAAGCAGATCGCTCTCTGTGAAGGAACCGAGTGAGGCAGATGGGTTTTGATGGCCATCCAGTGGCATCAGACTTGCCTTAACCGATATCAGCCTTTTAAATGAAAGGTTTATTTAACGTGAACTCTAATTCCCCAGCTGCTGAAGGCGGATTTGAACCCATGCCTTTGCATCAATAGTTTGAGCCTCTGAATGCTTGGCCAATAACTTAATCACTGCGCTGCCATACGAAAATAATCAAAGTACGGAAGGCTGAAATTTGAGACTAAATGAATTCAAAAGCTGTACTGAGATCAAAGTATCTGAGTCACTGCAAAGAGAATAAAACTGACCATTTCCCTCCCTGCCCCCCCCCCCTCCAATATGAAAGTACACCTTCATTCTTGCATCTCCTGCCAGCACATTTGAAATTAAAAAGTCACTCTCCACCAATAAGAAACCAAAATATTTGACATATTTTAAAATGACTGCTTCATCTTGCTAAATACTTGATGAATGTGCTCTTCAACTGGTGGGATTAATTCCTGGAGATAGACACAAAAAGCTGGAACTACTCAGCGGGTCAGACAGCATCTGTGGAGAAAAGGAATAGGCGACATTTCGGGTCGAGACCCTTCTTATTCAATAGCAGTGAATTAACCTTGAGAAATTCCTTGCTTTCCATGTTAAAGAATGCCGCATCGATGCTATTTTCTTTCATGTACATTAAGGTGCAGAATGGATTATCATCTTCCAGAGTGGTACAGTTAGGAGGGTGAGGCAAATTATCAGAATGGAATTTTATCAGGGTGTAGAAAGGATATTAAAACTGAAAATCAGAAAGAAGCTCTAAATTTACATGAGCTAGAGATAATTGAAAGCATGCCAACTGCAAAAATGATCAGAGAATCTAAAGACCCAGGCTGATGTGCTGCCCTTTATAACAATACAAGTTGGCACACAAAACTAAATCGACTTCTAGTTCTGAATATTTAACTGAAGCTACGGATTTGCACCAAGAAATCAGAGCCCTCCTTGTCACTTAGTTCTTGATTTGGAGAATAAATAAACATATCTGCACTACATGTAGTCCTGGAAATCCAAATTGACAGTTGATGTGTTTTGATAAACAAAGTGCATCAGAGCTGGTAAAACAGGTTTCATGTCATCTGGAATTAATTTAGGATGATGAAATGGTTGCTGCAGGAATTTGAGATTCGTGCATCTCTGGGCTTTAGTGTTCTGAACAGTGGTGGACAATGGGGCACTGATGACCACGTTGTATCAATGCAAACCTAGCAGTGCAGGCAAAGCCTTGATGTAAAGAGGTAATGTATTCTTGCGACAGGAGACGTAGACCACAAGTGTTCATGACAAGATCACTTTTAGGCGGATGCAATATTTTTTTTAAAAAGGATAATGCTGTATCCTCCAGAGACACGGATAAAAAGATCTCCAAAAACAAGACAAGTTCTGGATGTCCTTTCACTTGGTAAAAAAATATATATAATTAAACCACCATTGAATGCTTTATTCTCCCAATGATTACACTGAACACTCGAATCAAGATAAAGCGGAACCACATGCAGCAAACGGTTCAAGATCTCCAGCTACAGGGAAAGGATTAACATGGTCTGATTAACAGACTGCACTGAGATTTATTCCCGCAAATCCCCAGCGCTACAAGTAACGGCAGAATGACAAAACAAAAATCATTCCAGAGTAATTTAATTTCGATTTACCAGCTCTCAGAAGTTGGAACTCGCGTGGAAAACCAAGTTGATCCGAGGGGTTAAAATCCTCTTCGTCCTGGAATTAAAACGCTTTATTTACTCATAGTTTAAACCAAAAAAAAACCTAGAATGCAACCTCCCGCAATGTTGAATAATCGACCATTCATTCACCAACGCAAGTATATGATACCGGTACAATGCACGTCATTTAAAAGTATATGCAGCTTCACTTTAACTACATTCACCCACGCTACGAGCAGGCTACATTCACACCAGCGCACTGTCACATAAACGTGTTTATTAAACTCTTATGCAGCAGGACAAAATAGCCAGCTCTCAAGGTCATCGCGAGAAAAATTAGCACGATTTAACTAACACCTTGTGAATGCTGTGTACTCGCCAAGCGAGACGATGTGCGCGTTGCCCATCAAACGGTGTGATAGACATTGCAATTTCAAGTGCAGAATCCTAGCACTGCCCGAGAAACTGAAACCAGGGATCACCTGCAGTGTAGTAATACAGCAATCTACAGTCAATTACTTCTCGGGTTTCATTTAATCCTAGTACTCCACTTTACCTTGCAGGGGCGGAATGCTGTCCTCTCGCCTGTCGTTTTTGTAAAGTCTACCCCAACGCGGGGACGACGTGAAAGCGAGCGACACACAGGTTCAGGAGCACAATGCAACGATGTAACGCCTCGCAGCTAGGCAGATACTGACACAGAGCTCGCCCATTCCGCGGCGGGGGACACTGACAGCCAAATGGAAACATTGAAGCGGTGTCACTTTGCAAGCATCTAAATCGCGTTGGCATTTCCAGTGCCTCGCCCACTATTAAAGGAAGTGCTCTCGTGTTAGCCAATGAATGAAAAAGCAGATTGGGGTTTAGGCGTTCAGCTACTTCCCCTGTCCCCTGCTTGGGTGTTGATGTGTCCCTGAGCATTGTATCTTTCAGCAGGATGTCCAGCCTGTATCGATGAAGCCAGGAGATGCTCTTGAAGCCTGCTGTCTGAGCATGCTGATTCACACGGGTACAGTAGAGTTGTCTTACATGACATTCTCAGATAAAACATGCGGCGGCGATTTCATTCAATAAGACTTGAAACCACATAAATACATCACTTACACTCAAAATACTCCACACATAAACTTTGCTGCTTACACGACAGCGACTGACTGATACGTGTTGAGGACATGTCCAAATAATCATAGTTGGTAAGGCTGTTTTATCATTTTACTTCCAGCTCGGAACAGCCTCCCTGACAGTGGTAACAAAGGCCATGGGGTGAAAGTGGCCTTCCCCTCAATTGTAGGTAGATTGGCTGATTGGCGAAGAATTGAGTGAAGCCAAGTGATTCGGTAACAGGTCCAATAAATCCAGATCAGATGGTCAAAAGCAAAACCATATCCGAGTCGGGCAGGTGACTGGAAAGGCCGAAAGTATTGGCCAGACCTGATTACCCTTGAGAAAATGGGATCATAAAATGCTTCATTTTATGATGAAGATGCTCCCGGAAAATGCTCTTCAGTGAAGAGTTCGAGGATTTCACCACCATTTCACGTTGAGGACGTGCAGGGGAACTTGGAACTGATGGAGCTTTTCGGGTTGAAGTCCGCTTCAGTATTAGTTGAAGGGTCCATCCTACCAGAACCACTATCACGTGGAGCATGGTGTCCACCTTTCTAGTTGGTCGATTCTGGTCTCACTCATAGGATCAGTTGCACACCACCAATGTGATCTACCTGAGTATAATCAACAGACCTGGTCTCTCTCCCTTCTCCCCAACATCACAAGAATGATCTGACTGCCTTCTCACAATCATCAAAAGAGAAAGACCCAGTGCTATGGCAGATGTTGATCTGGGCATATGTACAGTAGGATATCAGAGGGCAATCAGCGAGTTGCTACTGGCTAAATTTCATCCATAAGCCATAATTTGGAGGAATTTGATTGTGGGTCATTTGTGGGTTCTAAACTGAAACAGAGAGATACGACGAGGGAAGAAAAAAAAGAAATTTATTGGATCTGAATTGCCGGGGTCACAGCTTAAGGATAAGGGGGAAGTCTTTTAGGACCGAGATGAGAAAACATTTCTTCACACAGAGAGTGGTGAGTCTGTGAAATTCTCTGCCACAGAAGGTAGTTGAGGCCAGTTCATTGGCTATATTTAAGAGGGAGTTAGATGTGGCCCTTTTTGCTAAAGGGATCAGAGGGTATGGAGAGAAGGCAGGTACAGGCTACTGAGCTGGATGATCAGCCATGATCATATTGAATGGCGGTGCAGGCTCGAAGGGCCGAATGGCCTACTCCTGCACCTATTTTCTATGTTTCTATGTTTCTAATCCAAGCCAGAAAAGTACCTGTGAGTCTGAAAACCATCTTTCCAATGTGTAGCACTTCACTGTATTATTACACACTCAATAGACTATGTTGGCAGTGGATACAGTGAATGTTCCAAATGGGAATGGTGGTCTTGATCCAATGGCTGCTTTGTCCTCAAAACAATTGAACTTCATGAGATGTTGAAGTTTAGCTTTAGTTTTAATTTTAAAGATACCGTGTGTAAAAAGGCCCTTCAGTCTATTGAGCACTGATCACCCGTACACCAGTTCTATCCCACACACTAGGGACAATTTACAGAAGCCAATTAATCTACACACCTGGACATCTTTGGAGTGTGGGAGGAAACTGGAGCACCCGGAGAAAACCCATGTGGTCACAGGAGGAACGTGCAAACTCCACACAGACAACACCTGTAGTCAGGATAAAGCCCGGGTCTCTGGCGGTCTTTATGGCAGCAACTCTACCGCTGTACCACTGTGCTGCCTCCCAGGTTGCACTATGCCAATTATGAGATGTTGTCATGAGGTCATTTAAAGATGGTGGAATGCCAGAGTTTCAACAGCTGAGCCACTTGCTCTGCTGATGCCCACCTGATGGAGGGGCAAAGACATGAATAAAGCTGTTGCTTTCAAACGCCTACTTGGTCACCATCAGGATGGTGATGATGAGACCCTGGGCCACAGTGATGTACTTGAATATCAAGTGTCAGTGGCTGTGTTTTTTATTGTTGGAGATAATCATTTCTTGGCATGAATGCAGTGTAGATCCAAAACCGTGAGCAGCAAACAGAGAGACGTAGAGAAAGAGGGGAAAAAAACCAGAAAGAGATGTATTAGATCAGGATTTCAACTCATTATAGTTATGCAATAATCCAAGCTGAGAAAGTACATTTGTGAATATGATGGGATTAAGACTGCCCTATGTCACCTTTTCCTGTTCAAACAAGATGCCATTATTCAGCTTGTGGTCATGCGGAGAATGGTTGTTTGTGTGCTCGGCTGCTTTAGTACAACATAGCCATTTTCCCCATGATCCTGTGAGAAAAACTGCCAGCCAGGACAATGAAAGCTTTGTCCTGTTGGTTTGTAGCAAACAGAATCACGGATAAGACTGATCACCCACTCAGTGCTGATCAGAAAATATTACCTCGACAAATCGACAGGTTTGAAGAATGTGAAGCTGCCAATACTTTAATGCAAACGTTTGCTTTGCTGCAACATTTTTATAGAGAAATTAATTAAGAGCAAAAACTATTTCCAGTGAGTCCACTTAATTATGGTAATTTTAAATAATAGACAAACCTTTCAAGTTTAATGTGATGAATTAATAGAGCCTTGACTTCCATGTCTTTTATTGCAAAAATAAGGAAAACATGTTAATAGACTGTCTTTCACACTTCCATTGGGGTTATTGATATAATGCAGAAAATGCTGAAAAAGGGATCCATAACCATGTGGGAAGGACAAATGAACCCATTATTGCTGCTTGTGTGGAAGGATGGTGTACAAAGATTGAATGGTTGAAGGTGGGGGTGGATGGAGGAACCGCCAACTCTACAAAACTGCTACAGATGTGCTGCTGTAAGGATTCTGACTGGTTGCATTATGACCGGATCCAGCAATTTCAACACACAGGAAGGCCATAGGCAGAAGAGAGTGGAGGACCCAACCAAGTCCATCACGGATGCACCCCACCCCACCATTGAAAGCATCTGCATCACGTGCCGCTGCCATCATCAAGGACCCCCACCATCCAAGCCATGCATTCTTCTTACTGCTACTATTGGACAGGACATAGAGAAGCCTGAATTCTCACATCTCCTCACAGATATTTTAACTACAAGTTCTTGAATCAACTGCACAACCCTAATACCACATAGACTCGTTTATAATTATGTCTTTTTGCACTACTTTCTTGATTTTAAAAAAAAGTCTAATTCTCTTCACTGTTTAGTTTAATTTAAAAGAGCATGGAAACAGGCCCTTCAGCCTACTGAGTCCATGCAGACCATCGATCACCCATTGACACTAGTTCTATGTTATTCCACTTTCTCATCCACTCCCTACGTATCAGGAGCAATTTTTTTTTGCAGAGGCCAATTAACCTACAAACCCACACATTTGTGGGATGTGGGAGGAAACCAGAACACCTGGAGGGAACCCACAAAGTCACAGGGAGAACGTACAAACTCCACATAGACAGCACCCAAGGTCAGGATCAAATCCAGTTCTCTGGCATGGCGAGGCAGCAACTCGACCAACCATACCACTCTGTCGTTCTACTGTCTTGTAGGATCTATGTGTAATTTATGTATGACTTATGGAGAATTGATGTTTTTGTGTATCGTCTGACTCTATGTGCCTGTGATACTGCTGCAAGCAAGATGTTCATTGAGCCTGCTCTTCACCAAACTTGTGCATATCACCTATTCACTTTCTTCAGAGATGCTGCCTGGTCCATGAGTTACTCCAGCACTTTGTGTCCTTTTGACAATAAATTCCACTTGACGACGTGATATTGGATGATACCTCAGAAAAGAATTAAAGCAATAAGGAAATGAGAGGAAAGTAGAAAATTACATGGACCAATTTGTTACAGAAATGAAGCAGCATTGGTACTCATCTCCCATGTTCTCCACTCTGCTGAATTTACCTTATTAGGTTGTGGAAGAACAACTTTATTTGACCAAACAATCCCAGAATAATACAAGAAGTCTCTGGGCAACAGTTGGGCCACAAGTGATATCACAGACTGATGTGTTGTGGGCCAGAACAAACATCCTTTACAAATTCCACTGGCAGCTTCTGACAGTCAATAAAAGCTCATCCCAGCTCTGCAAGCTGTCAAATAATCAAAAGTTTTCAATTCAGAAACTGTTTACGACCTATTAAAATGAAATATTTAACATTTCTTTAACTCAGACATGTAAAAAGTCCTAACAACTCAGTAAATAAAATAAAACAATTAAGTGAAACTCAATAGACTCTTCAGTCTGAAGAAGGGTCTCGCCCCGAAACATCACCCATTCCTTTTCTCCAGAGATGCTGCCTGGCCCGCTGAGTTACTCCAGCTTTTTGTGTCTATCTTCGGTTTAAACCAGCATCTGCAGTTCCTTCCTACACAAGTGAAACTCAATAATTGAAATAAATGTACCTTGTCTTATTCTTTGCTATCCTCCCTGCAGCCTGACGATCCACGTTAAATACAAAGAGGTTCACATTCTTGCATCTTATGGAACCTGGCTTGGGTAAGAACACATAGCACTGGAGTAATTCCAAGGGTCAGGAAATATCTCTGAAGAACATGGATAGGTGACGTTTCTGGCTGGGACCCTTCTTTAAATCCTTCCCTTGGGTTCAAAGAGTCAAGTTGATGACATAAACACTCAGGTGATCTGTGCAAGGAGCTGCAGGGAACCCGGTGATGAAACACAGACAGAAAATCTCAAAAGAAGCTGAGCCATTTAGTTTGAGACTTCCGTTGAGGAATGCCCAACAGTTTGTGCCTAACAGGTCTTTTTAAGCGATTATCCTTGTCTCTTCAGAATAGAGTCTGACAGTTTTCCCACCGATGGTCACTTTGTTTATTTTACAGAAGTATTCCAATGAATTCCAGCTGGCTTCAAATCTTCTGTAACTTGGGGACTTCTACCCAAGTCTTAACTTGTACCACCTGTTCTCCAATTTCTTCTTTTGCTTGAGGTAGCGTTTACCGGCAAAATCCATGTCAATGTTAGAACCTGCACCCTCTGCACTTACTGGAGTGGTCACATCATCACCCCATTTAGGGAAGTAAGATTCTTTGCTGAGACAAGATACTAACTGCAGTACTCTCCAGCTGTCAACAAATATTTATAAGTATACACTGCCACTATTCCTTTTTCCTTTCCAGTTGTTGATGACCTTTTACGAGCACATCACCTCCTCTGAAACTTCTTTGTGCCCTGTTTTCCACCCATTCTTCTCCCTCACATGCATTCAGCCCCCCCTGATTGAATGTTAGCCATTTCCCTCACCCCGTTTCCCATTTTCACTCTTCATACCACATCTGTTCAATTCCGTAAATGTAAAAAAAAAAAATTGTCCCTAGTGGGTGTAGGATAGTGTTAATGTACGGGGATCGCTGGGCGGCACGGACTTGGAGGGCCGAAAAGGACTGTTTCCGGCTGTATATGATATGATATGATATGATATGTACAGTTTCTCATTCACCATTGTTTGCCCACCATACATATCTAACTTGTTGTCCTCTATGCCTCCTTCCGGTTCACCTTTTTCTCTGGGATCCCTGCATCTCTCAGCCACTGCTCGCCTTCTTTCCTCTCAGCAGTCAACATTTGCCAGCCTGACTGCTCTTCCTGCCTCCTCCAGTTCTATTCTCCAACCCCTCTACTCACCCTGTCCTTCCCGCCATTAGATCCCAGCTCCATTCCCTTCTCCTTTCTTCCTTTGTCTGTCACTGTGCCCTTCCTCCACAGTTCAGTTCAGTTAGTTTATTGTCACATGTACCGAGGTACAGTGAAAAGCTTTTGCTGCATGCTATCCAGTCAGCAGAAAGACACAGTCCTTACCGCCGTTCACTCTCCTCACCTCTTCCCGTCCACCTCCCTCTATTTCCTTCTCTCAGACCTGGACTTCATCTTGTTCCTCACCCAACCATAGCTGGCTCAAACTAACCATCATATCGCATGAAACCGAATACCTCAGATGGCTTTGATTCCCTATATACAACCCCCTGGGAGATTATCCAAACTATCAAACAATTCAGGTTAGTTTAAAGAAACTCAGCTCATTCGCTGCCATCTTTGGGTGCACAGAGCTTCAATTTCTTAGCTTGTTTAAAGCTGAACGATCAGAAACAGGTTTTGCAACAATTACAATCAAAATAGTTATATCCCCAGTTGAAAAATGATGGATATCCTCCACTAACAACTTTATTAAATACCCTATCCTGGTTTCAGCTTTGATTGTTGTTGTTATTTATTATGCTTAATGCAATTTCAGCTCTAATCCATCAAACGTTGGCACCTTCCTGTAAAGGGAATAATTTGGACCTTTCAATGCTGAAGTGCATCTGGGGCTCAGTTTCTCTACCTCCCTGCTGCTCCTTGCTACATGAAAAGCATAAACAATGCCATCTGCAATTTATTGGAACCCTTGCGTCTCAGTGTCTCCGTTCAATAAAACCTAAACCCTTGTGGTTGTATTTCTGTCATTCTGTCTCAGCTTTGTTCATTATGGACCTCTGTGTTTACGCACATAATGACTAAGGGAATAAAGGACAAAGAGGAGCTATTTCCTCTGGTACACTTTAGTTTAGTTTAGTTTAGTTTAGTTTAGTTTAGTTTAGTTTAGTTTAGTTTAGTTTAGACATACAGTGCAATAACAGACCCTTTGGCCCACCGTGTCCGCACTGACCAGCAATCCCTGCACACTAACACTAACCTACACACACTAGGGACAATTTACAATTTTATTGAAGCCACTTAACCTACAAACCCTGCACGTCTTTAGAGTATGGGAGGAAACTGGAGCACGTGGGGAAAACACACATGGTCACAGGGAGAACGTACAAACTCCGTACAGACAGCACCCATAGTCAGTATCGAACCTGGCACTAAGGCAGCAACCCTACCGCTGCGCCACTGTGACGCCCACTGTTCAGATAAGAAAACCTAAATCAAGATTAGTGCCAGGCCATTCTGGTTTATGGCAGGAATCCTTAACTCACATGAAGAATAAAGAAAATTTGGAATATTTCCCCCAAAAAAGCACTTGAGGAGAAGTCGACTCTAAAACTAGATGAGATTAATGGAAAGACATCAATAAATGTATTTCTTTGGTTTACCGACATCTGCAGTTCCTTGTTATTAATATGAGATTGATGGATTTTTTTAAAGCAATGTTATTAACGTTATGGAATCAAGTTGGATAACTGGAGTTAGAGTCATAGAGTGATACAGTGTGGAAACAGACCCTTTGGCCCAACGCGCCCACACCGGCCAACAATGTCCCAGCTACACTAGACCCTCTTGCCTGCTCTTGGTCCATAATCCCTCCAAACCTGTCCGATCCATGTACCTGTCTAACTGTTTCTTGAACGATAGGATAGTCCCAGCCTCAACTACCTCCTCTGGCAGCTTGTTCCATACACCCACCACCCTTTGTGTAAAAAAGCTACCCCTCGGATTCCTATTAAATCTTTTCCCCTTCACCTTGAACCTTTGGCGGCACGGTGGCGCAGCGGTAGAGTTGCTGCCTTACAGCGAATGCAGCGCCGGAGACTCAGGTTCGATTCTGACTACGGGCGCCGTCTGTACGAAGTTTGTACGTTCTCCCCGTGACCTGCGTGGGTTTTCTCCGAGATCTTCGGTTTCCTCACACACTCCAAAGACGTACAGGTATGTAGGTTAATTGACTGGGTAAATGTAAAAATTGTCCCTAATGTGTGTAGGATAGTGTTAATGTGCGGGGATCGCTGGGCGGCGTGGACTCGGTGGGCTGAAGGGCCTGTTTCCACGCTGTATCTCTAAATCTAAATCTAAATCTATGCCCTCTGGTCCTCATCCTCCTGCACTCCATGGAATAGAGACCCAGCCTACTCAACCTCTCCCTATAGCTCACACTCTCTAGTCCTGGCAACATCCTCGTAAATCTTTTCTGAACCCTTTCAAGCTTGACAATCTCTTTTCTATTACATGGTGCCCAGAACTGAACACAATATTCTAAATGCGGTCTCAACAACGTCTTATACAACTGCAACATGACCTCCCAACTTCTATACTCAATACTCTGACTGATGAAGGCCAAAGTGCCAAAAGCCTTTTTGACCACCTTATCTACCTGCGACTCGACCTTCAAGCAAACATGCACCTGTACTCCTAGATCCATCTGCTCTACAACACTACCCAGAGGCCTACCATTAACTGTGTAGGTCCTGCCCTTGTTCGACATCCCAAAATGCAACACCTCACACTTCTCTGTATTAAATTCCATCAACCATTCCTCCGCCCACCTGGCCAATCGATCCAGATCCTGCTGCAATCGTTCACAACCATCTTCACTATCTGCAAAACACTAACTTTTGTATCAGCAGCAAACTTGCTAATCTTGTCCTGTATGTTCTCATCCAAATCATTGATGTAGATGACAAATAATAAGGGGCCCAGCACCGAACACTGAGGCACACCACTAGTCACAGGCATCCAGTCTGAGAAGCAACCTTCTACCATCACCCTCTGCTTCCTTCCATGGAGCCAATTTGCTATCCATTCACCTATCTCTCCTTGGATCCCATGCGATCTAACCTTCCAGAGCAGCCTTCCATGCGGAACTTTGTCGAACGCCTTACTGAAGTCCATGTACACAACATCTACAGCTCTGCCCTCATCAACCTTTTTGGTCACGTCTTCAAAAAAATCAATCAGATTTGTGAGACACGATCTCTGCCATGAACAAACTGAATGATGGAACTGTCTCACGGAATTGAATGGCCTTCGCTGGCTCCCAAGTTATGGTATTCCACAGTGCATCTGTTTTGCTTTTCCCAATCCTCGCATCAGTACCGCAATGAAGGATTACAATTGGGGTCTGATTCCTGCTATGAAAATAATAGTGCGTCTTTTGGCACTCACTGTGATTTAGGCATGAACGTCACAGTTACAAACGTCCAAGTATTGCCTTGTGCTCTCTGTTCTTTCCTTATGAAAGCAGCATTGCTCATTCTGCTCCTCAATTGAAATGAGGTGAAAGTTGCAAAGGGGTAGTGTATAGGCAGCACATGCAAAATATACGCACCACATAAGTCATCCATTCATTCTCTGTTTGAGAGTGATATTGGGGAAGCTAATATTTATTGCCCTATGAATCTATGAATTGTCTTTGAATAAGTGCTGGAGAGCATTCTTGAACTGGTGGAGTGTATGTGGAGTGAAGGTACTTCCACAGTTATAATAGGTAGAGAGTTATAAGGTCATAGAATTATACAGTAAGGATACAGGCCCTTCAGCCCAATATGTCAATGTTCTTACTTAAGCCCATTTGCCTGCAGTTGGCCAATATCCCTCTAAACCTTTTTCATTCGTGTACCTCTTTAAATATCTTTTAAATGTTGTTTTTACATCCATTTATGAGAGTTGTAAGATTTAGATTCAGCAAAGGTAAGGAATAACAAATGGGGTAATTTGTGACTCAGATGGAAATATGCTTGTGTCTAGATTCTCATATACCTGGTCTTCTTGATGGTGGAAGTTGAGGGTTCAGGAGTTGTCTATATGTGGTGGGGAATTGCTGTAGCTCGTGCATGGTACACACTATAGCAAACGTTCGCCCGTGATGGGGGACATAGAGATCTGTCAGTTTTGCAAACGGAAAATGCTGGAAATTGTTACTGGTCAGGGAGCGTCGTGGCAATATAAATAGAGTTAATGTTTCAGGCAAAGATCTTTCATCATGGTTTTTTCATTTGTTTAAGTTGCTGGATGAGATGCCAGTCAAGTGGATTGTTTTGGCTTGGATGGTGTTAATTTTCCTGAGTCTTATTGGAGCTGCACTTATCTGAGCATTGGGTATCCAAGTATTTCATCACTCTCTTAACTTGCAGATGGCAGAAAGATGTTGAGGAGTCAAGTCACTGTTTACAGATTAGCCTCCTGTGTGCTTTCTTAGTGCCTTACTATTTAATACGCTGATTCCGTTAACTCTGCAAACTCTCAGGGTTATGGTACTTTAGTGATTGCAATGCCATTGAATATCAAGAGGAGATGGTTCTCTCTCTCCCTTGTTGGACATGGTCATTACTTAGTCCTTACACAACACAAATTTTACCGCAATTAACCCAGCTTTTGGTGCAGATGAATGCGGACTACTGAAGTGTTGCAAGTGGAATTACTGCAGATACAGCGAAATCAGCATTGAACATCCCTGCCTCGTCATGGAAATATGACCATGAATGCAGTTAGGTTTATTGATAAGACGTTTAAAAGTACCTGGAGCCAGAGTGAACACAGTGACGCAGCGATAGCGTTGCTGCCTTACAGCACCAGAGATCCGGGTCTGATGCTGACCACGAGTGCTGCCTGTATGGAATATGTACGTTTTCCTTGTGACTGCATGGGTTTTCTCCCACACTCCAAAGATGTACAAGTGTGTAGGATAATTGGCTGCTGAAAATTGTAAAATTGCCCCGAGTGTACGGGGTGATCGCAAGTCGGCGCAGATCGGTGAGCCGAAGGGCTTGAGTCTACACTGTAAGTAGTGCACTCTTCTGAGTAGAAACATAGAAACATAGAAAATAGGTGCAGGAGTAGGCCATTCGGCCCTTCGAGCCTGCACCGCCATTCAATATGATCATGGCTGATCATCCAACTCAGTATCCTGTACCTGCCTTCTCTCCATACCCCCTGATCCCTTTAGCCACAAGGGCCACATCTAACTCCCTCTTAAATATAGCCAATGAACTGGCCTCAACTACCTTCTGTGGCAGAGAATTCCACAGATTCACCACTGTCTGTGTGAAAAAAAACGTTCTCATCTCGGTCCTAAAAGACCTCCCCCTTATCCTTAAACTGTGACCCCTTGTTCTGGACTTCCCCAACATCGGGAACAATCTTCCTGCATCTAGCCTGTCCAACCCCTTAAGAATTTTGTACGTTTCTATAAGATCCCCCCTCAATCTTCTAAATTCCAGCGAGTACAAGCCGAGTCTATCCCGTCTTTCTTCATATGAAAGTCCTGCCATCCCAGGTAACACCTGCAAGGTTGTTCTCTACTTGAACCACAACCATTTATCATTGAACAAGGTATAAATTTCCCCCCTTACTCCCATTTGACATGAATCTTAATTGGACTGCTTGACGCCACACGTGGCCAAGTGTTGCCATGATAACAAGCATGCACATTCTTAACATCATGATGTGGGGATCAGAGGTGGACCTCTTCATGGTTAAGAATTAAGCACTTTAAGGATGAAGATGTGCAAATGTGTACAATGATCTTCCATTCAAAAATAATGATTATAAGTGCGGTTCTTCTACATATACTGATCATTCAAGATTTTTATAATGTTCACTATTATTTTTTTCTGATCTTTCTGTCCCATTGTTTTACCTTGCCATTGCTCTTTATGTATTTGAGTAGTATTTAAGTGAACGGCCTGGGTATAGTGGATGTAGCGAGGATGGTCCCACTAGTGGGAGAGTCTAGGACCAGAGGCTATAGCCTCGGAATAAAAGGACATACCTTAAGAAAGATCGAGGAACTTCTTTAGTCAGAGGGTGGTGAATCTGTTGAATTCATTACCACAGAAGGCTGTGGAGGCCAAGTCAATTAATATTTTTAAGGTGGAGATTGATAGGTTCTTGATTAGTAAAGGTGTCAGGGGTTATGGGGTGAAGGCAGGAGAAAGAGGTTGAGAGGGAAAGGGAGATCAGCCATGATTAAATGGCAGAATAGACTTGATGGGCCAAATGGCCTAATTTGGCTGTGATAACTTATGAACTATTGAGTTAATTCATTCCAATTCATTCCTTTTCCCCCAGTCTCTGTGCTAGCCATTCTATGACTTTCAATCTAATTAATTTAGGAAATATAATCACTTAGGCTGTTGGCCGGAGACTCAGGTTCGATCCTGACTACGGGTGCTGTACTGTAAGGAGTTTGTACGTTCTCCCCGTGACCTGCGTGGGTTTTCTCTGAGATCTTCGGTTTCCTCCCACACTCCAAAGACGTACAGGTATGTAGGTTAATTGACTGGGTAAATGTAAAAATAAAAAATATATATTAAAAAATTGTCCCTAGTGTGTGTAGGATAGTGTTAATGTGCGGGGATCGCTGGGCGGTGCGGACTTGGTGGGCCGAAAAGGCCTGTTTCCGCGCTGTATCTGAAATATGAAAATATGAAAATAAATCAAGTCCCACTCGCAGTAAGTCACTTCACTATTTTATTTGAAACCTAACCATGCACGGGGGGGGGGTCTCAATAACTTTTATTTTCATTATTAGTAGCTGTTGGGGTTGGAATTATGCATTCAGTGAAATACTTTACTTAAGATCATTCAATGATACCGGACTCAAGGAGTTTGCCTCGCCGGTGATTTAGTTACTGGACTAGCTGACAGAGAGAGGTGCAGACACTTGATCCAGATATCGTCCGACCATGGGATTAATCTACTGTGGAATTTTAGTTCATGTAAATCTGAAATTTACAAACAACTATTCTCAGTGGATAAACTATGAAACTATCGAATTCGTTTAAAACACAAACTGGTTCAAAAATGTCCAAGAGGGATGAAAAACACGAAAATACAGATACAGAGCTTTATTTGTCATTCGGTACCGAGGTACCGAACGAAATTACATTAGCAGTCACACAAAAAAAAAAAGAACACAAGACACATGACCCCAACACAAACATCCATCACAGTGACTCCAAACACCCCCTCACTGTGATGGAGGCAACAAAACTTCCACTCTCTTCCCCACGCCCACGGACAGACAGCTCGTCCCCGACCGACCCGCACAGTCCCCGCAAGGCAAAAAAACCACAAAGTGCTGGAGTAGCTCAATGAATCAGGCAGTATTTCTGGAGAGCAGGGATTGGTGACATTTTGGGCTGAGACCCTTCTTCAGACTCTAGCACATCAGGTGAAACTAGTCTGGCCTGTATATGCGTTTGGAGCTATTAATGAAGATGACTCTTAACTACCTTCTCAGATTAAAGGTATTTCAGGATGAACTATAAATGCCAGCATTGCCAGTGATAGCAACGTCCTATCAATTAAATAAAAAAATAATTGTAACAATCAGCCCCCACTATAAAATATTGCACTGCTCCAGAACTCATCTGATTTCTGTCACACCACACAGATCAATAAAAGATTCATACCATCACTATATTAACATATTGTGCAGTATGAATAATTCACTGATGTATTTCTCTCCCAGTGTTTTCACCTTTTAAATGAATTTTCGTATCACTCATCTCCAGGATATCATCTGTCCAATTCTACTAAGTGCAGAATCATTCATCCCTTAACCAATTCATTTTCCATGTTAACAGCAGTTTTTAATTTCCATTTTAATGCAATGCAGCGATGGAGTCAAAATCAAAACATAGAAACATTCTGCACAGAAACAAGCCCTACATCCTTTTCCCATCCTTTTTAGTCATCTACACTAATCCCATGTGCCTTCATTAGATCCATGGATCAGTGGGTCAGGCAGCATCTCTTGCCGGAGAGGCTCCTTGACCCGCTGAGTTACTCCAGCACTTTGTGTCTATCCTTCTATGCATTACCTGTTCAATCACCTATTCAATCTCTCTTAAATGTAGAGATTAGATCTAGAGTTCCAATGAGCCAGATATCAACCACTCATTGTTTAACAATGTATCCCTCAGATTCCCTTGAAAACTTCATCTTCTTCTCACCTTAAACCTGTGCTCTCATTTTTTTTGTTACCTCAAACATGGGTAAAAGATTGTGAATACTTATCCTACCTATGTCTCTTATAATTGTATCAGGTCACCACCATTCAATCTCTATCGCTCCACCAAGTGCAAGCCTGGCCTACTCAATCTCTTTTTGTATCTAGTCATTCAATTCAGGCAGATTCCTGGTGAATCTCCCCTCTACACTCTCTCCAGCACTATCATACCCTTCCTGCAGTTTTGCAACCATAAATGCACACAATACTCCCACTGTGGTACAACCATTATTTTGTAAAGTTGCAACGTAAGATTCCAATTTTTATACTCTCTCCCCGATCTAAGAGGGCAAGCAGGCCATATGTCTTCTTCATCACATTATCGACCTGTATTACCACTTTCAGGGAACTATGAACTTGAAACCCAAGGTCCCTCTGTTCATTGTCATTCCTTAGCACCCTACCATTTATCTTCTATGTCCGACCCCTATTTAACATCCCAAAGTTCATCAATTTCACACTTGATAAGATTTAATTTCATCTGTCAATGCTCTACTCATTTTTCCATTACCTGCTGCAGCCCCTAGAGAATATTCCTTGATATCCACAACACCGCTAGTGTTCATGTCATCTGCATTCAAAAGAGAGTTAGATAGAGCTCTTAGGGCCAGCGGAATCAATGGATATGGGGAGGAATGGGGTACTGATTGTGGATGATCAGCCATGATCACATTAAATGGCGGTGGTGGCTCGAAGGGCCGAATGGCCTCCTCCTGCACCTAGTGTCTATGTATCTGCAAACCTGGCCAGTCAAGATGGCAGCAGCGGACAGAGGAGAGAAATGGTGAAGGTGAGCGGCTGGGGGCTCAGCCTACCCTGGCGAACCTCATCGATTGTTTTACTGGTCCATACAAAATGATGCTTAAAACACTTTTTCACATCTCTACAATTACTAGTGTACAGTATTGACAGATAAATATTAACTAGAAAGCGCGGCACAGTGGCGCAGCTGGTAGAGTTGTTGCCTCACAGCGCCAGACACGCAAGTTTGATTCTGACCTCGGGTGCTGGCTGTGTGGAGTTTGCACGTTCTCCCTCTGAGTGCCGGGGTTTTCCCCCGGATGCCCCGATTTTCTCCCTCATTCCAAAGATGTGCAGGTTGGTCAGTTAATTGGCCTCTGTAAATAGCCTCAAGTGCACGGGGAGTGGATGAGAAAGTGGGATAACATCGAACTAGTGCGAATGGCTGATGGATGGTTGGCATAGACCTGGTGGGATGAAGTGCCTAATTCCATGCTTACCTCTAAACTCTAAACTTCTATTTTCCATTAATTTGCCTCTATGTTGAAAATACCTGCAGATTGTCAGTGAAGTGTTGAGCAGTTGTAAATGATATTTTATGCATAACACTAATAATGCTGGTTTAACTTAATTGAGGCCATTGTGCTTGTTACACAAAACAAAGTTACATCAGTGAAACCAACAGTAAATCACCACTATCCCAATCAACTTGTAGCTGTAACATCATTATGGTGCATTGCAGACTTTCATTGAGAGACTTTCATTGAGAGCTTTTGGATTGTTCATCCATTAATATTCTAAGATTGACTGAGTCAATGGAAAATACTCATGTGGCCTCATGCAGGTCTAATCAATATCATACTGATGTGTTTAAGTACCTCTTGGGACTGAACATAAAGCATGGAATTTGTGAAAATGAAATAAATAGAGGTTTCCTGTTGGTGAACCCTTGGCTTTAACATAATGGCTAAAAAGAAAATCAATGCAAATAAAATCTTTAGACTTTAGAGAAGCAACGTGGAAACGTTCCGTTCACCCCACTAAGTCCACGCCGACCAGCGATCACCCCGTACACTAACATGATGCTACACACCAGGGACAATTTACAATTTTACTGAAGCCATTTAACCAACATACCTATATGTCCTTGGAGTGTGAGAGGAAACTGGACCACCCAGAGAAAACCCACGCAGTCACAGGGAGAACGTACAAACTCCGTACAGGCAGCACCCATAGTCAGGATCGAACCCGGGTCTCTGGCGCTGTAAGGCAGCAAATCTACCACAGCACCACTGTGCCGCCTGTAAAATAAGGTTGCGCTCAAAAAAACTAGCTCAACAATCCCTTCCTTCAATTGTCATTAATTCACTTTTATCTCAACTCATCACATCTGTCTATTTTCGTTGCAGAGCGTATGAATAATGCAATTCAACAAAGTTGAAGTTATTTCGAAGTTATTGTTGAGAAATTTCACTATATGCAAATATGAGCGGGTTGTCAGTGAAGACATTTGTGAGTTGAAACGTGGAAAAAACACAACTGGCAGGGGAACATTGATTTCTATCAAAGTTACCAAAAGGAATGCAAATCATATTGAATAACTGGCAATGCAATCACAGACCGTAACTAACTTGACATTCAGTCATAGAGTCACAGAGCTAGACGGCACAGAAATTTCACGATCTATGCATTTTTTATATTTTCATTTGCTGTTGAGTGGAATACTTTGTGAAAGAAAGTAAGAGCAATAATAATTAAAACTCAAAACAAGGATAAATCCAGAAACCATAGACCAGTTAATTTAATATCAGTGGTAAGGAACTATCCAAAAGCATAATCAGGGTTAGAATTAGCTGTCACTTAGACAAGTGTAGATTGGTTGGAGAATATTAGCATGGATTTGTTAAAGGCTAATCATGTTTAACTAATTCGATAGAGTTTTTGATAAATTAACAGGGAGGTTTGATGAGGGAAAAATAAATGTTTTGGTACATACGGACAGTATGCTTCCTATCTACTGTATGTTCTCTCATTATTTTGTATCCTTCTACCAGGTCCTATCTCAATGAAAACAGACCACATCTATCCAGTTTCTCCTCATGAATGAGACATCCTATCCCAGGCAATGTCCTGGTGAATTTCACATATAGCCCTTCCTACAGTGTCATTTCCTGTAATATCATGGCCAAGATAGCACACACTACTCCAACTCTGGTTTGCCAAAATGTTATATAGTTGGACCATGACCACCCATGCTCATATATTCTATACTCCTTGGACAAGCGGTAGAGTTACTGCCTTACAGCGCCGGAGACTCCGGTTTGATCCTGACTACGGGTGCTGTCTGCATGGAGTTTGTACGTTCTGACCATGTGGGTTTTCTTTGGGTGTTCCGGTTTCCTCCCACACTCCAAAGACGTACAGGTTTGGAGGTTATTTGGCTTCGGTAAAATTGTCCAATTGACCCCAGTGTGTAGGATAGTGCTAATGTACGGGGATCACTGGTCGGTGCAGACTCAGTGCTTCCGTGCTGTATCTGTAAACTAAACTAAAGCATCCCATATACTTTTTTTCTAAACTTTATCTATCTGTGTTGCCACCTTTAATGGCCTATGGATTTGTAAACCAAGGTAGCTCTGTTCCATAATATTCCCTCGGGCTGTACCATTCATGATAGATAGAAAACATAGAAAACAGAAAAGTAGAATACAGGAACAGGAGCTTGTCTGCGCTGAACATGATACCAAGCTAAACTAATCGAATCTGCCTGCATATGATCCTCTATTCCCTGCCTATTTATGCGCTTATCTAAAAGACCCCTAAATCCCTAAACATCACTTTTGCATCTGCCTCCACCATCACCAACACAGCATTGTGTTCCAGGCATCCACTACTCTCTGTGTAAAAATCTTGCTCTGCACATCTCTTTTAAACTTTGCCCCTTTCACCTAAAAGGTATGCCCTCTAGTCTTTGACATGTCCACCCTGGGGAAAAAAGGCTCTCACTGTTTGCCCTATCTATGCCTCTTGTAATTTTACTTACTTCTGCCAGGTCTCCCCTCAGCTCTGTCACCCCAGGGAAAACAATCCAAGTTTGTCCACTCACTCCTAATAGCTAATACTCTCTAATCCAGGCAGTGTTCTGGTAAATCTCTTCTGAACCCTCTTCAAAGCCTCCACATCTTTCCTGTAATGGGGTGACCAGAACTTTACTCAACTCTTCAAATGTAGCTTAAATAAAGTCCTCTAAAATTACATCAAGACTTCCTGACCCTTATACTCAATGCCCCAACCTATGAAGGCAAGCATACCTTATTAAGTCTCCCAAAATACATACTTATGAAGTAACTCCAAATCCCATTTTTTAAAATTTAATTCAATTTCCATCCATTCAAACAGCTGATTGTTCTGTCACATAAGACTATCCTCCTCTTCATCAACGACATCTTTGTCTCGTTGAAGCCTTCCTATTATTTATAGTGTACAAGGCAGCAGTGTAACTGAACACCATCCACTTGTCCAAATAAGCACAGCTTCACCAACACTTGAGAAGCTTAACACCAATCACGACAAAGCAGCTGACTTGCTGGACCCCATCCAGCACTGTAATGATTCATTCCCTCCACTGCTTGGAACCGCACGGTGGCGCAGCAGTAGAGATGCTGCCTTACCGCACCAGAGACCGCCGTTCCATCCTGACCACGGGTGCTGTCTGTGCGGAGTTTGTACGTTCTCACTGTGACCACGTGGGTTTTCTCTGGATGCTCTGGTTTCCTCCCTCATACCGTGCCTCATCAGGGCGGCACGGTAGCGCAGCGGTAGAGTTGCTGCTTTACAGCGAATGCAGCGCCGGAGACTCAGGTTCGATCCTGACTATGGGTGCTGCACTGTAAGGAGTTTGTACGTTCTCCCCGTGACCTGCGTGGGTTTTCTCCGAGATCTTCGGTTTCCTCCCACACTCCAAAGATGTACAGGTATGTAGGTTAATTGGCTGGGTAAATGTAAAAATTGTCCCTAGTGGGTGTAGGATAGTGTTAATGTACGGGGATCACTGGGCGGCACGGACTTGGAGGGCCGAAAAGGCCTGTTTCCGGCTGTATATATATGATATGATATGATATCCCAATGATGTGCACATTTGTAGGTCAATTTGCTCTGTAAATCGCCCCGAGTATGTAGGATGTGAAAGTGGGATAACACACAATTTGTGTGAACAGATGATCGATGGCCGGCATGGATTCAGTGGGCCAAGGGGCCCATTTCCATGCTGTATCTCCAAACTAAACTAAAAACCTACTGGCCTTTCACATCTGTCTGTTCGACAAGAAGCATTAGTAACTTGCCAATCTCTTTCAATTGCTCCTCACAATTTCATAACTTTGGCCACTTAGAAGGTCAAGAGCAGTGGTGCAAGGGAATGCCACCATCTACAAATTTACCCACAATGGGCCATTGTCCCATCTACATCAGTCATCACTGGGTTAAATCTCTGTAACTCCCTTTGTATCAAAATTGAACCATTTTCACCATAAAGTGCAGTAGTTCAAGAATACAAATCAATGCCACCTACTGAAGGGCAATTAGGGTTGGGCAGTAAATACTGGTCTTGCTAACAATGATGATACCTTGCAAAGTCTTCATGACTTTAAAAAGTAATTTCTAATATACACCAACCACACAGATGGCTGGATAATTCACAGTGACCATGATAGGATAATTGGTGGTAGAGAATGAACTGTAAAAGCTCAAGCTAATTTCAGTCTACATTGGAGTATTAATGTTTCTAATGCACTAAAGTAATTTTTCAACCATAAAAACAAAGAACGTTCTGTGATTGTATATTTAACAGCTCGAAGACATCTGTTGTTTGTGATATTTATTCATGGCTTGGACTTAAATGTTGATGGGTTGGTTAATAACTTTGCAGACAACACCAAGATTGAGAAAGGCTGTTGAAGGACACAGTGGAATTTTGATCAGTTATAGAGTTGGAAAATTGGCAAATAGAGTTTAATCCAAGCAAGTGTGATGTGTTCGAACGTAAGGGAAAAGTATGTAGTTAATGGCAAGATCCTTAATAGCATTGATGGATTGAGGTATCTTGGGGTCCATGCCCATAGCTCCCTGAAAGAGGCAACACAAGTAGATAGAGTGGCAAAGAAGGTATATGGTATGCTTGCCTTCATCGGTCGAGGCATTGAGTACTACAGGCATTGAGCTAGGAAGTCATGTTGCAGCTGTGGCTAAGCCACATTTGAAGTATTGTGTGATTGCCCCATTACAGGAATTATAAGGAGACTTTAGAGAAGATGCAGACGAGCTTTACCAGAATGCTGACCAGATTAGAAACATAGAAACATAGAAAATAGGTGCAGGAGTAGGCCATTCAGCCATTCGAGCCTGCACCGCCATTCAATATGATCATGGCTGATCATCCAGCTCAGTAACCTGTACCTGCCTTCTCTCCATACCCCCTGATCCCTTTAGCCACAAGGGCCACATCTAACTTAGAGGGTACCAGTCACAAGGAGAGGTTGAACAAACTTGGATTGTTTTCTCTGGAGCTTCAGGGGTTGAGGGGAGATCTGATGGAAGTATATAACATGATGAGAGGGGGAACTTCTTTACTCAGAGGGTTGTGGCTGTATGGAATGGGCTTCCGGTGGAAGTGGTGGAGGCTGGCTCGATTTTATTATTTAAGAGTAAATTGGATAGGTATATGGATAGGAGGGGATTGGAGGGTTATGGTCTGAGTGCAGGTAGATGAGACTAGGTCAGGGAGAATGGTCGGCGTGGACTGGTAGGGCCGGACAGGCCTGTTTCCATGCTGTAGTTGTTATATATGAGAGGCATAGAAAGGGTCTGAAAGTCTGAAACTTTCTCTCAGGTTGGAAATTTCAAAGACTAGCGGGCATAGCTTTACTGTTGGAGGGGAAACGTGGCGGGCAAGTTTTTTTACACAGAGAGGGGTGGATGCCGCGAACGCGCTGCAAGGGGTGATGGTGTGAGAATATATGTTGGTGGAGGTTAAGAGGCTTTTATAAAAGGCACATAGATATGTAGGGAATGGAGGTATGTGGATCACATGCTAGTGGAGAAAATTAGTTCAACTTGGCTTCAAATTCAACAGAGACATTGTGGGCAGAAAGGCCTGTTCCCTGTGTTTTACAGGTCTTGGAGAAAAACATTTTGAATAAGCTATCCTTTTCAGTTCTGAAGTTTCTTTCCTGCACCTAATTCACAGGATTTTAAACCACAACGCCATAAGGTTGAGAAGATGAAAGTGTGTCACATCAAATCCTAACTGTCTGATCTTCTGCTTGGCACTGTTATGTTTCATATGTTTCTTCCTGAAGGTTTTCTTAATGAATCGTTATTGGGTTCTGTTCTTTAACTTCAAGGTGCTGCCGATATTTCACTTGATTCTTATGTCCCTCTTCCTGCCAGTCCCATTCCTTTGGTGTTAATTACCCAGGATTTCTTCACAGTTTTATTCCTCTACCCATTTAGACTGAATTCTCCCTTAACTTATGCCGATGCTGACAATCAGTGCACACACTGCTGGACATCTACATCAGCTTTTATTTAGGCACAGCTAGTGTACACAAGTGAAAAATGCACAAAGCTGGAATCGCCAGATGAAGATTCACAGAAAGTCATGCCTCCATGATGCTTGTACCTGAACAAAGAGCAGCAACAGTTTGATGAAGGGTCGTGACTTGAAACGTCACCTATTCCTTTTCTCCAGAGATGCTGTCTGACCCACTGAGTTACTCCAGCTTTTTGTGTCTATCTTTAGCAACAATTTCATGTTGACTGATCACTTTTGCTTTGCTGTTGTGTGTCAAAATAAGATTTTGAAATATACTATCATGTAAAATAAATTGGGACATCTAATCTGTGGGTCATTATTTGTGCTTATTCTGGTCGAAGGCAGTAAATTATTGCAATTTAAAATCTCCAATTGCAAAGTCAGTTTTCCATCATAAATTACTAAGTGGTATACTATAGCAGTTACAGTGAAATAATTTAAAGCAGGCAGCTGCATTTGCAAATACCATAACAGGCTTCGCAGAACAAACAATTCTCTTTTACTGTGTTAAATGTAACATCAGATGCCAAAATAAATGCAAGTGGTAATGCATTCAGCAGCAAAGGTAATCATCTCCCTCATCCATCAAGAACATTCACAGACAGCTTCCTGACTGTACGTTCTTCCAGTTTGTTGCATTCAACTACAACTAAATCCCCTCTCCCTTACATATCTAAACACATAATTTCATTTTCAATTTAAAGATAGCACACAATATGCTGATAACATTTATCAACTTATGTATTCTGCACGAATCAATTTGCACTCAACAATATATAAAAATACTGTGGCAGTCACAAAAGAAATACATTTGTCATGAGAACAAAGCAATTGTGCAATTTTGAATGGTTGTTAACAGGCTATTTTAACCATCCTCTGCACAGTTCCTTCTCCCTGCACATGAATGTTCATGGATATTTAAAAAGCTAACAGAAAACAGAAAACATCAAAAAATTTCACATCCTCAAATATAAAGGCAAGATCTGACATAAATTAAAAGTGTTGAACAACACAGAAACGGGCCCCTCTAATAACTTGCTCTTCCAGGATTAGTTTAGGAATTGCATGGGCCATTCATCTCCAGACTTCATTACAGCTTTGGTCCAAACATGGATCAAAGGACTGAAATCCAGATAAAACTGACCGTCCTTGATATCAGAGCCACATTAATGGGGTGCGCCAACAAAAAATTCTGGTTAAACCAAAGTCAATGGGCATTCCAGCGCTAGGATAATGTTTCACCTAAATGAAGATGACAGTTGTCATTGGCAACGCCAGTCTCAGGGCTTTGCTGTTGGTGTTCCGCACTGCAGTATCCAAGGTTGAAATCCCTTCAGTTTCATCATCAATGACTTCATAAAGTAAGAATGGGAATGGCTTCCGATGAGGGCAGTCAGAGAGCAAGGGCACCATGGGAGAGCGAGGGTTCATTGGAGAGCGAGGAGGGCTGTCGTAGAGAAATGGAGATCAAGGAGGGCCATCAGAGAGCAGGAAGGGCCCTTTTGAATGATGGGGGACCCAGCGGGGGGAGGGGGAGGGGGCTCCGAGTCGAAGGGGGACCGGGTCGGTGGGGAGGGGGGGGGGGCAAGGCCTGCTGCCACATGTAGCTAGGGCTGTCCGATCAACCCTTGTAACTTTGTCAGTGCCACTTGGGGCGACACTTGTAAACTTGCGAGGTCTGCTATATGACTTTACCGGGTTGAATGCAAAACAAAGTATTTCAATGTACCTAGGTAGATGTCTCAATAAAGTATAATTGAATCATTGTTGCTGATTGCACAATGTAAATGAAACAATCCACGCTTGCATGCAGCAAACCCCTGGGCCACAGTCGCACATTGGCAGATATATAATTTTTTATCATTTGTGTCATAAAAATGCCAGGCGATGGCTATGTCCATCAAGAGAGTCTCCACCCATCTCCTCGTGATATTGAATGGCATTGGCATTACCATCATCAACTTCAATCCTCCGAGGGTTATATTCACCAGAAATTCCACCAAACGAGAAACATACACGTTATGGCCACAAGAGCAGGTCAGAAACTGAGTATCTAAAAGATTTGAAGACCTTCCACCATCTGCAAGACAGAAATCTGGAGCGTGGTCAAAAATTCTCCAATATAACTCCAATAACACTCAGGAAGTCAGGATAAATCAGCTGATTTCATTTGAACCTCATCTACCATCACCCACAGTCTTCAGTCTTCTTTCCACTGGTGCTTTGGTGATGCAGGATATCTATATCCAAAATGCACTGTGATCCCTCACCCAGGCTATTCTGACAGCACCTCTCACACGCTTGACAATAGACAATAGACAATAGGTGCTGGAGTAGGCCATTCGGCCCTTTGAGCCAGCACCACCATTCAATGTGATCATGGCTGATCATTCTCAATCAGTACCCCGTTCCTGCCTTCTCCCCATACCCCCTGACTCCGCTATCCTTAAGAGCTCTATCTAGCTCTCTCTTGAATGCATTCAGAGAATTGGCCTCCATTGCCTTCTGAGGCAGTGAATTCCACAGATTTACAACTCTGACTGAAAATGTTTTTCCTCATCTCCGTTCTAAATGGCCTACCCCTTATTCTTAAACTGTGGCCCCTGGTTCTGGACTCCCCCAACATTGGGAACATGTTTCCTGCCTCTAACGTGTCCAACCCCTTAATAATCTTATATGTTTCGATAAAATCCCCTCTCATCCTTCTAAATTCCAGTGTAAACAAGCCTAGCCACTCCAGTCTTTCAACATATGACAGTCCCGCCATTCCGGGAATTAACCTAGTAAACCTACGCTGCACGCCCTCAATAGCAAGAACTGACCACTGCCAGCAGAAACAAAGAGAGCAGTCATGTGGGACATTACCACTTGACGTCGTTCCCCTGCAAGTTACATATCCCTCGGAACTAGAACTATCACAATTGTTGGGTTGTGATCCAGGAACTCCCAACCCAATATGCGAATAAATATTGCCAGAAAGATTGTATATGACCTTCCCAGGTGTATCTAAAGATGGGCAATTAAAGCAGACTTTGCCAGCAAGGTTCTCGTTGAATATAATCATTTAAAAAAATTTGACCCAGCTGCAATTCATATGTTCACACTTTGAAATATGTGATAAGATATTTAAGAAATCTGAATATTTTTTTTTTTATAGTGTCTTTCCAGCACTGCTTGAATTCTATGGTTCTCTTCCTTCTAAGTCTAACTCTAAATTGTCAATGCACCTGCGGAATATCATGAAAAACAAATTTAAAAAGAAAACGCATCCCTATTTAAATGTGAAAACAAATCTGAGAGAATCAAATTAGGCATGATACTTTCCATGTTTTGGAAAGAAATTTTGCACAAGGGAGTAGATACTAGCTTTTATTGCCCTTTACATCAGGGGACCACAGTGCTCTCAAGTACCGACAGCTATTTAAAAAACAGCGCACATGTTCAGGAAGTCATGACGTGAACTAATCTGTCAAAAATAACTAATAAAGAAAAGAGCAGTAGCATAAACACGTAAATAAAGGTTACAAACGATCCCCTAAAGGAATCATTTTCAGTTTGAGAGGATTGGAATGGCAAAATATCTTTCCCATAATTGGTTAATTTACTGAGGAATGCTCAGTGTTGGCCATAGGAAGGTTTAATTCTAAGAACCAAATGCAGACGCGTCCAAGAGGCAGTTGACAATCCAATTAGACACTGCAGAAATGATCTAAATTGGATAGCCTGTAAAGATAATAGGGTGCAAGAATGTTGATGTACAGCTTCTGGCCATCACCAGCACATTTAGTAATTACATATTATATTCTTTCATATTGTGAACCATCTCTTGTCAGTCAAGGGTCTGGCATTTTTTACACTTTTACACAGATCATTTCCAAAAGGTGAGCAGGTTTTTTTTTTTAATGTTGTAATTGAGTAATTAAGATCAAGGTTTATAGGACACCACTCAGAGCACTCTCCACACGCGTCTCATATTTCATTGCAGGTAGATTGCTTTTCTTGCAAAACAATCAGGCAGACTCAGAGCCTCTCATATGCCTACTGCACATGTTCTGCCTGCAACGGAGCATAAATTCCACCTGCACCTTAATACTGGCTTAATCACAAAACTCATTCCAACGAAACCTAGGCACAGCTGGCTAACTTATCTGCTCACTTTTGAGCTGGGTTGCAACATGGACATCTGAGCGTGACTTTGTGTACGTGGTCCCTCTATGATCTCAGCTACTTGTGCAGGAGAGGGCGGAATAGAACAGATCACAACAGGGCAAAGAAATGGCAGATGCAGTTTAATCTGAGCAAATGTGAGGTGTTGCACTTTGGGATTTCAAATGGAATAGGAAAGAATAGAGTTAATGGCAGCATCTTTAACATCATCGATGTACAGAGGGATCTTGGAGTCCAAGTCCATGGCTCCCTCAAAGTAGCAATGCAAGTAGAAAGAGTGATTAAGAAGGTATATGATATGCTTGCCTTTGTCAGTTGGGGCATTATAAGAGTCAGGAAGTCATATTGCAGCTTTATAGGACTTTGTTATACTGCATTTGGCGTGTTGTGTTCAGTGATGGGTGTACCATTACAGGAAGGATGTGGTGGCTTAGAAGAGGATGTGGAGGAGGGTTTCGAGGAACCTGCCTTGATTGAAGGGATTAGCTATAAAAGGAAATTAGACAATTGTTGATTGTTTTCTCAGGAGCGTCAGAGGCTGAGAGGAGATAACCTGACAGACGTTTATAAAATTATGAAAGGCATTGACTGGGCCGACTTTTCAGAATCTTTTTCCCAGGGTGGAAATGACAAATATTAGAGGGCATAGTTTTAAGGTGAGAGGGAGAAAGTTTAAAGGAGATGTGTCGGGTATGTTTTTTACACAGAGAGCGATGGGTGCCTGGAGCGTGCTGTCAGGAGTGGTGATGGAAGCTAATACAACAGAGGTATTTAATAGGCTTTTAGATAGGTGCATGACTATACGGGGAATGGGGTGGGGGGGGGGGGGGGGGGGGGTGTATGGATCATGTAGAGGCAGAAGGGATTTGTTTCATTTATCAACATGTCCAGCACAGATATTATGGGCCAAAGGGCTTGCTCATGTTCTGTTTCATTCACTATACTGTGTTCTAGGCCAAATTGGATTGGCAATTATGATGAATGTTTTCTCATTCTGAAGGAAACTCAGTCTGATAAGGGTCTCGATCCGAAACGCCACCTATTGCTTTTCTCCAGAGACGCTGCCTGAACCGTTGAGTTACCCTAGCTTTTTGTGTCTAACATTGGTTTAAACCAGCATCTGCAGTTCCTTCCGACACATGATTCATATTTTGATAGTTAATCAGTAGCCTTGGGTGAGATTAAATAATTCATGTGATGAGGTAGCAAACATTAATTAGCTTGCTTTGTCCAGATCATTACCACACCAAATGACAAGTAAGGGTGAGGAATAAAACAAGGTATCTTACACAGTGATTTGGCACTCTAACACACTCATTCTATTAACCATATGCAATTTGACCTGTCAAATTCCTGCCCAAATTACCTGAGCTTCTGAGGGAAAAGTTTGCGGAATTTCATTTCAATTTAAATAGCTCGATTAATCAAATATAACTTGTTGTTTGTCACACTATCGTTTTCATGTTCCCACCAGCACAGAAAGCACAAGAATGCTTTTGTCATGTCTTCAAATTTGTTTGTACACATCCATGTGGTTATCAGTTCTATATCTGTGTCAGTCCTGTATCTGACTGCATTTCTGTACAGCTTTTGTATTTGTTAATTAACAAATGTTATCTGATGGAAGGAATAAGAATGCTGTTACATTGTGTTTTGTACATGTATTCCCAACTGGCATGCAGCACGAACTTCAATGTTCCGATTCAACATGGGGACAGCAGGAAGCTGATTAAACTACATCTGGCGTCAAGCTTATTTTAAAGATGGTTTTACAATGTTCTTCTGCAACGCGGATGGGTGAAATGGACTGTAGTGGGTGATGAAGTGAAGTTGGAGGAAGAGGTGGAATAAAGATAGGGTTAATTAGCTTGAAGGGATGGGAGAGACGCAGGAAAGGATGGAGTGGGAGTTGGTGGTGAGCAAATAGCAGGGAGAGGATTTGTCACGACGGAAGTGTAGATCAATACATATTGGCCGGGATATGCACCATCTCTTAATAGTTAACTTAAAAAGTTACCTTCTGTGTTTTATATTTATTCTACATAAGAACAAGACAAAGCCTTTCTTCCCACCCCCCCCTCCCCCCCTCCCCTCTCTGCGTTCCGCAGAGACCGTTCCCTCCGCAACTCCCTGGTCCACTCGTCCCTTCCTACCCAAACCACCCCAACCCCGGGCACTTTCCCTTGCAACCGCACGAGATGCAACACCTGTCCCTTCACCTCCCCCCTCAACTCCATCAAAGGACCCAAACAGTCTTTCCAGGTGAGACAGAGGTTCACCTGCACCTCCTCCAACCTCATCTATTGCATCCGCTGCTCTAGATGTCAACTTATTTATATCGGCGAAACCAAGCGCAGGCTCGGCGATCGCTTCGCTGAACACCTGCGCTCGGTCCGCACTAACGCAACTGATCTCCCGTTGGCCCTGCACTTTAACTCCCCCTCCCATTCCCAGTCTGACCTCTCTGTCATGGGCCTCCTCCAGTGCTATAGTGAGGCCCGCCGGAAATTGGAGGAACAGCACCTCATATTTCGCCCGGTGGTATGAACGTCGACTTCTCCAACTTCAGATAGCTCCTCTGTCCCTCCCTTCCCCTCCTCCTTCCCAGATCTCCCTCTATCTTCCTGTCTCCACCTATATCCTTCCTTTGTCCCACCCCCGACATCAGTCTGAAGAAGGGTCTTGACCCGAAACGTCACCCATTCCTTCTCTCCCGAGATGCTGCCTGACCTGCTGAGTTACTCCAGCATTTTGTGAATAAACCTTTCTAAACAAAGCAGATTTAGATTAAACATGATTTAACTCTTTGGACGGATTGCAGATTCCCAGAGGTACAGTATATAAAAGTAGATAATTTAAAATAATGGAATTTAACACATTTGATTGTGTCCTGGGTATGGTTCACCATGATGTGGTGAGGAAAAATATTAATAATTGCATTAAAGTGATAACCTTTTGTTAAGAATCAAGAGTTGTAGGATGAGGGCAAGTATAAGGAGTTGAGGTGCACCTGCCGTGATCCATGGGTAGCAGAGAAGGATTTAATTAATTTTTATTCCAACATTTCTGCTATTTTTTTTCAGACAATTTATATGAACATGGTAGGAAATTAGACTATCACTCTACCATTGGGCCTCACATTGTCGCCTAAACACTCACTAATCTATTTTCCTTGGGGAATGTTCCCTCTACTGCTTTCCGCCTCGCTATCTCCTTACCCTGAATGTCTCACCTCTACTTCCCTGCTGAGATGCACACCCACATGTTTCAGCCTTTCCATAGAATCTATTTCTTCCATCTTGACTCTATCATTTCTCCCCTTATCCAATCTCTTTTACTAATGTCCATGCCAGCTCTAGTTCCTCTGCAACTTTGATAGTTGCTAAATTCCTGGCCTCACTAGATTACTTTCCCCAAAGACAACCAATCTCTCTGCAACTCCATCCAACACTAGAAAGGGCTGAGGGCCCTCGGCTTGGTCCTTGAACAGTGTTTAGTTTAGTTTAATTTAATTTAGAGGTGCAGCACGGAAACAGGCCCTTCGGCCCACCGAGTCCACACCAACCAGCAATCCCCACACTTTACACTATCCTACACACACTGGGGACAATTTACACTTTTTCCAAGCCAATTTACCTACCAACCTGTACATTTCCGGAGTGTGGGGGGAAACTGAAGATCTCAGGGACAACCCACTCTTTCACGGGGCGAACAAACAAACTTTATACAGACAGCACCCGTAGTCAGGATCGAACCAGGGTCTCTGGCGCAGCAAGCGCTGTAAGGCAGCAACTCTACCGCTGTGCCACCGTGCCTCCAGCAGCCTAACCTGTCTCTCTCTGCATCATCATATTCCTGCACCTGGTCAAACTGGTTCCTGTATTGAACCGGCTTTCTTTTAACCCCACTCACTCTAAATCTTAGCTCCTGCCGTGGGATCTTGCAGATCTGAACCTATGACTGTTCTTCCCTCCCCAGATGCTGCCTGATCCGCAGAGTATTTCCAGCACATTTTGTTTTAATTCAAATTGGTTCAGCATTTGCAATTTTTGGCTTGACAATGTATGTTCAACTAATAGACACAGTTTCTGTGTATTAAGTATTGAACAGAACCGTACAAGTAGGTAGTTGTTCTGTTCTATGATAACAATCTCTCCTCCAAATCATTCAGAGATTTAGAACAGGCTGTTAACTATTGTTGGCAATCTCATGTTTAATGCTGTACAAAATCTCCTATGTACTAATTTGAACACTTGAGGCACAAATGAATAAGAATAATGAAAGGCATAGATAGAGTGGATGTTTCCACTAGTGCAAGAGTCTTGGACCAGAGGTCATAGCCTCAGAATTAAAGAGCTCTCTTTTAGAAAGGAGGTGAGGAGGAACTTCTTTAGTCAGAGGGTAGTTAATCTGTGGAACTCATTGTCACAGAGGGCTGTGGAGGACAAGTCAGTGGATATTTTTAAAGCAGAGATAGACAAGTTCTTGATTAGAACGGATGTCAAGGGTTATGGGGAGAAGGCAGGAAAATGGGATTAGGTGGCAAAGATCAACCATGATTGAATGCGGAGTAGACTCGATGGGCCGAATGGCCTAATTCTACTCCTATAACTTGTGAACTTGTGAAGTTGACAGCAGAGCTTGTTTTGTGTGGACATCAATAAAAATGTTAAAAGAGCAGTGTTCTCTTAATTGACAATGTAATTCAGAAGTACGGTTAAAAATGGGCCAAGGTTCATTGTCAGAAAAACTACAGGAACAATCTGTTTTATGGGATTGGCACAAATCAGCAGCAATAAGGAAGTCACGGCAGCAAAATCTTTCCAAGTATTAGGCTAATTTAAAATAGGAATTACAATTGTCGTCCGAAGAATGGTCCCGACCTGAAATGTCACTATCCATGTTCTCCAGAGATGCCACCTGACCCGCTGAGTTATTCCAGCACTTTGCATCGTTTATCTCATTACAAATGAAATGCTTTTAATGAAGCTTATTTGTTCACGTGCAGCTTTTAAATGCAATTGAAAGACATCCACAATTAGATGCCTTTTTATCCATTCTCAGGATGCCATTATATGCATGCGTGCAGATTTGGAACTCTCTCAAGGATCACCCATTCAGACGAGCTGCTCATTCATAGTCAGTTTTTCCTTCAATCATTTCACATTGAATGAAACTAGTTTTAAAAAAGGGCAGAAATGTGGGTTTTCTCAGCGAGACACTCATGGCATGGCTTTGCACTGATATTTGTGCTTCCGGGGGGATAGGAACTTAATTCTTAGTTGGTGACAGTTACCAAATTAGTTTCAGATATAAAGCACCAATATTATACATTGTGATTCAACCATTTGCAAGTCAGAATTCACTCAACGTAGAAACATGGAAAATAGGTGCAGGAGTAGGCCATTCGTCCCTTTGAGCTAGCACTGCCATTCAATATGATCATGGCTGATCATCCAACATCAGTACCCCGTTCCTGCTTTTTTCCCCATATCCCTTGATTCTGTTAGCCCTAAGAGCTATATCCAACTCTCTCTTGAAAACATCCAGTGAATTGGCCTCCACTGCCTTCTGTGGCAGAGAATTCCACAACATCAAAATGAATATTACCAATCCCAACAAACAGATTTAAACAACATTATTGACTTCACCAGAAAAGAGTTTAAATAGAGTTTAAAGGAATTCAGCATGCCACCAAATATTCCTGTGCATGTCTAAACATCTCTTAAATCTTGCCATCATATGTGTTTCTACCATCTCTCCTGGCAAGGCACTCCTTGTGCATTCTGTGGAGAAAACCTGCCTTGTAAATCTTCTTTAAACTTTCCTCCTCTCATTTCAACTCAATGCTCTCTGGTATTTGATATTTCCGTCTTTGGAAAAAAAGACTGTCCATTTACTTCTGACTGTCTACCCTATCCATGTTTGTACACTCCCATTAAGCCACCGAAGGTATCACAAAATGCTGGAGTAACTCAGCAGGTCAGGCAGCATCTTGGAAAGAAGGAATGGGTGACATTTCGGGTCAAGACCCTTCTTCAGACAGATGTCACCCCTCAGTCTCCAATGTTCAAACAAACACAATCCAAGTTTACCCAACCTTTCCTGATAGCTAATACTCTCCTATCCAAACAACATCATGGTGAACCTCTTCTGCACCCTCTTCAGAAGAATGTGAGGAGCAATGAAATTATTTCCAGCTATTAATAATATTTCAAGCTTAATTTTTGAACTGTGCATTACAGTCTTGTCTTAGATGCCCAACTATTCAATGTTGATAAAAACAATAAGAATCTTCAAGATTTATCCCGCGATTTTCCTGGGTTAGATCAAGTGGTTTAATACATTTCTCGATTCAAGGAAGTGTTAAAATCAATATTTATCTGGGCCTGAAGGAAATCCTTCTTGAATGATCCATTATGTGGAAATATTGCAGTGATAAGGTAATATGCAAATGTAAATGGTATTTAATCCATCTATATAAGTGAATATCTTGCTTTGCTGATGTCTGAATTAATCAAGGCCAGTTTGCACATTGCAATTATTCTGAAAACGTCTCTTTTTTCATCTGTTAAAAATGAAATTGAAAGAAAATCGTGAACTATGGAGGATGGATCGGTATTTTGCCTGTCAAATTAAACTTAATACTAACTGGCAACAGGACATTTGGTTACTTTCTTTCATCTGTTGCCAGGAATATCATTGGAGGAGTCAAAGTTGAAATTGGAGTGTTTCGTGTTAACAGGTGAAAAATTTTAGCTTTGAAGAGGGTGCAAGATATGTTGCAATGGATTGACTTCTATGACAAGGAGAATTCAGGGAGTTCAGCAGTGGGCAACCTTTCATTAGCCACAAGTTGACGTATTGCACCCAACATAAGAGTAAGAGTCAGAGAGATACAGCATGTATTGCACTTAATCTAAATTAATCTAATCCAACTTTATTCTCTCCATATTGTCATCAACTCATTCCACCACTCATCTACACACCAGAGGCGATTTACAGTGGCTATTTAAACTGCCAACCCGCAATTCTTTGGGATGTGGGGGGAACTGGACCACCTAAAGGAAACCCACACTGTCACAGGGAGAACATGCAAACTCCACACAGTTAGTAACCGAGGTCAAGAAGGAATCAACAAAGCAAATAAACTATGGAAATTATGGTACATATGTTCTTCACTGGGAGTACATATATTACTGGGATAGTAACTTCGCTCAACAAGACAGGGGAGTTTCAGCTGAAAAATATATTGTGTGCTGGAGAACTGCTTACAGACATTAAATGTTAAATCAATCTTATCTCATTTACAGTTTCAAAATCACCAGGCTTGAATAGCAGATGAAATACCCAATTAAATCCATTCTGGTTGGAAATAATGTTTTCATTCTATGGAGCCTTATTTAGTTCTGTTATTAAGTTAAACCAAGGTGAACATGCACCCCAGCTTTATTAAATCAGTTCATTTCATTTATTTGGATATCCTGTACAGTAAAGATCTAACATAACTTTTTCAGTCAGAGAGTTGTAAATCTGTGGAATTCTCTGCCTCAGAAGGCAGTTGAGGCCAGTTTTCTGAATGCATTCAAGAGAGAGCTAGATAAAGCTCTTAAGGATAGCGGAGTCAGGGGGTATGGGGAGAAGGCAGGAACGGGGTACTGATTGAGAATGATCAGCCATGATCACATTGAATGATGGTGCTGGCTCGAAGGGCCGAATGGCCTACTCCTGCACCTATTGTATATTGTCTATGACCGTGACAATTTTGGACACAATTTTTATAGAGTAATGGTCATACAGCATGGAAACAGGTCCTTCAGCCCAACATGCCCATGCTGACCAACATGCCCCATCTATGCTAGTCCCACCTGCCCCTTCTGTATGGATTAAGATCATCTCCTAGGAGGATGAGTGGATCAGAGCACTTTAGGCAACAGAGCAGCACAATACAAAAGCTCTACTTCTCTCAGGATGGATGTATCTTATGATTACATATTTAAAAATTAAATGTGGACAGCACATCCCTTCACATCCCTTTTTGAATGCGACAAAGTGCTTTAGACAATAAACAATAGGCCAGCACCGCCATTCAATGTGATCATGGCTGATCATTCTCAATCAGTACCCCATTCCTGCCTTCCCCCCATACCCCCTGACTCCGCTATCCTTAAGAGCTCTATCTAACTCTCTCTTGAATGCATTCAGAGAATTGGCCTCCACTGCTTTCTGAGGCAGAGAATTCCACAGATTGACAACTCTCTGATTGAAAAAGTTTTTCCTCGTCTCCGTTCTAAATGGCCTACCCCTTATTCTTAAACTGTGGCCCCTTGTTCTGGACTCCCCCAACATTGGGAACATGTTTCCTGCCTCTAACATGTCCAACCCCTTAATAATCTTATACGTTTCGATAAGATCCCCTCTCATCCTTCTAAATTCCAGTGTATACAAGCCTAGTCGCTCCAGTCTTTCAACATATGCCAGTCCCGCCATTCCGTGAATTAACCTAGTAAACCTACGCTGCACGACCTCAATAGCAAGAATATCCTTCCTCAAATTTGGAGACCAAAACTGCACACAGTACCCCAGGTGCGGTCTCACTAGGGCCCTGTACAACTGCAGAAGGACCTATTTGCTCATATACTCAACTCCTCTTGTTATGCAGGCCAACATTCCATTGGTTTTCTTCACTGCCTGCTGTACCTGCATGCTTCCTTTCAGTGACTGATGCACTAGGACACCCAGATCTCGTTGTACATCCCCTTTTCCTAACTTGACACCATTCAGATAATACTCTGCCTTCCTATTCTTATCACCAAAGTGGATAACCTCACACTTAACCACATTAAACTGCATCTGCCGTGCATCCGCCCGCTCACACAACCTGTCCAAGTCACCCTGGAACCTCATAGCATCTTCCTCACAGTTCACACTACCACCCAGCTTTGTATCATCTGCAAATTTGCTAATGTTACTTTTAATCCCTTCATCCAAGGCAGCCAACAAAATATTTTTGAAGTGTAGTCGCTGTCTTAAGATGGGGACCTGTGGACGCCATGCTGTGGTGAGGACATGCTAATCTGTCGGTGTAACATTGAGTAACGCATTAATATTGGCCAGCATATCAGCCCATATTAATATTGCCTAGAGAACAACCCCTCAAAATGTTCAAAACTAATGCCTTGGGAACTTTACACCCACCTTTTCAGTCTCACAGTTACAATCCCACATGAATTGAGTACAGGCATTGCATGAGTTCATTTAACTTCCTTGCTGCTGAAATGATTAGACTGTAGAAAGTTTCATAAAGTTTAGCTTAGTTCAGTGTAGAGATAGAGCATGGAAACAGGACCTTCGGCCCACTGAGTTCATGCCGACCAGCGATCCCCGCACACTAACACTGTCCTATACACACGAGGGACAATTTACAGTGATACCAAGCCAATTAACCTGCATACCTGTACGTCTTTGAAGTGTGGGAGGAAACCAGAGCTCCCGGAAAAAAACACACGCAGGTCACGGGAAGAACATACAAACTCCGTACAGACAGCACCTGTAGTCAGGATCAAACCCAGGTCCCTGGCTCTGTAAGGCTGCAACTCTACTGCTGTGCCACCGTGCCGCCCGTGTCAAGCTGAGTCACTGTGTCAAACTAAAAAGTAAAGACAGTTTCAGATAACTTGAGTTGCTTTTTTTCTTCACCCGAGGGCAGTTATTTGCTGTCAGTGTTACTCGAAACAGTCTTTTGAAATATTCATTTTAATTAAAACCGTTAATATAATCAGCAATTATTCTGAGGTCAAAGTTAAAGCTGGCATTTTTGGTTGGATTTTAGTAGTGTGTGAGTCATTTTCAAATAAAGGTCGGCTTAGAAAATCAAGGCATGAAGAGAGGTTACCATGGGGAAGTGTTTGCATTGAAATTAGAAATTTATGGACTTTTTACAAGCAGGCAAGTGCCCTGCTGCTGAATTAATAATAAATCAGACAGCCGCAACCGAGGATTTATCTGGTAACCATGTATCATAGTGTGGTTCTTGAGCTTTTGTGTTGAGCTATAAAATACTCAGGGTCCAATATTCACTTGGGAAAATCAATGTTAATGGGGCTATAAGGAAAAAATAATTGAGTTGGTAGGATTATTGCTCTATTTCTGCTGACTTTCAGTCCACTGCTACTTTGAAAGGGAATAAGGTGAGCGGTTGAAGAGTTTATCTTGTTAGGCGGATTTTCTCTTTTGATTACCAACACCTACGATACATCTGGATCTCCAATTAAAGGGGCATGTTGTGTGTGCTCCAAACAGATTAATCAGTGATGAAATAATGGAATTAAACACGAACTAATTCATTTTTGATAAGGCCTCAAAATCTAGTTTAGCACAACCCCATCTCAAAAGACAGCCCTTGATCGCAACATCTCACCTCCTGACAGCACTTATTGCCTGAAGGCGAGGCCCATTACTGTCCAAATTAACTACGACCTCCATTTTAATGAAGGTGGCTTGTTAATGTGACATAAATGAAACCCGGCCACAAAATTGCACCCACTTTATTGCCAATGCTTGTTAGCACCCGTGAATCCATTTTAAATTGCAATTATTCCACAAATTCTCTTTTCGCCCTTCAGCAGTCAACAAGATCAACAAGCGAGAAATTTTACATCTCTGTCAGACTATCAAGTCCTCAGTTCAGTTGGTCAGAAATTGCTTCACAGTAGCATTTAAGGTGTCATTTAAGGTGCCATCTCTAATGGAAAGTTACCGAACACTCAGAGCTTAAATCAATTATGCAAATATGGTCACACATAGAACTACATATATGTAACTACACATATATATATATATATATATATATATATATATATATATATATATATATATATATATATATATATATATGTAGTTACATGTGTGACCTTATATGCATAATTTATATGTATATTGCGCTGTTGCTCGGCTGTACTGTTTTATATATATATATATATAACAGAACAGCCCAGCAACAGGCCCTTTGGCCCACAAAGTCTGTTGTCCACACACACAGATTTACCAGAATATTAGTAGGCATAGCTTTAAGGTGAGAGCTGCAAAGTTCAAAGGAAAAGTGCGGGGGAAGTTGTTTACACAGAGATGGTGCCCGGAATGCTCTGCCAAGGGTGGTGGTGGAAGGAGATACGATAGTAGCATTAGATATGCATATGGATATGCAGGGAATGGAGGGATATGAATCACGTGCAGGCAGTAAAGATTTGTATAACTTGGCACAATGTTTGGTACAGACATGGTGGGCTGAAGGGCCTGTTCCCGTGCTGCACTAGTTGATGTTTTAAGTCTTTGGAATGACTTCGAGGCATGAGTTCTTCCACAGATTGCATTTAATTAAAGTAATTGCATTGTCTCTATAAGGAATATTTCAATTATAAAAATCTGACTGTAACAAAACAAAGTTTTTGTTTCACAACAGAATATTCCAAGGTACTTGATTGGAGAACTTATCGGTCAAAAAGGAAATGTTAACACAGGTGACAAACGCATGGCTAAAATATGGGTTTATGTAACATCTTAAAGGGGCAAAGGAGAAAGACATATGATAAGATTTAGGGAAAGAATTTGAAAGGTTAGACTAGTGGCACACGAAGTCAAAGATGCCAACGGGTAAATTATCGTGTAAAGTTCCACCAAAATGGTGCCAAGATTGATGAATATGGTGCTGTCATGAATTGCAAGTGGAAGATTGGAAATTAATTGTGATCCCTGCACACTCTTTGTGCGCCTCAGTTTACCATTTTGATTAAAAGCAAAATTTAATTTCATTTGATCTGGGTTTAATCCAACCTGCCATCTGCAGAGCTGAAATCAAAAAGGTTTTGGACGGTGTCTGTTCTATTGTTGGGGTATGGATAGGGCCCGGAATTTGAGAATCAGATTCTAATTCCTCTCTATTTCATTCTTTGTGGCATGAAAAGGTTTAAGCAAATTAATGGGAGGATACAAATGAATGCGAGAGAGAACTGCAGCCTGTAAATGGTGCTTTTTGAACTGTATTTCAGATCTTGTCATAACATTCATTTTGGCAGTAAACAGCCAAATCTGACTGTAACAAAACAAAGTTTTTGTTTCACAACAGAATATTCCAAGGTACTTGATTGGAGAACTGAAGAAGGGTCTCGACCCGAAACGTCACCCATTCCTTCTCTCCCGAGATGCTGCCTGACCTGCTGAGTTACTCCAGCATTTTGTGAATAAATCGATTTGTACCAGCATCTGCAGTTATTTTCTTATATAGCCTTTAGATTGGTCCTTGCATGGACAGGCACACTGAAATGCCAGCACACAGGGGATCCAGGCCATTTTCATTTGGGTTACTCGAGGATTGATATTTTGTGCATTCCTGACATGATCCCCCGGTTTTCAGAATAGTTACATACATCGACGATGCGTAATATAGGGAGTTGCAATGAAACATCATGCAGGGGCTCTTAGAGCCATGAAGTAGACTCCCCTGTTGGAGGTTGTAGGCAGCCCAATGTTAAGAATACCCAGTCCAACATAATAGGAGTGGGGATCCTTCAACTCCTGACTAATGGTGACAGAGATAAGGAAAGGATCAGAGCACTGATCTTCCACCCTCACTCCACCGAAAAAACAAAAAGCCTTGTCTATATTGAAGGTGAATCCATTATTGTCTCACAGTGGATTCCTGAATAGCATTGCCAGTGAGGTCTGCCTGTTCAAGGAATCTCCAAGCTAACTAGTTGTCTTCCATTACAATTCTCTTTCTTAGCTGAGGAGCATGCTGCTTCATAGTTGTATTTGCAATGGAACATTGCAACAGTAATGGCAACAATCAAGCATGGAATGCCAATTGGCATCACTACTGTGTGACTAGTGAACTCTATGGTCAGGCAAATCACGTACATAAAAACAGCCTGATTCAAAGTGGCATGTCACCCAGGTGCACTATGAAATGCCATTTTGTGATTGATTTTACACTTCATTTCAATCACGCAGCATGCAAAACATGTGGTACGTGATTGAATTTATAAGCCATGTTCTTAATTGCACATAAAATCTATGTAGTACCTATTAGTTGCTCCAACCTCTGTCGACGTTGCAAAGTCCTCCTCACCAGGCTTGGGACTGGAGTTTACAGGGCAAATCTGTCACACAGACTTGTCAACTAAAGCCTGTACACATCAGGTCGTCTGATGGATATGTGAGGACTCTGCGATCAGAATATCTGGATGCAACCAGTCCCACCGACTGGGCAGACCCATTAGGGCATGGTACAGGTGGGAGAGAGTAGCCCTGGGAGTCCTCAACGTTGTCTCCAGACCCCATATAGTCTCAACCACCAGGTCTAACATGGGTACGGAAATCTCCTCCTGCCACCCACCATCCTCCTTCAGTGCTCCTCCATGTTAAACAACACGCAAAGAAACATTGAGAGTAACGAGAACACCGCATGTACTCTAGGGGTGGGGGTGGGGTGGGGTGGGGGGGGGTGGTATTGGAGGAGGACTTCAGTGGCCATCAATGTGTCCATGAGAAATGAAAGGAGTGACAATCATGTAGTCCTTAATGGAGACAAATCCCATCTTCACACCAAGGAAGATGGTGTCCATCACCCTCCATCACGTTATGTGTCACCAAGAATGTACCGTATCGCCTCTCCATCTGAAGAAGAGTCCCGACCTGAAACATCACCTATGCATGTTCTCCAGGGATGCTGCCTGACCCGCTGGGTTACTCCAGCATATTGTTTTTTTTTTTTTGTAAACCATCATCTGCAGTTTCTTGTTTCTACAGACCCAGGACAGATCTGGCAGCTCAAAACTGGGCACCATTAGGTGTTCTGTACCATCAGCAGCAGCAGCAGGAATGTACACCATCACAGACTGTACACCATCACATGGCCTTACATAGTCTTCACCCTAATGTTACATTGAAGCCAGTCGATCAGCCTTGATTCAATAGGAGTGCAGAGTAGAATGCCAGGAGCAGCAATGGGTACTGTCAGATAGAAGATTTGATGGAAAATCATGGAAAATCATTTATTTTAATAATTAACTTTGAGTTTTATCTCCCCACGGACACTGCTTGACCTACTGAATATGTCCGGCATTTTCTGTTTCATTTCAGATTTCCAGCATGAGCAGTTTCTGCTTTTGAATTAGAAACACTGATTTGTTTTAAATGATAGTTTAAAACATAGCTGATTTTAAAATGTTGCAACAGCTGTTGTAACCTGCCTTTAGAAATTAAATATTATTGAATTGTATGGGCTATGAGAAAAACACTGGCTGGTAACTACTGTTGTTTGATTCAAATTTGGCTTGACCGGCTGTCTTAACCTTGATTTGTTGAGAATAGCAATCTGTAAAAAGATGTTGAAGGTTCGAATTGCAGAACTCACCAAGTGAAAAACTACTTTTATTTTCACTGCCCACAGGCACCTCCTCCCACTGCTGGATCTATCTAATGGATGAATCATAGGAATACTCAGAGAAAAGTGCACAGTCCAGTACATATAATGCACAGCAGAACATGTTCATTCCTTCCTGATTACGCGAGGGAGGAGCACCGAGCTCCAGGATAGAAGTTCCGAACCAGCCTTGAATGCCGATTCACTGTGCATCGTGACTGTACAGTTATTTTGGCTGCTCAGTGTACTTGTGGCTGTCCATATCAATTTTATGCCACAAGGCCTTCAATTACACTTAAGACCTTAAAAATACAGTGCAGAAACAGGCCTTTCGGCCCACCAAGTCCATGCCAACCAGCGATCACCCCGTACACTAACATTATCCTACATACTAGGAACGATTTACAACTTTACCGACGCCGATTAACCTGCAAACCTGTACGTCATTTGGAGTGTGGGAGGAAACCATAGCACCCGGAGAAAACCCACGTGGTCGCAGGGAGAACGTACAAGCTCCTTTCAGACAGCACCCATAGAAAGGATCGAACCCGCTTCTCTGACGCTGTAAGGCAGCAGCTCTACCACTGCGCCACTGTGAGCAATAGTTGATCTTGATGGTAGAAGTGTGATATGATACTCATCATCAGAACTTGACTTTGCAATGCTCCGCCCAAGACCTCAAGAATTTGGTGTCCAGTCCATTATGCAAGCTAGCCTCCCCTGCCCCCATCCCCTCTCACCCAACTCCATCTATACTTCACCCTACTATTAAACAGACCACATGCTCAAGGACCACTTACACCACCATCATTCTCTCTTTTCCCCTCTGCCATCGGTCAGAAGATATAAAAGCTTGAAAGCACATACCAGATTTAGGGACAGCTTCTTCCCCACTGTTAATATACCTCAAAATGGACCTCTCGTAAGTTAAGAGTGTAGTTCCGATCTCACAGCCTACCTTGTTGTGACTCTTGCATATTTTTTAATCCGCACATTCTCTGTAGCTATATTTTTCATTTGGGTTATTTTTCTCCATGTACTTACTACCTGTTGTAAATGTTTCACTTTACCAATAATAATATCAAAAGGTCTCATTCATATTCAGGTAGATACTGGGGTAGGATGTAATCATTGGCTAGGGAATAGATCTTTTGATGGGAAAAGAATGCCTTCAGTTTTCTCAATATTGAGTTTATGGAATTTTCTGCAGATCCCTTTATTGCCTTTTTTTAGTTTTTAGATTAGAGACACAGCATGGAAATAGACCCTTTGGCTCACGGAATAGTGAGCGGCCTGGATCGAGTGGAGAGGATGTTTCCACTAGTGGGAGAATCTAGGACCAGAGGGCACAGCCTCAGAATTAAAGGACGTTCCTTCAGTCCATGCCTACCATCGATCACCCATTCTCACTAGATCTATGTTATCCTACTTTCTTGTTCACACCAGACACACCAGGGACAATTTTAAAGCGCCCAATTATTCTACAAACGTGTTTGGTATGTGGGAGGAAAATGGAACACACGGAGGAAACCTATGTGGTTACAGGGAGAACATGCAAACTCCACACGGACAGAACTTGAGGTCAGGATCGAACCTGGATCTCTGGCACTGTGAGACGGCAACTCTATCAGCTAGACTAATGTGCCATTGTCTACAGATGGTGGATAGTAAGAGAGATTGAGGCGGAAAGTGGATTGAGACAGACATCAGCAAGCATATGAAAGCTGACATTTGTATTCGGAGGATGCTCCGAAGTGAGAAACTGGAGCTAGTCAAAGATGCATCTCGGGGGACACTTCAGCTATTTGTGTGGCTTTAGAAAGTGAAACAATGACAGATGATTTTCTGGCCTTGACTTAGACAGAGTGAGATAGATCTGTTGACTGTAGAGGGATCCACCAGGCTCACTGGGAGACAGCTGACAGATGGGGGAGAGATTGACTTTGCCACAATCTCTTAGGATGTCATTTGTGACCTTAACAAGAGCCAATTTGGAACTGTAACAAGGTTGCAAACTTAACAGAAATGAAAAAAATGAAGGAAGAATTCTAAGCGAGATCAATCTTGTATGTAGTCAGCAGTAGTTTCCAGATGACAAGGGCAATGAGTCATGCCACCTAGAGTGTGTATTAAATCTTGTAAAGCATCCTTGAATGATTCAATATTGAGCAACTTGACAGTACAATTGTACTCTGCTATATTATATCCTCAGTTAGATACATTTAAACAAGTGTACCAATGTCCACATCACCAAAATTCACTAGGCACGGGATTTCAGGATCCAATAAATATGAAGGACAACGGCACTTATCTTTCAATGTATTTGGCTCTGATGCTCCAACAGAAAAATGTTGCTACACTTCTCCATCTTGTTGTTACTTTAGCAGAGAACTCAAACTCCCAGGTACGAAGAAGATTGGAATAAAACTGATGAACACTGCCTACTCTATCATGGGTACTGGCCTCCCCACCATCGAAAGGCTCTACAGGAGTCACTGCCTCAAAAGGCAGCCAGCCTCATCAGAGACCCACACCACCCTGACCACACTCTCATTTTACTCCTGCCATTGGGCAGCTGGTATAGCAGTATAGCTGGTATAGCAGCCTGTAAACTATAACGTCCAGGTTCAGGAGCAACTTCTTTCCTACAACCATCAGGTTATTAAACGTTACAACCTCCAAATAAGCTCGGAACATCATAGACTCAGGGGTATTGTTTTTATCTTTGCACTATTACTGTGTGTATATAATAACACACATAGGAATACATATATATATATATATATATATTGATTGGTTATTATGGTGTTTACAAAGTACAATGTTTACATATATGTTGTGCTGCTGCAAGTACGAATTCCATTGTTCTGTTCAGGACACACAACAATAAAACACTTGACTCTCGACTCTATAGTAGACTGTTCAAGGCAGTGCAACGACTCGGCTTTGCAGTAAGCCCAATGCACAGAGATCGTATGATGAGAGGTGAGCCATGCTTTAATTCAACGACATTCCTCTTGCAATTTCTCTGCTCTCCTGGCTCTCTCCTGGGATAGTTTGTGATTGGGTAAAGAAATTCCACTTTCAATCAATAATCTTAAACTCTGAGAGTGTTTGCAGAATGAATAACATTCCAGATCAAGGGCCTTGCTTGGAGACTCCGATTTCGCAATGTTTTACAAAATCTGGCTTTTGCAAGCCAGAGTATGAAAAAGCAATAACATAAATAGCAAAGACCCGACTAAAAGCCAGCGCAGTTCCATCTCAATACCAGTGTAGACTTTGTTTCCTACAGCCTGAAACAGTTTCACCAATTTACATCAACTGAAAATATCTGAATATTTATTTAAAAAATATATACATATCCGTTCATTATAATAATCTTATTTTATTTGCAACCTATTCGTTTATCATCTGACTGATCAAAGGAAAAGATTTTTTAATTGTGACTAAAGAATCTTCGCATCATCTCCTAAAGATGTAATGACCTGACCCAGGGCTGATGTTGCATTAAATAATTGAATATGACTGAATATTTAATTTTGTTCAGTGCCTGAGAATAAACCACATTCCCGGAAGTAAATTAGGACCAAATTAAAAATTGAAGAATTTCTTTGCTGTGTAACAGGAGAAAACTGTCTGGTACCTTGACAGATGAAAAGTGGTGCGCAAAGTCAATCGGTCAATTACGGTTAGCAGTGTTGTGGGAATGACCCAGAGCATAGCAGATAATCCTTCAGTTCACTCAACACTTGAAGCAGGGAGTAATCTACCTTCAGGGCTGCCTGCAGGGCTAATCCTAAATGCAGTAATCGCTAATGGTTTTTCATAATGATGAGCTTTTCCAGACAGCATGACTGTGGGCAAGCATTTCCAAGTTAGCAGTGGGAATATTGAATTACTTGATATCATGCTTGACCTTGTCTTTGTATTGATCCTTTGGGTCAGGTTCATGAGTGATAGAAGCAGAATTAGGCCATTCGGCCCATCAAGTCTACTCCACCTCAGAAGGCAGTGGAGGCCAATTCTCTGAATGCATTCAAGAGAGAGCTAGATAGAGCTCTTAAGGATAGCAGAGTCAGGGGGTATGGGGAGAAGGCAGGAACGAGGTACTGATTGAGAATGATCAGCCATGATCACATTGAATTGCGGTGCTGGCTCGAAGGACCGAATGGCCTCCTCCTGCACCTATTGTCTATTGTGTATTGTCCACCATTCAATCATCTCTCCCTCCTAACCCCAATCTCCTTCCTTCACTCCATAACCCCTGACACCCATACTAATCAAGAATCTATCTATCTCTGCCTTAAAATATCATTTGACGGCCTCCTCAGCCTTCTGTGGCAATGAATTCCACAGATTCATCACCCTCTGACAAAGAAGTTCCTCCTCATCTTTCTCTGGACCACAGGCAGAATGAAGTCTTCAGCAGAGCATCTTGAAACATGAGATTCATATCACCCAGTGAGCTAAGCTGTAAGCATCTGGTCCTGTCTACATATACTGTGGACTAGTTATTTCACTATCTCATAGAAATACTCAGCAGGTCGGGCAGCATCTTTGCAGAGAATCAAATTTACAATGCTTCTCTTTCCACAGATGCTGCCTGATCTGCTGAGTACTTTCAGATCTTCTCTTCTTAGCACGTAGCTAAGATTGCTGGGGTCATGAACTGCGAGGAAGGCTGTGAAAGTATACAGCAGAATATAGATCAGCTACCGAAATGGGTGGAGAAATGACAGATGCAGGTTAATCTCAGCAAGTGTGAGGTGTAAGGGGAAAATATACAATCAATGGCAAGACCCTCAATAGCACTAATTTACCAAGGGATCTTGGGCTCAGTATCCATAACTCCCTGAAAGAGGCAACACAAGTAGATAGAGTGGTAAATAAGGTATATGGTCGTCTTGTCGTCATAGGTCAGGGCATTGAGTTTAAGAGTGCAAGACTCTGCATTGAGTATGAGTCAGGAAGTCATGCTGCCGACTTTGTTCGGCCGCATTTGGAGCATTGCATGCAGTTCTGGCCGCTCCAAGACAACAGGGATGTGAAGGCTGTGGAAAGGGTGCAGAGGAGGTTGACCAGAATACTGCCTGGATTAGGGGGGTATTAGCCACAGGGAGAGGTTGGACAAACTTGCATTGTTTTCTCTGGAATGTCAAAGGTTGCGGGGAGTCTTGATAGAAGTATATAAAATTACAAAACATAAATAAGGTAGACAATCAGATCCTTTTTCCCAGGATAGAATTATCAACTACAAGAGTTTCATTTCTGAATTTGCTTCTGGAACTTATTAATGATTTTTTTAATTCTTCTAGTGAATTATGACTGACCTTGAAGAATATGACAGTTCACCAATTATAATGCAATTAAAACCAATTACCTCACATTAATTTTTCCTTTATCTCAATTTTATGTCAGCAAAATCAATATATCAAACTGCCCTATCTAAATGATCTTTTAAAATATTAGCTGTAGGCATATTAATTATTTACCTGCATATTCATCACTTTCAGCCAGGGAAAATATAATAATCACCTAAATGAGCTACGCATAATTGAGCTCATGTAATCATTATTGATATGATTGTAATAAGTAATATTTGTGTCATATAAGTGTCAGACAATATCTATCGCCGTCGCGTGATTGAATATCCATTTTCCTTTGCCAGTCGACTGATCTGCCATTTCCTAGTCTCCCACCATGAACATTGTAGCTACCATTGACCAGAAAGTGAACGGAAACAGCTGCACAAAATACTGTGGCCTCCAAAGAAACCTAAATGATGAGTATTGCACTTCCTGACACTTCAAGGCATCTATTAAGCTCCAAGGATAATGCTTTGGAATAATACCTATTTCTTTAGACAAGGGCAATTACAAGATGTTGAAGGAATTCAAAGCCTTTCAGGAAAATTGAATCCACATGATTACCAAGGCATCTGTTGGCTTAAACATCCCCTCCTTCCACCCCAGGGACATGGTGGTTGTAAGATATAGTGGAACAGCAACTCCCAAACTGAGAGCTGCATCATCTAGAAATAGAAGATCAACACACACACACATACAAGGTATCACCAAATGCTGGAGTAACTCAGCAGGTCAGGCAACATCTAGGAGAGAGGGAATGAGTGACGTTTCAGGAATGTCAGGATGAAAGGTCTCGACCCGAAACGTCAGGAAGAAGGGTCTAGACCCGAAACGTCAGGAAGAAGGGTCTCGACCCGAAACGTCAGGAAGAAGGGTCTAGACCCGAAACGTCAGAAGAAGGGTCTCGACCCGAAACGTCACCCATTCCCTCTCTCCTAGATGCTGCCTGACCAGCTGAGTTACTCCAGCATTTTGTGATACCTTCGATTTGTACCAGCATCTGCAGTTATTTTCCGACAACACACACATACAAATATTCTTGGCTCCAAACTTCCCACCAGGATATAGGCCATCCCAAAATGGACATGTATCACCATGAAGACACAAGGAACTGCAGATGCTGGAATGTTGAGCAAAACACAAAGTGCTGGAGTAACTCAGCAGGTCTGAGAGCATCTGTGGATGGAATGGATAGGTGACGTTTCAGGTCAAGATCCTTCTTCAGACTCCATTACCATGACTTTATAATCACTGTTTCAAGATTATGGAACCCACACACTTCGGAAGAATCTTCACACAATGGAATCATAATTGAAGGTTCACATCCTGAGAATTTTTTATATTCTACACAACACTCAGATTTTATTTAAAGCCAAGATGGTTTACAGCATTATCAAATCACCACTCAGTGTTTGATGAACATTGGCAATTACTGACCATTAGTTTAACATAGCAGGTCCTATTTAGAACCTTGTACAGAAGCAACCTATTCTGGTACATAGGGGAAAATATACAGAGCAAAGAGACCATCGTCTTGTTTGAACTGACAGTGCTGTGGGAAAACCGTCTGGAGGAGGCCCACAAGCAGAAGAAGACCAAGTACGATGAGCTGGTCATAGACTGCTGTAAGCAGGGCTGGAAGGCAAGGTGTATGCCCATCGAGGTTGACTGTAGTGGTTTTGCAGGGCAATCGCTCTACAAAGCCTTGAGTGCACTGGGCATCACGGGAATGCAGAGGAGAAGAGTCATCACGAACACTGGAGCGGAGAAAGCCTGGAGATGGCTCTGGATCAGGAGAGGAGGTCCATGGGGAGGAGCGAATGCCACCTGAACACAAGTCGTGATCTGATCACCCACGGCTGGGTCGCCCGGGCGAGGGTGTCTGATGTTGAAAGACCCGAAACACCCAATGACCCCAGGTTACATCACTGATGATGTGTTCAGGAACATCAAGAGATGTATTTTAATCAATCGGATAAGCAGAAATAGATACAAGGTGAAAATTTCAGATTGCTGTTTGACATGGAAGTTTATCATATTTCAAGCAATCCAAAGTGGATAATGCTCAAAACGGATAATTTGTGCTCAGACTCCTGTTATTTCAATTTCCAAGAATAACTTCCATTGTATTCCTTCACAGAAAAAATATCTCCCTCAGCCTTTGCCCTGTTCACCTACACTTTTCCTTTCATATGCAATGCTGGATTGTCGCAGTCATGACTGTGAGTAGGCACTAAACAAACCCATCAGGACTCGGGAGCTTAACACACAGACATGGCTCTTTATTACGATGACTCATCGTAGAGTAGCTCTCGGAAGCTTTCAATAATGCAACAATTCAGATAACATTACATTATGCAGCAGTCACAGAAGCAGCTGTCTTCGAGTCATGGTGCTTTTATAACCAATTCAACATCTCCCACAGAGTCCATGGGATGGCCTCATCATCAAAACTAGAATCATTTATTCCATACATCTGCTACTCTACTCCCCCCAGCCAGGCCCCATTATAACTGCCCACCATGTAATACCTCCCTGCCTCTCTCCCGAGTCCTGATGGCTTTGTTCATTACCTGCCTCATATTGAAGGACTGTGACGATCCAGCTTTGCATGTGCAAGGAAAAGTCGAGGTGAAAAGGGCAAAGGCTCAAGGAGAGAACTTTTTTTGTGAAGGAATGTAATAGAAGTTATTGTTGGAAATCAGAAATAACAAGAGCCCCAGCTCAAATTATATTTTTTAGGCATTATCCACTATAGGTAGCTTGGAATATGATAAACATTAATGCTTCTGAACTACTGTATCTCTGGTTTAGTTAAGTTAAGTTTAGTTTAGAGATACAGAGTAGAAACAGGTCCTTTGCCCACTGTGACCATGCCGACCAGCGATCACCTGTATGCTAGTTCTATCCTACACTCTAGGGACATTTTACAGAAGCAAATTAACCTACAAACCGGCATGTCTTTGGAATATGGTTACAGGGAGAATGTACAAACTCCGTACGGACAGTACCCATAGTCAGGATCGAACCCGGGCCTCTGGCGATGTAAGGCAGCAATTCTACTGCTATGCCACTGTGCCGTCCCAAATTCTTTGATTTATTGTTCTAGATTCTTTGATGTCACTTAATTATTGTATCTCTTTCACTTATCTCCATTTCCTTTCATTATACCTGTGTGAATTCTCTCTGCCTCCTCTAAATTTAAACCACTGTCAACCACTCAACTCATCTTCCTGATTGATATACCGGATGATAATATACATAGTTTCTCCTCTCGTATTCAATGCTCACCAACATCTAATCTTCCGCAAACTCGCTCTTACACTCCAATTCTTGCAATATACTCCCTCATTTACAACCTTGTTGGATGATCAGTCTGAAGAAGGGTCTCGACCCGAAACATCACCCATTCCTTCTCTCCCAAGATGCTGCCTGACCTGCTGAGTTACTCCAGCATTTTGTGAATAAATACCTTCGATTTGTACCAGCATCTGCAGTTATTTTCTTATATATATGATCATATTGAATGGCGGTGCAGGCTCGTAGGGCCGAATGGCCTACTCCTGCACCTATTTTCTATGTTTCTATGTTCCCTGTCAAAGATCATCTTTCAAATCTGTGGCTATCTTTCCAACAACTTCAATTTTCTAAAACAAACATCTCAAGCTACTACCTAGGATTTGGTGATGATCTTGATATATTTGATGAGAGATTGCTCTGAATTTCTGGTCTTTTTTAAAATCACAAAATCAGAATATTTTGGCAGTAGAAGATCCTGATGGCTAAACAATAAAACTCCCAGTGGAACCATTGTAAGTATTTGGACAGAATACAAGAAAAATGAACGTACATTAACACAAGAGTTGCAAATATTTCCTCCAGGTGACAAAAGCTGTTTTGTTGACAGATTAATGGCAGGAGAAAGTGTAATTAAATGTAAAAGAATATAAATCTTTTAAATCAGGTTGTTTAAGATTAAAGATGAATTTGTTGATCACAGTATGGAGCCATATTTTTGCACGAATGAGCATATGAAGAGAATGAATAAAATTAGCTTGAAACTAACATGGATTCCAAAGAAGTTTAATTGTACATTGAATAAGATAAATTAACAATAATTCATCTACAGTCTTGTGCTCTGAATCTAGTGGAGCATGCATGCCTTTTGAGAGATGTTTTGTGTGGTTTAAAAATTGTCAAATTGTCTCAGTTTGTCTGTAATTTTAAGAACTCTGCTTCGCAACTGATGAGTCCTTGAATTTCTTTTAAGAACTTGTGTAGGAAACAGGGAATGTTTACAATTGTTTTATCACTGTCTTTTCAGCTGCTATTTCCTTTGGAAGTACTTCAGTCATGGACTTGTTCCCTTGTGGCTGTTTGCATTCAATGTATTTGCTAGAGTGCTTTTGGCAACAATAATAATTGCAAAGGAGTGAAGTTGATAGATGCAGAATATTGCAGTCCCTTTTATAAGTTTGCTTTTACCATGAGTACAAAAATATATGCATGTCCACAGAGACTTGGAAAGGATGAAAGCGGGTGGGTTTTGAAATGGTGCATTCTCAATGTTAAAATTTAACCCATGGCACCAACACATTTTGTGTTAGGAACTGTGGACGAACCCTTTCAAGGAAAACCCCAGGACTTCCATCACAATGGGAATCGCCTTGCTAAACAATGAGAGCTATCCCCAATAATGCATTTCGTTGAGGAGGCATTGCTATACAGTACAGGTCCCCTTACGGCCCTAAGATGATATCCCTAGTCCGACCAGGGATGAATTTGTCGGCCAGTCTGGAGGCATATTTTTGCACAAGCGAGCATGTGAAGAGACTTAATAAAATTAGATCGAGACTGACAGGGATTCCAACAAAGTTGAATTGCACATTGAATAAGATAAACCAATAATAATTCATATATGGTCTTGTGCTATGAATCTAGTGGTGCGTTCATGTCTTTTGAGAGGATGTTTTGTGGGGTTTAAAAATGAGCAAAATGTCTCAGTTTGTTAGTAATCTTCTGGTTTTCAACTGCCTAATGAATTCTTAAATTGCCTTTCAAAACTTGTGCAGGAAAAAATGGATGTTTCCAAGTGTTTTATCACTGTTTTTCAGCTGCTATTTCCTTTGGAAGTACTTCAGTTAAGGAATTGTGTCCTTGTGGCTGAATGTATTCCATTTATTTGGTAGATGGATTTGGCAACAATAATAATTGCAAAGGAGTGAAGTTTGATAGATTCCGAATTCATTGCAGTCACTTTATGAGTTTGCATTTACCATGCGTGCAAAATCAATGCACATCCACAGAGGCTTGGAAAGGGTGAAAGAGGAAAGTTCTGTCAATCTGGGGTGGTGAATCTGTGGAATTCTTTGCCCCAGAAGGCTGTGGAGGCAAAAGTCAGTGGATATATTTAAGGCAGCGATTGATAAATACTTGACTAGTACGGGTGTCAGAGGTTATGGGGAGAAGGCAGGAGAACGGGGATCACATGATCTTATGATCTCACATTTGTGAGATTGCTGGAGTTGAATTCTCCCTCTGCACACACCTGCCGCTGATGCACACATACATGGCACTGCAGTCCTGACTGTTCTGAGCTTGCCTCACGTCCTCCATCAAATGTAAATATGGGTTTACCCAATATTTTCCTTTCTGTAGTTTAACCGTAACCAAGTTAGGTTCAGCCATGATGTCCAAAAATAAGAACGGAAGAAATTGAAGGAGGAGTGGGTCATTTGTTCCATTGTGTCTGCTCCACCATTCAATGGGATCATTATAGCTTAGCACCAATTGTCCCGACCTTCCACTGCACAGTTTGCACATTCAATGGATCATTGTCCATACATCCAAACATGCTCAGCATCCAAACATGCTGAAACTAATCCTGTATTCCTCGATTAAGTTAAGAGTGTGCAGAGGAAGGATTAAAACCCAGCAATCTCACAGTAGTGGAAATGATATTCCCTTAATATCTAAAAAACTCCCTTTCTCTATCAGCGTCTGAGTCTCCACATTCCCCACCTGAGGAATTCCAAAGATTAGTTTAGTTTAGAGGTACACATGGAAACAGGCCTTTGCCCCACCGAGTCTGTGACAGCCGGCAATCACCCATACACTAGTTCTATCCTACAAACTAGGGACAATATACAGAAGCCAATCAACCTACAAACCTGCACATCTTTGGAACGTAGGAAGAAACCTGAGCACCCAGACCGAACCCACTCGGTCACAGGGAGAACGTGAAAACTCCACACAGGTCAGGATCAAACCTGGGTTTCTGACGCTGTGAGGCAGCAACTCTATTAGCTGTGTCACTGTGCCACCCTAAAACCTGTTGTCTAAAGACTTCATTAATAATTTTCTTAATTGCACCCTAGAGTTGATCATAGAAATGCAAGTTATTGTTATAGAACAATAGTGGCGGCACGGTGGCGCAGCGTTAGAGTTGCTGCCTTACAGCGAATGCAGCACCGGAGACTCGGGTTCGATCCTGACTACGGGCGCCGTCTGTACGGAGTTTGTACGTTCTCCCCGTGACCTGCGTGGGTTTTCTCCGAGATCTTCGGTTTCCTCCAACACTCCAAAGACGTACAGGTATGTAGGTTAATTGACTGGGTAATATGTAAAAATTGTCCCTAGTGTGTGTAGGATAGTGTTAATGTGCGGGGATCGCTGGGCGGTGCGGACTCGGTGGGCCGAAGGGCTTGTTTCCGCGCTGTATTTCTAAATCTAAAAAAATTATAGAGCCAGAGAGTTTTTACAAAAACTGGCCTGTCAGCCCCAAATGTTGCCTATAATTTGTTATTATTAAAGTTACATGGTTCTCTCACCTATCTTTTTTTCTGGACTAACATTAAAATTTATATTCACAACAGTAAATTAATTTTATTGAGTAGCATTTCACTAAAGCCATTATAATATTAAGCTGCATTTAAAGCAATCTGAATGCAACATATGAGTTGGTGTCAAAAAGCAACATGAAGTGAGCTGCCATGGAATAGAAAGGTTCCGATTACTCTCTCCAGGAAAATGAGCTGCAGTGCTGTATTAAAGAGGTTTAGCTCTTCACATTCACACTTAGACATTCACAAAGCTCCAGTCAATGTGGCTAAATGTGTTGATTTAATTTTTTTTTTTTAAATCACATTTTAACCTCTGCATTCTCATCGTTACCATTCCTCGGATCATCAGGGTCACAGGGCAGTGGCTGACACCAGCAGTTCCTCGTGTAGCAGTCTCATCCATCATATTATCAAATGCATTTGCAGCATTTCCCTGCAGGCAGAGAGGAAAGACTGCAGTTCCTGCCGCCCAGGTAACCCCGTACAATGAGGACAGACACAAAATGCTGGAGTAACCCAGCGGGACAGGCAGGTCGAGACACTTCAGTCTGAAGAAGGGTCTCGATCGGAAACGTCACCCATTCCTTCTATCCAGAGATGCTGCATGTTCCGCTGAGTTACTCCAGCATGTTGTGCCTTTAGTGAAATGCTACCCAATAAAATTCATCTACTTTTGTGTCTATCTTCAATGTGAACCAGCATCTGCAGTTCCTTCCTACACAATCCTATACAATGAGCAGGCATGCTGCTACTGCCCAGCACTGACAGAGGAGCTGGGAAAGACTTCAAGCAACTTATTGTCATTTTTATACAAGAGCATAACAGAAAATAATGGCAACATTTTAGCAGATAATATGTGAAAATATCAACATGTGTGAGTTTCCTCTGGTTTCCACCCACATCCCAAAGACGTGCAGTTAATTTGCATCCGTCACTCATCCCTGGTGTGTAGGGGATGAGTGGGATAAAACAGTAAATGGGTGATCAATGATCAGCATGGACTCAGTGGGCCGAAGGGCCTGTTTCCGTGCTGGATTTGTCGATCAATCAAACAATTTACGGATCCGGTAATGATTGATTGAGCAAGGATTATAATCCTGTGCATTAGATCACCACTGATGGGGAGCACTGAGGGAAGAATAAGAGAGAACAGATATTGCATTCTTAAACGAGACCAAAGTGAGGCAGGTTCTCGGTACCACAGATAGACCTGATCGGACAGGTCCCCTTCAAATCCTATTGATGTAGGTAGAGCAACTGCAGTGAAGGCCTGTTGCTACCTGAATTGTTATAAATGGTGGAGACTTTGCAGACGTGAAGTAGCACGCGAGCATGTATTGCACATTGTAGGACATCACTATAAATGTCCAAGGTCCACCATGCATTACTGCAGCAGACACAAAGAAAACATGAAACAAAAATCATGGACCTTGATTCATGAACTTAATCCCCAGTTTTTAATTAAAGAAAATATTTTTGTATGAAAATAGGGTTTCATGGCATACTAACCCTGGTGCTTTAATCACTTACCCTCTGCAACCATAACATTTGAATTCATTAACCATTAAAGAGGTTTAGCTCCTGGCCTGTGACATTTATGAAGCTCCAGTCAAGGTTGGTAAATGCCATGTTGATATTTTTACATATTATCTGCTAAAATGTTGCCATTATTTTCTGTTATGCTCTGGTAACGATGAGAATGCAGAGGCATCGTCCTCCCTTTGACACCTCCCCTTCCCCACCACCACCAATGCCGGTCCGATCTACAGTGCTGAAGCATGCGAGGGATCGGCCTCTCATCGTGTAAGTGATGCGCAGTTGCATGCACACGATGCCTTCTGCTGTTCTTGGATTAGCGTGAACCGATGGTTTCATTTGCCTAGAACTTATGACACAAAATGCTGGAGTAACTGAGCGGGACAGGCAGCATGCCCTGCTGAGTTACTCCAGCATTTTGTGTCTATCTTTGGTGTGAACCAGCATCTGCAGTTCCTTCCTACACAGTTTAAATAGCCTCAATGGGCAACTTTCAATTTTAAGGCAATGGTGCCTTGCTTGCAGTTTTGAACACTGCTCAAAATGTCATGACTGACACAGAAGATATAATACGGTTTTAATCTGGAAGACAAGGCAAGGCATTGCAGCCTCTCACCCACACTCATGGTAAAGGATGCATTCACATTCACATTCCTCAGTAAAATGATACTTGCCGATGACAGTATTTTGAATGAATATATTTGTGCAGTGGATGGCTGCATGGGTAAATACTGAGTGCATTGCTATACACTGAATTGAATGCAATTACCTCTTCCCTGTAACTGGTTAGCTTCTGTGTAATGTTTCAGCTTGCCGCATATTATCATCACTGCAATGACACATTTCAAACTAAAAACAGTTCATCGTACAGCTCCTGGTGTCATCTCCTTTCACAATATGTATTCTTGGCAAAAAAGAAAAACAGAAATCTAAATATGCCAAATTATCTCCAACTTCTCTCTGGCTCGCTTCAAAAGCAATGTTTAATTATTTTTCAAATGACAGAATTGAGGACTAGCATAGCTGGCCGTCACAGGACGGATGCTGCATTTCCACACAATTTGGCCATTTCAAGTCCAATCACGTTTGTCTATGTCAGTTGAATAGAAGAAAATAGGCTTCCCATTGCTACATCATCAAATCTATGAATGCAATGAAATGTGAAGACAGCTGCTTCTTTTTATACAGCTGACAATTGGTTGTAGTCGAGTGTCTATTAGACTCACTCCAGGTCTGATCTGGAAATTAAACACGAATGCAGGGTTCAATGAGGAGAAGAGGAAAAGCAAGAGGAAAATCACTTAACATTACTCAGCAACATTAGCTAGGTAATGTTGCTAAAGAGGCTTGAACCTGTACCAATTTGCCTCACTTTTATGAGGAGTGTGAAGAAGGGTCTCGACCCGAAACGTCACCCAGTCCTTCTCTCCAGAGATGCTGCCTGTCCCGCTGAGTTACTCCAGCATTTTGTGTCTATCTTCGGTTTAAATCAGCATCTGCATGATGCGCTTTGTGCATGTGTTAAGGCGCTATATAAAATAAATATATTATTATTATTATTATTATCTGCAGTTCCTTCCTTCACTGTTATGAGGTCCTTACTAACTGGCCCCGCACAGCTTGGTAACTTTTCATCCACCGGCATGCCATCAATGAGTGAAAGAGGGTGCAGGAGGTGTAGTGGGTGGGTGGTGGGTGGGGTAAAGAAACAGTGGTGTGAAGGGTGGGGGTGGGCAGTAGAAGGAATCGAGATTCAGTGAGGTCAAGAATATGGGGGGGTGGCACAGTAGCACAGCGGTAGAGTTGCTGCCTTATAGCGCCAGAGACCCAGGTTCGATCCTGACTACGGGAGCTGTCTGAACTGAGTTTTTTATGTTCTCTCTGTGACAGTGTGGGTTTTCTTTGGGTGCTCCGGTTTCCTCACACACTCCAAAGAAGTACAGGTTTGTAGGTTAATTGGCTTCGGTAAAAATTGTAAATTGTCCCTCGTGTGCAGGATAGTGTTAGTGTATTCGGCGCGGGCTCGGTGGGCCAAATGGCCAGCTTCCGTGCTGTATCTCATAAATAAACTAAACCAAGAATAATTAACTGTGAGCTTGAGTAGACGATTTTGTTTTTAAATGAAGTAATTTCAGGCATAGATGATAAGACAGTGTTCTTCTTTAGATAAGGGCATTTAATCAGCTTAGTGAGCTGTAGGTTGACCTATTTGTGACTTGGCTGGGACTCATCAGAAAACAGTGGCTTTGTTGTCACTACATCTATGAATTGAAGAAAATAAGGAGGTTATAAACCATCAGGATTACAGATTAAATCCCCACAACACTCAATGGTATTTGGTTTAATGAGAAAACTGAAGAAGGAGTTGACCTTGACTTCAAAAAACATAGTGGGTCATAGCATGGTAACAGGCCCTTCTTCCCCTGCTGACCTAGATGCCCCATCTACACTAGTCCCATCTGCCTGCGCTTGGCACTTGTCCTTCGGAACCTTTCCCATCCACGTACCTGTCCAATTGTCTTTTAAATGCTGTTATTGTATCTGCCTCAACCAAAGATACTAGAGGAACAAGATGGACCACTCCGTTGAAATCGCGTATACTGAAGTGTAGTACGCAAAGGAGCCATCTTAGTTGGCAAAACCCGCCGTTCGCTCTGCCTCTCGCAGTGTAATCGGTATTTTGGGGCAACAGTATGTGAGATGATACCATTAAAATGCAGAATATATCTCATCTATCAGTTCACCGATTTTTGCTATTTTAGTTTTTTAATGTTTCTGCAACTTTCTACCTACTAAAATGGCGCCATGACGTCCTACAATTTTTTCGGGTCGAGTGGTCTATCTTGTTCCTCTAGTATATTTGGCCTCAACTACCTTGTCAGGCATAAAGTCATACAGTGTGGAACCAGGCCCTTCGGCCCAACTTGCCCATGCAGACCAGCAAGCCATTCCATGTTTATATTATACTATATTAGTCTATACTAGTCCCACCTGCCTACGTTTAGCTCATATATCTCTCTAAACCTCTCCTATCCATGTACCAGTCCAAATGTTTTTTAAGCACTGATAGTATCTGCCTTAACTATTCTTCTGGCACCTCATTATACCCTGATTGTGAAAAAGCTGCCCCTCATTTCCTATTAAATCTTTCCCCTCTCACTTTAATCCTGTGTGCTTGGGTTCTTGATTCCCCTCTGTAAAGGACTCTGTAGATTTATCCTCTCATGATTTTGCACACCTCTAAGTTTACCCCTCATCCTCCTGCACTCCACTGAATAAAGTCCTAGCCTGCTCAACCTCTCCCTGTAGCTCAGGACCCCCAAGTCCTGGCAACATCCTCATAAATCTTTTTGCACCCTTTCCAGCTTAACAACATCTTTCCTATAACACAGTGACCAGTACTGAACACAATACTCTAAATGGGGTCTCACCAATGTCTTATACAACTGTAACATGACTCCCCAACTTCTATACTTAATATTCTGACGGATGAAGGCCAATGTATCGAAATCCTTTTTGACCACCCTATCCTGACTATAGCTGCTGTCTGTACAGTTAGTACCTTCTCCCTGTGACTGCAGAGGTTTTCTCCAGATGCGCCAGTTTCCTCCCACATGCCAAAAATGTACAGGTTTGTAGGTAAATTGGCTTTGGTAAAATTGTAAAATGTCTCTGTGCAGGTAAGAACTGCAGATGCTGGTTTAGAGATGCTGCCTGCCCCGCTGAGTTACTCCAGCATTTTGTGTCTACCTGTAAATTGTCTCTATTGTGCGTTGGATGGTGTTGGTGTACTAACACGATCATTGGTCAGCATGGACTCAATGGGCCGAAGGGGTCGGTTTCTGCGTTGTATCTCTAATGTCTACATCAGTCTGAAGAAGGGTCTCGACCTGAAACGTCACCCGTTCCCTCTCTCCTAGATGCTGCCTGACCTGCTGAGTTACTCCAGCATTTCGTGAATCAGTCTGAAGAAGGGTCTCGACCCGAAACGTCACCCGTTCCCTTTCTCCTAGATGCTGCCTGACCTGCTGAGTTACTCCAGCATTTTGTGATACCTTCTAATGTCGAAAGTAAAGTCTAAAAGGACATTTGGAACTGTCTTGTTTACAGGGTAAAGCTAGCTAGGAGTTACATAAACATTATTCAATTCATGACAGCACAGGATGCCACAAGCTGCAAGAATAAAACTGATGTGAACATCTGCAAAATTAATTGTTTTGGAGTGTTCAATTCACTTATCTTCCTGCACACAATATATCAAGAATATTACTTATATTGGGAACTTGCAGGCTGCATTGTTTAAATATACTGGAGAATTACAGGTGGCACAGTGGCGCAGCGGTAGAGTTGCTGCCTTACAGTGAATGCAGCGCCGGAAACTCAGGTTCGATCCTGACTATGGGCACCGTCTGTACAGAGTTTGTACGTTCTCCCCGTGACCTGCGTGGGTTTTCTCCGAGATCTTCGGTTTCCTCCCACTCTCCAAAAGACGTGCAGGTATGTAGGTTAATTGGCTAGGTCCATTTTTTTTTAAAGTAAAAATTGTCCCTAGTGTGTGTAGGATAGTGTCAATGTGCAGGGATCGCTGGGCGGCGCGGACCGGTGGGCCGAAGGGCCTGTTTCCGCGCTGTATCTCTAAATCTAAAAAATAAAAATCTAAAAGAATTGTACTGCGATACCAGTGGTGTTAAACACTGTCTGGCGAGATGAAGGTTTTCTTGTTGTGGCAGATGGAACCGAAAAACGTTTGAACAGGTCTGGACCATTTGCAGGCTCTGCACTTTCGAAGAGGATCTGTGAAGTCACACCAATTAACGTTCCACTGGTAATATCCATCGTAGGGATCACAAAATAGCTGGTGTGTGAAGTAGGAAAAATTGACCTGGCTATGTTATGGGGTAAAAAAAAAAAGAAGAAAAACTGCTGGAGGGACACTGCAGGTCAACAGATGCTCTCAATGTGGTTTCCACTACATCAGTGAGACCAAGAATAGATTAGATAATCCCTTCACTGAACACTTGTGCTCTGTCTGCCAAGGCCAATTATAAATCCTGGATCCCTGGTTGCAAACCACTTTTCACTTCAGCTTCCATTGAAGTGTGCAATTTCAGGTAAATTACCACCCATTCTTTCCACTCCCCCCCCCCCATCTCTTCTCTCCTTTTGATTTAGTTTAGTTTAGAACTAAACAGTGTGGAAACAGGCCCTTCGGCCCACCGAATCTGCGCCGACCAGTAATTACCCTATGCACTAACACTATCCTACACACTCCCCGTATACAAGCACTGTCCTACACTAGGGATAGTTTACAATTGTACCAAGCCAATTAACCTACAAACCTGCACGTCTTTGGAGTGTGGGAGGAAGCCGGCTCCCGGGGAAAACCCACGCAGGTCATGGGGAGAACGTACTAGCTCCGTGCAGACAGCACCCGTAGTCAGGATCGAACCTGGGTCTCTGGCGATGTGAGGCAGCAGCTCTACCGCTGTGCTTCAACCATGATCTAACCATATCTTCACATGCACATCTTTCTTGCCACCGTCACACAGGTCCGTTCCCCTCCTCGTTTTGCTCATCATGCACCTATAGGTTCTGTGATTCCCCCTACCTCTTCTGGTTCCCGTAATCCCTCCCTATTCTACTTTTGTTCCATCTCTCCACCTTCCCACCTCCGCCCTCCTACCTCCCCATATCCTTTCTAATTCAGTTCCACTATCCGCAACTCTTTGACTTCTCCACTCATTACCTCTTGCTTTTGTCATCATCTACATCCTTCTCTTCACCACCGGGCACATCAGCCAATCAACCTCTCCTCATCTGGATAGGTCTATAGCTTTCCAGCCCTTGCCCCATCCACTTCCCCTCAACTCTTTCTACCAGCTGTCCCCCCTCAACTCCAGTCTTGAAGAAGGCTTCCAACTCAAAAAACTGCCTTTCATTTTACTCCAGCCCACCTTTCCATGTCTCTCCAGAAACTTGTTTTTTTTGCGCAAGATTCCAGCATCTGCAACTTTTTGTGCCTTTATACTAGAGCAAGCTTATTTAAGCGTGAAAATAATTGGCCATAGTTCACAATCATAAATGACAGGAGCAGTATTAGGCCATTCGGCCCATCAAGTCTACTTTACCATTCAATCACGGCTGATCTATCTCTCCCTCCTAACCCTATTCTCCTGCCTTCTCCCCATAACCTCTGGTAACTGTACAAATCAATAATCCATCTATCTTGGCCTTAAATACATCCACTGATGTGGGCTCCACAGTATTTTGTGGCAAAGAATTCCACAGATTCACCACCCACTGGCTAAGACATTCCTCCTCATCTCCTTCTTAAAAGAACAACCACGCTAAGTTCAATTATATCTATTCCATATTTGGCCCACCTAAACCTGAAGGTGACAAGTTCTGCAACCTTCTTCTAAGGAATGAAGCTATTGGAATTTTTTGAGGTGTATTTATTTTATTAAGCGACATACATTCCATCAATGAATAGAAAATGAATTAAAAATATCCTTGAGAGCCAAAGCAAGAAGTCTTTGAGGTAAAAGAGAGTCGAAAAGAGTGGCGGCGCAGTGGCACAGTGGCAGAGCTGCTGCCTTACAGCGCCAGAGTCCCAGGTTCGATCCTGACTGCGGGTGCTGTCTGTACGGAGTTTGTACATTCTCCCCCTGCCCGCTTGGGATTTCTCTGGGTGCTACGGTTTTCTCCCACACTCCAAAGACGTACAGGTTTGTCGGTTCGTTGGCCCTCGTGTGTAGGTTAGCGTTAGTGTAGGGAGTGATCGCTAGTCGGCACGGACGCGATGGGCCGAAGGGCCTGTTTCTGTGCTGTATCTCCAAACTACACTAAAAAGAGGTTGCCCAAAGGCCCCACAATTTAACAAGCTCAAGGTTCACAATTTAAAATAAATCACACACAATAGCCCAAATGTTTAAGTTGAAAAGAAAGCAAATATTTGCTTTCAACTACTGGTAAACCTGCTGATAAGCCTGATAATAGACACAAAATGCTGGAGTAACTCAGCAGGACAAGCAGCATCTCTGGATAGAGGGAATGGGTGACATTTCGGGTCAAGACCCTTCTTCAGACTGAAAGTCAAGGAAGAGGGAGACAGAGATATGCAACAGTAAGGCATGAAAACCCATAGAGATATGGAAGTGTAAGGCGTGAAAACCCATAGAGATATGGAAGTGTAAGGCGTGAAAACCCATAGAGATATGGAAGGGTAAAGCGTGAAAACCCATAGAGATATGGAAGGGTAAGGCGTGAGTGATCAAAGGGGATGAAAACAAAGGAAAATGTAGAATTGATCATCGTTAGCTGGGGGGAAGGTGACAACAAGGCAGACAATCAGTAAAATTTAATCAGGAGGACAATCAATCTAGTTGGAGAAGTAGATTGATTGTCTTCTCCAACTTTAGATAGTTCCTCTGTCCCTCTCTTCCCAGATCTCCCTCTATCTTCCTGTCTCCACCTATATCCTTCCTTTGTCCCGCCCCCCTGACATCAGTCTGAAGAAGGGTCTCGACCCGAAACGTCACCCATTCTTTCTCTTCCGAGATGCTGCCTGACCTGCTGAGTTACTCCAGCATTTTGTGAATAAACATAGTCGGAGAAGTAGGATGCGGGAAGGATGGAGAGAGAGGGAAAACCCGATAAGCAATTGAACAAATTATTCTGCTGTTTCGGAAGGAGGATGAAGCTATTGTTAGCACTGTCACTTACTGGTGTGATTTCTCCAGTAATGATACCTGAAATGATCTCAGCTCCAGAAGGTACCTTGCATAATGATATGCTACTATATTGGTGGTAGTGATTGGCATTTCCTTGAGGTTCATTTAATTAGTAAAATATTTTTTCTAGAATCTAATGTTTATCGTTTAACAGCGTTTTAATGGCTAAACTGTGTCAGTCTGCAAAAGAAAGTAAGGATTAGGCTCATTATATTAAATGACTAATTCAATAATTCGGTATTTAGTTAGTCGAGCTGTATGAATAATGATTAGTATTCAAGGTATACTCAAGAGAACTCCCATAACAACACTTCCTCACTCATCTTCTATGCCTGTGAGGACTTCCTTATTTGAAATTAGAATTCTAATTAGCAGAAAAGTTCACTCAACTGACAGCACTGATTCCATGTCCTCCAGGTTTATTGCCCAGTTCTGCACAATAGTCTTATTATTACTCTTTTCAATGGTTTCAAGAAACAATAGAAAAGAAATGCTGGTGGTGGAAATGTTCATTAGTACCTTACAACTGGTTGAAAAGTGGTCCTTGTAAACTATCAAAAAAAGTATGGGCCCTCAACATGTTTAACTTAAAACTAGACCAAGTGGACCCGTTAGGCCCAAACCTCTCCTGCGTTAGTGCAGCACCCTCTCCTCCCCCACCCCCCCTCTCCCCCTCCCCATCTCCTCCCTCTCCTCCCCCCCTCCCCCTCCCTCTCCTCCCTCTCCCTCATCCTGCCTCCCCCTCCCCCCTCATCCCTTCTCCCCCACAACCCCCCATATCCTCCCTCCCCCCATCCCTCCCTCCATCCCTCCCCCATCCCTCCCCTCGCTCCTCCCCTCCCCTCGCTCCTCCCCTCCCCCCCTCCTCCCTCCCCCCATCCCTCCCCTCGCCCGTCCCCTCCCCCCTTCCCCTCCCCCCTTCCCCTTCCCCCACTCCATCCCCCTCAACCCCCCTTATCCTCCCTCCCTCAGCAATAGATTTAAACTTTAAAATGTGAAAAACTTAAAAAATATAAACATCTATTTCAATTAGCACCAAAGGGATGACGGTTGTAAGGTGGGCCTAAAATTGTCGCGCTATCGCGTACCGTTTTGGCTGTAGTTCAGGAACAAACAAACGAGAGTTTTAGTATATAGATGTGTGGTTTGGTTTGCATTGATTTCAAAGTGCAGCCTAATGTACACATTGGTAGACACAAAATGCTGGGTTAACTCAGCGTGACAGGCAGCATCGCTGGATAGAAAGAATGGGTGACACAAAATGCTGGAGTAACTCAAAATGCTGGAGACACATTGGTACAATGGTTGAGGGGATGACTTTGTGCGCGTCTGATGCCCAGTAAAATTACATATGGAAAGCAAGTCCTAAGCTCAACAATTGTGCAGTTCTGGTCACCCCATTACAGGAAGAATGTGAAGACAGTGCAGAAGACATTTACCACAATACTGCCTGATAAAGGTGCAGTTGCAACAAGAAGAGGTTGGACAAGCCTTTTTCTCTGGAACGCCAGATGTGTTTTTTTTTTTACACAGACAGTGATGGGTGTCACTGTCAGGGGTGGTGGCGAAGACAGATGCAATAGTGGCAGTTAAGTGGCTTTGTATAGGCACATGGATATAAAGAGAGTTGGGGGATATGGACCACATGCAGGCATCAGTTATCTTGGCATTAAGTTCAGCACAGACACTATGGGCCGAAGGGCCTCGTCATGTGCTGTATTGTTCTATGTTCTATGCTAATTCGATTGCCATTTTGGTTTTCATGCTCCTAAAATCACACTTTTGTTAACCCATCACAAAACCTGGCACCAATGTGATTGAAATGGATCAATTTCTACTTTCACTTTTGTTGTGGATTCTTAACTGCTTCCAGACACGTATGCATCTGTGGGTATGGCTGACTGAATAAACCGAGGGCATAGAGGGGGAGGGGAAAGAGGAGGAAGAGAAGAGTGTGAAGTCTGAGTGGAATGAGGAGGAACAGAAAGGGACAGGGAGAAGAACAAGGGGAGGAGAAAGAGAGGGGAAGAAGGAAGAGGTGGAGAAGGTCAAAAGGGGGAACAAAAGATGAGGTGCGTAACGGGGTAGGGGAGACAAGAGAGACAGGGACAAAAAGAGCAGGAGAGGAAGAAGAAAATGATTGGGAAGCAGTTTTACCAGGATGTCACGTTCTTTCTGGGTATTCAGTGAGAAATTTGTCTTCATGAAACTCATGAACATTGACAACGTTAAGGAGCAAGTGCCATTGCTTGGAACACTGAAGATCTCCAGATCAAGTTTGGAGCCTTGCACTGCCTAGGAAAGCAGGCATCCACAGTAATGGTAGTTTTTTTAAGGATGCCACACTCTTCCACTATCAGGACCCAGTCGCAGTCAGCTACATGGTGAGCATCTGCAGAACAGGAAGATGACACAGGAGGAAAATCAGAAGGCAGAAATGGAGAACAAGAAAGGACAGCAGAGCCAGGACTCCCCTTTCTGGCTGAGCTGTCCATGCCTAGTCCCACCCAATTCTCTTGTCAATAAATGTTCCTCATTCATCAAAGTTCCTCATTCATCTAGAGCCCAACACCACCATGCCACACTGATACCATTATCATGCCCTTTAAAGTGCAATGGAAAATTAAAATCCATACATAAAATAAACATTTCAAAAATACATTTCTAAACCTACTCGCTCCTGTGCATTTCCTTTGCGTTGTTTTCCAAGTGCAAAGTCTTACCTCAGAAACCACAGCATGGTTAGTGAAAATACACTAATATAATCCACTCATGTCTGTACTCCATTTTAACACTGCAGTCACAAACCTCGCGCATCCACGAACCCACCAAATGCGGGATTGTTTATTTTAAAAGCTGTGCAATTAAAATAAAATTGCGTCAATTTTGTCTTGCAATTTCAACATGACTGAGGAGAGTAATTAAATCACTGTATAGAATAGGCAGAGAGGCTGCGAACATACATTATGAAATTCATGCTGTCGTGTGTTGTTAGTAATTGGAATGCAAGTACAAGCAAGTTCCAGAGATGAAATCCTTGCAGCCATTAGAGATGAGAGAAGAATATCTGTGGGAATGCTGTCACCAAACACCTCTTGTTCATTTACTCTCAGGTCAGCGTGAGCTCCAGGTGGCTTGATACAGATATTATATTCCTCCCGTGTAAGGATATTTTAAATGTGGTTAGATTTAAGTCATACTGCTTTCTCAGTATACGGGTCCCATGCTGTCAATGATAGTCAATGAATAGGAAATTAGTACAGTCTTCATGCATCAATCATGCAGCAAGCAGGCAAAGATGATGTGCTGCCTGCTTTGGATGCAAAGGAACCAGTGCAATCCTTCTGCTGGTATTTGGGAGCCATCCAACTTTGTCCACTCATGCTCTTGTAAAGGTAGCAAATACTGACTTCAACACACAGTGCTGGAGTAACTCAATGGGTCAGGCAGCATCTCTGGACAACATGAATAGGTGATGTTTCGGGTCGAATCTGAAGAAAGGTCTTGACCCGAAACGTCACCTCTCCATGTTCTCCAGAGATGCTGCCTGATCACTGTATAACCAGTACTTTTTGTCCTTTTGTTTTTTTAAAGTTTACTTGCATTGTTATTTCTTCTTTATTCATACACTACTTTACCTGGTCAGCAAGGATAATTTGTTGTCATTAGTTCCGAATGGTTTCTAAGAAAATCTGATAAATTATTTTCAACCTGAAACATTAACACTCTTTCTTTTCGCCACATATGTAGCCTGATCTGATGAATACATAGAACAGTACAACACACGAACAGGCCTTTCAGCCGACAATATCTGTGCCAAACATGATGCAAGATCAAATCTTACCTGCCTGCAAATAATCCACATCCCTCCAATATTTAGGGCTTTTAGTTTAGATTTCCAGCATCTGCAGTTTTTATGATTTTCTATTTTAAGTCAGTGCTCTGTAGTTTAAAACTCCCCAGCCTAGGAAAACAATGTCTCAATGTCTGTCCTATTGCACCCCTTTCAGAAAAAGGCAAAGCTTTTGTACCAAAATATATACTTCATAAAACGCCACACTATGATTGTGCATGTTACCGATTTTCATAATTCAAAGTATTGAAATAACAAATATGAATGTTACAGGTAAAATAAGTGGCCAGAATATGAAAGTATACACCCTTCATTAAAATCTTGATCACTGGATGGAGAAAAAAAATTAGTTCCGCACAAGGCACTAATTTTGCTTTTAGTTTTAGTGATTGCAGTTTTATTTTAGTTGATTGACCTAAATGAAGCCTGAAGATTGCTCGAGCTGAATGCTATTAAGATGGTCAAATAATGAACTGGCACACAATGCAAATCAGGAAGCATAGATTATTTTATGCAATGAAGCATTTATAAGGTTGTTGATAAAAAGGAAGGCCTAATTTTAACTCAGGATGGGCGGCACGGTAGCGCAGCGGTAGAGTTGCTGCTTTACAGCGAATGCAGCTCCGGAGACTCAGGTTCGATCCTGACTACGGGTGCTGCACTGTAAGGAGTTTGTACGTTCTCCCCGTGACCTGCGTGGGTTTTCTCCGAGATCTTCGGTTTCCTCCCACACTCCAAAGACGTACAGGTATGTAGGTTAATTGGCTGGGTAAATGTAAAAATTGTCCCTAGTGGGTGTAGGATAGTGTTAATGTACGGGGATCACTGGGCGGCACGGACTTGGTGGGCCGAAAAGGCCTGTTTCCGGCTGTATATATATGATATGATATGATATGATGAGAATGAGCCCAGGGTACAGAAACCTCCCTTGATGCCATGAATAATTTTAGTCCAGCCCCAGAAGAAAACAATAATGATAATTAATTAAAAAAAAATACTTGAGCTTTTCCCAGCCAGATTGGTCCAGCACCAAGTGATATCTAGCTAACATTATATTGTGGTATAACGTATTCAGACTCAGTTATTTAAATAATAGTAAGGTCACTTCACTGCCTGTGAGAGGTGGCCCCAGTGTTGCAGAACTCCTGGGAGTTAAACAGTAGGAGTGGGAGTAAGATGGAAATAGTACAGAGAGGCCAATTTTAAGCCTCTACATTCTTTGTTCCAATGGGAAGGCAGGGTTAAAATTGGGACTAGAGAACTGGAAAAAAAAATCTATGGCCTTGAGATGCTGGGAAAGAACTTCCCCCAAAATTAAAAATAAGAAATAAATTCAACAAATCTTCCCTTCAAGATGCTTTGAGCTGCAGAGTGGAGGAGATGAGGCAGGAAGGCAACTCTTGCAACTTGGAATTAACAGCTGGAGCAGTTCAGACAACTTTAGTTTAAGTTCATAAATTCTAGGAGCAGGATTAGGCCCTTCGGCCCATCAAGTCTACACCGCTATTCAATCATGGCTGATCTATCTTTCCCTTTCAACCCCATTCGCCTGCCTTCACTCCATAACCCTTGACAAGAATCTGTCAATCTCCACCTTAAAAATATCCATGGACTTGGTCTCCACAGCCATCGGTGGCAATGAATTCCATAGATTCTCCACCCTCTGACTAAA